>NC_088791.1:151246386-152740136 GCF_011386835.1 Chrysemys picta bellii
CAAGTGGGTAATGAAGTCTTACAGTGACACGTGATCATGTCACCTGAACTGGAATCCATCTGTAACCTGATGCTTTTCCATTGAGAAGGAGGGGGTGGGAACCCAGAGAGAGACAAAGGATTCCCACCTTGTGCAAAAGATATATAAGGGGGATAGAACAGAACAAAGGGGGCTGCAGTTATGAGAAATCCCCTAGCTACCACCTGAGCTGGAAGAAGGACTGTACCAAGGATTGGGCCCAGACTAGGAAGGCATCCAGTCTGTGAAAGAAGCTTATTGAAACATCTCTGAGGGTGAGATTTTATCTGTATTCAACTTCTTACTGTATTAGGTTTAGACTTGAGTGTTTTATTTTATTTTGCTTGGTAATTCACTTTGTTCTGTCTGTTATTACTTGAAACCACTTAAATCCTACTTTTTGTATTTAATACAATCATTTTTTAATTAACCCAGAGTAAGTATTAATACCTTGGGGGTGGGGGACAAGAAACAGCTGTGCATATCTGTCTATCAGTGTTATAGAGGGCAAACAATTTATGAGTTTACCCAGTATAAGCTATATACAGGGTAAAACAGATTTATTTGGGGTTTGGACCCCATTGGGAGCTGGGTATCTGAGTGCTGGAGACAGGAACACTTCTTAAGCTGTTTTCAGTTAAGCCTGCAGCTTGTGGGGGATGTGGTTCGGACTTGGATCTGTATTTGCAGCAGGCAAGTGTGTCTGGCTCAAACAAGGCAAGGTACTGAAGTCCCAAGCTGGCAGGGAAAACGGGCTCAGAGGTAGTCTAGGCACATCAGGTGACAGTCCCAAAGGGGTTTCTGTGATCCAACCCGTCACACAGGACTCCTGGGATTGTGCCTATAAATAAATAATTATTACTATTACAAAGGAGCAACGTTCTTGACAGACTTTAGCAGAGAGAGAGGTCAGAGGCAGATGTGGTGAAGTTGCTATTCCTTGCTCTGCTAGTAGTCTCTGTGAATTTGGGTCACATCACCACTCAGTGTCTCAGTTTCCCCAGGTATAAAATAGGCTCCTGATCTACATTGTAACACATTTTGAGTTCATTGCATGCACATCTGGAAAGAGAGAAGAGACCGGGGGAATCAGACAAGGGCCCATTCCTTTCCCCCCCCCCCCCCGAGCTCTGCTACCCAGTCACACCTGCCCTGCAGCATGCTTGTCTCGCTCCTGTTTTCCTTCTCCTCTGTTAGCCCAGTGTGTGCAAATATACTGTACACATTATGACAGGGTGCTAGTGTGTGTTGGCATGTTTGTATGGTAAAACAGCCTGTGTGCGTGTGTGTTGTGACAGAACATGTGTGCACTTGTTTATGTGTTGTGACATGCCTATGCCTATGCCTAACCTCCAATAAACACCAGTCAGAAAGTGTACCAGTATCTTCATAACAGCTGGCACAGCTGAAAAACTTGCCTGCCTTATTAACACTCCACTTATCTGGAATCTGCTCACTGAGCAGAAACTGCTCCATAAATCCTCCTGCAATTTGCATTCCTCTTCGCTGTTGCTCATTACCACTGACCTCACTCCTTCTGCTGGAGCTGATCAGCCTCCCACCGTCCTGCCGGTACGACGCCTCTCCATTACTACAACCTATTAGCAGCAGCAGCAGCGCCTCTGCTAACACACTGCTGCTGAGTCAGGAAACTTTTCCAATTCAACTCCTCTTTCATCCCTCCCGCCCCAGACCCCAGGAGGGAGTAAGTGACAGCCAAAGTGGCCCAATCACTCTCTCCTGCTTGTTCCAAGGCCAGGCTCTGCATCTTGAGAGTCTAATGTCCACTGGTTGTGTGGGGTCATTACTGGACCTTCAGCCAAGCAGGGAAGAGCGAGAATTGGATCAAAAAGCATTTGAAGCAGGAAACACTTGCTGATCAGACCTGGGTTCTTTTCAATTAGCTGCAACCTGCTCTTTGTGTGTGTGTGTGTGTGTGCGCGTGCGTGTGTGTCTGTTTCAGTTTAATTGCGGCCCAGCTCTTCCGTCTGTGGTGTGTTTCTCTTTCATCCATCCCTTTGCTGCTCTCAGCTCCTGTTGTGGTTTCTGCCACCACATTAGCCCCTGTGAGAGACTTAAAGCAAACATGCGCACACATTTCACGATGTTCAGACGGGGGACGTGGGGAGGCTGAAGTAGCTCAGAGAATCAGACACATTGACCCTCCCCTGCTCTTTCATCCCAAAACCTGAACTATTTCCATGGTTCCTGAGGTGCAGGCACATGGTGGCTGGGGAGAGGACGCAAGGGGCTCTCGCCCCTTGCCTTGTGCATGTGTTTGGGAGCAGCCAGAATTCTGTGTTTATACAATCAGCACAAAGCGCTGGGGAATGAGCACCACTAGGGGTGCTAGACACCAAAAGTGGGTGAAACAAGGGTCCTGCCCCATTCTGCCCCCAGGTTGGTTCTAGATTTTAAGGAGTGTATGCTACCACATTTTAATGGGTGCAGTGCAGTAGTTTGTGCTTCCATCATCTAACTCTGGTGTGTGGTGCCTCCTAGTATACCTGGGGCCTTAAATGTGATGATGCAGCCCCAGTTGTTTTTTGAGGTTCAGAAATATTCAAATAGTGCTTTTTCCTTTCACTTCACTTCCCCAGTTATGGCAGAACATCACAAGACACCTATTTTCTCACAGTATTACGGGCTGAGGCTAGAAGTAGAAGTTGTGGAAAACTTGTGATAAAGCCTGATCTCATGGCCCGGGTCCCATGCATTCTGTGAAACTGCAGACCTAGGATTTGCTGCAGATCCTGTCTCTCGGCACAAAATTTTGCTCTAGAATCAAAGCTTTCATTCAAACAAAACCATTTTTCTCTATGGTTGCAAATAAAACTCTGTAAATGTGAACTGAGTATAACCAATAAAATATTGTTGTCTTGATCATGCAGACAACCTGGAATGATAACGCTCAGAGGTGTGAACTGCTCCATTCATCTTAATAGGGTGTTAACCCTGAAGATGACCGCTCTTATCCTCACGCGGAATAACAAGTGTAGTTCAAGTCAATGAAGCTCTACAAGTTCACAATAGGTGAGGATCTGGCCCAACAGTTTAGATGCCTGCATTGTTAACCATTTCATTGCTGAGTATTTTAGCAGAAGCATACATTTAATGCATTTATCTCACAATCCTAACTGCCTCCCACACCATCCACCCCAAAGCTGCAGCTGTTCCCCACCCAATTGCCTAAATCTCCAGCTTCTCTCTGGACACCTAAAAAGCAGCTATCTGTTGCCAAAATTAAAAAAAAAATGTGTGGGCTACCTAAAACTAGGGGCAGAGTAAAATAAATGGAATTTCATATCTAAATAAAGAACACGAGGACACTGTACTGATTGTATTATTCATGTTCATATTTAATTCAATACAAAATATCAGTTTTTGAATTTGTCTTTAAGCTGGTGCAGAATCTGGTGATAGTACCACAAACATCAGATAACTTGCCTCAGGGGAAAGGGATAGCTCAGTGGTTTGAGCATTGGCTGCCTGCTAAACCCAGGGTTATGAGTTCAATCCTTGAGGGGGCTATTTAGGGAACTGAGGTAAAAATCTGTCTGGGGATTGATCCCCCTTTGAGTAGGGAGTTGGACTAGAGGACCTTCTGAGGTCCCTTCCAATCCTGATATTTTATGATAGCTGGGCCTAAATCATAAAATATCAGGGTTGGAAGGGACCTCAAGAGGTCATCTAGTCCAACCCCCTGCTCAAAGCAGGACCAATTCCCAGCTAAATCATCCCAGCCAGGGCTTTGTCAAGCCGGGCCTTAAAAACCTCCAAGGAAGGAGACTCCACCACCTCCCTAGGTAACGCATTCCAGTGTTTCACCACCCTCCTAGTGAAATAGTTTTTCCTGATATCCAACCTGGACTTCCCCCACCGCAACTTGAGACCATTGCTCCTTGTTCTGTCATCTGCCACCACTGAGAACAGCCGAGCTCCATCCTCTTTGAAACCCCCCTTCAGGTAGTTGAAGGCTGCTATCAAATCCCCCCTCATTCTTCTCTTCTGGAGACTAAACAATCCCAGTTCTCTCAGCCTCTCCTCATAAGTCATATGCTCCAGACCCCTAATCATTTTTGTTGCCCTCCGCTGGACTCTTTCCAATTTTTCCACATCCTTCTTGTAGTGTGGGGCCCAAAACTGGACACAGTATTCCAGATGAGGCCTCACCAATGTCGAATAAAGGGGAACGTCCTTTAGTCCAACTCCCTACTCAAAGGGGGACCAATCCCCAGACAGATTTTTACCTCAGTTCCCTAAATAGCCCCCTCAAGGATTGAACTCATAACCCTGGGTTTAGCAGGCAGCCAATGCTCAAACCACTGAGCTATCCCTTTCCCCTGAGGGGAGTTATCTGATGTTTGTGGTACTATCACCAGCTTGCTGTGAGAAACAAAGGGCCTTGTTCTCAGTATTCCCAGTCACTTTTCTGCAGACTCAAATGCTCAAATTAAGCTTTGGACCCAAACTCTTATACACCAGTCTGGATTCCAAGTGTCATAAGGTCACTTATTACTAGACCAGGTGTCATCAAGATAGTGATGTGCCTGACCTACCAAGTACTGGTCCAGGATTTTCTTTTGGCCATTAAAGAGACTGAGGCCAGCTGCAACATTGGATAGAAATCCTGAGCCAAACTTCCCCAAAGTTTGGGAGTATTTGGTTCTGGTGGTTAGGTACAGAGCCAAAGAGCCAGTGTCAAGTTTAGATCCAGACTCAATGTTTAGATGAAGGGACATACGGATGTAGGTTTATGGTTGGGCCCCTTTTCTGTTTCCCTTCATAGTCCTGGTTGCATTTTGGGTGGCAGGGAAACAGATAGTTAATTTTGTCCTTATAACTTGACCAATACTTTATATTGGAGGGGAGAGTGAGCCACCATCCCCAGATTCCCTTCCCATAGGCCCAGTCAGGCAGATTCCTGTGCAGCAAGGACATGCACATGTTTGTCTAACAGAGCAAGGGGACTGAAATGCAGCTTCATTCAAACACACCTCACGTAATGCTGGGGGTTGTATATCTTTTTTTTTCCCCTTACCTTTCTAGTCTTGATGGCAACAAAAGCAGAAGAAAAAAAATAAAAGGAAAGAAAGTGAATTGCTTAATGGAAGAACTCTGCCTGCATATTTAATATGCTGATTTTATTGAATAAAAGGTGAAAAAATGCCTCTTGTTTGTTGCTTGCCTGTCAACCCATGGCAAAAAGGCATCCTTTCCCTTGACTGGTGCCTTTTATTACTCTGTGGATTCCAGAATGTAATTATACCCTAGATGTGAGACGCATTACACACACAATTATTGTTCCCCAGCCAAGCCTGTTATTTGTTAACTGGGGGAGATATTTTGTTCAATTGTTTTAGAGGGCTGGGTTTTTTTTTGTTTGGTTTGTTGGTTGACTTTTTTTTTTAGGTTTCTTTCCAAACTGTGCTACAGCTGCTTGCGAAAGGACTTCTCTTCCATGAGTTGGGGCAACCTGAATGAACAGTCCACTTCCACATAGCTAGGCTGTGCACACTGAGAAGGACTGCGGGGTTGAAAGTGTTCAGGGTTCTTGTTGGAGGGTTGTTGTGGCTCTCTCTTCTCCAGCAGGACACGGCTTGGTTTTCGAGCAATTGTGTGAGCAACTAGTTGAGGGTGATTTATCTACAGTATGGATTTGTTTGGGGATTGTTTACTCCTGAAAGGCTGGCAGAGACTTGTCAGATCTAGCCACATTCATGTGTGTGCAGTGAACTCCAGACAGTCCTGAATTTGTGTTCAGCTCAGCTCTGCAACATTTGGATACTTAATCCAAGCTTAGGTTGGACCTCTTGTTCCTGCAGAATTGAGATCTCACGAGAATGTCACTTCTTATCAGAGTCTCAGGAATTTCCTGCTTTTGAACAGATCAGAAGCTAGAGATGGGCCTAAACCACAACTCTGGATTGGAACAGCCACTAATATCTTTTAAGCCATTCAGGGTCTGTCTCAGGGTCTGTTTTGTGGCCCACATCAGATATACCCCAAGAGCATCATTGCTCATGGAATTTTAGCACTTCTCGCTTCTAGTCTTGGCCAGAGCCCAACCTGCAAAGGGGAGAAAAATAAGCAGGGTGGGGTGCTGAATTAACCAAGCATTCATCAGGATTTTGGTAAAGAGAGATGTGAAATGAGGAATTCAGACTGTAATCTGCACCCAGATTTCTGCCAGTGTTGGTGGTGGTCTGATCTGGGGATTTGGCTAAATCTTGGTTTTTTCCTCCAGATACTGGCAGTTGCAGAGTAGGCTATTGAAGAGCCAGAAAGAGTGTGATGAGCACTTCAGAGAGAAGAGATGCTGTGAAGCAGCCCTAGAGCCTTGCAGCAACTTTCCTCTGAATTCCTCTCCGAAACATGTTTTCTGAAATGCAATGAGCTCTGTTAAAATTGCATCCCTTCCATCTATCATTCAAGGTGCCATCCTGCTGTGACTTTTCCATTTCCACAATATCCTTCCTTTAATAAGGTGACCAGAATGGGGCAAGAATAATTTCCTATTATTAATTATTACTGCTTCAGAGCAGAGTGCTCAAGGGTGTAGCACTGTAATCCTCGAGAACCTTCTCCTGAATGCCACTTTATCTTCCCACACACTCCTCCCCATTGGTGGGTTAACCCTGGCCCTCCTCTCAAATGGTGCTTCATCCCTTTTCCCCATACATTTGGCATTTTATCCTCCCAGACTCTCCTCTTGATTGACATTTTATTCCCTCTTTAGGCCTTGTCTACAAGGGAAAGATTTTTCTGACATAAACTGAAGTGTGAATTTAAATTGATACAGTTATACTGGTATAAAACCAGTGTGGCCAGGCTTACTGGTATGAGAGATCCTTTATTCGGTTTAGCTTATGTCCCTTGGGAAAGGGCTTAAGCTAAACTGAAAAAAAAACCCTCATATCAAAATAAGTGTGTTCACACAGGGAGCTATACTGGTATAACTATAGCTCTATAACTATCATGGCATAACCGGTAAAAACTATCCCATGTAAACAAAGCCTTAGCCACATTTAATAAAAGACATTGAGAGCGGTGCATTATGGGCAGCTATCCCACAGAGCACCTCTTCCCAGTCTGCCGCTGTGGCTTTTGGGAAGGGGGCGGGTGGGTGCGGGGCATTCCGGGTCCTGTCCTGATGCCCCGTGATGCATTGCTTCGCATCACAGCAATTCCTGTGCTTCCATCCACATTTGGTGCCATCTTTCAATGTTTTTTGTACTGCGCGCTCTGTCTTCCCTTTCAGTCTGCGGGAATGGAGCCCAAACTGCTGAGGAATATGCTGATGGGTCTCACCAGCACGTCACAAATTGCAGTCGAGTTACTCCTTAAGCTACAAACTGACAGTGAGGAGTCTGAGGATGATGTTGACTCGCATAACTCATATGACATGAGATTGCTTGTGTCATTCACGGACAAGCTCACCACTGTGGAACGCCGCTTTTGGGCTCGGGAAACAAGCACTGAGTGGTGGGTTCACATCGTCATGCAAGTCTGGGATGATGAGCAGTGGCTGCAGAACTTTCAGATGAGAAAAGCCACTTTCATGGGACTGTGTGATGAGCTCGCCCCCACCCTGTGGCGCAAGGACACGAGATTGAGAACTGCCCCGCCAGTGGAGAAGCGGGTTGGCTATTGCAATCTGGAAGCTGGCAACTCCAGACAGCTACCGATTGGTTGCTAACCAGTTTGGAGTGGGAAAGTCGACCGTTGGAATCGTGTTGATGCAAGTTTGCAAGACCATTAATCGCATCCTACTCAGAAGAATCATGACGCTGGGTAACATGCAGGACATAGTGGATGGCTTTGCACAAATGGGTTTCCCTAACTGTGGAGGGGAGATAGATGGGATGCATATTCCAATTCTGGTACCAGCCCACCTAGCCTCCGAGTACGTTAATTGGAAGGGGTATTTCTCTATGGTTCTCCAGGCGCTTGTGGATCACCGTGGATGTTTCATTGACATTAACGCAGGCTGGTCTGGAAAGGTGCATGACGCAAGCATCTTTCAGATCATAAGCCTGTTCAGGAAGCTGCAAGCCAGGACTTTCTTCCCAAACCAGAAGATCACTGAAGGGGAAGTTGAAATACCCATTGTGATCCTTGGAGACCCCGCTTACTCTTTAATGCCGTGGCTCATGAAACCCTACACAGGGAGCCTTGACAGCAGGAAGGAGTGGTTCAACAACACGCTGAGTTGGTGTAGAATGACTGTGGAGTGTGCTTTTGGCTGTTTAAAGGGCTGCTGGCGCTGTCTGTATGGGAAGCTGGACCTGACCTATTACAACAGCCTCATGGTTATATCTGTGTGCTGTACCCTCCATAACATTTGTGAAGGGAAGGGTGAAAGATTCACTCAGGCATGGACTTCAGAGGTTCAACACCTGGAGGCTGAATTTGAACATCCAGAGAGCAGGGCTATTAGAGGGGCCCAGCACGGGGGCTGCAAGGATTAGGGATGCCTTGAGGGAGCAATTTGAGGCTGAAAACCACCACTAATATTTGGTGCCCTGCACGGGAGTGAAGTGCAGTGGTTCCAATATTAGTAAGAATCTGTGTTTGTATGTATGATGCACTGACTTGCAGTGCCTGTTGCTTTCATGGGCTACGGTATCTTTTACTTAATGCAATAATAAAGAATGCCAAAGCCAAAAAAATCATTTATTGAAAAGAAACACAACTGCTTGGGAAGGGCATGACACATCTGTGCTGTGTGGGACGAGGGAAGGGGATGGGGAACGGGACAATCACAGATTTGCTTATGTCCTGTTATTTTACTCAGTCATCCTGTCTGGAGTGCCATGCAATGAGTGCTAAAATGCATGTTGATGGGGGTTGAATGCAGTGGGTAAGGGTCATAGTTTGCAGGGCTGGGTGATGAAGCTACAGGAGTTATAATATATGGAGATATACCTATCTCCTAGAACTGGAAGGGACCCTGAAAGGTCATTGAGTCTAGCCTCCTGCCTTCACTAGCAGGACCAAGTATTGATTTTGCCCCAGATCCCCAAGTGGCCCCCCTCAAGGATTGAACTTACAATCCTGGGTTTAGCAGGCTAATGCTCAAACCACTGAGCTATCCCTCCTCCTATTATTAAAGCCAGCTGGTGGTGATAACCAGGATATTGGGGAAAGTGGGTTGGCGGGGACATGAGGGCACATGGGAAAGAGGTTTGGGACAAGGGGGGGGGGGAGGTGCAGAAGTGATCCACCTGCATTGCTACAAGCATCTGTATCAAGTCCGCTTGGTGCTTCATGATGTTTAGCAGCCGCTCCGTGCTTTGGTGCCAGCAATCCGCATTCTGCTGGCAGACCCTCCTTTCACTCTCCCGCCACTCCTGCACTTTTTGATTTTCATTAAGGGACTGTTGCATGACTTCATGCAGCATGTCCTCTTTGCTTTTTCTTGTCCTTTTCCTGATTCTTTGGAGTCTTTCAGCCATTGATAACAAGGACAGCTGGGATCTCAAGGTTGTATCTGTAAAGCCAAAATGCAACACTTAACAGAGGCAGCATTGTTCACACAAGACAGAGCAATGATTTGCCCGTACCTAAAGACAAGCACAGTGTACACAGTAGCAGAAATTGCCTGTCCCAAAGCGAGCGCACATAACCCACAAGAGCCCCAAAATGGTGAGTAAGCACAGGGGCAAGGGGGACTGATTGTTTCATGGCCGTACTGTCCTCTGGGTTTCTGTGCCTTGGGGAGAGCCAACAGCTGCAGGGAGCCCCTATACTGAACACTGTCCCCACATTTTCCACAGGAAGACATCTCGCTGCTGAGGGTGACCTGGGAAGCAAGGGAGGGTCTTCTACTACAATGCGGCTTCCTCCCTGGCCCATATGCAGCTTGCCTGTGTGCAGCAATGGTGCCCCCCCGCCCCTCACAGCACAGTGGCGCGGATATGTTAGCCTGGGACTAGGAGCACAGTAGCTCTGCCAAGGAACCTGCACAAGCGCATTGCCCAGCTTCTGCATGAGACCTTTGAAGAGATCACTGAGGCCGATTACTGTGATGTGAGAGAGCACATCAATGCCCTATTCCACATCTAGGCATGCATGCAGCCCTAACCCTCCTCGGCCCAAGAGCCCGCACCGAACAACTTCCTTCCCAAAATAAGAGCCGCTTACCCGGCACCTCCTCTGGTGTTTGTCCTTCCCCAAGAACCGTTCGCTGTGACTGGCTACCTTCCTCCTGGCTTCAGAACAGCTCCTGGCTGCATGCATCTAGGGATGCCAGGCTGTCTCCCTCCTCCTCCTCAGCACCCTCGCTCCCACTTTCCTCCTCCTCCTGCTTTGTTGAACTGGGCTCTGGAGTGTCCATGGTGGTCTTCGGAGTGGAGGTGGGGTCGCCCCCAAGTATTGCGTCCAGCTCTTTGTAGAAATGGCAGGTTGCAGGGGCAGCACCGGAGCAGCGGTTTACCTCGCAGGCTTTGTGGTAGGTATTCCGCAGCTCCTTCACTTTAACCCTGCACTGCAGTGTGTCCCAGTCCTGGCCCCTTTCCATCATGTCCCTTGATATGTGCCCAAAAGTATCGTAATTCCTACGGCTGGAGTGCAGCTGGGACTAGACAGCTTCCTCCCCACAAACACTGATGAGGTCCAGCAACTCGCCATTGCTCCATACTGGGGATTGCCTGGCGCATAGAGACATGGTCACCTGGAAAGATTCACTGAGAACACTCCATGCCTTGCTGAGCAAACAGGAAGGGGATTTTCAAAATTCCCAGATAATGTAAAGGGCGGGTCTGATGGTTGGTCACCTGAGGGCAGGGCAGTAGAGTTCAAAGTGATGACCAGAGTGGCTAGAACAGGCATTGTGGGACACTTCTGGAGGCCAATCAGAGCGTATTAATAGACCAGGGCATCCACACTGGCGCCATGGTGCTCCAGCCAGGGTGCATCAAGCATTATGCTTCTTGTGGAGGTGGATTACCAGGAGTGCTCCAGCCGTGGAGTCTGGGCGCTCTACGTGCCTTGCCAGTGTGGACATGTCAGGGGTTATGGCGCCCAGGGCTGCTTTAATGCGCTCTAACTTGCAAGTGTAGCAATGCCCATTGTAAAGATGAAATTCAGATGGAATGTGAAGCATGTGTAACACTTGTGACTGAAGTTGGAGGAACCCAACAAAATGTGAGGAAAAACAGGTACAAATGTTAATAGCAGGCATTTCCAAATGTTTACTTTGTGCAAGTTCATAAATCCTATATTGAAACAGTTAAATAGAAAACCCAATTGTTCCTTGAAGTAGCATTGTGCCAAATTTGGACAGTGAATTCAATAATTAAACAGAGGGATTTTAGTTCTGCTTTAAGTGGAAATCTCAGTGCAACCTTAGCAATGGAGTTGCTGCTGAAGCCTTTATAATGTATCCCGCAAAGTGTTCATTAACTTGGAGTTAAGATTGTCAGACTGCAGACTCCACTGATGCAAACCATCAAAAGCAAGGAAATAACCAGTTAAATTATTCAATATTCAGTTCTTAATTTTCTCTTATCAACCTTAGCTACCTCCCTTCTACCATCCACAACCCATATCTCTCAAAATTCACCAACAATCAATGTGTAGCCTTCATTTAAATCCCGTTTATTTGTTAGATGGGCATGTGTTTTGATGAGAGATGTGGCTTCCATAATTGACATTGTATGTAACTCTGTATGTCTTTTTTTTATTAGAGTGGGTAAAAAAGTGAGGTATGGTGTTAGATTGCACATGGTGGCCGTGAGATAAGTTGCCCTCTAATGTTGAGGGAAAGTAATGCAAATGGGGTGATCTGAGTTATTGATTTCTGTAATTTTTCTTTTTAGAAATTAGAGATTTGAAGGCCATATGTGTGTGTAATTATGTATTATAGTTATGGTCAGAGTTAAGGTTGCTAGGACATAGGGAAGTTTCCACCTCTTGGGCCACAATATTTCCAAAAACAGAGACATTACAATTTCCATGGAATAAATTTTCAGACCATTTACAAAAAGGCTGTTGGTCAGTTCCCTTTGGAGACTGGTTATTGAAACAACTCTATGAATATTGATTATGAGACACAGGAGGAAATGTTTATCATTCTTAATTGCAATAAAATCGTTTCAACTGGTGTTAAACATTCAAATAGAAACTCCATTGCATAATGCAAATACAACTATTAATTTGTCCATGACAAAAATCAACAACAATGCATATAGAATGGGCTTAGATATATAATAGCAGCTCACAAAAGGGGGAGGTTTGCTTCACTGGCATATAGGATTGATGCATTAGCTCTAAGTGTGGACAGGGGTTCATATTTTACAGTATCTTAGATCAAGAGTGAAATGGGGTTGGTACTCTCAGGCGAGATCCCTTTAGGCATTTTTCTATGTTAGACAACCACATTAAAATGGTTCCCAAACTTGTTCCGCCGCTTGTGCAGGGAAAGCCCCTGGCGGTCCGGGCCAGTTTGTTTACCTGCCGCATCCCCAGGTTCGGCCGATCACAGCTCCCACTAGCCGCGGTTCGCTGCTCCAGGCCAACGGGAGCTGCTGGAAGTGGCATGGGCAGAGGGATATACTGGCTGCCGCTTCCAGCAGCTCCCATTGGCCTGGAGGCACGATCAGCCAGACCTGCGGATGCAGCAAGTACACAAAGGCCTGCCAGGGACTTTCCCTGCACAAGCGGCAGAACAAGTTTGGGAACCACTGGATTAGCTGGTTCCACTCAGGAAGGAACTAGAGTAATACTAGGGGGCTGCAGATTCAGACTAAGGGGCATTGGCAGAACTACATGGGGAGCCCAGGACTGGTATAGCCAGGGTGGCTGTAGAGCAGGAGTGAGGAGCATTGTGAGAGCGGTGTGGGGAGCACAGGACTGGAATAGCCTGGGAGGGGGGTTGCAGGTCAGGAATGAGGGGCATTGGCAGAGCTGTATGGGAAGGGGGACACAGGACTGGAGCTGTCTGTACTATGCCTAGCTCTAGTTAATGCTCCGAACTCTTAACTTTGATGAGCACAGAAATCACCCACCCACATGCCAGCTAACTAGATTTATAGGATTAAGATGTGCAATAATTAATTAAAGGGTAATAGTCTTCATTTATCTGATATACACAGAAAACTAACTGACCCATCAGCTTGATGGGCATTTAGATAACATTCAGCATCCTTTATTCTGAAAAAAGTAGCAAGAAGCACCTAATGAAATACAAAGGTGAGTAATTACAGTCTCCAAATCTCAATTTCCTCTTTCAGTTTAAACGTTATGGGAAACTTCTGCATTAGGAATACAGGATTTAGGTTATGTCTACATTACAGACCTTACAGAGGCACAGCTTTACTGCTACAGCTGCGTCCCTGTAAGGTCTCCCAGGTAGCCGCTCTCTCCTGGCTAGAGAGAGGTCTCCTGCAAGCATAATTAAACCACCCCCAATGAGTGGCGTTAGCTATGTCGGCAGGAGAGCCTCTCCTGCTGACATAGTACCATCCATACCGGGGCTTTTGTGAGTGAAACTTATGTCAGTTGGGTGGGGGTGTTTTTCACACCACTGACCAATAAAAGTTTGACCAACAAAAGTGCTAGTGTAGACAAAGCCTTAGGAACTATCATACTGGATCAGACCAGTCCAGTCTCCTGTCCTTTGGCCAATACTAGATGCCTCAGAGGAAGGTACAGGAAACCCCACAGTGGACGATTACTGAATAGCCATCCAGTAGGTGACATTTCCTCCTAAACCCTCTGAGTTAAAGGTTCCTTCCCTAAAGCGTTGCGTTGTATTGCATGTTGCTGGGCAGTGTGAAAGAGCTACCAGGATACACACCAGAGCTCATTACAGTTCAGTGGTGGGAAGGCACTGTGATTCCTCCAGTGGGAGTTTGGCTGAATAAGGACTGAGCAAAAACTGAGGGACGCATTCTGCAACTCACAGAGTTTGTCCTAATAGCATGATTTTTAGCTATCTCAATGTAAAATCCTAGTGGAGACAAGGCTAGATTTTACCTCAAAGTATATAGTCAAGGTAAACACCAGGTGTCTGTGTATGAGTATAGGGCTGAGCTCAAACACCTCCATTGAAATAAAAACTACCTGTGCCTTGTCTCTAGTGGGATTTCCCATTGAGATGGCTGTCTTGAGTAAGCTACCTCCATGTAAAACACACCTGTTCTTGCAGTTTAGGCATAGCCTTTGTCGTGATGAGTAGCTTCTTACAGCATGACTAGTTCCATTGATTTCAATGGTATTATTTATGGAGTAAGGTACTAGTCAATGGATGAGGTTTTCAGAAGCATACAAGTGACTTGGACGCACCAGTCCCAGTGAAAATCAATGGGAATGATGCCTTGGAAAATCCTAGCTGACGTGACTAAGGTTAGCAGGACTGGTCCCTGAATAAGGGTGCCAGGATTTGATCCATTTCAATGAACTGTGTTTGTCACACTACAGTTTTTCTGGCACAAAAATAAAAAGGCAGAGAAATTCAGTTAAAGCACTGAAATAGTGCAGGGGACAGTCCTCCATTGCTGATGGACTTTGATCTTGTAGGTATTTTCTACTCTAAAGGCTTGTCTACACTTGCAACGCTATAGCAGCACCACTGCCGCTTTTCAGTGTGGCCTACCAATGCCGATGGGAGGGGTTCTCCCATTGGCATAAATAATCCACCTTCCCAAGAGGTGGTAGCTAGGTTGACAGAAGAATTATTCGGTCAACCTAATGCTGTCTACACTAGGGGTTAGATCCGCTTATGTTACTCAGGGGTGTGGATTTTTCTAGGCCAATGTAAGTTCCCATTGTAGACCAGTCCTAACTTCTGTGATCCTATGAAGTCAGAAGCTCCATGTGTGTGGCTGGGTCTTGCTTTCTTAGGTTTATCCTGCTCCTGTCTCATTCAGCTTTATCAGAGAAAGGGATAGGTTCTTGTAAGAATTGGCCCGGAGGTTTCAATACTCCTTAACCCCTTCCAGGCAGCAGATGTTGTGGGGGAGGGTGACACCATCCAACCTCTGACTCACCTATTTCCTTTAATCATCAGGCATGCAGAGGGAGGGGGAAGGGTAGACTGTCTTGCAGAGGAGTATTTGCTACAGTTACTTTTGATTGAGCTTCCCAGTATGTTGAATGGAGGACATTATTATTCACAAAAAGGCATCCTAGAAAGCTTCAAAGCAGGGCAGAAAAACTTCAGGTTTCAATACTAATTAGAGGAGCCTGTCTCCCAGGTGTGAAGTGTTTATCTGTGAAAAGCAGGAGATAGTGTAGCAAAGGAGAAACTAGAAAACTGAAGATCCAATAAATGGCTGAATGGATTAAAGAGAGAGAGAGAGAGAGAGAGAGAGAGAGAAAAACAACAACAAAACCACAGAAGATAAAATAAGATGTTGTGCTGAATATGAAAGGTTTGCAGAACAGCTCAGGGTTTATTTCCAAACTCAAAAAAGCTGAAAATAATACAGTAATCTGGACCAATAAGAAGGAACGATTCTTTTTAATTCATATTATTTTGTAAGGATTTTTATTTGTTTGTTTGTCAAGGCTACACTTGTTCTTCACCTAGGCCTTGTCCCACATCATGACAGCTAGAATTGCATGAAATCTTGGCAACAGAACCCCAGACCTCCCACAGGTTGGCATCAGTGGAGTCACACAGGAGTAAAGAGCTCTCTGTGGTACGTACGTGGCCCCATTGCTGTAGTACCTGAGCCTCTCACAATCTTTCATGGATTTAGGTAGGGAAATCACTCCCATTTTACAGAGGAGGAGCTAAGGCACGGAGACACTTAAGGGTATGGCCACACAAAAGCTATGAGGTGTGATTCTCAGTACAGGTAGAGATACATGCGCTAGCCGCAGAGGCATGGGCTAGCCACCGACTGCAATCCCGAGTTCATGCTTGGGTGGCTAGCCTCAGCTGCCATTGCCACATTGCTACTATCAGATGCTAGCTTAAGCAGCACTAGTGTGTGTATGTCTCTATAGCTGCTAGACAAACCCTAAGTGACACAGTCACACAGAAGGGAGAGATCAGAACCATATGGGGGGAAGGGAGGGACAGTTTGTTCAGGGTCCCCCATTTGAAAGGGCCCCCAGAATGACTAAGGGGTGGCCAGGCCAAATTTTGAGCGAGTGGCGTTGCAACCTGGAGCATGGGGTCACAACGCCACTCAGGTTTGGCACCTGCCAATGAGAGTACAGGGAGCAACTCACCCTCCCGGGCTGGGCCCAGCTCCCATCATTAGACCAGGTGCGAGGCGACCCACCAGACCAGCTGCCCAAAAGTCGGAGTGGGGTCAGAGATACTGTTTCCAGTGGCAGTGGGACCGGAGCTCAGGGAGAGAAGTTTCAGAAGCGGACCCCAAGCCACATGCAGGGCAGAGCCACTCCATTGTCTCCCTCCCCTTCTTAAAATCTTTCATCTCCATGATAATATTTTTTGAAGGGTGGGGAACCTCAGTTTCAGATTTTGCCCAGGATCCCCATAAACCTCTGTGTGGCCCTGAGAAAAAATAGGGACTTGAACTTGGATATCCCAAGTCCCAGGCTGTTTGCATTCAGAACAGAATTCCACTACTTTCTTAGATGACGAGAGAGAAATTCAATCAGAACAAAAAAGTTAAATGGGGAAATTACAAGGCAGTATTTAAAAACAAATGAAAATGTTTCAAACTTTCCTTTGCTAGGAGTCTGACAGCTGTGTAGCCCCAGGGGGTCACCATTTTAATGACAAGCCCCACAAGAAACACAGCCTGAGAACATACATCAAGACAAGAAGATCAGAGCTGTGCCTCCTAGAGAGACAGAGAACAGCAGGAGATAGCCACAATACTTTTAGTTAGAAAATGGTAGCAGGGTGCAAAGATGCAGACTAACCAAAAAGGAAAAAAATAGAACTAAACAACTAAATAAAAATTAGCATTTACCATAAAAAGATGCATAACAAAAATGCCTAAAGAATGTGATAGAAGTTAACACTAACCTAATTATATAATCCATGATAAGCTCTCACCTCTCCTGCTACTTTATTTAATTTCTCCATTGGCAGATAGGACAGGAAGGGACCTCCTGAATCATTGAGTCCAGTCCCCTGCTATCACAGGCAACCCCATCATATAATCCCATTCATAAATTTATCAAGCTCTGCTTTAAAAGTAGTTAGGTTGTTGGCCCCTGCTACTCCTACTGGAATTCTCTCCTTAAAAAGGACATAGCAGAAATAGAAAGCATTTGGAGCCAGGCAATGAAAATGATTTGATGCCTGGAAGGATTTTCAGATAAGGAGAGATTGAAAAGATTAGGATATAGTTCAGACAGAAGATGAATAACAGGTAACATATTAATTAATGACAAAAAGTACTTTAAAAATACAGCATATTACAAACCTGTGGAACTCACTTCCACAGATATCAAGAGCTTAGCAGAATTCCAAAAAGGAGTAGTGATTTCTACAGATAGTGAGAACATCCACAGTTACATTAGATAACATAAAACGTTTATAAGAAATATCAGCCCTCATGGTTCAGGGTATAAATCCAACCCTAACTGCCAGAGGTTATTAAGAAACTTCCCCTATGGGCATATTAATGGATAATTGTCCATTATGGGTGTTTTACATCTTCCTCTGATGCTGGCCACTGTTGGAGATGGGACATGACATTAGATGGACCATTGGTCTGATCCAATATAGAGATTATCACAGCCTTTTTAAGAATATGACAATCTGCTGTTCCTTGTGTCTTTGGCTGCACCACTGACCTTGCTCTCTTAATAAAACACGGCTGCTTCCCACTTCTTTATTCATATTTACATTGAGTCTAATCTACTCTTTCATGCATTTCGCAGTAATAGTTATCGTGATTTTGCCATGTTTTACTTTGGATCAAGACCCAGGAAGCTGAGTGACTCGCTTAAGCCTCTGGAATGAGTCAATTGCAACTGTTCGGAGAAATCTTCCAGTATTTTTGCAATCTCTTTGTGCTCTTTAACTGCTCCTCCCAAGGACATGCAAACTGTGTGGCGGTGCATGGCACTCCCTGGAGTGCCCTCTGCAGCTGAAGTGATGGGGCTGGGAGCAGAGGCAATAAATAAAGTAGGTTATTCTTCTCTGAAGAGCGAGAAGCGGTAAGGGGTAAGTATGGCAGGAACCTTCTGTGAGATGGGGAAGAAGGAAAGTAAAAAATGGTGCTCTCAGCCTAGCCAATTCTGTTACTTCCTCTTATGACCTGATTCAGCACTCCCACAATGGGAATCCTTGCTTCAGAAGGCGCTACTCAGCCAGGGCCAGCTCTAAGCACTAGTATTCCAAGCATATGCTTGGGGCGGCATTTCTCGAGGGGCGGCTTTTTTTTTTTTTTGCTTTGGAAGCGGCACTCTGGCTTTTTTTTTTTTTGGCTTGGGACGGCAAAAAACTTGGAGCCGGCCCTGTATTCAGCATGGAGAACGGTAGCTGAATTGGGCCCAGCATATGCACAACTGGCCCTTGTGGGTCCCTTTATGTGGCTGGCTAGTGTAGCAGCCCCGCTTTGCTTGATTCTGCTCTGACAACAGTAACTTTTGATTTAGAATAGGGGGAGAGCAGGATCAGACCTATGGACTCACCCACAGGTTTCTTGCTTTCTATCTGCTTACACGGTCTCCACTAACATAGTATCTGAGCACCTTGAAAACATCAGCAAATTATTATTATTTGTATTACCATAGCGCCTAAGAGTCCCTGTCATGGACCATGACCCCGCATGTATCCACACTACCTCCTCTGAGGCAGGTCTCTGTCATTGGCCCCATCTTACAGAGGGGGAAATCAAGACATAACGAGGCGAACTGACTTCCCTAAGAGCACTCACAAAGTCTGAGCCAGAGGTGGAAATTGAACCCAGATTACCAGTGCAGTGCTTTACCTGCAAGTCCATTCTGCTACTGGTATATCAAGGCAGGTGATAAGACTTTCTATTTGGATATTAGGATATTCTGGATACATTTCCTCTTTGGTCCTTTTCATCTCCATTTTTTCCTCTCGCCTGCAACAGCTTCCCGGTGGTCCTATTGTGATCTCTAGGGTGGAATTTCCATTGCTTACACACGATCTTCTTGAACCATAAGACCCCTCTTGCACTCTGCCACTGAACTATACTCTTTTTTGCTGCTTTTTTGTGATTGTTATTTTTCTGGGGTTGAATCCCTTCTGAGCCCGTAATAGAGTGAACATTCATTTGTGGAATTGGCCCTACATTAGGAGTCAACATGGGCCTGAGCTGCAGTTGGGATTTTGTTATCTCCTGTACATCAGGTAGGACTATTGAATCCAAGACCACTCTGGGCTTTCCCAAATACTGGGGTACTAGGCACTGAAAGAGCATAGGCCAAAGGCCACAATCATTAACAGACTGTATGCTAATTCTGTAGATTCCGAGGCCTGGCCTGCGCTAGGACCGTAGGTTGGTATAACTGCATTGCTCAAAGGTATGAAAAATCCACCCCCCCGAGTGACACAGTTAAACTGACCTAACCCCCCCGGTGTAGACACCACTAAGGGCATGGCTACACTTGCAGATGTAGAGCGCTTTGAGTTAAACCAGCCTTCGTAGAGCGCAGTAGGGAAAGCGCTGCAGTCTGTCCACACTGACAGCTTCAAGTGCACTGGCGTGGCCACATTTGCGGCACTTGCAGCGGCTTTGGGAGTGGTGCATTATGGGCAGCTATCCCAGCATGCAAGTGACTGCAACGTGCTTTTAAAATGGGAGGGGTGGGGTGGAGTGCGACAGGGAGTGTGTTGTGTGTATGCAGGGGGAGAGAGTGGGGTTTTGGGGGGCTGAGAGCGTCAGCATGCTGTTTTGTAAGTTCAGACAGCAGCAGACCTCCCCCCCGGCCATGCCTCTCTTTGTCACACACAGCATTCCACAGTAACGGCTTGCATGCCAGCTGTCAGAAACGGAGCTTTGAAAGGGCATTTCCGCATTTCTACAGGAGTTCAAAACAATGACAAGAGTGGCCACTTGACTTAAGGGGATTATGGGACGTTTCCGGAGGCTGATCAGAGCGCAGTAACGCAACACCTCGTTCACACTGATGCCAGGGCATTGTAGTCAAGGCACAGCAAACATTATTCCTCTATGTGCCTTGCCAGTGTGGACGGCTAGGGCACCCGGGGCTGCTTTATTGCCCTGTAACTCGCAAGTGTAGCCAAACACTAGGTTGATGGGATAATTCTGCCATCAATCTAGCTACCACCTCCTAGGGAGGTGGATTACCTACACCACTCTTCACTGAAGCACTACAGCAGTGCAGCTGCACCACTGCAGCTCTTTAAGTATAGACAAGCCATGAACTCTTCCCTGGTGGCTGTTCCTAGTGAGAGCTGTACTTGTATCCAGGGCTCATACAGTCACCATGCTATTCTTTCCATCACCCTTTTCAAGGCCTTGTGCGATACTTAGAAGCAGGTAGAGAATTCACAATGAACAATTTGTTTGGCGAGGCTAGCATTTTTTTTTCCTGTTTGCAAGTTGTCTGTGCCCAGATTGCAAATTTGTTTCCTATTGAAAACAGGCTGACTAATGCTTGGTGCATACGTAGATCAGACTGTGGGTCACGTGCAGACTCTTTGCTGTAAGTTTTCTTTTGAGTAGTCAATATTCAAGCTGCATGACTGGTCACTGAAGTGACAGTCTTGTTCCTGTTCCATGACTAGATGACTGATTTTGTTAAGTACTTCTGCCAGAAATTAGGTTTGTTGTGTGATTAAATGGGTTTCAGGCTGGAAATTTGCTTTCCATGAACTTTTGTACCAGGAAGACTTGCTTGTCTGAATGCTCTGAAAAAGCAAGTAAAAGGGAGTATGAAAATGGCCAGAGTGAAATTATATTTTGAAGTAATCAAAATGCTTGTGGGTAATCTCTCTCGCTAGCCTCCTGGGTCTAGTCATGATGAACCTCCTTTACAGTATACAAAGCCTTTCTCTGAACAGTTCGTACCAGTACACAGTAGTGACCTGCTGTACCAAGTTGTGGAAGCCCTTTTTATGGCAAATTTTAAAACCGACCAAAGAAAACTCTAGTAGTACAATAGCAACAAATAGTCCTGGATGATCAAGAAGATGGATTGAATGTGATGAAATAAATCATTTCTATCTCTAGACAATGATTCTCACAATATCAGTGAATTCCTTGCTGACCCTAAACGCAAAAAAGAAGCTTACAAGAAGTGGAAGATTGGACAAATGACCAGGAAGGAGTATAAAAATATTGCTCAGGCATGCAGGAGTGAAATCAGGAAGGCCAAATCACACTTGGAGTTGCAGCTAGCAAGAGATGTTAAGAGTAACAAGAAGGGTTTCTTCAGGTATGTTAGGAATGTAACCCTTCTGCCCATCTAAGTTGGCAGCAACAAGGGCCGGGTTCTGTATCTAGGGGTTCCGTTTCAATAACACAATGCAAAACCGGCTCGAGCCCTCACCCAGTGACCTGGGACAATTACATACCGCCCCCTGGGCGCCCCTAAGAGGCAATACTTCCCCTCTCGCAAGCACGGAATCTGAGTGTAACAGAAAATGTTTAATAACATGAGGTAAATGACATCAGCATTAAATTGGAAAAAACACCACAAACAGGATTCATAACACAAACCATGAGCAAAAAACCCACCCCAGCAAGTTGGGCTGTGTCCTTTCCCTTGGGTTCTTGAAACCAGCAACCCAAGGTTCACCAAAGTCCCAAAAGTCCAACAACCCCCCCAAAGTCTCTGTCCCTGGTCAGTGCAGCCCCAGAGTTCGGGGGGGGGGCACGCAGGGTGTTAAGGGGCACCTTACGTGATCCGAGGCCGACGGGGTTCCGCCGCAGCCTTCACCACGAGCCGCTCCACTCCACCAGCTGCCCCGTGAGCTGCTCCCGCCATCCCACGAACTGCTCTGGCAGCTGCTCCGGCAGCTGCTCCACTCTGCTCACTGATCTGTGAGCCGCTCAGCTCTACTTCAGCCGTCCCTTGGGCCGCTCCCACAAGGCTCTGCTCTGCTCGCTGCTCCTCCAGCCACTCCGCTCGCAAGGCTCCACTCTGCTCGCTGCTCCGCCAGCCGCTTAGCAATATAGCTTCAGGCTCCCCCACTAGCTAACACAGCCTCAGTGATCTCAGCTCTTTTGTGGTTTCAGCTCTTAGCAATTTCAGCTCCTAGTAGTAGGGGAGCCCCAGTGCTAGTACACCATTGGCCCAAAGTGAATTCAGCTCAGCAGTCGGTAACTAGGCTTCTAATGGAATCAAATTTAGCTCTGATATTCAACAGTGGAGAGAGGAGGTAGTGCAATTGGTGTTTCAACCCCTCAGAGAGGGGCCCATCCCATCAGGTACAAATACCTGTCCCCATCCTCTCTCCCTTCACTGGGTTTTGTAACCCATGCCCCTTGTCAAGCAAGTGCTACTTAGGTAATGGTGAAGGACTCCCTCAGTCCTTCTGTCATACAACAGTTCCACTGGCCTTGATTCACAGAATCAGGGTAACAAAACTTTATTCTTCCTGCCCCAATAACAGAGAAACTGGGGATCCCACACCAGCCAAAGTAACCACTTTGAGTTGCTGTTGTTTCATGCCAGGCGAGTGGGTGTGCCTATGCAAACAAGATCAGCCCCTGGAGTTCTTTTCCACACTCGCCATAATTCACCACCAGATGTCAGGGTAGAGCTCATCCTGACTCTGCTTACAGGAACAAGAAGAAAGTCAAGGAAAGTGTGGGCCCCTTACTGAATGAGGGAGGCAACCTAGTAACAGAGGATGTGGAAAAAGCTAATGTACTCAATGATTTTTTTGCCTCTGTCTTCACGAACAAGGTCAGCTCCCAGATTGCTGCACTGGGCAGTACAGTATGGGGAGAAGGTGGAGAAAGAAGCCCTCTGTGGAGAAAGAAGTGGTTCGGGACTATTTAGAAAAAACTGGACGAGCACAAGTCCATGGGGCCGGATGTGCTGCATCCGAGGGTGCTAAAGGAGTTGGCGGATGTGATTGCAGAGCCATTGGCCATTATCTTTGAAAACTCATGGCGATCAGGGGAGGTCCCAGATGACTGGAAAAAGGCTAATGTAGTGCCCATCTTTAAAAAAGGGAAGAAGAAGGATCCGGGGAACTACAGGCCAGTCAGCCTCACCTCAGTCCCTGGAAAAATCATGGAGCAGGTCCTCAAGGAATCAATTCTGAAGCACTTAGAGGAGAGGAAAGTGATCAGGAACAGTCAGCATGGATTCACCAAGGGCAAGTCATGCCTGACTAACCTAATTGCCTTATATGAGAAGATAACTGGCTCTGTGGATGAGGGGAAAGCAGTGGATGTGTTATTCCTTGACTTTAGCAAAGCTTTTGATACGGTCTCCCACAGTATTCTTGCCAGCAAGTTAAAGAAGTATGGGCTGGATGAATGGACTGTAAGGTGGATAGAAAGCTGGCTAGATCGTCGCGCTCAACGGGTAGTGATCAATGGCTCCATGTCTAATTGGCAGCCGGTTTCAAGCGGAGTGCTCCAAGAGTCGGTCCTGGGGCCGGTTTTGTTCAATATCTTCATTAATGATCTGGAGGATGGCGTGGACTGCACTCTCAGCAAGTTTGCAGATGACACTAAACTGGGAGGAGTGGTAGATACGCTGGAGGGTACGGACAGGATACAGAGGGACCTAGACAGATTAGAGGATTGGGCCAAAAGAAACCTGATGAGGTTCAATAAGGACAAGTGCAGAGTCCTGCACTTAGGATGGAAGAATCCCATGCACTGTTACAGACTAGGGACTGAATGGCTAGGAAGCAGTTCTGCAGAAAAGGACCTAGGAGTTACAGTGGACGAGAAGCTGAATATGAGTCAACAGTGTGCCCTTGTTGCCAAGAAGGCTAACAGCATTCTGGGCTGTATAAGTAGGGGCATTGCCAGCAGATCAAGGGACGTGATCATTCCCCTCTATTCGACACTGGTGAGGCCTCATCTGGAGTACTGTGTCCAGTTTTGGGCCCCACACTACAAGAAGGATGTGGAAAAATTGGAAAGAGTCCAGCGGAGGGCAACAAAAATGATTAGGGGGCTGGAGCACATGACTTATGAGGAGAGGCTGAGGGAACTGAGATTGTTTAGTCTCCAGAAGAGAAGAATGAGGGGGGATTTGATAGCTGCTTTCAACTACCTGAAAGGGGGTTCCAAAGAGGATGGATCTAGATTGTTCTCAGTGGTACCTGATGACAGAATATGGAGTAATGGTCTCAAGTTGCAGTTGGGGAGGTTTAGGTTGTATATTAGGAAAAACTTTTTCACTAGGAGGGTGGTGAAGCACTGGAATGGGTTACCTAGGGTGGTGGTGGAATCTCCTTCCTTAGAGGTTTTTAAGGTCAGGCTTGACAAAGCCCTGGCTGGGATGATTTAGTTGGGAATTAGTCCCGCTTTGAGCAGGGGTTGGACTAGATGACCTCCTGAGGTCCCTTCCAACCCTGATATTCTATGATTCTATGATTCTATGTCAGTATAGTAACTGGAAATCCAGTCATCATGGCTGCGGAAACATTACCACCAACCCAAACCCCACACACTTTCAGCGTCATGAAAGTGAGACTATGTTCATTTCAGTATAGCTGGGAGAACTTTGCATGTTACCTCTGAACTGATGGAACAAGTAGGGATGACTCATCAAAGGCAATATATATACTGGACTATGTGAATTTCACCCAAGGCACTCTCCCAAGTGAGTCAGAATAAATTATTGATGGAAAGTACTTTGGTCTAGTGCACAGAAATTATAGCCATGGGTGCTCTAAGATACCTCAGGCTAGATAAACAGAAGGAGAGTGGCTTTATGTTTAGCCCCAATTCAGCCTTTTAACTAATCTAATAGAAAAAGACCAGCGTTAAGATTCAGACCAGCAGGACATACAAGATTGTTCAAATTGAGGCAGCTCTAATGAAAGGAGTGTGATTTCAAAATGATGCATGATGGAAATTCCTTGTAGACTTGGTGCAATGCATTAGAATTAGTCATTGCAGTAAGACCGGGTGGAACACATTAGAAGTAGAGTTGCTGTGATGGATACATGGAATGCATTAGCATAAGAGCAATTACAATGGACTAGTGGAAAATATCAGAATCAGCATTGCCAGGATGAGCTGGGTGAAACACACCAGAATTTGAGTCACCATGAGTCATGAAAGGCACAAGGTCCTGAACATTGCTCATCCTAATATAGTCATTTTCAAACTGATGAACTATTAGATTGGCTATAATGTTATCTATTGATAGTATGGAGTTTAGTCTAGTGGCTAGCCCAGGTGATGAGTCAGGATTCCTAGGTTCTATTCCTGGCTCATTTTGAAACATGGGCAATTTACTTCCCCTCTTGATATTTGTTTTGCCATTATGATAATGATACTGTGTTTGCTCTCCTTTATAAAGCACCGAGGGCCCAATCCTCCAAAGACTTACAAGCATGTCTAACTTTCTGTATCATGAGTTGTCCTATTGCCTACTCACAGTGTGTAAAGTTCAGCACATGCATAACCCTTGCAGGATTGGGGCCTTAGAGCACTGTGGATGAAAAGTACTTAAATGAGTGTTGGTGGGCCCATGGGTCAACACAATGTAAGTATGGTCCCATCAACTAGTCAGGCTTGTGCAATTTTTATTTTTGCTATTTGTTGGGGTTTTTAAGGGGTTACGTGTGCTTTTAGAAGCTTAATAGACCTGCAGGATAAGAAATGTAGGTGTGCCACTGAATGGCTGTATCTGTGCCCAGAAATCACTCACCTAGATCCACAGGAGACTGAGCAGAGGCTAGAAAACTCATTCCTTTCTGATGGATTCTAGACTGGGCCCCAGAGATGAATGCTTCATTTCACAACTTTATCCATGGATCTACAGTATGTTCCTGAGCTAGTTAAAATTAAACTTAGCTATCAAAATGCTAAACTTGATAGCTCATTTATCTTTCTGTCTCACAACTCTACATTACAATACAGCGGTGATTGATCTTGCATCTTCAAGGTACTATATGGTATAAAAACTAAGAGAAGATTAATTAAAACCCGTCGCATCCAGACAGGTTTTTAAATAAGTTTTAGATTTAGACAATATATCAGCTGAAGCAGAAAGATCCCAACACCAAGAGCCTGTGTGTTTCTGTTCTCTCTGCTTTGGGACAATGAATAGCTCCACTCATGGTGGACTACCTCAAAAATTAATTTGGCTAAGCAGATTGGTGTGGTGTAGCAGAGTGCTCCCTCTTATCTGTAGTGTTGAGAGTGATGTTCTTCAGGACTCTCACCAGGGTGAAGATATCATAAGAGCATCTGAGTGCAGTTATGGGAGGCAGTATCAGGGTAATTTTTTCAGTCAATCTTTAGGCAAGTCACATGGACTGCACTTAGGCAATATCCAGACATTCTCAGATAATTAACCTATTAGTTACTGGACTGAACTAAAATATCATCCCCCCAAGCTCCAGCCTGAGGCACAACATCTACACTGCTATTTTTAATGCCATAGCCTGAGCTGTCAACCCAGGCTCTGAGACTCTCTGATGCAGGCTGCCACTTACTGTGTCGACATATCCTAAATGGCCTAAATTGGGCCCACGCTTAGCTGCAGTTGCACCACTGGGCTTGCAGTTACCTGAGTCTAGAATTTGCAGTGGAGGGTGGTGTTTGGAAACAGGGGCCAGTGCATGAGAATGCCATTGGTTTCTTTAGAATTTCTGGCTAGAAAAATCCACGACATAGTCCTCATTAGATTTCTGGAAAAGCTTTGCATACTCAAATGGATCGAATAAGCGGAAGATAAAGCCTCTGGGCCAGGTTTTCCGAAGTGCTCAGCATTCACAATTGTAGCTTGGCCACTTTGTTCAGGTGCCTAAATGGGAGCTGAGCTAGGGGCAGCAGAAGCTTCCAGCGCCCGAACCGTGGCCCCATTCCCCTGCACCGCCCCTTCTTCCTGAGGTCCCGCTCCCACACTGCCTCTCTACCCCCCCCCAAGACCCCTCCTTCCCCTTCTGGCACCCCTGAGCTGAGCTCTTTTCAAAGTCTGGCCACTTATTTTGGTGCCTAAATGGGAGCTGTGGGATGATGAGCTCTTTTGAAAATCTATAGATTTTGGGTGTTAATCTAAGGTGGCAGTTCTCAACCAGGGGCCCGGCGCCCCCTGGGGGGCTGCAAGCAGGTTACAGGGGGTCTGCCAAGCAGGGCTGGTGTTAGACTCACTAGGGCCCAGGGCAGAAAGCCAAAGCTGTGGTGCTGAAGCCTGGGGCCCCACTCCCGCCACTCTGGGCTGAAGCTGAAGCTTGAGCAACTTAGATTTGCGGGTCCCCCTGTGGCGTTGGCCCCCAGGCAATTGCCCTGCTTGCTACCCCCTAATGCCAGCCCTGGCTTTTATATGCAGAAAAACAGTTGTTGTGGCACGATGGGCTATGGAGTTTTTATAGCATGCTGAGGGGCCTCAGAAAGAAAAAGGTTGAGAACCCCTGGTCTAAGGCAAACTGGACCAAACCTCCTGTGGTTGTCCATCCCCAGTCAGAGATGAGCATCTAGTGACGGGTCGGTGGGATAGACGCAGTTGTTAGGGATGAGGACATAGGCGGTCTGTCCCAATGGTCAGTGCAGATCAGGGAATGGAGCTGAGGGTCAGTTCCAGGTCAGCTGCTGATTTCAGAGACGGGCTCAGGGCCATTTTGGTGCCCTATGCAGGCCCCCCCCCCGGCCTCTGTGAGGGGTCAAGGGCTGGCCCCAGGCCTCTGCGGGGGGACGGGGGAGAGGGAGAGGGGAAGCAGGCTTGGAGTGACCCGGCCCCAGCCTGCTCCGCTCTGCTCTCCTGACTCCCAGACTTGGGGGCCGGGGGGAACCGTACCCCAGCACTCACTGGCAGGGTGGAGTGGGCTAGGGCCGGTTCGCTCTACTCCCTGCCTAGGGTTACCATATTTGAATATTGGAAAAAGAGGACACTCCACGGGGCCCCGGCCCTGCCTCAACTCCGCCCCTTCCCCGCGCCCCTTCCCCGCCCCGGCCCCACCCCAACTCCGCCCCTTCCCTGCCCCCATTCCAACCCCTTCCCCAAAGTCCCCGCCCCAACCCTGCCCCCTCCCCTGAGCGCCCCACATTCCCCCTCCTCCCTCCGGGCCCTCCCAGCCACGCGAAACAGCTGCCCGAGCGCTATTGGCTTCACGGTTTGCTGGGCAGCCCCCAGACCTCCAGACCCTGCTCCCCCGGCCGGGCACTTCCCCTCCCGGGCTCCGGCTGCGCTGGGGAAGTGCCCGGCCAGGGGCGCAGGGTCTGGAGGTCTGGGGGCTGCCCGGCAAACTGTGAAGCCGGTAGCGCTTGGGCAGCTTGGCTCTTCAGCTACACAGAGCTGAGGTGTCTGGGGGGAGCAGCAGCAGCTGCCGCCGTGGGGGAATCCGCCTGCAGCTCGCAGCCTGCCGGAGCCGCTCTAAGGTAAGCAGGGGACTGGGGCAGGGATGTCGGCAAAGCTGGGAGTATTTTCCCGGACATGTTCGGCTTTTTGGCAATTCCCCCTGGATGGGGATTTGAGGACCAAAAAGCCGGACATGTCTGGGAAAATCCGGATGCATGGTAACCCTAACATTGCCGCCAGTGAGTGCTGGGCTCCTGATCCCTGCTGCAGTCCTCAGGGGAGTGGGGGCGGGCTGGGGTGGAGCAGGGGCGGGAAGAGGTGGGGCTGGGGCGGAGCAGGGGCAGGGGCTCTGGGGAAGGGTTGGAGTGGGGGCTGGGCTGGGGCAGAGCAGGGGTGGGAAGAGGCAGGGCTGGGGCGGAGGCCATGGGGAAGAGGTGGAGCAGGGGCTGGAGCAGCACGCAGCTGCGTAGGGCACCAGGAATTTGGTGCCCTACGCAGCTGCGTACTTTGCATCTGGGTAGGTATGGCCCTGCCAGGGGTTGAGCTAGAGCCAGAGTCAGGGATTGAACATGAGGATTGGAGCCAGGGTCAGATACTAAATGCCGGAGCCAAGAGTCAACCCTGAGTAAGATGTCAGAGCCAGGACTGGTAACTGATGGTCAGAAGCGAGAAATAAGGGCCAGCACCAGAGGAGAGGCAAGGATCAGGCATGGAATAGGAGCCTGGTGAGAACCAGGAGCAAAGTCGGGGTGAGCTAGGAGCGGAGCAGGAATCAGAAACACGGTTGGGTGCAGGCACAAGCAGGGTCCAATGCAGCAACGGGAAATCACCTAGCTGCTCAGACAACTTCCTGTACTTCTGTCTTAAATAGCATGGCTGGACTAGTCGGTGGGGCTGGGTGATCCTCCACTCAGAGCTCCCAGGCATAGGCGGTGAGATATATGGGCACATGGTGCCTGTGCTCCACCAGTATTCAGAAATGTGGTCCCGGCTCCACCAATGTCTGGGCTTATATTTTCAGAGCCATCCCATCCATAGGACGGACCGGGGCAACCACCCTGGGCCCCGTGCTTTGAGAGCCCCAGGGCTTCAGGGAGATGCGGGGTCCAGGGCGGCCTGGGAGGTTAGCGGGGGACCTGGTGCCGGCAGCAGCAAGCAACCCGGCCCCGCTCCCCCCACCCTGCCTCTTCCCACCCCCTGCCCACCCCCATTCCACCCCTTCCTCCAAGCCCCCGCCCCGCCTCTTTCCAGCTTCGGCCCCCTCCCCCGAGTGACCCCAGAAGCCAGTGGGGCAGAGCAGGATGGGCTGGGGCTGGGTCACTCACTGCTGCCAGCCCCAGGCTCACCGCTAGCCTCCCCAGGATGCCCTGGACCCCATGTCCCCCTGAAGCGTGGGGGCCCCCAACGCACGGGGCCCAGGGCAGTTGCTCCGATCCATCCGATGGAGGGGATAGCTCTGCTTGGACCTGTTCCGGGCACCACCAAAAATTATACAAACCTGGTGCTCATGGCGGGGGGTGTGCCCTGGCTGAGGCTGTACTCCTACTAGCTCCTCGGCCCACCAGCTTTCAGCAGCCATTGGGTGGGGCCAGGATGTGAAGGCTGTCTGGGGACTCACAGGCCTTGGTTTGAGATACTGGGATTTCACAAGAGTAAGAAGAGTGTTGAATCACCTCTATCACTTATTAGACTATTTTAGAGCTAATGGAATAGTGCAGGAGTGATCGTAACACATGCTTGACAGCACTAGAGGGAGGAGAAGGAGGAAGTCAGTTCAGCTGGAAAAAGACAAAATGGTGGTTGGTGGAGCTGTTACATTATCAGGAGGGTACTTAACAACACACATTTAATCCTCCTGACAGCTGAAGTAAAGTATTTATATCTGACACAGCTGCCATGAGGACATTAAAAAAACTCCCAGTTTAGTGTGTACTGTGATGTCATGGCAAAAGGCCTTGATGTCATGAGTCTGAGTTGGGGATTTCTGTACTGGGGTGACAAAGTGGTGTTGTAGCTCTGCCTGTCCCAGGATATTAGAAAGACAAAATGGGTGAGGTGACATCTTTTATTGGACCAACTTCCGTTGGTGAGAGAGACAGGCTTTTGAGCTTACACAAGAAATACAAGGTGACAATAATACTCCATTTTACATGGGCTCAGCAAAAGTCTCTGTTTAATCCTTTGGACCCAATCCCCTCAGCTACCCTGGTGTAACTCAGGGCAGAATTGGACCCTTTATCTCCCATTTACAGGACTCCATAAATTAGCTAGTTTTTGAGAAAATCTTTTTTCACTTCAATTAATTTCAATAAATGAGACAATTTCCGAGCTGTTTGGTCTACTCCCTGACACAGGTAATTAACTCTTTATATTAAATCACAGACTCACTTTCATTTCGCACTAATTCCGCGCCCATATTCTTGTCTTTAAAGGTTATCTGTCCAAGATGTGTCAGCCATCAGGCTCTGGTGTTTTTCTGCATTGTAAATGGGATGCTTCTTACACATGGCGTTCAAAACTAATTTGAATTTAAATCATGTAACAAAAGGATGTCTCCCTTCACCTTTTCAGCACTTGATTGTGTGAGTGTGAATGAATCCCAAATTCATTTCCCTTCACGGAGCTGACTACTACAGGCACCTAGGCTAGGCAAAATCCTGCTGCTAGAAAGAGGGCAATCAAATAGCTACTAGTTAGGGATGGGCAAACTTGTCTCGCCTAATGTCAAATCCTTGGAAACATCAGATGTAAGTAAATTGAATTCAGATGTTTCCAGATTTGTGCTTTCCTTAGGAAAGACTGAAAAAAGGAGCAGAGACAGTTGTAAAAACAGAGAAGATCTCCCCTGAACAAGTAGGGTGAAAATGCAACCAAGAGTGAGGCAGACTGAAAAAGAAATAGAGTGTGACTATGAAATAAAGGGCAGAAAGGGGGAGAAGGAAAATACTAATGGAAATAGAGATACAGCTTCTGCCGTGTCCTAGGGCCACCAAGTTTTTTCAGGGAGGGTAGGAAGGTTTGAGCCCAGGCTGTTAGCAATGTATTTTATTTTTTTTAAAGGGTGGCACTCATCTTTGCAGGAAAAAGACCATGTGGGCCAAAATTTTCAAACCTGGTTGCCTAAAGTTAAGTACCTAAATCCATATTGAAGGACCTAAATAAGAGAGGCCTGATTTTGCAAAAGTGCTGGCCTCCAGTGAGAGCTGCTGGGTGCTCAGCGCCTTTTGAAAATGTTGATGCTTATTTAGGTGGCTAAGTGCAGATGAAGGAGCCTAGCCTTAAACACCCTGCCTTGACTTGAATACTCTGGGCACTGAGTTTTAATTAGAAGACATGCATCAGCTCATGATGATCTCAAAAACCATGTAAGATTAGCAAAACTTAGAACTCCACAAAGCAAGGCCACCCCACCCTATTTTTTATCTATCCCTCTCCTTCACTTTCCTCTCTCCCTGTGCGCCCTCTCCTTGACTTTCCTCATTCTCTTCCCTCCATTCCAGTCTGTTCTCCTTCTCCCATTCTACTTTCCCGTTCCCCCTGTCCTCTGTGCTTCCCTCTGAATGGGAACTGCTTTGCTATTGTTAATAGGAGTGAGCAGGATTGATTAAAAAGCTGTGGGCAACTCACGACTTCCAGGGAGCTGCGGTTTGTTTTGGTTTCACCTACTCTGTTTGTGTGAAGTCTCTGAGGCCTTCCCACTCCTCCCACCCCCAGATTCTGATGTATCTGCCTCTAGGGCGACCAGACAGCAAATGTGAAAAATCGGGATGGGGGTGGGGAGAAATAGGTGCCTATATAAGAAAAAGACCCAAAAATTGGGACTGTCCCTATAAAATCGGGACATCTGGTTGCCCTCTCTTCCCCTTTAATCCTTCCACTTTCAGTTCCACAATAGGTCTGACATCCTCTGCAGCAGAAGGATTAGGTGCAGTTCCTCCAGTCATCCAGAGGGGCCCACTAGAGAATAACATAAGGTGTGTCCCAAAGAGGGTGCCTTTAATAGCTATGCAAATTACCAAATTATGCACATCTGTAGAGCCAAACAACCCCAAGACATATAAGGGATGGTGGCGCCTTTATTCCTCTAAAGAGCCATTTCCATCAAGGGGAATATTTACTGTTCGATTCTGTTAGATTCTAGCTCTGATGCGCCATCAAGAGGGGCACGTCCCAACAGTGAGGAGGCACTTAGGGCTGTGAACTCTGTCTTTTTGGATCAATCAGAGCTAGCACTGGTAAGCCTACCTCAGGGGCGGCTCCAGGCACCAGCGCAGCAAGCACGTACCTGGGGCGGCAAGCCGTGGGGGGCTGCCTGCCGGTCGCCGTGAGGGCCGCAGTCAGGTTGCCTTCGGTGGCATGCCTGCGGGAGGTCCGCCGTGAGGGCGGCACTCAGGCTGCCTTTGGTGGCATGCCTGCGGCTTTGGCAACAATTCAGTGGCGGGAGCGGCAAAGGCGCAGGACCGGTGGACCTCCTGCAGGCATGCCGCTGAAGGCTGCCTCACTGCCGTGCTTGGGGCGGCAAAATACATAGAGCCGCCCCTGGCCTACCTGAGCTGGAAATTACATCTCCAGCTGCAGTGTAGCCATACCCATAATGTGAAAGTGCTGGAATAATAAGAGAAAGTTTCAACAGCAAACAGGAAGAAGCAGCAATCTTGGGGTGAATTTTCAGTGCACGAGAGAAGGACATGGTACATCAGAGGCCAGGGCAAGTTAGCTTTCCACCGCATTTTGTCCCACCATCCTTGGAGTGCTGGGAGCCAGTTCCTTAATAGGCATTTGTGAGGGGCTTCTACAAAGCATATCTGGACTCTCAAAAAGTTTCTTCTTTATCCATCATGGCTGGTGCACTCAAAGAATTCTTGTAGATTGGAGAGAGACAATTTTCCTTTACCACAGGTATGTTGCTTTGTCCCGCTCATATCATGTTTCTTTTGGTGTGTTATAACTCTATAATTAGTTATCTTTTCAAGCAATTTTCCTAGCTGCAAGTAAAGCTAGCTGGTCTGTAATTCCCAGGATCACTTCCCAGCACATTTGTATGGGCCCAGGATTATGGGCAATTTTAGAAAAAGCATCTGAATCATTGGGTGCCTATTTAATGCAAATCTGCCTATAGGCTTGTTTTTTTGCCAATCACGACTAACACATATTTCCACTGACTGAGATGGCTGACTGGCAACTTTGCGTGGGAATCTGCTGCATTCCCCATCACAAAGTGAATTGCAATTGGCTCCTCCTGTGTCCCTGCAAGTACAGATTGTTTCATTTTGAAGGTGCTTTTCAAACGCAGTGGGGATAACGCACTGCCCTTTCCTGGCTGGTGTCCACAACTTTTGTTTTCTATTTGCATTCAACATGCCTTATGTAGAAATGATTCACATCCATTTATTGGTGACTAACCTGAATCTTTCAGTCTTTGATTAGACCAGCGGTATCAGAGGCTGATGTTATCCTTCCAGTGATGGACAGGCTGAGTTTACTGGATGTAACAGCAGCTTTGGATGCCACTGGCTATGAGGTATTGTCTGCCAGTTTATCTGTGGAATCTACCCACCTGTCACTAGTCTGGCATGCGGTGTGCGCTGGTGAAGAGGCATAGTGTGGAACGGGGGTAGGCAATCTATGTCACACGTGCCAAAGGCGGCGCGCGAGCTGATTTTCAGTGGCATTCACACTGCCTGGGTCCTGGCCACCGGTCTGGGGGGCTCTGCATTTTAATTAATTTTAAATGAAGCTTCGTAAACATTTTAAAAACCTTATTTACTTTACATACAACAACAATAGTTTAGTTATATATTATAGACTTATAGAAAGAGACCTTCTAAAAATGTTCAAATGTATGACTGGCATGCGAAACCTTAAATTAGAGTGACTAAATGAAGACTCGGCTCACCACTTCTGAAAGGTTGCTGACCCCTGGTGTGGAAGAAGGAAGAGCTGGGTTCCATTCCCACTTCTGTCACTGACCTTTGACAAGTCACTCCACTTGTCTGTGCCCTTTCTACAGCCTGCATAATGGTGTGAATGAGAACTCGCCCCCTTTGTAACGTGCTTTGCAATTTATAGGTGAAAGTGCTAAATGTGAACATATGTATACTTGTATAAGGCACTAATTACTCTATCTGTCATCCAGTTGTTCCTATCAGTGCATTCCTCCCTTCCTCTCTGAGAACTCCCAGGAATTAGTGCTAGGTGACTGTTCTACCTCCCCATGTTTTCTTCCATGTGGCATTCTCTAGGTTCCACCTTCTCACCCCTTTTGTTCAGTGAGTGAGTATGTAAAGCTGTTGCTGGAGAAGATGGTGAGTTGTTTGGGGAAGCAGCATTATCAGTAGGCTGATGATACCAAACTCTTGCCTCCACTGAGCACAGATCACGTTCTCATTGCTCTCCCTGTGTCATACAGAGATAAGCCGCAGCTAACTGGCTGTGACTCAATCCATTTAAGATGGAGGTGATGGGTGCTGGCAGAAGGAAACATTCAGAGACCTGGACAGAGACCATGGCTGCATCATTTATTGAGCTTGTTTACCTGATTTCCACCAGGATGATTCACAGCCTCATGATCCTATTGGATCTATCACTGCTCCTGGATTTCCAGTTAGCACTGGTAACTTATGATACCTTAGCTAGCCATTCAATTAGTCATGTTTTCATGCACTGAAGATTTACCCCAAGATTACTGGTACTTTCTGGTTGCAGTTGAAACTTTCTGTTACTATGCCAGCACTTTCACATTATGATTATGTCTACACTGTAGCTGGAGATGTAAATTCCAGCTCAGATAGGCCTACCTATGCTAGCTCTGATCAAGCATGCCAAAAAGAGAGGTGTGCCCACAGTGGTGGGAGTGGCAGGACGGGCTGGCCACCATGAATACGATCCTGTCTGAAAACGTAGGTATGGACTCGGGGCAGCTAGCCCTTCTGTTCCTTGTGCTGCTGTGGCTACACTGTTATGTTTAGTGCAGTAGCTCAATCCGAGCTAGCATGGGTAGGTCTAACCAAGCTGGAAATAATACCTCCAACTAGGGTTGCCAACTTTCTAATTGGAGAGAACCAAACACTCTTGCCCTGCCCCTCCTGAGGCCCCACCCACTCCATCCCCCGTCACTCACTCTCCTTGACCCTCGCTTACTTGCTCATTTTCACTGGGCTGGGGCAGGGGGTTGAGGTGTGGGAGGGAGTGAGGGTTCCAGCTGGGGGTGTGGACTCTGGGCTGGGACCAGAAATGAGGGGTTCAAGGTGCGGGAGGGAGCTGTGGCAGGGGGTGGGGTGTGGGCTCCGGGCAGGAGTTTGGGTGAGGGAGGGGGCTAAGGGCTGGGGCAGGGAGTTGGGGTGTGGGAGAGGATTTGAATGCGGGCTGTGGGCAGTGCTGAGCTCAGGCAGCTCCCGGGAAGTGATGGCATGTTCCTCTGGCTCCTGGACAGAGTGGTGGCCAGGTGGCTCCTTGAGCTGCCCGCACCTTCAGGCACCACCCCTGTAGCTCCCATGGTTCCTGGCCAATGGAAGCTGTGGAACTGGTGCTCGGGGTGGTGCTTGCGGGGAGGAGCAGCACGTGGAGCCTCCCTGGCCACCCTTTCACTGTCCACTTCCCAGGAGCTACGTGGAGCTGAGCAGGGAGCCTGCCAGCCTCGCTGTGCTGCCAGCCAGACTTTTAATGGCCCGGTCAGCAGTGCTGAGTGCAGGGCCGGCTCCAGGGTTTTTGCTGCCCCAAGCGGCAGGGGGAGAAAGAAAAAAGCCGCGATCACGATCAGTGGCAACTCTATTGCGCCACTTTCTTCTTCAGCAGCAATTCGGCGGCAGGTCTTTCCCTCCGAGAGGGACCGAGGGACCCGCCTCCGAATTGCCGCCAAAGAGCTGGACGTGCCGCCCCTTCCCCTTTGGCCGCCCCAAACACCTGCTTGCTGCACTGGTGCCTGGAGCCGGCCCTGGCTGAGTGGAGCCACCTGGGTCCCTTTTCAATCGGGTGTTCTGGTAAAAAAAATGGACATCTGGCATTCTACCCCCAACTCCAATGTAGACATACTCTCAGTCCTGACTGGAAGCAAGAAGTAAAGTGGTGCAAAGAAAAAGAAAAATAAGGAGAGTAAAATAAGCTTAACCAGATTTCTCCAACTCTTTAAAATGGCTTCAGACATGGGATCAGTTTGAGATTTGGGCAAAGTTTTCAGTTTTATTTCATCTGATCAATTCACCGTCTCCTAAATCTAACCTGGGTTTCTGCCATTACTTACAAATCTGAAAACATACCATTTGTTTCAATTAGGGTTACCATACTTAACAAATAAAAAAAGAGGACCCTCCATGAGGTCCTGGCCCCGCCCATTTCCCACCCCAGCCCCACCCCAACCCCGCCCTAACACCGCCCCCCCTCCCTCCCACTCCCAGCCACACGGAAAGGGCTGCCCGAGCGCTACCGGCTTCACAGTTTGCCGGGCCCCCAGACCCTGCGCCCCTGGCTGGCGCTTCCCCAGTGCAGCTGGAGCCCGGGAGGGGAAGCGCCCAGCCGGGGGCGCAGGGTCTGGAGGCTGCCCGGCAAACCGTGAAGCCGGTAGCGCTTGGGCTTCGGGCAGCCCCCTTGCCTCCGGACCCTGCGCCCCCAGCCGGGCACTTCCCCTCCCGGGTTCCGGCGGTGCAGGGTCCGGAGGCATGGGGGCTGCCCAAAGCCCGTAGCGCTCGGCTCTTAAACAGAGCTGAAGAGTCAGGGAGGAGCAGAGCCGCCGCGGCCGGAGGCTCTGCTCCTCCCCTGACTCTTCGGCTCTGTTTAAGAGCCGAGCTGCCCAAGCGCTACCGGCTTCGGGCAGCCCCCCGTGCTTCCGGACCCTGCGCCGCTGGAGCCTGGGAGGGGAAGTGCCCGGCCGGCGGCTGGGGTCCGGAGGCAAGGGGGCTGCCTGAAGCCCATAGCGCTCGGGCAGCTCGGCTCTTAAACAGAGCCGAAGAGTCAGGGGAGGAGCAGAGCAGCCACAGGAGGGGAAGTGCCCGGCCGGCATTTTCCCGGACATGTTCGGCTTTTTGGCAATTCCCCCCGGATGGGGGTTTGATTGCCGAAAAGCCGGACATGTCCGGGAAAAACCGGACGTATGGTAACCCTATTTCAATTAGGGATGGGCCTAAGCTGCAAAATTTGGAATTGGAGCTGAACTTCTCCAAAGCCCAGGAGAGTTCAGATCTGAAGTTGTAGTTTGGGCCAGTTTCTAGCTTCAGTAGACATTTCAGCTTCACCTTCTGATCAGGGGCACATAGCGTGTATCATCAAGGAAGGAGACTAAACCAAAGACAAAAAACATATGGGTGTGGCTAAGGCCCCAAAACTCTTGGTGAAGAAGAGTTTTGTGTAAGCTCAAAAACTTGTCTCTCTCACCAATAGAAATCGGTCCGATAAAAGATATTCTCACCTACCTTGTCTGCCTAGTATCAATGTAATACCAACGTAGCTACAATAAAATAGCATACAATAAGGACGCTAGTTAGAAACCACTGCACTGATGTGGAAACTGGAGTGAGTAGCCCACCAAACCATTTCACGGTTCCCCTTTTCCTGCTTTTCCAGGGTTTTCATTTTGCTCAGGGATCAGCATATCTGACTCTTGGATTCTGAAGAAGCAGCTTTACATTTTGTTTTTCTTTCTCTGCCCAGGAAAAAAAAACAAAAAAAGCCTGTATGAAGAAACAAGAGATGGCAGCATGTGAGAACGGCTGCAGGAAAAGCCACAGTCACAGGAAATTACCTTAATAGAGTGAAAATTAAGAAACGACCAACAACACAGCCTGTCTCCAGGATACGGGAGGTATTTTCACGCCTTGCCAATTATTCTGTTTGCATCAATTTTGGGTTATTTTGAAACATTGTTTTTTTAGGAGTTGAGGAACTAAAGACAAACAGGAACAGGATAAAAGCTTAGAAAATGTTTAATTATTCTCCTATTAAAACAAAAATTAATCTTATTCTTCTGCAAACAGGAAGGGAAGCAGCCAGCATTTATTCAGTCTTTTTCCATGTTGCTTTATGCCTGTAGAAAGGTTGGGAATGCTAATGAAATTGTTTTGGTGGTGAAAGAAAAGTGGGTAAAATGAATTAGAGGGGAAGTGTAAATTCCTCCCTTTTATGGTGTGCACTCATCACTACAGCGCCCCCTGGCATCGGGGCATGATGATGTAGGGATCTTCATCCGCTGGTCATTGGCCTCTGTGCGCAACTCAGCTTTCTGGCTCAGAGGCATCTAAATCTAATCCCTTTTGGGCAACAAAAGCTCAGACTAATGTTCAAAGGTCTCTCAACCCATTCTGCATTTCTTCTGCGCTCTGACTTCAAACTCCTTAGCTACTCCAGAGTCTCTCCCCAGCTCCAGCCTTGAGCACTTGCCCCTCAGAGTGCATCCTTCTGAACAGTTTGTTTTCCTACAGACTGTCCCCTTCTCTGGTTCCTCCCTTCAGATTGAATTTGCCTTTGAAGCCCAGGTGTCCTATTAGGTGATTACCTGATGCCTCTTCATCCCACCACTGAAGGCTGCAGCTGAGAAGCAACTAGTTAATTATGGCCCAGGTGCAACAGATGTAATTAACTTGCATCTGAAGAAGTGAGGTTCTTACCCACGAAAGCTTATGCTCCCAATACTTCTGTTAGTCTCAAAGGTGCCACAGGACCCTCTGTTGCTTTTTACAGATGTAATTAAGTAGCTCTGAAACCTTTCTTCCCTCTGGTGGGTTTCACCCCATCACACTCCCATTGTTTGCTCAGTGGCAAATGAATTTATGCAGCCTAGCAAGCACACCCTAAATTTAGGAGGTAATGGAACAGGTCATTAACTCAGAGAAGCTACTCAGATGAGGTCCACTTTCCACAGAACAGTTTGAGCACAGTCAATGAAAGTTTCCCAACCACTGCCCCTAACTCCGACCTAGAGGGACCTCCATTAGGAATGAGAAGGGAGGTCAGCATCCATATTCTGTTTAGCCCTTGGTCTCTATTCTGAGACTGCCAATGAGTAAGCTAATTAGTACTAATCACAGTGATGTGTTTCCTCAAGGAACTGGTCTGAGACCCACCAAGTATCTATCAGATAGTGACCAATTTCTTGCCACACTCACAATCTATGTATATGAGGTTAGAATTGAACCTGTGTCTAGAGGTGCCAGGCTCCCTCACCAGAGACAATCCCCTCACCCATTGAGTCACAACGGGTCTGATTCAGTGCCCAGTGAAATAAAGAGAAAGGGTCTCACTGACTTCAGGGGCTGTTGAATCAGGCCCCTGGAGAAAATGTCCTAGGCAACCCCTCATATTTTTGAGCAATTTAGACTAAATGCAGCAGCAACCTAAATGCATCATTGGGTCCTTAACCATTCAACCACACCCTCTGTATTTCAAAATCCTGCTCCAAATGCCTCTATTGGAGAGCTGCTTCTGTTGCTGCGTGTGCTGCTCTTCAAGCCTATGGGTTTGACAGACAGAAAGTTGCATTTGTTCACTCTGCTCCAGTAATACAGGGGAGAGTAACCTCACCCAAAGGGGGAAGGGCAATTTCAGAAATATGGCAGGGGGTGCAGGGAAGAGTAGAGTAACCTCACACATACAGGAAAGACCACAATTAAAAACAAAGAGAAAGAGTAACCTCAGAGAAACATGAGGAGTGCGCCTTCTGGTGTTAGTCAGAACTTCCACCTCCCTACCACTAAAGAGCTCTTGTCATTAGCCCTGACCAATTCTCCTGCTCCTGCCCACTCCAGAGGCAGAGTATCATCTGGTGTTATAACAGAGAGGTCAGTCTGGAGCCTCCATTGCCCTGTATAACAGCCTTGTGGTTAAAGATCATGATGCCCATGAGTGGTGGGGCTAATTGCAGAACTGTCTCACACTTAGCCCTGGTCTACACTACGGGGTTAGGTCGAATTTAGCCACATTAGGTCGATTTTAGAATGAATGCCTCTACACAACCAATCCCGTTCCGTCGACCTAAAGGGCTCTTAAAATGGACTTCTGTACTCCTCCCTGGCGAGGGGAGTAGTGCTAAAAATCGACCTTGCTGGGTAGTGCAGACATAATTTGATGGTATTGGCCTCCAGGAGCTATCCCAGAGTGCTCCAATGTGACCGCTCTGGACAGCACTTTGAACTCCGATGCACTAGCCAGGTACACAGGAAAAGCCCCGGGAAATCTTGAATTTCATTTCCTGTTTGGTCAGCATGGCGAGCTCAGCAGCACAGGTGACCATGCAGTCCCCCCAGAATCGCAAATGAGCTCCAGCATGGACCGAAAGGGAGACACTGGATCCGATTGCTGTATGGAGAGAAGAATCTGTGCAGGCCAAACTCTGATCAAAAAGAAGAAATGCTAATATATATGCCAAAATCACACAAGGCATGGTGGACAGAGTTTATAACAGGGACACACAGCAGTGCCACATGAAAGTTAAGGAGCTCAGGCAAGGCTACCAAAAGACAAGAGGTAAATGGTCACTCCGGATCAGAGCCCCATTATTGCCGCTTCTATGATCAGCTGCATGGCATTCTAGGGGGGGACCATACCACTACCCCACCACTGTCCATGAACATCTGCGAGGGGGGGGGGAGGGAGTCTCATGTAACAGGGAGGAGGATTTTGTGGATAAGGAAGAGGAGGAGGAGGAGAATGCACAGCAGGCAAGGGGTGAATCTGTTCCCCCGGCAGCCAGGACCTTTTCATCACCCTGGAGCCAATACCCTCCCAAGGTGGGATCCCCAATCCGGAAGCCAGAGAAGTCCTCTCTGGTGAGTGCACATTTGTAACTACAGTACAGGGTTTAAAAGCAATAGTGTTTAATGTTTGATTTGCCCTGAAGACTTGGGATGCATTCGCGGCCAGTACAGTGACTGGAAAAGTCTGTTAACGTGTCTGGGGATGGAGCAGGAATCCTCCAGGGACATCTCCATGAAGCTCTCCTGGAGGTACCCTGAAAGCCTTTGCAGAAGGTTTCTGTGGGGGGGCTGCCTTATTTCGTCCTTCACGGTAGGACACTTTACCACGCTAAGCCAGTAGCAAGTAGTCTGGAATCATTGCAGCGCAAAGCATGGCAGCAAATGGTCCTGGGTTTTGGTTGTATTCAAGCAACATTGGGTCTATATCTTTCTGTGTTAGCCTCAAGAGAGTGATATGATTTATGGTCACCTGGTTGAAATAGGGGAATTTTTGTAAGGGAACAGTAAAAGGACCCCGTTCATGCTGGGCTGTTTGCGCTTGGCTAAGGGATCATCATTGAGAATAGCCACGCGGTGGGGTGGGGGAGGTGTGTGCTGCACATCCACCCGAAAACCGCAGCCCCTCCTTTTAAATGTGAAACCCAACCGGCATTGCTTGCTATGGGAAAGGAGGGCGCTGCAGTCTGAAACCCTTCCCATATGTTATGAAGGCGTAAGAAGCCAACCCCACGTACCCATTTGCTTAACATGGCTGCCTGGAAGCTGAATTCAGTTGCCCAGCCATGTGTGATGTGTGACCATACCAGTAGGCGCTCAATAAAAAAGGCAAAATGCGACCTTGTACCTAAAGCACATATGCTGTCTGCCCTCCTCCCCAAGTTTCATATCCTCCTAACCCAGATGCCCAAGAACACGGGGGGAGAGGCTCCGGGCACCCAGCCACTCCACTCCAGAGGATGGCCCAAGCAACAGAAGGCTGTCATTCAAACAGTTTTGATTTGTAGCTACAAATTTGATTTGTGGCTACAATAAGCAATGGTGACCTTGTCCTTCCCTCTTCCACCACCCCACCCAACCCGGGCTACCTTGTCAGTTATCTCACTTTTTTTTTAATTAATAAAGAATTCATGGTTTCAAAACAATAGTTACTTTATTCAGCTGTGATTGAAGAGAAGAGGATGGTTGGCTTACAGGGAATTAAAATCTACAAAAGGGGCAGGTTTCCATCAAGGAGAAACACACACAACTGTCACACCGTAGCCTGGCCAGTCATGAAACTGGTTTTCAAAGCCACTCTGATGCACAGCGCACCCTGCTGTGCTCTTCTAATTGCCCTGGTGTCTGGCTGCTCAAAATCGGCCACCAGGCAATTTGCCTCAACCTCCCACCCTGCCATAAACGTCTCCCCCTTACTCTCACAGATATTATGCAGCACACAGCAAGCAGCAATAACAATGGGAATGTTGGTTGTGCTGAGATCTAATCTAGTCAGCAAACAGCGCCAGTGAGCTTTTAAATGTCCAAAGGCACATTCTACCACCATTCTGCACTTGCTCAGCCTATAGTTGAACTGCTCCTCACTACTGTCCAGGCTGCCTGTGTATGGCTTCATGAGCTATGGGAGCAAGGGGTAGGCTGGGTCCCCAAGGATAACTATAGGCATTTCAACATCCCCAATGGTAATTTTCTGGTCTGGGAACTAAGTCCCTTCTTGCAGCTGCTCGAACAGCCCAGAGTTCCTAAAGATGCGAGCGTCATGCACCTTTTCCGGCCATCACACGTTGATGTCGGTGAAACTTCCTAGTGATCGACCAGTGCTTGCAGCACCATTGAGAAGTACCCCTTCTGGTTTACGTACTGGTTGATAAGGTGGTGTGGTGCCAAGATAGGGATATGTGTTCCGTCTATCGCCCTGCCACAGTTAGGGAATCCCATTGCAGCAAAGCCATCCAGTATGACCTGCATTTTTCTCAGAGTCACTACCCTTGATAACAGAACGTCGGCGATTGTACTGGCTACTTGGATGACAGCAGTCCCCACAGTAGATTTGCCACTCCAAATTGATTCCCGACTGACCAGTAGCAGTCAGGCATTGCAAGCTTCCATAGGGCTATCACCACTCGTTTCTCAATGGTCAGGGCAGCTCTCATCTTGGTATTCCTGCGCTTCAGGGCGGGGGAAAGTAATTCAAAGTTAAAGGAAAGTGGCCTTATGCATGTGAAAGTTTTGCAGCTACTGTGAAATCATCCCATACCTGCAACACTATGCAGTCCCACCAGTCTGTGCTTGTTTGCCGGGACCAGAATCAGTGTTCCACTGTATCAAGCAGCCCCACTGCCGCCATGATGTCCCAATTGCCACAGCCCATGCTTTCAGGAACATCTGTGTTCATGTCCTCCTCACAATCGTCCTCATGCTGCCGTCTCTTGACCAGGTTCTGCACATACTGCAGGATAATGCGTGAAATGTTTACAATGTTCACAACAGCAGCGGTGAGCTGAGCGGGCTCCATGCTTGCCATGCTATGGCATCTGCCCGGGTAACCCAGGAAAAAAGGCCCAAAACAATTGTCTGCCATTGTTTTCACGGAGGGAGGGAGGGGAGAGTGACGACATGTACCCAAAACCACCTGCGACAATGTTTTTCCCCATCAGACATTGGGAGCTTAACCCAGAATTCCAATGGGCAGTGGAGACTGCGGGAACTGTGGGATAGCTACCCATAGTGCACCGCTCCGTGAGTCAATGCTAGCTATGGTATTGAGGACGCACTCTGCCAACTTAATGCACTTAGTGGGGACGTACACAATCAACTGTATAAAATCGATTGCTAAAGATCGACTTCTATAAAATCGACCTAATTTTGTAGTGTAGACATACCCTTAGAGGCCTGCCCTTTTAGCTAAGTTTGAGCTTTCACTGGTGAAGGTTACAAGCTCAATACCCCCTGCTGAGTGTCTGTAAGTTTGTTATAGTTGCTCCTTATGTAAAAATGTTCGCAGTCTAGAGTGGCAAGGTTTTACACCCACTTTGCAAAGTGCGAATGACTACATATGGCCATGGGGAATCAGTCCCCTAGTCCTTGGTGTTATACTGCCCCAGTGGATATTATATTTTAAAATTCCAGGGCCTCTTTTTTTGGGGAGCAGTTTAATTTACCTATCTCCCCTGTTGCACACTAGAGTCCATGTTTCCATACTGCTGATTCTAACAGTGCTCTCCAGTGGAGTAACTTTGGGGTCCTATTTCATCCACTTGCCACATTTTTTTTCCCTGGAAGTGGACATCATTTTCCAGATGCTATAGGAGTATCTTGGTTCTCTTTGCTGATCTGCATGCCACAGAAACCCACTGCACCCTCCTTGCACAAGAATATTATTTTATTTTCATACAGTATAGGGCTAGATATTCATTTATACCAGGCATAAATATAATCACTCTTAAAGGCTTCCTAGTTTCCAGGATCTGGGAAGTTTCAAAGAAATCCATACTGATTAGTGCCCACTTGAGCTTTCCTACAGGTTGGCTCTCCAGATCAACACAGGTTTCCAGTGCAGCCTCACCCTCTGGGTTTCACCCTGCACTGCTCTTGGTACAGGACCCAAGGTGGGGAGAAAGATAGCTTTACAACACCTTTCGAGCTCCACAATTCTGGGGCCAGTCGTGATAGGACTAGGCCTTGATGTAAACTAGAGCAATTTCAGGGCTGCTCTAACTTACACCTGGTTGCCTGTGGTCCCAGGAGGCTATCGTGGCTGATAATATCTATTGCAGAGAGGTTCTCCATGCTTTCCCTGCTGTGTGCATTCCCCCCTTTCTGATGTCTGATGTGAGCACTTTGTAAAACCTGGGATGGTTCTCTGACACAGGCTCTTTTGAGTTGTTCCATAGGCGTAGTCAGGAATTTTAATGGGTGCTCCCAGGATTACACATCTACGGTAAGGTAGAAAAGTTCATAGAACATCAGGGTTGGAAGAGACCTCAGGAAGTCATCTAGTCCAACCCCCTGCTCAAAGCAGGACCAATCCCCAACTAAATCATCCCAGCCAGGGCTTTGTCAAGCCGGGCCTTAAAAACCTCCACGGTCTTTAGCAATCGATTCTACCACCTCCCTAGGTAACGCATTCCAGTGCTTCACCACCCTCCTAGTGAAATAGTGTTTCCTAATATCCAACCTAGACCTCCCCCACTGCAACTTGAGACCATTGCTCCTTGTTCTGTCATCTGCCACCACTGAGAACAGCCGAGCTCCATCCTCTTTGGAACCTCCCTTCAGGTAGTTGAAAGCAGCTATCAAATCCCCCCTCATTCTTCTCTTCTGGAGACTAAACAATCCCAGTTCCTTCAGCCTCTCCTCACAAGTTATGTGCTCCAGCCCCCTAATCATTTTTGTTGCCCTCCGCTTGACTCTTTCCAATATTTCCACATCCTTCTTGTAGTGTGGTGCAAGTTGTGCAAGGCTGTTGGCAGCCTGATGTGAACCAGGTACTCACCCCCAAAAGCAGGGTGTGTGTTTGTGCATGTGTCTATGTGAACTGTCACTGGGCACAGAGCCACTGTCCCATGCAATGATGGAAAAATGTCAGTCCAGTTGTCTCATGCAGTCAAAGAGCAAACCCACCTCAGGAAAATTTGCCATAGTGGCCAATGCCCTCCTTGAGTAATTTGATTACTCTTCCCTGGAAATGGTAGATACGTCACTGGTGCATCAGTTGGCACATCCTGTCATTCACTCCCTTATCCTAGGGGATTTACTTGCTTGTTATTCCCTTGATTGAAGTTGGAGAAGAGAATATCACAGTCATTCCCAGCTAAAGGAGAAAGGAGTGGAGGCCCATTCTGAGCCCTTTGGTTTGATTTCATATTTATGAAACAGCTTGAATGTCAGCTTGAGTGAAAAATGACACCCTCCCCAGCTTCTCATATTAATGCCCGTGGCTTCCATCAGTTTCTTTAGAAAGGCAGATTGTGGTTTTTCCTCTCTCTCCCCAAAGGCAACAGGGAAAGATGAATCGGACTGATAGATGAGACTGCAAATGCTGAGAAACTGATCTGCTGACAGGGAAGGGAGAGAGAGAACGGCTTATAATGATCATGACTTGATTATATTTATAATGTACAAGCAGAATAAAATCCAGACCAGAAATACATATGCTTGGTGCTTTAATAGGACCAATTTCAAAAAGGTGAAAACAATTATGATCCATATCAAGTGGGAGGAATAATTCAATCAGAAAAAATGTGAATGATTATTGGGGATCATTTAAGAACACCTTACTAGATGCCCCAAAAGCCACAATCGAGGAAGAAATCCATACTGGTTAAAGAAACAACCTGGTTTAGAGGCAAAGTGAACATTTTAAAAAGTATATAACAAATAGAAGAAAGGGGAAGTTGATATTAATGAATATAAATCAGAAGTTAGGAATTGTAGAAAATTGATAAGGGAAGCAAAGGGTCATAAGGGGAACTCTATGGCCACCAGAGATTAGGACAATAAGTATGAGTTGTTGAAATATATTAGAAACAAAAATAATCCTGACAATGATGCTGGTCCATTACTAGATGGAAATGAAAGAATTATCAATAATAATAATGCAGAAAAGGCAAAAGTATTCAAATATATTTCTGTTCTGTATTTAGAAGAAAAACAGATGATATAGTCTAATCATATGGTGATAACACTCCTTCTACTCCATTAATATCTCAGGTTCATGTTAAAGAGAAGCTACTAAAGCTAGACATTTTTAAATTAGCAAGTCCACATATCTTGCTTCCAAGAGCTTTAAAAGAGATGGCCGAGAAGCTTGCTGGACTGTTAATGCTGATTTTCAATAAGTCTTTGAGCACGGGGAAATTCCAGAAGACTGGCAGAAAGCTAATGTTGTGCTTCTTTTAAAAAGGAGTAAACAAGATGATTCAAGTAATTATAGGTCTGTCAACTTGACATCAATCCTGGGTGAGATAATGGAGCAATTGATACAGGACTTGTAAGGAGTTGAAGGAGGGTAATATAAGCAATGCAAATCAACATGGGTTTATGGCAAGTAGATACTGTCAAACTAACTTGATATCTTTTTTTGATGAGATTACAAATTTGGTTGATAAAGGTAACAGTGCTGATGTGATATACATAGACATCCGAAAGGCGTTTGACTTAGTAATGCACAACATTTGATTAAAAAACTAGAACAATATAAAATTCATGTGGCACACATTAAATGGATTAAAACGGATTGGTCTCACAATGTAATTGTAAATGGGGAATCGTCATTGAACAGGGTATGTTTCCAGTGGAGTTCCACAGGGATTGGTTTTTGGCTCTATGCTATTTAACACTTTTTGAATGACCTAGAAGAAGACATGAAATCATCACTGATAAAGTTTACAGAGGACTCAAAAATTTGGGAAATGGTAATAATGAAGAGGACAGGCCACTGATTTAGAGCGATCTGGATCCCTTGGTAAACTGGGCACAAGCAAACAATATGTGTTTTAATAGGGCTAAATGTAAATATATACATTTAGGAACAAAGTATGTAGCCATACTTACAGGATGAGGGACTTTATTCTGGGAAGCAGGGACTCTGAAAAATATTTGGGGGTCATGGTGGATAATCAGCTGAACACAAGTTCCCAGTGTGATGCTGCAACCAAAAGAGCTAATGCAAACCTGGGATGCATAAACATGGGAATCTCAAGTAGGAGTAGAAAGGTTATTTGACCTCCTCTGTATTCGGACTGGTGCAACAACTGCTAGAATACTGTGTCCAGTTCTGGTGCCCAAAATTCAAGAAAGATGTTGATAAATTGGAGAGGGCTCAGAGAAGAGCCACAAGAATGATTAGAAAATATGCCTTATAGTGATAGACTCAAAGAACTCAATCTATTTAGCCTAACAAAGGGAAGATTAAGAGGTCACTTGATTACAGTCTATAAGTATCTATATAGGGAACAAATATTTAATAATAGGCTCTTCAGTCTAGTAGAGAAAGGTATAACATGATCCAATGGCTGGAAGTCGAAGCTAGAAAAATTCAGACTGGAAACATGGCATACATTTTTAACAGTGAGGGTAATTAACCACTGGAACAATTTGCAAAGGGTCACAGTGGATTCTCCATCACTGACAAATTTTATATCAAGATTGGATGTTTTTTCTAAAAGATCAGCTGTAGGAATTATTTTGGGGAAGTTCTATGGCCTGTGTTATGCAGAGGTCAGACAAGATGATCACAATGGTCCCTTTTGGCCTGGGAATCTATGATGAGACAGAAAGACAGATTTGGGGGAACAGCCTTCACTGATGAGAGAAAAAGAGCTCAAAAGAGAGATGGGGAATGGCTTATTCTGACAGAAGAGACATGATGTGAAAAAATCTTTATTCACTATAAAACATTTTAAAAAGTGTTATAAACTATTGGCTATTATGCATGACATGATACACACTGACAGGAATAAATACAGATGAATCCACTCTATGCAAACATTACACCTGAATCACTAAGGCATCACCATCCCCAAGTTCACCCAAAATTTTATTAAACATACCTGCTAAACCGAAAGGTGTCCAGAGTACAAGTCAGTTTATAAAAGGGATAGTTAATCTGCAGCTGAGTCATGATCAGCACACAAAACAGCCACAGCACAGCACACCTTTCCATCACCGTCATTCTGTACTTATAGGATTTCAAAACAGCCAGTAACAAATTGTCCAGGCAGGAAACAGACTGTGTGCCACTACTATATGTCATTCCCAGAATAAACAGGGGCCTGGAATAAACCAGTCCCAATCTGCTGAAAAGTTTCCACACACAAAAAATCAGAGAAAGGAATCAAACAGGGGCAGTGAAGGAAAAAATAAAATAATAAATGAATCTGAGACTGAGCAGAAGGGGGACTGCACGGATATCTTGGGGAGGAGGCCAAGCACAAAGTGAGTGGTCGGTACGATGTCATGCTAGATCTGCCACTGTAAGTCACCCAAGCACTTAAGGAAAGGGAGCTTGTGCAGCACCCTCCAGGCCAGGGATACAGAGTCACCCAGGGACAAATGCATCCTGCAGGAGGTTTAAGGGAGATCAGAGAGGGTGGCATGATGTTGCATCTTGACACAGACACAATAGAGCTGCTGTTTGCTCCTAGCAGGAAAAGGAATGTGTCTACCTAGAGCTGGCCAAGACTCAGAATTTCCAGTTTGTGGGAAATGTCAATATTTTGAAATTTGGTTTTTATATCAATTTGGCCTTCGGGCTAATGCAGATCTCAACAATCCATGTTGGGACTGTCTCCTGCTGGCCCCACATTGTCCCAGCCTGTTCCTCTTGATTCTGGGGCCCCATATGCTTAGCAGGGTACCCTGAGTCAGCAATGCAGGGGCAAGACCACTTCAGGTGACCTGGCTCCCCAGAGAAGAACTACTCTGTACTCTCTGTAGTGGCAAGATCCGTATAATCTGTCCCATCTATGTGGTGGTTCAGACCACATTTAAAACTTGCTCACCAGGGCCGGCTCCAGGGTTTTGGCCGCCCCAAGCAGCCACAAAAAGAAAAAAAAAAAAGCCGCGATCGTGATCTGCGGCGGCAATTCGGCGGAAGGTCCTTCGCTCGGAGTGGGAGTGAGGGACCGTCCGCCGAATTGCCGCCGAATAGCTGGACCTGCTGCCCCTGTCCGGAGTGGCCGCCCCAAGCACCAGCTTGCCAAGCTAGTGCCTGCAGCCGGCCCTGTTGCTCACGGTTATTTAAATCTCATAAACCTGATGATCTCTTGTAATTTTAACTCAGTTTTCAATACACCACCATCCCCATTTCTCTAGAAAGACCATTGCTTTCCCTTGTTACGGTTTTAAATCCAAAATGGGAGGTGGTGGTTGTTTATTTATGTGTTAGCTGAGCTTTTTTAAAAAACATTGGAGAAAATGCTTCCTTGGAGAAAAACACCACTTCAAAGGGTCCCCTAACCGCATGATCAGGCAGCTCAGAAAACACAAGTGTTTTGTTTTTTTATTTCAGATTTCTTAACTGCCTCTCCCCGGCAGAACCTGTCACTGACATGTAGCTACACACCTCAGTGTGGATGCAACTTCCTTTTCACCGCAACATGTAGCTACACATACCCTACACGCTGCTGCCAGTAGTGTATAGTGTAGACATACCCGAAAATGCTCCCAAAAATAGAATGTCACACACTTTACACTGGCATAAATGACTGCACAAGGTGCAGTGCAATGGAGAACCAGACCCCTTTATTTGAAGACAGATCCCTTTAAACTCACTTAAACACATTTAGGGCGCTGGAGTTCAGACTACAGGGGGCGTGAACTGCAGTGTACACCAAAGTTCTGCTCTGTAACTCCCCCGTGCAGATGCTGCTAGTGTGAACTAAAAATTACCTAGTTTGCGTTAGTCCTCTTCAAACAGGACTAGGTTAAGATAATGCAAACTGGGTACCTGGTCATGCTAGCAGCAGCCACCTGGGAGAGAGACAACATAACACTGTGGTACATGCTGCACTTCCCACCCCTGTAGTGCAAACTATGGGGGTATGACAACTAAGCATTAAGACCCCTGTGGACCTACTCACACTCCGTCCCTTGCTGTGGAAAGTCTCACTGTCCCAATGGTGGTTCCTGGGAGGAAGACCAGTTTCAAACCCTTATGCCAGCCCTATGCCAACTGGAATAGTCCTCTGCTCAGGGGGTATCCTCCAAGGGCCCTGCCACACCCTTCATGCTGCCAGAGTGGCATAAACCGCAACCTTTGCATATCGGGGAATTGGGCCTATTGACCGTACAGCAGGCAGAAACCTGGAGGCTCAGTGCCACTTCACGCATCTAGCATGGCATTGAAACATTATTCCTAGGAATGAGCCTAAGCTACAAAATTCATATTTGGGTCCAGATTTCAAATCCCAGCCCCAAAGATGAGGGGAGTTTGGATTCAAAGGGTTGATTCTGACCCATCTTATGACCCTGCTATATACATGACACTTTCACCCTTCCCGAGAAAGCAAACAGCAAAGGCTGCTGCGATCCTGGGGTGGGAGGAAGGGGAGGAGAGAAATCACATAAAATCTGTAAAGCCCTAAAGAGAGCTTTTTTATTGGAACTGTCTCCACTGTGGCTATATGAATGGAATATTCCATTCTGATTGTCGGAAGAGGAGGTGTTGGGAGTGGAATTCTGTTGGTAATTAGAATGTTCCAATCTGATTGAAGGGGGGGTGGGCAGAAGCAAATGTTCAACAAGTATTTCCCTTGTCTCCACCTCCGTGTGGCCAGTTTTGCTGGCAGTCGGGATTTACGGGCCGAGTTGTAGCTGGGATCCAGATGGAGCTTTTACTCTAGCCTGAGTCATTACAGCTCCATAACAACTGCTTGCCGAGCTCAGCAAAGGGCATGGGAAAGTACAATGTGAAATTACCTCGATGCTTGAGCACACATGAGCCCTAAACAAACCTGAGCCTAATGCTGAATCACTGTACCTCAAATGCTAATTAAATATCTGACAGCAATTCTTTTATTAACCCTACCCAGTCAAGACATGGCCAGGGACTTCGGAATTGGGCCCATGGGCTGTTCAGGCTTCCACTTTGAACTCTCTGCTTACAGGACTTAATTAAATGACCCAGTTTATAGCTAGGAAGGCAAAAAAACCCTTTCCCCCACTTCCATGTCCACCACCATTCGAATAATGTTTGATAACATTGTAAATATTGTTCTGCACTTTTGGGATCCCCAGAGGGACATTAGAAGATCCGCAGGTGGATTTCTTCCCCACCCCATGTTTTTGCATATTGCTCAGCTTTCTATAAAAATGTGCTACAAGGCTTTGCTGCTCTGGGGGCAAGATGACATTGGCAATACAATGCAAGGGGGCTGAGAGTGTTTCGAGGAGGGAGAGAGCGGTACTTTCTGGGTGAAAGATTCTGCAGCTGCAGAAGGCCCCATATGCAGCTGAAATACCCTGGCTCCTTGGTGCAAAGGGGATGAGAATAGGGTTACCATACGTCCGGATTTTCCCGGACATATCCGGCTTTTTGGGACTCAAATCCCCGTCCGGGGGGAAATCCCAAAAAGCCGAACATGTCCGGGAAAATCCTGGGCCAGGGGCTGGCCCGGGGCCGGCGGGTGCGCCGAGCCGGCGGTGCCTGGCGGCCGGGGGCTGCGCCGGGCGGCCGGGGAGTGTGGGGTGCGCTGGGCCACCGGTACCGGGTGGCTGGGGAGTGCGCCGGGCCGCCGGTGCCGGGTGGCTGGGGAGTGCGCCGGGGGTCGGGGAGTGCGCCGGGCCGCCGGGGACTGGCGGTGCCGTGGGGTGCGCCGGGCCGCTGGCGGTGCCGGGTGGCCGGGGAGTGCGCCGGGGGTCGGGGAGTGCGCCGGGGGTCGGGGAGTGCGCCAGGCCGCCGGTGCCGGGGGGTGCGCCGGGCCGCCGGGGGGCGTGCTGGGCCGCCGGGGACCGGCGGTGCCGGGGGGTGCGCCGGGCCGGCGGTGCCGGTTGGCCGGGGGGTGCGCCGGGCGGCCGGGGGGTGTGCTGGGCCGCCGGGGACCGGCGGTGCCGGGCGGCCGGGGGGTGCGCCGGGCCGCCGGGGGTGCTGGGTGGCCGGGGAGTGCGCCGGGCCGCCGGGGGGTGTGCTGGGCCGCCGGGGGTGCTGGGTGGCCGGGGAGTGCGCCGGGCCACCGGGGGGTGCGCCGGGCCGCCGGGCCGCCGGGGACCGGCGGTGCTGGGTGGGCCAGGGGCCCGGGGCTGCTGGGCGGGCCAGGGGTGCTGGGCCGGGGACCCGGGGGCCGGGCCGGGGGTGCTCGACCGGGGGCCCAGGGGCCGGCAGTTCTGGGCGGGCCGGGGGTGGTCGGCCAGGGCCGGAGCCGACCCAGGCTGGAGCCGCTCGGGGGCCAGCCTGGGCCGCGCCTCCTCCCCCCCCCCACCCCCCCTTACCTGCTTCAGGCTTCCCGCGAATCAAATTTTCGCGGGAAGCAGGGGAGGGGGCGGAGACTTTGGGGAAGGTGCGGAGTTGGGGCGGGGGCGTGGGCGGGGCTGGGGGCGGGGCCGGGACCCCGTGGAGTGTCCTCCTTTTGGAGGCCCAAAATATGGTAACCCTAGATGAGAAGAGATGTACCACAGCCCCCTTTGTTTCTATGGCAGCTCTCTCCAGGAGGCTATGCCTACATTAGGAAAACATGTAATTTATTAAAACGTGTTAGTTGGCATGTTTTTAAACACTACTTAGCACCGAGCATAGACCAGGTTTAAAAGTGTTAGGGTGTCATGGTCAACCATAGACACCATGACCAGTGAATTTATTTTCATAGGTGTTAAACATGTGTCTACTCAAGTGATTGAAAATAAGTTAGTTAAAACATTGGCTAATGCATTTTCAAACACATCCTGTTCTCGTTTGGACAAGTCCTGTGGGAACATGGGGACGGGGATGCAGACAGACTGGGGAAGTGGCAAAGGAGAACTGAGTGGGTTTGTGCCCTATATAAAAGGGCCACTAATTGTAAACCCCATGTAAGGGGGCACAACAGGTCACCGCTATTGACCTGGGGCTGTAGAACTATGAAGTATACAGTCTCACAAGCCTCTGATGTACTACCACAGGGCTCAGGGGAGAATTCCATCTCCCCACCCCTGAATTGGTCCCTTGCACAAAGCAATGGGGGTGGGGAGGTGTAACTACAAGCTACTTATTCAGAGAGTAATATTTCCATACACAACAGTCGTTACAGTAAGAGCAAACTATTTACTGTTTAATTTTGAACGGTTAATATTCATCAACTGCTTATGAAAATACTTGACCTGTAATGATGACAAATATACTGGCTAATAAAGATGGAAGAGGAGATCCTCTTTGTGAATGCGAAATCAGAAGAGTAAAGAAAATTACATTTAAAAGACTTCATTATGCCATTAAATATGTGAAATGACTTTTTCTACTCCGTTTTAATTTTGGCATATTTCTTTTTTAAATATCCCTGACACTTTTACGAGATGGGGATATAAAGAGGCATCAGCTGCTATAGCAAGAAGAATTCTGACTTACTGTATCCATCACCCGGACAGAAATTTCCATTTCATTTATCATTAAGAAAAATCAACAATATTTCTGCCCATTACTATAATTTTTATTTTCCATATATCTATAGAGAGCGAGATCTGTATAGTGGTTCAAAGGCATCATATAGGATCAAACCCTGAAGCCCTTACTTAGGGCTATGTTGTATCTAGTCCTTGCATGAATGTGCCAGGAGTTCATCAGAGTACAATTATGTGGGCCAGCATCTTGGCCAACACACTGGGGATGGAATCGGGGACCTCCAGAGCTAAAAACCTAAGGCCTGGTCTACACTAGGCGTTTATGTCGAAGTTAGCGCCGTTACATCGAATTAACCCTGCACCCGTCCACACCGCAAAGCTATTTAGTTCGACATAGAGGTCTCTTAAATTCGACTTCTGTACTCCTCCCCGACGAGGGGAGTAGCGCGAAATTCGACATGACCATGTCGAATTAGGCTAGGTGTGGATGGAAATCGACGCTAATAGCTCCGGGAACTATCCCAGAGTGCACCACTCTGTTGACGCTCTGGACAGCAGTCCGAGCTCGGATGCTCTGACCAGCCACACAGGAAAAGCCCCGGGAAAATTTGAATTCCTTTTCCTGTCTGGGCAGTTTGAATCTCATTTCCTGTCTGGACATCGTGGCGAGCTCAGCAGCACTGGCAACGATGCAGAGCTCTCCAGCAGTGATGGCGGTGCAATCTCAGAATAGAAAGAGGGCCCCAGCATGGACTGATCGGGAAGTCTTGGATCTGATCGCTGTGTGGGTCGATGAGTCCGTGCTTTCCGAGCTGCGCTCCAAGAAACGGAATGCAAAGATCTACGAAAAGATCTCTAAAGACATGTCAGAGAGAGGATACAGCCGGGATGCAACGCAGTGCCGCGTGAAAATCAAGGAGCTGAGACAAGGCTACCAGAAGACCAAAGAGGCAAACGGACACTCCGGATCCCATCCCCAGACAGCCCGTTTCTACGAGGCACTGCATTCCATCCTAGGTGCGGCTGCCACCACTACCCCACCACTGACCGTGGACTCTGAGGATGGGATATTGTCCACGGCCGGTTCCTCGGACATGTTAGCGGACTGGGAAGATGAGGAAGGAGATGAGGAGGACGAGGCAGTCGACAGCGCTTACAACGCTGATTTCCCCGACAGCCAGGATCTCTTCATCACCCTTACAGAGATCCCCTACCAACCGTCCCCAGCCGTTAACCCGGACACAGAATCTGGGGAAGGATCAGCCAGTAAGTGTTTTAAACATCTAAACATTTATTTTTAACAGAACAGGAATATTAAGAATAACAAAAATGGGTTTCTCATGATTAGTTTGCCCTAGGCGCTTAACGTTTCAGTCCTGGGCAGTGCAACTATTGAAAAAAAATCTAACAATGTCCGGTTTAGCATGATTGTTCTGCCCAAGCCGCTCTACTGTTTAGTCCCTGCCAGTGCAGCTACAGTAAAATGCGGTCTATATGTCCGGGGATAGAGCAGAAATGCTCCTGGGACATCTCGAGGAAGCTCTCCTGGAGGTAATTGGAAAGCCGTTGCATCAGGTTCCTGGGGAGAGCGGCCTTATTGGGTCCTCCGTAGTATGACACGTTTCCGCGCAACGAGACAATCAAGTACTCAGGGATCATTGCCCTGCACAGCAGGGCGGCATACGGCCCTGGTCTTTGGAGGCTTTCCCGAAGCATTCTTTCTTTCTCGCTGTCTGAGATCCTCATCAGGGTGATGTCGCTCATGGTGACCTGCTTTGAATTAGGTAGGGGAATGTTAGTGTTGGGACTGCTTGCCCGTTCCTTTACAGAACTGTAACCGCTGGTTTGCAGCCACGCGGTGGAGGCGGGAGAGGGGCAGCATACAGGGATCATTCCCGGGGACAGCTGCGAGGGGGTGGGACAGGGGCAGAGTTCCTGCTTGCCGGATTGCTGGCAGCAGGGACTGACATTGCTTTCAATGTGAAAGGAGGCCAGTGCTAATATTAAAGTTTTAAGCTGCCACAAGTCTACGGCTTACCATGTCTGCCTGCTACACAAATTCCGGTGTCCTGCCCCGCTTCTCAGATCTGCAGTGCAAGACCCCAGGCACTGAATGCGAAGGCCGAGAATTCGACCTTGTCCTGAGTGCGCATGTGATAGGTGCTGTGCATGGTCTTGTTCACAGAGAAAGACTATGTTCTTTGTTCACAACTACATTTATCTTTCTGAGGAATTCACTCCCTTTTTCCCATTTCCACAGCCACATCTGCGACTGTCTCACAACCTAGCCTGGCATCACACTCCCAGAGGCTAGCGCAGATTAGGCGTAGGAAGAAGAGGACACGGGAGGACATGTTCTCGGAACTTATGGGCTGCTCCCGAGCCCAGGCAGCACAGCAGACCCAGTGGCGGGAGAACTTGTCCCAAATGCACCAAGCACACATGGAACGGGAGGAGAGGTGGCGGCAGGAAGACCAGCAGGCGACTCACACGCTGCTTGAACTAATGAGGGAGCAAACGGACACGCTCCGGCGCCTTGTGGATGTTCTGCAGGAACGGAGGCAGGAGGACAGAGCCCCACTGCAGTCTATCTGTAACCGCCCTCCCCCGCCACCAAGTCCCATACCCCCCTCACCCAAAGTGCAAAGAAGGAGGGGCGGCAGAGTCCGTGCAAACTCTCACTCCACCCCTGCAGAGAGCTCTAGTAGCAGAAGGCTCTCATTCCCCAAAATTTGACAAGTTCTTTCCTTCCCGCCTCACACAAGCCCCCGTCCAAGTTTCACCTCCCAGTTCCATGTGTAGTTGCTAATAAAAAATACGTTTCTGTTAATTACTGTTTCCATCATGTTCTTTTGGAGGAGGGGGGGAAGGGGGTTGGTAATTGGACAGGACAGTCACCTTTGGCAGGGTACATAGGCGGGGGCAGGTCCAGCAGCAGGGCACATACACAGTGCAGTCACTAGTTACCCTGGTCAGTCTGGGAGGTGTTCTGTGGTGGGGGGTGGGTTGCTCTGTGACTTTGTGGCGGGGGAGGGCAGTTACAAATCTTATGCGGCGGTCCTTATCCTGGATCACAGAGCCACGCAGCAGGGGATCTGTAACCGTCCTCCCCCTGCCACAAAGTCACATAGCCCCCCCATACACACAGTCCCGATCAGGAGGGGTGACAGGCTCCGTTGAAACAACCAGTCCACCACAGCGGAGCCTGTCAATCCTGGAGTTTAGAAGCATCATTTGCGTCACTACACTACACCCGCTCCCCACCACAGTCTGCCTCCCAGGTTTAAAACATTCCCGCGAAAACAGTAATAAAGAAAACGGTGTGCATTAACAAAGTAGAAGTGATTTTATTTCTAAACGTGTGTTGGAAGGGGGTGAGGGGGGTATGTAACTGGAGAGGATAGTCAACATTAACTGGGTAAAGAAACGGGGGCAGGTTCAGCTTCTCCGTACACTAACTTAAAAGTCACAGGTTACCCTGCTCACTCAGGAACTTTGCTTTCAAAGCCTCCCGGATGCACAGCGCGTCCCGCTGGTCTCTTCTAATCGCCCGGCTGTCTGGCTGGGCGTAATCAGAAGCCAGGCTATTTGCCTCAACCTCCCACCCCGCCATAAAGGTCTCCCCCTTGTTCTCACAGAGATTGTGGAGCACACAGCAAGCTGCTATAACAATGGGGATATTGGTTTCGCTGAGATCACAGCGAGTCAGTAAGCTTCTCCATCTCCCCTTGAGACGTCCAAAAGCACACTCCACCATCATTCTGCACTTGCTCAGCCGGTAGTTGAAGAGTTCTTTTTCACTGTCCAGGGTGCCAGTATAGGGCTTCATGAACCAGGGCATTAGCGGATAGGCTGGGTCCCCGAGGATGACTATAGGCATCTCCACATCCCCAACAGTTATTTTGTGGTCCGGGAAGTAAATACCTTGCTGCAGCCGTCTAAACAGACCAGAGTTCCTGAAAACACGAGCGTCATGAACCTTGCCCGGCCATCCAACGTAGATGTTCGTAAAACGTCCCCTGTGGTCCACCAGTGCTTGCAGCACCATGGAAAAGTAGCCCTTTCTGTTAATGTACTGGCTGGCCTGGTGGTCCGGTGCCAGGATAGGGATGTGAGTTCCATCTATGGCCCCACCGCAGTTTGGGAATCCCATCGCTGCGAAGCCATCTATGATCGCCTCCACGTTTCCCAGGGTCACTACCTTTGACAGCAGTACATCAACGATTGCCTTGGCTACTTGCATCACAACAATCCCCACGGTAGATTTGCCCACGCCAAAGTGGTTCGCGACTGACCGGTAGCTGTCTGGCGTTGCAAGCTTCCAGAGGGCTATGGCCACTCGCTTCTGGACAGTCAGGGCTGCTTGCATCCGGGTGTCATTGCGCTTCAGGGCAGGGGACAGCAACTCACAAAGTTCAAGGAAAGTTCCCTTCCGCATGCGAAAGTTTCGCAGCCACTGGGATTCATCCCAGACCTGCAGCACTATGCGGTCCCACCACTCAGTGCTTGTTTCCCGGGCCCAGAATTGCCGTTCCACAACATCCACATGACCCATTGCCACCGTGATGTCCTCGGCGCTGGGTCCCCTGCTTTCTGAGAGGTCTGTGCTACTCTCAGACTTCAGGCCCTCACCGCGGTGCCGTAGCCTCCTCGCCTGACTTATCTGCATCTGCCTCTGGGAAAGGTGGATGATAAGCTGCGAGGCGTTGAGAACGGCCACAACTGCAGCGATGGTCGCAGCGGGCTCCATGCTCGCAGTGCTGTGGCGTCCGCGCTGTCACTGACTAGAAAAGTGCGCGAACTGATTTCCCGCCGGCGCTTTCAGGGAGGGAGGGCGGGAGTGATGGACGGATGACGACAGTTACCCAAAAGCACCCTCGACACATTTTTTTTACCCAGAAGGCATTGGCGGCTCCACCCAGAATTCCAATGGGCAGCGGGGACTGCGGGAACTGTGGGATAGCTGCCCACAGTGCACCGCTTCCAATGTCAACGCTTGCCCCGTTAGTGTGGACTCACAAAGTCGAATTACTGTCCTTAATGTGGACACACACGTTCGACTTTGCAATATCGATTCCAAAAATTCGATTTAAGTAAAATCGAACTACTCTCGTAGTGTAGACATACCCTAAGTCTCTACTTCTTGGGTTAAAGAGGCAGGCTCTTCAGTAGACTTTCAAACTCTGAGGGTTATGGACAGAGGGGGCATACCTGGAAGGGGGTTGTATGCTTTCCCTATACAGAGGATGCTTGTCCTAAGCTCCTAAGGCTCACAGCAGTTTGAATGCCGGACAAGCCCCAATTTATGTGATGGCCACCATCTTGGCTGATATTGCAGGTTGAATCAGGGACCTTCAGAGGAAAAAACATGAATTTCTACAGCATGGACTAAAGGGACAGGCTCTGAAGCTGGTGCTCTCACAGACTTGTAACCTCCATGTCTCAGGCACAGTGGGGGATATGGAACACCCAGGGCCGGCTCTGGCTTTTTTGCCGCCCCAGGCAAAAAAGCCTCCGGCTGCCCCCCCCCCCCCACGGCAGGGGAGGGTGCGGGGGGTGGGGGATGGCGGCCGGAGCCCTGGGGGGAGGGCGGTGAGCCCCGGCCGGGGTTCCGCTCTCCCCGGCGGCTGGGGGAGGTCTCCGGGGGGGAGGGCAGCCGGAGCCCTGGGAGGAGGGCGGAGTGCCCGGCTGGGGCTCCGCTCTCCCCAGCAGCCAGAGCGCCGGGAGGAGGGCGGCGAGCCCGGCTGGGGCTCCGCTCTCCCCGGCAGCCAGAGCGCCGCACCGCGCCGCCCCCCTCCAGGTGCCGCCCCAAGCACAAGCTTGGTGGGCTGGTGCCTGGAGCCGGCCCTGGGAACACCCACCCACTTCACAAGGCTCGTAGAGCCACTCCAAAGGGGAGAGGAGGAGCCAGAGCCAGGCCATGCTTTCCACTTTTCACTGATGAGCACCGCTGATCAGCTATAGAGGAGAGCCCATTAAAGAGTGGAACAGCATCTGTGCTCCCACTGGAAGCTCTAGGAGGTCCTATGTATCCCTGGGCTACAATGCCTTCGTACTATTGAGGTATGGTGTCTTTCACCCCACCCAACACAAGGCTGTGACTTTAAGGTCCTATCCTGCTCAGTCTTTATTTACTCAAGTGGAACTTTCACTGAAACCAAAGGCACAAATCCTGGGGGTTCTTACTTGGGTATTACTCAGACATAATTTTCAGTGACGTTACTGGGAACTTTGCCTGATTAAGGACTGTGTAAAAACTGAGCAACAAGGCTCAGGATTTGGTTTGTTCAGAATATTCATTGATTTTTTTAAACCTATTTATTTCCCCTCTCATGTTAATTACAGTGTTAATTTACACAATTAATGCTAGCTTTTGGCAAGATGAGGCAGCCGCTCTTTATTAAAATGCGCCTTTAGTTACACAACCCTTCATCACAAAACCGGGTCTCTTCTGCTTAGGTTATTGTAGTGTGCTCATCATTATGGTGTTTGAGCCCCACACACCTCTTCAGCACACCTAAGGCATGTTTCATATCTAGGTCTCCAGATATTACAGAGTTCTATTCTGTTCTCCAGGCTTTGATATCACTATAAACCACATATAACTCTGTGCCTGTCACTTGCTGAGGAAGGAGTCACCTGGCTGGTAAGCCAGGCTTTTTATTTTCAAGAGACAGATTTTCAAAATACCTCACGATCAGTTTTTGAAGAATTCTGGACTCTCACCTCTGGTGCCGAAATGGAAGCTAAGCACTGTTGAAAATCTGTCCCCACTTGTGGGCGCTGCTGATTTCTTTTGAAAATGCTGGCTTATGTGAACCCAGTGAGCCTCCAGGATTCTTTACATTGGCTGTAATGAGCTATGGATTAGGTCCTAAGAGCACAGAGCTTGTAAGCAAGGGGCTCCAGGCAGGGTCATGAGCCAAATGTGTGTTTAGGGTATTTCCTTATGAAGGTGTGATGAAAGGCATGTTATGGTATCACCTCAACCTCTTGTGCCAGCCCCTTTTAGTGTATGTCTACACTGCAGCTGGGAGCAAGCCTCCCAGACCAGGGAGACAGACTGACAGTAGTGGGGCTTGAGGTAGTGCTTTATTTTTATCAGCATGGATGTTGCAGCACCAGCAGAGGCTTGGACTAGCCACCAGAGCTCAGACCCATCCTACTAGAACTAAGCCTCCACTGGTGCTGCAAGATCACACTGCTATCTTCAGTGCGCTAGTCACACAAGTCTGTCTACCTGGGCTGGGAGGTTCACTTCCAGGTGCATTCCCTGAAACACCTGACAGAAGGGTTGTATTGTGTTCACAGACCTAGTTTTCTAACCACAATAACATTCTTTAATGCAGGGTTGTTGAGGTTATTTTGGCTTGTTTATTTTGTTTGTTTTTTTACAATGAATCACTGGCCAAATTCTGCTCTCGCTTACACCACTATAAATCTGGAGTAACACTAATAAAAGTCTCCACTCATAGAAAGCCACCATTCAATTGCCATTGTAAATCTGGAATAACTCTACTGAGGTCAATGGAGTTATTCTAGATTGACACCTGAGTGACTGAGAGCAGAGTTTGGCCCTTATGCTTTAGTGCCTATATCTAAGAATTGCAGATCCTCCAAGTCATGAACACTGCTGACACTCTTTCTAGTAACAGAAGTGAGCTCATGTCCCTCACTTACTATGCTGGCCTTTCACTAGCCCCCAATGGCTAGCCCTAAAGATGGCCTGTAAATTTCATCAAGCTTTAGGCACTCTTAACAAATCAGTATGGCCCTGAAGCCTCCTCCTTACAAAACAGACAAACACGGACATAGAGTACATACCAATCCATCTGTCCAGTTCATTGCTGATTGTCTCAGCACTAGCTCAAGGGCAGCATACATTGCTTCAGCCATGTGAACCTGCCCCTTTCCACTCAGCGTCTCTCTATACTTGGTGAGGGAAAGATAGTCCTACATCTTAAGGAGCACTCAACTGGAAGAGAACAGAATATCCTTGTGGAGAGCTCAAAGACTCTAATGCAGGGTTTGCATTATTAGTAAAAATACACCAAGTGCACTGCTGGGATAAGAATAGGTGAGGAAATTGTACAGTAATACACTCTCCTGATGTTACCCAATAATGCCAGCTTTAAAGGTTAATGTAATTTAACTCACTCTCAGCTCTTACACTGAAATAATATATCAAGGATTCCTCTATAACTAGATAACAGGTACAGGATGCTTTATGATAAACACTGACAATAAAATAGAAAGGAACTTTACAATGTTATGCTTGCATGAATAGTAGGATAACCCCCCTGTGTATGTGTGTGAGAGAGGCAGAATCCTTGGCTTTTATTCTATCAGATAGGTTTATACATCTGTCTTGTGGTGTTACTCAGTACAGATACCATGGAAATATATTGACATATTTTGCATATTTCTGTGCAAGTTCACATCATATTCATGCTGCCAGAAACAAGCTGCACTTTGCAAACTACAGATGAGATATGGTGATTTTCATCAGCTTATACTAGCCAAATCTGACCAGAATGAAATGGTCTAGCAAAAAGCCCACCCCGACCCTAGGGTTTTCCCCTATACAGTTTTGACGTCTTACTGCTAACCATGCAGGTGTCAAAGCTCTTCAAAAAAGGACACAAGACCATTTTCCAGTGGAAAGGGTTAGACAAGTTAGTAGAAGAGTCACTGCTTCTCCTTCTATAATGCATATAAAGTACAAACACAGATTTTATGGGGTATGATGGGGCTTCATTAATAAATATTGATAAAATACTTTGAGATCTTTACATTAAATGCACTCAGAAGTTGAAAGGGAGGATTTGAGTGTACATGGTGGCAGTATTTTATTATTAATAAAGTCATAAAAACATAAAAATGGCCATACTGGGTCAAAGGTCTAATCTAGCCCAGTATCATGTCTTCCAACAGCGTCTAGTGCCAGATACTTCAGAGGGAATTAACAGAACAGGGTAATTATAAAGTGATCCATCCCCTGTTGTTCAGTCCTCACTTCTGGCAGTCAGAGGTTTAGAGACACCCAGAACATGGGGTTGTGTCCCAGACCATCCTGGCTAATAGCCACTGATGGACCTGTCCTCCATGAACTTATCCAGTTCTTCTTTGAATCCAGTTTTTCTTTTAGCCTTCACAATATCCCTGGCAATGAGTTCCACAGGTTGTGCATTATGTGAAAAAGTACTTCCCTATGTTTGTTTTAAACCTGCTGCCTATTGATTTCACTGGGTGTTGCCTGGTTCTTCTGTTATGTGAAGGGGTAAATAATACTTCCTTATTCACTTTCTCCACACCAGTCATGATTTTATACACCTCTATCATATCCCCCCCTTAGTCTTCTCTTTTCCAAGCTGAACAGTCCCAGTCTTTTTAATTTCTTCTTATATGGAAGTTCTTCCAAACCCCTAATCATTTTTGTTGCCCTTCACTATACTTTTTCCAATTCTAATTTATCTTTTTTGAGATGGGGCAACCAGATCTGCATACAGCATTGGAGGCATAGGTGTATTATGGATTTATATAGTGGCATTATCATATTTGCTGTCCTCTTTTCTATCCCTTGCCTAACGGTTCCTAACATTCTGTTCGCTTTGTTGACTGCTGCTGCACATTGAGCCGATGTTTTCAGAGAACAATCCACAATGACTTCAAGATCTCCTTCTTGCATAATAACAGCTAATGTAGACCCATCATTTTGTATTTATATAGTTGGGATTATGTTTTCCCATAAGCATTACTTTGCATTTATCAACATTGAATTTCATCTGCCATTCTGTTGCCCAGTCACCCAGTTTAGTGAGATCCCTTTGAAACTCTTCACTGTCAGCTTTGGACATAACTATCTTGAGTCATTTTATATCTTCTGCAGATTTTGCCACCTCACTTTTCCAACATATTCATAAATGATCTGAACAGCACAGGTCCCAGTACAGATCCTTGGGGTCCCCAATGTTGACCTCTCTCCATTGTGAGAACTGACCATTTATTCCTACCTTACCCCCCCCCTATCTTTTAACCAGTTACTGATTCATGAGAGGACCTTCCCTCTTATCCCATGACAACTTACTGTGCTTAAGAGCCTTTGGTAAGGTACCTTGTCAAAGGCTTTCTGAAAGTCCAAGTACACTATATCTACTGTATCATCTTTGTTCACTTGCTTGTTGACTCCCTCAAAGAATTCTAGTTGATTAGTGAGGCATGATTTCCCTTTCTAAAAGCTACATTGACTCTTCCCCAACAAATCATGTTCAATTATGTGTATAATTCTGTTCGTTATTATAGTTTCAATCAATTTGCCTGGTACTGAAGTTAGGCTTGCTGGCCTGTAATTGCTAGGATTGCCTCTGAAGCATTTTTTAAAAATTGGCATTACATTAGCTACCCTCCAGTCATCTGGTAGAGAGTCTGATTTAAGCAATAGGTCACATACCACAGTTAGTAGTTCTGCAATTTCATATTTAAGTTTCTTCAGAACTCTGGGGTAAATACCATCTGGTCCTGGTGACTCATTACTGTTTTATTTATCAATTAGTTCCAAAACCTCCTGTACTGACACCTCAATCTGGGACAGTTCCTCAGATTTGTCATCTAAAAAGAACGGGTCTGGTGTGGCCCTTTTAAAAATTTCTGCCTGTCTTGCTATCCCTCTTCTCTCTAAATCTCTCCCTCCTTTCCTTGCAATCTGTTCCTTTTCCCCTTCCTCTTTTCTCTTGCCCCATCACTCTCTCCCTCCTCTTTTAATTTCAATTCTCCTTTTCCCCTCTTGTGTACCTGATTACTGGGAGCACCTTACATCAAAGTACACAAGCTTGAAATTTACAGAACCTGTCAGCACTGAATGCATATCCACACCACACCAATTTAACTCCTTGTGACCTGCCCCAGCATGCACTGATCTAATATAAATCTGCAACTGATTCTCTTGAAATAGGTTCTTCCTTGTTTGTGCCAAAAATCAGGATCAGGCATCTGGAGGGGATGCTTCAAGACATAACAATACTTCCTTTAATCACTCCTATTAGAATCAAGCCCCCAATTAGGTGAAGAATTGCTTGCTACTCCCCACCACCCTGGGATCAGTAGAAAGAGATCCCTGTCTTTTTCCTTTCCCCTGTAAGTTTGGGATCTGCCTGAACAGACTCACTTGTGTCTGTGTGGAGTGGAGGAATGCTACGACGCTACCACAGGGTTCCTTACACCTTCTCGTCTGCTTTAGCATCTCTCAAATGACAATAAAGTGTAATTCCTCCTAGCAGAGAGTAACCATGGAACAGAAAGGAAACACGAACTCCTGCTAGCTGAGCTGGTACCAAGAAGTCCTGAGAAGCAGTAGCCCTGCATCACTTTTACTCTGTTACCTTCCAAGTTAGTGGAGCTGGGGGCCTTAGACCTGCCAAGTCCTTATGATGGCCATGGACTACGTGTTCCCAAACTCACCTTTTTGTCTGATAAATCTTCCCCCATTGGTGCCACTGATGCCAACAAAATGTAAGCAGGGTCCCAGGTGCTTGTAAATTTTCTAGTCATGCTGTAATACAGACCTGCTTATAGAAGGTCTGCCTGACCAACACTGAAATCCTTGAGAGGTGTCAAATCCCTGGCACCGAGAGCATGGTCATCAGGGCGCAACTTCGCTGAGTCAGACATGTGGTCTGCATGTAGGTTTCCCGTATACCGAAAGCAGTGCTCTACAGCCAGCTGAGCACAGGAACCCTCTGATAGGTCAGCCCATCCTCAGATATAAAGACACCATGAAGGCCAACCGCAGAGCATGCAAGATAGACATTAAAACCTGGGAACTCGTTGCACTGGACAGACCCAGATGGAGAGGTCTGTGCCATGAGACCATGTCCACTTTCAAGGTGTGGCATGTGAGGTCTCTGCAGGAGAAGAGAGCACGCTGTAAGGCCCACGCCTCAAACCCACCCACCACCACCAGTTACACTTGCAAGACACGTAACTCCATTTGCAAATCCAGGATTGGACTCACTTCCCATGTGAGAAGCCATAAAAACAAATAAACCTAAACCTCAAGTCAATATTTGCTGAGCACTCATCCATTGAAACAATGGGGGAATCCATCCTCATCCTCATGACCACTTGACTTGGACTTAAAAATGCCCTAATGCCTCATCTACATGAGCATTACTAATTTTGCTACTACAGAGTGGTACCTCAGCCCACAGCCATGGGCCCTAAGAGGCTCTTCTAAGCAGCTGAAATATTTCTTTGGGTTGGTCTGTAACAGACTGGTTTAAATCCGGACCCAGAACTCCCTATCTGAGGGGCCAGCAGAAAAAATATTGGGTCAACAGAAAAGACCAGTGCCCTTGGCACAGGCAATGCCAAAGGAGCTAAAATGATGATAAAACAAACCTGACAAACAGATAAAAGAACAGAACTGATGATGCAGAGTTAATAGGCCTAATCCTTTGTAATAGCATGAGTCAGAAGCAGAAACGTAGCAGAGGAGTCAGGGGAACATAAACTCAGAGACAGGGAGGAGGGGCAAGGCCATGGGGGATTGGAGGAGGAGGGCCCAGATCACATAGACTTTTAGAGGTTTTTTTTACATTATGCAGAGGCCCTGACATGCTCCACCTTTACCTGGCACCCAGTGTGATACCTCAAAAACCTGTCCCCTGGTGACTCTGCTCCTCTCTTCCAACTCAAAGTCTGGCGATGAACCAGGGGTCTAATGCCCTGGTGAATGAAATGGCAAATTGTTCTTTTTTTTTTTTAATCTCCTCAGATGAATTTTTTTTAAGTCCCAGAAATTGCCTGGTTACAGAATCCCACTTCTCAGCCACCAAGGTCCCAGGTGGCTCCTTTTAATTGTCCATATAAATTGCTTTCTATTTTGGACACCATGAATATCTCAACAGTGTTTCTCTTTCCTCCCTTCTGGGCACCTCCAGCTGTGCTTGGAAATCCCCCAAAGAGGACAAATGAGAACTCTTTCCCATTGTTGAAAATAATGAAATATTAAAGAAGCAAGTTACACAAAAGGACCAGCTAACTCCCCAGCATTCTAACAAGGTGAAAAGACAACTTCTGGTATTAAACCAAGAGAAAGGAGACTCTAAATATGAATAACCACTTCTGTTCCCGGAGCACCAAATAGAAGGACACAACCTCAAAATACTCCACAGATCTCTTCATGCACCTGGGGTGAGATTTATTGTATATTTCCCAGTACCAGCAACACCACACAAGTGAAGAATAGCAGTGCCAGCTGAAAGTCCAGGAGGAGTGTGGAGACCTGCAGGGGACTTTGGCTGGGAGATCAGGGCAAACACTTTATTCTTCTTTTGCCCTTTTCTAGTCCCTTCTACTTTCCAATCTCAAAGCACTTTCACAATCATTAGTTAGTCCTCCAATTGTCACTTAAGAGAGAGACGAGTATTGTTAACCCTATTTTACTGATGAGGAAAATGAGGCAGAGAGATCAAAGAAGAAGTTTGAGGTCTCACAGCAAGATAGTGGCAGAGCCAGGAATTAATCTCAAGTTTCCCAACTTTGTACTTTAGCCTCAAGACCAGCCTCCCTCTTGGGAAAGCTGCCAGAGTGTCTTTAATGGCCACAAGTGGGGTTATGTATCTCATTTGAAAAAAAGGCACCTCCATCAGCTCAGAGTGCCAGCCAGGATTCCATGCTGACTCCGAAGGAGCGTGCCACCTACTGAGTCAGCCACATGACTTTCTGCAGAGCACCGAGTTTCTTTGGAAGTGCCTGGCCCTGAGTAATGTCCCCCCTCCAGACTTCACCTTGCTTAGCGTATCTGACAAAGTCACAGCCTGGCTGCAGGCTTCAAAATGAAATGTAAAGCACTGTTAGACATGGTGCCAATCTTCTTATTAGGAGGCAGTGCTGCATTTTCTGCGATGCACATAATGATGCTTTGGACTAGTCTAAATGACATTTGCTACGGTATAAATATTCATTATATTTAAAACTAAACCAAAGCTGAAGTATCAGAGAGCTGTGGATAGGGCATTTTCCTATGCACTATGTTGGCAATGTCCCCCAGTTGCATCTGCATTGTGCTATTGTCATGCCATGCCCTTGAAGGAAGGGAAGTGAAAGGTGGTGGTGGTGTAGGAGAATGGTTACTCAACACCTCGTTTCATTGAACTCAGACCCTGCTATTTTCCTGCTGTCTTGGGCAGGCCTTGGGTGTTAGAAAAATGGCTGAGGCTAAACTTGGATAAGATGGACATGATCCTGGTGGGTTGAGGAATGGAGAGGGAATTGTACCTGCCATTTTGGATTATAGTCTTGGGTCCTCTAGCATCCCTTTGCTGCTTCTCAATGCCCAGAAGTCACTGGCAGCTTCTATCCGTCTGTGTCCAACCAGGAGATCGTTACCTCCCCCTCCCAGATGGGAGTATTGCCAAGATAATCCATATCTTTGTCATCTCCAGACCTGATGATTGTCACGCACTGTCCTTGGGGCTGCCCCTGAGGGGCTTCCATGGCTGCCCACCTTCTTAGTAAGTATGGTCTTTGAGTACTTTATTCCTTACCTGCCTTGGCCATCAACTTAATTCTTCATGTAATTCAAAGTGCTATGATGGAGAACCCTTAAAGCTCTACACTCCTTTCTTATTCTGAGAACCATTTCGTAAGACAGATACCCTCTCATGTTCCCATCTTCTCTTCCATCACCTCATCTCCTATTGCTCTCATAATCTTTCATTCCATGGAGCACCAGGAAAGGATCTGCAGATGACCAATACTCCATGGACCACAGTCTGAGAACCCGCTATCTAAAAAAAAAAAATCATTTCTTTCCCTCATCTCGCCATATGACTGGAGGTCTGTAACTTAGGGCATCTCAGCTGTCAGAACCCAAGGCTTAGGTATGGTCTATGCTTGAAAGCCAGGTCAGCATAGCAACCGTGCTCAGGGATGTGAAAAATTCACACCCTGGAGTGCAGCAGCTATGCCAACCTAGCCCCCAGTGCAGACTCAGCCAGGTCAACAGAGGAATGCTTCTGTCAATCTAGGTACTTTTGCTCGGGAGGTGGAGTTCCTACAGTGATGGAAAAACCTCTTTCATCGCTATAGGAAGTGTCTACACTATGGCACTACAGTGGTGTAGCTGCAGTGCCACAGCTGTGCCATTCTAGCTCCTGTAATGTAGGCATGGCCTCAGCTTGCCAGCGCTGGCAGATTTATCTTTTGGAGCTTGAGTTTGTGGCGCTATAGATCATGCGGTGATGCTTTCTTGCTCAGCCAGGCTTTCAACTGAACATTTTGGGGGCTATGTGTGGATTGGATGTTCTGAGTCAGAGGAGTTTTCATAAAGGGTTGAGCATTGTGAGTCATTTTGACGTCTGCATCTGTTAATATTACTTTATTGTATGTAGTTACTTTTGTTATAGCTATTATGAGATAATAAATAAATAAAATATTATGACTTAGTGACTGCAAAGCTGATTCTGTTAACAGGCTTATTCCCCCTCTGTTACCTATATTTGTTTAAAGTGTCTTCATTTAACATTTATGTAGGCTTTGGTGCGGAGAAAATGTGTTACAACTGGAGTTTGTCCTAAGGGATCCAACAGTACTAACAGCTACATTATCTACAAAGGCAGATATTGCTAAACAATGATATGAAAAGACATCATCTAGGTCACTTAAAATCATTTTTTACACAGTAGTTTTGCAACAAAACACTGCGAAAGCTAATCTGGGTTTACCCTTTCGTCTCACCGCTGACTGTGAAGAGGCACAAACATCTGCCAGATGCAGGAGGGAAAAACAGGACTGGCATGTTTACTCTGATGCTGCTCCACTGAAGTAAGGTCTGATGCCCCAGTAGTGGAGCAAGAGGCAGATTCATTTTGCATACTCATCCATGCTTAGATTTCTCCACTCTGCCGCATCAGTGGATCCCAACGAACACCATGGTTAGCCACCCTCTTCTGACGTTAGATAGCAATTCAGCCTCCTTGGTCTGGAGGAACAAGCATTCTGTGGGAAATCAGAAATACTCATTTCCAATCTCTGCTCTGCTTCTCTCACCCTGTGGCATTGGGCAGGTCACCTCACCTGTCAGTGTGGCAGTTCTCCCATCTGTTAAGTGGGGCTGATAGCAGTAACCTCCCAAAGGGTTTGAGCAATGCTTAGAGCATGTCACAAGCTATGTAAATGCTGATTAGTATTATCATGATGCTGTGATTGGGGTGTTCACTCTACACCTAAGATGAAGGGGTTAAGAGAGCTTGGAAGGGGCTAATTAATCTAGTAGGTTGCACCTGGGGGAGAATTAGGTTGGCTAGACAAGCACTAATGGAAGATGAAGCTCAGCTGAGCAGGTATAGGCTGGGCTAGTACAAAGCTAGGAAGCTGGGAGCAGAAGGGGCTTCAGGGGAAGTAAGTGGCAGTTACTCCCTGGGAGTTTGAGTTAGACCACAACACCGAGAAAGAGAAGGGAAGTAGGAAAGACTGTGGTTGCTAGATAGAGGGTATCTCTGCTGGAACCCAGAATAGGGGGTGGGTCCAGGTTCCCCAGCCCACCAAAATGGCCTAGACTTAGATTAGAGGATGGCCTGGAAAGGTAGCTGGACAGTTGGTCTGGAGAGACTGCTACCCTGAAAGGGAGACACAGATAGAGACCTGGCTGGAGGGCCAAGTCACAAAGAGGCAGCACCCTGAGTCTCAGAGACCAAGAGGGGCCATGGTGAGAGCCAGTGAAGGAAGGCAGGCATCAGACCTGGATGGATCTAATTCCCAGAGCAGCCAGGAGGAGGCGCCCTGATGGTGAGTGAACCCATCAGATGCTCATTTACCTCTAGACTTCTCCATGTTCTTCTCCTGTGGAATGCTATGTGAGTGTGTTATAACCAATTTCTCTTGAGGTTATAAAGAAACTCAGTTCATCCAAAACCACAGCTCCCTTTCACACCACACCTTTCTGTCCTAGGGAGACCATCCCTGATCTCTGGAGACCATCCACTACTGAGAGAAGGGATAATTTAGTGTCTGTGCTCATTCTGTTTTGGCCTTTCCTTTACCATGATTCAGCCACACAGCTGATCAAATAACCTATAATGTCTAATTTAGACAACAAATCCAGTCCCTGTTACTTCCCCCAGAATAGCTGTAAGTAGATTGCAATTTTTACAATGTATTTGTTGTTCTAATTTTTTTGTGTGTGTATGGGGGGGGGTGTCAGTATTTTTTAACTCTATGAGCACTCACTATGTGCTATTCAAGCTGTTGATTATTTGTGATTGTTCAAATGAATCATATTGTGTTGCTTCTATTCCCTGATTGGATGAATAAGCAGGCATGACTTCCACAAAGGGTCAAGCATTTGACTTTGAAATTCACTTGGTCATACAAACGTTCATGCCAGTAAGACCTGATTATGCCAACATTCAGAGGCAATGCATGGTGGGGGAAGCATGCAGGGACACGTGTCCCCCAGATTTGATGCTTGCTTGTACTGAGCATGCTCACATGGACTGAGCATGCTCAGTACCACTGCTGAAGCCAGGTGCCCTCACTCTGCCCCTCCCACTATTGACAGGTAAGGTAGTCTCTGCCAACATTCATGGAAAGTAAACACAAAAGGAACCCAGAGCCAAAGAACTCATTTATGAACTCAAGGGAGTATTTGTGGACATTTTGCCTTCACTGTTCTCCCAGCTTTAATGATCTGCTCAAATACACCATCCCTGAAGATGCCACACCCTTTGTGTTAAGAGAGGGCCTCACTCTCCATGTTAATTCCTTGATGGGCTTCCTCAGACCAATATTCCAATATACTCTCTTCTGGAAATGGGAGGTCCTGATTCTCCAGGCAACAATGTTCAGCATTGCTATGATCTCCTAGCCCTCCCATACATAATGCATTTGTCTCTCTAGATAGTCATGATATGCTATCCAAAGTGAGGGGAGGGGTGCAGAGAAAGGATCAGTTGTAACTGGGAAGAAGTCAGAGAAGGTCCCTGGGATTTTCACTTTTTCACTGAGTCCTAGGGCTCTTTAGAAGGCCTGCAAAGACCATCAAGCTGTATCTCCTCTAAATCCCTTTTCTGTAGGTCTCCTTTCCAAAATCAGCAAAATGATACTCCTACAAAATCACATGCCATGTTGGGAAGAAAGCCTCAATGGCAGAGCAGGGTCAGTGTATGGCCAGGAAGGGTGGACTCAGGGAGCAGAAGGAAAAAGGAGACTGTGGCTGTGTATGCATGCCCCAGTCCAAAAGAGGGGTGCCAGGGGTACACAGACACTGCCACTAAGTCCACTTGTCCATCTCTGACCTCACCACCATGGGGTCTAAGGACCAGCATAAAGTTAATAGCCCTGCTGCCCAGGGCAGCATGGCCTAGCTGCTAGAGTTAATAGTGCTGCCCTTGACACAAGACAGCATGGCCTCATGGCCAGAGTCAATAGCACCACCCTCTGGTGCAGGGCAGCATGGCTTCATGGCCAGAGTCATGGATAGAGTGCAGGCAGCACCCATGGGGCCACGAACAAGGGTGGCTGGCAGCCCAGATAGGGTGGTCCAGGCCCACCCAACTCCACCAGGCTCCAACCCAGGCTGGCAGAGCAGTCCAGTCACTGGCTCAGTGGGGAGTCCCATGAAAACACATTGAGCTTATCTGGGTAGGATATATCACTTAGTCACCCTCCCTGGGTCACTTCCTACCATTGTCTCTAGTGTGGCAGGCCATGTGGCAGTAGGAGCTTCCAGCACAGGTCCTTCCCCTCCAGCACCAAATGAGCTGGGCTTCCTCCTTTATACTGCTGCAGCATCTAGAGCATGCCTAGTCTGGCCTAGGGGGCAGATCTTCCGCTGTCCATAATGTGGGTTTAACCCTGTCTTGGCTAGTGTGGAGTATGCATACCCCCTCACAGGGTCAAAGAAACCCTTGTGGCTTTTCAGCAATGATAACTCCTTCCAAGCAGAAATGTACCCTGCATGTCCTTCATGTCTGGGGTTTGTTTCAGTTCTAACAGAGATTGGATGTGCTGTTGAAGGCTTGGGAGAAAAATGCACCTTATGTTTAATAATAAAAGGTGGTGGGTGATCCTGTGGATAATATAGTTGTATATTATGTGGTATGAAAAGCATCTGGGGATAGAAGATTGTTTTTGACTTGTTTTGCACCGGGAATGAATTGTGCAGGATAGATACTGGTTCTGAAATGCATAGCAATCATTCTGCTCTTTTCATTGTACCTCATATCAAGAATCTATTCTATTCAGGTTCTTGTACTGCCCTCATCACTGTAGACTATTAAGTAATGTGACTAACATCTGTCATGTATGGTTTGTTGTTTCATCCTCTCCCCGGGAGACAACTGTGTGTGCAGTTTAGTGTTTTGGTTTGATAGGGTTTGGATTTTTAAATAAAATATTATACATATATAAAATATGTATGTATAGGCTGCAGGTTTGTTAGAGAAGGGTGGTTGCAGAAATGCACCTTACATTTGGAGCAGAAGGTGAAGGAGGTTTGTGATGGTCCTTAGTTCCTGGGAAAATTCATTCCACAGTCTGGGACTGGCCCCTGAGAAAGCTCCGTCCCCCACACTAGCAACCTTTACCTTAGTGGTAGAAAATTCGCTTGTGCCCAAGGAGCAGAGTTGTCAACCATTGTCTTCATCCTGAAGCTTTAAGTAATCTTTTAGACACACTTGGCACAAGCCACTGAATGCCTTGAAGATAGGGGATATGTTGTGAAATCCATGCGCTGGAAGGCACATGCAGAGTTAATAATGAAAGCCTCATTACATCCAAAAGAAGTGCTGAGTCTGTTTTCTCATTTGGGTTGCCACTAATAAAGCACTAAATCTTGGTTGCAACCATGTGGGCCTCTCTGTGCATCACAACATAATTCGGATCCAGAGCTGTACTTCCCAAGAGAACAGGAGTGCTTGGAATCATTTTTTATTTCAGCCAGTTAGGTGAAGTTTGCCCCTAGATATGAATTTTCCAGAAATTTGGGGTGGTTGGACCTGGGGTTTTTGGTTTGGTCCAATGCCTATCTCCAGAAGATGAACAACCTGTTAAGGTACAGGACTATGAAGTTCTGCCACATGCTTCCTGTGTGACCTTGGGCACGTCACTTAATATCTCTGTGCCTCAGTTCTCCATCTGTAACATGTAGATAAAATTAAACCAGACCACCTCATTAGGGTGTTTTGAGGATTAATTAATTAACATTTACAAGGTTTTCCAGTCCTATAGTGATGTAGAAAAGTCTAAGGATTAAATAAAGCTAGTATACACACTTGTGCAATTAAAATGCTTTGATAATAAACTTTCTGTGTTCATGTGCAGGAGCCAGTTTTCAAATGTTAATAGTGTGCCCATTTTAAATCTTTCTTTAAATGCCAGATGTGCTGATTCTGCCTCATGAATGAAGAAGGCAGCAGGAGGTTCATTTGAACAAGCTAAGCCACTTGAATATTTACATCATATACTAGCAAGGATTTCAGTTCATCATGGGGCAGCCAACAGACCCAAAATGACTGTATAGGGACACAAAAGCCATTGTCATTACCCTATTGGATTGGCTTCAGTGGCCCAAGCCATAGCAGTTCATACTTGACTTTCTTTGTTACCAAGCAGAAAAAGATAAATCCCAAGGTGTGTTTTCCTGGAGATAAATGCTTCATCTCAATATTATGCAGTCTTTCCAAACTCTTCTCTCTCCCAGGGATTCGGTTTCCTGTTCCAGAGAATGAAGTTGCAGCCAGGAATTTGGTTGGCGCTGTCAGAAGCTTTCCTCTCCCCCTGGGATTCTGCTGCATACTTCACAGCCGAAAGCTGCAGCCAGCAACTCAGATGGCTCTATCTGAGGTTACCCTCTCTTTGGGATTCTATTACATCCTCTTCCCAGTTCTGCTGTTCTCAGTTCTCACAGGCATTCCTTAGACTCAATCCAGCCACGCTCATTTTCTTTTGAGGGCTACAATCATGAGAGAATTGGGAAAAATGCCCTGTTGTTGTCACACACATAGAGGTGAATTGTATTGAAAATCTGCTAGGAAATCGGAGAGGACATGAGATGGAAAAAGAGGGACAAAGGAAGAGAGGGCTGGTATAGTATCCATGTGCAATTAATCCCTGGCTGCATACATACAGATAAACTGGTCATCAGCCAAGATTAAATCTGTGACCCCCAGGACTAGAAGCATAAGGACCTACTACTTGAATGAAAGGAATAATTCTACACTGTAACTAATAGGTATATAGCCTTTCTGCAGGTCAGGCCCAGAGGAGACATGACCACCAACACTTAGCCAGTGTGCTACCCCATAGGAGTTCAAGTCCCATCTAGGTTGTGGGTCTATGATGATATCATGGTCATATACTTATGGACACCATAGCTATCGCCAGAATAAAATCCACAACCTTCAGGACCCTGGGACTAAGCCAAAGTCCACTGGAGACAATGAGAGTCTTTCCAAAGTCTTCAGAGGGCTTTGAATCAGGCCCTCAAAGCATCAGCTCTTACTGCATGAGCATAAGGAGTGACTCTATTACAGTAAGTGTAAGTAGGTAGCAGGCTTTTCTCCTATGTGTGTGCCATTAGCAAGAGGAAGACATGATCACACAGCCAGTGTATTACACATGCTTCTGGGAGGTTGATGTGCATGAAAAGGCCATGTACTTCATGGCCTAATGGAGCTGGTTGCACAAAGGGCCTTATTCTGTTCCCATTTCAGTCAAAGGGATTTTTGACATTGACATTGATTTAGCTAAAAGTGACCATTGAAGTGCACAATGGGACTAGTTCGGCTTATCTTTAAAATAGATGAAAGGCTTGAGCAGAAGGGCAGGGGGAAGGGGAGAGCAAGAATGAGGTTAAGTTGGATCATATTGTAGCGATCCATTTCAGATCTGAGTGATCACTGCACTCACATGTGCTTTCCAATTCGGCTATACGCATGGAAGCAAAGTCTTTATCCTGGAAGGACAAAGTGAGCCCTGCTAGGAATTTAAATACCAAGAGAGGACAAACAGGCTTAGTTGTGAGGAAGGGGCCCACCTACAAGTGGTGGCATTCTTTACCTGTAGTTGAGCAGCCCGCAAAAAAGCATGGAAACTTTTGCAAGCATCCTAATGATCAAGACAAAAGAGTGTCAAATGCATTAGTGACATTATAAAATGGCTTTAGGAAAGCAAGTTCCGTTCCATCGAGTCGTTTATACCAATGATGATCAGTAAAACCACACTCTGCTGTAGAGCACATAGTTTCTTCTGTTTGAACAGAGAATTTAGCAGTGACTCCAGCACGAATGCCTCAATGAATTCTCTGGACAGGTTCCATAAACTGGATTCTGTAATGAAATTCCAACCTTAATTCTAACCACAGTGGGGATATGAAAAGGGCACAGCAGCATGTATTAAACCTGGGAGTACCATTTTGAACCCACACTTCCTGGATTTCATTAGGTGGTGCCATATGCTTGATCCCTTTTAAACAGCAGACTGTCACTATCTGCCTAAGTGAGAGATGGTCTATCCCCCAATGGTCCGTACTATAAACACGAGTTCTACAATAAGAGTCCATAGACCTCTTTCTTTTCTGTAACCTTTGAGCTTGATGCTAATGTTAATTACCAGGGCCAAAGCGCCACAGGACAAACTCCAGAGAACAGCTCCACGCAGGAGAGATTCTATAGGCAGTAAATCTGTTGTCACAACTGCTTTTATTTTACACAGTGACCCTGAGGAAAATTCTAATAGGGGTGAGTGCTAGAGACTTTTATTCTCTGGGACAACTCAAGCCTCAGCTTGTGCAAGTGCTATAGTGGGGAGAGAGCATGCAGAGGGGCATTTCCTTCCAGTGGATCCATGCAGCTGCTAGGCATAATCTTGTTCCCTGAGCTGGGGAGTGTAAGTGGGGTAGGACAGCTAGTGCTGCTGGCAACCCCAGAGGGCATATTTATGGTCAGGGTCATGGCCCCACCCACAAGACATTGGGATGGCTACACCGGGGGAGTCCTTTTATAGTAAAGGCATTCCCTGCAGGCCTCTAGATTTTTAATGACTTTCAGACACTTCCAAACTGAGCCTGGATTGTTCCCAAGACATGAAAGACTTCACTACTCCATTAACAACCCCTGAACTATCATTAAAAAATAACAACAATATTCTTCACTTGTGGGCCATGCATGGAAAATATTTTATTACTAACATTGAGTCAAGTTCAAGCTGCAACATCCAATCGAAAGGCTTCCAAAGCTCAGGCTTTTTTAGATGTGGGATGTTGTTTTAATCCCCTGTCTAATTAACATTAACACAAGTGAAGAAAAGTAGCATTTCTCAGAAAACACTTTCCTGGTAATGGAGGAAAATGTTACTTCCAGGCTTAAAGGAGGATCTTGAGAACAACGGAGAGTTAAAGAAAATTGGAAAGCATACACATTTACTGTAAGTCAATATTTCTTTAACTGTACGAGGCTTAATGGATATTTCAGAGAAATTACAACCGGGGCCCTAATCCTGCAAACACTGATGCACATGCTTAACTTTAAGCATGTCATTAGTCCTCTTGTCTTTAATGGGACCGAATTGTCTACTCATGATCTTAAAGTTGAGCATGTAATTAAGTGTTTGCAGGACTCAGAATCTGGTTTGCACTGGACAGCGAGCCTTCCTAAAAAGTTACTCCGTTGCTTGCCCATATCCCCAAGGAACAACATCCTGTTTGCATCAGGAGCCAAGAAGCAAAATTCTGGATCAGAACGTCCCATAACTTTGCAGGAGTTTGAAATCCAACTCTAGATCCAAATCGGAATTCTGCAAATGAGACTTCGTGTTGATGAGAGACTGCACAGAAATAAGATGACCAGATGTCCCGATTTTATAGGGACAGTCCTGATTTTGGGGTCTTTTTCTTATATAGGCTCCTATTATCTCCCCACACCTGTCCCAATTTTTCACACTTGCTGTCTGGTTACCCTACACAGAAATGCCAGATCTGAGCCCTTTCAAACCATGGTTTGCTCAGAATCCACATCCACATTCTCCATTCAATGCCCGGTCCTCCACCTATTCTTCTCTTTTATTTGGGAGTCTGAGGACATTACTATTCAGTTAAACTATCCAAGAAAGCAAGGGTCCAACTTCTAAAACCTTTTACAGGGAGATAGAAGCCACAAACACTATACTATTAATTATTTATTGTTCACTGTGTAGCACTAATAGTGCCCTAGATACTATATGGTAGTGGCTAAAAAGCAAGCCATTGAAAAGAATGGGCAGAAGGCCAGGACTTGCCACTCCCCCTTGCCCAGTTGGCCTACAGAAAGTGGTAGGCACATAGAGTGGGGAACAATTTGCCTCATCTCCTAGGATAAGAACTAATGGCTATGAGGGCCAGGATGGTGAAGGACTGTGTATGGCATCAAGGAAGGAGCTCTTCACCAAGGAGTTACAAGGTAAATACTAGTGGCAGGAGACCCTCCTTACACTCAGCAACATAATCTGAATGAGCCCATGACAGTTTATGTGAAATTAGCCAAGTTTTCTGATTTTTCCTTTATTCCTTCCCCCTACTCCACCTCCTTCCTTTTGCCCAATCACATTCTTCTCCTTTGTCCCATGACTCCATCCTTCTGCTCCCTTCACCCAAATCTTCTCCAGCTACATCAGGTCCCCAATCCTACAGGTCCTATTTACTGACCTCATAGAGGCTCCCTTATCTTCTGTTCCTTTTCCCTGATGCTTAACAAGCCCCTAATCCCCCAACTTCTCCCTGCCTCCAAAGGAGAGGACTCTCCTCTCTCTCTGATTCCCCCCCATCCTCCTGCATATGGGAGCTCTATTCCTAGCCCACATGCGCTGAGGTCTCTCTAGATCAGATGCATCCCAGAATTCGTTGCCCTGCTCACATGCTCAGAACTCACAAAGCTGGAAGATGGTAGCATCCCGAGAGAGTTGCAGACCAGCAGAGGCCCTGTGATAGATTTCAGCTAAATCAGACTCTGTGAGTTTCAGTCCGGTTCCCTGTAGAGATGGAGGCGTCTCGGACTCCATCACAATAAGCACTCATGGCTTCCCTTGCTGGCAGACTCAGCAGAGAGGCCAAGAACTGATGATCCATGGAAACGGAACTCCCCTCTCACAAGAAATGGCCCCTTCAGGGCAGGATGAGGCACACTGGTGGGAGGCGGTGAGGGGGAAATACACCCTGCTGCTTACTGTGTGGTGGATACAGGCCTTCAATCTCTAGGACCACCAGGTCAGCACCTTTCACCAGCACCACATTCATTAAGGCTGGATCTACCCTAGGGTTTTTTGCTCCCATAGTTACCAACACTGGTGCAGCTCCACTGGTGACAGGAACACTGACAGCACTAGTGTAGCCAAGGGTCCCTAGGCTGCTGATATTGCTGCCACGTGTTCTAATCCTTCTCAGAGCAGGTCTGAACACCCTGGTACTATAAACACCAGTGGCCAGTGAACTAGAGTTCCTTTTGTTGCTACCACAGGCAGAGTTATAGCAACAGTGGAAAATTTGGGGTAAAGAAGCCTAGTGTAGACAAAGCCATAACAATTAAATGAGAAGAGGGGATTGGACCCACTTCCTTTGGAGATTTGGGCTGCAAATTGATGTCCCCTAGCAGAGGAAGGCTCATGTCCTTGCTAAACACATACAGGGTCGTGCCTGTCTCCTGTGCCCAGGGCAGGCTAGATGGTAATTACTCTACAACACGCAAGTGTCATATCATTAGCCTGTAATCTGCAGTGACTGACTGCGGCATGCAGGGCTTTAATGAGTGTAGCTCCTGGAGCGGGTCTCAGGCGAGGCAAGAGCACTTATAGGGCATCCAGGGCTCTCATCACTGTCTTCCACTGATCCTAATTCAGTGTGAATCCTGTGGCATGCTGCAGACAGTGAGCATGCTAAGCCCAATGCCTTCCACCCCATTCTACTCTTCAGGTCTTCCTGTACCTCGGCCAATCTTCTCACCTCCAAAGGGGTTAATTAAAGACATGCAGGCTGGAGGCAGGTGTGAGCTTTCAAGAGTGCCTCCCCCAACTCACTCTGTGAGCCTCACAGAGGGGAGTTTAAAACAGGTCTTCTTGCTTCCCTGGTGCTCATGCCAGCCCTCACCCTCTCTTGTCCTAGTGGTGTTTTGCAGAGTCCAGTCCAAGACCCATTCTTCTCCTCTTCCCTCCCCCCCGCCCACTAGTCGTCTCTTCTCTTTATCCCACAGCTCAGAAATCACAAAGACGCAGAGGGAGGCTTTTTAGGCAGATAGTCAGCCCAGCCGGCATATGCAGCTCCTTGGCAAATAATCAGAGAAGACTGGAGACTTTGAGCTTCTGCAGAGGAGAAACAGAAGGAGAGAGTGAGAGAGCCATCCAGTCCCCTCCTAAGCTCCTCCTCCCTAGTCCTGCTCCTCCCCCAGGACCAGACTCCGGCCAAGCTCACACATCGGCCTATTGCTCACTCTACCTCGAAAAACAAAATTGGATGTGGGCTTCGGAAAAGCCCTCTTTAAATATCAAAAGAAGCAGGCTCCTTTTCCAGTCTAGCTCAACTCTCACAATACTCCCTGTTCAAGCTGCTCTGGGGAGAGCAAGGGATATTTCCCTGTCTGTCACAGCCAATGTGAATATCCACCAGTAGCCCTGTTCTTTTCCTGCAGTCATGGGAACCTGATCCTGGGTAATATGTCCACCTATTACCGAGCCCCTCCCATACCATTCATGGGTACAGCTAAATGCATTTTTACAAGCTGGTAAATAGCACTATCCCTGTTTGACAGATGGGGAAACTGAGGCACACCCCAGGGACGGGACTAGCTCTAGGTCACACAGTGAGTGGGTGGCAGAGCTGAGACTGGAACCCAAGCTGTCTGATACCCTATCCAATAGGCCACACAGCCTCCTGGATCCTCTTCACGGATGGCCAAATTCGATGCTCCGGTAGAATGATGTCAATGAGACTTTTGCCTGAGTAAGGACCATGAGATCAGGTCTACAGACTGGAAAGTACTCTGGGATGCAGGGAGCTATGGAGATATATTCATATTATTTGTTGTCCCTAGCGATTTTTTTTTAATTCAGTTTACCCAATTTACCCATCTGTAAACTGGGGATAGTGATGCTAAGCTCCTTTGTGAAGTGCTTTGAGATCTACTGATGGAAAGTGCTATATAACAGCTGGCATTATTATTGCTCATTGTGGAATGAAACGAACAGCAAAGGACCAGAGGGCCAAAGACTGTGAAACCTTTGGAGAAACTGGCAGCTTCCATCCAACCCAATCCAATCCATCTGTTTGAAGCCTTTGAAGTGGCAGCACCCAGGCTACGGTCACTGTGGGCAAAGGAAGGAAAAAACAACCTTCCCTTTCACTCAAAGATGAGCTGTTCCTTCAGGTCCCAGCTCCTCCACCCTTAGTCGGTCCTTGGAAAGCTATCTGCAAACAGTCATCCTGTGATAAATGCAGAAGGCATATCAGGTCCCCACGTTGCAGAGTTAGACCCACATTTTGAACACCCCGGGGTCTAGGGATGCTCTGATCTCACTTGGTTTGTTTGGTTCATTATCAAACGGGCCATCTGTCAAATCTGGATTTCAGATGCAGTGACGTTTGGGAGGTGTTCAGATCTGGGCGTCTGGCTGAGCCCATTACAAAGCTTGCTGGATTTACCTGAGCCAGGGATGCCTGAGAATACACTCTCACATTCCTTCTGGCCCAGCAGCTGGCGTAGAGGTGCTGAAGCCCAAGAATCTAGCTAGAAAGGCAAGCCTAAAGGTTGCTGATGCTCAGGAGATATTGGTATGGAGGATTAGGGGAGTTTTATCTGGGCCTCTCTAAGAGGAAGAATTCCACCCAAAATAGACTTTGCAATGAGCTGGATGATTATAGCCTCCCAAGCCCTCCATGGACTTGCTATAGCCAACTGGATGGACCTTCTCTCTCTGTTTCCTGCTTAGCACAGGCCTCCTCTTTGTCCTGTTCACACAGTCTCACCACCATTGGTGCAAGGGCCTCCTTCTTTGCAGTCTCTGTGTCTCATCGACTCTCCATCTTCTCTAGAAATATCTTTCCACCCTACTTCCTGTTCTTCTTCGTCTTTCTCTCCCCCTCTGCCATTGCTATTTTCTAGTGCCTGCATGGTTTAATTTATTCACCATACTAGGTCTCTACAGCCCTGTTTCACTGATGTCTGTCACTTACTCCATACAGGTTGCATTATTTTGCTCCATAAAGTTTTGTATGAGAAACAGTGAATAAGGTACAAAATAAAGTTGTACTGTTTTGTACTGTGTTCTGTTTCTAGGTATTGTGGATGAGTCATGCCAAACTGAATCCTGTGCTAAAAAATAGCCCTTTTTTTTCTCTGTTGCAACTGCAGAGATTCATCACTGTGGTTTTGTAGTCGCTCTTGTCTGGGGGAACTGGTACGATAGAAACACAGCTTTCTGTCTACCTGCGTGGGCTCCTTCATCCGTGAAGTACTTTGTGTAACTGGAGAGAGAGTCACTGTCGAGCACTGGCTGCATAATAACAGCTGTTTAAGGAACATATCACACTCACAGTGGTCTGGCTTCCTTTGTGCAGCCTCTCATGTCGCCCTGAGGGCTCTAAGATGCCCTCCCTACTCCTGGTGCTTCCACATCAGGACCACAGCCAGCTCCCTGCTCCCAAAGGGGAACTGCAAAAGCTTAGGTGAACTTTGCAGACATGTCTGTAAGATCCGAGAGGGGGAGAGAGCTATTGTTTAAAAATGTCATTAGCCCCATATGATAATTCATTTTAATAACACCTAAGAGGCCTATTTGTGGACCAGAACACAGTTGTGCTAGGTGCTGTACAAACAATAACACTGGAGACAGTAACTCAGTCCCTGAGAATGGGAGCACTCTGAGCTGCAGACTTAGGCTGTGTCTGCATTACAGAACCTAGACTGGCATATAAATGGTGGCATAGCTATGCTGGCAGAGCCCCCTAGTGTAGACACTGTATACACCAACTAAAGGAAGCGTTCTGCCAGCATAGCTACACCATCTCTCTGACTGTCATTAGCAAAGTCAACAAAAGCACTGTTCTGTCAGCAGAGTTGCATATACAATGGGGAATTTTGCTGGCATAGCTATGTCTCTTGGTGGGAGGGGGGGTATTTTTTTACATGGCTAGTTGACATAGCTGTGTCAGTATAAGTTTTAAGTATAGACCAGGCCTCTGTCCCTCTGCCAATGTGAGTAACATCACGTGCAACATAAGCAGAGATTGAAAGAACTACTCCATTCTAGCCTCTATTTTTGTTCCCTCTGAACTTTCTGTAATTTTCCAGCCCAAAGAGGATTTTATATATATATATATTGCAACTGACTTGATCTATTTTTTTTTGAGTTATGCAAGAGTGAAAAGGAATTACATGTTCGTTCTTTTTTTTTTTTTTTTAAGTCAGAGGCTTCTCTGCCCTTGTGCAGCTTGAAAACAGGTTGCTATTTTAACTTCTGGCTTGCCATGGGCTTAAGCAACAAAAAGGACAAGTATCTTTGAGATGGGTTGTGCCCGCAAGGGGGGCCGTGATACCCGCAAAAGAACGACACTCAGTGCCTGAGAGTAAAAAGCAAGGCTTTACTGAAGGAAGAACTTACACTCCAAGCTGCACGGGAGTCCCTGAGGCGCGCGGAGGGGCTGTGGGGGATTCTGACCGTCCGGGACAGCTGGCCAGGCAGGACTCCACTGAAGGGAGTTCACTGCAATGCTATATCCCCCCTCGCTTATCTCAAGGTTACATGGGGTCAACAGCTGGCTACATTCATTGCATTCATAAATCGTACTCATTATATAAGCTAACTTGTTTACAGACAAAAACATGCTGAATTATACTAAACTACATTTTGGCAGGATCTGCCAAACAAAGTTCATTGCACGGACTTCAACTGCTTCCGCTCACAGTCAGTCACCTACTTGGTCCGCCACTTAGCTCCTCACCAAGCTTCCGCAACTTGTCCCCTACATGGGTGAAGCCATTTGTGTCCTGGTTTTCAGGGGTGCTGATCACCCACCACTACCACTGAACTGTGTGTACGGCAAGCAATCAGCACTTTGGAAACTCTGTCCCTTGGTTCACAAGAGCAAAAGGAACAAGCAATTGACAATGAGCTTCTGTCCAGACTCAGCATGAGCTTTCAAAAGCACTCTTCATTGGCCTTATCTTTGCCCCCAGCGAGGTCAGTGGGAGTTTCACCATTCACTTCACAGGGAAGAGAGTTAAGCCATCACTTTGCTCTTTTTGAAAATCCCACCCTAATTCCATGAATGTTTTTCCTTTAATTTCACTCACCTCCCACCACAGCACACCGGCATACCCACTTGAACTCACAGCTACAGCACTAAGCCCTGGAGCAGCACTGCCCCAGTCTCACACACATAGCAATCTCCTCACCCTTAATTGCACACTGCATGCACTCACAAGCATACATTACCCCCTCTAAGCCTGCACAGCCCCCGCACATTTCCCATCACACAACTCCCACAACACACCCACTCAAGCCACTGGCATGCACACATGCATGAACACAAGCTCACACACACAAACCTACTTCCGTAATTGACAGTCAGACGCTCCCCCTGCTCCAATATTTACTCATTGATTTAAAGGAACTGTCCTGCCTACGGATTGAGCCCTGGATTTCCAGTTCCTAAAGCAAGCTTTCTGAGGCAATATGGCTGTTGTATGTTACACCTCCTGCTCCAATTAAAGTCAGGATAGTGAATTTTAAAAAGCCACGATTAACTTATGTGAATCTGGAGCCATAGAAAAAAAGTCACAGACGATAAGGAGGGGGTTCCCTGGATGGAAGCCTTTTGAAACATCAAGGTGATCAGTGAAGCAGCTACAAGGAAGAGATCTCTGGTTAAAAGGATGGGAGAGGTCAAATGGTGTTACCTATCAACTCTGTGCTCTTGGGGAACCAGGGCCCAGTACCCAGCCTGTCTGACTCATGAAAGACCTTTCCCCTCCCCCGCCCCCCCAGCCTGTGCTTGAACCAAAGTCGATCAGAGGAAAGACTTACGGAAAGCCATGAAGAGACAGTGGAAGACACACCTAAACCCCTCCGGACAAGGGTGACAGGATTAAGGAAACTCCCCTAGCCTCATTTGCATCAAAGGTTGGACAGGGAGGCATCCCCATTAGCATACAGAATGGAGAACAGAGATTCCAAGGCAAGAACCACACTGAACTCTGGGACCAGGAAAGCAGGGAAGCATTGCATGATGGGGAATCTCTGCTCCAGATGTTAATGAACCCACGCCTGCACACACCCAGCTCAGTAGTTATTGGACCCATTCTAGTAATAAATCCTTTATTGGTATCCAAAATAATTAAGTTGCCTCATTGCAGTGTGAGCTCCCTCAAAGGAACACTGTCCATAGCCAGGATCAGTTCCTATTGTCTAGCCTGAACAAAACAACTTTGGTATATTCCCTTGAGCCATCAGTTTACCCATAAACAAATCTAGTGTTCCCTCTTGAACCATTGTTCTTTCCCTACAAAAACCCCTACCCACACTCAAGTAAGTGCTCTGATGCCTGGATCCAAAATCTGCATCAGTTCCATTGGGACTTCATCTTCTCCTGACTGATCATGCTGGGGGCTCTGCCTGTCTCCAGCACTCTGGACCTTCAACTACTACCACAACTTGGGAACCCCGATTGATTCAAGCTTCATGGAGTGGTGAGAACCTCTCTCTCTCTCTCTCTCTCTCTCTAGGTATAGCCTTCTGACCCTGACTTGTGTGATCAGTTTTAGTTTTCTAAACCTGACTTTTATAATCAAATTTAAGTTAGATTTAATATTATAACTGTTTTGTTTGGCTCTCCTTGTATGGTTATTACTTGGAAATAAATAACTTTTTCATGGTTAAGCTGATTACTTCTCAATCTCTCTCTCTCTCTCTCTCTCTCTTCCCCCCCTCCTGCCCCTTTCCCCTCCCCCCGTGGGTGTTTTTTTGGCTTCCCCATTCGCTCTGCAGCAACACTCCTCGTACCTAAGCAAAAGATCCCTGCAGTGCCCAAAAATCCTTTGGGGTTTGCTGATCCAGTGGGTTACTACCAGAACAATTGTCACATGAAAATGGCGATAGGGACGTACTGAACCTGGGGCATATGAGGGTGGCAGATTGAAAGTGCTGCTCGACCCAGCCTGTTCAGTCGTACTCTATTCCGATGTGGTGCCCTGGGCATATGAAGGTGACAGCTTGGAGGCAGGGGCGGCTCTAGCTTTTTTGTTGCCCCAAGCACAGCAGTCAGGCTGCCTTCGGCACGCCTGCGGGAGGTCCCCGGTCCCGCAGATTCAGCGGCATGCCTGCGGGAGGTTCGCCAGTCCCATGGCTTCGGCGTACCCGCCGTCGAATTGCTGCCAAATCCGCGGGACCGGAGGACCTCCTGCAGGCATGCCGCCGAAGGCTCTCTGACTGCCGCCCTCGCAGGGACCGGCAGGGCGCCCCCCGCGGCTTGCCGCCCCAGGCACGCGCTTGGAGCGCTGGTGCCTGGAGCAGCCGCTGCTTGAAGGTGCTGTTCGACCCAGCCTGCTGAGTCCAGGGACATATAAGGGGTCAGCTGGGGAATGCGGATTAACGCGGTCCTCTCAGATGTGCTCTGTTAGTGTGTGTGCGTGTGTGTGTGTTCGTCTGATTCTGGGTCTGGAAGAACCCAGCCCTAGGGAACTGAGGTCCTGCAGGTTAGCTCCATGGGGAGGGAACTTGCAGAAGGGGGAAGTAGAACTCCGTACAGGAACACAAGTGACACCAGCAGTACATTGATAGAATTACAATCAAACGCCCCCCCCAAAAGAGTAACCCTAATAAATGTGCGGACCCCAAAGTAATGGGGAAATTTGGTAACAAATGCTTTGTATCAAAGCTTTTTGGTAGAGCTATTCTTAGACTCATAGTAAACAACTACCTTCTATTAGAGGCACCATGGTCCACTGAATAGAACACTGGACCAGAGGCATGGATTCTGTTCCCAGGTCCGCAATTGACCTGCAGTGTGCCATTGGGCCACCCAGGTCACCTCCCTGTGCCTCTGTTTCTCCTCCCGCCCTTTTCAGGACTTGTCTGTCTAGATGCTAAGGACTGTCTCACTGTGTATTTGTGCTTGATGCTGTACAATCAGGCCCCAATCCAGGGCCCTAGATGTGACTGTAATACAAGTAATAATAATAGCGGAATAATAATTCCATTTTCCTACATTTAACTGCAGATAACAAATAACAAATAATAATAAGTTTCCTTGTACTTTACATTGACCTACAGGGATCCAAAAACCATTGGGCCAGCCGGTGAAAGTCAGTGTGACTCAACTCACTTCAATGGAACTACACCAATTTGCACCAGCTAGGGATCTGGCCCTTTACCCCCTCAGCTCTAATTTTTCAACTGAGAGTGAATTTCTCTAGGAGTAACAATAGCATACTTTCCCCTTTATCTCACTTCAGAAATTCCAGATACTGCAGCACCTGCATCATCAATCCCATCTTCATCGCCACATTAGCTATATTTACACTGATGCCATATGGAGCACTTGAATCTCATTAATCCTGCTCTCCAAACAGGTCTGAGATGCCATTCCATTACGGACAGGCACAGATTTTGTAATGGGCTCCTTCCTGGTCACCTGGCTGAAAATGTTTTTTCTTCATTGAATTCCATTGTGGGACATGACAAACGCATGCCATATCTCTGCTCTACCTATGGCTCCTGCACTTCAGCTGGAGAAACATTGCTGTGATGTTCCTAAACAATGGAAACATGGTTCCCTCCAGGCTACCATTGTCCTCGTGGTTGTAGTGACTTCAGTCGTCGGTCTGGTCTGTGGACTGGCCTTTCCTTTCTTTGCAGTATGTAGGCATGGATGCTCTCTCAAACTGCTGCACCTTTTCTTTTATTGGACTGAAATACCATGTCTGCCACTCCCTTGAGATTAAGTTGCTTTCTGTGAACAATCCTGTGCAGCCACTCATTAACATCCATATTTCTGATCCCAAATACAAAGCAATCCCAGAGAGCTCCTCACAAGTGGATACCAAAATGACAGCTGGAGGACAGATTGTTAAGGCTAGCCAGGAAAGCTGACATACTTTCCTCTTTTCTTTGCTTTCTTAAGTGAAATTTCTCTCTCTGGGCTGTGACGTTTGAGGTACATAGTGCTTTTTAAGTGCTTCCATCAAGTTGTCATCATTCATATCACCTGCTTAAGGGAAGCATCCGTCTTTCAGAACAGCCAATGTCTCTTTTCCAAGCAGAGGTAGGAAAATGGATCTTTTCTTGTGAATGTTTTCAGTGTCATTGGCATGAAAATACTGCTGCAGCCTTTGCACATAAACTCCAGAATCCTCACCTTTATCGTCAAAGTGGAAACCATTTGTTTTTCATCTATGACTATCTGTGCCTTTCTTCCTACTGTTCCTTCCTCTATGCTATGTCACTGATCTCTGAGGGTATGTCTACACTGCAGTTAAAAACGTGCAGTTGGACCGGGCCCGCTGACCGGGGCTCAGGCTAGGGGGCTATTTAATTGCAGTGTAGGCCTTTTGGCTCAGGCTGGAGCCCAGGCTCCGGACCCTCTGAGGTGGGAAGGTCTCAGAGCTGCAGCCCAAGCCTAAAGGTCTACACCACAGTGAAACAGTCTCTTAGCCCAAACCCCACAAGCCTGAGTCAGCTGGCCTAGGCTAGCTGCGGGCGTCTAATTGCAGGGTAGACATACTCTGAGTGGTTTCAAAAGGATGCCATCATTGGGGTCCCAGCGAGCTGACTCCATCCTCCTCTTCATCAATGATTTTCTCCTTATGTCTCCAGATCCATATAAACCAGTCATGCCTTTTTAGTTAACCATAGTGACTTCCACTAAAGCAGAACAACCAAATAACCACCAAAGTGAATGGAGCTAGTGCACTGAGTTTTATTCACAAACTACATTCAACTCCACTGCTGTCTTGGGTTTAATCTCTGACCCCAATCCAGCTGCAACGGACTGCCAAAGGGTAAGATTTTATTTAAATTCTGCCACCTGGTATATTCCAGACCTTAAAGGTAGAGAACCCACACAATCACCATCATTCTTAAAGCGCCACGTACCAGGCCCTAAGAGACTCCGGTCTCATTAGGCTTCTTTCCAAAACTTGGAAACTCAGCCTCTCCTCAAAACATTTCCTGCCCAAGGGTGTAGCTCCATGGCTACTCCTGGCATGACCAGATGTCCTAGGTGGCTAAGTCCCTGAGCAAGGAACTCATGCACATCTCTGACACCTAGTCACTAGTTCAAAGAATCACAGAGGAAAGAGCTGAGATATCCATCTCCCTCCTGGAGCTGGATGGATGAACTGAAGCAGCAGACAGAGCCTGGGGGGGGTGAGGGGGAAGAACTGGTATAAATATTAATACATATAAAATATATACTGTGTGATGCATCTCTCTTCTTCTCGCACATCCAGTGCTCCATCCATCCTCCCTCTCTCCCTCCATCACTCTTCCGCTCTGCCTGTGTTTGTCCATGGAGTAAATGTTGGATTTACATTTTCAGCTTATTTATATCTGACACTCTTGCTGCAGTGGAACAGAAAAAAACCTTAACTCTCTGTTTTCTGCGCTGTGCCTCTTAAACCAGGGGAGGGCAAAAAGCCTTTACTCAAAGCCATGCAGTTGCTTCTGCAACCTTTCACTTCTTATTCCCTGTAGTCAGAGCTGGGCAAATGCTTCTAAGATGTATTAGCAAACACATAAGCCATGTGTTGGTATTTACAGCCCCTCTGATTCACTTTCCTTGCACTCCTGCACAAGTTGTTATTTTTTTTGTTGGCAGGAGCCTCCCTGGAAAGAGAAGCTGTCGTGGCTGCTCAGACAAAGATGTGTTCATGTCACAAGTGTTCACGCAAGGCCACCTAACAGCTCTTGATGGGTTTAAGAGCCGGTCAATCAGCAAGCCAAAAATATACCATGTGACTTAGGGGTTAAGCACATAGCAAATTGTGAGCAGCGCATGCTCACGAGTGGTTGGCAAGTAGCTCATTGGCTGATACGTTAACGTGGCCACTCAGTGGATAAATTTCAAATATTAAACCAACTGGGCACGGCTAACCTGCTGTGCACTCCTCCTTCCAACATCATAGTACTGCTCTCAGCTTGCCAGGCAGGGGCTGCTGCTGCTAGGAAGGACTGATGGGTGGGACATGCACTGCACGCCTGGCCTATTTTAAATCTGGGACTGGTGGACAGAGCCCATCAGACCAACAAAAGGCCCATCCCTTCAGGCCAGGGGAGGCATGGAATCCAGAACTGAACTGATTATAGGGGACAAGGAATGGGGGTGCAGTTTACAGGGCAAAAACAAGGGATCCAAGAAGCATCTGACTCTACTGCTGAGCTGCCTGTACAGGTTTTTAAAATTACGGCTGGCAATTCCATGCTGCAGCAAGAGGGGGATCCTGAATCCAACCCTCCTATCACTCCCACCTCTCCCCAGCCCTCCTGAAACAGTCCTAGCAGGCAGAGAGGAGCCTGGATGCCAGGAAGATGGAGGGACAGAGACATACCAAGGCTGGCACTGAATACTGCCAGACAAACAGCTGGGCAAGGACAGGAGAAGAGCAGAACACTGGTGACTCCCTCCTCCTGGCCTAGGGGTAGAAAATAAACACTGTCCCCAGGTATCGGGGGTAGCCGTGTTAGTCTGTATCCACAAAAACAATGAGGTGTCCGGTGACACCTTAAAGACTAACAGATCTGTTGTTTTTACTGGCCCCAAGGTGGCTATTAAGGAAATTATGCCCCATTTTTGCTCCCCTTATCTCCCCCGCCTGTGGGGAGAAGGAGAGAAGACACAGCAGAGAGAGGAATCAGGAGGTGCAGTGAGACTGGGCGCTCTGTATGTGTGTGTGTGCACATGTGCAAGACTGAATGTGAAGGAGGCTGGGTGAGAAGAGTGCTGAATGACCATTTGAAAAGAGGGGGAAAACTGTAGTCAGAATGAGGCTTCGCTGTTACAGCACTCTTGTGTCTGGCGCCTGGTTCAAAAAGCGCCAACTCCACTAAAGAAAAGTTTAAAAATAAATTCAGAGATGACACCTCCCATCCAACCAAATGGTAAGGTCAGGCTCTAGCTATCTGCAAGGATCTGGCAAAGAAAAATCCTGCAACTCTAAGCAGAGCCAATTTCTATATACATGATGGATTCCATTACAGGGTGTGCTAAGGGGCAGGTTCTACACAATCACAATCAGGTCAAGATTCCAACCGCATCATGTTACTCACTTTTAAAATAATCAGGGGGCGGGGAATGAATTATGATAGAAGAGTGGGGACATAAATGTTTGCTGTTGGAGTGGCAAAAGATATATTCACTTGGCCTTAGGGTGACCAGATGTCCCATTTTTAAAGGGACAGTCCTGTATTTAAGACCTCCTGCAGGTGTCCTGACTTTTTCTTAAAAATGGGCAAATTGTCCCTTATTTTCTGTCTTCCCCCCCCCCGCATCAGTACTGGTGGGTCCTGCTGCTGTCTGGATCCCTGTTCACCAGTTGCCTGCCCACCAGCGGTGAGTGGGCGGGGGGTCCAGTGGCTGAAGATGGGGGTGGTTGTGCAAGGCTGGTGGTGGGGAAAAGCTGCAGCGCGTGAGGTCGGGCCACTCCCTGTGCTGGTCCATCAGCTGCATGCTGGCTCTCGGCCTGCAGGGCCCCACCCCCTGTCCTGTTTCTGTCCGGTGCTGGCTGTGCGTTGCAGTGGCTGGTGAGTGCGGGCAGGCGCCAGGCAGTGGCTGGTTACATGTACCCTCTGCTTAGGGTGACCAAGTGTCCCGATTTTATAGGGACAGTCCCAATATTTAAGACTTTGTCTTATATAGGCACCTATTACCCCCCACCCCCATCCCGATTTTTCACACTTGCTATCTGGTCACCCTACCTCTGCTACCCATCCATCGGCCCTTTACATGTTCCCCTCTTGCTGTCCTCTCCCTGCTTTGCCCCTTCACCCATCCCAGCTGCTCCTCCATATGCCCCCCTCCCCACAGTGGGGCGCATCCCACTCCCAGTGCTGTGCGGAGAACCAGCCCCTGGCAGGAGTGCTCAGCTCACCTGGCCAGCCCTCCTTCCTTCCCCCACTGCCTCTGGCTGGGGCACCGCCCTGGGAGAGCCTGAGACCCTCCAACCCCAGGGTGCTGGCCAGGAGGAGCCGAGGCCTGCATGTGCCAAAGCTCCACACAGCACTGGCACACTGAAGCCTCTCCGTGCTTCAGCTAAGCTCTGGAGTGGCAGGGGGAGGGGGAGAGAGGAGCGATTTCCAGCCTGTTCGTGCCATGACTTTGCAAGCTCCTCAGCAGCATCCCAGACAGGGGCTTAGCACCCTCTTCACCTGCCCCCCTCCCCACCCTGGGTCCTGCCCCCAGGAGCATGGGGCTGCTCCATCCCCTAGGCACCCTCTGCTGCTGAGCCACCCCTCTGGCTGGGTTTGCCGAAGCCCCTGCAGTCAGATTCCCTGGGCCCTGGTGCACAATGCATCTGTAGGGCTTAACCCCTTCCTGCCCACGCTGTAGCCAGGGAAAAGGAGGCGGCTGGGTTATGTCGGTGGCCAGCAGCAGCCTGGAGGTGTTAGCTGCCTTTCAACACTGTGCAGGCAGGAAGGGACAAACTGCTTCCAGCCACGGGGGAGGTGGCGGGTTGGGGGGTGGAAAGAGATGAGCTCTTCAAAGACACTGGCCAGGTCATCCTTTCTCCTCCCCGTCCTCCTCTGCGGCTGGGAGGAGCTCCAGTCCCTTCCCTCCCACACAGTGCCAAAAGGCTGCTGCTGGCCACATTCTGGTGAAAGCCCTGGCAGAAATCTGGGAGGGGGGATGGGACTATGTGTGTCCCTTCCCCCATATGTTGCCTTGGGAAGACGCAGTGCCAGGTACAGGAGAGGTGGGTCCGTCCTGGGGGCCCAGCCAGGTATGGAGGGCGGAGAGTGCCGGGCAGGGAGAGTTGGGTCAGTTGGTCACCCTCCCGTGTGAGAGAGATGTACGGGAGTATGTGTGTGTCACTCCTCCCCAAGCGAACCCATAAGCCTTAAAGATAAGAAGGTAAATAAAAAGAATCCAACTATGCAGTATTTCTTTTTAACAGGGGCTCAGCCAATTTGATGTTAATTTGAACGTTTGTACTGCATAGTTCTGATTGATTGCCATTGAACTTGCTTGAATACGAGTAATTTTACCAGGTGTCCCGTATTCAGTATAGGAAAATATGGTCACCCTACTTGGCCTACACACAAAAATACATGTACACACATTCCCCATCTAACTGGCAAGCGCAGAAACAGGGTCTGAATAATGTACAGTAAATAAGGCGTTGAGTCACACATTCAACAACGAGGAGAAAACTAATAGCTGCCCATTACGTGAACACCACCCATTTTGTGCACTGAATGAGGGAAGGGTCCTGTGTACAAACAGTAGGTCATCATGCAATTAAAGACTGTATCATAATGCACATGCACAAGGAAGCCAAGGTTCCACTAATAACCTTAATTCTGGCATTTCCTAATTTTTAAGTGCTTGACTTTGCAACTTTAATAGCGTTCTTTTAACATAGTTTTTCGCATGGTGTGTGTGTGTGTGTGAGAGAGAGAGAGAATACAAATCACACTGTAAAACTCAAGTCAAGTGCTCACAACATTAAAAATTGGTTTGGCTAGTTAGAGAAATAAAGAGCCACTCAATCAGCTAACTGAGAGCTAATTGTCTCATTAGCGTGTCTGTCTGTGCTGTATTCTCCTGAGTCTGGGAGAAGAGGGTGGGGGAGGAAATGAAATAAGCAAAGAAGTAATTGAGGAGAGAAGTTTTCTTTGGGAAGAGCATAGACCAAGTGTCTGCACATGAGAAGTTGAACGGGGCAGAAGAAACTCCAGTGCTTGGATCACTTGTAACCTGAATGGACAAAGCGCTGGGGAACATGCTACAGGGAGCAGGACTGGTGGGGGCACGGGAAACATACCATTACAGATCTTCACTGTATCTAGTTTCTAGGGGCTTGTCTACACTACGGGGGCTATAGCAGCCGAGCTATCCCACTGCAGCTATACCGGCATAACCCCATAGCATAGACAACGTCTACAGCAATGGAAGGGAGTTTTCCACTGTGATAGGTAATTCGCTTTCTTGATGCCAGTAGCTAGGTTGATGAAACCATTCTTCCATCAACACTGCTGCATCCACACGAGTGGTTAGGTGCTCAGGAGTTTGGATTTGTCACACCCCTGAATGGCACAGCTACGTCCACCTAAATTCTAAGTGTAGACCAGGCCTAGGAGTCCCTGATTTCTTCCTGCTCATGAGGCATTAGTGTGTGTGTTGTGGAGTTTTCTATTGTGGGACCACTGGGGCCTTAACAGGAGGGATATTTTTGGTCAGATTGTCCCTGGCTCTAGGGCAAGTGGGTAGGGGTAAGGAACAAATAAAGAACCTTTTCCTTTGTATGCCTCATGGAAGAACTGAAGATAATAGATCTGAGCTTAGTAGAATACAGAAACAACTCCTTCCATGCACCTCCTGGTGGCACAGATTACTACAAAAGGGGTGAGCAAAGGAGGTGGAACCATACCCTCCCCCCGTTCCCGTCCCCGTCCCCCCACCAGCTATTGACTGGCCTATGAATCTGGCAGGCCATGAAGTGGGGCACATATGCTGCATCATGCCAAGGGATGGCATAGCATGCGTACTCTCCCTTCATGCCAGGATCCCTGGAAGATGTCTTGCATCCTGGGGCACAACAGTGTGGCCATACCTCCCTTTACCATTTTATACGGACAGGTCCTATGAAATCATCTGAGAAAATATAGTAATTATGGTGTCAGTTTAATGCCAGAATCCAACCTTTAGCCCAGGGGTCTCAAAGTCCCGGCCCGCGGGCCATCTGCGGCCCGAGAACCTCCCCACTGCGGCTCACGGAGGAGAGACACATGCAGACACACTGCCGGCAATGTCTGCTGCAGGTGCCGCCCCCGCAGCTCCCATTGGCTGGGGGAGGGGGACAGAAATACCATCATTAGTTACCAGGCAGAGTCAGCCGTGGAAGCAGTGTCACTTTTTTCCACAATGAATATATACAAGTCAAAATACCGAACACAACTATCTGATGCACACCTTGCTGCAATCCTGACGGTTTCAACTGCTGTCAGTCACTGAGGCCAAACATCAACAAACTGATAGAACTGAAGCGTTGCCAGGTGTCTGGCAAACACTAAAAACTCTCTGGAAGGCAAAGAATTGTATAAAGTTGTATGACCATTTTATTATTTCTAAGAAATTCAAAATAAAAAATACAATATAAACATTTTCTTCTCTGAAAACCATCTTCAGTGACATTATTGGCCTGCTGGGAGGATTTGAGGACTGGCACTAGCCCTAAGGTAAATGGAGTTTGAAATCCCTGCTTTAGCCACTAGCCTGGCCTGTTAAATTGCACTTGTGGAATTGGTGCAATGGAGATTTCTTGTTATGAGCCAGAGTGTTAACTAGGTCTGGGTAGGAACCAGATTTTCCTTTTTGATGGAAATTCCAAGATTTTGAAACTTTTGCCATTCTAAAATTGGAATGAAAAAAAAAAAATCCAAATTTCCTGCAAAACAAAATGTTTAAAAAAACAATGTATTTCAGGTTGATTGAAACATTTTGTTTCAATAAAAGGAACACGTTTCATAATGACTTACACCTTTTAAAAATACGTTAATGAAATGTGCTCTTCCTCAAATGTTGAAATGGGATGTTTCAACAGTATCAAAGGCTTCATTTATTTTTTTTCCACATGAAATGTAGTTGAAATTGACATGGTTTTGAAACGTTTTGATTTTGATGAAACCAGCATTTTTAGTCAAAAAGATGTTTCAAGGAAAAATGTCCAACCAGCTTTAGCGTTAACCTCACTCTGACTGCAAATGCTCCTGGCATGCTCAGGATGAATCAGTCCTCTCCACTCTCTGGCATTCCAAGTGGCCAGGATGGCAAAATCTCTAGAGATCACCATTCTTCCCTGGGAGAAGGAGCTCATGCACATATGCCCATCCAACTCAGGGGGGTATTTCTCCCCCCCCCCAAAAGACAGCACCCACTAGACACTGTTGTTTGTGTGGTGCTTCTATAGTTACATGTAAGATTTTTACCGCTTATATAGCACCTGATTCTGCAAGGTGCACAGTGCTGTTAGCTCCCCTTAAAGTCAACATGTGCTGAGTCTGCTTAGTGCCTATGGCCTTTCCATTGACTTCCATGGGGTTTGGATCAGGCCCTGACACAGGCTCAAGCCGATTGTCAGTAATGTATATGGTCTGCATTAAAAAAATAAATCATTTCTGGCCTTTCATCAATGGAATGTTATTACATTTTGTTTGGGAAATCACTAGTTAAAAAGCCTTCAGACTTTAACAGCCAATTGCTGATATTCTGACAGGAGACTAGGGCACAGATCATTTCAAGCCGTGTTTAGCCATTGCTTGGAACCGGGGCCAGCTCCAGGGTTTTGGCCGCCCCAAGCAGCCAGACAAAACAAAAAAAACAAAACAAAACAAAAATACGAAAAAAGCTGCGATCGCAATCGCGATCTGCGGCCGCAATTCGGCGGAAGGTCCTTTGCTCCAAGCAGGAGTGAGGGACCGTCCGCCGAATTGCCGCCGAACAGCTGGACGTGCCGTCCCTCTCCAGAGTGGCTGCCCCAAGCACTTGCTTGGTAAGCTGGTGCCTGGAGCCGGCCCTGCTTGGAACCTGAATGCATTCTCAAGGAAGAGGCTCAGGGGCATTGGATTTTCTTGTGAAGAATTGTTAGGGATGGAATCTGAGAGTGATACGTTTCTGTCTCTCTCTTTCTCTGTATCTGTGCTGTCTTTCACTGTGTCTCTGGTCGCTCTCTTTCCCTGGATATGTCTGTCTGTCTCTCTCTCTCTCTCTCTCCCACCTACATCTCTGTCCCTTCCCTGAGGAGGGAAATATCATGATAATATCAGGAGTGTGTGGGAATACTGGCGTTTGAAGTCTGCAACCATATTGACAGCCCACAAACTATCTCAAAGGGAATAAGCACACCATCTGCAGACAGCTCTGTTCCCTAGTTTCTGTCTCATTGCAGCCATCTGCTAAACTCCTCAGCCACCTGCCTTCCAAACAATGTCAGTATCTTTCAGGAATCCCTGAGGAGCACATCTCCCCATTGAGCTTTGGGCCAGGGCTTTATCAAGGTGCTGGCTGTGAGTAGTGATGTCTACTGCTCCACCCAAAGGTCAGTGCTCAAGGCAAAGCCATCTTAACCTTTGAGCCCAGTTTTACTGATGGCTTCAGATCTCTGATGTTTGGAGGGTTTCAGAAGCCAGTAGCCAGAGGCTGACTAAAGGGCTTTTCTCATCCTTCTGTCTGAACATAAAATATAGGAGTCCCCCAGGCATGAGCCAAAGTCTTGGGATGTCCTTTGCATGGAAGAGACACAAATTCAAATTCATTCCTGGTATCACTCCACTGACTTCAAAGGAGCCACCCGGGATAAATCTGGCCCATACACTCACACTTTGTCTACAATGAGCTCTCTCCTCTCTCTCTCTCTCTTCTGGCCCACCACCTCCTGTTTCATGTTCCCATGGAGAACATCTGCCTATCAGCCAGGTTGGCACTGCGAAGAATTCTCCATTCATCCATCCACCTCAGCTACTCCCAGACCCTCATGGAGCAAAGGCTAATCTAGCCACTACCATAACAGCAGTCTCTGTCCACAACAGTCTCTGTCCAGTTCCCAGCTCACTGAAGGACAAAGGCCTCTTCAGCTCAGCTGTGGTTTCTTTGTGTTGAAAGGTTTGGCCTGCCCCCTCTTACACTTGACTGGTTGACACTAGGATGTTCTTGGCCAAATGAGTCTTCTCACAATCCCACCACTGAGCTGAACCCAGCAGGGCCAGGGTTCTCATCCAGGAGGGTGCCATTCAAAGGTTCCCCTTCCAACTCATTCCTACACTTACCTTCCAGCGACCAGGCCTTATCACTGACTCCTGATTGAGTTACCACGCTAATGGACTGACATACAACACATGATGGTGGCTTCACGGCCTGAAGCCAAAGACCTCAGCCAAACCTGAGGTCAGAGACCTAAAACCTCAGGCCTTGTGTGGTGGTATCTGCACCCACCATGCACTCCTCTCCCATTGCCCTGGATCATTTCAGTCTCTTCCTGGCAGTAAAAGCCATTTCTCGGAGTGATAACCAGTGGGAATTGCAAGGCATTTCAGACTATCATCAGGCAAAGCCTGCTCCCTGTACATCAGCTGCCAGGCTAGGAAGAAGGCATAGGTAAAGCTGTGTGAATAACCAATTTTTTTTCAGTTCGGTGGCCAAAAATTTCATCTTGGTTTGTGCAAAACATTTTCTTTTACATGAAATTTTGTTCTACATGAAACATTTTGTTCTACATGTATTGTTTTGTTTTGAGGGTTTGTTATGTTAAGTTTTTAAAAAACGAAGTCAAATTCAAAATGGAAAGTCATTTTTAATCAAAAAGTTAAAATGTTTCATTTCCAAAATATCAAAATGAAATGTTTTGACTTTGGGGGAAATTTTGGTTTACGGATTGTTTTTCAGCTGAAACGATTTGGTGAATTCCACAGGAATTTGCAAAATGTTTCAGTTGACCTGAACCTGCATTTTTCAGGAAAAAAAAAAAAGTGTCATACAAAAAATCTTGCCCAGCTCTAATCATAAGGAGGTTTTTCTTTCCCGATTTCATGGGACATGTCCCCTAAATGTATTCCTGTGAATAGGGGGTTACTCATTTCTCTCATATTGCCTCCTATGTCATCGCCTGCACCTACACATATCCTGCCTGTAAGTCGAAGTCTGATGATGATGATGATGATTGTAGCAACGAGGAGCCCTAGTCATGGGCCAGGACCCTATTGTGCTAGGTGCTGTACAAATACAGAACAAAAAGACGGTCTCTGCCCCAATGATCTCACAATCTAAGACTTAGTCCACACTACAAATGCCTTGCTGGCATCGCTTTGTCGGCACAGTGGAGATGCAGCATTTGTTGACAGAAGGCATTTTTCTGCCAATACCACCTCCCCAAATGACATTCGGTATGTTGGCAGAAGCACTCTTCTGTCAGCATAGGTGCATCTACGCTGGGGATTTTGCCAGTGTAGCTATGTCGGCTGGGTAAGTGTGTTTTTTCTGACAAACATAGCTAGGCCGACCAAACTTTGTAGTATAGACCTAATGTAAGTAGTCTGAGACCCCTTTAGCTCTTTCTGCTGCCCAAATGGACACTGCTCCAGTGTCTTTTCAAGGTGACCCTTGCAGCCAGCCTAGGGCAGCTGCCTATCCATATTCTGGCTGGATGGGAAAAGAAGGGTTTAAAAAGAGCTGTGTCCAGTGTTACCCACTATCAAAGCTGAAATAACCCAATGAAGGAGAGCCCAGTGGGTGCAGGTGAAGCGCTGTCCTCTGCTATGAGGAAGCCTTGTCCTTGACAGAGATCTCTCTTGCTGAGAGCCCGGGAGGGAGGCCACATTGCAAACCTTGTCAGAAAGCTGACGGGAGCTGGACAAATATAAAAGAGCTGGTTTCCTCCTATGGGGAAGAGGTATTGCTCAGGGCTTGACAGGGACTTAACAGCTCCAAGCCCTGGGGACAAAATACACTCACAGACACAGTGTCCAAGAACAAGAAGAGAAGGCTGGATGAGGGAAGGGAGCACAACACAGACAGAAGGAAAATAGCAGAGTGATTCCTACGTACATGAGCACACATATATGTGAGGGAACCCTGCTGCCATGCCATATCTACATGGGATGCAAACACACACATTAAAAACAGGAACTCTTCCATTCAGCATTTTCCTGGAAAATAAACAAGCACGCATGGAGAAAGAGAGGAATCCTTCCATACAAGATCTGTATGAGATGAAACACAACCATACACAAAACACACACACATGCGTTACACAGCAGCCTGTCCAGTCAGTGCCTGCATGGGATGCACACACAGCAGACAAACACACACAAGGACATATGTGGGAAACCCATCATACTGTAGTGACAAATGCACGCACACAAGCAACATGCCAAACCTTTTACACTGTGTGTGCACAGGATGCAGCAGGCAGTATTAACACCCAAACTCACGCCTTTATGAAGATCTAAGCTAATATATACCTATGAACTTGTGCTCTAGCAGGGACAGGAATCCTCCTGGATAAATAAATTCACTGCGCTCACTGCACCCTGACAGAAATTGTTTCCAGGTACACACCCACACGGTGACACACAAACGTGTATACATGGAAGTTCTGCATAGACACTACCTCAATATCCATACCCAAGTGCATACATAAAGACAGACAGGGCAATTCATAAGTGGGGCAAATCAATTGCATGTCTCTCATGAACATATAGTTAACTTGCCTGCATGCTAGAAACATAGGCGCCGAATTCTGTTCCCGCCGGTGGGTGCTCGACCCCCCTCTGCCCCGGCCCCGCCCCCACTCCACCCCTTCCCCCAAGTCCCTGCCCCCGCCCTGCCTCGTCCCCGCCTCATCCCTTGAGTGCGTTGTGTCCCTGCTCCTCCCCTACCGTCTCGGAGTGCCGCCAAACAGCTGTTTGGTGGTGGGCAGAAGTTCTGGGAGGGTGGGGGAGGAGCAGGAATACAGCATGCTCAAGGGAGGAGGCGGGGGGAGCTTGGCTGCCGGTGGGTGCGGAGGACCCACTAATTTTCCCCCATTGGTGCTTCAGCCCCAGAGCACCCATGCAGTCGGTGCCTATGGCTAGAAATGTGCTCAAGCTGAACGTTTTAGATCTGGACGTGAGTTTCAAATACCCTCCAGTTCCAAGATCTGGGCTTTTGACGTGAGAACATGTAAGAGCTGCATGCATAGGGCAAGACATTCAAAAAGGAGAGAATCAATGACCCAGGTAGCCAGATAGATGTGAAGATACAGAGAGGGCAAGGTTACATCAGCCACACTTAGAAATGCTCTTCTGAGCCTGTTCTCCCTTCTCTTAGCCATTTTCTTTAAACCAAAACCTTTCAAGAGAAACTAAGAATGTGACAAAGGCTGTTCCCAGCCTGGGCTCTCCCTTTTTTTATAAGCATCCGCTGTGGGAAAACTGAATGCTCTTCCCTTTGGCTATGCTGTCTGTAGATATCAGTAATCCTTTCCCTTCTTCTGATTGGAGGCTGGACTCTCAATCTCCTGCAAACCACTGACCTAGTTCTTTCAGTCCTTGGGGACTGACTGCATCCAGGACCATCACGTGCTGGGCCAATGAGGGAGCAGGACAGACTCTGTGTGAGGATCTCTAACAGGATATGGGGAAATTTACTGTGCATGGGCTGAGAATGGATTTGAATATAGGCTCTTGAAAATGTGATATTGCACAATATGTTTTCCTTGGTGTTATAATGTCTTCTAAACAGCTCCCTTCCATCTCTGCACTTTAATTAGTGTGAAAATTGACTAGTTCCACAATCCCTTTAAATACACTCTCTGTGTTACCAAATACATTTCAAAGGTAGCCCATGGAGGGAGACCAGGTGACTTAGGGGGTTGGGAGTGAGATATAGAGCATTTCCTCTTTAAGACCATGTGCCAGTCTGGTCCAAGTCATTAGTGACCCATCTGCTAGCTGTCAGTGGCCAACATGAAATGAGTTTGGCAGGCCTCTGTCCCCTTTCCAACAGACAAGTGTCAACAAGACAAAACCCACCACCACAGCCGACCCCTGACTGGCAGTCTCAGCAGAGAGGCCAAGAGCTGAACTCATGGAAACTAAGCTCCCCTCTCATTCCTACGAGTTCAGGGCTGAGTCACATAATGTGGGGAAAGCTTGCATTGCTGCTATCCATGCTGTACTTATTCCAGGGATAAATAAAGGACTCTAGGGCTGTGAATCCAGCCTGTTACACGATGGTTGGGGTGGGAGGGAAACAGAACCTGAGCCATCCAATTTATACAATAAATATGAGAAATGGGATGGGGAGGGGAAATGTGGAACAGACTGGATACATGATAGGATGCTCTTTCTTCTGTTGTGGCCTATATTGAATCCTCATTGGTGGGGCATGATTACACTGATGCCTGGTTAGAGGAACAGAATGGCAAAAATGACAATGTCACATTAATAAACATATATTTTTAAAAAATCCAACAGATGTCTCTACCTGCTACTAATAACACCTGAGATTATTGCAACAGAAATAATTGTTTTGAAATTATTCTTATTGCAAATGTATGACTTATTGTTTGTTAAACACCGATAAGCTGGTCGGTGCTGTACACGATACAAAGTGAAGGCCGTCCTCACCTCAGTGGGTTTTTGCTGTTCCTGTTCTTTGTATTTGTCGAGGCTTGGACAATGAAAATAAACTGGTCAATGCCACGTTTGTTTCTAGTCATGTTCACTTTCAGTTTTGCCCCAGTGCTGCGAAGTGGGAGGGTCTCAGAATTAAGTGCTGCTAGGCTTGTGGGAGAGTCCTGTGTTTGTGGGTTTTAGGAAGAGCTACAAGCCCCTACACCATCAGGCATGATTTTATGCAAATGTCAGGGATTTTATGGAAATATATGTAACTGTATGCAAATTTGAAATCTATTGACTTGTTGTCACAGGGTGTTGACAGCTATGGTATTTGTTTTTTTTTCTATTTAGGCGTTTTTCCTTTGGAACTGAAAAAAGAAATAATTATACATTCATGGAAACATTTCTATGAGTCAGAGGGAGAGAGACTGCATCAAACTGAAAAGTTCAGATTTGGCTCCAAACCCCATCAAAGTTTGGGGAGTTTCAGATCTAGGGTTTCATGTCGGGCCTGCCTTCAGCTTTATCATTTGCAAAAGTCTGTTTCACCAGATACAAAATCTGGGCCCATGTGTGAGCTGGCAGTTTCCCTTAAAATGAATAAACTTGGTCTTGTTTGTGTTGAGAGCATCAGTGAAATTGGTAGGCATGAGGGGGAAGAGCTGATAGCCCCAGCTTTAGCACAGAATCACATTCTGGGGAGCAGATGAGGGTTTTACTGCTTGCTGCAGCTCTTTTCGTAGCAACTGGAAGAAAAGGATTTTGCTGTCAGGACATGGCAAAGTGGAAAGAGACGCATGGAGGATTGGTCTCAAATGCACGGAATCAGTGTCAAAGCAGCTGCCACAGTCTTTATTATTCATTTATGCCAGAGGAAAATATCCTCTCCTGAAAGCTGCTGAATATGACCTGGCTTTTAAATATTTAAGGCAGACTGCTTTCTGCAAGACCTGGGTTGGCTGTGGAGGACCAGTGACATCACTAGCTAGGTTTCAAGGAGGTGACGGGTTATCTGTGAATGGGGCTCAAAAGCAGGAGAATTGGGGTTGTAAGCAGAATGATGGTGAGGAAGCCATGGATGGGATCACAGCCCACTTCATTGGGGTGGCTGATTAGCATGCCTGCAGTGGTTGGATCTTGGGAATGCAAGTGTGGGTGGGATTGGAGGTGCCTCACTGTGGTTTGGGGGGATATGATGGGCTTGTCAGGGGAGATACTGGACCATATAGCTGGGGTTCTGAGAGATGGGACGGGACAACTGCAAATTCTGCATTAGGGTGTCAAACAAGTAGGATTCCTGATGTGTGCAGCTGATCATTGATCATATTGCTAGAGTTCCAGGTGAAGTGATGGGCCACCTGCATATGAAATTTGGGGCCGTCTAATGAGGGTCTTCTTAAAGTGGTGGGTGGCTGCACATATGCTCAGGATCCACTCCATTTTGGTTTCTGGAGAGGTGGGTTCTTCAGCCTGCTTTTGACAGCACAAGATAGCAGAACGAGAAGAGCACATTTTAACGAGGGGTAGATGAACTTTTCTGCCTAAAGCTGAACCCACCCAAGCACTGTAGGCTCAAGATTCAGACTAGAGTTTGAATGTTATCAGGATCTCGGTCTACATTGGAGAGATGGTAAAAAGGAACAGAGAGAGGAGAGAGAGAGAGAATGCAATGAAAAAATAGGGAGACATATGGAGCAGAGCCTAAAAAACTTAATAGTAATCATAGTAACAATTCATAATAATGAATGGGAAAAACCCTGCAATCCCTAAGCCATTCAGAGACTGAAACTGGTGCAGAACACGGAGGCTCACTTATTTAGTAGAGCATCTTGCTGAGAGCACATGGCACCAGACCCTGTGATATGTATTAGCTATCTATTCGTCTCTGAGTGGAGTTTCAGGTGAGCTATGCAGATTTAAATAGTTTGCAACTACCCTCCGTGGGAAACCACCTCTGTTCATGCCACCTGCTACACTTGTGGTCAGCAGGGGCAGTTGGGCTGGATCCACTGGTTATAAAAAAGGCTGCCAGCAGGGCATTATCTGAGAGTGCCCTAGAACTCTGGAACTGGCTTCCCCTCCTTGGTCTGAAATAGCCCAAACTCAGTGGCCTTCCTGGCCCAATGCAAAAGACATCTATTTGATGGAGTATTTGGAGAGCATTTTCCAGGAAAGATGGGGGGTGGAGCAGAGCTTTATGTAGCCGGCTGAATTGAAAAGAGTTAATTTGTTCCTGTTTGAATGTTTATAATGCTGCTGGGTGTATAAGTCTGTTGTAAGATCATTTAAGCGTTAGGCACCTAGAGCTCTTGCAAAGGTACTTTCTTAGCTGTTATTTAAATCTTATTAAATAGAAATAAATCACGCATATGCCCTTCACTTATGCCAGCCAAGCTTTTGAGCAGGGCCGGCTCCAGGCACCAGCCCACCAAGCTTGTGCTTGGGGCGGCACCTGGAGGGGGGCGGCGCGGCGCTCCGGCCCCCAGGGAGAGCGGGGCCACGGCCGGGCTCGCCGCCCTTCCCCCGGCGCTCTGGCCGCCCTCCCCCCGGGCGCCCTCCCCCCGGCCCTGCTTTTGAGGGTTCTTCTATCCCAAATATTGCCCAGGCTTCCCCTTTAGCTAGAAAATCACATATTCCTTAGACTAAACTTTGGGTTTACGTTGTAAGAGAATTGATATGTGACCTCACACTTCTTTCGTGACACCCCCCCGCCCACACACACACACACAAAGTGCCTTGCAAACCCCCACATTCTGCAATATTTGCCCACTGTTGATTTCAGCTTGAGGTAGATTTAAACTAAACAGTTTGGATCTGGATATGACTTTAAAACACTCCAAGGTTCAGGGGTGGGGGAGGGGGAGGGGCTTAGAAATTAGTTTTGATTTACCCCATTCTAAAAGTATGATACCCCATTTGCCAAAGTGTGATACAGATTTTGGTCCAGATTTCAAAGATTCTGAATCTGGGGTTACTCACATTTTCTGAGTTTTGATTCATTCAGATCTTTAATTTTAACCTTTATACCTGACAGAATATGGTCAGATAAGAAAAATGATGGGAAACCACATTTATAGCAAGTTCCTAGTATATTCTCTGAATCCACTGTCCCCAAAATTGCCCCAGAATCCACCTTGGTCTCTGAATTGTGCTTTTTGCATTTAAAATTATAACATATTATCTTTCTAACTGTTATGGTTGCAGAGCAAATCATTCAAATGTGAGCTGAGTGTAAACCTGTACAGTAGTGTTTTCCTGAAACTAGGGACAGCCTGAAACAATAGCTCTTAGAAATGTGAGACATCTCACAATGGATGGTTAACTCTGAAACCTAGTAATGACAACACAAGAGTCAACCTCGTTAACTGTTTCACTGCTGCTTATTTTAGCAGAAACATCCAGGTGTGTTTATCCCACAATCCCAAATCCCCTTCTGTTTTTTCTTGGCTGCCCAGGTGTGCACTACCAGACTCCAAACTCTTTAGCTTCCCTACCTTGGCAACTTCTACTGTTCAGTTATGCATTTCCAGTACAACAGCCTATGGTAAATTGAAAGTGTAGGGGCAGTGTAGTGGGGCAGCTGCCCCACTCCCTGAGATTATGGGCTGCGGCAGGCCAGGGGGCCTGTGCAGATGCACAGCCAATGAGAGAAGGGCTTACTGGGAGCCAATCAGGGCCCAGGTTGGAGACAGCCAATCAGGGCCAGGCTTAGCCCTGTAAAAGGCTGCTCAGGGAGCAAGCAGTCAGTCTGTCCTAGGCCTTTGAGAGGGGAAGGTCTATCTCCAAGGTGGGAGGCTAGCACCATGGACAGTGCAGCGCAGGCCCGGGGAAGCAAAGGGAAACTCCAGCCCGGTGTCTGCCAAGCTGCAGACCCTGAGTGGAGGGGCCTAGTGGGTGTGAGGGGCCATAGGGGAAGCGGCCCAGGGAAGTGGACAGACAAGGGGAGAGAAGGAGGACAGCGAGGCTGCTGCCAGAGGGTCCCTGGGTCGGGACCCAGAGTAAAGGGCGGGCCTGGGTCCCCCTCCTACTCTCCATGCAGTACAGCTAGCCATTGGCTGTAGGGAGCGGCCATCATAGACCACGCCAGATCCCTGACAGGAGGGATTAGACTTTGGGGTGTGCGGTTGACCACAGTGGCTGGAAAATAGAGACTGCTGATTGACCCCTCCCCTCCCCCCCCGGAAGGGGGTGTGGAAGGACTAAGGGGCACTGCCGGAGGGCAGTGGGCCTGAAGAGGATGCTGCGAGTTGGTGAGCGACGTGGGCTCAGAAGCCAACTGAGGGCAAGATAACGGACGGGACCCAGGAGGGGGTGATCCTCTGGACAGAGCTAATTCCTGGAGTAACCAGGAGAGGCGCTGCGGTGGTGAGTCCCAATCCTGTTACAGGCAGTGTAAAATAAATAAACAAACAAACAATAAACTATCATCAACAACAATAATAATAAACACCTAGCTCTTACATAGCACTTTCAATCCATCGATCTCAAAATGCTTGAGGTGACTATGAAAATAAATAACATAGGAGATCTTGAATTCATTAAATTATTCTTTGTCACATTTAATTCAGGAGAAATCCCCCCACACACACCCAAATTTACCTGAAGCTATCACAGAATTTCCTTTCTGATACACTGGAGTATCACAGCTACCTGTGCACCTTGCCACACAATTTAGTTTATGGCATGGCAGCAGGATTCCCTTGTGTGGATTATAGTCAACAATATCTTGAGCAAATTTTGCTATGGAAACAGAATATGTTCCTAGAAAGGAAAAGCCATGTCCAACTGTAAAGGTGTGTAATGAATGGGATAGTCTGACACAGGGTACAGCTGCAAGAAGAAACATACCCCCAAACGCAGCAGAGTACAAAGAGAAGTCAGGAAATATCCTTTGATAAGTAACAGCCAATATAAAAGCTGTGATAAGAGCTGTTTGAAGCAGAAATATCAGGGTTTTGGGTGGTTTTTTTTACCACCGTTTCTCTTGTCTTTTTTTCAATATATGTTAGTGAATTTGGGTTTTGTTTTAAAGTCTTTTTTTTCTGCAGTATCAAAGGCTGTCTCCTGACTTCACTTGGTGTTTTTGCTGGAAAGCTGCATTTAGTAATGTAAATGTTTCTTCCCTGAAGCAGCCACAAAAAACAGCACGATTCTGTCTGCGGCTGCATCAGTAACACACATTAGCACAAAAACAGGCGAGTGATGGAGGGACTGGATGACTCAGAGGATATACACTGGGTTATAGACCCTTTTAGTTCTAGATCATTAGCGCATATCGAGACTTGGTTGGACTCTGCAGTGTCCCCACTGTATCTGATGCAAATAGAATAGAGCAGAAGTGAGTAGATGCAATACCTGCCTGAGAACTTGAGGGAAGGAGCCGGCTGGAGATCAGAGGTGAATAACAGGAGGGTGGATCTGTTATAATCTCTCCAAGTCTGCAAGGGAACAGGGATCCCTAGCATAGAGGCCGTTAAACAAGCCAGGCATGGGTCTGACTGCTCATGGTTAGGGCCACTTATGCATTTGCAAGTACTTTGTGTGACCATGATAACAGAAAATGGATTTTAAATGATGAGCCAGCCAATCAGTTTTACAGTAGCCCAATCTTTCTACCTCTAATGCTTCAGGCAATGCCGGGCGGCCCAGAGAGTAAAGGGTTTAAAGTATTCTAAAATTCCCTAGTCCAATTTACCTGCATCCTTTCTGCTCCCTCTTCCCAGGAAAGTCAAATGTCCTGTGGGTTTCTTCAGGATATCCTCCGGATTCTAAGAATTACAGATATCCAATCAGGGAATGGAAACAACACCATGCGACTTAAGTGACTAATCAGAACAAATCAGCAATTCACATTTAGAATGTCAAGTATCTATCTCTCACAGCAAAATGTCTGTGATCAATTCATACAGTTAAAAAAAAATCTTGCTGAAAAATAGATTAGGTGAATTCAATAAGACTATAAGAACGGCCATATTGGGTCAGACCAAAGGTTCATCTAGCTGAGTATCCTGTCTTCTGACAGTGGTTAGTGCCAGATGCTTCAGAGAGAATGAGGAGAACAGGGTAATTGAGTGAGCAGTCCCAGGTTCAGGCAGTCAGAGGCTTAGGGACACATGAGGCATGAGGCAACATCCCAGACCATCTTGGCTAATAGCCATTGATAGACCTGTCCTCCAGGAACTTATCTCCTTCTTCTTTTTTGAACCCAGTTATACTTTTGGCCTTCACAAGAGTCCCAGCAATGAGTCCCACGGGCTGACTGTGAGTTCTGTGAAGAAGTACTTCTTATGTTTGTTTGAAACCTACTACCTATTCATTTCATTGGGTGACCCCTAGTTCTTGTGTTATGAGGAGTAAATAACACTTCCTTATTCACTTTCTCCACACCAGTCATGATTTTATAGACCTATATCATATCTCCCCTTAGTCTTCTCTTTTCCAAGCTGAACAGTCCCTTTCTTTTTAATCTCTCCTCATATGGAAGCTGTTCCATACCCCTCTTCATTTTTGTTGCCCTTCACTGTACTTTTTCCAATTCTAATATAAATATTATTTGAGATGGGGCAACCAGACCTGCATACAGTATTCAAGGTGTGGAGGCAACATGATATTTTCTGTTTTCTTTTCTATCCCTTTCCTAATGGTTCCTAACATTCTGTTAGCTTTGTTTACTGCTGATGCACATTGAGCAGATATTTTCAGAGAACTAGCCACACTGCCTCCAAAATCTTTCTTCAGAGGTAGCAGCTAATTTAGACCCCATCATTTTGTATGTCTAGTTGGGATTATGTTTTCCAATGTGCATTACTTTGTGTTTATCAACATTGAATTTCATCTGCCATTTTGTTGCCCAGTCACCCAGTTTAGTGTGATCCCTTTTTAACTCTTCACAGTCTGCTTGGGACTTAATTATCTTGAGTAATTTTGTGTCATCTGCAAACTCTTCCACCTCCCTGTTTACCCCTTTTACCAGATCATTTATGAATATGTTAAATAGTACAGGTCCCAGTTTAGATCCTTGGGGGATCCTGCTATTTACTTCTTTCCATTGTGAAAACTGACCTTTTATTCCTACCCTTTGTTTCCTGTCTTTTAACCAGTTACTGATCCATGACAGGTTCTTCCCTCTTATCCCATGACTGCCTTCTTTGCTTCAGGGCCATTGGTGAAGGACTTTGTCAAAGGCTTTCTGAAAGTCCAAGTACGCTATATCCACTGGACCAACTTTTCCACATGTTTATCCTCTCAAAGAATTCTAGTAGGCTGGTGAGGCATGATTTCCCTTGACAAAAGCCATGTTGACTCTTACCGAACAAATCGTGTTCTTCTATGGGGGGAGGGATAGCTCAGTGGTTTGAGCATTGGCCTGCTAAACCCAGGGTTGTGAGTTCAATCCTTGAGGGGGCCACTTGGGGATCTGGGGCAAAATCAGTACTTGGTCCTGCTAGTGAAGGCAGGGGGCTGGACTCGATGACCTTTCAAGGTCCCTTCCAGTTCTAGGAGATGGGATATCTCCATTAAATTAAATGTGTCTAATAATTCTGTTCTTTACTATAGTTTAAACCAGTTTGCCTGGTACTGAAGTCAGGCTTACTGGCTTGTAAGTGCCAGGATCTCCTCTGGAGTCACTTTTAAAAATTGGCATCACATTAGCTATGCTCCAATCATCTGGTACAGAAGTTAATAGGTTACACGCACTGTAAGTAGTTCTGCAATTTCTAAGAGTTCCTTCAGAACTCTTGGGTGAATATCATCTGGTCCTGGTGATGTATTTCTCTTTAATTTATTCCAACACCTCCTCTACTGACAGTTCCTCAGATGTGTCACCTATAAAGAATGGCTCAGATGTGGGAATCTCCCTCACACACTCTGTGGTGAAGACTGATGTAAACAATTCATTTAGCTTCTCTGCAACAACCTTGTCTTCCCTGAGTCCAGTGACCCCACTGATTGCTTAGCAGGCTTCCTCCTGCTGATGTACTTAAAAAAAATTGCTGTTAGTTTTTGTGTCCTTTTACTAGTTGCTCTTCAAATTCTTTTTGGACCATCCTAATTATACTTTTACACTTGACTTACTGGAGTTTGTACTCCGTTCTATTTTCCTCAGTAGGATTTGCCTTCCAATTTTTAAAGGATGTCTTTTTGTCTCTAACCACCTCTTTTACTTGGTTTAGCCATGGTGGCATTTTTTTGGGACCTCTTACTGTTTTTTTTAATTTATTATTTGGGGTACGCATTTAGTTTGAACCTATATTATGGTGTTTTTAAAATGTTTCCATCCAGCTTGCGGGCGTTTCAGTCTTGTGACTGTTCCTTTTAATTTCCATTTAACTAGCTTCCTCATTTTTGTGTAGTTCCCCTTTTTAAAGTTAAATGCTACTGTGGTGGTTTTGTTTGGTATTTTGCCCCCTACAAGGATGTTAATTTTAATTACATTATGGTCACAATTACTGAGCAGTTCTGCTATATTGTCCTCTTGGACCAGATCCTGTGCGCCACTTAGATCTAAATAAAAAATTACCTCTCCCCTTGTGAGTTCCAAGACTAGCTGCTCAAAGAAGCAGTCATTAACGGTGTTTAGAAATTCGATTTCTACATCCCATCCTGAGCTAACATGTACCCAGTCAATATGGGGATAGTTGAAATCCCCAATTATTACTGAGTTTTCTGGTTTTTGTAGCCTCTCTAATCTCCCTGAGCATTTCACAATCACCATCAACATCCTGGTCAGGTGGTTGGTAGTATATTCCTGTTGCTATACTCTTATTATTCAAGCATGGAATTTTTATCCATAGAGATTCTTTCTATGGTACTGTTTGATTCATTTAAGATTTTTGCTATTTGACTCTATGCTTTCTTTCACATATAGTGCCATTCCCTGACCAGTGCAACCTACTCTGTCATTCCTATATTCCTCTATATTTTGTCCCATTGATTATCATTCTTCCACCAAGTTTCTATGACACCTATTATATCAATATCCTCATTTAACACCAGGCATTCAAGTTCACCCATCTTAGTATTTAGACTTCTAGCATTTGTATACAAGCATTTGTGAAATTTGTCAATATTTAGTTGTCTTGCCTTTGATTGTTTCTCTTCAGTGCCTACCTATATTTTATCAACTTCGATCCTCTCTTCTTTACTAGGCTATATAGAGAGTCCTCTTTAACAAATCCTCCTCTAAGGGACATGTCTGTCTGAAATGTGTGCTCCTCAGCACCTGTTGGCTGTTCCCCAGGCCTTAGTTTAAAAACTTCTATACAACCTTTTTAATTGTACATGCCAGCAATCTGGTTCTGTTTTGGTTTAGGTGGAACCCATCCTTCCTGTATAGGCTCCTCTTTTCCCAAAAGGTTCCCTAGTTCCTAATAAACCTTAATCCCTCCTTCCTACTCATCCACGCATTGAGACCCTGCAGTTCTGTCTGTCTAAGTGGCCCTGCATGTGGAACTGGAAGCATTTCAGAGAATGCTACCATGGAGTTCCTGGACTTTAATCTCTTACCTAGCAGCCTAAATTTGGGCCCCAGGACCTCTCTCCTACCTTTCCCTGTGTCATTGGTACCTACATGTACCTTGACAACCAGCTCCTCCCTAGCACTACACGTAAGTCTACCTAGATGTCAGCATTTTACATAAGTATATCTAGATGTCTATACCAAACACAGTTGAGGAAATTTTGATTTGCCCAGTGACCAGAGGAGAAAGAGACCAAATTACTTCTGCACATATTGTTTTTTGAGCTCTAGTTATGAATACTGGGAACTGCAGGACTGAGAATAAATGTATTATTAAGATGGCAACTTTGTATTTAAGACAAGTGGCCTCTGATTTTGGGTGCCTTATCTCAATTTTGGGGTGTCTCACCTGTGATACCCAGGCATCTCAAACTGTGCATGTGAAAGCTAAGGCGCCTCAAATTAACGGGAACTTTGAAAATTGAGTGGTTGAAGGGCATATCCATGTACAGCGGGATATTTCATTACAGGAGTTTACCGTCTCAGCTGCTGAAGCAGAAAGATTGTAAACTCAAGAGGATTAATAACTTTGAAGCAAGTGGTGATGCTTGTAAGTGCAACAGGCTGCTTAACTCTGACCTATTATCACGGGGCAAAGTCTTGAGAGACATACTCAGTTTGGGCCTGATCCAAAATTCGCTGAAGTCAGTAAGAGTTTTTCCAATGACTTCCAAAGGCATTGCAACAAGCCCACACTGAGTACACACCTTAGGACTGAAGACTCTGAGGGTACATCTACACTTAAAATACTGCATTAGCTGATGCGATTGCGCCTCTGTTACGCTTTAATGAAGACACTCTAAGCCAGTGGTTCTCAGCCCAATCAGCATACAGCTGCAGCACATGTGACATCCTCAGGGCCATACAGGTAGTATATATATTGTGTGGATGTGGCCCACATAACACACAGAGAGCTGTATATGTGGCCTACAATGGTAAATATGTTGAGAACCACTGCTCTAAACTGACCGGAGAGAACTCTCCCTTCGGCTTAGTTAATCCACCTCCCCGAGAGGTGGTAGCTATGTCGGCAGGAGAAGCTCTCTCGTTGACAAAGCACTGTCTACACGGGGGGTTAGGTTGGTATAACTACATCACCCAGGGATGTGGATTTTTCACACCCCTGAATGGCCTAGTTATACCGATACAGAGCTGTAGTGTAGCCCAGACCTCAGTGACTTGGGTGGGCTTTGAATCAAGCACTTTTTGTTCAGGCCGTACTCAGAAAAATTGCCACTGTAGCCAGTTGGCATTTGCCTGGCTAAGGACTGAGTCAAGAAGCAGTGCAGACTTGTGCCTTGTCTTCACTGACTCGTCACACCACTGTAACTAGCAAATTCAGATGGCATATTATGAAATAATCCCATTTGGGTTTGATTAAGTAAGGAAAACATTTAAGTTGAGCTAGGTGTGAACCTAAACCCCTGATCCAAGCACCCCCACACCCTAGGGAGGTTTAGATATATATGCACATTCGGAAGCTAGATTGTGTGTCACGGTTTAAACCAATGTTTAGCTATCATGTCTCCTGATCTCTAACATGGGAATGGGCAGGGGGGGGGAGAGATTGCCCAAATCTGCCCTTTGTGGGGCTCTTACATCTTCCTCTGAATGACCTCCTGGTCATTTCTATGTTCCTAGGTTCCTAATCCAAAAAGTCAGATTTGATCATATTCAAAGCTTTGGGGAAGTTCTGATCCAGATTCACATTAATATTCAGATCCACCTCCAATTTTGGGACTAATTTGAAGTTTTAAAATAGATTTCTATATGGAAATAACAGAAATAATTGCTATAGATATTGACAGAATTGCCAGTTTGGTATGAGCCATGAGATTGATTTTAACATAGTGCTCAGATAAACTGCATAGATCTTGCACAATTTTGTTGCCCGGTTTAATTATTTGTATTTGTTACTTGTCAACAAAAATAAGAGCTAAAGGTTTGTGATGAATAAAAAAGGGATAGCATATTTGTGCCTTCCCAGGGCTGCATTTGAACAAGGGACTTGGAGCAGAAAGGCCTTTAGTCCACTAGGAAACACATAATAGGAGACCTCTCCATTCAGTTTATGTATGGATGTAAGATGCTGCTGACAAAGAGTTCAACAACAACTCTGAAGGAGGCAGTACCTTCTCTGGGGTCCCATGTCTATGGCTAAAAAAGTGACTACGTGCTGATTTCTACAATGGAGGGTATGATCTCCAAAGGGACGGAGAGACAGGAAGGAGAAGCAGCAGCGACAATAAGGACTAGAACAAGAAGGGGGAAGAGGAAGAGGAAGGAGGAAACAGCCAGGGATGGCAAAATGGAGAGGAAGAGAGGGTTTCCAGGCTGGGAAAAAAGCAGACAGACTGAGAAATCCAGAGATGGAGGGGAAGGACGAAGAGAAATAAATCGTGAGAGAGTAAGACCGGGGGGTGGGGGGGTGGGGGGAAGAAGGGTGGAAAAGAATGAAAAACAAAGCAAAGTTGGGAGGGGGGAGAGACAGAGAGCAAGAAAGAAAGAGAAGCTGCAGGAGACAGAGAGATAGGAAGTGACATATTTGTTTGAATTCCTGGGCTGCTCAGCAAGGCTACGCTCTTGCATCTGCCTTTGATCAGCAGCATGGCAGGCCGGTGTCAGATCAGAAAGCAAATGAGACGATAAAGGAGATGAAGCTGCAGCAAATTTAACAGGAGCCAAATGTCGGGGGGGGGGGGGGGTGTGGAGGGGTGGGAGGGAGCCTGGCAAGTCAGGCAAACGCTGCCTGCCTTTTAATCCCAAATTCCTGACTTCCATGCAGCTGCCCTCTCCATCCCAGTGTGCATGAGAGAGAGAAGCCATCACACTGGCACAAATGGGGCCCACCTTTCAGCAATGATGGAAGCTGTGGTATAGACAAGACTTGAGTGTTAACACCACCTTGAGCCCCATTCAGAGCAGTGAGCAGCATTAGAAGGCTCGGAGATAACAGTGCCTGAGCTGGCCTTAGCCCTGCCTACATGTCAGCTCCCACCATTGCTCCCAGTAACCAAGCTGCACCAGTAGGTTACTACCAGTGGCCTGATATTCATCAGTCACTGCTGGGAGTCAGTGGAATTTGAAAAGAGAGGTGTCACTCTGTGATGGTGAGGGTGTCTTCCCACTTCATGTGCTGCTTCAGATGAAGTCAGTGCGACGCACCGACTGTCAGTGGGACTAAGGAGGTCTTGGGTGGGGATGGAAGGGCTGTATTTGCCAGAACAAGAGGGGGAGAAGGAAACAGAACATTCATCCAGCCCAGGGTCTGCTGCATGTGGGTGGGAATGCTGGGCTGTGGAAGTGAAGGGTGGAGGGATCTTCTAGAAATGGGGATCTATGAGTCAGTGTCCTCCACATGAGAACCACAAGCAGTGCTGAGAAAAGACAGCATCCCACAATTATCCCATCTAATCAATACATCTATCCTACTCTGACTAGCCCTGTCTCATGTCCCAGATACCATCAGACTAGCATTGTTATGGGTTGGCCCTGCTGGGAGATCTTTGAAAAATCAAAATGTGGTTTTCAGTTTTTCCCGAAATAAAATGGAGCAGCCAGCCGCTTGCACCCTCAGAGACTGCCAGAGGCAGCCCAGGGAGTTTTCTGGAGCAGGGGCCAGCCCAAGCAGTCAGGGGAGTCTCTGGAAATCAGTGGAGTCCCCTGCTGCAGATCACAGAATCTAGGAACACCGAGGATATATCTACATTGCAAAACAATCTGAGTCAGCAAGTCTCAGAGCCTGGGTCAATTGACTTGGAGTTTCACACTACAGGGCTAAAAATAGCAGTGTAGGTGTTCCCACTTGGGCTGGAGCCTGGACTCAGAAACCTGGTGTGTATGTCAGAGGAGGGGGGTAAGTCTCAGAACCAGGCCCCAGCTTGAGCCAGCATCCCCAGGGCTACCAGGCTCCCTGCCACAGGGCTACAGGACTAGCCCTTAAGATCCCCTACTAGAGCTGAGGATTCAAGGGCTTCCAGGCTGCTGGTTCCACAGTAGGGAGCTTGAAAGCCCTGCAGGCCCCAGCCCTGGGGCAGCATAGCAGGCTGCCCTGGAACCACAGACCCTGGAACCCACAAACCCAGGCTCCCCACAGCCAGCCAGGTGTGCTGGCAGGCAACCAAGCAGGTTTCCATCAGAACCCTGCCTGCGGTTTGGTGGAAGTTTGTCAAACCTGAAACTTTTCTGTGAATATTTTTGGTTTTGACAAATTGGCATTTTCAGATGAAAATTGGTTTTGTCTGAAAATTCCCCATAAGCTCTGTTAACAACATGGTCAGTCTGAAGCCATCACCCTGGTGCTCTCCTCCCTGCACCTGCTCCCCACTGAATACAGAGTCCAGTTCGTGGTCTCTGCCCCGATGCTCAAAACCCCCCATAGCATTGCCCTTCACTACCCGGAGAGAGTGCCTCTCTCCGCACGACCACAACCTGCCAGGTCCGCAACGTTCTGCCGGGACAAGGGAACTGCGCAACAAGAGCGTGAGGCTCCTGAGTGCAGGAGACAGAACTTATGCAGGACCTGGACCATGGGGCTCACTCCCATGAGAGACAAGAATGACCATGGGCCTCCCCACTTTCACAACAAAATGCATTTATGTGATTAGCCCTTCTTTAATAAGCGCTTCACATGTGCTCACACACACGCAGCACACTTGCCCACTCACTCACTCAAACACACACAAAGCCTGATAAACTAATCAAGCTCTTTCTCCTACAGGCTGCAAAGGAACAAAGAGATGAGAGATTGCTATTGTTGTTTTTATTGTTAAATACTGGGGGGGCTCCCAGATACTAAGGGAATGGGGACCATGTAAGTACCTAGATAGGGAGATAGAGTTAAGTAAACATGAACAAGGTGGTTTCTGTTGTCAGGATTCAGAGGGGTGCAATCCTTAACTTCAAAGTCCTTGAGATTTTGCCCTACTGGCAACTTTCCTAACCCTTTATCCAACATTTTTCAAGGACAGCCTCAACTCTTATAAACATCCCAACGCTTTACAATCCTTGGACCACATGTTGTGAAGCATCAGGAAGAGGAAAATGGAAAGCGGGAGAAAGGAGCCTGGTGTTTTCTCTTCCTGTCTGTGTTCCCTGAGCAGCGATTCTCAGCAAGTCTACCACCTGTCCAGGAGATCTTTGATTTCCATTGCAGCTTGGGCAACCTTGTCTCCCTTTTCATGGCTATGGTGAACTGGCTCGTTAGACACAAAGTGAGGCTCTCCAGCCTGCAGCAGGCCTCTTCCGTTTTAAAAGAACAGGGTAACAAAAGACTTCTGTGCTGGGCCCTGGTCGTTCGCCATCTGCTTGCAAGCATCCTGCTGAGACTGTGCCTATATGAGCAGGCAATGTAGGCTGCTGCACCTCTAACGCCAGAAGCTGGAGGGCTGTGCGAGTGGGAACATTGCAGGTTACCTTGCACATTAAAGCAGGTACAGACTAGTCAGGAAGCAGGCAGGCACCTCAGCATCCCAGGGGTCCACTCACTAGGAAGATGAGTCCTGAGGTACTTCAAAGCAGGGACAGGGAGGCACTGGAGCTTGTGAGAAGGGGGGAGGGAAGCTGTAATATGGGAAGGGGGGGGTGAGTCAGTGGAGCAGGTACCTTCCCTTAATACTTAGCCCAACCCTACTTGTCTCACAGCAGCTAAACTTTCCCTTAAGCCCTAGGACAAGTTTCCCCTAATCTATACATTGCCGGAACCTTCCCAATCCTGCCCCCAGGGGCAAGTACTGAGAAATCTATCCCTTCACAGATGTCAAAACACTCCCCACAACTTCCCACTCTTAGCTGCTAAGATCTCTCTGAAGAACACCTTCCTAGTTGGCAGTGCCCTGTGACTGGTACATGTAGTTAGGGAGAGCTTATGACTGTTTTCTGCTGCACTGCACCATTACAGATCTAAGGAGTCTGTTGGCTGCAGGAACAGCTGCCATTTTCTGAGGCAGACCTGTGCAGTCTATTATAGGGGAGATGCACTCTGTGCTCTCTTGTACAGACTTTACATTTGCTCCTTCTTGCTTTGCTGAATGTCCTTAATCCAAAATAGATGTAATTCCGGCTGAAAAGATATGATTGAGCTCTTTTAATGGAAAACAGAACAATAGAAATGTGGAGAAAAACCTGTCCTGGTTTTAATTTCCCTGAATCTCGACAACCTAACAAGGAGCGACCAGAATGAATGAGAATTTATTGCAGCCAGTTTGTCTTGGGGCCAGTCCAACCCTCCCAAATTAGCCAGACCATCATTCTCTGCAGCTTCTGGTTTTAGAGCAGAGATCGCAGTAGCTAGATATGTGGGTTCTGTTCCCAGCTCTAGGAGGGAGTGCTCTACTGTCATTAGAGCAAGGCACATGGAATTAGTGACCCTGGTTTTACTCCTAGCTCTGGATGGGGGCATAACCTAAGAAAACAGGACAGGGGACTAACAGTCAGGACTCAGCTAGAGACAGTAGTACGGCCAAGTGGTTAGAAGAGGAGGTTTTAGAGTCAGAAGTCCTAGGTTCTGCTCTCAACTCTGAGAGGCCCTGATGGGTAGTTGTTAAAGCAGGGGGTGAGGACTCAGGACTGTTTAGGCCCTAATTCCTCCACCTTAGGATACTATTACCATCAGAGAACAGAGCCTAGGCTTGACACTGCCAGTGACTCACAGTGTGACCTTAGGCAAACAAACTATTTCACTACTCTGCCTCAGTTTACCCATTTGTAAAATGGGGACAATCAGACCCTTTCACCATTGTAAAGCAGACTGTGGATCTGCAGAATATTAATATTCCCACTTCCTGCTAGTGGAGTGGAAGCAAAAAATAAATTTCCAGGGCAAGCAATGTCCGGAGTCTGGGATCTAAGCTCTGTGAATGCTGGGCAGCACAGATGCTGGTATTTTGACAACTCTATTGCGCCATTCCCTGTTGTGAGGATTTCTACAGTGATGTTCTGGGGGCGGAGGTTGAAAGGAGTTTAGGATTTCGCAGAGCTAATTAAATGCAAACCGGGCTGCCTGCAGAAAGTCATGTGTGCTGGTTGCTATGTTTCTGGCAGGAACAGACTGGGAGAGGGTGGTGGTGTTTGTTTTTTTCAGTTTAGGAGGAAGATGCCAACAAAGTTCTAGTTACTCACCAGCCTTTGAAATATGAATGAAACATTTATTCTGGAGCTACAAAAAATAAAGGAATAGAGGAGGGAGAGAGGGAAGAAGGATAGATAGAAAAAGGGAGCCAGGGGTTGCTTACATTTCTCTCTATACATTGCTATCTCTGCACTGAGAGCTCCTTCACCTTCTAGATCTCCCCAGTTAAAAGGGAGGTTCCATACTCTTCCTTCCAAATAGCTCTCCATAAATTACCCTAAATTAGAAGCCTCCAAAGCACTGTAACATTTCAGGCTTGATACAAATCTGTTGCCTTTCTGTCTCCCTACCAAGCAGGGGAAAAGCAAACTGGGACAGGCAGGATTTGATTTCCTTGCGAAAGGAGGAAAGAACCAAAATACACACAGGAAACTCCAGACTCCCTGAATCTGTCCTTATTTCATTAGCCTTCTGCAGGGTAATCAGAGGCTGTGATAAGCAGAGTTTTCAGCTGCTTCACCTGGGGAATAATTAAGGACCTGCTTGCAACAGTAAAGAGGGAGAGGGAGAAGGACTTTGAGGCAGGGATGAATAAGTAAATGGCATCAGTTCAAGAGTGGCGTGGGCTTTGAAGAGCACCTGCAGAAGGTATTCAAACCTGTTTGAATCAGTGAGTTCCCTAAACATCATGTGGAAATCAATGTCTAGCTACTAAGGGCTCCTTTCAAGTCAATCCCTGGGAAAAAGAATAAACCAGTTCAAAGGACAAAGCTTTCTTGGGAGATTCTCTGACAACATACTGAGCTTTAAGCACCATTCAGATTCTGGTACAAACTTACCACGGAGTGATGCTGGGATAGAGTGACCATATTTCCCAAAGGGAAAATGGGACACCACATGGGGCTCACCCAAGTTTAGGGGGGGCATACCCCTCCCATGCATGGGGCTGGCCTGAGCCACCTGGCATCACCGCTGCCTGAGCCCTGCTGTGTGGGACTGGCTCACTCTCCCGCACCCCCACCCCCAATGTTCCTCTGTGCCCCACTAGTGGAGCACGTCCCACTTTTTTGGTAAAATTGGGCATTTATACCATTTTGACAAAAAATCAGGACAGCTGGGACATGGCTTAAAAAGGGGACTGTCCTGACCAAAACGGGATGTATGGTCACCCTATGCTGGGGCAATACAACTAGGCAAAACCACTGAGAAGCAAGGATGAGGGGGCATGAGGCAGGAATGAGGTGCTAGCTTGTGTGAGGTAGGGCTGCTGTGCTATGTATGCACTGTAGCTGTAGTTGTGGGGATCCCAGGATATTAGAGAGGCCAGGTGAGTGAGGTACTATCTTTTATTGGCCCCACATCTGTTGGTGAGAGAGTGCTTTCGAGCTTTATGTACGAGCTCCGCATAAGCTCAAAAGCATGTCTCTCTTACCAACAGATGTGGGGCCAATAAAAGACAGTACCTCACTCCCCGATCTCTCTCTAAGGCCATGTAAGGTAAGCTTGTGAGGGTGGACCAGCTCAGCTCTAGGAATATGCTCTAGGAATTATTTTGGGGGAAGTTCTAGGCTTTAGGTCAGATTAGATGATCGCAATGGTTCCTTCTGTCCTTGGGATCTATGAGTTAGGGATGTCATGTTAGCCTCACTGTGCATTAGGGATGATACACCAGATGGCTTCAGGTATATGGAAGCGGTTGATGTAAATGGGGGGACAGGGTGCCAGATGGTGCTCATTGGGATGGCCGGAATGATTTAGAAAGAACATGCAACCTGTCACAAGTGAGGGGTGTCGTGCCAGCTGGCAAGAGCTGGAGATGACATAGCAAGGTACTAAAGTCAGGGGGGAGCGCTGAACTGTCTGGAGCGAGGCAGGGCAGCATGCCAGCAGGCAGGGCAGCATACTAGCTGATCCACGAGCGGGGCTGGTGTGCTAGCAGAGTGCAACTGGCCTGTCTGGTGCCCATCAATTTGCCTTGCAAGACTGACACAATGTGTAAGTCGGTGACTGCCTTCTCATTCCCTAGCCATCCACTTCCTGAGTCTATGTGCAATAGATGAAGAGACAGGCACAAGGTGCAAAGTACAGGAGCGTATGAGGAGGCATCAGGGCCCAACAGCCCAAACACCCTTCCAATTTGTATTTCTCCAAAGCCCCCTCCCTGCAGCAAATACTTCTCCCTCCAGTACCAGGAGCCCGGAGTCAGAGCTCCTCTCTTCAAACCCTCAAACCCCTGACTATGAGAACATGAAATAAATGGGGAATGTTCCCAGTCAGAAGTCTGTATTAAATTAAATATTACAACATTGATTGTTTTATTCATTTAACATCAAATTCAATAAGCCCCTCTTGTGGTGCCTGTTTCCCCATTTCGCTTATGCTGTCATGGAATATGCAGCTGGCTAGCTCACTCACTGCTGCTGGCCTGCAGAAATCAAGATGCAGGGCCGTCCAGAGCCCTGCGAGCCCTGGCCAAGAATCCCTTTCCTGGCTAGAGGTGCCTTTTTACTTACCTGGTGGCGGTCCGGGTCTTCGGGGGCATTTCGGCAGCAGGGGGGCCTTCAGGCACTCCGGGTCTTCAGCAGCATTTCGGCGGCAGGTCCTTCAGTGCTGCCGAAGGCGTGGAGCAACTGAAGGACCCACCACCGCCACAGACTTGGAGCGCCACCAGGTGAGTATGTCTGCTCCCCCGCTTTGCCCCAGGCCCCCTGAATCCTCTGGGCGGCCCTGTCAAGACAGGAAGATGATTGGCTTGGGAGGTGATGTCAGCATGGTCCAGAATACACACGGTCTGCTCTGTTTCAACATCACCAAGGGGTTAAAAAAAAGCTCTGTTTATTGGAGGTGGGACCTGAGAAAGCAGCCACTCCAAAGTCCATCAAAACAGTGGAAACACTCCCTTTGACTTCCCTGAGCTGTCAAGCAAGGCCTAAACTAGGTGCAACGCTAGGCACAGAGAGAGCAAGGCATGGGAAAATTTGGTTGGGTGCTGAGGGTGTGTGCATAGCTTAGAATATCTGTCTATATGTTCTGTTGTGTTGTAATGGTAGAGTGGGACATTTATGGAACTGAAACACTGCAAGATCTGATCTGTTCCCAGTGTTTCAGTTATTGTGTGTTGGAAATAATATGAGAAGATCAGGTCTGGTTTTAATTCAGCCCCGTATATGACACTCTTGAGGCCAGAAAAGGCCCCAAAAACATCAGCATAGTACTAAGTAATTCAGCCAGATATAGGTTACTCCAGACCCAGAATGCATGGAATAGGAATAGGGCTGTGAGGTGCCCAGCACACTTTGGGGCACGCCTGTAAATACTAAAGAAACCAGGGGGCATTGAGGCTGGCAGAATGCAATTACTAGAAGGAGTTGATAATTTATTTAGTGGATTTGCTTTCTTCTGTTCAGGATCTGATCTCTATTTGCCCAAATTTATTTGTTATTCAGATTGTTCATTGAATATTTGTGCAGGCAAATTATATCCTATTAATCCATTGCATTACAGTAGCACATAAGGACCAACTGAGAACATGGCCTCATTATGCTAGGCACTGTACAAACACATCGTTGTAGACAGTCACTGCCCCCACGTTATGTGTGAATTGAATGCTTTGATTATTTGGTATTTGTTAGGTGATGTTGGTCACTGAAGTCATGTGGCATTGTTTCTTTCCCCAGGCTGGATGATTTAAGATTTATAACCAGGAATTAAGTATTATAAGCAAATCAATGGGGAGCTGACTCTCTCAAGAAGTGGGAGTGAGGGAAGGGACTAGGCCTTTTAGGACATTTAACATATTTTCCTGACTTGCTTTGACAAAGAGCACTGGGACTGGCTGCGCACATGGAGGCCCAGACTGACAAACAGCTGGGTTTTTACTGACTAAGGGAGAAAGAAAGAAGTTTAATGGACTTTACATTCCCTTTTCTCTTGTCGCATTCACACACTAGTTAATTGCATGTAATGTACATGTTTGTGCACAATCCTATTTACATGATCCTTGTCTGGGTCATGTAAATCCTGAGAGCATTGGCACTGGTCAGGCAAGGGGGCACATGGTTCTCCCCAGGCCCATATGCAACACATCCTATTTCAAGTTATATGTCCTGCTCTTATTCACCAGTCATTCCCAGCAGTGGTACATGTTTGTGTGCAAAGGATGGGGTTACCTAGATGAGACAGGTGATGCTCTCCCTGGGCACCCTGGCTCACCTGCCTCTTATAGCAGTTGCATTTTGAAGTGTTCTGTGAAATGAGCCATCGCAGGGGTATAGTGGAGGCACCTCTCTTCTTCCATCTCATTCTTCTGATCCTCTTCTATTGCCCATCTCCTTTCTCCTCTATGCCTCTATCTTCCTCCATTCTCTGCCTGCCGCCTACCCTTCCCCAATAACCCCAAAAGTGAATTTTTAAAATGCTGTCACACGGCATCTGTTTCTGGCCAAAAGGAAATTAATTTTGTTTTTTGATTAAATGAATTTTGCCTAATTCGGACAAAAAACATCACTTAGACAACTATTTGTGAATGACATAGTAGAATGAACAGGCTGATTCAAAACTCAGTTTCCACTTCAGTTCCTGTTCACCAACAGGATAAGAAGTAAAGCTGGTCAGAATATATGGGGATGGTGGGAAAGGGTTCCACAGAAAATTTGGAAGAAAATGAAAAAACAAAAAGATTTTTGTTGACATTTTCCACTGAAAATGTTAAGTTCTCAGCAAAAAAATTGAAAGCCAAAATATTTTGATTCTAAAATGCTGCCCAGTACCTCATGGGAGTTGTAGTTTGCGTGACTCATGGTTCCGTTCTGCTCTATAGGCCAGGCGCCTTCATCAGACTATATCTCCCATGATGACTCTGTGGCGCTCTCCATCAAGGAGAATAGGAGCGTGAAGCATCTGAACTACAACTCCCATAAGGCACTGCAGCAGCATTTGGGAATCAAAATATTTCTGTTTTCAACAAAAAATATTTAAACTTGGAGCATACAACTATTTTTTTTTTCATTTTTCTGGCATTCCCAGCTTTTTGATAAAAAATCAAAATATTCTACAGAAAATATACACTTTTCATGAAAAACTGTGTTGAGTCAAAAACCCAATTTTCTGCTAAAAAATAATTTCAACAGAGATTTTTTGACCTGCACTCTTATCAAGCCATTTGCAAAGTCCTTGTATTGAACAACATTAGAATCTTGCTGATTCCAGGGGAAAACACCCTTATTTTTGTGTAAAGTGACATTGGAACCAGAATGGCCAGGACCTCCATGTTAGGTCTTACCCAGAAGAATATGAAGGTGGTGTTTCTAATGGCAGTTCCCCCAGAGCAGCTCTGTATTCATTTATTATCCTCAGTATCTCCTTCTGGACAGCTGGCTCAGTCACCCAGACTGATCAAGGTATAACTTCCTCTAACAATTCACTCATGCTCCTCTATCCACTCCTATCTTCTTTACCTTCCCATCTTCTCTTCCAAAGCCATGATGGTCTGCAGGGGAAGTAAAGATGGCAAAGCAGAGAGAATTGGGGATGAAAGAAAAACAACAGTGGGAGGTGAAACCTAAAATATTCTGGCATCAGCTTAGGTTTTAGCCTTGGGTGACATAAGAGGTGGTTGTTCTGTGTGTGAAACCTAACACTAATGCACTAGGGTGTGCATTCAACTGTGCTCACCAGCTAGGAGTGTGAATGCTGGAGTTGATGTAATAAGGTGTGCACACTGAAATAAATAAGGCGTTATCTGTCTAGGGAATACAAATATTTAAGAGGAACCCTTTGAAGAATAGTTTTGCCTGTGGGGTGTGGATTTGATTTTAGTACATGTCTATCCGATATTCAAGCTAAAGGCCTTTGCTGATTCAGCCACCACAGCTTACTTACAGAGGTGCTAAGAATAAATGCTTTCAAGCACACGTCCCCTCAGTACCATTAAAGAGGTTTTCCATTTCTGTATACCTTATTGAGCTTCACACTCTCCATAACCTACCAGACTTTGGCCCTGTAACTGGATTGTAATATGTCCTGCTCACTTGATAATGTGGCCTATAATAGGATCTTTCACAAAAGGAAAGTGGCAAGGCAGGGTGACACTAACAAAAGGGCTTTTCCAGTATCCTCAGTTCTGTATTTCTCAGAAAATAAGTGACTTGAAATCTATTGCCACTGTAACTTGGAATGTTAAACTTTATACACAGAAAGTGGGATATAATATAATTTATCCAGTTTTTCCACCATGTCAGACCCACATGACACCTGGGACATGTATCAAAGACTGCACTGTTTCTGACAGCATTGTGCTCTAATCCATTTACAGTACAAACCCCACATCTGATAGTCTCAAGAGGCACCAGAGACCACCAGACAAATGGAGTGTTGCCTAATTATTGGAGTAGGGATTGGGAGTCAGGATTCCTGGTTTCTGTGCCCAACTCTGCCACTGACTGTGGGACCTTGGGCCAATCCCTTAATCTCTCTGTGCTCCAGTTTCCCCATCTGTAAAAAGGGGTACTAATCCTCCATAGTACAGCTGGTTCAGTAGGACAAAGGAAGATTTGTAAATATATTTTCACAAACCGGATGAGTCTGCTTTTCTATTGTCTTTGGGGTCATATGGTTGTTTGCAACAATTCTGCTAACTGCACATTTAAATTTGAATATGTTCACAGATCCCAAAAGCATCATGAATTTTAGCTTGAAATATTTTTCATCTGAAAATTCATGCCAGAAAAGATGTTTTTCACCTTTGTTATTATATTGTTTTAGAAAGTTTCAGTGATCCAATCCAGAAAAATACCATATGACTTAGGTGACCATCCCAAATAAACCAGTGGTAAAGAAGTCAAGTGAACAATTTGTCAGTGGCTCATATGCTGCAATTTACTGGCATAAAACAATGGTCCTCAATATTTTCATGGTGTGGACCACATCTTATTTGAGAAATTGGTTTATGAACACATCCCCTACTATTAAGAAATGCAGGAATTGTGTTTCCTCCCTGATTGTGGCAGCTCAGCAATTGAAAAACATGGAAAAGTGATATTAGGAGAGTATTTCATCTAGGTTCTTTTAATGTATTTAGCAGCCAGAAACAAGTCAGAGGACTCAGCACCATTTGCCTAGCAAACTCTCTGCAGACCACCAGTAAGTGCTCCATTAACCACAGTTTGGGAAGCACTGGCATAAGGTACCGGGTGCATGTTTGCAAATAATGAATATATTCACACACAAAACCAGCACCGGTTTCTGAACAATATGTGATCAGAAGCGAAAGGCTCTAATTTGGTCAGATAACACCAGCACTGACTAGGTCATCTGCAGGGACCAACCTGGGAGCCCAGGACAGAAGGTGAGCAAAAGCTCAGGATCGCTACAACTTGAGCTGAAGGCCCAGGTTCATAAACTCATTTGCAGTATCAGACCAATACACCTCTTTGCATAGCATAGCCACTAGAGGGGGATTAAGAGCCATACTGTATTAGCATGGGTGACAATTTGTAATTCACCATTAGACCAGCATTGCTCCACAAGGCACTATGAGATTCTGGGTTGGAAGGCACCTCTGTCTTCATGGTTTGGAGACCTCAAGGCCAAGTAGTCAAGCGTAGCAGCAGCCTTCTGATACAATAGGTAGAAGCATCTGCCCTTTATCCCCCTCCTCCATTCTTCTCCGAAGCCAAGAAGTGGTACAGACCCAGCCTTGCTCCACAACGGACATTGCCTGTAGACTTTCCTGGTCCACCTTAACCTTCTTACACCCAGTAGTGAAAGAAACATCTGCTTCTTGCTTTCTCTCAGTGCCTATGGTGTGATGTAGTTACCTTTCCATAGCCTAGACAAGCCCCCGGTCACTACTACATCACCTCTTTGTACCCGTGGATGGCAAGGAAAACCAGAATTCCATTGAATGAAAAAATATGTGGTTTGACATCTCAATCTTTCCTGTTGGAGCTGTTCCACTCTGTATCATTAATTAAATATTCATTTGGCCCAAAACAAAAAATCTGATTCTCTAAGCTAGTGGTTGGGGGCACTTCCCTAGGATGTAGGAGACCCAGATTCTAAACTTTATGCTGCATGATCTGGAGCAGGGACTTGAGCCTGGGTCTTCCTCAATCCAAATGTGTGCCCTAATCAGTGGGTCATAGGCTATTACATAAGAGTGGCCATTCTGGGCCAGACCAAAGGTCCATCTAGCCCAGTATCCTGTCTGCTGACAGTGGCCAATGCCAGGTGCCCCAGAGGGAATGAACAGAACAGGTAATCATCAAGTGACCCATCCCCTATTGGGATCCATCCCCTGTCTATTCTGGGATAAAAGTGGGTGGGTCTCTTTCATTTTGACCAGAAATTCCATCTTGGACCTGAGAAAGTTTAATCAAAACTGATCCATTCTGGTGAAAAGTTTCAGTTTCAACAGAGCAGTATTTTCTGATGAAAAAACGTTTCATTGTAAAATTCCCAACCAGTGGTAACTATAAAATAACACAAAATCCAGAAAGTGCTAGCGCTGAGACCCTCTGCATCTCTTTTCTCATCACAAAGTAGAACCCCCCTTGAATTTCCAGCATTGGACCTTCCAAGAGTTCCTTGCGTTTTTGCCACACTTTATTTTGAATGAAAGAACATTGTGGAAGGTGTAAATAAATCTCTATACTTACGGAATTTTTTCTCCCAATGGAAAAAGAAAGGTGGAACTGAGTATTAGCTAAATTCCATTGTAGGTGATAAATAGAGCAATGATTTGGATATGTGTGTATGTGAGCCCAACCTTCCTTCCCACAATGGGAACATCCATAAAAGGCCATTTAGCCAATACATATTTTCCTCTTTAGTACATAATGGTAACCTGAATAAAAGGTTTGAATTACAAAGCAGGCTAACCCGGCACATTCTCTGAGCAATGACTGCTATTTGTGTCAAGAAAATAAAGGGGCGGGGGGAAAGAGAGAGCGAGAGTGTGAACAAGAGTCACTGAGCATGAGCAATTTGAGAGAGTGCAAAGTCACAGACTTACCCTGCTCAAATAAAATAAAAAAACCCCATAACGATAGAAATTAGATTTTGTATTATTATGATTATGATTGGAAAGTCGAGTGCTGTATTCTTCCAACAAGAGACTCTCATTCACAGGATTGGTAGATACCATTAAGGTTCATACCAACTCCCCCATCCCAGTATTTACACCCTGCCCCATGTGAGCCCGAGTGTAGCACAAGGATAACTCCATGTGAAGCCTCCACTCAACCTGAGCTGAACTGGGCCATACCCAGCTTGCACTCCCCTCCCTGCTGGGAGAATGGACAGAGATGGATTCACTAGTCATGCTCCACTTTCTTCCCCACCCCGCTCTCAGTGTTCTTCAGCACTGTGTTGGGATGTTCACCCCATACTAGACTGGAGAGGGTTAATGTGACTCAGGAGGGGGTTAAGTAACCCGACAGGCCACTCCTGAGGGAGAGTTAGGCTTGATAAACAAGCACTGATTGAGGATGGAATCTAGCTAGCCAGGGCTGGTATAAGGCCAGGAAGTGAGGGAAGACGAAGTGCAGTGTAGAAGCATGCAGTCACTCTCTGGGATTACAGAGGGAAAGGAAGATGCCCAGGGGGAGAGTAGAAGGCCTAGGATCCTGGCCTGAAGGAAGGGTTTACCCAGAGAGGTGGTGGAGCAGAAGGCTGATAGAGGTGGAGTAGGAAAAAGCCCAGGGAAATGACAGCAAGGTTTAGGATGGTGCAGACTTTGGCATTAGATTGAGGAAGTGGTACAGTCTTGAATTGGGAGGACTGCTGGGATAGCCACTCCAGCGAGACTTTGATAACCCAGAACGGGGAAGCCCCCACAGTGACCTGGCCAGGGGGCTGAGCCACAAAAAGGAAGCATGGCAACTCCAGGAATGAGAGAGGGGCTGCAGCGTGAGCGAGTGACGGAAAAGGGTGTCAGACCAGGGACAGTTATTCCCCAAATTCAGTCACATGGAGCTGCCCTAGCAGTGAGTAGAGCATCCCATGACAGGCCTGTTGAGCTGGGTTCTGCAGAGCTGATGGGTTCCCACCATAATCTTGCACAAGAAAGTTGTAGCATTTCCACCACAGGCAGGGCTTTCCATGGCTGTGCTGTGAAGGCGGCTACAACCTTAGGTCAAGAAAATAAAATACATTAGGTGCCATCTCCCTTTTCCCCTCCGCACACCATGTACTGTCTCTCATTGCTTCTCCCCATACCTCCATCTACTTCTCTCTGTCCGTTCCCCCACTTTCTCTCCATCCCTTTCTCTTTTTCTCCACCACAAGCTTCCTTCTCTCTCTTTATCTCTCCATCCTTTTCTTTTCTCCCCATCCCATGTTCTATCTCCCTCTCTGCCCCCATCTCTCACTCGATTCCTTTCTCTCTTTCTTATCCCACCTCTCCCCCTTTCTTTCCCCAATCTTCGCTCTGCTCCTTCTCTCTCCCCGCCCCCTGGTCATGTTATGTTACTAATGTGCAGTAATGGTATGGCTGGAAAGTCATTTGCGCTCCCTCCCTTTTCCCCCCTGCAGTATTATTAAAACTGCTCCATCACTAGCTGTAATGGGAGCGTCTGTATTTTCTCCTCGCCCGTATCCCTGACATGACATAATGCCTGCCCTCACCGAGACGCTATAACACTGAGGTAATTGAAACATAACTCACCGTAAATTACAGGCCGCCGTTCAGGCAGGGCCCCGTCCGTGCTTCTTAGAGCTCATTCCAGCTGGAAACTAAACATTACTTTAAGAGGGGTGCTTAAGCAAAACAAAGCCATTTAAAGAGCAGCAGAAACATGGAGAAGGAACTTGGGCCCTGCTGGAAATATGAACTCTTGCCTTTGTTTGAGTCAGGGCAGAAGCAGCTTGGGATGGAGACACTGTATGACTCAGGGTGTATGGAGCCCTGGTCAATACCAACTGGAAGCCATTAGCCACCAGGGGGTAATATGGTCCCATTTTATGACTTCAGTGGTCTACATGAAGAGGTGGTGGGGCTCAGAGGAGCTCCCAATGGCTAAGTGTCTGCTATCATCACAGCTGGCCCCTTTGTTGACAGAAAGACCCAGGGGTATGTGGGCCATAGAGAGAGATTGCTCCTCCCCCCGAGAGGCTTTATTCACCCTCTGCAGGATATGAGTAAGTCCTACTGAAGAGCATGAGAATGAGAATTCCCCCTGTGAGGGAAACGATCAGGGCTGGAGGGCTACCAGTCCAGCAAAAGACCCATTCCAGGTCTGTAATCTTTAAAAACAGAGAAGGAACCTGGGGTTTGGTGACAAAATATTAATTACTCCATTGCTGATTGGAGCATAAATATCTAGGCAATGGCATTTGGCACTTAGATGATGGTACCGGAAGTCAGGATTCCTGGATTCTGCTCCTGACTCCTGCAGCGACTGGTTCTGACCTTGGACATGTCATCCCACTCTGTAATATAATCCTGTAATATGGCATTTTCCCTGTCAGTTTATCACCTCTAGTTTTGTAATGTTGAAGAAAATCCACAAAAAATAAATGTCAAGTATGAGGGGGTAGCTGTGTTAGTCTGTATCCACAAAAACAAGGAATCCAGTCCGGTGGCACCTTAAAGACTAACAGATTTATTTGGGCATAAGCTTTTGTAAAAAACCCACATCTTCAGATGCATGGAGTGAAAATTACAGATGCAGGCATTATTATACTAAAAAGAAGGGAGTTACCTTATAAGTGGAGAACCAGTGTTGACAAGGTCAATTCAGTCAGGGTGGATGTGGTCCACTTCCAATAATTGATGAGGAGGTGTTAATACCAGGAGAGGGAAAGTTGCTTTTGTAGTGAGCCAGCCACTCCCAGTCCCTATTCAAGCCCAAATTAATGGTGTTAAATTCGCAAATGAATTTTAGTTCAAAAATAAATATGTTCCGATTTTATTTTTGATTGTGAAAATTTGGAAATTAACACTGAAAAGTTCAAATTATTTCAGTGATCTACTTTTCAAAAGCACAGCACTGGAGTCTGTCCATGTGGTTCTCATGAAAGTCAATGAAATCATGGACAAAATTCATACCTGGTGTAACTGAGGCTAATGTCAGTGGAGTTACACGAGGGATTAATATGGTTCCATGAGAATAACTGCTCAAGGAAATGCTTTGCAAAATACAGGGGGTGGGAGACAGGTATTTTAGAAGACTAGCTTAACTATTTTTCAAGGATGAACTGCCAGAAATTCAGGAAAACATGACCATGCGAATGCTTTAGTTTTCCCTAGAGTACTTCTGAGACAAATCCATTACTGACAAAAAGAACAAGAGTACTTGTGGCACCTTAGAGATTAACGAATTTATTTGAGCATAAGCTTTCGTGGGCTACAGCTACTGCCAGCAACCTACCTAGCGTGACCAGAAGTCCCGATTTTATAGGGACAATCCCGATTTTTGGGTCTTTTTCTTATATAGGCTCCTATTACCCCCCACCCCTTGTGCCGATTTTTCACATTTGCTGTCTGGTACCCTAAACCTACCAAATGTAGTGAACTTCCCTTTAAGAATCTGTGCCTTTAAGAATTGCCAGATAAATGTACCATTGGATTGTTGCCATGTGGCTGGACATTTCAGGTGATGCATGTTGTTCAAATCTATTACTCCAGAGTCCCAGGGGACAGGGAATTTATTTGGAAAAATGCGGTTTCAAATAAATGGATGTGGCAGCTTTTCAATGTGAATTATGCACCACTGAGGACATATCCAGTTCTGGGCAATGAGCGTTTTGGATTAGAAGAGTTTGGACAAAAATGTTCTGCATAAACATAACACAAGGCAAAGATTCTTTTTACCGTACTCTAGAAAATGAAGGACTGGTTGTTTTATGTTGAGACTGTCAAGGAGCAAACTTCTTCTGTGTGTACAGCCCTGATGACTTTCAGTGCCTCCTGTTAACCCATATTCATGAGAACCCTAGATTGTTCTGCCACCTGCACCTGAGCCCAGCCCAGCAACCATCCTTCATATTTCAGTCCTGGGCTCCCCACACAGTGCTGCCCTGGAACACAGCTCTGCCAATGCTCCTCACTTGTGCCCTGCAGCCCCCCTGATGTTGCACTGGTAGAGCTATGTAGGAATTGATAACATGTTGGTGTCCATGGACTCTGTTGCTGTTGGAGGGATTGACAGTCATGTGATATAGAAATGTACTGCATTGACAGTTCTGACAACTAAAAGTCCTCTGTTTCTCCAGAATAGTTGCAGTGGCATGGCACAGAGTAGACAGATAGGCAGGCAAACCTGTGTACTGCCCCATTCCTCTCCCTCCTGGGCAGCAGCATCATGGCCTCATAGTGGACGTAAGTTTCCCTTCCCTTTCTCTTGTGCCTGGTTTGCATTGATTGCTTTCCATTAGGCCTGCCACATGCCCCTTGGAAATGTTTCCATCAACCCTCTTATTGTAGCTAAGGTTTCAGCAATCTCACCCCTTCTCTCCTTGACATTATTAGTTTATCTTTGTCCACTGGCAAAGCTCCCAAGCAATTCAACAATAACAGTTGTTTCTCCATGGCTGAAAAAGTCATCTCTAGCTCTGGCAGTTATTGATCATCCGATGGGAACCAGCCTTTTTCTTTTCCAGTCCCATTTTTTTTAACCACGTATTCTAAGTGAGTTTCAGTCAGTTTTAGTACACATGAAAGTGAAAGACTGATGATGTTGACGACACTGTGCATGTGTCTCCTTTGAAACGGGCTGTAGCAAAACCTGAGGACAAAGCAGCTGATGCTTCTGCAAACTGGTAGTGGTCTTAAATATGCAGCACACAGAAAATAAAGGTGTCACTTTCACAGCTACCCACATACATGAACCATCACAGGTACCACTATTCTGCTCTGTCTTTGTCCCGAAGTGAACTTTGCCACCTGTTCCACATCTGGTGCCCCCTTAGGAACTGAGTTCCATGGCGCTTTTTCTAACCACGTCCCAGGCCTCTGGTAGGGCTGCCAGATGCCCTGGAGCCAATCCACCTTGTATTTAATTGCTTTGGAGTCCCCTGCTTGTTTTCTGTTTGGATTCTATTTGTCCTAGGTCCCTGTGGAATGCTTTGGGCTGTTCAGTTAATTGAAAGTGGCTAAAGCCATGTGAGGTGGCTGTGGAGGTGGATGGGGGCATTGTCGGGATCAATTTGTGCAGACTATTGAAAACCTCTCACTTAGTTTAACAATCATCCATTATTAAGGTGAGATCTTGTCCTGGAGCCACTAGGAGGTTTCTAAGTTGTCCCCCGGGCTTTCGGAAGTGATGGCAATTATCTTTATCTGTGTTTTATTAAATAATGGGGTGAGTAATAGGACTGAATGGGATGGAGAAGAGGAAATGACAGGCAAGGGAAGGGGTGGCAAGGGCTGAGTGCAAGAAGGTGAGACCAGGGTAGAAAAAAATTCAGGGAAAAGAAAGGGATAATGATGGTCAGACTGAGAGGAATGAAAGTCAGTGAGGGAGGGGAAGAGAAAGAAAGATGTGGGCAACAGAGACAAAAGTGTAATGAGAATGTTGGCTTGTGAGGGGAACAGGGAGACCAACGGAAGAAAATGGGACTGAGAGAAAAGAAAAAGGGAAAGGGAGCAAGATAAAAGAATGCACATGAAAGAGACAGAATAGTAACTGGACTGCGGTCAAGGGAGAGAGGAGAGGGAGTAGGATTGGGGAAAATTACAAGGGAGAGAAACAGACAGGTAGGGGGAGATAGAGAGAAGGAAACAGGAGAGAGAGAGGTGTGATTGCCTTAGGACTAGACCATGCTGGCTGGCTGTGCTGCAGGAGATGGGGGAGGGTGCATTTTGTTGATATAGTTCCCATTCCTAGAGTCCTGGACGGCGGTAGCATTTAGGTTTATGCTGATGACACATCTTTCCACTTGGGTGAATGGGCAGATTCCCTCTCTAAATCACTCCAACGTGATTTTAATAGCAGGCAGAGGTGGCTTTTGGATAATAAATTGGTACTAAACCCTAAAGAGACGCAGGCTGTGTCATACGGAACAGATGGTAAATTAAAAAGAATGGAAGCCAGTGACTTCACTTATCTGTGCTCCGAGTCAGGGAGCTCTCTTGTTATGCTAAGTATTTAGTATTTACACTCAAAGGGCTGCTTCCTCATGCACCTTGGTTTAGGGATTTTAATTATCTGTAATAGCAACAGGATCACTCTGATTAGAAAGATGGCGAGAATGAGAGGTTGGATGATAATAATAATCATCGTCATCATTAGTAAACATTAATAATTAATAGTTGCATTATCTTCCCTCCATCGAGGCTTGTTAAAGAACCCCAGACTTACTGAAAGGTTTTAAAACAATCTTGCTTAACTACCGACAAATGGTTTTTTTTCTTCTGTATTTTCTGATTACCAGGACTAAGGCCCCCAGTCAGCAAATCATCCCTATTCAGCAAAACACTTCAACATGTGCTTCACTTTAAGCATGTGTGTAAAGCCCATTGACTTTAATGGGACACAAGCAGATATTAAATGTTAAATATATGCTTTAGTTCTTTGCTGACTAGGGATGGATTTAAGCACATATTCAAATACTTTGCTGAATTGGGACAGAGGAAGGTACTGTAAATTAGGAACAAGCTAGAAATGATTGAATAATGGAAACAATTATTTACGAATATCAAGGTATGAGCTGGCCCTTTATGGGAGGCTGCATTCAAACTCACCTGTGACTAGTTTATCTCCCCTCCCCTGCAGAGCTGGGTGAATTCAGTTCAGTAGCAATTCTGAAAAAAAATTGCGGGGCGGAGTTTTGGGTTCAATTAAATGTTTAATTCGACCTGAAATGAAACATTTGATTTAGATTTCAAGCACTCTTTAATTTTATTTTAACAGACATTTTAAAATGTTAAGGAAATGTCAAAACACATAGTCACTTCCAGTCAAAAAACCGCAACATTTCATATCAAAAATGTCAAAATGAACGTTTCGGGGATTTTGGAATTTTTTTTAGATTTTTTTTTTTAATTTCTACTGAAAGATTTTGATGAAATCGACATGGACTTTAAAAATGTTTTGGTGTTGCCAAATCTGTATTTTTTTGGGGCCACCTAAAAAAGAAGTTTCAGTTGAAAAATTTCACCCAGCTCTGCTCCCCAGTACTCAGAACTGCTGCCTTGCACATTCCAGTCTTCTGTGTCTAGGGTATCCAGACTGTAAACGGACCACTTGTGTATCCTTCCTCTGTGTAGGGGAACCCTGAAACAGTTCAGGAGATGGGGGAGGGTGAGCAACAGACTCTGGGAGGACAGGACCTCCTACTTACTCCATGACCAGACAAGGCCAGCTCACACCCTGTTGGACAGCAAACAGATAATTTGATTGGAAACAAAAACTACAATGACTATTGTTTATATTGAATTATTCAGCTAGCTCTGGCCTGGACCATTGCACCCATGGAACTGTATTGACTGTAGCAGGATTGCCTAGGTGTAAATTTGACAGTGTATATATAGGATACATAAGACAAGAACCCATGTTGCCATCCTATTCCTTGGGCTCTTTGGAATCATACAGTCATAGACATGTAGGGCTGGATTGAGGCAGGATCAAGTAAACCTAGACCAGCCGACAGGTGTTTCTCCAACCTGTTCTTAAAAACCTCCAATGATGGCAATTCCACAACCTCCCTCTGAAACCTGTTCCAGTGCTTAACTACCCTTATAGTTAGAAAGTTTTCCCAATACCTCATCTAGATCTTCCTTGATGCAAATTAATCTGATTACTACTTGCCCTGCCTTCAGTGGACACTGAGAACAATTTATCACAGTCCTTTTTATGATAGTCCATAATATATTTAATGACTGCTGTCAGGTCCCCCCTCAGACATCTTTTCTCAAGACTAAATAGGTCCAGTTTTTTTTTTTTTTTTTTTAAACCTTTCCTCACAGGTCAGGTTTGCTAAACCTTTGATCATTTTTGTTGCTCTTCTCTGGACTCTCTCCTGTTTGTCCACATCTTTCCTAAAACGTGTTCCCAAATTGGACACTGTAGGTGGTCTAAGGTCTTACCAGTGCCACATAAAATAGGACAATACCTCCAATATGTGATATATGACACTCCTCTTAATACATCCCAGAATATTAGCCTTTTTTGCAACTGCATTACATTGTCGTCTATACTCAATTTGTGATCCCCTATAAACCTCAGATCCTTTTCAGCAGTACTACCATCTAGCTAGTTATTCCCCATTTTGTAGTTGCAGATTTGATTTTTTCCTTCCTAAGTGAAGTACTTTGCACTCATCTCTATTCAATTTCATCTTGTTGATTTCAGACCAATTCTCCAATTTGTCAAGGTTGTTTTGATTACTACTCGTGTCTGCCAAAGTGCTAGCAACCCCTCCGAGTTTGGAGTCATCCACAAATTTTATAAGCATACAAGAGTATGCTTTATCCAGCTCTATTATCCAACTCATTCATGAAAATAGTGAACGGTACTGGACCCCAAACTGACCTCTGTGGGACAGTGATTGACAGTTAACCATTGATAACTACTCTTTGAGTTTGGTCTTTCAACCAGTTTTGCACCCACCTTATAGTAATTTCATCTACACCACTTTTCTCTAGTTTGTTTATGAGAATGTAATGTCAGACTGTGTGAAAAGTCTTACTAAAGTCAAGATACATCACATCTACTGCTTCCCCCTATTCACTTGGTCGGTCATTCTGTCAAAAAGGGAAATTAGGTTGGTTTGGCATGATTTGTTCTTGACAAATCTATGCTGGCTATTCCTTATAACCCTATTATCCTCTAGTTACTTACAAATGAATTGTTTATTAATTTATTCCAGTATCTTTCCTGATATTGAAGTTAGGCTAACTGGTCTATAACTCCTCAGATCCTCTTTGTTCCCCCTTTTTAAAGACAGATATTATGTTTCGCCTTCTCCAGTCCTGTGGGACCTCACTCATCCTCCATGAGTTCTTGAAGATAATCACTAATGGGTCTGAGATTGCTTCAATTAGTTCCTTAAGTACCCTAGGATGAATTGCATCAGGCCCTGCCAACTTGATAACATCTAACTTATATAAATATTCTTTAACCCGTTCTTTCCCTATTTTGTCTTGCATTCCTTTCCCCTTGTTGTTAAGATTATTTGTGTTGACTATCTGGCCACCAGTAACCTTCTTAGTGGAGACTGAGCAAAATAGGCATTAAATATCTCTGCCTTCTGGATGTCATCAGTTATTAGTTCTTCTTCCCTGCTAAGTAGAGGACCTACACGTCATTTAATCTTTCTCTTGTTCCTAATATATTTAAAGAATCTCTTTCATTGCCTTTTATGCCCTTTGTTAGGTGTATCTGATTCTGTGCCTTAGCCTTTCTGATTTTAACCCTACATGCTTGAGCTATTCTGTTGTACTCTTCCTTAGCAAGGAAGCACACATGTTTCCAGTTTTTATAGGATTCCTTTTTGATTTTTATCACCGCCCTCCTTCACAGGGGTGATGTGAGGATAAATTTAGGTCATTAAAGGACTCCAGATGGGGCCATGTTGGCCTTTTGCTATTTTTCCTATCTTTCCTACGCATTGTGATAATTTGCAGTGGTGTCTTTAATATTGTCTCCTTGAGAAACTCCCAGATCTTCTGAACTCCTTTATCTCTAAAGATTTTCCTCCCATGGGACCTTACCTACCAGTTCTCTGAGCACTGGCCTACACTACAAACTTATGTCAGTATAACTACATCACTCAGGCATAGATGACCAGGGAGGACAAGCTAAAGGGGAGGACATGTGACAACCCCTGCCCAGTGACCCCTCCCGCCCTGCACCCAGACCAGGGGCGCAGCACTCTCCCAGCCCCACATTACCTGTAGGGGTGGGGGAGGGAGGCTCTCTGTCCTTCTCTCCCTGTGCCTCCCCCCACACATTCGGCTGCTCTCCCTAGCAGCTGGGCTGCTCTGACCTAGGCTCTCTCAGGCAGAAGCGTCTCCATCCTGTTCCCTGCCCTGCTGCCTGGAAGAGTGGCCAAACATTCCAGGGGAGAGGCTCAGGGAGAGAAGAACAGAGCCCGTCTCTCTCCCTGCCCTTGCAGCCAATCTGGGGGGGGCACTTGACCCTCCCATACCCCTCCCTACACATTGCCTCTGCACTTAGGAGTGTGGAAAATCCCCCACATTTGTTGCAAAAATGGCATAAATGCCCAATTCCAAAAGAGGGTTTGCAGCTGAGAATCACAAGCAGAGATAGGTTCCTCCCTCTGAGGGGCGAGGTTTAGGACACATACCCCTCGCCTTGGCATCTCCCATTGACTACCTCCCACGGGGAGCAGCCTGGCATGCTGGCTTTTGTGAATCTTCTTCTTAGACGCCGATCTCCGTCCATTCATCATAGAGGGAGCCTGAGCTCCTAACTCGGGCTTTGTGAATCCCCGTGATTATCTAGCTGCCTAAAAGTTAGGCATTGTGATGCTCAGCCTCACAACACCTAAGCTTCTTTGAGCATCTAGCCCCAGTTCTTTGTCTCATAGAGCTTATTTGTTAGCCCGGAAATCCTACCTTGTCTCCCACCTGTCACCCCTCAAAACCTTGAGATTCAAGAGCTGCTTACATTAAAATAGACAGTGCTTGGATTGCTAAACGAAGGATCGGCTATTAATGATGGTATTTCCAGTTCAGCGGCAGCAAGATCAAGGCAACTGCTGTTCCAATTAAACTGAATAAAGCTTTGCAGCACTGCTCACAAGCAAAGAAAGCATCACAGCTGTCTGCGTTTAATTTCAGTTGTATGGGGTCTCTCTCTTAAAATGGTTTTGGAGACTCCACCTTTACTGATTTTTGTTAAAGTTACAGGAACCTGACTGATGATGCTGTTATTAAATTTCTCCAGCCAGTTTGCTGAGAGACCTTGCAGTCTTTCTTTCAAAGGTCCCTCTGATGGAGTGTATGGGGGATTACTAGAGCAGTAGTTCTCAAACTTTTCTATTGGTGACCCCTTTCACACAGCAAGCCTCTGAGTGCAACCCCCCCCCCCGCCCCCTTATAAATTAAAAACACTTTTTTATATTTAACACTGTTATAAATGCTGGAGGTGAAGTGGAGTTTGGGGGTGGAGGCTAACAGCTCAGGTCCCCACACATAGTAGGCATGCGACCCCCAGAGAGGTCACGACCCCCAGTTTGAGAACCCTGACATTAGAGGATGCCTGACAGAGGTGTGGGGCTTTTATATGAGTTACATACCAGCAGCAGATTTCAAATTCATGTTAGAGAGACTGGAGGGTACATAAGCCTACTTAGCCTCAGTACTTTAGAGCAGTGGTTCTCAAACTAGGGTCGCCGCTTGTACAGGGCAGGCCGGACCAGTTTGTTTACCTGCCGCATCCGCAGGTTTGGCCGATCGCAGCTCCCAGTCGCCACGGTTCACCGCTCCAGGCCAATGGGGGCTGCGGGAAGGGCAGCCAGCACATCCCTCGGCCCGCGCTACTTCCTGCAGCCCCCATTGGCCTGGAGCAGCGAACTGCGGCCAGTGGGAGCCGCGATCAGACGAACCTGCAGATGCAGCAGGTTAACAAACCGGCCCGGCCCACCAGGGGCTTTTCCTGAACAGGCGGCGGCCCTAGTTTGAGAACCACTGCTTTAGAACTAGTTGGCACTAGAAGCGCTACAGTGGCTTAGATTCATTGGTGCAGCTGCGCTGCTGTAGCGCATCTGGTGAAGATGCTCTCTGCCGATGGGAGAGAGCTCTCCTGTCGGCATAATAAAACCACCTTTGCGAGCGATGGTACCTATGTCGGTGGGAGAAGCTCTTATTATAAGTGACTTATTCACATCCTTGAGCGACATAAGTTATCCCAACATAACCTGTAGTGTAGACAAACCCTTAGAAAGAGGCTGGGTTTCTTTCAGACAGAACAGAGGTCTTCCTGTCTCGCGGGGTTCTCTAGACACAGAGGAGCTTCCCTATCTATGTTGTATTGCATTTACAGCTAGTCCTGTTTTCTTGAGGAGGGTCATTTAAGGATACAAGTTGCATGAAGACAATGTGAACAAGAGATTAGGATGGAATTTGACTTTTTTTTTTGTTAGGTTCATAAGGACCCTATTAAAATAAACCATGAAAACCTTGATAATCATCTCACTTACTCAGATCACTATTGCCAACACCAAGCATTTAAAAATCGTGAGTTACATTCAACTGCCCTCTCCCGCCCCACATGAAAATGGCTTAAAAATCACAAGAGTTCTATAACAACAATAAGATGAGGTTTCTTTTTCTTTACCTTCTGGTTCCTGGGTCTTCATGGTTCACTGAGATCTCACTTTCCAGCTTTTCTCTTCAGCTGTGAACACTAGAAACTTACTATTTGTTTTTTTTTTTTCAATGAAAACTGAGATTCTCAGACAATCTCTTGATTCCAGCACCTGGGGTTTAAAAACCAACCTAAACACCAGATATTGTGAGACTCACGATAAAAGTGTGAGACTTGTCAACAACTGCCTGATTTACAAAAAGGTGCAATCCCACAGACTTCAAAGGGGTTACTCCTGATTGACACCAGTGTGAGAGAAAGGAGACTCATGGCCCTATAGAGGGGATTTTGCTTTAACTCAGCCCGCCTTGTGAAGTTTCTGTATCTGTGCACAGATCCTGGTTTTGCCATGGTCCTGTAAACTGGAATTTATAGAGCTGGGAAGTTCCACTCCCCAACATGTCTTTCTTTTTTTTTTTTTTTTTTTTTTAAATTCTCCTGCCTCCCCTCCTCTTTAAGTGGTGAGGACTTGCCCTGCCCCCCCCCCCCCATGGAAAATCCTTTGCTTATTGGAACTTGGAGTGTATAAGACTGTCATAACTATAAAGGGAAGGGTAACAGCTCTCCTGTGTACAGTACTATAAAATCCCTCCTGGCCAGAGACTCCAAAATCCTTTTACCTGTAAAGGGTTAAGAAGCTCAGGTAACCTGGCTGACACCTGACCCAAAGGACCAATAAGGGGACAAGATACTTTCAAATCTTGGGGGGGGGGGGCGGGGGAAGGCTTTTGTTTGTGCTCTTTGTTTGGGAAGTTGTTCGCTCTTGGGACTAAGAGGGACCAGACATCAATCCAGGCTCTCCACATCTTTCTGAACAAGTCTCTCATATTTCAAACTTGTAAGTAAACAGCTAGGCAAGGCGTGTTAGTTTACCTTTGTTTTCTCAACTTGTAAATGTACCTTTTACTAGAGTGTTTACCTCTGTTTGCTGTAACTTTGAACCTAAGGCTAGAGGGGAGTCCTCTGGGCTCTTTAAGTTTGATTACCCTGTAAAGTTATTTTCCATCCTGATTTTACAGAGATGATTTTTACCTTTTCTTTAATTAAAAGCCTTCTTTTTAAGAACCTGATTGATTTTCCTTGTTTTTAGATCCAAGGGGGTTGGATCTTGATCCACCAGGAGCTGGTGGAAGGGAGGAGGGGGAATGGTTAATTTCTCCTTGTTTTAAGATCGAAGGGGTTTGGATCTATATTCACCAGGGAATTGGTGAAGAGTCTCTCAAGGCTTCCCAGGGAAGGGAATTAGCATCGAAAGTGGACCAGATCTAAGCTGGTAGTTAAGCTTAGAAATTTTCATGCAGGCCCCCACATTTGTACCCTAAAGTTCAAAGTGGGGAAGCAGCCTTGACAAAGACACTTTATAGGGAGGCAGAAAACCTGGGTTGTATTCCTAGCTCTGCTGCTGACCTGCTGTGACCTTGGGCCAGTCACTTCCCCTCTCTGTGACTGTTTCCTCTCCCCACCTTTGTCTGCCCCGGATATTTAGATTGTAAGCGCTTTGCTGCAGCAACTACGTCTCACTATGCATTTGTTCAGCACCTGGCACAATGCAGCCCTGATCTCTGTTGAAGCCTGTCGGCACTACTGGAACATTAATAACAATATGGATAGAGAGGGAGCATACATATTTATATCAAAACATGCTGATGCAAAGCGTAGTTGATTGACAGCTGTGCTCTGCACACAGACAGTGACAGGATTACATTATATCCACAACTGTATCGTTATACACAAGCTGAGGCCCATAAATTAAACTGGAGATTATCTCTGCCACCAGCAGCAGCAGCATCCTTAGTCATCGCACTCACAAGGTGTCACACCGGCAGCATCTCACAAATATATGGCCACATCCTACCTGGCCCTGGTGCGGGTGTGCAGGGGTGATGGCACAAAGGACCTTCCTCCCTTTTACACCCTTTTCTCACATGCAAGGGCTGACTCAGTTGCAGTTCTTGCACTCTGGGAAATGCAGGGACTGCTCCCTCTGGGAACCCTTAGGGGTGCAAGACAACAAAAGTGGGAAGAGGTGAAAGCATTTCCCCGCTGCTGCACCAGTCTGCAGAGTTGGCTAGCCACAGAGACGGGAGCATGGAGCACCATCCTAAGGGGCAGTGCAGTGTGCGCATTTCCCTTGTGCACCTGGCAGCTCTTGGAGGCCTGTGTTCTCAGGCACAACAGCTACCAGAGCTCCCCCTGGGGCAATGCAGGTCTGCACCTCCCCTTACTCAGGCCTGTGCTTCAGTGAGTCAGTGCAGAAGAGATTCTGTAACACTCACTGAGGCCCATGCATTTAAATCAGAGATTCTCCGTGCCAGAAGCAGCATCTTTCTTAGTCATCATCATGCAGGCAGGGTGTCATTCCAGCAGCTGCTCACAAACAGCATGTTTAGATGCTGAAGGGAAATATTGATAAATAACCCACGGCCCATAAATTAAACTATAGAATACTGACAGTAGCATCATCCAGCCTCCTTCCACAGATAGGGTATCACTGGCCCTGTTTCTCCCAGAGCTGGTTTCTCCTTACCAGCAGTCCTAATGGCCTGGCCTCTTAGGGTATGTCTACGCTACAATTAGGCACCCGCCAACATGCTGCTATTTCCCTACCACTGAATGTGAGGGCCTGATCCTGCCACCCTGGGATCTGAGTAACTCCCATCAACTTCAAGGGGAGTTATGCAAAGCCGGCTGGCAAGATGATCAGGTTTCAGATGTTCAAGGGAACGATGCACAGGGATTTTCTCACTGCAGCTCACATGTGTGTCAAAATACATTCTAATGAACACACATACATAAGCTAAAGGTGCTGAATAATTTGGAAAATTGGGTCATGCCCACCCACCTATTTGTAGATCTTGTATATCTGTATAAAGATGCAAATTAATACATCTGTTATGTCATTAAATGTAACAACAGAAACCAAGATGAAAGTGGGAGCAGGATGCTGACTGATAATAGTTGTCTGGTGTGCTGATTATCTGCCAAGTGCTAAGCCCTAGGCTAGTACTTTGGGTCTCGGTCGAGTACTCCTTCATTCTCTTTCCCTCCTTGCTGCTTCTAGTAGTCACATGCTCTGGCATTCCGTTGTTGTGTGGAACTGAGAGAGCAGCTAATACATTTTGCATGGAAGCAGCATGTGCTAATGGACATGTAACCAGTGGTGTAACCCACCTGCTTAGTTCTGTCGGGCATGCTGTTCTTAGCTGCTCAGCAAACCATTGGCAGAGTCCACTTTTGGGGAGGGGAGGCAGCCCTCTTCTCCACATGAAAGAAGGGGAATAGGTCAAGGGGCAGCAAGGTTGTGTTCAGTAATTAGGAGTGGGAATGATCCCATCAATGTGTCTGGTCTTGCTCAATGTGCTTAGCAAGAGTCAGCTGGGTTATTGTGACACTGGGCTACTTATCACTTACAAGCACTTCATAGGCTTTAAGCCAGAAGGGACCACCATGATCACCTGTTCTGACCTCCTGTTTAACAGACGAGCTTGTGGAACTCTTGGCACTAGCGCTCTGCAACAACAAAGGAAACGCTTGTGGCAACACAAGGCGCGGTGATGATGAGGAAATCTCCCCTCTACAAAAGCCATGCCTCAGCTTATATAGGTTTTCTGACTATGTATCTTGCTATACTTGCAAATGACAAGGCTTTGCACAAAAATGGTTACAACCCTGATGAGCTCCCCCTGCTAGACACTCACGAGGCTGTTGTACTGGACCCAAACCTTGAGACTTGTGCTCCTGGCTTGAAGGAATTGGGCAGACTTTAGGCACACTCTCTCTGGCTCCTGGGCTCTATGTACACATTCCAGGTGCAGACCACATGTTTGACATACTATTTTACTGTTTCTCTCTTTGGAGCTACATGACAGTGTAAACAAGTAACACAGAAACTGTGCATAGGGATTTCTAAACACGTGCACACTTTACACATAGGGAAAGCACAAGAGACTTACAGATCCATGTACAAATAATAAACATCTGCACACAAAATCTTTCTCTCCACTATCCTCACCACTCACAGTTTTGGTCAGTCCTTTTGGGGTCCCAAGAGCTTACTTTCCTCCTGGCCAGTGTTGCCTTCTTTTTCTAGCTGGTGAGAGAGTGCTACCAAGAGCAAACCTTGTACTTTTATGACTTTCCTGTCTCCTCTGTCATGTAGCCCTTCTTATCAGTATCAGGTGATCAAGGTCCCCCATCAGGTGATCTACTGCTTGGTTACCAGCTCACTGGGAAGGATGGGTTTCTCCGGAGAGTAACTAACTCATTGTCCAAGGGTGCTTTTATTTGAATAGGAGACCCTCCACAATAACAACCCCATATCACTCTATTATTTGCCTTCTGTCAATACCTTTTGGAATTTCAGTCCAAGATGAAGGTAAAAAGACAAAAAGGAAAGCATAGGACATTCTTATAACCCAATCATGCTCACAAAATGGAGTTTATAGTTTTGATATAGATGCATACAGACATATACTAAATCATCACAAATGGGACTCACCTGGCAGGGGTCTTATGTGCCCTTAATCTATGAAAACATATCAGGCAAGTTGCATGGGTTTGATCATTGTTGCCAATGGAAAAAATAATCCCACCTACATGATTCAAGCATATGTGCTAATGCTATCCTGGGATGCGTAAACAGGGGAATCTTGATTAAGAATTATTATTTTACCTTTGTTTTACACTGGTGAGACTGCTGTTGGAATAGTGTGTCCAGTTCTAGTGCCTACAATTCAAGAAAGATGTTGATAAATCAAGGAAGAGCCACAAGAATAAATAAAGGATTAGAAAACATGACTTACCGTGAAAAACTCAAAGAGCTCAATCTAACAAAGACAGGGTTAAAGAGTGACTTGATTACAGTTAGTAAGTATCTATATGGGGAACACATATTTAATAATGGGCTCTGCAATCTATCTCAGAAAGGTATAACACAATCCAATTGCTAGAAGTTGCAACTAGACAAATTCAGACTGGAAATAAGGTGTACATTTTTTACAGAGAAGGTAATTAACCATTGGAACAATTTCCCAAGGGTCATGGTGGATTCTCCATCTTTGACAATTCTTAAATGAAGATTGGATATTTTTCTATAAGATCTGCTTTAGGAATTATCTGGGGGAAGTTCTATGCAGGAGGTCAGACTAGATGATCACAATGGTCTCTTCAGGCCTTGGAATCTATGAAATTATATATTATATTGGACACTGATGATGCTGGTTCATAGATTCATAGAGGTTAATGCAAGAAGGGCCCATTAGTTCATCTAGTCTGACCTCATGTATATCACAGGCCATTAACTTTCACCCCGTTATCCCTGTACTGAGCCCAATAACTTGTGTTTGGCTACAGCATATCTTCCAGAAAGGCATCCAGTCTTGATATTAAGATAGTAAGCGATGGAGGATTCATCACTTCTCTTGGTAGTTTGTTCCAATGGTTTATCACCCTCACTGTTGAAATTATGTACCTCGGTCCTATTCTGAATTTGTCTGGCTTCAGCTTTCAGTCATTGGTTCTTGTTACTCCTTTCTGCACTAGATTAAAAAGATTTTTAGTATCCGGTATTTTCTCCCTGTGAAAGTACTTACACACTGTAATCAAGTCACCTCTAAACCTTTTTTTTTATTTTTTGATAAGCTAAACAGATTGTTCTATTCAGTCTCTCACTGTAAGGCATTTTCTCCCGTCCTCAAATCATTTTTTTCCGCTCCCTCTCCAATTTTTCAACATCCTTTTAAAATGTGGACACCAGAACTGGATGCAGTGTTCCAATACGTGGCTCACCAGTGCAGAGCAGTGGTAAAATCATCTCCCGACTCCTACACACTATTCCCCCATTTAATACATCCCAGGATCACATTCGCCCTTCTTTTGCCCCAGCATTGCACTAGGAGCGCGTGTTCAGTTACGTGTTCAGTATGGCCCTAGGTCTTTTTCAGAGTCACTGCTTTTCAGGATTGAGTCCCCATTCTGTAGCTGCGTCCTGCATTCCTTGTTCCTAGATGTATGACCTTGCATTTGGCTCCATTAAAACATGGTTTATTTGAATAGTCCGAGTTTACCAAGCGATCCAGATTGCTCTCTCTGACTGCCCTCTGCCTATCATTATTTACCACTCCTCCCATCTTTGTGTCATCTGAAAATGTCATCAGCAGTGATTTTATATTTACTGTCAGATCACTGATCAAAATGTAGACTAGCATCAGGGCTAGTACCAATTGCTGTGGAATGCCCTGGCAATATCCCCAATCAATGCTGATTTCCCATTGACAACTACTTTTTGAAATCTGTTAACCAGTTCTTACTCCATTTAACACGTGCTTTATTGATATTGTATCATGCTAACTTTTAAATTAGAATGTCATGAGGTACTAACTCAAACACCTTACAAAAGTGTACGTATATCTACACAATTACCTTTATCAACCAAACTTGTAATGTTCTCAAAGAATGAAATCATGTTTGTTTGACAAGACCTATTTTTCCTAAAACCATGTTGACTGGTATTACTTGTATTTTTATCAATTTGACTCACATATCAGCTTTTCCATTATTTTGCCCGGGATTGATGTCAGGCTAACTGGCCCATAGTTACTTGGGTTATCCTGCTTGATTACTTTTCGAATACTGGCACAACATTAGCACTCTTCCAGTCTTGTGGAATGTCTCTGGATTTACTTAAAATTAACACTGGCAGTCAGAGATCTCCATGGCCAATTCTTTTAGTAGGCTTTGGAACAAGTTATCTAGTGCTGCTGATTTAATAAAACTTATCCCTAGGAGATGATGTTTAACATCCTCCTTAGTTACTAATGGACTGGAAAGTATTTCATCATCCTCATGTGATATAAGTACACAATCCTGCCTCTTTCCAGATGCAGAACAGAAATATTTGCTAAATAGTTCTGCTTTTTTTGGCATCATTATTAACATTTTACCACCTCCATCAAGTAATAGGCCTATAGCAATGCTAGGATTTACTTTGTTCCTAATACACTTAAAAAAACCTCCTTATTATCCTTTTCCCTGCAAACATGGAGTTTGCCCGGATGCCTTTTAGCTTCCCTTATCAATTTCTTGTGCTTCATAACTTCTAATTTATATAGATTTTCTATCAATTTCCCCTTTTTTCTGTATGTTTTACTGTGATAAATAAAGGGGGGTGGGGTAGCTCCCTTTGATGGACACCCAGCCAGCCAGTTAGCTGTAAAATCCCTCTTGGTAGCTGTTCTTTACTTGCTTTACCTGTAAAGAGTTAAAAAGTCCCCCAGGTAAAGAAAAAAAAAGTGGGCACCTGCCCAAAAGAGCCAATGGGAAGGTAGAACTTTTTAAAATTGGGAAAGAAACTTTCCCGTTGTCTGTTGTTCTGTGGGCTGGAGGGACAGAGCAGTCATGCTATAAGCAGCTTAAGCCAGGTATGATCATAAATCATCAGATCATGCTTAGAACTACTTCTCTGAACTCCAAATGTGTAAGTAGATCAGAATGTTTAGCTAGACGCAATCAGGTTTATTTCTTTTATTTCTTATTGGCTTGTGGACTCTTCTGTGTTAACCCCAAATGCTTTTGTTTGCTTGTAACCTTTAAGCTGAACCCCAAGAAAGCTATTTTGGGTGCTCAATTTTTGGAATTGCTCTTTTAAAATCTAGCAAAAGCCTAAATTCCAGATGTATTTTCTGTCTTTTTGTTTTAATAAAATTTACCTTTTTTAAGAACAGAATTGGATTTTTGGTGTCCTAAGAGGTTTGTGCTTGTTGTTTAATTAGCTGGTGGCAACAGCTAATTTCCTTTGTTTTCTTTCTCAGCTCTTCCCTGGAGGGGGGTGAAAGGGCTTGAGGGTACCCCACAGGGAAGAATTCCGAAGTGCTCCTTCCTGGGTTCAAGGGTTTTGTTGTTGTTGTTGATTTTTTTTTTTGCATTTGGGTGGTGGCAGCGTTTACCAAGCCAATGTCAGAGAAAAGCTGTAACCTTGGGAGTTTAATACAAGCCTGGAATGGCCAGTATTAATTTTTAGAATCCTGGCGGGCCCCCACCTTCTGCACTCGAAGTGCCAGAGTGGGGAATCAGCCTTGACATATACATTGCTTTTTTATTCCTAATTGCAATCTTCACTTCACCAGGATGGTCTTTTAGCCAAATTGTCCTCTTTTTTTTTGATTGTGGAATTGTGGCTTGTTGGTGATCTAATAAGCTTTTCCTAAAGAACACCCAATTTTAATTCACATTTTTCTGTCTAAATTTTTCCCCATAATCAATTTTGCTCATAATTTTCCTTAGATTTGGGAAAATAGCTCTTTTGAAGCTCCAAGTATGTATATTACTGGTTGGGACTGTCCACTGTTTGCACGTATTGAATATAATCAAGTCATGGTCACTGGTCCATAGTAACCACCAACTTCCAGTCCAGTGATTAACTCATCTTTATCCATCATAATGAGGTCTAAACTAGAGTTACCTCCTGCTGTGTGCAATACCTTTTGCATTAGAAAATTATTACCATAATTTTTAGAAATTTTACTGATGTTTTACTATTGGCTGCATGAGACCTCCAGCATGTCTCCTAAACTGAAGTCCCCCATAACAACACAATTTTTCTTTCTATACATTACAGACAAGTGCTTAAGGAGTAACTCATCCTGTTCTCTGGTTTGATTAGGTGGTATGTAAATGCTCCCCACCAGCATCCATCCTGGGTTTTGTTAGCTACCCTATTGAACCACATGACTTTAAAATCCTGTTGTAACTCTGAAACAGGAAATAGTGTCTTTAACATAGAGTACCACTCCCTCCTTTTTTTAACCCACCCTGTCATTCCTGAACAGATTATAACCAGTGGTTTTAACATTCCAGGTATATGAATTGGCCCACCAGATTTCAGTAATGACACATATCAAACTTCTTATAATTAGAATTTCCAACTTCTCTTGTTGTTACCCAGACTCCTAGCATTGGCATATAAGGAACTGGAAACTTTCCTCTCTGCATATTCTTTGTCAGATTGATTCAATTTGTTATGACACACCGAGTTTGAGCATGCACTTCAGTTGATTACCGACCGTGTACCAGCTTTGCTTGGTAAACTTGCTTTGTAATTTGTTGGTCTTGCATCACAATGTGGCTGTCCCAAGAAAGCCACCAAAACCAAACCAGTGCTGATGGAGGTAGGTGGTGGGTCCAGGTATGAATAGCTTCATTGCTGATCTTGTCCTGGCACTTCATATGGAGCAACCGATGAAGACAATGAGAATCAACAACATCAATTCACCACTAGTTATCTTTAGTGGGAGATGACTGGTATAACCCATGATTTAACAAAACATCTAAACACATGCTTAGCTTTAAGCATGTTCGTAAGTCCTTTCCTAGTCAGCAAAGCATCTAAAAATCCTTAGGTTTAAGCATGCGCTGAAGTGCTTTGCTAAACAGGAGTCTAAATGGACTTGGTAGCTACAAGATGACATTAGTATTTCAGATATTCAGAGGGATGATGGCACACACTTAATAGAGCATTTCCCCAGAGTTCTGCCTGGCACTAATGGAGTTAATCTAACAAGTAGGACAAAGGAACATGTCAGCATCCATTGTAAAGTGGAATCAATAACACACCCACAATTACTATTCTGCTCTGAGTTGTCAGAAAGTGAGTCTGGTGCATGGTGAAAGGTAGGAGAAAATAGAAGACGAGTATATTACAAAATGCACTTGGTCTTAGAAGATTAATGAAAAATGTTTTTTCATAAGGAGGGGCATAATACATTAGTAAGACAGTCTTGATTCAGCAAAGCAATTAAGCACATGCTTAATTTTGAGCCCACACTTAAATTGTAATGCTTGTGCTTAAATGCTTTGCTGAAAAGGGATGGGCTGCTGAATCAGTCCTAGAGGGTTCCAGCAACAACATAATTAACAAGCATATGTGAACCCCTCACAGATAGCACTGTATATGTACACTGTATATGATTAGTGACTTGGGGGAGTGGTTTGCAAATGGCAAGAAGACATCAGGTGGCTACTAGTGGATTCAATCGGGACAATGGCGTACATATGAAATACACATATATAAATACCCAGCAGCTTCCTGAATACCCTCAGCCACGGGCCTGGTACGTTAGCAGTTATATGAGCCAGCAAGAGTCTGGCTGCAACCTTTGATAATAAAACCATGAATGTGTGAAGTTATTTTTTGTCAATGCGACAAAAATAATTGCATGTAAAGATTTACTAGAGAGACAATAGACCTAGCTTAAATCTTTCCCTCTCCATCGGTCAGAAAGGAATCTATTTTTAAATTTGGAGCCAAATATAGAGATGTTTCTTGTGCAAAAGAGGACAACAAAAAATGTTATATGTTCTACAATCCTCCAGGTCTGCTGTGGGAGAGAGTCCATGCCCCAGTGATTTCTTCAGGCATTTCTGATTAGAAAGGTTAGATCATCTGATCAAGAAACAGAAACCATACCACATGACCGAGGTGAGTCCTATTTAGTCCAACAGTTGGCAAAACTCGTGATTTGTTTGCTGACATTTCACAGAGCGAGAGAGAGCCAAATGCAGCCAACAGATAGTCAGCAACAAATAAAATGTGCCATCAGCAAAATGTTGCTTATTTGCTATTCACCTCTTTCTCTGAGATCTTTAGTAAACATATTGAACATCCCTGGTCGTGATGTTGATCCCTGGAGCACCCCACTATTAACCTCTTTTCATGCTGAGAATTGGCCTCTTATTCCTGCTCTTTGTTTCTCTACTACTTATTTAGTGTTTAATCCATGTCAGGACTTTACCTTCCACCCCATAGATAACAAATTTCCTTAATAGCATCTTAATCTTGTGAAGGACTTTATCAAAAGCTTTTTTACCCCAGTTCTCCCTCATCCACTATTTTGTTAACTCTTTCACAGAAGCCTAATAGGTTAATGAGGCATGACAAACCCTTATAAAAGCCAGCAGCCCGGTTTATGTCTATCAAGTTATATACTCATCTAGGTGCTTTATCACTAGGCTTGGAAGAATTAGATTTATATAGGTAAATGTCGATTTCACCATGCACACACAAACCAACCAACCAATATTTCCATTGCTAATAATTGAAATTAAAAGATAGGCAAAGTAAGAAACATGCGGTCTGGGGACTTATTAGCGTTTGATGTGAGGATATTTTCTTTGTATATTCTGATGTTGACAATTTGTGTTTTAATGGTTATAAAGCTTTACGTTTTTGAATCTCAGCATCTACTGTCCTTAAATAATTATTGTCTGACTCCTGCTAAGGTTGTAAAAGGTGTAAAAGGTTAACCGGTAAGCATTAGCTTACCATTAACTGGCCCTTAAACGTTAACTCCGGTGGCCGGCTGGTCAGAGCAGTCCTCGCCGTGTCGGGCTGGCTGGCCAGAGGGACCCACTGTCTTTTTTCTCCTGTCTTCACCTTCGCAGCCAGGAAGAGCGACCTTGGAGAAAATATTTCTCCAACACCCTCTCTGGGGAAGAGTGAAGAGAAGAAATTCAACAGTCTCTGCATCTCTTTACACTCTTGTGGCCTACCTAGCCCTCCCACAGGCTTCCTGTTTCTGACTGGACAAGTGAAGCAACACTCCATAGTCATCTTGAGGGCATTTCTCTGTTTGGCTGTAATGCAATACCTTTTGAACGTTGTATCCAATCAATTCCAAAATTCCAGGGCATGTTTTAGGCATCAATGGGAAGAACCCTATTGATTTTGGAGAAAAGAGGAACAGCCCGATTTCCACTGAAGTGCCTGAGAGGAAAATCAGGTTCACAGAGTAGAACATTGCAACCTGAACCGAACCTGACTACAAGCACCGGGTTCAGGTCAGGATGGGTCTGAAAACAACCCAACCCAGTAGGGCTTGGATTGGGTTGTCTCTGATCACCTCCTACTGCCTGGGGAGTCAGGGCAGCAGCAGCTTTGTGCCTGCTCCTGCCAGCCACCTCCACCTCGCTGCTCTGTGTATGAGTGTGCTGCCAAGTCACAGCGCCTCTCACCCCACAGCATGCACAGTGCAGCGAGGCAGCGACAGCTGGCAGGGGTGGGACATGCAGCCACCGCCACACGAACCCCACAGGCAGGTGGTGACCAGAGACAGATCGTGGGCATGGAGCTCACACCAGGCCAAGCCCCAGTGACAAGGCAGCAGCGCTGACAGGTTCAAGAAGTGCCAGGTTTAACTTGGTTCTGAAAACAAGGCAACACTCTCGGGTTGGGTTCAGGCCCAGGTTGTGCTTTAAAATCAGGCCTGGGCTGACCCCTTCCACAGAGCACATATTTAGTGCTGCATCGAGAAGAATCTCTCTGGCGCACCTTGCAGCTGCCTACCGGTATCACAGGCAGCAGTTTAATATACTGTACTGCTCTCTCTAACTGCATGTGGTGCTCAGCCTGTGTAAGCAATGAAGTGAGTGACTCTCCTCTCCAGCGTACTTGGGGCCTGAGCTAAAGCTCGCTGAAGTACATGGGACTCTTTCCAGACTTCAACTGGCTTTGGATGGTCTCCATATTGGAAGAGAAGGTTCGAGGGCTGGAGAAACGAGTGTCGACTCTGAGTTGCATAAGGGAAAATGAAGATTTCCTGGACAGACGTCAGGAGATGCTTCTACGGCCGCAATGTTCTGAAGATTCAGAGCAGGCACAGCAGGGACAGAAGGATTGTGAGGAGGTTTGGCAGCATGTGACCTCCAGAAGGAGAAAGAGGAGCGTCCATGCACCAGCAATGGAAATACAGGTGAGCAATCGTTTCCATGTTCTCTCTACAGGTACTAATGCGGAGAGTGGACTAGATGACCCATCTGAGGGAAGGGAGCAGAAGGAGACTCCACCGATTGGAAGGCAAAAGATGCACTGTCCTAGGGATGGGGGTTCCACGACCACCACTCCCAAGAGGAGGAGGAGGGTGGTGGTGGTCGGGGACTCCCTCCTCAGGGGGACAGAGTCATCTATCTGCCGCCCCGACCGGGAAAACCGAGAGGTCTGCTGCTTGCCAGGAGCTAGGATACACGACGTGACGGAGAGACTGCCGAGACTCATCAAGCCCTCGGATCGCTACCCCTTCCTGCTTCTCCACGTGGGCACCAATGATACTGCCAAGAATGACCTTGAGCGGATCACTGCAGACTACGTGGCTCTGGGAAGAAGGATAAAGGAGTTTGAGGCGCAAGTGGTGTTCTCGTCCATCCTCCCTGTGCAAGGAAAAGGCCGGGGTAGAGACCGTCGAATCGTGGAAGTCAACGAATGGCTACGCAGGTGGTGTCGGAGAGAAGGCTTTGGATTCTTCGACCATGGGATGGTGTTCCAAGAAGAAGGAGTGCTAGGCAGAGACGGGCTCCACCTAACGAAGAGAGGGAAGAGCATCTTCGCCAGCAGGCTGGCTAACCTAGTGAGGAGGGCTTTAAACTAGGTTCACCGGGGGAAGGAGACCAAAGCCCTGAGGTAAGTGGGGAAATGGGATCCTGGGAGGAAGCACGAGCAGGAGAGCGCAAGAGGGGAGAACTCCTGTCTCATGCTGAGAAAGAGGGACGATCGATGAGTTATCTTAAGTGCCTATACACAAATGCAAGAAGCCTGGGAAACAAGCAGGGAGAACTGGAAGTCCTGGCACAGTCAGGGAACTATGATGTGATTGGAATAACAGAGACTTGGTGGGATAACTCACATGACTGGAGTACTGTCATGGATGGATATAAACTGTTCAGGAAGGACAGGCAGGGCAGAAAAGGTGGGGGAGTTGCGTTGTATGTAAGAGAGGAGTATGACTGCTCAGAGCTCTGGTATGAAACTGCAGAAAAACCTGAGAGTCTCTGGATAAAGTTGAGAAGTGTGAGCAACAAGGGTGATGTCGTGGTTGGAGTCTGCTATAGACCACCAGACCAGGGGGATGAGGTGGACGAGGCTTTCTTCTGGCAACTAGCAGAAGTTGCTAGATCGCAGGCCCTGGTTCTCATGGGAGACTTTAATCACCCTGATATCTGCTGGGAGAGCAATACAGCGGTGCACAGGCAATCCAGGAAATTTTTGGATAGTGTAGGGGACAATTTCCTGGTGCAAGTGCTGGAGGAACCAACTAGGGGCAAAGCTTTTCTTGACCTGCTACTCAAAAACAGAGAAGAACTAGTAGGGGAAGCAAAAGTGGATGGGAACCTGGGAGGCAGTGACCATGAGATGGTCAAGTTCAGGATCCTGACACAAGGAAGAAAGGAGAGCAGCAGAATACGGACCCTGGACTTCAGAAAAGCAGACTTTGACTCCCTCAGGGAACAGATGGGCAGGATCCCCTGGGAGAATAACATGAAGGGCAAAGGGGTCCAGGAGAGCTGGCTGTATTTTAAAGAATCCTTATTGAGGTTGCAGGAACAAACCATCCCGATGTGTAGAAAGAATAGTAAATATGGCAGGCGACCAGCTTGGCTAAACAGTGAAATCCTTGCTGATCTTAAACGCAAAAAAGAAGCTTACAAGAAGTGGAAGATTGGACAAATGACCAGGGAGGAGTATAAAAATATTGCTCAGGCGTGCAGGAGTGAAATCAGGAAGGCCAAATCACACTTGGAGTTGCAGTTAGCAAGAGATGTTAAGAGTAACAAGAAGGGTTTCTTCAGGTATGTTAGCAACAAGAAGAAAATCAAGGAAAGTGTGGGCCCCTTACTGAATGAGGGAGGCAACCTAGTGACCGAGGATGTGGAAAAAGCTAATGTACTCAATGATTTTTTTGCCTCTGTCTTCACGAACAAGGTCAGCTCCCAGACTGCTGCACTGGGCAGTACAGCATGGAGAGAAGGTGACCAACCCTCTGTGGAGAAAGAAGTGGTTCGGGACTATTTAGAAAAACTGGACGTGCACAAGTCCATGGGGCCGGATGCGCTGCATCCGAGGGTGCTAAAGGAGTTGGCGGGTGAGATTGCAGAGCCATTAGCCATTATTTTTGAAAACTCATGGCGATCGGGGGAGGTCCCAGATGACTGGAAAAAGGCTAATGTAGTGCCCATCTTTAAAAAAGGGAAGAAGGAGGATCCGGGGAACTACAGGCCAGTCAGCCTCACCTCAGTCCCTGGAAAAATCATGGAGCAGGTCCTCAAGGAATCAATTATGAAACATTTAGAGGAGAGGAAAGTGATCAGGAACAGTCAGCATGGATTCACAAAGGGGAAGTCGTGCCTGACTAACCTAATTGCCTTCTATGATGAGATAACTGGCTCTGTGGATGAGGGGAAAGCAGTGGATGTGTTATTCCTTGACTTTAGCAAAGCTTTTGATACGGTCTCCCACAGTATTCTTGCCGCCAAGTTAAAGAAGTATGGGCTGGATGAATGGACTGTAAGGTGGATAGAAAGCTGGCTAGATCGTCGGGCTCAACGGGTAGTGATCAATGGCTCCATGTCTAGTTGGCAGCCGGTTTCAAGCAGAGTGCCCCAAGGGTCGGTCCTGGGGCCGGTTTTGTTTAATATCTTTATTAATGATCTGGAGGATGGTGTGGACTGCACTCTCAGCAAGCTTGCAGATGACACTAAACTAGGAGGCGTGGTAGATACACTAGAGGGTAGGGATCGGATACAGAGGGACCTAGACAAATTAGAAGATTGGGCCGAAAAAAACCTGATGAGGTTCAACAAGGACAAGTGCAGAGTCCTGCACTTAGGACGGAAGAATCCCATGCACTGCTACAGATTAGGGACCGAATGGCTAGGTAGCAGTTCTGCAGAAAAGGACCTAGGGGTCACAGTGGACGAGAAGCTGGATATGAGTCAACAGTGTGCTCTTGTTGCCAAGAAGGCTAACGGCATTTTGGGCTGTATAAGTAGGGGCATTGCCAGCAGATCGAGGGACGTGATCATTCCCCTTTATTCGACATTGGTGAGGCCTCATCTGGAATACTGTGTCCAGTTTTGGGCCCCACACTACAAGAAGGATGTGGAAAAATTGGAAAGAGTCCAGCGGAGGGCAACAAAAATGATTAGGGGTCTGGAGCACATGACTTATGAGGAAAGGCTGAGGGAACTGGGATTGTTTAGTCTCCAGAAGAGAAGAATGAGGGGGGATTTGATAGCAGCCTTCAACTACCTGAAGGGGGGTTCCAAAGAGGATGGAGCTCGGCTGTTCTCGGTGGCAGACGACAGAACAAGGAGCAATGGTCTCAAGTTGCAGTGGCGGAGGTCCAGGTTGGATATCAGGAAAAACTATTTCACTAGGAGGGTGGTGAAACACTGGAATGCGTTACCTAGGGAGGTGGTGGAGTCTCCTTCCTTGGAGGTTTTTAAGGCCCGGCTTGACAAAGCCCTGGCTGGGATGATTTAGCTGGGAATTGGTCCTGCTTTGAGCAGGGGGTTGGACTAGATGACCTCTTGAGGTCCCTTCCAACTCTGATATTCTATGATTCTATGATTCTATGGATCAGGTCAGTCAAGAATTCCTTATTGTCTTTATCTGCTTTATAGGACAAAACCATGGCCCTGAACACAACTCAGCTACTCAGCGTGTGCTCCAGCTAATGCACAGGGGGTTGGGGAGAGGAAGTAGGAACACATTCTTGCCTTCAAGTCCACGGAGCAGCTGTAGAACTGTGGAGGCTTGTTCAGTTCAGTGGCTAAAGTAACTTGTACACTCCTCGTGTGCTACCCAATGATACCACACCCAGCCCGCACCCTGTGCATTAGCTGGGGCCTCTGCGGAATTGGCCCTCGTGCTATATACAAGGGATGTGCACTCCCTGTTTGAGCCTGCTCCTGCATCCAGCCCCCTTCCGCTTTCTGAGCAGAAATGCACTCTTCTGCTCCCAGGGGGAATTCAGCACCCACAAGGTTTGGACCTGCATTTGCCACTGTATCATTTGTTCAGAAAAGCTCTTTAGAGCTGCCTTTATCTCTATTTCACATCTCCCTTGCTACATTTTACAGTCTCTAGTATTACAATAATTTGGCCTGAGTTTCCATAGTTTAAAGGATATACTTTTGGCCTGAGTAAACTTTTCTATCTTTCCCATTTTTGAATGTGTTACCCCACAACCCCATTCCTGACCTATTCAGCCCTATGTGGGGAGGACAGATGTGTGGCAGCATGTCTCTCTCTCTCTCTCTCTCTCTCTCACACACACACACACACACACACACACACACACACACTATGTTTGCAGTGTTGTGGTGAGTGAGTTAATATCTTTTATTGGACCAACTTCTGTTGGTGAGAGAGAGAGGCTTTCGAGCTCCACAGAGTTCTTCTTCCGGTCTGTTCTGTGTAGCTCAAAAGCTTGTCTCTCTCACCTACAGAAGCTAGTCCAATAAAAGATATTATCTCACCCATCTTGCCTCTCTCATACGTATAGTATGTGATAACATGTAATATTTTTACATCGTTTTTGTATGTCTGTGGACTGTAATAAGTGAAAGGGGCACCATGAATCCGTATGTGCCACCTAAGTCCAGTATTGAAAACATATGCTGCTCATATTGCATTTCCATAAAAGTTACACATATTTTTGTTCCAGTGAGTCATTACTAAGAACCGGAGTTGTTCAGAGAAAAGAAAAAAAAATGATCAAGAGGCTAGAGGGATTGCTTCATAGGGAAAAGATTAAAAGGACAAAATCCAGATAGCTTGGCTAAGCAGCAACTAAAGGAGACATGGTAACCTTGGGAAAACACAAACCATTGAAGGTGATATGTGGGAGAATCAGTAGAAGTAATTGGAAGAAATGGAGAAAGGGAAATTTTAAACTGCATCCTGAGAAAAAAGCTTAAAGTGAGCTGGGTGGAAGTGTATCTCCTGGGAAGTGGCGCCCTATTGCTTGAGAGCATGAAAATAGATAGGACAAAATGCTAGAAAATATATGGTAGGGAGAAATCCTGTTTTTGGCCTTGGAAGCAGGGTGTGGCTCCTGGACAAGGGGCAGCTCTGGGAGGAACTGCTACACCAGGAAAACAGAATTCCTCTCAGAGCCCCCTGACACCCTGTGTGTGCGTGTCTGGCTGGTTCATTGGTTGTTACAGGGACTGTAACATACGTCCCAGGGATGCCAGGTCCACTCTGCAGCCTGGTGTGTGTTTGTATGCGTGGTGGTTTGTACGCAGAGCCTCGAATCCTCCTTTCTTTCCTGCCTCGGGTGCAATGTGCACCCTCGAGGGTGTACAGAAGGAGTGGCTCCAGCATTACCCTTTAAGGACCACTCATAATCTAACTCCATGAATCTGATTGTTGCTTTTGTTTGTTATTTTTATTCTAGGGTTTGTCACATACCTGCGACTAGAGCTGAGCAAACTGGGCCAGATCCTCATTTGGTGTAGACTAGTGCAGCTCATGAAGTCAAAGGAGTTATGTCTGCCTATATCAGTTGAGGGCCTTGATGGGGCTGACCGCTATTTGCAATGAACAGTTTGTGCATCATAAGAGGGATGGCTGGACCCTTATGGAGAGATGGGCCTGTGACAAAACCAGCTCACCTCCCCAAGTGGGAAAAAATGGAGAAGGTCATGAGAGTGGTAGGTCATGTGACCCAATCAGGCCTGGAGCATGTAAAATAGTGACCATTGGAAAGCTAAGGGAGGCAACCTGTGGAGGAGGCAGAGAAGGGTTTGGGTCCTCTCCAGGACCAGAAGGCCAAACTCCAGGCAAGAAGGGCTGGGAGTTACTGCTGGGGGAGCATGAAGACAGATCCTTGGGGAGGTGGGGCTTGGCCCAGTTTGGGACTCAAGAGGAAGAGTATGTGAACTGTGAAAGGAAGATAGGCCCTCAGTGAGGAGAGCGGGTCCAGCTTGAAACTGGGGTGAAGACTTTTTTTGTTGTTTTGAGTTCCATTTGTTGTATGCCACCATATTTGTGGGACTTAATACATTGGACCCCAGATGGGGAACCTTGTTTTGAACAGCATTGGACGATGGTGTGGAGCTTTTAAGGTATCCTGCAGAGAAGGAAACCAAGGCAGAGCTGCTGGCCATGAGGTGGCACTTGGGACATGGCAGCCCTGTAACAGATTTGTAGGTTTATAGTTTAAGCCCAGAAGAGACCATTAGATCATCTAGTCTGACCTCCTGTATATCATAGGCCATTAAATTTCACCCAGTTACCCCTGAAGTGAGCCCGACAACTTGAGTTTGGCTAAAACATAATGTCCAGAAATCCTATCTTGATCTGAAGACATCACAAGATGGAGACTCCAGTGCTTCCCTTGGTAGTTTGTTCCAGGAGTTGATCATCCTCACTGCTAAAATGTGTGCCTTATATCCAATCTGAATTTGTCTGGCTTCATCAAATGTAGCCCTCTGTTCTGTTCACCATTAGTCTATGCACAAACCACAGTATCCAATAATTTGTGGTCATTTTTGTCAAAATATTTTGGCTGAAAACATTCATTGCTTGTGAACTTGGTTGCTGGGAGAATTGCATAGCATATGTGATATTCTCTATTCAGAATTTAATATCTATCTGTTTTATGCTGCCTCCTCTCACCTTACTGTCTGTGTGAAGGGCATGGATCAGCATTCAAGTCGCACTCCCTGTCAATACGTGGACCAAACTGGGGAAGTTCATGATCCAACTAGCAGATCAAATTTGGTGATGATTCCTGGTCACATGCCACCTGAGACACATTGCACATATACTAGGAAGACTGTCTGTGTGCTTTCCATGTAAAATCAGTAACAATAGCAAAGTTCCCAGTGGATTTTGTGGGGTCTCCGCCACTTTTCCCTTTTCAGTGTCAAAACTCTGGATGGAGTTGGGAGGATTTTTTTAAAAGATGTTATTAATTTCCTGTCTTGTTTTTGTTTTCTTTGGAAGGGGTTTGGGGGTAGAAGAGTTGTCACAGTTGTGTTGTTATGGTGGAAAGGCTTTTACAAAGAGGAGATCATGGGCAGACTCGCGATAAACTCAAAATGCACTTTCTGCAAATATTGTGCAGCACTGACTTGCAGTTTGCTGTGTCCATGAACACTCCTGCCAGTAAACTCACTCCAGAGAGTGTTTACGGGAAGACAACACAAAAGGGGAGTGAACTTGGTGGAAAGGAAATCATTAAAAATTTCAGCAAAAGACTAGTGGGACATTTGTTTAGAGTTGCTACAGATGTAGCATGGATTAAGAGGGAACTGGCTTTTGGTGGCTGGGGAACTAGGGACCATGCATAGCTGCTGAGTTGTACAGTATTCCTGTCCGTCTGGGTACTTACTTGGCTCTTATCGCCACTTTATATAAGAGCCTCACATGCATTTAAAAATAGAAACAAAAATAATAACCTCTCCCTCTTTCTTCCTCCTCAGCCAGTCGGAGAAAGAGCTTGATTAGTTTATAGGATAATTTGTTTATGTTTGTGCGTGTTAGTGAGTGGGTGTGTGGGCGTGTTGTGGGTCTGCATGCGTGAAGAGTTTACTGAGAGAGCACTAATCAAATAAATGCATTTAGCATTTTGTTGTGAAAGTGAGGAGACCCGTGGTCGTCATTCTCTCTCATGGGAGTGAGCCCTATGGTCCGGGTCCTGCATAAGTTCTGTCTCCTGCACTCAGGAGCCTCACGCTGTTGATCCGCAGTTCTCTTGTCCCAGCAGAATGTAGTGGTCATGGCAAGTTATGGCCATGCGGAGAGAGGCACTCTCTCTAGGCAGTGAAGGTAATGCTATGGGGGCTTGGAGTGTCAGAGAGGTGACCTCGAACTGGACTCTGTATTCAACAGAGAGCCAGTACAGGCAGGAGAGCACCAGGGAGATGTATTCGCAATAATCTGAGTCGCTAAACAGATTGGATGCTGTATGTTGTACCAACTGGAGCTATTCCAGGGTATGTAGCTTCCTTCATAGATATTAACTGCAATCATCAGTCGTGGAAGTCATGAATAGAAGTGAGCGAATAATTGATTTTTTGGTTCAGTGGCTGAACTGAAAAATATATATTAAAAAAATCATTTTGATTTGATTTTTTTTCAGTTTTTCTCCCCAAAACAAATTAATAATAATAATAATTAAAAAAAAAAAAACTTTTTTGGCTCAAACAAAAGTCATTTGAATGTTGGTTCCAAATGGAGCATCAAAATGACTCATTTCAAAACCATCAAAACCGTTTTGAAATTTCTGAAAATTTCTTTTTTTAGGTTTTCTTCAGCCAAAACTATTGGCTGAATCCAACCCAAGTTCGCTAATATTTTCTGTGCCCCTCCCCTCCCCCCAAAAATGCATTGGTTTTCAGTGAATTCATTATTGCTGGAAAAAAACACTCAGCTGTAGTCATGAATGCCTGGATATCTGTGCCCAAGTCTGTGTGACAGGATGGGACACCATCTTCTTGCTAGTTGCAGATGAAGATGGGAGTGGTGTGCTGCTGCGTGTAACCCCATCCCTGAGGTGTGGTTCAAGCCTCCTTCCTCCAGCTTGATACTTGGAATGGCTTCTCCCTGCTCCTCACATGGGTTGGGTCCTAGGTTCTTTTTCTGGTGCTCAGTGTCTCCACCCAAGGTGCCTTCTCACTGTGCCTGAAACAAAACGGGTGCTGTCCCTTGGGAAAATGAACAATGCTACTGATGAGCAAGGAGAATAAAACCCAGTACACAAGAACAATAAAGTACATCAACAAAAACCCCAGCAAAAAAATGGCACACCCCAAAATAACACCATAATAAAAGGGGACTTTATTGGAAGCAGGAAAATAGGATCTGGGGATGGAAAAGGTTAAGGTTAACTAATAAGTACTAAACATTAACAAAACAAACAATTCCCCACCTTCCCACACTCACAGCTCTTCCCAACCCTCAGGTCCCTCCATGGCTCCTTCCCAGGCACATGGCACGCTGAGGATGAGCCTGAAGATGAGTGCTGCAGTACTGTGAGTGCTGGCCATTTGTTTTGCCATGTAAACAACCAAAAGGAAGGCAGTGCCAGATGGCAAACAAACATGCCCTGCTCTATACTTTGCTGGAACTGTTTATACATCATTTCTGAGAATGATGCAGGGTCTATTGCTCTCACCACACAATGGCTGATGTGTGTAATTTGAAGTGGCGAGAGCAGATTTGGGATGGAGACCTTGTAGGAAGCCCAGGGGTCTCTTATCCTGGGGCATTTTTGTAACACAACTGCCATTTGGTGCCATTTAATCCATTCCCAAGGCAAAACGTCTGCTCTTATGAATTATTTTGTAATGATCCCCAGGGTTGTGTCTTCACTGACAGGGAGAGTTTAATAGTACCCAAGGAGAGGATACTCCATCTAAGGCAGGAGACTCATTCCAAGTCTCTCTTTAATTTGGTGATTACATTTTAACTAGGAGATCTCAAGAGACACTCTCACCACACCAGAACCTCTTTCAATCCTCTAATCTTGGCTGATCATAATGATTTTTTGTCATTTTGTAAATTTTACCAGTCTTCCCTCTGATCACTATGGCTGGGTGAATACAGCAAAAAAGAATTTGTGACTATCCTTGCAAACAAAACCAGCTGATTGATGTCACTGGTATACATGAACTTTTATAGTCCCCTGTTCTCAAGCATTCAGAAGAATGAGTTTTTATTCACAAGACTGTTTGTGGAAAGCAAGACCGAATAAATAAATAGGTATGAGAGTGTTTGCAATTGACATGCTCTGGTCGCTATTTTGAAAAGGTCATTAATTATTAATTATTATTATAATCATCCTCATCATCTTAGTGCCAAGGAGCCCCAGCCCAGGAGGACTCCATTGTACTAGGTGCAATATAACTGCAGAACAAGAAGGTGGTCCCTGTGTAAGACATTTACAGTCTAGTCACTGGGATAGCTTTGTTGAATGACTTAGGTAACCAATTACAGAGTGTAGTATGACTAGCGAACACCTATGGTGACCAACCTTTGAACAATACATAGGTTACAGTTTCTTTACACAAACTGTCAAACATGAATAAAGAATGAATTAGGAAGAAAATCATGACCGATTTACGGATAATTTACAAACAGAAAAAGGCTGATTATTGTTTATTAATTACACTGCTCTACAGCCAAAATGCTTCTGAAATAAATGTAGTCAAACTTTACTAATTCTGGGTCACTGAGAACGAAAACAATGCTTAAAATTGTTGATTGGCTCTAGTTTTCAAGATATGCTATTGGGTCAGTATATACGACCCTTGACTTGGGAATGGCGGAGGATAAGTGAGTTATAAAGGGAAGGGATCTCAATTTAAACCAGAAATGACTAAAATACATCTTTGACTGGATCTATGAATAAATCTATGACTGGGTTTGGACAGTACTTGCTTTTTAGGCAAAACAATGAATGATGCAATCTGAAGTTGGTGTTGCGTCATACATGGTATGAATTGCATCATGTTATTCCTAGAAGTCATGGATGGTGCAATCATAATGAAGCTTACATCACTCTGCTGAACAAATTGCCCTATATCAGCTCTAGAAATCATACAGTGTCGTGCTCTCTTATTTGTCAGTGTTTGATTTTGCAAAGGGACACATTTCTGTTTAGCCAAAGTGAGCAGAGATGCCTCGTACTTGTGTGAACAGTGCAGATAACTTCTGCTATGTTTGTGGTGAAGTGACTTTTGCATCACAAAAACGCAGTATAACCACTATGGTTAAGAAAGCCTATCACCTTTATTTTGGCTGCAAAATTGGAGATCAGGACAAGAGGTAGGCCCCACACATATGCTGCAACGCTTGTGCAACAAATCTTCGCCAGTGGTTGAACAGGAAAAGGAAATCTATGCCTTTTGCAGTGCCAATGATTTGGAGAGAGCCAACAGATCATACCAGCAATTATTACTTCTGCATGGTGCCTCCAGTTGGGAAAGGTGTGTCAAAGAAGAAAAAGTGGACTGTGCATTATCCAAACATTCCATCAGCTATACGCCCAGTACCCCACGGAGAAGGACTGCCGGTTCCTGATGCACCAGAATCATTTTCACTTGAGTCAGACGAGGAAGAGGATGAAACTTCTGGTCCTGAACCATCAATGTCACAGGACCCACATTTTCTCCCATCCTCCTCCTCTGAACCATACCTCATAACACAAAGTGAACTGAATGACCTTGTCAGGGATTTGGAACTACCCAAGAGTAAAGCAGAGCTGTTGGGCTACAGACTACAGCAGTGGAATCTCCTGGCAGGTGATGTTAGGGTTTCCATGTTCTGTGACCATCAAAAGGATCTTGTCCCATTCTTCTTCATGGAAGGTGATCTTGTAGCCTGCAACAACATCGATGGTGTGATGGCAGCCCTCAACATCGTTCACGATCCAGATGAGTGGAGACTGTTCATTGATTCATCGAAGACGAGTCTTAAAGCTGTTTTACTGCATAATGGCAATGTTTTGCCATCAATTCCAGTTGGTCATGCAGTCCATATGAAGGAAACCTATGACAACATGAAACAACTTTTGAGGTGCATAAACTATGACCAACATCAGTGGCAGCTTTGTGGTGATTTGAAGGTTGTTGCTCTCTTGCTTGGTTTGCAGACTGGATACACAAAAAGCAGCTTTCAAGTACCTCCGTGGAAAATTTCCAAGGTTAAGTGAAGCTAAGATAAAGGAAGGTGTCTTTGTTGGTCCTCAGATTTGTGAACTTCTTCGAGATGATGCATTTGACCATACACTGCGCGGCAAGGAAAAGACGGCATGGAAAGCCTTCCAGTTAGTAGCAATAAATTTTCTCGGAAACAACTACAGGTTGTTGGTGGAAAACCTCCTCAAGGCATACAAAAGCCTTGGTTGCAACATGTCACTAAAGATACATTTTTTGCACTCTCATCTAGATTTTTTTCCACCGAATTGCGGAGCAGTGAGCGACGAGCACGGCGAGCGATTTCACCAGGACATTGCAACAATGGAGAAACGCTATCAGGGTAAATGGAGCCCATCAGCGCTTGCAGACTATTGCTGGACAGTGACAAGAGATGCTCCATTTAATGAATACAAGAGACAAGCCAAGAAGCGCCGAGTAGACACTGAATAGGACTAAACTATGTACATAATATTTTTTTGCCTTTTGTTTCATAATACATTTTATTTATATAACCCTTTTGCTGATTTTTAAAGTGTTACATAAACAGGACAGGTGAAATATCATGTAAAGCAACCATAAACACATGAAAAGACCTAGGTTTACAATTTATGATTAAAACTCTACTATCTACACAATATACATAGACATAAAATGTAAAAACTTAAATATTTTAGAAACAGTAGCCAATCAGTTGTTTTAATTGTCATATTTGAATTCAGCACATCAAAATACATAATAAATAGCACATTTTATCTCTGAAGCAGACGACTTCTCAAAAATTGTAGACCAGTGTTATTACAGTAGTATCTAGAAACCCCAAACAGGGCCCCATGGTGCCATGCACTCTATATATACACATAACAAAAAGACTATCCCTGCCCCCCAAAAGCTTTCAATCTAAACATAACCATCTTTCTGTTCTGTGTTTGTACATCACCTAGCACAAGGAGATCCTGGTCCATGGCTGGGGCTTCTAGGCACTATGATAATATAAATAACAAATATGTAATCAGGGCCGGTGCTACCATTAAGGCAAACTAGGCGGTTGCCTAGGGCGCCAAGATTTGGGGGCGCCAAAAAGCAGTGCCCCCAATTTTTTTTTTACAGCGTTCCTACGTCCCCTCCCCAAGCACGCTGTCGCTGCTCCACTTCTCCTGCCTCCCAGGCTTGCAGCACCAATCAGCTGTTTGGTGCCGCAAGGCTGGGAGGGGAGGAGAATTAGAGCGGGGGCAGTGTGCTCGGGGAGGAGACGGAGCAGAGGTGAGCTGGGGTGGGGAGCTGCCGCACGGCTCCCCGTGGGGGGAAGCTGCTGCGGGGGGGGGGGGGCTACCACGGGGGTGGGGGTGCCTCAGGGAGGGGGGGCGGGGAGCTGCCGCAGGGCTGGGGGGTGGCGCAAGGTGGAAGTTTCGCCTAGGGCGCAAAACTTCCTTGCACCGGCCCTGTATGTAATAATGGAAAAGCAAAGATGGATGCAATGAGCAGACAGCAGGAGCACAAGGTAGCAGTGAGATGATTATGGCCTGAAATTCTCTGACTTGTAACTTAATGAGCAGTCATTCATCCCCTTTTCCAGATCATTAATAAATAAAGTCATTGTTACCAGTTCAGATCCTTGGGGCACGCTACTATTATATCAGCCTCCATTCATGTTGAAAATTAACCATGTACTTGTATTTAAGAATTGTCAAGGGGAGCCTAGAGTGAGACATAGCCTCTCCTTTTCAGTAGATGTGTGTATAAGGCTAAATCGATCTAAATAATAAATAAACATAGGCGAGCCTGAACCAAGTGAATCTAAAGGGTTTTTAGCAGCCTCTGGGAATTGTGTTACAGCCTGGGACTTTAGCAGAACTAGATCAAGGCTCCTTCAATGTTTATGACTCAGGTTGGGCCCATGCACACAACCAAAACCTAGCCATGCTTGAGTCACTAATATAGATAAGCATGGTTCTTCATCACAGTATATTTGTAATGCAGTATTGGTTGGGTCTTATTGTTGCTTTTCACCCTTTCCTAATAAAAAAAAAATACCCCACTTCATTCTTACAGGGTGGTATTTTCAGAAGCACCTACGTGACTTAGGAACACAAACCACACTGACTTTCAGTGAGATGTATGTTCCTAAATCACTTTGCCACTTTTGAAAATTTCACCCATAATCCTTTGGTCTTCCATGGTGTCTTTCATCCAAGAATTCATGGCACTTCACAAATACTAATGACAAGTCCTAGGAGGTCAGTCAGTATCATTATTCACATTTTATAGGGGATAAACTGAGGCAAAAAGAGATTAAATGACCTGGCCAAAGTCAAACACCAATTCTTTGGCCATGATGGGGACAGGGTCCAGGAGTCTTGACTCCCAGCTTCCTGCTCTAACCAGCAGATTAGATTGGGTCACTCTGATTTTTGTGAATTTCCTGCCTCTTCATCTGAAGGAGGAAGAGGAGAGAGAAGCAGGATGGTCCAGAGGCCCTAGCTGAGAGCTGGGTTCTCTTCCTTTTTGGGTAAGTCACATTCAGGTTTCAAAAGTGCCTAGGTGCCTAAGTCTCCTTGAATTCAATTGGAGTTAGGGGCTTTTGAAAAGCCCACTATTGGTCTCTCTCTGCCTCACTTTCCCCTCTGTAAAATGAGGATAATAGCACTGCCCTTCCTCCTGGGGGGGAGATGCTCAGATACTATGATAATGGGGGCCATATAAGTACCTTAGATAGACAGACATGCCAACCAGTTGTAAGAAATGGGGGGTTGTGTATTACATAAATGCATCCCCATGTATCCCTGTGGAGTGGGAAGTTGAGTGGGAGAGTAAGGCCCATCAGGAATAGGGCTGCTGTCTGGGTTATTTGTGTAGACTGCAGGGAGCCAGGAATGAGGGAACATGTTTTCTGGGTATATTCGTAGATGCTAGTTTAGCCTGGGCTGGGACTCAGAGACTCTCTCTCTCTCTCTCTGGTTATGATTTATGACTTCAATCCAATTTATGACTATTTACAAGAATGCTGAACTGGCTGTAAATCAGTAAAAGACCATAAAATACTCATGAGAACTGCTGAAATCCATCTGGGTGAGCTTCCTTTCTTCTCAACTGCAGACAGAGGAGGGCAGGGAGATGTAGCCCTCCCATGTCAGGTCTACTGGAGTGGAGGGGGGATGGAGGAGAGGACAAGCTTTGGGGGAGCAAAACTGTCTTGAAAAGAACTTGTAAGATCTGGCCAAATCATCATCCGGGATCTTGATGGTAAACAGTGGCAGCTCTGAAGGGCTCCTGTCAAACAGGTTTTACCTGGGAGCTGGTCTTATGTGCAGTTCATGGCAGAAGGTGATTATGGGAGAGGACAATAAGGCAGTCTCCACTGTCGCTGCTTACATATTAGTCAGCCACCATATGACTCTGTATACTGTAGAATTCCAGACAAAGTGTGTCCCTGGTAAACAGAGGAAACAAAGCTAGGACTCAAGCTGTGTGTGGAAGCCCGTTTGTATCTGTAATTTGTACTTGTTTGATAAAGACTGCTCAAGAGTAACAGTGATTTCATATTTCATGACAACTCTGCTGCTCTGACTTTCCATTTATCTCTACCCAGGGGCGGCCCCAGGCACCAGCGCAGCAAGTGCGTGCCTGGGGCGGCAAGCCGTGGGGGGCGGCCTGCCGGTCGCCATGAGGGCAGAAGTCAGACTGCCTTCAGCGGCATGCCTGCAGGAGGTCCGCTGTTCCTGCAGCTTCGGCGGCAATTCGGCGGTGGGTACGCCAAAGGTGCGGGACCGGCGGACCTCCCGCAGGCTTGCCCCCGAAGGCTGCCTCACTGCCATGTTTGTGGCGGCAAAATACATAGAGCTGCCCCTGTCTCTACCCTAATGTACCTTCCTGGTCCTGTTCTGCCCTACAAGCCTACTTAGGCCTTCTGGACTCAGGCGTGCATCCTGAGTCATTTCCTGTCCTCACCCCCAGACTATTGTGCCATAAACAGCTTCAGCCTCCTTGCCAATGCAAGAGTATTTTGCACTCAATTCTGTTCCCTCTGCTCCTCCTCTGTCCATGGCCTGTCCACTTTGAAGCGTGAATTGTAAGGCTGAGGGAGAAAAGGCTGATATGCTCTCATTCAGCTTCCCCTCCCAGCCTTAAAGCTGTTGGTTTGGGGTCTTCCGTGAAATGGAAAATTAACTGCATCCCATTGGCCCATACATTTTGGTTTGGCCCCAAGTGAACCTGTAGCTGTCCCTGCTCCTCTACGGAAGATAGGGCACATGTGCATTTGGTATCTTCCCTGCAGCCCGACCCACTCCTAGAGATGTGTAGCCATGACGCCACATGCAGTAACTTCTTGCTTGTTCCTATCCCCTAGTGCCCAAAGCAATGGGGTGGGAACAATAGCAGTAGAGTGTTCTTTTTTTAAATTGGAAGGGGTAGGAATGGCTGGCACCTGTGGTCGGCAAGGGGAGGAGCAGAAGCACCGAAACCTGTTGCTTGCATTGCTGCTAAAATCCATAAGGCTATCACTATCTGTTGCATTCTTTAAAGCAGTGACCAAGCACTGATAGTTTCATATCCCATGACCAGTCCTCATGGAGCCTCTCACTTCTAGGCCACTGGGTGATATAATATACCCCCAAGTTAGGGAACTGGCTGGCCCAGGGGTTTTGGTAATAAGCTACAGAGTCTATCACCACTATGTGGCTAATCTGGCTGGCTAGCTGAGGGAGCCCTTCACTTTTGGGATGCTGGCAGCAGTTTGCCAAGAGCAGTGAACCCTGCCCAATGCTGTGTATCTCTTTTCTTTCTTCTGAGCTATGCCTTGGGGAGAGATAAGCAATGGTGCTATCTGTGTGCAGCCTGTGACCCTGTGCTGCCCTGAGAATGAAATCCAGGCTCCGCTCTGCTTCACATTCAAAACAACAGCCGCAAATAGCCTCCACTTTCTTCATTTCTTTGGACTCCGGCTCATGGACAATGATAACAAGAAACTTCTACGGCTGAGTGGTGAGCGAGCAGTGCTGTCTGGAAAAAAAACCCTCCCTTTTCCCTGCAGTGTGACTGTTATGGGGAAAGCAGGCAGAAAAGGCAGGGCTGGGCCATGGGCAGTTTGCTTCATGTCCCAGCAGAGCCAAATCTATCCCTGGAGTAACTCCACTGACTACATGAGGGAGGAATATGGCACACAAGGTGCTGCTGGAATTCTTGGCAATGCCTGCTCCGAGCTTAGCAGCCTCAAACATTATAGCCCAATGGATTCTGGCCACTCAGGAGGTGCTGTCCTCCTGATGCAGGGTATAGCAGCCCAGTAGATATTCCCCATGTGGGAATCACTATGTTTGCATGCCACATGGCCCCTGCACGCTGCAGATGCATGGGAGTTGCCTTCTGCTTGTGAGTGAGAGGCAAAGCAGCCCAACCCCTTTTAGCTTTGCTATAGTCTGTGTTCCTGCACACTGTGCATTACACATTGCCCGACTCATAGACTTTAAGGGCAGAAGGGACCATCATGATCATCTAGTCTGATCTCCTGCACATCACAGGCCATAGAACCTCACCCACCCACTCTGGTAATAGACCCCTAACCTCTGGTGAGTTACTGAAGTCCTCACATCATGGTTTAAAGACTTCAAGTTACAGAGAATTCACCATTTGTACTAGTTTAAACCTGCAAGTGCCCCATGCTGCAGAGGAAGGCAAAAAATCCTCAGGGTGTCTGCCAATCTGACCCGTGGGAAAATTCCTTCCTGACCCTGCTCCTTTCCCTCTAGATGCAGTGTGCATCATGATGCCAGCTGATGAAGCACATATATTTTGCTACCAAATGAAGCCCTTGCCACTCCACCTCAAAAATGCCTTTATGTGGCCAGTGCCCGGTTCCCAAGTCCTTCCCACAGAAGACTCAAACCGATGTAAGGAGGCAAGTTCTCTCTTTATATGTTCCTTCCTGATAATCAAGTGATACTATTGTCTTGCTTTTATTCCATTTAGCAGAGCTCCTCCCCTTGTATCGTAGACCCCCACACCACAGATAGAAGTTGCTTACTTTTATTTAGGGAAACTTTGGTGTGGGAGCACTACCATTATCATGAGGGCCCCCTGTGGGGTCCAGAAGGGTCTGTGCTACCCATCACCCTCCCTTTTAACATTCATTGGCAGGCTCAGGTCAGAATGTGGGCTCCTGAGAGCCGTTAGTTTTAGTGTGACACGAAACTATTGCTAAGGATTCAGTTATGATTAGGGTCCTGTATAGTCTGTGCTTCTCTAGTTGTGGAAATTGCAGCAGAACCTGCCATATGCTGAACAGTTGTGAGCGGGAATCTACAAATTCCACAGCGGGGTTGCTCTTTTATTTATTCCAGAGTTTATCTGGACTGTGGTTCTGCTCTGCAGTGTGACTATTACGAGGGCACTGTGTGGGCCCACATGTATTGTCTCTCAATGATCACAGAGCAATAAGCTCAGTTTACATGTAAAACCTTTTTCTTCTAACAGCCAGCCCTGAAAATTCAACCTGTGATCTTAGAATCAAGCTCCCATGAGCCCTCAGGAATAATAAAAGTTCTGCAGGACAAATTAGGCCTTCAGTGACACCTGTATGCTTCTCTGTCCATCAGTTGCGTTGCACAGATGTAATTGATTGGAACTTAATAAATAATTCTGTTTGTATAGGAAGGGGTAAGTAGACTCCAATTCCCTCTCCCAGAGCTGAGCTGGCGCTGCAGGGCTAGTGGGAGCACATACTAATAGAAACCCTATGTTAGTCACTAAAGCCACTAGATCTGACTCCGGTACATACAGGAAGATCTTTTGAATGTGAAGAAGCAAACCTGCCATCCGATAACAGCTGGGTAGGTGTTAAGTTGTGATTACTGCTCCTGGCTGGCTAAGAATTGTGCACATTGTAATAGTTTTGCTAACCCATCTTCCCAAAGCCCCACCGCAGCCCACTTGTTCATCTCATTGCCCCTGTGAAATTTTGTCTTTTAGAGTGTAAGCTGGTTGGGGTAGAGGCTGTCATTTACTCTATGTTTGTACAGATATTGCTACTAATAATAACTAGTGATTATGTTATTGAAGGTGTCACTAGGTGGTGTCGCTAGGTAGTCTTCCAAAGGCTTTTAGTTACTGTGTGAGCAAATGTTGAGTATTAGGAAGACATTCTCTGTGTTGTTGGTGATTTTGTTACACAAGGTTCTGTGCAGAGGGAGCTGTCTAAACAGCAGGAGAGTTTGCTCTCTCCCTTGTTTGCTGATTAGAGTCAATTTTTGAGGTAGAGTTGCTCCCAGGGACACAAGCAGGGCCGCCGAGAGCGGGTTTGGGCTCCGGTGAAAAAAATTTTTCGGGCCCCCCAGCAAGGGCGGACCGGCTAAACAGGTCCAACGAGATGGGGGGGAAGCTGGGCCCCCTTCCAGACCGCCGGGCCCCGGTAATTGTACTGGCTTCCCCCCCCCCCCCCCTCGTTTGCCCTGGACACAAGCACTGGTGTTGGGCTGAGATTCCTGAAAAGGGATTGCTCTGCATGCTATTTGGGACCACTTCTGTTCCAGGACAGGTGTAAGTGTGTAGCTACAGCAAGTTACACTGAGACTACACCAAGACTCCATGCCACTAATTTCTCCATCCTGGGAAGCCAACCTGCAAGGCTCCAGACAGCTACCACTGGGCAGAGGCGCAACAATAATAAAAACCTACTCAAATCCTTTTCTTTGTGGGCCTTCTAATAAAAATGTGACATACAGGAGAGTCATATAAGAGATTGGTTTTTATTTCCTGGCCCTTATCACCAGACATAGGACAGTGTTACAACAGATTATACCTCTGTCATATGCCAAGAATCAGTATCCATTGAATAGACTGCGGCAGCTACTGTGCCAGAGCCCATAGCTTATTTTTCGTATGGATTCTTTTCTCTACTCTTTTATTGTCAATCTGCAGAGGAAAGCACCGAGCTAGCTTAAGAAAACCAAGTATCAGGGGGTAGCCGTGTTAGTCTGTATCTACAAAAACAACAAGGAATTTGGTGTCACCTTAAAGACTAACAGATTTATTTGGGCATAAGCTTTCGTGGGTAAAAGCCTCACTTCTTCTTCAGGTGCCACCAGTCTCCTTGTTGTTTTTTTAAGAAAACCGTACACCTAAAATACACCTTACTCCTTCTCATAGTAACATCGCATCGTTGTTCTCGTTAAGATGATCACAATGGAGGAATCTCTCTGTCTTTCTCACATGGGGGTTAACAGCCGCTGGACTCTGTGGGCCCACATGTCCAAGTCTGCATAGGAAAGTTCATAATGAAACCAGTTGCACCAAATACTGCTCAGAAAACAGGGTGTGCTAAATGTCCATAACCATTCCGGGCATTCAATGTGAGACACACAGGTTGAGTAGGACTGGGCGGGGGCTAGTGGAGTGCACCAAGCCCACATATGGTTGTAGAATAGGAGGTTTAAATGTCACAAAAGCACCACCACACATAGCTCTGCCTGGTATCCACTGTGACCATCAAAGTTAGTGTTGCTGGCAACCAGCACCGAGAGTGAATAGGGCCAAACACAATGAGCAGAGAGGAAATGATGGCTCACAAGGGAAGGTATAGGGCAAGATAGGGCAAAGGACACAGCTGGAGCCTTACAGATCAACCTACACCACTATGTGGCTCAGGCATCCGTAACCATCAGGAAAGAGTTCCTTGCCACCACTACACTGGAACACAGCTGCTCACCGTTGGTTCAGCTGTAAGGTGATGCAGATGGTTTCAGCTGTCATTGTACCTGAGCTGTCCCCGTCCATTGGTGCTGCCTGCTGCCAGCCAGACCTGACTGGGAAAAACAAAAAGTGCTGGAACTCTACCGAACCCCACCCATTCATGATGCTAAACATGGAGGCCTGCTGGAGCTATCATACACCGTAGGTCATGCCAATTTCCTTAAGAAGATCATCTTTCTTCTTTCTTGCTCCTTTGCTTTGATCTCTATTTCCACTCCTCCTCCCTTCCTCTTCTTTTTAACTCTTTCCTTCCCTCTGTGTTTGATCCTTTTGAACCCAGGCCACTCCTTTCAGAAGGTGATAAGAGAAAGCACAATAGGTTGATATGCAGAAATGTCTGGACACAGCCAGTTTTTTCATCTGTAGTTAATTTTCCACTTCTTTTATTTCCTTTGAAATTCAGTACATCTATTTTCATGCTTGGGTGATTCAGTGTGTGGAGGAGATGGACAAGGGAATGCAGAATAAATCTCTCTCTCATTCCTTCACTCCCATCTGTGCATCTCTCTCTCTCTCTGTTCTTTCTTTCTTTCTTTCTTCATACTCTGCAGTTGTTCTCACCTCTCTCTCTTCCCTGTTGCTCCATTGGACTCTTGCCTAGTGCAGCTAAAGACATTGCGAGGGAAGGCAGACACAAGAGTGTTTGGCCAGAGGATGGGAGGGTTACAGCCCTGACACATAAGCACTGCACACATTTGAGCAAGCTGCAGTGTGGCTCCACTCGGTAGTTCCATCCAGCCCAGGCTGTCTTATCTTTTTGATGAGCACTCAGTCTATGTTAGAATTTTCTCATTAGCCTCTTTCCCCCTCAACACCCACACCCCTCTGATAAAAACACTGTCACTAGAGAAACACTGTGTGTGTTTGGGATGGCAGGGGCAGGGGATGGAATGTGCTGCATCACAGAAAAAAATGGGAGTGGAGAAATTGGGCAAAAGGAAAAAAAGAATCAACTGAAATCTCTTTCCCCCACAATACATATCAGTCCATGCTGTCTAATCTAATCTATTTAGCTATCACCTTACCACATTCCCTCCGTCTGGGCAAATACCATGCCTTGGGGCATTACGTCCCATTATCATTCATTTATTCAACACAGGCAATACTTCTCTATTACAAACTAGTTGACCTTTCTACCTAGTGCATTATCTAGAGTGGAAAACTATTGCTCCATGGGGTGAGTAAGTGACTGTCAAGGAGTTAGCTAGCTAGCTAATTTTTTATACCACCCTCATCACCATGGTATCTGAATAAGCTATAACAGCTGAAGCCACAGGCTGAGGGTATCTGTCATGTCTGAGATGACATGTGTTGATTTCTGGATTTTAGGATGAGTATATTAGGGTGCTCATATGGCAGAGAAATGCCAAATGCATTTCAGACTCCTCTGGGGAACGTCAGTTCCACAGCCAGACACAGTTATACGTTGCACCCAACAAGAGGCAAGCAAATATTTACTGCATATTAACAATGAGACCTCTGAGCAAGAGAGAATATACACGACCAATTCACACATGTCCTCAAGGGATTTCAGAGGCAACAGTCCAAAGTCTTTTTCTTTGTAACATGGAAGCAGCTCCCAAAGAAGTCAATAGGAGCAGCACGTTATAACAAAGGGCAGAATTTGGCCTGATGTGCCAAATGGTGCCCTCATTTATTCACCTGCAATTTCACTGAAGTCGAGAGGATTGCAACCAGCGGGGATGAAACCAGATTATTTAAAAAGAATAAAAGATCAGATTGTTTAAAATTAAATTGGATTTTTTAAAATTTAAATTAACTACATTTTTCTTCTATAAAATACACCTGTTTACCATTACATTTGTAATTATGGCAGCCGGTATTAAGGCCTAAACTTACTCTATTCGATTAAAAACATTTAAATAAATAAGGCTGCACCAATAAGCCCTCATAAAATTTTAATGAGTTAAAGGGTGCTGCATTTTTAATTATGTACACGTGTAAAATGGTACAAATACACCAATTCTTCAACCATTGCACTGGCCTTCTATTGAATTCTGTGGCAATGCCAGGTGACCACTTTGAACTGTAGTATTAGTTTTCACCTTGTATCCACAGCTTTCACCCTCTGGACTACTTTAGAAGACAAAAATCCACCCCTGGACCATTTTCCCTCTTAGCTCTCTAACTTCTCAGAGTGATGTTCAGTATCAAACACCTTTGAGCAGTCAATGAAACACATGATCAATGGATGATTGTACTCCTTGCATTTTTCAATGATGTGATGGATCATTTGATCATATGTGCCTCATCCCTTTCAGAAACCTGTTTGTTGTGGTGATTATTCTGCTTCTACAATTTGATTCATGTGATCCTGGTCTATGTCAAGCACAACTTTATTAGTGTGTGGTATCAGGGAAATCATTATATGATCTCTGATATACAGAGCCCTAAAATGTTTGATGCTGAGTCTGAGTATCAGAGATACTGCTTTGTCCACATAATGTGCCTTCAGAGTTTTCTTCAGCTTGGGTACTTGTTTGAGCCCACCAACCCTAAAGGGAAACACCAAGGCTGTGTTTTCACGAGAGAGCTCTAGAATTGGCCTCCTCAGCTGATCCAACAAAGTCAGAGTTTACTGATGTCTATAGGGCATGGTGCAAGATCCATCTTTTTGCTCAAATAGTTACTTAAGAAGGGCAAAGTAGGGATTATACATGGCTTTCTGTCTCTGAAAAGAGGAAGATTTATATGTTTTTTTATTCAACTATGCAAATGTGCCTGGGGAAAGGGCACATTTTATAAATCTAAAAAGTAAAAAAAATCAATCAATGAAATGAAATAAGTTTATATGTCTCAAAGGGGAGTCCTTTTCCTTGAAATGTGCTGACGTATCACTTACCTTGAGCTGAGGATTCTCTGATATAAGTCACAGAGGCTCATGTGACTGTCTCAGCTAATGGCTATCAAGTCAACTTCAAGCTCCAAAATCTATTCACTAGCTAGGAAAGCAATAATGCAAAACTACTGGAGGTCTCACACTTTTGTGTTAGCCAATTGGGTTATGTTTTGATAATCAGCGATTCAGTTCTGTTCTTGTGTTCTATGAAAGGGAGAATAGGTCCCAAGGATGTAATACAGAAGACAGATTATCCTGCTAATGGTAATAATGGTAAGACTCCTGTGGATTTCAGTGGATAGTGTGGACTGCTCTAATGGAATATGTGATGATGGTGTGGAATGCTCTAATGATCTAATTGCTCTATGTTTAGGATGATCCTGTTACTCACAGGTGACAGAGCTATGTATGAGTCATTCACATTATCCCAGATAAGTGGCACTAAAAAGTGTGGGGCATGCTGCAACAAAGCTCAAATGCTCAGATCTTCCAAGGTATTTAGATTCTTACCAATGGGAGTTAAGCACCTAAATACCTTGGCGGATCTAGGCCAAAGACCTTACTTGCTTTCCAGCAAGCAGGGAGTAAACTCCTGCTGAGATCTCACACAGGGGGTTAAGGTGGTTTAATGAGGCAGGGCTGGCAACTAAGGGCCTATTTAGGTTCTCAGACTGGACTTGAGTACTGCTATTCCAGCCATTACCTAATAGTCAGAGAAGAGGCAGGTCTTGGAGGAGAGAACTTCACAACAGTGGTTGGACAGCTTGGTTTGGCTTTGCTGCTTTGTTTAAAAAAACAGATTTTGTTTTGTTCCTCGTAACATAGTTGCACTAAGGCTCTGTCTGCAATGCAAACAGCACTGTATCAGGGAAGCCAGTTGCAGCACAGTTCAGTCTGATAGTATAGATGGGACCTAGCAGTATTAACTGTGTCCCCAAATCAGGCAGTAACCTTGGAGATGGCTTTGGCATGGTCAGAAACATGGCTAAGGTCCCATCTACAGTACCAGATGGAGTGATGTTGTAAATGGGTCCCCTGAGATGGTGCTTCTTGAAGTGCAGATGGGCATCTAAGGCTCATTAATTAAGACTTGGATAAAAATTCTGCTTGGTGAAATACTTTTGTTTCACTGCTGAACAAGCCCATCTACTCAATCCTCCCCATCCCGCAGCCCCATCTCCAACTTACACACCACTCTTCTTTGGTTATTTGCATTTGTCTTATTCTGTTTGCTACATTTACTTACCCTGGAGACAAGTTTGTCTTTGGTACGGGTGGAATGTAATGATGTCCACAACTGCAGTGTAAAGTCAATTGATATAATTGCAATTATAATTCAAGTGGATATCATTTGAAATTGCATAAGCTGCATTGGCAGAAGTAGCAAGTCCTAGACCAGAGAAGAGAGAACCCTGTTGTCTGGTATTAGTGAAACTGCACCTCATACAGTCCTGGGCAACCTCTCTCCCAGAAGGGTTCCAGAAGGTGACAGAATACTGAATACACCAAAAGGGAATGTGATAATGACCCAGGAAAGAGTAAAGTAGCTAAATATTAGACCTGGGTTGGGAATTTTCTGACAAAATGTTTGTTTGTTTTTTATCAGAAACTGCCAATTTGTAGAAACCACAACTGTTGGCAGAAAGGTTTTTGTTTTGATTTGGTTTTTATGAATTTTTCAGTAAATTTTTTTGGAAAAAACTGTGCAACATTGTCAAAATGAATAATTGTGGTTTTTTGGTTTGAAAAGATTTTTCATTTGGAAACATAAGCATGTTGTTAAAAACATAATAAAAAGGGTCAAAATTGAAATAAAACATTTCAAAATCATTTGGGGAAAAAAAAGAGGGGTTGGAAAAGAGAGCAGGGTTTTGTCATTCTAAAGTAAACGCGAATGATCGCAGGGCGACCTCTTGTGATAGCACCCATCACCCTTGCCTGGATCACCAGAGTTTACACTAAGCTGTTGGAACTTGTGCAAGAGGGCTCAGAATCTTGGTAAGGATTTAATGTACTCTTTTGGAAGAGTACGGAAGGGACACTGAAATGCAGTTTATATGCGAGGAGGGAGAACCTAGATTTGGGAAGAGCTAGAAGGATTCCTGCTTACATCCATTCCTTAGTAGAGAACAAATTTCTCCCCTAGTGATGAGCCAACATCTCAGGGTGCTAGGGATCCAGAAGGAATGCTTATCCAAATCTCTTGAGTCTGTCAAAGTGGAGTGGGACTACTCAGAGGAGCAGGCTTTCTCACAAGTCTTCCGGGAGTCATTAAGAGGGTTTCTATGTGATGCTTCTGCTTCTGGTCCTAGCTGGGACCCAGAAGTGCAGAGGCAGGGACACTCATGTACTAACCAGAGTCTGAAGTTTATTAATATAGCATCCTAGCCATTGTGCAGTAAATACATACAATTTTTAAATCGACACAACTCAAAAAACAGATACAAATGTTAGAAACAAATTAAAACACAAGCTTAACCTTTCCTAAAACTTATTACACCACCGCTAAAACAATAGACAAAAATAAGATTTAAAAAAATATTATGAGTACGTTATTTTATTTAGGTGAAAAGTAGCCTCTCTCACACATACTCTTTTTTTTATTTTTATGGCCAACAAGGCAAATAAGGTGGTAGCCTGAATAACTAAAACATTTTGACTACATAGCAAGTATTTTAATTTCTGAGACAAGGCAGTAAAAGCATCGGGGCCAGGAATGGAAATTGCCATGCAGGAAAGAAATGGTTGTGTGATGCTTTCTCGGGGTGTCCAGAATTATGGGTGGACTTGTTACCTTTCTGCCTTAGCAAAAGAGGGCTTTGTTGGTTCTAAACAGTGTGACAGCTCCCTGCCACCCCAGTCTGTTAGCCAGCCAAGTAAACTCCTTAGGACTCTGCCAGCCCTTATTTTGCCTTGTGGGTGTAACACATGTTGCCCCCAGCTCCTGAACACCCTGGAAGAATGTTCCTCTGCAGTACCCAGCCCCTGTCACAGGACATTCACAGAAATTACTAAGTCCACTGTCTCCAGAGAGACAGAATGTGCGCCTGCCTGCTGGCTCAGCTGAAGGTGCACACCTCACTTCTCGGCCTTATGGCTGAGGGGTAAAAACATTATCTAGTATCAGCACCAAAATGAATTTATAATAAAACAAGACTAAGGCCTTGGCTACACTTGCAGCTGTACAGCGCTGTAAGTTAAACCTGTCTTCGTACAGCTGAGTAGGGAAAAGCACTGACAGTTGCCAGTGCAGTGGTGTGGCCACACTTGCAACATTTGCAGCTGTGTTGGGAGCGGTGCATTATGGGCAGCTATCCCAGCATTCATGTGGCTGCAACGTGCTTTTCAAAACCGGGGGTGGGTGGGCTGGATTGTGACAGGGAGTGTGGGGGGAGAGAGAGTGCTTTTTGGAGCATGTCAGCTCTCTATTTTGCAAGTTCCAAACTCCCGGCCCCCTGCTCATTCATTTACTCACTCAAAGCAAGCTGCAAGCTGTTTGCTTTTCTCTGTGGTAAGAGCTTTGAAACCGGCACTTCCGCATTCCTGCAGCTGGTCACAACAATGGAGAGGATTGGTCACTTGACAAGGTGATTAGTACAGCGCTGCAAGCGTTTACACTCACACCCGTGAGTCGTAGCCACTCCGCTGCAGCTGTTATTCCTCTCGGAGATGTGGAGTACCTGCAGCGGTGTACCCAGGGAGATACAGCGCTGTAAGTGCCCTGCCAGTGTGGACGGGGAGTGAGTTACAGCGCTGGGGGAGGCTTTAAAGCGCTGTAACTTGCAAGTGTAGCCAAGGCCTAAGTTTATTAATAAAGAACAGAGATTTCAGTGATACTAAGCAGAGATAATAGACACAGAAAATAGTTACAAAAAACCACAACCAAAAGTCTAATCACGCTTTGTAGTCATTAAAACTCAACAGGCTACAATCTTTGTCTTAAGGCAGTTTTCTCACCTGCAGCCTCTCCTTAGCATCACCAGCCCACATGGCTGGGGATCCACCATTCATGAATGCAAACAGCACTGATCTCTTTTTCCCCTCAGTGATGGGTAACAAGAGGCCCCTTTGTTTCTCCTTATATTTCCCAAAGTTTTACTGTCTTTGTCTGAAGAGTCAGGATGACCCACGGTGTTTCTTCATGCTCCTGGTATTTGGTATTTACCTCAGATGCTGTCAAGGCTGTATCCCCACTTTGAACTTTAGGGTACAAATGTAGGGGCCTGCATGAAAACTTCTAAGCTTAACTACCAGTTTAGCTTTGGTCCGCTGCCACCATCCCAAGGCTAGTTCCCTTCCCTGGGAAGCCTTGAGAAACCTTTCACCAATTTCCTGGTGAATATAGATCCAATCCCCTTGGATCTAAAACAAGGAGAAATTAACCATTCCCCTCCTTCCTCCCACCAACTCCTGGTGAATACAAATCCAACCCCCTTGGATCTAAAAACAAGGAAAAACCAATCAGGTTCTTAAAAAGAAGGCTTTTAATTAAAGAAAAAGGTTCAAAGTACAGCAAACAAAGTAAAAGTTGAGAAAACAAAGTAAAACTAAGACGCCTTGCCTGGCTATTTACTTACAAGTTTGAAATAGGAGAGACTTGTTTAGAAAGATGTGGAGAACCTGGATTGATGTCTGGTCCCTCTCAGTCCCAAGAGCGAACGAACTTCCAAACAAAGAGCACAAACAAAAGCCTCCCCCCCCCAAACATTTGAAAGTATCTTGTCCCCTTATTGGTCCTTTGGGTCAGATGCCAGCCAGGTTACCTGAGCTTCTTAACCCTTTACAGGGAAAAGGATTTTGGAGTCTCTGGCCAGGAGGGATTTTATAGTACTGTACACAGGACAGCTGTTACCCCCTTCCCTTTATAGTTATGACAGATGGAAAGGAACTACCCCTTGTTTCTAACATCACCATGCTCAATTTACACTAGATACAGAGAGACAGACACAGAGGGGGAGGTTTAGGTTGGATATTAGGAAAAACTTTTTCACTAGGTGGGTGGTGAAGCACTGGAATGGATTACCTAGGGAGGTGATGGAATCTCCTTCCTTAGAGGTTTTTAAGGACAGGCTTGACAAAGCCCTGGCTGGGATGATTTAGTTGGGGATTGGTCCTGCTTTGAGCAGGGGGTTGGACTAGATGACCCCCTGAGGTCCCTTCCAACCCTGATATTCTATGATTCTATTATTCTAACTACCCTCCACTTGTCTGGAAGACAATTTGTTTTTCCATTTGTTTGGTTACAGACTTTAAAGCATAATAAGTATCCATAATTCCTCATACAGTGTTAATACGTACATTTCACAATGACCAGTGCATCACCAACTTTCATTAGATCTCTCACATGATTATAGATAAATATCATAACAGCAATGTGTGAGGGATAGTCAGTTTGTCAGGCCTAACAAGAGTTGTTGTTACATGGTAGGGAACCCTTTGCCAATGGGCACTGAGGAGCTCTTAGGGTCACAGACAGTACAGGTTACAAGACAATAAGTAAAGTGGTAAGTCTTCAATCTGGCCAGACTTTTATGGACAAAGATGATTATGTCTCTCCATACCAGCATTCTTCCCTTCCAAATAGGTCACCTCCATGGTTTAGAAATGGGAGAATGGTAGAGGCTTTCCTTAACATACTATTGTTCAAAATATCTAAATATTTGTCTCTCGTAACTGTGGATATTCTTTAAGTGAGAAAGCTAAGGAGCCATATTTGTTGTATAACAACTGCCATATCCAGTTGTTGGCAGATATCTTCTGCTCTGAACTTACTTAAGGTTTTCAGACTTTTTCCTACAGTCCTAACCAAAACAAGTTTTGAAAAGCTGAACGAGGGAATGGTGAACTTGTCAAAACCAAGGGAATGTTCGAGTATGGATCTTGCTGACCTGTTCCTCAAAACATGATCTAGTACTATACAAATAATGTACTATAAACACAGAACTAGTTATTTCTGTTTGGTGCTTGGCATCTTGGTGATGGAACCTTTTGTGCAACTCAAATGGACCTGGAAGCCCCAAGATCAAACTCCCATCCTGAAGTCACAATGAAAATGAAACTCAAAATCCCAATCATTTGAGTGAATCCACCTGTCTTGCCAGTCCTGGGACACCTCCAGCATGGGAATATGAGTGGCGTACAGTTTTCCATGCAGTCCTACTAGCTTCCTGGGTTAGCTGATGGCATTAGTCTTGAGCCTGCTATGGGAGTGCCCTAAGCTTAAAATATGGATTACTTCAATTATAATGTAGATACCACCACCAATAAGCTGCTCCATGATCTAACCTCCACCATGGCAACTTTAGGACTTGCCCAAGCAGTCAGCAGTCCTGAATATTAAGCTGGGCTCATATTGGCACTGATCTTCAGTTCAGGAGAGGGCATCAGGAACATTAGCATCTTGTCTGCTTCTTGGCCCAGCCACCACCAGCTCTTCCAAAGAGACATCAGGTCTTTCCACCAAGAAACTGAACAGCCCATATGATCCTGCCCCCGAGAAAGTCCTGTAAACTTCCAAAACACCCCAGCTGAAAAAACTCTCCTCTCTAGGTCTAGGGTGGTCAATGATCTGGTAAAGCACTGTGACTCATTGCCTACAATAATTGACACCCAGTCCCCAAATGACCCCTATTGTCACTCACCATGGACTAGCTGGAGGTGGAAGGCTACAGTGTAAATGGAGAGGTCTGATCAACTGCAGCATACAGAATTTGAAGGAATGCTTCTTGTGGTGATGACTGAAGCCTAGAGATCCTTCTTCTCCATCACCCAAGAGCCCACTGAATCCCAGCTGTCTGAGCTGTCTAATACACCCATGCTGCCTTCTCTCAATGCCAGATGCTATCACTTCCTGCTGGGACAAGCTCTCCTGCTATGTTGCTCACAAGACTAAGACAATCACTGACAGCTTTCTGGCATGGAGGCAAACATGCTGGGTTAGAGAGAATTGCATGCACTCTACTCAGGAAAGAAAATCAGTCAGATGGGGATGGGCAGGAGTGAACCTCCTCCCAGGATAGGGCTTTCCCGAGCAGTTCACCAGAAGCCACACCGCTCTCTTTTCCCCAGGGGGCCTGTTTTCACTTCGAGATCCTCCTACTGCCCCATCTCGGTGGCTTCTGCTCCAACCACTTAAGTCAGAGACAGGATTGACCTGATTTCCTTCTCCCACTGAAACCAGGGTTCTTCTGAATGGATCATCTGTCCCTCTGTAGCCGATGTTCTGACTGCTGGGCCCGAGCTCTCTGCTTCCCTTCCCATACCCCACCACCAATGCTGCTCTTTCAACTGGGGCTCTCCTGAGTAGGTTATGTGGTTTTCCACCCCGACAGCCCTGTTGTCTCTTCCACTGAGACCAAAGCTCCACTTAGCTGTCCTCGCTGTTCTCTGCAGCTGCCTCTGCCTCAGGGCTCTGTCACCAGAGGGTTTCCCTCTTCCCTGTGGGCACTTCTATCTCCATTTCATTCCTGAGCTGCACTGAATCGTGCTAGGCTCCCAAAGAGGAAGAAGAGAACCCTTACGGAGCTGATTCTCCATGATTTATGCCCATCCTCACGCATGTTATGCTTTCCCACTGAGAGGAAGTCGAGCAGCAAAGAGGGAGAAGGGAAGAGGCTGGAAACCAGAACACTAGAAGACCGGAATTTCTGTCTGGTATTTTGACATTACTTTCCACCCAAATCAGGATGTAGAGTCAAAATAGTCCAATTTTTCACACAAGATGTTCCCAAAAAATTCAATTTGGCAAGTTCAAAACATTTCATTTCAAGACAGTTTGACACTAAACTGCATTTGCCTGTGGTGCTGTGGAGCCTGACGGGAGTTGTAATTTGGGTGCTTCTTGCCCTAATTCTTTCCTATGGATCAGGCTCCCAGCTGATGACATCTCCCATAACTGCAAAGGTTAGAGATCCATGCACATGTATAAGCCAGTGCTCTCACTCACTCACACACACATACAAGTGCATGCCGCACACATGCTTGTGCATCAAGACTGAATCGACCAGCCTGTTGCAAGTTAACCCACACCAGTGTGCTCTGCCATCTATAGGCCATTTCTTCCCTTCTTATAGCTCTGGGACAACTTGTTGAACAACACAGAGAGACAGAAAAAGTCCAGTAAAAGGGGTTAGGTCTAGAAGGATGATACAGAGCCAAAAAAAATTACAGAGGAATGGTAGGGGGCAGATGGAGAAGGAGGGAGGCTCTTTCTCTGGAGTACAGAGGGATGAGAGAGGAGAGAGAATTCACAATGGTGAAATCTGCAGCTGGGTGATAAGCCACCTACTTAGAACCAGTTGGGAGGAATATCCAGAAGAACAAAGGCCTTTGTAGTTGGCATGCAGAGAGTCTGGGTGATGAAACAGCTGGCAGAGTTAATAAGAGACTTGCTTTGAATGGCCAGGGAGTCTAATTCCAAAGAGAACTGGCAGGCCTGCGGATATTCTAGGCTGGCGTGTGTGAGAGCAGCAGCAGGTGTTCTCAGTGTGAAGAAAGGGCAACTTGTAAGGGGAACAGAGGAGCTTGGAGTGAGAGATGGGAGGATGTGGAGGAGGTAGGGTGGGGCTTTATGGGTGTGATACAGAGCATGGACAGGGTGTGGGGAAAGCTAGATTGAATGCAGAGGGTCTGAGGCAGGGTGCTGTTGTATAGAGTGGAACTGGGAAAGCGCAGACAAGATACAGTGCAGCCTGGCGTGGATGCAGGCAGGCTCAGAGAAGTAGCTGTGATGAAATGACCAATTTAAAGAACTGAGAGTCTTCAAATCACCTGGCCTATCAGCTAATGATCCAAAAGGAAGTAGGGCCCTGGTGCAACTGCTTCCTTGCTTACCTAGCCAGGGCAAGCATGTGTTACACTCTACGATTTATGCTCTGCATCTCCTTGTTGGTGAGGAGACCTGGCTGGCAGACTGAGCCTCCGTTTGTCCCCTCATCTTACTGTCACCTGCTAGCAATATCTAGCTCTAGCAATATCTAGCTCTAGCACACTGGTTGCACACAATCTGCAAAGGTAAAAATTGCAGGAAACCTCCCCATGTTTCCTCCACCATTATAAACATATATGCACAAATGCTCCTTTCCGACATGGAAGTGTTTTCCACACAGCTGAGAAATGCCATGGAACCACCCAGGAAGGGGCAGGACTGGGGGAATCCTGCAAGCTGAGTTCTGGACAGATGGAAAGTCCAGCTCTTTAGGGAATATGAGAGAGTCCCATTTGAAGAGGGTGAATGTTGCATTGCCTCAGCTCAGCTCCCCAGTCACCATATGCAGCAGTCATGCTTGCTTCTGGAATCCACCAGATGATTGACTGCTGGTGTGATGTCAAGGGCTCCTCGGGGCAGCCAGGGCCATAAGCCCTCTTCAGAGGATGTTCCTGATGGGAAACTGGAACCTGCTCCAATATTACAGCCATTGGACCAAATCCTGAAGCCTTTATTCATTCAAAACTCTCCTGGAGCTTAGTGGAGTTTTGCCTGAGTAAGGACTGCAGGATTTGGCCCATTAATCAGATAATGTAAGGCTATATAATTGACGTGATTTACAGTCCTCAATGCTGGCTTGCATACGTATCAGCTTGGGTTGTGATCTTAGTTCCTTTTATAAGTTAAGGACATTTGGGGCTGTTTGGTTTGTTGATGGGAGACCTTCAAGAAGCAAATTGGTGCTGCAGATACTGGTGAGTCAGCGGGTAGAACTCGCTCCTCGATCACTTTAAAGGGACTATGCCAATAGTGGCTTAAACTGAGCCGATTTAAAACTCTAATTTTACTTTGCACCATTTACGCTCTTTGATTTATACCCTTTGCTTTGTGAAGTTTCTAGTTTTTACCTTTAATAATATTTAGGAAATTTTCAGAAGGCAGGTTGGCTGGGCGGAAGTCACAGTATTTGTATAAATGGATGAGCACACAACCCATGTTCCTGAGTTAGACTGTAAGACTGAGGACCTGTCTAGCCCAGCAGTCTGTCTCCAACCATAACCAGTACCAGATGCTTCAGAGGAAGGGGGAAAATGCTCAGAATGAAGCATTTTGAAATGATCTATCAAAGAGGGCATTTCTTCCTCACCCCAGGTAGTTACTGGTTGATTGATGCTCTGATGCATAAGAGTTTATATCCTTTTCCAAATGTTTATCCTGTCTAACCTATTGATGTTCTTACTATTAATATAAACACCTAATTTTTTTAATCCTTCTAAGCCCTTGGCCTCATTGATATCTTGTGGCAATGAGTTCCACAAGTTACCTATACATTGTGTACAAATATTTCCTTGTATCTGTTTTAAACTTGTTTCTTCTGCTCAGTCATCTAGAAAAGTGTAGTTCACAGTGGGCCTGCTCAGAGAGTTAACATGACAATTGCCAACTGTAACAGGGTCTCCACCCCACACAAAACAGACCAGGTTAGGTTACTTAAGTGATAGGCTGCACATGGCAGACAGCCAGGGATTGGAAGGCTGATTGATGATGGAGCCCAGCTGAGAAGGATCAGACAGGGCTGGTATAAAGCCAGGAAGTTGGCAGCAGAAAGGGGCTGTAAGGAAAGTAATTTGCAGTTACTCCTTGGGAGGGGAAATTTGGGCTAGTAAATCCAGAGACAAGGGAACCAGATGATGTAGGAAGGAGTCCAGAGAAATAACAACAGGGTCTGGGAACAAGAAGACCATAATTGCTAGACATTGGGTTCCTGGACTGGAACCTGGAGTAGAAGGTGGGCCCTACCAGCCACTAGGGAAGTGGCACAGTCTGGGCAGTGAATAGGAAGACTGCCTCTGACAGTTTGTATGTGGAGACTTTGATACCCACAAATGGGAAAACATACAGTGACCTGGCTGGAGGGCCAAACCATGAAGAGACAGCACCCTGAGTCATAAAGAGAGAGGCACCAGGGTGTGTGAACCAGTGGCAGCAGGGGGCATCACTCCTGGAAGGAGCTAATCCCAACCAGGAGGAGGTGCTCCAGTGGTGAGTAGACCCCCAAGACGCCAACTCTCACAATTTTATCACACATTTCCTGATATTTTGCACATACCTAAACTTAATTTAATACTTTTATATTAATTTACATGTGTGCTTATAGATCTTGATGGGAGGGGCACATTCTTCTGAAAGAGAATTCTGGCCCAGCTGCTTGTGCTGGGGTCTGTACAGAGTGGCCAGTGTGCTTTGAAAATTATTGGAAGGGACAGCTGTCAAAAGAAGTTGCAGGCGTGCGGGGCTGCAAGGTCCCTGGCTGCTGGACAGCAGCATTCTGATGAATTTAGCACTTAACAGTGCTTTACAAACCCTGAATAGTCCCTGCCACAATACAGGCCATTTTGAGCTGGATCCTAAAATAAATGGGGACTCGGTGAATTCTTAGTGGACGGGGTTGTAATACAATGGGATGTATGATCATGTTTCCCTAGTGATTAGTCCCAGCAAGGGTAAAAGCTCGCTAATTATTCCTAGCTAACAATTATTGTCTCAAAGATCAGTTTCAGTTCCTACTGCTGACTATTACATCTGTCAATGAGAAGCCACAGTTCACTACAGCTGCACTTCTTCGTCCATGTGAGAAGGCAGGCAACGTTCTGTGTTGGCTGGAGTCTGAAGAGCTAGCGATGGGGAGGACAGTAGAGAAAGAAGTTGCACATCATACTGATTTACTGCAAACTACCAGTATACAACAGTAAACTCTTCCGCTCTCTTCATATTACTCTTATTTATATTTAATAGCCAATACTTTGGCTGTCATTCTTTAATCAAGATTTCTTTTAAACCTGTCTCAGATGCTTGGGGAAAACCCTGGGTAAATATTGTTATTAGTTAAGTAATAAGACACGACATGTTGTGAAATATTGCCCTATAATTCACGCTTGCTCTGCAATCCTGCGTTGGGTGGCATGAGGCCAAATGGCTTTGCATTTTATTTTTTACTTAAATCAAATTAAAAAAGACAACAGCAACATATCTGTGGCTGTTAAACCGTGGCTATTACTGCGGGCAAGGAGACATGCCATTTAATAATGTCTGTTGTCAAGTGGTTATTTTTTAATTTAGCGAATGTTGACAATTGTCAGGTTAAGAGCTCTGGAGACAGGTGTCCTTCACTTATCCAAAGGACGAACTTGACACAGGTGGCAGCAGCAGTGCAGGCTTCCCCATGCTGCCAAACAAGAGTGTGTGGCGATCCTATCTGGAAGCCGCACCTCTATGGTGTCATGGTGGAGTTCAGACTCCAGGGTCCATTCAGACCTTGGTCCGTGTGTTGAGACCGATACTATAGAGGCTAGTAAGGTACAATCATGGCAGTGAGGAGTTGTTGTTGTTGTTTTGTCCACTAGAAACATGAGTCAGGCCACCACTTATTAGTCTTTTGCTGATAACTTCTGACGCAGACCAGTTGCCTAGAACCAAATTCAGCCTTTACCTAAGGAAGTGCAGCAGGCAGGCCGAGTTGTAGGAAAGAGATTTTTACTGAGCATGCACAGAGCCAGTGCTACACGCAGAGGGGCCTGTGTTTGGCCAGTAGCAGCCTGACCACCAGCTTTCACTTCTGAGCCCCTGGTGTCACACCAAACCAGACCCCACCTGAAACCTCTCACCCTCTTTTTTGCAGTTCAGCTTCTTGCACTACAGGTGCAATTCCAACTGAAATCGATGGGAGTTGTGTCTGCTAATGGCAAGGGAGGACTCTGGCCTTAGAGGCAAAATGCTTTCCTCTGCGCCAACCTGTTATGTGGTTACATTTCAGCTTAGAATGGGCTTTTGTGGGCAGTGTTGAGATTTTAGTCTTTATGCAGTTTCCCTGTGCTGGAGGTGGAAGTATGTGCATTTCTGACACAGAGAAAGTGAACATTTGACTTGGAGCATAATATTCTCTTACTGACAGCCACTGCCACATCCTGTCCACAAGGCGCAGTGTCCACACACCAGACTACCACTCAGAGAGTCAGGCTAGCAGCATAGAGAACTATATTAGAAGCCCAAAGTGCCAGTTCATTCCTGCTCTGTGCCTCTTGCAGGCCATTCCCCCACACGTCCAGAGCCCCTGGTGTGCCACACCCCCATGCGACTGGAGGCTTAAATTCAGCTGAACCTCTGGCTCTCAGAGTTCCAAATGGTTCATTTTGGAGAGAGGAGGGTTAGGGTCAAAATGCTGCTCCCAGTTTTGCAGCTTCAGCTCATCCGTACTGTGTAATGAAATTTGCAGCAAGCAACTAAATGGAGATTTCTGTTCATCTGACCCTGTGCTGGTCTGATGCAGGGGACATATGGAGGTCCCAGTAAAATTGCCCCGAGTTTCAAAAGAAGGAGGATCCTTTGCTTCCCCTTACCCAAAGATAGCCAGTGAGGGGGAAAATGAGCAACTGTGCTCCACGCTGTGGGTCATCCAGTCTGGGATGATTTCCAGAGCAGTATCACATCCTCTGAGAGTGTTGGCTGATGTTTAGCACTGAGATATATCAATATTCCCGATGACAATAAATATAGCTCTTAGGAAAAGTCCAGGGCTTATCTTGATTGGCTAACAGATGAGCAGGCGTATGGTACTGTTGAATCCATCAGCATTAACCGGGCAGAGGTAAGTCTGATCAATACTGACACTTGAGTACATGGGTAGCCACTGGAAAATATTAATTTACAATCATGACCGGCACCTCTCATTAACCAGAAATGTGTTAACCCTAATTGGTTCAACAGGGCTCTGCTGTATCACACTCCGCCACTTGCAGCCTTTCCATCAATACCTTGTAAATGAACCAGAAGTTCCTGTTGACCGGAACATGATGGATTGAAACCTGAGCTGTGAGGTGGCCAAACTGGCAGCTGTAGCGCAGCATCCCAGTGCTTATGAATGTGTGTCCAGTACATATGCCTGTGTATATGTGGGACTCTGTGCATGCCTTATGGCCATGTTGAGTAGGCGCTAAACTGATTGGTACCATCTGTAAATCTGGCCCTCTACATATGCACCAGTGCTTATGTCCATATACATGACATATGCACACCTGTGTATCTGTGCATGTGTGTTTATATATGTGCTCATCTGCAGATGCTGGCTGTATGCACATGTGTGAGTATTAGGCTGTATGCAGATGACAGTGTATTTGTGTGCATTGGCTGTGTGCACACTCAGCAACGTGTATGCATGTATCCTGCTTAAACTAGGGTTTTGAGCTGTAGTACCTGTAGTGGAGACTTGTCTTCTCTACAACACCAAAAGCAGCAGAGCAGCCCATGCAAGCAGCCTTAGTGGAATGTGTAACAACTATGCATACACATAACGTATAGATGTGTGCAGTGATAGTGTGTGAGTTGGTGTAATTTTGTGATTAAGGCAGAGTATTGAGAATCAAGAGAGTCCTCCTGTATATGACCTTGGGCAAGTCTTTTCACAGTTATGTGCCTCAGTTTTCCCTTCTGGAAAACGTTGGGCATGAATGTTGCCTAAATTTGTGATTTCCTTGCTTGACAGAGTTTGCACTGCAAATAAACTCAGTTCCTCTGACATAGTCCTGTGCTTTAAACGAGCAGTCTTCACTCCTGATTAACCTCTGTTAGTCCTCACCACCGAACTCATTTTCTCCAATATTGAGGGAGCTGCATGGAGGAGACTTACCAGAATGAGGTGTTTTCCCAGATACTCACTCGAAGTTTTATGCACTCCCTTGTAAGTTCATCTCCCTCAATACTTCCTCTCCATCCTTGTTGTTTCAACACCATGTGGTGCTCAGAGGTCTTTGGATTGGCACATTAATAAATGGAGAATATTGGCAGATGATCATGCCTGTGATGGAGGGTCTACCCCACACAGGTGTAAAATGAGCAGTGGAGGTGAGTCCTCCAAGAAGCCTAGAGAGTCTGTGTTGGGCGCAGCCAATCTGGGAAGAGTTGCAGGGATCAACCAATCAGGGCCCAGCAGGTTTATATAAAAGAAGCTGCTGTGCCAGAGGTCATCAGTTGCTACAGGGAGCTTAAGAAGTCAGGACTGTATCTCCAGCAGGCTGAGAGTCCTGCAGCACTAGGCTTGCCAGGTGACCAGTTTTCAACCAGAAAGTCCAATTGAAAAGGGCATATGGCAGGGTGGACTAGGTCTGGAGGCCCCTTGCAGGAGATCTTGTCTCTGCATCACCCTGCTCCAGATGAGAGCAGAGAGAAGTCCTCAAACAGCGTAGAGTGGCTGCAGAAGAGCGGCCAATCAGAGGAGCTGCTGGAGCAACCAATCTGGGGCCAGAAGGGCCCTATACAAGACAAGCAGCAAAGCAGAGAAGTTCAGTTGCTGGGTGGAGCTTGAGGAGTGAAGACTGGGTGACTGGCTGGCTGAAAGGGCAACAGCAGTACCACAGACAGCTCACTGTGGAGCTCTCATTGCAGACAAGACTGAAGCTGAGGGAAGGCTGCTGAAGACCAGGTGCCTGGCTGGTGGGAAGAGCAGCAGAACCAGTGGAAGGTCAGTGCAGGCAGGTTGAAGTCCAGGGGGACTGAGCATAGAACCTGGCCAGGCCAGCGAAGGTACTGAGATGGACCCCGCTGGTCTGGTTGAAGACTGAACCCAGGAAGGCCTGCTGAAACACTACCAGCTGTGGGTACTGGGATGGGTCCTGGCTGGGTGATTGAAAATGGTAGTGCCACTGGGAAGAAGCCTAAGAGCTATAGCCCCATACCAGAGCTGTGATAAGAACTTGGGACTTTATACCCCGGAAGGGGGGGCAGTGTATGTGGCTCAGCCAGGGGGCTGAGTCGCTGAAGACCCATTGAGAGAACTATCAGCCAGGAGGTGCTCATAAGAAGGGGGTGCCACCCTAATATAAGAACTAAAACAAAAAGCAGGCTAACACCCAGCTAACCAAAGGGGGCTGCCTGTGAGAGGCGAGTGTTGCTGCTGAAAAGATGGTGATTGCAGGTATATCGGCCAGAGAAAAGGGGGCATGCATGAGAGGTAGGTGCTGACCCCATTACAGGGCACCAGTCAGTGTTTCTGACTGGACACCCAAAGACTGGTTGCTGTCTGCAGGGACGCCAGAACAGGTGGGGCTGAGCCGGCGGGCAGGGAGGTGCTGTGAGGGGATCACGGCACAGAGCTGGCAGTGGGGGACAGCAAGTGGCTATGTCTCCCCTCTTTGCTGTACCCAGCATGCGCCCGCTCTGGAGTCTCTCTTGCCACCTCACCCAGTGGTAGCAGTATTGGTGGCGGCAGCAGCTCTGGGGATGGACAGCGAGAGCATACCCAGGAGCAGCCCGGGCTCTGCCGCTCCCCTTGTTGCTGCTCCTGCCCCGCCGCCCCCTGTGTCCCTGGGCAGTGCCCCTGCTTCACCAGCTCCCACCTTGCACGGGTGAGTAGCTGGGGCAAGGCATGGCCCCCCCCCATCTGTGTGCCTGCTGTGCTCCCTGCCTGGTGCAGCCAGCAGGGAAAGGTATCCCTGCTCAGCCCGGCATGAGGATCCCTGCTCCCACTGGGCAGTGGGGATCCGCTGCCCCGCTGGTGAGGGAAGTGGGCTATGAGCAGCATTTTACCTGGCTGCTGATTTCCCACCCACCCACAGCCTGGAGCTGCCATGTGCCCAGCCAGCCCCTGCGGCAATACCCCCATTTGCCCTGCTTCCCCAATGGGGCTGCCTTGGCTCTGAGCCTCACCCCCACCCCCTTCTTGGGTATGCACTCTACCCATGCACCCCCCCACACACACCGCAGGACGTAGAGACTGCTCCCTTCCCACTCATTCCCCAGGAGAAACACGGAGACCACAATGCCTTCCCTGGCCCCCAGATCCCAAAATCCTGGAATTACTATGTGCTGCATCTTTTTTTGTGGGGGGGGGAGGGGCACTGGAGGTTTAGCTCAGTAGAGTCAGTATCTCTTCTTCTCCCTACATTCTTCCCTCCCTTTCCCTCCTTCCTCAACGATATTGCTTAAAAAGGGTCTTAAATACCCGCTGCCTTGTTGGGGTTATTACAGGACTTGCCTAGTTGAGCCGTGGACCTTTTCTCTGCATAGCATAGAGATCTCTGCACAGCGATCTCTGATCTAAATGTGATTTTGGTGAAGGTAAGGCTAGGATGCTGTCTCTTTGGACAGAGGAGAGGGGAAAGAATGAACTTTTCAGCCAAAATGAAGATGCAGCCGGCAAAAGCCCATGTTTTACTCTCATTGTACAGAGGAGAGAGGGAGAATCCTAGTAGGTTTTCATGCATTGTCTGTTTTTATATGTCATGATGCACAGTACCTTGTGTAGTAACTATCAGTATCCCAACCCTTCTCTGTTGAAGGGTTGTTATGGCAGCAGTCTTTTCCTTCTTGTTTTCTTTAGCATCTCTGGTTCAGTGCAGTGTTAGGGATATAGGTAATGGTACTTATTGTAGTAGTAGTGAGCAACCCCTTGACATTTCCTAAAGTACCCTGACAAATATGAATATAAGTATTGCAGCAAATCTTCACCACCCCCACGTTCCTCTGAACACGTTGTGATAATGGTTAAGATTGAAAGAGGGGGTAGGAAAAATGCCATTTTCTGCAATAATTCCTGCTTTGGGGTTTAGGTGTTTTTGTTTTGATTGGAGGGGAGAGGAGTGAACAGGATGGAGTCTTGCGAGGGGGTGGAGCAAGGGTGTCCGGTTTTCAGAAATTGGAAAGTTGGCAACCTTATGCAGCACCATGGACAGAGCAGTTGCTGGCAGGGATCAGGGGAGCAAGAGGGAGCTCCTGGCTGGCTGCTAAGACTGACATGATGAGGCCCTGAGGTAAGGGTAAAAAAGGTGCTGGGGCCATGGGGAATTGACCCAGGGAAACATACTAAGCAGTTGGAGGGGATGCAGCACGTGGCTGCCATCTACAGGCCTGGGCCCTCCCCCACCTGCCACTGGGGAAGTGACACAGCCGGAGGTCTGAGTCGCGAAGAGAATGCTGTGGTTCCAGCCATCCAGGGTGGTGGTGGCGGGGGGTTGTAGGCGGAATCTGGGACAGAGTGACGGTGTGCATGGGCTGGAGCGTCTACCTCAAGCTAATCCCTCACGTGACTAGGAGGAGGCACCAGCTTGGCAGTGAGCGATGTGCACTGTGACAATGCCCTTTGCCCTGCTCTCCGAGCCAAGCTATATATACTTTGGCTATATTCTACTTTCCTCATTGGGCCAATCCATCCATCTCCCTAATCATTGTTGTTGCTCTTCCTATCACTCACTCCAGTTTATTAATAACATTCTGGCTGTGAAATGCCCAGGAGAGAATGAAATATTCCTGGTGGGGTTGCACCAAGTGATAAAGAGAGACGACTACATCCCCTCTGTATTATTTGATGCCTTTCACCTGTGGTCTATAGAGACACCATTTCCCTCTACCCTGTCTTCAACCTGCCTTATGCTGTTCATTCCTTCTTCCTGCTCTGCATAAACGGCCAACGTCACTTATCACATAATCCGAGGGGAAAGGATATTTCTTATAGACCCAAATGTTGTTGCCCAACACAAAGGAAATCTTGGAATATGTTGTGTTACTAGTTTTTTTTTTTTTTTGCAGATCTGATCTATTATAGGGTGTGACAATCCCAGGAAGGTTGGCAGAGAGAGAGCGAGAGAGTTATTATTTGGCAAAGGATTAAATGGCTTGTCCCAGTGTGTTCACCGAGAATTAGAATTGTATCTGGAGAATAAGAAACAAGGTCTGACCCTTTAAACCCAGAATTCTGTCAATGATGGAGATGGGTCACTTGCAGCCCTAATGTCTCGTGTGCAGTGGTTGGACCTGTAGAAGCACTGCTTATTGATCGTATCACTCTGGTGTTAGGAGCACAAAACACGTTTCAGAAAACAAATCAAGCAGAGGGTGAAGGAGCCATGGAGACAGAAGAAGGAAGAGGGTACAGATAGTGGAGGAGATAAAAACCAAAAAGGGATTAGAAAGAGGAGGAGAGGGAAAGCCAGACAATGGGAAGAAAAGAAACAAGGCAAAGAAGGGCTGAGGTGGGGGAATGAAAAGGGTTGGAGGGGAAGCAAAGTGAGATTATAATCAGAGTATGATGGGTCACAATCTGCCTTTACCCACATGCAAACAAGTGTTTGCAGTCAATAGAATTGTACCTGCTAATAAAAGGGCTGAGTTTGGCACTATGTCTTACAAGCTTTAAGGGAAGATTTAGTACCAGTTTGACTTGATCTAAGACCAAGATTTATGGCTTGGCTGAAACTGACCAAACTACAGCACTCCAGTTACTCAACGCATGCTATAAATTGTCCCTTCATGAGGATTCGTATCACCTCTGACCAGCACTGCACCCACTCAGTGAGGAAGCTGACGCTGACTAGATGGACAGGGCTGCTAACACCAGTAAACTGGTGTTGGTGTTGGTGTTCTAAACCCAGCTGTCCTAGATTCCCACTGGGACTTGCTGACTTTTCTGGCTGCCACGGAACACTCACCAGCAATCAGACTAATTTGAATGATTTATAGTGGGGACAGAGTCTATTCACAGCGTGGACAGATGCCCCATTTAAGGCTCTTCCAAGTGATTGCAGCCAGTGCTTGTTCCACAACAGCACAGAAGTCTAGTACAGCTTCTTTTCTCCCAATCTGCATCCTGAGTCCATTTTGGGGGTCCTGGGGATGGCAAAGAATTCCAGTTCAGGTATTTCTCCCTAGCACTGGAGCTGGGGACCCAGTGGGTTACCAAATTCCAGTCCACATTCTTCTCTTTGTTTGCCTTGTCTGCTTAGATTGTAAGCTTTTCAGGGCAGGGACTATCTCCGTTTGTAAGGCACCATGCTCAACAGGCACCTAGGCAATACTGTAATATAGTGCAGTGATAGGTACAGTTTTGTGCCCTATTCTCTCAGGGCAGAATTTGAGTCATTGCCACTGAAGTCAATAGGAATTATTTGTATGCTGTAATGGGAGAATGGGGGCCCAGGATTTTTTGTGTCTACTTCAATGGATGCAGGATTGGGTTTTTTGGTAGCTTGGGGAAAGATATGGTGGACAGGGGGAAAACCCCCCACTTGTCCCCCCCTGCCCCCCCCCGGAGCAGCTTTTCAGCTCCTGGCAGCATTTAGAGGTCAGATGATTTGGCTTTTCAGAGCTTTAGTATTTTAAGTCCACCTGAGCTGACGGCTGCATTTCCACTCACAATGTGGCTTAACTGAGTGGAATTTTATTTCCTGGCTGCACAATAAAGAGCACAAAGGTTACCACATCTATTAAATCCCAGAGGGGGGAGAAAGAAAGAAACACCAATGCACACAGGTCATCTCCAGGGTGACAGAGAATAGGGAGAGGATCACAGAGGGCTTCAAAGCAATTTGTTGCCTCTTCTTCATCATTAGTGATATTTCCAGAGTGTGCAAACAACGAGTACAACCAATCCAGCCTGGTCACGGGCTTTTTGTTGTTGTTTTTTGTTTGCCTCATCACTTTCCTTTCATCGGCCTCCTGGATTTTCTCACTTTTTTTTTTTGTCACTTTGGATTGCTGTAGATCCCAGAGAGACTACACAGGGTGACAGCTCCCAGGCAGTTTAGCAGAAGAGTCAACTGCGATGACAGAAGCACAAAAGGGAGGAAAGAGAAGCCCTCCAGAGTTATAGTTTTTCTGCCTTTATTTTGCAGTGTCTATAAAATAAGGAGAAATACTAAGAGGCTGCTTCTTTTGTAATGACTTCCAACGGCCTAAATCTGACGCTGACAAGATGCGCTGAGAAGCCATCAGCAATTCTCTCTTCCTTTTCCTCCGCCTTGCTTTGAGTTGAGAATGCTGGGCTGAAGAGAGGACCTATCGGCACGCTATTGCTCAGGGAAGGGACAGCAGGTTCTTGATCTTCATATTAAATTCCTGGAGACTGTCAGGCAATAAGATAAAGAAATATGAGCTCAGTTAAAGCATTGCTACTTCAGTGAACACATTTTGAAACTGCGCAACCTGGTATATGGAACTTATAAACTCCACACAACCACTCGAAGTTTATAAACTCTGCAGAGACATCATGGCTCTATCAGAGGTTCAGTTATTTATTGTAGATATCACCAAGGTTAATTAAGGCCCTGTCTACATTAAGGAAATTGGCACTAATGTAATTACCTGGATGTAGTTTAAAAAAAAAATTGCATAAGCCACATACGGAAGTACCACATTACTGCATCTAGATGTGGGTATCCTCCTATGTATCCTAGAAGATTAGAGTTGGAAGGGACCTCAGGAGGTCATCTAGTCCAACCCCCTGCTCAAAGCAGGACCAATCCCCAACTAAATCATCCCAGCCAGGGCTTTGTCAAGCCTGACCTTAAAAATGTACTGCCTGTCCTGTGTCTTTTCAGGTATGCACACACTTTGTGTGAGGTCATTTGGCATTAATCTGGCCACAATTTTTATTGTTTTAAGAATAAGATTAATCCCTGGCAAGGGAGATGCAGAAGTCGACCATGTGGCTGGAATGTCCCCCTACTGCCACGATAGGGGAGCAGCTGTTCAGTCAAGAGTTCGCCTGCGCCCAGTCTGGCAGGGAGTGAAGCATGAGCTGATCTGTACCAATTCCCTGTATGGCAAGCAGGTATCTTCCTCCACCAGGCTTCACACAGAGAGAGCTGAGGAATGAAAGAGGCTGTGAGCAGCGCAATTTTCCTGGCCACTGCAAAAGTCCTGTCCATGCAGTCACCTCGCACGTACTCTGAGAACAGCCAAGCGTGGCCACTCAGACTGGGTGTTCTAAATCATTCTAACCTTTAACAATATTTTAAGTTTGCTACTTTTTTAAAAAACTATTTCATTTCTACTTCTGAATTTCTGTCTTTACACTCCAGTGCACTCCTTGGGGAGCAGCGACACCGCACACACAGACGATAAGCCCATGCAGCCACAACTATGTTGCCCTCAGCATGTGGCGCTCTCTCTCTCTGTCTCTCTCACACACACACACACAAAAAACCAACCAGCCTCTACACCCACAACTATATTGCCCCAGGACCCTGCCTCCTACAAACACCATGAATGGGGGGTGGGGAGGAGACTGATCCAGACTGACAAAATTATTTTTATATAATGGAATGAAAATATTCCCTATAGTCTTGCTGCAAGAGGAATCAAAAAATCATGGTTTAACCTCTGCCTTCTCTCTTCCCTTCTGTATACCAGGGAATGACCCGTACTTTGAAAGTAGCACGCATAATTCTAATACTACAGGGACCCCTCTTCTTTGTTTGTTTTTTTGTTTTGTTCTTTTGCCCGGAGCTTGGCTGGAACTAACAGTTCAAATTAGCTCATCTATCTACAAGATTGTATCCCAGGCTTATAGCCATATCAGTGCTGAGTACTTTAAATCCAACAGCCTACATGCATGCAAATTCTCACGCACCATGTGCACCTTCCTTCACACACTCATGCAGAGTTGCATCCCTTCATGCAGCTGCATTCGTGCAGGTGCGCATACATGCACTCTCGCACCCCCACACTGTTGCATGGCAGGTGTTAATCATGGTGTCCAAAGCAATGCTGAACCCAGTTTGTCCTGGTCAACACTGGTGGCTAAATCATGTTCTCGGTGGTTCAGCTGCACTCACTGCTGACAGACAGTGTTAGCACCAGATATTTTTCATAGTGTAGACAAAGCAGGAATATTTTGTTCCACGCAGCAGCAGTCAGTCTGCTACTTGGAACAGATTGGCCTGTCTGTCTGTGGTAGATTAAGGCATGAATGGATGGATCAGCTGATTTGGGCCCCACACTCGTTGAAGACTGAGCCCATGCTGCAAGGGAGAGGCCCCAAGTCCTTTTTCAACAGCAATCTCCAGTGCCTATTGGTGCATTTTGCTGTCTACTGTACTTCAGCAAGGGTGCGTCTCACCCACAACCTTGGATCTAGAGCAATCCATTCGGATTTCCTGCATCCATGGAGAAATCGGTATGGACCCAACAGCCTCCATTGTTTTGCAAGTAACATCAAATAGGGTGCTTCCAGGTGGGAGTAGCGGATTGCTTTCCTAGCCAGTGATCCTGGGACATGGATGGAAACATATTTGGCACCTCCTGGGAGGGGGATCAATTCCCTCCAACCTAGACCTTGAAATGCCAGAAAAGAACCCCTCTGAAGATGCTTGGGACCTATTTCCCATTGCTCAATCTAATCTCTTTGAAATCTCATAAAGGTCCCAGGGATCACAGAGATGGACCAACAAGTCTCAGAAGAGAGGACAAGCCTGGGCCTGGGCCTGGGCCTGGGCCTGGGCCTGTGCTGGAGGTAACTCTGTGGAGCCTACAGCAAAAACTTCCTGCTGGGTACAACCTGCTGAGGGAACATCCCAACAGTTGGCAGGTTATGACCCACCCATGGATACTGTAGAGCTGTTCTCCATCCTGGACTACAGTGCCCTGAGTGATACCTTCGACGTTGTGACAGCTCAATGTGATTAGCTGACACTCCAGGACTGTTTTTCAAGCAACCCGCCACAGTCAACAGGGTCAACAACCTCTGAAAAAGCATCTCAACAGTTTCCCCGCTTTGAATTATGGGCTGAGATCTTGTGCCAAATAGAGAGAGATCCCCAAACTGAAGAATTCAGATATCAACTCCTTAGACCCTTAAGCCTGCCTGACAGGAACTCCTATGGGTAGCTCATGCGCTTCCTATGGCCCGACATCTAGGTAGGGTGAAAACCCAAGAAAGATTGTTGGCTCAATCTTTTGGCCAGGGAGATATATATATATATATATATATATATATATATATATATATATATATATATATATATATATATATATATATATATATATATATATATAATAGTGTGTGTGTGTATAGAAGTAGCGGACTTCTGTGTATAGTGCCTTGATTGCCAAAAAGTTGCCCCAAAGGGTCGGGGCCAGGCCCCTCTCATTTCCCTACCCCTCACTGCAACCTCCTTCGAGCAGGTAGGGATTGATCTAATAGGCCCTCTGGAGAAAAGTGCCCAAGGTCACAAATTAATTTTGGTACTTGTGGACTATGCCACCTGATATCAAGAGGCAATTCACTTATGAAACATCTCTGCTTCCAGTCTAGCATAAGTGTTTCCCCAGGTTGGCCTTCCATCAGAAATCATCACTGATCAAGGGACAAATTTCGTGTCCCAGGTGCTCCAACAAGTGTGGGCACTGTTGATAGTAAAACCTCTCTGGACCTCAGTCTACCATCTCTAGACAGATGATCTAGTGAAGTGGTTCAATAAGACCATCAAGAGTATGTTAAAAAAGTTTGTGGGAAGAGAGACCAAAGACTGGGATCAGCTACTTTCTGAGCTTTTGTTTTCTGCGCAGGAGGTACTGCATGCCTACAAATGCTTCTACCTCTCAAGCTCCTTTCTGGGAGACAATCTCATGGAGTGTTAGATTTGGTATGGGAGTTTTGGGAGGCTCAACCCATCCACTCTACCAATGTCCTCCAATATGTTATTCAAATGAGGGAAAGGTTAGAATGCTTGGGCTGCCTTGCCTGAACTAACCTCTCTCAGGCCCAGCAGCCGCAGATGTGACAATCTAATAAAGGGGCTAGAGCTAGGGAATTCCAACAGGGAGACTAAGTGCTCCTACTTCTTCCCAGCTCAGAGAGCAAGCTTCTGGCCAAATGGCAGAACCCATATGAAGTGCTCTGTTGAGTGGGGCCAGTATATTACAAAATGTATTGCCCAAACCAATGAAAGAAACAGCAGATTTAGCATATAAATCTATTTAAAAACATGAAGGGTCCAGGAAAGCTTCCCCATCAGAGGAGGGAGAAGAGGATCCAGGATCTCAGCTCCCTAAGCCTGCTGTAAGGGAGATAAAAGAGGTGCTACTTGAGAAGGGGCTGTCTAATGGGCAGAGGAGACAAACTACCTCCTGAAAGCCTACAAGGAGGAGTTCTCTCCAATATTGGGATGAACCTCCTTAGTAACTCACCACGTCTGTATAGGGCCAGGGTCCAAGTCTCTCCAGAAAAACCCTGTTAGTTCAGGAAGTTCAGGAAATGTTAAGATTGGGAGTAATTGAGGAGTCCTGTAGCCCCCGGTGTAGTCTGGTGGTTCTGGTTCCAAAAGTGGATGGGATGTCCGATTGTGGGTAGATTCCATCAAACAAATGCTATTTCTGAATTTGATGGTATCCAATACCATGGGTCTATGACCTACTGGATCACCTTGGGAAAGCCCTCTTTATCATAACTGTGGCATTGCACTCCATAAGTTTTATGAAAATATGTTTATAAGTGTGACTATAAGGTAACTGGAATATACTTAATGCAAAAGGTCTCTTGTAGGGTATCATTACAAAGCTTAAAATCTACTGAGTGTGTTCATCCTATTTGTATGAATGTATCATTCTTCTATCTGAAGCTAGAAATATGAAGTATTACTCTGAAGTCCTATTGTAATTATGCAAAGTGTGGACTATTAATGATGGCTTGGAATCTTGATGGCTCCCATTGACTAGGACAATTGGTTGTAAACGGCTCTGTTTACTTGCAAGCCTTCCTGTGTTCCTGTGAGTCAGGCTGGGAAGAATGGAGGCTTGGGGTCTCACAGGACATGTGACCATGTCATAAGCCTGGTGCTTTTCCATTTAGAAGGAGGGGTGGGGACCCAGAGAGACAAAAGATTCCTGCCATGGGCCAAAGCTATAAAAGGGGGTGGAACAGAACAAAGGGGGCTGCAGTTATGAGAAAACCCCTAGTTACCACCTGAGCTGAAACTAACAAGAACTATGCCAGAGGAAAGGATTGGGCCCAGACTAAGAAGGAGTCTAGTCTGTGAAAGAAGCTTATTGGAACATCTCTGAGGGTGAGATTTGCCTGTATTCAGTTTCTTAAATGTATTAGGCTTAGACTTGCATGCTTTTTTTCATTTTGCTTGGTAACTTACTTTGTTCTGTCTGTTATTACTTGAAACCACTTAAATCCTACTTTTTATACTTATTAAAATCACTTTTATTTATTAATTAACCCACAGTAAGTGATTAATACCTGGGGGAGCAAACAGCTGTGCATATCTCTCTATCGGTTTTATAGAGGGCGAACAATTTATGAGTTTACCCTGTATAAGCTTTATACAGAATAAAATGGATTTATTTGGGGTTTGGATCCCATTGGGAACTGGGTGTCTGGGTGCTGGAGATAAGTGACTTGCTGAGCAGATTAAAGTCTGCAGCTTTGGGGGTGTGGACCAGACCTGGGTCTGTGTTGCAGCAGGCTAGCGTGTCTGGCTCAACAAGGCAGGGTTCTGGAGTCCCAAGCTGGCAGTGGAAAATGGGCTCAGAGGTAATTCCAGCACATCAGGTGACAGTCCCAAGGGGGTCCCTGTGACCGAACCAATCACAATAACATTAGATCTAATGAAGGGGAATTTGCCAATAGTCCTTCTCACATTTCATGAGAAAAAAAATGTTTTTTCTACTCCTGTGGGGCCTATTCCAATTTCTTACCATGCCCTTTAGATTGCATGGGGGCCCAGACACCTTTCAAAGACTGATGGACCAGTTGTTATGGACCCATCAGTTCTATGCTGCTGCCTACCTATATGATGTGGTGATTTACAGTCAAGACTGGCCCACCCACCACCAGAACCTAGCAGACGTTCTTCAAGCCCCACAGGAGGCCCATTTAACAGCAAATCCAAAGAAGTACAAGGTGGGAAAATGGGAAACAAATATTTGGGGTATCTAGTAGGGAACGGTAAGGTACAATCCATAGTGGACAACGTTGTGGCCCTAGTAAACACTCCCATACCAAGAACAAAAAAACAAAAACAAACCAACAAAAAAACCCAAACAGGTCTGAGCCTTCCTAGGCCTAGTTGGGCTCTATAGAAGATTTGTGCCCAACTTCACCCTATTAGCCACAATACTTACTGACCTCATTAAAGAATCATTTCCTGGACAAGTCATGTGGTCGCTCCAGTGTGTCCAAACATTTCAGAAAATTGAACAGATTTTAGTTAACAAGCCAGATTGCACAACCCCAATTTCTCCCAAGAATTCATTCTCCAAACACACACTTTGCACTGCACCATGGGTGCAGTGTTATCCCAAAGCTTTCATGGACAAAAACACCCTATCCTGTACGTAAGTAGAAAATTCCTTGACTAGGATACCTGATACTCTGTCTTTGAGAAGGAATGCGTGGCCATCCACTAGGCCATAAAGGCACTGAGTCATTACCTAGTTGGTACACCCTTTGTCTTGTCATGCACCATGAGGTACCAAGATGGCTCCAAACCATGAAAAACTCGAATGCCTGTGTGACATGTTGGTACTTAGCCTTACAGCCTTCGATTTCAAATAGAGCACCAGCCTGGGAAGGGCCATTGGAATGCAGACTTCCTTTCATGAACAGAAGAAGACTGAGAGCTCTGCCCAGTGCCCCGACTGGCCCACTCAAGGGGGAAGGAGATATGTGAAGGTATAAAGGATACCATTCCACTGAGGTCAGAGGCCAGTAGATGGCTGGCTGGTTGATTAGCCCTGCCTGCTGCACCTGGGAAAAGACCTGCAGCTTCATTGACTGATCCTCATACAAGGACAAGCAGGAAATGAAGAGAGAGCCGCAATACCTGCGAGAGGCTGGAGCTACTGCTGGGAGCAACCACTCCCAGGAACAAAATGGACAGAAGGGAAGTCCTGTTATCACAAAGGCTCTGACATAAGAGCCAGGAACTTTTGGGTTGAGGAACTTACAGGGGTTGAGGGACAGACTTGGAGAAGTTTTGATCTTGTTTTGTTGAGGAGACTTGAAATAAAAGAAAAAGGAACTGCAAAACCTGACTGGGCTGGAAACTCCCTTCCCTGGACTCTCTGAGAAGGTCCCAGGCAGAATTGCTCCCAGGAGGACACAGCCTCAGCAAGAGCAAGCCTAAGACATGCCCCAAGCTCTGACACCTCCTGTGAACAATGGGTCAGTCTGTGCACTTCCCCCCATTCCTCCTGTGAACAATGGGTCAGTCTGTGCACTTCCCCCCTGAGGCCAGGTCTACACTAGCTGTGTAGAGGTAGTTATAGCGATCTAACCCCCAGTACAGACAGCGCTATGTCAGCAGGAGAGCTTCTCCCGTCGACATAGCTACCGCCTCTCACAGAGGTGGATTAACTACACAAACGGGAGAAGCTCTCCTGTTGGCATAGTAGCATCTTCACTAAAACACTCCAACAGCACAGCTGCACTGGTGCACTGTGCCTCAGGCTGTTTCCTCCCGCCCACAGCAGATTCTCAGCCCCACCCTTCTCTCACCTGCTCAGTGCTCAGCTCTAGCGCAGAGTTCAGTAGCGGGGCTGGACAAGCAGCCCATTGGTGCTGAATGAAGTATAGGGAGAGAAGAGAAGGAAGGAAGGAGCATCTCTACAGCGACATCCACCACACCAACAGCTCCCACAACAATGTCGCCTGACTAGCAACAATAACAGCTGACCAAAAGAGTGGCCAAAAGAAAGACGTGCATAGAGGTCACACCTCAGTGCTCACGCTGCTTCACTTCCCTACCGCTTTCTACACTGTCATCCACAAGGTGCTACTGATCGGTTTCCACGATACAGCACTGCCAACCACAAAACTCCAGACACCCAAAATCCTGAGACTGGCCCCAAACTTGTGAGTTTGTGGGAGAAGAAGTTTGTCTGTCTGCCTTTGGCTGTTTGACTCCCCTGCACACTGTGGTGTGTGGGTGGCTGTTTAATTTTTCAAAATCCAGCTGCACAGCGTGAGGCAATTCTGGCCCTGCTGCAGGAGCTCTTGCCTTTGGCTGTTTGACTCCCCTGCCCACCGTGGCATATAAGATGCTGCCTGATGGAGAGGAGCCACCAGCTTCTCCCCAAACCCCACCAGTCTGTTTCATTAACTCTGTACTCCCAGCTATTAATTATGCACCCCCTTACCACTCACTTAACCCCACATCTGCTCCTCCTACAGCTGTGGAGGTTCTTCACCCCCCATCTCCCAGGCCTGGAGGAGCAGCTCCAAGGAGGTTCTCCTCCTCCCACATCCCAGTCCTGATGTTGCAAGGAGGGGAGGGGAAGCAGCACAGAGCAGGCTGACCCATTGTTCACAGAAGGAATGGGGGGAAGTGCACTGAGCAGATGAGAGAAGGGTGGGGCTGAGAATCTGCTGTGGGCGGGAGGAAACAGCCTGAGGCACAGTGCACCAGTGCAGCTGTGCTGTTGGAGTGTTTTAGTGAAGATGCTACTATGCCAACAGGAGAGCTTCTCCTGTTTGTGTAGTTAATTCACCTCCACGAGAGGCGGTAGCTATGTCGACGGGAGAAGCTCTCCTGCTGACATAGCGCTGTCCGTACTGGGGGTTAGATCGCTATAACTACCTCTCTCAGGGGTGTGGATTTTTCACACTCCTGAGCGATGTAGTTATAACTATATACATTTGTAGTGTAGACCTGGCCTCAGTAACTGAAACAGGGGCAAGGAATTACTTGATCCTTCCTGCTCCTCCCTGGGTTTCTGCTGGATCTTAAGCCTGCTCTACTACACCAAAAACTTAAGTCAACCTAGCTCCATGGCTCAGAGGTGTGAAAATTTCACACACACCCCCGAGAGACATAGTTAAGCCAACCTAAGCCCTAGTGAAGGCACTGCTAGGTCGACGGAAGACATTTTCCATTGACCCAGCTACTGCCTCTCGAGGGGGGGGGATTTACAACAGTGAGGGAAAAGCTGCTTCCGTCGCTGTAGCATGGGTCTGCACTGCAGCGCCCCAGCTGTGCCGCTGCAGCACTTGCAGTGTAGACACACCCATAGAGATCTTGGGATTTTGCTTCTCTCATCCAGTATTTGGGTGCAATCAACTGGACCCCTATTGGCCTCACTTCAGGTTGTGCTCCATCAGCACTGATTTAAAGGATGTAAGAGTAAATCCAACCCAGATGTAAACAGGTGTAATTCACTGACCTCAGTGGCTCCCCTGTGGTTCAAACTGGCCATAGGTCTCATTAGTAAAGCTGGTTGAAATTCATTCTTCAACAAGTGTGTCTTGATTTGGATTTTTAAGGCTTTTTAGACTAAAGGAAATTTTTTACAAGAAGTTTTGTTTTGTTTGAAATTTGCCAATTTCTCGATGTAAAAGTTTGAAAGCAAACTAATTGCATGGTTTCCTCTAATTTGAATGGAAAATGTTCCATTTGTTTTTGCGTATGGGTTTTGCTTGGGGAAGGGGTCCCCCAACCCCCAGGTTTTCAGTCTTGCCAGGTTGAGGCCAGGTGGAATAGGTCTGGGAAGGGATCTAGGTATCGGTGGCTGTGCAGAGGAAGGCTAAGAGTGGAGGCCTGTTCATGGGCATTGCCATCCCCACATAGCATCAGTCTTAACACCGTAGCTGCTGTAGTACTCTCCTTCACAATGGTTTGTTTTTGCAGCGTGCATGCCCATTAAATAGCACTGAACTCCCCACCCCCCCTTTTCTTCCAGCATTCACTTTATCTTGGAGCATTTCCATGGAAAGTAGGTTTTAGAGCTGCAACCTCACGAACAGGAGAGAGGCTGCCAGGATCCCATTATCCAAGCAGAGAAGATAAGTGACCTGGGGCTGCGCTATGTTTCTTGCTTCATTCTGATAGATGCTGTGACACCCCCCCAAGCTTCCATTCACCTGTGACATCTCCGTGTTCTGTACACCAACATGTTCTGTTTAGGATAAAGCCAATATGCGCTGCACAGCTCTCACAGTAGAACTGGGCTGGACTACAATTGTAGGGACTCAGGAAAATTGTAAAAGCCAGGGTTTAAATATAAATAAATAGATATTCCACTAATGAAAGAAAGAACCAATACGATTCTGACAATGAGAGGTACAGATGTTCTTTGGTCAAACACAAGTTATTGAGGTCAATACAGGAGTAACTGGGTGAAATCCTCTGCCCTGTGTCATGCAGGAGGTCAGACTAGATGATCTAATGGTCACTTCTGGTCTTGAACTCTATGAATCTGTGAGGGGTAATCCTCCACCATCACCCAATGTGGGTCAGAGGGGATACTGGGGAGCAGAGGCACAGAGACAGCCCCTCCCAGTGTGGGGCAGAGGCAACTCTGGCCAGGAGGATGTACAGAGACAGCCATTGCCCAGTGTGTGGCAATGGGAGCTCTGGGGGAGGGATGTACAGGGACAGTGCCTCCCTGTGTGGGGCAGAGGATACCCTGGACAATAAAAACCTGTAAAGATAATAGCTAATAATTTATTGTACATTTGAACAGCTCTTCTCTTCATGAAGGGTTCGAAAAGCACTTTACAGCCTATCTATAGCGATGGCATTATGGTGAGGGACGCAGTTTTCATCAGCCTGAATGGCGGAGCCACAAGCATGTAACACAGGTTATCCCAAACAAATACCAGCAAAGCCTTTGTCTCTCACTGCACTTACTGTACCTGCATATGCTACATATTTCACTGGGAAAATAGTCTAGAAATGTTGGAGAGTTATGGGGGGACGGAGGTGGGAAAGGAAGGGGTGAATAGTAAGATTTTTGTTCCCTTCTGCCCATTAAGCCATGTTGCCATAGTATCAATGTATCCAACTGCATGGACTTCAGAGAAAGAGGAAAAAAAGAACTAATATATTTTAGTAAACCTATGATAAGGACTTAAAGTTGCTTTTTATTAATCAGAGTTGTGACTTTGAGGGCTGATATCTTGTGATATGCCAAGCTGCTAACGAGTGCTGAGTCCTAATGGTTCATGCAATACTGGACATTGAATGGGTCACTCTTTCAGATGGAATATTGTCCTTCCTGCACTTTGGACCTTTGTAATTTTGAAGAGGAAAAAGCACTTTTGTGGTGGGTAGGGGAGAAGATGGGTTAGCGGCCAGTGTGCAGGTGAGGTGGTCAAAGGTGGATGAAAAATGCAGTTAATCAAAAAGATATCCCACCATATCTTTGGAACTGAGTGTGGCTTGATTTCTGTCTCCTGAATCACTCACCCCAGCACTGAAATGCTGCCACCTCTAGAACAGAACACAGCAGCTGTTTGAAAAGCACAGCCAATACCATAGGTTAGGATAGAAAGTGAAGAAGAATCTTGTACCTAATTGAGACTGCAGGGGGAAATATTGACAACGAGAATGCAATTAACAGAGCTGAGCAAACAATATATAATGAATAACGTAATCAAGCTTGAACTAACAAAGCTCATTTGGAATGCTGGCCCCTGGGCCGAACTTGAAAGGAGTAGCACCCAACCAGCCAGGTATAAAGTCAATCTGCAGGAGCACAGAGGGAAGGTGCTTAATGTATTGCTCTTAGTGAGAAGATTGCTTGCAATTAAGTTTAGGTGGATGATAAAACCCCAGGTGAATTGGCTAAAGCTGTTGTTTTAGAGTTAAGGCTTATTTATGTTAATATGTTTAAGTGGTGCCTTCAGCTGAATTGTTTGCTGCATTTGCCTGCAAAGAACTAATAGAAATTCTTGCCTTTGAGACTGGGCTGTTGGGACTGCTTTATGGATTCAACCTGTGGATAAGTGAAGCCCAGCAGGCTACCTGCAGAGCTGATCTGCTGGGGATATAGACCATCTTTTCCCGGGAATGCTTCCAGTAGTGAAGTCTTGTGGGACTTCCAATTTTCTGCTCATTTTCTTGGGGAAGGATAGGTATGTGTATCTTGCGAATGCATTTTGGATAGTGTTTCTTTTCAAGATAGTAACAGCCTCTGACTTTCCCCCCCTCTACTTAGATTTATAATTACACAGTATTTATATTCATAGGAAGGGCCTGATTTTTCAAACCAGGCCTTCTGTTACAATTAGTAATTAAGAGTGTCTGCAATTGTGTATCTGCAATGAATTGCTAGGGGAAAGGATGAATGAACTACCAGTACAAAATTATGCCTGTGTTTTAAAAAATAAGGGGGTGGGGGGGCTGGTTTGAACATTATGCTTAAAACATTCAGTTCCTTCAAGTAAAATGTATGGGGGCAGTTCTTGCATTAGCCCCTCTACATGGCTCTGAGAGCATATAGAGACTGTAAAGGTGTAAGGGGAGAATTCTTCTGGTAGAGGAGTAACATAAAGCCTTATAGGCCCTCCGCCTATGTGGCGTGCTGGCGATGAGAGAGGGTGTGCCCACAACACTGAACACTTCAGGGATTCTGGGCAGCAGTAACGGTGAAGCGGCTATAAATAAGAGCAACAGAGACAAGAACTTCTGTAACTTGTGCCAGGATCCATTTCAGTCCCTGCAACAGCACAGAATCTATGTGGTGCAGAGATGGTACAAAACTGCCCACCCCACTCCATAGCTGTGCCTTCTGAGCTATGCCGCTCAGGACATGCAGCACAGAATCTACCCCTATATCATTATCTGATTTTCCTGGTTAGTCTTTCAATTTTTTTAATGGAGCCTTTGAGTTACCTTGATAACTAAAGGAAACTGATTGAGATGGAAAAGGGGTTACAAGGTTTTGTCCAATTTGTCCAATAAATTTAGCCTTGTTTGCTATTTGTAAAATATCTTTGAGTGGATTATATTGTCCTTGACAGCATTCAAATCATTGTTAACATTTATTCCACTAACTTTTTTTTAACTGTGGATTGAGCAATTCTTGTGTATATGCGTTATGATACAGTCTTTAATTACCTTCCCTGGCTTTGGGCCTTTATGCTCTCAATCTAGCTACAGATCTTGTGTCTGACAGCCCTCTTCACATGGGAGGCTCCTATGGTCCAGTTGCCTAGACCCTGAAACTAGTGGTGTCTAACCCATGGTTCTCCAGCAGCCCTTGCACTTAATCACAGTTCCACCAAAGGTGTAAGCCTTCGGGTTTGCAGTTTACTCTTCAAGGTCACATGATAATGAAAGCCAACAGGCATTCTAAAAGACCCTAACTCTTTATTTAGCATGAGAAATATACAGATCTAGACAAAATAATAAATACATCTATATACATTTCTCTGCCTCCGTTTCCTCACCACTGTGGAGAGTTCTTTGGATTCAGGCAGAGCCCAGTATGGAACCCAGGATCCTTCCTTTCCCTCCTACACATGGCTTCTCATCCAGAACACAGAGTCTCTGGTCTGTTCTCCCTTTTTCTCACTCTTTCTCTCTCTCATAACCTCCTGTCTCCTCTGTAATGTGACTCCCTGATCAGCTTCAACAGGTAACTATAGACCCTTACCTGGTGACTTTGTTGCCAAGCCCCCTCTCCCCTGACTGACGTGTTCTCCTGGATAGGAGTTAGCATATTGTCTACAGTGCTTCTATTTGCATAGAGGACCATCCAGATCTGGTAACCCTCTATTGTTATCCTGTACAACTACCTCTTCCTTGGAATTCCAGCCTGACATGGAGGTTAAATCACAACTGAGAAGGCAGATGCTGCACATTCAAAATGGAGTTTTGCTTGATAAAGATGCATACAGAGAGTTCATAATCTTACACAGAATTCAGATGTTATACAGATAGATCCCGGGAATCATTACAGAGCCAAAAGGGTTAAAGTTTGGCAAAGTCATAAGCAACAGAAAACAGGGCCTTGTAATAGGAAATGTCAGGCAGTCTTAATAAGCAACTTTGAAATTTGCTTTCCTTGAAACTCAACCACTCTAAAGTTCATGGCAAATGAATGCAAACGGCGGGTGAATGCAACCAAAATGAACTCATTTAAAAATTCCAGAAAGGATTCATGGAAATCCTTTGCAGTTTCTGTCCTCCTCTAGTAATTAGCCAAATCAGAATTTGGCCAGTAACCGTAGCAAACAACTCTATTCTAACAAAATAGGATCTTGAATGACTGCACATGGTCAGGACATCAGTTCTATGTGGCATCTGAACAGGGCTGGCACCAGCTTAACAAGCAGGTGCTTGGGGCGGCCAAGGGAGAGGGGCGGCACGTGCAGCAATTCGGGGGCAGCAGGTCCCTAGCTTCCTTTAAGAGCGAAGGACCTGCCGCCGAACTGCCACCGCTGATCGCAGTTTCCCCCCGCCCCCCAATTGCCGCCACCGGTCGCGATTGCAATTGCGGCTTTTTTTTTTTTTTTTTTTTTCCCCTTTTTGCTTGGGGCGGCAAAAATGCTGGAGCCGGCCCTGCATCTGAAACACAGCACGTCTAGCAGCAGAGCTTCCCCTAGCGCCACACTGGGGCATTCGGTCCTACCTCCAAGGAGAGAGCTACCTGCTGAATCATCACCACCACTTCTTACAGTTTCCTGGTTTGGTTTTGTTTTCTTTTCATATGTAGCAATCTTCTTAACTTGCACTCTTCCAAGATCAGGCTGTATCAGGAAGGAGGCAGGCTTCTGCATTTGTGTCCTCCTGGGATAGGATCCCCAAACCATTCTGGATCATTCTGACATGATGCCCTTCTGAGGACTGGGGCACTAAAACCCCTGCTGTTGGGGGAATATAAGGGATTTTTTTGTTCCTTTCAGAGGTTACAAATGCATTGCTCCAGCCTTGTCTTTTCTTTGAACCTCTGCTTTCTTCTAGCCTCTCCACAGGGAAGTTATTTCTGCCCCCTCCATCCCTCCTGCTGCTTCCTGTATAACAGCTTGTGAGAGTTTGTGAACAATGCATGAGGAATAGACACCGCCCCAGGCTCTCTGCATGGACCAGCCTCTTCTCCTTTATCCTAGCTCCTTCCAGCTTCACCCCACACTTTCCCCAGAGGTTTGTTGCTTTCATTTCCCTCTTTTAGATAGCCGCAGGCACAGAACTAGCAAGACAGCCCTGGAAAGGTTGAGGCGGGAGGTGGAAATGGGGGGGCCTGGAGAGAAGGGATCGCTGCCTCTGATCTATCATGAAGCCTCTTGGGAAGCAGCCAGCTAGGTTGGAAAGTGAGTGATAGCCAAAGTGGATGAACAATTGTTCTGCGTCCTGGATGTATTTTATCCTCACTGGGGATTTAGTCTCTCTGTCAACCCAACTATTGCTCATATATATAAAACTGTGAAATAAAACACACTCAGAATTGGATCTCTGTCAATCTCTCTCTCCTGCTCCTTCTTTCCCTTTATGCCTTTGCACCCCTTCTCCCATTTCTCCTCCAAATTCAAATAACCACATGCAAAATTACAGACGTGTTGTTGAAGGGCCCCGATGCAGAAGGCAGCTAAAGGGTAGTAAGGGTGTTGAATGGGGACTGGGAAATGAGTGGAATGGAGCAAACAGGCTACATTTCTCCCATGCATCAATCTGATGGAAGCCCTTATGTGTGAGACAAGTCCGTTTTGAGGCACTGCGGAAATCTGGGGTGTGTGTGTGTGGGCAGGGGAGGGCTATCAGTCATTGGTGGCAAATTAGGGAGCAGCCACTGTTATGGGATTTTCTCCCCCAAGAAACCATCTTGATTTTGGGTGGTGATTTATTGTGTAATTTAAGGTGGAATTTCAAGATGGCAGGGGCAGAGAGATGGTAGGGGGAGAGTGGCACATGGTAGCAGCATGGCTGCTATCAGGGAATAGTTGGAGAACCAGACACAGGGAGTCCTGGGCCAAGTTCCATAGGTGCTCTGAGACCTGTGAGGTGAGCCCTGTGGCACCTCAGACTCCATGTGTTTGCTACTCCCCTTGTGCTGCCATTAATCTCCCCCCTCGTCCCCAACGGAGACTGTTATGGGAGGAAAACTCAAGAGGTTTTGCTTTAGATTTTCCTCTTTGAGTTATTCTGTAGAAGAGGATAATTTGGCCCTGTGACGGTGCTGCCCGTGGGACCCAGCTGAGGTCCCTCAATCAGGGTGAACTGCAAACAAAGCGGGGAAGACAAACCCCAAAAGCTGGTGATTATTCCAATACTTAGATTTACCAAGCCAGCACAAAACAGCTTCTATAGTACCTCACTGGTTACTTAGAAGTTCAAACAACGCAGTTCCCTTAAAGTACCCAGCCTCAGGCATCCGTCCAGACACACACGTCCGATATGATGATGATTACTGAAAATCTTACTTCGTTATATAAAAGAAAAGGTTCTTCCAATCCCAAAGGATCAGCCACATACCGAGGTTCAATTATAACTTAGGTCTTACCCAAAATACACGCTAATAGCCAATTCTTATTAACTAAGCTAAAATTTATTAAAAAAGAAAAGAGAGAGTGTTGGTTAAAAGATCAATATACATACAGACTTGAATTCAATTCTTGAGGTTCAGATACATAGCCGAGGTGATCTTGTAGTTGCCAAAAGTCCTTTTAGAAATAGTCCATAGGTTATAGTCCAATGTCCATATTCAGGGTGACTCCAGTCAGTGACTGGGGATCTTAATCCTTGTGGCTTAAGGTTTCCCCCTATTGAAACCCAAAGCAGATCTGAGATGCAGCAGGATTGTGTCCCAGGGTTCTTATACATTTCCAGCAGCCTTTTGGCCTGAGAAAACAATAGGCTTAATTCTCCTTCCAAACATCCTGGCAACTAGCACAGGGTAATTTAGCCATTAAACAGTTCAGATACAGGTTACCACAACCTTCAAAGAGATATATAGACAATAATACTATTTCACTCAAGTATCATCATAAATGTTAATATTCCTTTTTGATTTTTGAATAAAAGTTACAGCAATAGACAAGACTTGTTTGCTTACATCACAAGACCCGAGCAAACATCTACCCTTGAGATTCTAACAATGCAGACTTGGATTTCAAAGCTCTATTCATTTACATATCTTCCTAACCAGTTTCTACAATTCACTCATGGGTCGGGTCAGTCTGAGTTAATTAACTCTTTCTGGCCCTGTCATCTTTTAATGAAATATTATTTTACACTCATAACATCACAGGCCCGTCATTATTATACTGGTATTTTGCCAACACAGGGAATTTTTATAAAACCAAACAACAAAGGTTTGCTGGTCACAATCCACCAAGCTTAATTTTCCATCTCCAAACCCAGACTCGCCCCACGTCCCATTGATGATTATGGACCTTGTAGTCCCAAAAGGCATTTCCTGTACTAAGAAATACTATAATATATATATGACCACTAGAGGGTAGTCAACACACTATGTGTGCCTACAGTATTGCTATCTGTAGCATCTTGAAACAGCATAGTGATAATTGCAAATTATATTTTTTTGAATGTGTTTACAACACACTTCTAATCTGGTGACATGTAGAGCCGGGCAAACATTTTTGGACAAAGAGTTTGTTCAATGAAAAATGCAGTTTCGGTCAACCCACAGCTAGTCACAAGTTTGGTGCTAATAGTTTTGGCCGTTCACAAAATGGCCAGAGGAGGAGATTGCGGTGGTACTGCATTCTCCCTTATAACTATTAGTCGGTGCTTGGGGCACTCATCTGGGAAATTGGAGACCCAGGTTTGAGTCCTTGCTCTGGAACAGACCCAAAACAGACATTTTTTGATTCACCAAAATTTTTCAGGTACAGTACAACCCTCACTGATTTTCCCCCCCCCCCCATTTTTTTGGAACTGCCACTAAACCAAAAAAATGAATTATTGACCCAGCTCTAGTGGCAAGGTACAATATATGCCAAAGATTTTTGGGGTCTGATTTTTTTTAAAGGTGCTGAGCATCCAAAACTCCAATTGAAATCAGAGGAGCCAGGCTGCTCGGAGAATCAGGCCCTTTTCCTCCCTCCCCCCATTTTCATCTTAAATTAACAGACAGCTCAGTCTTTTATTATGTCTGATAGAATGAAAGAACATTTCTCTCCCCTTGTATCTTGCACAATGGAGAACATAATGCCTCTGCTTTGATGTCTCTGCTGTTATCCTGCCTACATAGCCTCGCTTCTTTTGCTTTCTAGTTTAATTAAGGTGTGTCTCCACTGAACAAGGAAGCCATCACAGTGGTGCTGATTGCATGAAACAGCCGCTTTTCCCTTCTCCTTGTGACAGTTCAGCTCATCCCCACAGCAGCAACGTTTCTGACCACTTTGGCACTTCCAATATTCAGTACATCTTAGACCTTGTCTACGCTACACTACACCGTTGTGTCAACACAAGTTAAGCCGACAATCCAAAACTGGTATAATTACATTGCTTGTGCATGTTCACACAATTCTCCTTGTATCGGCAGAGCATGTCCACAGTTGGTGCTCTAGCGTCGACAGTCAAGCAGTGTGCTGTGGGTAGCTATCCCACTGTGCTACTCACCACTTTCTGCAGCTAAGAGTTGTGGGAAGGCCAAGTGGATCGCAATGAGTCATGGGTGTGGGCTCAACGTCCCATGATGCAGTTTTTTCCCCTCCCAGCATTCCATGGGCTTCCAACTGTGTTCCATGGCATTTTTCACCGGCCCCTGTTTACTGTGCATCCGCCATCCCTGTCTGAAAGGATGGATCCCACACTGCTCTCTACTTCTGTGGTCATTATTATAAACACATCATGGCTGGTCATGCAGTATATCATGAGCACCCAATCTGAAAGGGAATCGGAATTGCCTGACCTGCTGTGTGCCATGGAAAGAAACAACACCAAATTACTTTTGGCATTCACAGAGCAGCTACACATGGTGGATTGTTGCTTTTGGGCTTGGGAAACAAGCACTGAATGGTGGGATCTCATCATTATGCAGGTTTAGGATGATGAGCAGGGCTGCAGAATTTTCTGATGTGGAAAGTCACCTTCCTGGAACTGTGTGCGGAGCTCGGCCCAGCACTGCAGCGCAAGAACACCAAAATGAGAGCTGCCCTCTCAGTGGAGAAGCATGTGGTGATTGCTGTGTGGAATCTGGCAACTCCAGACTGCTACCAGTCGGTCACAACTCAGTTTGGAGTTGGGAAGCTGATTGTTGGGGCTGCGGTAACAGAAGTGTGAAGGGCCATTAATCACATCCTGCTATGAAGGACCATGACTTTTGGCAATGTGCATGAAATATTGGATGGCTTTGCGGCAATGGCATTCCCTAATTGCGGCAGGGCGATAAATGGCTTGCATATTCCAATTTGGCCTTGGACCATCTTGTAACAGAGTTCATCAATAGAAAGGGGTACTTCTCCATCGTGTTGCAGGTGCGTGTGGATCACCATGGGTATTTCACTGACATCAGTGCGTGGTGGTCCGGGAAGGTGCATGATGTGCACACCTTCAGGAACACTGGCCTGTACAGAAAGCTCCAAGTCGGGACTTTCTTTCCAGATCAGAAGATTCCAGTGGGAGATGTTGAAATGCCAATAGTGATCCTGGGAGATCCAGTGTACTCCTTACTACCATGGCTCATGAAGCCTTACATGGGGAAACAACAATAGGTTGAGCGGGTGCTGAATGACTGTAGAATGTGCCTTTGGCAGATTAAAAGTGTGCTGGCGCTGCCTTTATGACAGGTTAGACCTAAATATTCCCATGGTCATAGCAGTTTGCTGCATGCTCCATAATATCTATGAGGCAAAGGGTGAAAAGTTTGCCTTCCACACTGCACCCTGTGGGGATCGCCTGGCAGCTGAATTTGAGCAGCCAGATACCTGGGCTGTTAGAGGGGCACAACTGGGGGCTATTTGAATCCGGAAGACTTTGAGGCAACATTTTGACAATTAGCACCAGTAATGTGTCTTTCTACATAGCACTCTGTCATGCTTTAACTTGCTGCTTTGCATGAAAATTGTGATGATTCCTGACCAGGATTTGTAGTCAGCAAATGATCAAACTGCTAATATGTATTACTACCAGTAGCAACCACCATGTGTAGGAGACAAATAAAGATTGGTTATCTTTCAGAGAGTTTTATTTTATTAAATACCAATTAACAACACACACAAATGGCTTGGTGGGAAGGGAGATAAGAGTGCAGGGTAGTGTAGGCTCTCATAGCAGTGCACAAGTCCAGCTATCATTTTGGAAGCTGTCTAAAGGGTTGGAATGAATGCGGTTCTGGGAAGTTGCAAGGAATGTGTGGGAGGAGTTTGGGGAGAGCATGGAAAGGAGTTCTGTAATGGCTCGGGGGGGGAGGGAGCACGCTTGGAGCATGATTAGGGACTTCAACATCTCTGTTTGCTCCTCCATCACTTTTATCATCTGATCCTGGCCCTTTACAATGCACTCCTCATTCTCCTTTCTGTTCTGCCTGTCTATTTAAAATTTTTCCTTTTATGCTCTCTCTACTCCCTGTGTTCTTTTTTTTTTTCCAGCCTCTGAGGATTGGAGCACCTCTTGGAACATGTCTTCCTTGCTCCTTCTTGGTTGCTTCCTTTTCTAGTGGAGACGCTCCACGGGAGTGTAGGGGGTTCCCCTGAAGGCCACATCTGCAGAAGCACAAGAAACAATACACAATGGCATGATTGTTAGTTCACACACAGCATTGAAGCATTATAGTAAAATATACCTCTTTTTACATACAAATCACGTTCTAACTGTCCCTTGGCAAGTGCACATCTCGGCAAACACCCTAAACATGGTGAGTTTGGCCCAGGGAGGTGGAGTGGGCACTCAAGAAGGGACAAAGAGTCTAGCTGTTTTTTGTTTGTTTGTTTGTTTTTAGGGGATCACTGCAGATAACTAGGGACACTATTGTAAATTCTTCCACCATTTTCCATAGGTGCGGGACATTAAAGCTGCTGTCTCACTCCTGAGGGTAAGCAAGGGTGCATCTCCTGCCGATGTGTGGCTTCAGACCCGGTCCCTATGCTGCTTGCTGCTAGCCTGTGTGCCACTTTGGTCCCTGCACAAGTAATTGCAGAGTGGCGCAGGAAAGTTTCCTACAATGGGGGAAGGAACAAAGCAGCTCTGCCCAGGAACCTTTGGCAGAGGGTTGGCAAGTACCTCCAGGAAAGTGTCCTAGAGATCACTCTGGAGGAGTCCGGTGAAATCTTGATGTGCATTAACACACTGTTCTGCCGCACTGCTTCACTGCACAAGAGAATGTGGAGCACACTCAAAAACAGCCAGTTTTGTACATTTCTATCCCTTTACCGACTTCTAGAATATACAGAGCAAAGGACAGCTCTACCTCATATAACCACGCAGCATCAACTCAAAATGATCACATACCAGAGCTCTCCTCTCCTGCATCATGAGCACCAGAGACAGACTGCTGGGACTGGCTAGACCCCTCTGGAGTGGAAAAGAGGTCCTGACTCGCTGAGCCATCGGACAACCCTGTCGTGTGCTCCACATCGTCCTCCAACTTGACCTCCTCATCCACGACTTCATCCTCGGGATTAAGTCCACTGTCTGCCTCCAGCCTTGCTGAAGTATCCATGGGGCTCTTGGCAGTGGAGGTGGGGTCGCAGCCAATGATGGTATCCAGCACCTTATATAAGTGGTTTGCCTCATTGCCTTTTGGTATGCCTGCCTCAGCTCCTTGATATTCGCTGTGCCCTGCACTGTATCCTGTTTGTAGCCCTTATCCAGCAAGCTACGGGAAATCTGACCGTAGGCATCGAAGTTCCTACAGCTGGAGCGGAGCTGGGACTGAACGGCCTCCTTTCCCCACAGTGCCAACAGGTCCAACAACTCAGGTGTGCTCCAAGCGGGAGAGTGTTTGCTGCATGGAGCCACCATGGTCAGCTGGGAAGATGTGATGTGAGCTGTCCACGCTGAGCAAACAGGAAGTGGAATTTGAAAAATTCCTGAGCCTTTAAAGGGGAAGGGGTGGATGCCTGTGTATCTGGGCAGCGGAGTTCAAACTGCTGACCAGAGTGGTCAGGATGGGCATTGTGGGACACCTCCTGGTGGCCAAGTATAGTGACCAAGTGAGGTATCTACACTAACACTTTGTCGATGCAACTTTGCCACAAAAAGCTCTATGCTTCTCATCGAGGTGGTTTTATTTTGTCAGCAAAGCAGGAGAGTTTTGTTGGCAGAAGGAGCATTGAAATGTGTACACCTCCACTGTTTTGTCGACGAAACCTGATGTTTGTCGACAAAACTCTGTAGTATAGACCAGGCCTTGTATTGTGCCGGTGCATTCTGGGACTCTGATAGACCTCAACAATGTTGCTGAGATCAGGGGCGTTTGGGGTAGTTTCCAGTGCTGCATTGTGGGTTAGAAGTGTTGGTTGCACTGGTGCAGCAATCGCTTCCTCTCCATGTTGGGAGACACCAGTATAGGTGGCTGAACTCTGTTAAAGACTTTATCTCAGATATTGCTATTAACCAATGCAAGCCACGGTTGAAAATACCCGAGATGGGTGACTGACTGACTGTGTACTGAATGATGCATACCATTGTACAGGAGTTCGCACGTTTGAAGTGTTACAACATACTGTTGCTTGTAACATTTTCCTATCTAGTTTAGACAAGCCCTTAGCATCTCCCATTTTCGATCTTCACCTGCTGCTCTCTGATCAGGTGGCACAGAAGGGAAGCTAATGGAGACATGTACTGTATTGTTGACAGGTTTTTGGTATTGGTCATTTGATGCTCAATTATGGAATAACATTTTGTTCCTTTGAATGGGTTAAATTATCATTTAAATCTTTTCTTCAGGCTGATAACATAAGGAATCCTCAGAGCTTTGTTGTACAACCATTGTTTGGAGAATTTATGTTTGCATGATAGTAGTCAAGGGACTATATACACAGGAATGAATTTTGGCCCGGGGTTTACCTAATAGCATTTTGTACCCTCCTGCATAACGTCTATTGATTTGCTGGGCCTTGCTTTTTACTTCTTTGTAATTAGGGATGGGCTCAATTAGCAATGTTCAGATCTGGATCTTCAATGCTGAATGTCAGCCCACGAAAGATAGCTTCTAGCATTTGCTTTCATCTGCACCACTCCAGGATGAGTTTCATATAATCCCTCATAAATAGCTTCCTGCTACCTTTTTGGAATTTCAACTCCAATCCACCCACGTGAGACAGCCCCCATGAATGCTCAGTTTATAATAGCATTGAAACAAAGCTTTAAGACAATTACTTTACTTTACCATCCCTTTTGCACCAACAAATATATCTGGTTTAAAAGTCTCTCTTTACATCTTTCTATTGCTATTTGTGCATTTGTTATTAGAAGGTCCTCTGTATGGTGTAGATTAAACACGTCAAGCCCTCTTGTTGAGACTAAATTGTTCTATGTATTCAGTGGCAGATGGGATAATTGAGCAGCGTTACCATTCTTAGCTGTATTTCTGAACTTGATCTTGTATGAATAGGCTCTGAGAAACAAGGCCCATCTCTGTATTCTGTCTGCTGCCATTGGAGGTGTTGCTTTGGATGAAGGGGGAAGATGTGTACTAACATTTTATTGTCAGTTGTGAGTGTAACTTTTTTTCTATAAACGTGGTGATGATGATGTCACATTCCCAGCTCCAATGCTTCTGAGACCAATATGGGCATAGTTCTCTTCAAGTTGTGGAAGTGTTCTTGATGCAAACGTAAAGGGCCTCTCACTACTATCATTCATCGTATGGCTGATAACAGCCCCAATGCCATATGCACTTGCATCATAAGGTAGTCTGATAGCTTTCATTTGACAAGAACAAGAACATCTGCTGGTATGAATACGCCTTTTTACGCTTTGACATTCATGGCCAGATTTTGAAAACCGATCACATGTTCGTAAGACCTGTCCATTAGTTTTGATGCCTAAATGGGTGCTGAGCTCTTGTAAAAATTTGGCCTACAGTCCCCATGGATTTCACACCAGTCTAACTGGATATAATGCAGATACTCAGGACAAAGTAAGGGAGGTCGTCCATTTTTCCACAGCATGCAAATCCAGTTCTCATGTACACTTTATGTACCACTCTCAATATGGAAACACTCCAGAGCATGAGGTCTTCTCCAGCATGTCCTTATCAGAGGGCTAGAGTCAGTCAATTTGCATTTTGTCCTGGAACTACTGAGTAAACACCTAATTGTGGAATGAATGATACCTCAGATCTTCTATCCAACTCATGTCAATAATACTATAAGAACTCCTTGACTTTTCATTGTAACCCAGATTGGCTGGATTGTCTTTTATTTTTCAGCTTTGACACATATTCCAAACACTGGAGACCTAATTCTTGACTACATTACTCCAGGTTTACACCAGTGCATTTCCACTGGAATCAATGGAGCTGCCCCAGTGTAAAACTAGTGTAACAAGGTGGGGAATCAAGCCTTAGAAACTCATCAGACTGCAACTCATTGTCTAGCCAATGATCTGTTGCACAGAGATTCTTTTGGTATTCCTGACCCTCTTTAGTACTTATCTTGCCTCTTCTCTTCTGATCTCATGCTGTACACATGCTATGGATGCGGCATTTACATTTCCGTAAGATCTCCAAGCAGAACTCGCATTCCATCTCATGGGGATTGAGTTTACCGCACTTCATACATGGTTACACACTATCCATTGGTTACAGAACCCTACTCAGCTCCTTGACATTTCTAGCTTCTGTTGACTCAGCGATAGCAACTGTTTTATGATAGGTCAGGGCCTTTTCAGACAACAGTTTCTTTTGGCTGCTGTCGCTGCATAACCTATACCTGAGATGGTCCTTTTAATGAGTCATTTAAATATGCTCCAACTTCTCAAAACTCGGAGCCTCTTCATTACAGCTACATATTGACCAACAGCCTCTGTGCACAGGGATTCTCAACCTTTTTCTTTCTGAGGCTCTCCCCAACATGCTATAAAAACTCTATGGCCCATCTGTGCCACAACAACTGGTTTTCTGCATATAAAAGCCGGGGTCAGTGTTAGGGGGTAGCAAACAGGGCAGTTGCCTGGGGCCCCACACCACAGTCTCTCTTTGAAGCCACATTGCTCCGGCTTCGTAGACTCATAGACTCATAGACTTTAAGGTCAGAAGGGACCATTATGATCATCTGGTCTGACCCCCTGCATGCTGCAGGCCACAAAACCCTTCCCTGGACTCTGCCGTTGAAGTCCCCAATCCTGTGTTTTAGTGACTTCAATCGGCAGAGACCCTCCTGCTAGCGATCCCTGCCCCATGCTGCGGAGGAAGGCGAAAAACCTCCAGAGGCTCAGCCAATTTACCCTGGAGGAAAATTCCTTCCCGACCCCAAATATGGCGATCAGTAAGACCCCGAGCATGTAGGCAAGAGTCTCTAGTCTGACCCCTGTTGGCCATTATACTATTTACGTACCATTGCTTGGTTTTCCTTGGCTACTATGTTTTACCCTTAAACCATTCCCTCCATAAACTTATCTAACTTAATCTTAAAACCAGACAGGTCCGTCGCCCCCACCGTTTCCCTCGGAAGGCCGTTCCAATATTTCACCCCTCTGACGGGACAGAAACCTTCGTCTAATTTCAAGCCTGAACTTCCCCACGGCCAGTTTATATCCATTCGTTCTCGTGTCCACATTAGTACTAAGCTGGAATAGTTCCTCTCCCTCCCTTGTATTTATCCCTCTGATGTATTTAAAGATAGCAATCATATCCCCCCTCAGCCTTCGCTTTGTCAGACTAAACAACCCAAGCTCCTCTAGTCTCCTTTCATACGACAGGTTTTCCATTCCTCTGATCATCCTAGTCGCCCTTCTCTGCACCCGTTCCAGTTTGAGTTCATCTTTTTTAAACATGGGAGACCAGAACTGCACACAGTACTCCAAATGAGGTCTCACCAGCGCCTTATACAACGGAAGCAGGACCTCCTTATCCCTACTAGATATCCCTCGCCTAACGCATCCCAAGACCGCATTGGCTTTTTTTTACCGCCACGTCACATTGTCGACTCATAGTCATCCTGCGGTCTACAAGGACCCCTAGGTCCTTCTCCTCTTCCGTTACTTCTAACCAATGAGTCCCCATCTTGTAACTAAAATTCTTGTTAGTTATCCCCAAGTGCATCACCTTACACTTTTCACTATTAAATTTCATCCTATTTCTGATACTCCAATTCACAAGCTCATTCAAGTCTCCCTGCAGAATATCCCTATCCTTGGCTTCAGCCCCGGGTGGCAGGGCTCAGGGCCATGGGCTTCAGCCCCATGCAGTGGGGCTTCTGATTTCTGCCCTGGGCCCCAGTGAGTCTAATGCTGGTCCTACTTGGTGGCCCACCTGAAACCTGCTCGTGGCCCCCACTCCCGGACCTTTGGTTGAGAACCACTGTCTGTGTGGGGATTTAATCACAATTATGAAATCAAAACTTCCCTGCTATAATAAGGGGCTTAGAAGAGACATGGTCCATAGTATTGTCCTAACCCTAGTCAATGCAGGTGCATGTTCTTTGCTAGGAATATAATCTGCCGTAAAAATAGTTGGTTCTATAGATATAATCTGCCCACTTTCTTTTCATTATATTTTGTCACATGGCCAATTGTTGCCATGATTGCAGCCACTGAGAAGAAATCGTTGAGAGCAAGCAAAAGAAAAAAGCACTCACTATTTGTGTCCAAGATGCTGATGCCTCTATCCAGTGATTTTTTTTCTTTTTTTTAATCCAGTTTTATGCGGTGCAGGTAGCTAACAATGCCTGAGCACAAAGGTTGGAGAGAGAAATATAATGAAGACCACACCAGAGCTGGTGCAAGATACGCTCCATTTATTCCAAAGCCAATCCACTAATTCCTATGTAAAAGATTACTCAGTACAAGGTACAGCAGGAGTCCTATAGGCAAAATTAATATTACATATATAACAGACCTCACCTTCCTGGTATGTCAGGGGTGTTTGGATCTAGGTTAGACTTAGACTCCTTGCTACATACAGTAGAATTGGACTAATTATTTATAATGAACAATTTTATCATTTGTTTATTGGTGAGTTGAAGGATCAGATGTCTGTTTTTTTTTAATGATATAGAAAGTTTGAAGGGCTTTTTTATTATGGGATTTCTATAACCACTGTGGAGTTGAATGGTCAAGTGCCATGGAACATTATGCTGATTACATGTTGTTACCAAGGAAATGTGGAATGCAAATTCTAGAAGCTCTTTTAGGGAGAAGGAACAACTTTAGCTTTTCCAAAGTGTAGGGTAGAACCCTTTGCTGAGAATGGAAGCAAAGTCCTAGGCTGCTCTAGTGAGTGGACTGAAGGGCTGAGTACCTAGCCTAAAGGGGCTGATTTGTCTTTCCTAGGGAATGAAAGGCTGTTGAAGCTGAGTGTTTCACTGTGAGCTACTGAAGGGTGACCTCTTGTACTCTTTAGGTTAAGGCTGGGTTAAGATAGCTCAAGGGTGGTCGTAGTAGCTGATATTATTATGTTGATTTAATACAAAGATGCCGAGCCAGCATTCTAAGCATATTCAACATAAATTACCAAAACCAACTGAAACTAGCAGCTTAACTTTACCAATAGCTTCTGACAAAATTCAACTCACAACAGAACTCCTGCAAAACTCCCCACCTGCTATGCAAACTTCAGCCCACATCACCCTTACCAAAAGCCTGAAGCTTTTCTACACACAAGTTGCACTGCTTTAGCTGTACTGATATAGTTAAAGCAGTGCCACCTCCTAATCCGGATGCAATTCTAGCAGTACTCGTAGCTGAAATCTCATGCTGTCACATGGGTGCCAGTTGTAAAATCAAAATGGCTGAAAACTTAATTGGATGGTGACAGACCATGATTGAACCTGGTGATACTGTATTCTAAACCAAATGCTCTCAACCATGCTTGTAGCGGTTTCCATCGCTTCACATTGACTCAGACATTCTAGGTTTCAGAGTGACACACAGACAGACGTTTCTGGAATCTTCTTATATAGATAGAGGTGATTTATACTGGTTTAGCTATTCCTAGATAGGAGAGGGAATAAGCTATCCTTGTATAAGGCACCAATGTTGGTAAGAAATCACACCCCACTCTGACATAGTTATACTGGTACAAATCTGTGTGTAGACCAGGCCATAGTAAATATCTGTCTATCTGCATTCTGAAGGCCAACAGCACTGGTCTATTTTGGACCAAAGTACGCTCCAGTCTCTCACAGAAAACATTCTAATATTAGTCCCAGCACTGGAGGTCAAGCACCTCTGCTGTTAGCAACTATAGCAGAATGGCACTAAGAGACAGAGGGCACAAATAGGCAGTGCCAAAGCTATTTTGGGATTTATTCTACAGCTGGTCAAAATGGGAAAGGAATGTGGGCAAAACTCTGAAATTTGAGTTTGGACCCATTCTGGAGGGTTCTAATGGACCCATTTTTCATTTTATCAATGAAAATCAAGACTCATAATTTCAATGGTATCGCCCTCTGCGGTGTGGCTGGGGGACTCACTTGCTGCCTGGCTCCCAGCTCCAGCTTCTCTGGTTGGTGGAAATTTTGACATGATGTCATCAGAAATAGGTCAGGTTGGGTATCCTTCAAAACCTCTTTCTCCCTCGAACACAGTAGTACCAAACATGACAAGCCTAGGATAATTATGCAGATCTAGATTTGATAAAATGTTTAAAAATCAACTTTTTAAAATTATACTTTAACACAGGCATGTCAAACATGCAGTCCTTAAAGGTCAGTTGTGGCCCTTGACTGTCAGTGCCATGTTATCAGTTAATACTCAGAATATACCTGATTTATTTTAATGTTACAGGTGACTATGAATGGAAGGAGTGCGTTAAGCTGATTTTCATTCATCAGAAAAAAGTAGTGGTTCAATGGTATTGATTATCAGCTTTTGTTTATTATGCCAAAACAGTTGTAAGGATGCACTGGTTAAGATATCCGCATCCAGCCAGAAATTATTGCAATCTATCTGCAAATGGTGTGCCTATAGTTACATAATGTAAGGGGACTGTTGTCCCCTTACTAAAATTCAGTGGGGTGTTTTGGCTGGCTAGCTCCCAGTAGCAAAAGAAAGGGGAAGGGTCAATGGGAAATCAGGGCCCTGAGACTGACAGTCCCCAGAATCAATGGGGAGAGGCCAATGCCCCAGGTCAGCCTGATTGACAGGGCAGGCAGGCTAATCAGGGAGTCAGGAGGCCAGGGGGTCCAGTCCTCCGTGTGAGCTGGAATTGCCTGGGTCAGACAGAGTGAGGCCAAGCTAAGGAGAAAGCAGGGGCCCAAGCTGTCCTGGGAGGAGAGCTGCAGCAACCAGATCCAGAGGGTCCAGAAAAGCAGCCCAGGGAGCTGGAGGCAGAGCAGCAGCAGTGCTGAGGCAGAGTGGAGCTGGAGCTGAGACAGAGTGGTGGAGCTGGAGCAGTCCGGAGCCGGATGCAGTGAGCAGCTGGGGAGAGTGAGGGGGACACTGGGCAGTGGGCCCAGCACAAGGAGACGCCTCAGCCAAGAGGCCTTGCAGGCCAGACTTGGAGGTGGATCGTAACCCCGACAGGGCGGTGGCAACGCTGGGAAAAAGGGTCCTGGCACCTCGAGCCTAAGAGCGTGTGGCCACCGCCAGAGCAAGTGTCCGACCTGCAGCGTCCCTGCAGCACCGCCAGGGCAAGAGAAGGGGTCTGGGGTGTGTGAGGAACAGACTGTGAACTTCCCTTACATTCCAAAGACACTGGTTGTGATGTCCCTGTGCCATAGAGAGGAGTTATGTGTTTTCCTTTAACCTTTCCCATTTTTTCCTTATTTTTTTTTAATTGATTGCTGTTTAATAAATTGTATTTGCTTGGAACAATAAGTAATGTTATGATCAGTGAGTCAGGGAAGCATCCAGTGCAGAGAGAGCACCCCGGAGTGGGGACACCCTAGCCCCTGCCCTAAGTGACCACAACAAGGTTGGAGGTTGAGTTCCCCCAGGCACCCTGTGCCCAGCCTTGCTGGGGTTACGAGGACTCTGCCACACAGGAGAGTGGAAGGGGAGCCCTTGAGGTCAGACAGGCCTCTGGGTAAAGGAAGTGGGAAACAGGACTCGGATCCTTTCGCTAGCCCACTTCACTGGGGTAGTATATAAGCCAGGAAAGTTCCCCACAATAGTGGAACCGTTCCCCTTTTTACAATAGCATACATTACATGGCATAATTAATTACAACCCCAAAGCAATTCATTACAAAATCCTTGTTTTTACTTAAGTCTTGATCATTTTTAGACATCAGGTGGGGAGACAAAGAGTACCAACTAATAGCTGAATCTTTTTGGAGCATTCCACCGCGGAGAACCTGGTTAAACACAATGCTCTGTGGCACCTTACACGCTACAAGAAGTGTACACATAAACTGAATTTGGCAAGGTTGGATAGAAAGTACATCCAGCACCAGGAAAACTTTGAAAATGCTGAGACAAGTGCCAGTTTTAGGTGAGACTCGCTTCATACCAGGTCTGATGGCATGTGTTTCAAGACGAACACCTGCTTCTTCTGTGGTATCCATTAAGCACAGTTTCAACATGAGACAGGTGAGAAACTATTTGAAGCAGTCACTCTTGGAAAGAGCGTTGCATGGAAAGTAAGTGGGTGCACTGACTCAAAAGACACCCATGCATATGACATTGCATGTCACATCAAGGAGGTTTTTAAGGTCAGACTTGACAAAGCCCTGGTTGGGATGATTTAGTTGGGAATTGGTCCTGCTTTGAGCAGGGGATTGGACTAGATGACCTCCTGAGGTCCCTTCCAACCCTGATATTCTATGATTCTGTGATCAAGTGCTACGCTACAAATGTACATAATGTGTTGCATCCAAAGGTACGAGCAACAGAAACAAATTCCCATTTTACTACTGCAATCAGTGTGACTCAGCTGGAGTTCATAAATTGCCTTGCAGATGCTCAAATGGATGGGAAAGTGGTGGTGATGGCCAATGCAGAGGCTAAGTACAGAGAAATATGTGCTTTGTAGAGGAGTGAAGAGGAACAAATGCTTAGCAGAAAGGCTCTTAAAGCACTGTGACGAACTGGGACTGTTCTTGCTGTGGTCTGTGAATGCTGACAGGGGAGTATGGCTGGGATAGTCTGCATTGCGGGATGGGAGTCTGCCCGAAGGCGCATACCTGAGTGTGTAACATGAGAACCCAGGAAGGGGTTGAAGGCCAGGTGATACCTTGGCCCGGGAAACTGAACAAAGGCTGTGGGAGAGGTCGCTGAAGGCAGTGTGCTGGAAGCGGGCTGGAGAGATGGCTGGGAGACAGAGATGGCTCTGACCCCCCAAAGGGGGGTGGGCTGGGATGCCCTGGGACCCCAAGCTGGACCTAACTGAGGGGGGCCCTGTTGTCTGTGCCTGCAAGACCTGTCTTGGACTGTATTCCTGTCATCCAAATAAACCTTCTGCTTTACTGGCTGGCTGAGAGTCATGGTGAATCACAGGAAGCCGGGGGTGCAGGGCCCTGAGTCCCCCAATACTCCGTGACAACTGGTGGCAGCGGCGGGATCTACTGCACCCCGTGGACGGCGCTTCCTGCAGTAAGTGACTGGGGAGCAGTAAAACGAAGGGGGATTGACGGGGACCAGGCGTGCTGAAGAGTGAGAGAGAGACGGGTATTACCCCTGGGAGTGTGTGACCAGCGAGAAGGACTTTTGCAGTAACAGGGTCCCCCGGGGGGATCGCAGCGAGTGGTCCCAGGGGCGGAGGAGTCTGCAGCTCGACCCTGGCAGAGAGGCGGTGACCTCGAGAAGGGCTGGCACACTAGGGGTCCCCCTGGGAACTGTGGGGAGCTGTGAGCACACAGGCCGGTGAGTGGCCAGCAGGAAGATGTATGCCAAGCGGCTTAAGAGCGACCTGGTGGAGCTGTGCAAGCAGAGGGGGCTGCGCAGTGGGAGGCTCACCAAAGAACAGCTCATTGCCCGGCTGGAGGCGGAAGATCGCGCGAATGAACTGCTTCCTGTGTCTCAGGGAAGCAGCCTGGCAAATGCAGCGCAGGCACCAGTGTCTGTCCCAGCTGGGAGTGGTCAGCCGGCTGCTGAGGGCTTCCCGAGACCCCTCCTTCCTATGCCTAGGGAAAGGGTGGGGAGGAGCCCAGCAAATACCGAGGGCGCCGTGACCCCCCCCGGCCAGCAGGGGATCCTCCCGGCGAAGCTCGCGGGCCAGCAGAGGACCCTCCCGGCGACGTTCAGCATCCGTGGAGCGGAATTGGCTGGAATGGGAGAAAGAGCTAAAACTGAGAGAGCTGGAGGATCGTGAGCAAGAGAGACAGCGTCAGCATGAACGGGAGGAGAAAGAGAGACAGAGACAGCATGAAGAGAGACAGAGACAGCATGAACGGGAGGAGAATGAGAGACAGAGACAGCATGAAGAGAGACAGCGTCAGCATGAACTGGAACTGGCGAGACTGAGGGGCAGCGAACCCCCGGCTGCGGTGAGTGAGGGGGGACCCAGGACTGCACGGAGCTTTGATAAGTGCATCCTGGCCCCACGCAAGGAGGGGGAGGACATGGATGACTTCCTGGAGGCCTTTGAGACGGCCTGCGAACTGCACCGGGTTGATCTCGCGGACAGACTCCGGGTCCTTACCCCCTTACTGGACCCCAAAGCCGTGGCATTGTACCGCCAACTGGAAGAGGCAGAGAAAGGGGACTACGAACTATTCAAAAAGGCCCTGCTACGAGAGTTTGGGCTGACTCCTGAGATGTACCGGGAAAGGTTCCGGAGTCCGGATAAAACCCCTGAGATCTCATATCTGCAACTAGCCGTCCGCATGGAAAGATACGCCAGCAAGTGGGCTGATGAGGCCCAGACGAAGGAGGACCTGATTAAACTGCTGGTACTGGAGCAACTGTATGAGCGGTGCCCATCCGACCTGAGGCTGTGGTTGGTGGACAGAAAGCCAGAGAACCCGCGACACGCAGGGCGGCTGGCCGATGAGTTTGTAAAGAGCCGGTGAGGGGGTGGCAGGGAGGAGCCCCAAAGGAACAGGCCCGCCGCAATGCAGAGAGAGAGTCACCCTGGGACCTCCCAAAGGGGGAATATGGGGAATCCCCTCCCACGGGGAATGCCCAGCGTCAGGGACAACCGACCGGCTCGAGGGGACCCACGGGACATGAGCTGCTATTACTGCGGCCGAAGAGGCCACGTTCGGGCCCAGTGCCCCAAGCTCAAGGACGGACTGAACAGACCAAACCCGCACCGGGTTAACTTGGTAGAGGCCCAGACGGACGAGGGGCAGGCTTCTCACGCAAGAGGGGCTGGCAGCTTATCAACTGCTCAAGAGAGAGAAGGGCCCCAGGCCAGCTCCTCTAGGGGGTTGGATGCTCCAGACTCAGGGTTTTTGGTTTATACGGTGGGCGTGGGGCTGTCCCTCCGGAGAGAGTACCTTGTTCCCCTGGAGGTGGATGGGAGGAAGGTCAATGGATACTGGGATACGGGCGCAGAGGTGACGCTGGCCCGGCCCGAGGTGGTGGCCCCAGATCAGGTGGTGCACAACACCTACCTGACCCTGACGGGGGTGGGCGGAACACCAGTCAAAGTGCCTGTGGCAAGGGTACACCTGAAGTGGGGGGCCAAGGAGGGCCCCAAGGATGTGGGGGTACACCCGTATTTGCCCACTGAGGTATTGATGGGGGGGGGACCTGGAGGACTGGCCAAGCAACCCCCAAAGGGCACTGGTTGTGACCCGCAGTCAGAGCCGGCGAGGGGCACTGTGCCCTGGCCTTGGGGGGGGGGGTGCCTTGCCTGAGGCGCAGGACCCTAACCTGGTGGGGAGGGAACGCCCAGGGACACGGCTCAGGGAGGCTGCAGCTTCAGACCCAGCGGGCAAGAAAGAGCAGGTGGCCATCCCTGTCCCAGCTGCTGAGTTCCAGGCCGAGTTGCAGAGAGATTCCTCCTTGCGGAAGATAAGGGACCTGGCCGACCTCAATGCGGTACAGACCATGGGACGAGGTGGCCGGAAAAGGTTCCTGTGGGAGAAGGGGTTCCTGTACCGAGAATGGGCTCCCCTAGGGAAAATGGAGTCAGGGGGGATCAGGAGGCAGCTGGTGGTACCCCAGAAGTATCGCCGCCAGCTGCTGTGCCGGGCCCATGACATTCCCCTCTCAGGGCACCAGGGAACCTGGCGTACCCAGCAGAGGCTGCTACGGAGCTTTTACTGGCCTGGGGTCTTTGTTACTGTCCGACAGTACTGCGGATCCTGTGACCCCTGTCAGAGGGGGAGGAAGGCCTGGGACAAGGGGAAAACAGCTTTAGGACCCTGGCCCAGCATAAAGGATCCTTTCCGGAGGGTGGCCAAGGTTAAAAGGGCGGCTCTAAACCAAGAGAGCCCAAAGCACAGACCTCCAGACTGGAGCGCTGGGAGAAGACCACAGCCCAGTTGGAACCCCAGAGGTATGGGGGTGGGGAAAGGGCACGGGCCGCATAAACCTTCCCACATGCGAACTGCGAGTGCCATCAAGCACCCCCGACCTAAGGGGGGGCGTGAAACTGGAGGGGCCTGGTGTAATTCTCACCAAGGAATGAGAGGGATGCGGGGGCATCCATGGGAAGGGGGTAGGTTCGAACTTCCCCGGGTCACTGGCTAAAGTGACCCTGCTCAGTTCGGTCTCGAAGGGGGGAGATGTGACGAACTGGGACTGTTCTTGCTGTGGTCTGTGAATGCTGACAGGGGAGTATGGCTGGGATAGTCTGCATTGCGGGATGGGAGTCTGCCCGAAGGCGCATACCTGAGTGTGTAACATGAGAACCCAGGAAGGGGTTGAAGGCCAGGTGATACCTTGGCCCGGGAAACTGAACAAAGGCTGTGGGAGGGGTCGCTGAAGGCAGTGTGCTGGAAGCGGGCTGGAGAGATGGCTGGGAGACAGAGATGGCTCTGACCCCCCAAAGGGGGGTGGGCTGGGATGCCCTGGGACCCCAAGCTGGACCTAACTGAGGGGGGCCCTGTTGTCTGTGCCTGCAAGACCTGTCTTGGACTGTATTCCTGTCATCCAAATAAACCTTCTGCTTTACTGGCTGGCTGAGAGTCATGGTGAATCACAGGAAGCCGGGGGTGCAGGGCCCTGAGTCCCCCAATACTCCGTGACAAGCACTCATTGAAGACAAACTGTGGGATATGGACATAGTTTTTAGCAATCCTCTCTGAAGAAATGAATATCCGTGCATGTCCCTAAAAGCTGCAAAAGATGTGGCACTATCAAAAGTGGAAGAAAGGGCTGATGTCAACAGTAATATGAAGACTCTGTTCGCAGCTGCTACATTTTTAAGGAAAAGCATTTTGTCCTGCAGTACATGGAAGTTTCAGGTATCCGTAGCTGGTGCCAAATCTGAAGAAATAATGCCACGTGACCTGTACTCCTACTTTAAGTGGTGCATCGGTGGTCACAGGGACTTCAGCACCAGCAAGTATGACAATATTCAGTGGTACGATAAAATGCAAAGCCTCATGTACGGATGCTTGAATGAAAGGCAGGTCTCCAACCCATACACAACAACCATGTGGCATATGTTTAAACTAACAGCCACTTGTAGTGATAGATTAACAATTCCATTTTTAAACCAGTAGTGAATTCCTCATGCAGCTTGCGGACAGCATCATCTCCTCTATCGACTATCACTTGATGATTACCTGTTCTGTTCATTCCCTCTGGGGCAGCTGGCATTGGTCATTGTCGGAAGACAGGATACTGGGCTAGATGGATCTTTGGTCTGACCCAGTATGGCCATTCTTATGACTACAACAAAGTATTCCACCTGGAGACTGCAATATCAAATGAGGCTCTTCATACGGTTCCATAAGGTGTTCCTCCAGGCCTCATCAAGGGTAGATTTGCATCTTGTCCTGCTGATAACTTAGATTTCATTGTGGATACAGCAGATGGCAAATATACCTAGAGAAGTTCCTTAACTCCTCTTTGGCCAGTGTGGGGGTTGTATACCCCATCACACATACTCTCAAATGATCTGGACCCCCAGGACATATTGGACCACATCCTTTTAGGAGAAAGCAGAGGTGAAAGTAAGCCGGTACACCCCGGTACGGTGCACCGGCAAGAGCCGGTGCGTTATACCGGGGCGGCCTGGCTTCCCCAGATGGCAATTTAAAGGGCCTGGGGCTCCCAGCAGCGGCTGGAGTCCCAGGCCCTTAAATTGCGGCCAGAGCCCCGCTGCTGGAGCCCTGGAGTAGCAGCGGGGCTTCGGGGGCTATTTAAAGGGCCGGGGCTCCCGCTGCCTCTACGGCTCCAGCCCTTTAAATAGCTGCAGGAGCCCCGCCGCCGCTACCCCAGAGCTCCGGCGGCTATTTAAAGGGTCTGGGGTGGTAGCAGCGGCTGAGCCCTTTAAACTGCTGCCGGAGCCCCTGGCTGCTGCTGCTACCCTGGTGGGGGAGGGGGAGGGCACTTACCGGTACAGGGTGGGCCAGGGCTGGCTCTGACCCCCCCCCATCCTCGCCCCTTCCAGGGGCCAGAGCTGGCCCCAACCCAGCCCCATACCGGTAAGTCCCTATTTCTACTTTCACCCCTGGGAGAAAGGTACATTTCAACATAGTCAGCCTTTAACTTGGCACTACACGAGGTGCCAGAGCAAATGATCTGTGTATGCATCCTGCCAATCATACCATCTTCCTGTTTTGAAGGTGCTCAGGATGGCTGAGATAGTTACTGATGTGGTCATAAATGCACTGGAAGTGTTCATGTGCTGAGTTTACCATTTTGAAGATTAATATTATGACACTTGCAGAGCTGCATTGGTGGTGGTTTTCCAAGAAGCAGACAAATGGAGAATAACTGCTGCTGACAAGGGGTGCAGTTATACCTGCTATCAAGAGGGTGAATTATCAAGCAATGGAATGGCTCCAGGATGATCACACACATCCAAAACTATTCTCCCCTCTTGGGCATGCCTGGGACTTGGAGGATGGACTGATCATACCACTTGTATGAAATACCATGGATTCCTGAATCAATCCTTCAGCTAATCAAATGCTCATGTGCAAAAACCAGGTGCTTTTCACCCTGCAAGCGTTTGGCCAGCAGCCTGCCTTGTACGGAGACGTGTGAGTGTGGCACGGATGAGGATCAGTGTAACAACGTGCCAGCAGTGGTGCCCTAGATGCAGACAACACTGATGATGACTGTGTTGAATACTGGTTTTCAGTCTCACGTGTCCAGGCTAACTTTGTCTCTTTTATGTGAGCAATAAATTCCTGTGCTGAAGTATAATTTTAAAAAGTTGATTTTTAAACATTTTCTCAAATACATATCTACGTAAGTATTCTAGGTTTGTCATATTTGGAACCATTTTGTTCATGGGCGAGAGGGCTTTTCAATGACACCTACCTTGGCCCATTTCCAGCCACAATGTATTATCAAAATTTTCACCAACCAGGGGATCTGGGAGTCAACGAGTCCTCCTGCCATACTGCAGAGCATGACACCATTGAAATTATGATTCTGTAGTTGGTTTGTTTGTTTTTAACAAATCAAATGACCCCTCCCTTATCTTCCCATCACTAACTTGCCTAGGGAATGAGATTTTCCTGCACTGTGCTCCCAGACTATTATACGGGCTCTCCATCGCTCTAAGAGGTAATATAAGCAAAAAAAAAACTACATTCCTTTGTTTGCTTTTGTTTTAAACAATAAAATCATGGACTGGTGAGAGCTTTTAGTCAGGGCTCATGCTGCAAGAGATTGCCAGTTTCTTGCAGTCTTCCTATTCTTTTTTTCCAATCTTTTATGGCCCTTAATTGTCTATAAAGAGCTGCATTCCCCTATGGTGCTATATAAATAAAATAACTAACAACAATGCTCTTGAATTAATTGGGTGCCTTTGCATACTGTAGTCTCTTGTAATAGCCTTTCCTCTGTACAGGCCCTTAACAACTGAGGCCTCCTGGTCCAGTTGCTGCTGATAACTCAATGTTCTGTTGTCCACATGTGCGTAACTGATCCAATTTTGTTCCTGTGCTGCCTTCTGGATCTTCGGCGGGGGAAAATGTTTTTGGCATTAGAAGTATATATAAGAAAATTGCTCTTCCTCCCTCCACACACACTTTTTAAAGATCTCATTGTCGACTCCCATTAAATACTCATTCTCTTTAAAAACTCTCCCTGAGATTTTTGCTCTCTCCAGAGAGTGAAGTGCAGCATCCCTCAGCATTGACTGCTGGATGAGAGAGATGTTTGTCCGCTTGCTTCTATTGTTTGGGGTTGTCACAATAAAACAATCCATGCCAAGGGCTTAAGCTGCTGGGCTGCTGATAATACCCCCGCCTTCTTGCACTCGGTATCTTATTCAGATGGGAAGACAACAACTCTATTACACTCCAGGGAGGGACAGCCCCTTCTACAGTACCTTGCAGAATCACTGATTCACATGGCCTCAGAGAGCAGTTTGGTTTGTTTATTCCAGGAGCCAGTTCACACCCTTTGTCTGGCAGCCTGTTAAGACTCTGAGGAGGTTAAGTGTGTAGAATGGAGTTAGATGAATGAAGTTTAGTGTAATTCAACCAAAGTCCTAATTTCTTCTTCCCTGTGTGCAGTGATTGACGGTGTCCAGATGTAAATTGAACAGCTATGAGCACAGTCTTCAACTTGAGCCTGGGTAGCCATTTGTTCCCCATGCAGAGAAAGAGCAGGGAAGGAGGGTGGGAAGGAGAACAGTGAAGCTTGTTGTGTCTCCGTGCTGGGAGGAACAGTTGGCCTATCCCACTCATGAAAGGACAGCAGTCAAATAATAACAATATCTACCTCCATTCATCAGGATCTCAAAGCACTTTACAAAGCAGTGATGGGACACTGAGGCACAGAGAGGTGCCATGGCTTGGCCAAGTTCACCCAGCAAGCCAGTGGCACAGCTGGGAGTAGAATGCAGATTTCCCAGTCCAGTGCCCTAGCCACTAAGCATCCCTGCGGGGATGGGAGCCCTGGAGCCCTCTTCCCTTGCCTGGGGAGTAGTAGCAGGGCCAGGGAGAGCAGGGGAAGTGTAGCACTGGTGGTCCTCTGCCTTTCCCCTGAGGTGGAAGCAGGAGCATCACTGGCAGTGGGAAGGGGACTACAGGAGCCTACTTCCTTCCTCCCAGACTGAGAGCACGAGCATGGGCCTCTGGGGAAGGGGGAGCCCTGGAGCCCCCTCCCTTCTGTTTGAGAAGAGCAGCATAAACCATGGGGTGGGGATCAGGGGCACAAGGGAGCCCCCCTCCCTCCTGTGGGAGCAGCCCTGTCTGGAAAGTACTTTCAGCATGCGCACACATGCCCTAATGACTGAGCAAAAAAAAAAAAAAAAAAAAGAGTAGGGCAGCAGTATGGTGCCCCCTGGAAGTTGGCACTCAGGGAGCCCTCCTTGCTTGCCCATAGAACTGTCCCTGCCCTCCAGGCCAGAAGATAGAGTAGGTGTCACTGTTCCCTTTAAACTAGGTGCATGAGTGAGCTCATACATAGTATCAAAGGACTGAAAGGGGTCATCTAGTCCAGTCCTCTGCACTCATGGCAGAACTAAGTATTATCTAGACCATACCTGATTGGTGTTTGTCTAACCTGCTCTTAAAAATCTCCAATGTTGGAGATCCCACAACCTCCCTAGGCAATTTATTCCAGTGCTTAACCACCCTGACAATTAGGAAGTTTTTCCTGATGTCCAACCTAAACCTCCCCTGCAATTTAAGCCCATTGCCCCTATCCTCAGAGGTTAAGGAGCACAAATTTTCTCCCTCCTCCTTGTAACAATCTTTTATGTACGTGAAAACTGTTATCATGTCCCCTCTCAATCTTCTCTTCTCCAGACTAAACAAACCCAGTTTTTTCAGTCTTCCCTCATAGGTTATGCTTTCTAGACCTTTAATAATTTTTGTTGCTTTTCTCTGGACTCTCCTGAAATGTGGTGCCCAGAACTGGACACAATACTCCATTTGAGGCCTAATCAGTGTGGAGTAGAGCAGAAGAATTACTTCACGTGTTTTGCTTACAACACTCCTGCTAATACATCCCAGAATGATGTTTGCTTTTTTTGCAACAGTGTTGCACTGTTGACTCATATTTAGCTTGTGGTCCACTATGATCCCCAGATCCCTTTTCGCAGTACTCCTTCCTAGGCAGTCATTTCCCATTTTGTATGTATGCAACTGATTGTTCCTTCCTAAGTGGAGGACTTTTTATTTTTCCTTATTGAATTTCATTCTGTTTACTTCAGACCATTTCTCCAGTTTGCCCAGATCATTTTGAATGTTAATCCTATCCTCCAAAGCACTTGCAACCCCTCCCAGCTTGGTATCGTCCACAAACTTGATAAGTGTACTCTCTATGCCATTATCTAAATCATTGATGAAAATATTGAACAGAATCAGACCTAGAACTGATCCCTGCGAGTCCCCACTTGATATGCCTTTCCAGCTTGACTGTGAACAACCAATGATTACTCTCTGGGAACAGTTTTCCAACCAGTTAGGCATCCACCTTATAATAGCTTCATCTAGGTTGTATTTCCCTAGTTTGTTTATGAGAAGGGCATGCGAGACAGTATCAAAAGCCTCACTAAAGTCAAGATATACCACGTCTACTGCTTCCCCCTATCCACTAAGGCTTGTTACCCTGTCGAAGAAAGCTATTAGGTTGGTTTGACGTGATTTGTTCTTGACAAATTCATGCTGACTGTTGCTTATCACTTTATTATCTTCTAGGTGTTTGCAAACACCTAGATCTGTTTTCTCTGTGTTAGCACGTATGCACTCAGCTTAGAGGGACCATTGTACTTGACCTTCAGTTGGAACGACCTTGGCATGGATGATCGTTCCAATTTGATCAGCTCTTACATGGTAAGCAGGCTTGGGTATAGAAGTATTTGGATAGGAGACCCCAAGGTGCTGCAGGAAATAGTGTTAGGTCTAGTCTACACTAGAAACTTTTGCTGGTATAATAATGTCAATTAGGGGTGGGATTTTTAATGACCTTTTTATACCAATCAAAGCTGTAATGTATATACAGCTTCTACTGGCATCACTCGAGGGATGCAGTGAGTAACAGTGAGGGGCCGAGCGGGGAGGAGGAGAGGAGGGACACACATGGCGAGTGTGGGGGATGAATGGGGAGAAGAAGGGAAGAGGAGGGACGCAGGTGACGAGGGGGGGAGGGGTAGAGGAGGGACGCAGGTGACGAGGGGGGGAGGGGTAGAGGACAGGAGTGGAGGGGCACCTGTAGCGAGTGAAGGTGGATGAGCAGGGAGGGGAGGAGGGGCGCACGTGGTGAGTGGGGGAGGATGAGCGGGGAGGGGAGAAGGAGAGGAGTGTATGTGGTGAGTGGGGGGGACGAGCTGGGAGGAGAGGAGAAGCACACTTGGCGAGTGGGGGGGATGAACGGGGAGGGGGGAGGAGGGATGCAGGTTGTGAGGAGGGGGATGAGCGAGGAGGGGTGCACGGGGTGAGTGGAGGGGGATGAACGAGGAGGGGCACATGGGGTGAGTGGGGAGGAGGAGAGGAGAGGACACGTGGTGAGTGGGGGGGACGAGTGGGGAGGAGGAGAGGAGGGGACACGTGGTGAGTGGGGGGGAGGAGGAGAGAAGGGGACACGCGATGAGTGGGAGGGACGAGTTAGGAGGAGGAGAGGAGGGGACACACGGTGAGTGGGGGGGATGAGCGGGGAGGGGGAGAGGAGGGATGCACATGGTGGGGGGGATGAGCAGGGAGGGGAAGAGCAGAGGTGGGCACACGTGGCGAGTGGGTGGGACGAGCGGGGAGGGGAGAGGAGAGGAGGGATGCACATGGCGACTGGGGGAGGAGGAGGAGCGCACGTGGCGAGTAGGGGGGGACGAGCGGGGAGGGGAAGAGGAGAGGAGAGGAGGGGCACATGTGGTGAGTGGGGGGGATGAGCGGGGAGGGGAAGAGTAGAGGAGGGGTGCACATGGCAAGTGGGGGGGGAGGAGGAGGAGCGCACGTGGCGAGTAGGGGGGGACGAGCGGGGAGGGGAAGAGGAGAGGAGGGGCACATGTGGTGAGTGGGGGGGGATGAGCGGGGAGGGGAAGAGTAGAGAAGGGGTGCACGTGGCAAGTGGGGGAGGAGGAGGAGCGCACGTGGCGAGTAGGGGGGACGAGCAGGGAGGGGAAGAGAAGAGGAGGGGCGCACGTGGCACGTGCCAGGGAGGAGGCTGAGTGGAGAGGAGAGGAGTAACTGGTGAGCAGCCAGGGACCTCTGGAGCAGGGAGCCGAGTGCTGGAGAGGAGCAGCCAGGCAGCAGCGGGTGGAGGGACGAGCGGGGAGGGGAAGAGGAGAGGAGAGGAGGGGCGCACGTGGCGAGTGGGGGGAGGATGAGCAGGAAGGAGGGGAGGAGAAGGGGCGCATGTGGCGAGTAGGGGGGATGAGCAGGGAGGGGAAAAGAAGAGGAGGGGCGCACGTGGCGAGTGTCAGGGAGGAGGCTGAGTGGGGAGGAGAGGAGTAACTGATGAGCAGCTGGGGACCTCTGGAGCAGGGGGCCGAGTGCTGGAGAGGAGCAGCCGGGCAGCGGTGGGCGGAGAACGCTGAGCTTTTCTATGCGCCAGGCAGGTTTCCCGGCAGCTGCGCAGGCAGTAATCTCCCTGGGGGGGCCCAAGGGACCCAGGAAGCTGAGTAGCAGATGCCACCTCCTCAGTCACCTGGGAACCTGCATGGCACATAATAAATAAGTAAAAACTTCTAGCAGAAGCTCATTCCCAGCAGGGAGGGGAGAGGCAGGGCCACTACGGTACAGGTGTCCGGTGGCAGAGTCGGCAGTGGCTGCCCCAGAGGAGGCTTAGCCTCTCCTAGCCTATTCTACCTGCCACCCATGTCTCTCCACTGTCTTCCTCTCCTACTTTCCTTCCCTCTATCTTCTCTCTAGAGGCCTGATTTACAGCTCATTGAAGTCAAGGGGATGTCAGTGGATTTTGGATCTGGCCTTTGTTTCTCTTCTTGTGCTCCCCTCCCTGAAATGTCAGAGGACATAGGACCACTAGGTCTGAAATTCTGCCAACTCTGATTATGCCCTGCACTCACAGGGTCACCACACTGGTGCCTCTGATCCATTCCCCACTCCCTCCCGCATCCCACGTCACTCTTACAATGGGTCTCATTCTCTCCCCACTCAGATGGGGCTCCAGTTTTTCCCTATTCTTTGGGAGCAGGATGGCGGCGGTAGTGTGAGTATCACCGTAAGGCAGTGCAGGAGTGGTCCCGTGGCCTAGGCCCCCAGTGAGCGGTGCTTTTGCACCAGGGGACAGCTTGATTAATTGTGGGACTCTCCCGGGTGGTTCAGGTCACTCGTAAGCCATTCATCACAATCACCAATCAGAATCACCGGGCCATGGGATTAGCTAAAAGGGATTGCTCCCTTTTTCCCACAGGTTCCAGCCTATCCTAGGGCTAGTGAAGACCCACTGGTGGATTGACCTTTAATTTCCCTAGGTTGAGACAAACAATTGTCAGAAAAATAAGGCACCGGGAGCTAAAGTGACTCTTCCAAGATCACCAGCAGAGCTAGGAACAGAACACAGGTCTTCCGTGTCCTACAGTAGTGCACTCTTCTCCCACTCACATACACACTCCTCCTAGTCCCCCCAGCTTGTCAACCCTTTAGGGTACCGATGCCAAAGTTGTCACTCAGGTAACTCTCAAGTACACCCAAGAATACAGTCAGATGAGGAGAAAGCATCCATTGGCCAGAGCAAAACACCCAGGAGAATCCAGTCAAATAACCAATGGGAAATCATCTACTATCCTATTGCTCTCTCTTTTGATTGCTGGATGCTGCTCACTGTTTACTGTTGGCCCAGGCTATGGTCCATAGGCCAATACCTGCCTGGGAACAGGGCTGCAAATGGGGTGAAACAGAGAAAGGAAACGCTGCTGAAGGCCCATGCAAACCCTTGGTGCGGTGTTTGATAGCCTTCTGGGATACGAGTCATAAATCCAATGAAGAATGAATGATAGAGCTCCTCAGTAAGTGGAATGGATGGAAGTCAGGGCCCCTGGGACGAAGGAGCGATTGTCACAATTCCTAGATTAGTAGAAAGTGAGGGGTGGTAAATAATTCTGTATCCTTATTTTATGGGTGGGGAAAGAGGTATAAGAGATTTTGACTTTACCCAGTTCACAGAAGCAGCTTGGGATTAATTTTATTACCCCTCCCCTCATCCTCCCCTTTTCTTCTCCCCTATTATAGGCTACATCATTCTTTGTCTTCAATAAGATTGTAAGCTCTTCTTATGTTTTGTACAGCATCTGGGGTGTTACCAGAGTATAATATTATTATAGTCAATTACTGTTATTATGGCAGATCAAGAAATAGGCACCAGGAGTCCTATACTTTAACCTTAAGATCATCCTTTCTCCAATAAATTATGTACAAGAGAGAATATTTACCCCCAAAATAAATTATATGAAGATTGCACAGGTAAGCACTCAAAAGTCAGGAAATGCCCAGGTTAAAGTTGCCCATGCCTACAATTGTGATATAGTGTGTAATTACATCATTACTGTATTGTTCAACTAATACAACAGAATGTCATTGAATATTTTCTTCTACAGCCTTAAATGTATGTGTTGTATCGTTTCTGATTGTCTAGTACTCTGTGTGGGAGAGAGTTTGGGTGGTCTAGTGGATCAGTACAGGCCAGGGACTCAGATAACCTGTACTCTATTCCTAGCTCTTTTGGCAGATCGCATCATCTCTCCCACAGTTTTAATTCCAAGCTCTTCAGACCAGGCACCATCTCTCACTATCCATTTGTACAGTACCTAGCACAACGAGGCCCCGTTCTCAGATGAGGCCTGTAGACACAACTGCAATACAAATCGGTAACAATAACAGTGGGCGAAATGTATATACCTAGTGCATAATCAATGAGGGGAAAAGGCACTGTAGAAAGGTTCGGTTGGGGTCGCCCCCTCTGGGACGGCTGGGAGCCAGGCCGCCTCACTACTGAGGTCTGCTGATTCGGGAAATTAGCCGGGTGAGGCAGGAAACAGTCAAGGGCTCAGGCCCTCAGCCAGGGGTGGAGCAAATCATTCAATGTCAGGGCAGGGCAAACAAACAAACAGGAGCTCAGGCAGGTGCTGAGCAAATAGTTCAGGAACAAGAACCCAGACTCCCGGTTCTGAGAGCCTGGGGTGAGGGAGAGACTGCCACCCGTGAGTGGGGTGGCAGGGGGGAACCAGGCCCGCCCACTCCACTGCATCCCAGCCCGGGGCCCTATCAGCAGCAGGCAGCCTGCTGCTGTGTCAGTGGGGATCCTGGCCGCAACACACTGACATCGGCTCTGGGTGTGCTGCAGCCAGACTAGGGTCGGCTGCCTCTGGGCTACTTCCTACCTCCCCCTCTAGCAGTACCTGCATCTGGTCGGTGTCCTCCACGGAATCGAGCACCATGGGCTCCTCAGGGTACTCGGCGAGTGGTAGGCTTGGCAGCTCCTCTGGGTCGCTTCTCTCCGGTAGGCTTAACAGCTTCTACAGGGTCTTGACTGGTATGGCCAGTCCTCGGGTCGGTCACAGGCTGCAGGAGTTTCCCCAGCGGGAGCCAGGCCCCCAGCGTCTGGCTTCTCCGGCAGCCAGGCAGCTTCTGAGCCCTGGGGTGGGACTTTTAGACTTCCTGTCCTGCGCTTTGATGTTTGGGGGGCGTGCGCAGGCTCCAGTGGCTCTGCCCATTTTGGCATCCGGAGGGGCTCGTCCCTCTCTGGGGCGGCTGGGAGCCAGGCTGCCTCACTACAGGCACTTTTAGAGACTTAATTAAGAGGCTATTCTGAAGCCTACAATCTTTTCGTTGACTTGAATGGGCTTCGGCTCAGGCCCTCCATGGCCCCTGAGCATACAGTAAAATAAAGGCTTTTATGGAACCCTTCCTCATTCAAAACCCATGTGCAGTGCTAAAATACTGAGCGCTTGCACTCTGTGTGGACCAAGTGTTATTTTCAAAGGCACATGCCTCAGCCAAATCAGCCCCCAATTTACTTCAGCATGATCAAAGGCATTATTCTATGCAACCTATTTCTATCTAGCTGGGTAGGCACATGGCCCTCCTCAGCATAAAATCTGAGTGCCCATTTCCCTTTCAATTCTCCACCCGCAGCCAGGTCAGCACGAGCGCAGTTCAAATAGACATACATTGTTTCTTTTAATAATAATAATGTTCCTCCAGTCCCAGTATCTAAAACAGTTGAAACCTTGTTTGCACAAGCTTTCAAATATAAAAATAAAAACATAAAAAATCTGCCCTTGGGTAAGAGGCTAAGTCTACAAAGTATCAGCCTGGGAGTCCATGATTTTGGAAAGTTATGAGTCACTGGTAGCAGAGTTGGAGAGTGGGAATGCTCACACAGTCTCTTCTATAGCTGTTGCACCCAGCCTAGATTTGGAGCTTGTCTACATGAATATTTAGATGATGGCTACCCCTACAATAGCCAGCTGCACACTAACCGTGCCTGTGGACCCAGCTCCTGTGCACTAACTGTTCCTTAGTGTGCTTTGATCTAGTCCCATTTCAAAGTTGTAGGTACAGTATCTCTATAGGATCCCTGCCCCCTAGTTTGGATCACTTGGCCTGCTGGGAAAAATTTAGTCAATAAATAGACTCTCTTCCATTTACAAATCTCTTTTACCATCCAAATACAGCTTCTGCTGTTGGGCACCATCTAAAAGTCAGTGAGATCAGGATCGCACATGGTGCCAGCATTCAGTGGAAATGGGACAGGAGAAGAAAGAGAAAGGAACATCATAACATATCTCAGGGACAAGGTGTATTTCAGTACCTTCCCCCACCCCCAAGGAATCAATTCTGGTGAAAGACTGCCAGGCCTAGGCCAAGGCCTAAAAAGAGACAGTCTGCTCTGAGAGTATCTACAGGCTGCTTCAGAAGCACACCATGCTGCAAATATGCTTCATAGATGTTAAGGTCCAAAGGGACCTTCGTGATCATCTAGTCTGACCTCCTGCACATCGCAAGCCACAGCACCTAAACCTCAACCACAAATAGGAGGGACCACCTCAAGAGGTGGACACTGGGTCTATTGCTTTCTTGCTGAGACTACCACTGAGGGAGGCCGGTTATAGTGCCAAGGGTAGGGATGGGTTTATGGTATGTGTGCCTATCCCTTTGGAATGAGAGCCCACCAACACATTCCTACAGCTGGTCAGAAAATGATGCCTTCCCCCTGCCTCCCCCCCCCCCCCCAGCTGAAAATGTCAACTTATTGTAGAAAATACAAAAACTGAACATTTTCTGCCCCAAAAAGATAAAATTGTCAATTTTTAACCCAAACAAATATTTTTTTCAGGTTTTTGGTTTTCCAGTGAAAAATCACAAACTGTCAAGGAAAACCAGCACTTTCCACCAAACTTTTGTGTAGGTGTGTACTCTCAACGGCAGAGGATAAGTTCTCTGCCTGGCATGAAGAGTGCTGTGCACTGGGATTCAGGCCTCTTTGGGAGAACCTGAATGAGGCTCCCATGCAAGAGGGTGCCAGTTCAGTGAATATAGCACAGTTTGTATGCTGGCAGGGTTTGATCTCTCTTTATTTTGTTGGTCACAGGGCAATGCAGGTTCATATGTAACCTACTGGTTAATGTGTGTTACAAGTGTCCCACTGTGTCTGATTTGCAGAGGATATGACTGTTATAGCCACAGCTAGAGAGCCTGGCTCTTTAGCTCAAGCTGTAACAGCTCATTATTTTAGCGCTGGAGGTCTGTGGTGTGTTGGCCAAGTTGGCAGCTGTCACACATCCACTGACAAAGGTGAAGGCACCTTCTAACAGTTGGTCACCTTTATTGCTCTATCCCTGGCATCACATGCTCCCCACTGGCCACTTCTATGCCACACGTTGTTTTTACCTTGCTGCTTCACTACATACATGCACTCGAATCACTCACAGTGTCTGGGGCTGTGCCCAGGCTCCTGTTCACTCAGGGTCAGTTGGGTACTCACCGTCTCAGAACTGCTTTATGAGCAGCTCTTTGAAGTCAATGGATCCAAGGAGTTCAAAGGAGTCTTTCCATTGACTTTGAAGGGGTTTTGATCGGTCCCTAAGATATCTATAAGGAGAGATCAAAGAAGACGGAGATGGGGGAAGTGAGGAAGGAAAGGCAAGAAGGGGGTAGAAACACAAAAACTGGGATGGGGAGAGAGAGAAGAAAAGGCTCCAGACAGAGAATTAGGAAGAGAGAGAAAAGAAAGATAATATGGAAAGGTGGGAATTCAGATTCTGTAGGGCTGACTGTGCTTGATGTCTGGTCATGGGTGAATGGGAGATCTGAATGCTGTTTTCTCAATCTACATATCTGAGCCTGACCAGGTGTGAGACCATTTATCAAGCTTTTAATGCACTGTGTACCCCATCTGTGAGGATTCTCAGTTCTGGACATTCTGCAGTCCTTGACCTTGGACAGCTCCAGGTGTCATCGAGCCATATGATAAATGATCATTTCTCCTGGAGAATGCATTTCCTTCCACTCCCTCTCCCAACACACACACACGTCCCATATCACATAGTGCACATCCCACAACACACTTGTAAGTTGTACCAAAATGCTGTATTCATCGCAAGTACACAAGTCCCAAAGACACATTGCATAATGCACAGATACAACATTCAATAAAACACACAGCAATACCCCCACGGCAGAGACAGAGGTATCGAGGACAGTACACTAAACCTCACACAAACTACACACCTCAGCAATGCACAGTTCTCCCTTTCTGCCCACTCCACCATGCCCTCCTGGTTTTAAACAGCTGGACCACTCATTTTCCTATGTAAAGCCTGCAAAATTTGCCAGATCAACTTGTGTCTTCTATGCTATTCTAATAAAAGTTAAAAAATACCACCATGACCCCTTTGCTAATATAACATTAAGGTTGCACAGTTAAAATAGGAATGATTTTAAAATAGTAAGGTAATGGAAACATTAAAGTTCCTGAATCAACTTTTAAGTTAGCTATATAAGGCACAATTTTATGGCCGATACAACATAAAAAACTAGGGACAGAAAATGCTCTATATGTGCAGCACAGCCAAGTTAACCTTGTTACGGGTGAAAGGCACTATAGCTAATGCATAGATAGAATAGATGGCCTAAGTGCTTAAACAACTAATGGCATAAGGCACATTTATAAAAGAGTGGACACACACACACATGCACAGTGCATCTAAATGTGTACACTCAGACTTAATTAAATATGTTTATTATGCATTAAAAGTACCCAGCTTTCAATCCTTCTGAGCTTTATTAATATCCAGCCTTTTTATTTTTTTCCCAAAAACGGTTGTGGAGGTACTTTTCAATAACTAGTATTTTCATGCCAGCTTTCATGGTTCATCTGGCTTTTGAGTCCTTGGGTGGGTGGAGGAACTTTTCTAATCTTTTAGAAAAGGAATAGTGACCATTTTTTTTTCACTCTCTCAAATCTCAAGTGGCTGAAGGGATTTTGCTCAGTATTTTGGAGAAAAAAAATCGCTTTTGGCCTGAGACTGACCATGGAGAATTTCAGCCCACAGATTCTGATACCCTGATTAATGTTGAAGAGACTCTCACACTGTGGGTAGCCCCATTAGTTTAAATTAGATTATTTGAGTAGTAAAATACTATTGAGCAGGAGTAAATGTGCAAGAATCTGACCCCAAATCTTTCTGAAAGTTTGGAGCATGTCAAAATGGGATTATCCTTGCACACAAGAAACTATCTTGCACCTGTACCAGATGCTGCCAAGCAAGAGCTGTGATGTAGCTCTTTTGCATGTTAATACAGAAAGTAGCAATATATCTCCTCAGTCACACTAGCTTCACAAAGGAAGTACAGATGCTGTGACCTCAGAATTTCAATTTCATTGCATCCTCCATCAGGGGTGTCTTCCAGATGGGGCAGAGTCTAATTCAGGACCTCTTCTGTTTCATATGCCACGTTCTGGGTAATAACATGAGAGGACTCCATGCTTGTAAAATTAAATGGGCTCTTTATTAAGAGAATTATTTAAAGAGGTGCTGCAACTGCAGCTAGCATTCCAGCCATGTGCACACAGACAGGCTTCCAGGTGTCTCCTCCAAACTCTTCCCTCCTGCATCCTGTGCTCCTCCCTCCAAGTTCCATACAGATTGCTACAGATCATTCCAGAGTGGTACAGAAATCCACTTCCAATATTATTATTTCAACATTTTTATTACAGTAGAGCTCAAAGGCACCAGTCAGAATTGGAGTTTCATTGTGCTAGATGCTGTACATACCCGTAGCATAACATGGTCCTTGCCATGACTGAGGTTCTCCTTCTCCCAGACATTGAACCTAGAGCCCATTCCAGGTGGGTACAGAAATCCAGTTCAGGTTCTTTTTCTTAGCCTTTGTCAATAAACCGAGAACAGTTTGGGACAGTCCGAAGGAAATCCCAGAGTGAAGTTAATGTCCACATGGCATATCTTTAGGGCATACCTTTAAGTGATTTGAATTTACTCAGCATTTAAGAGGGGGAGGAGGCAAGGAATGGGAAAAAATGCTCCTCCATTTACTTGCTTGATATTAATCCACTTTTACTTTCTTTTTTTAAAAGCTGTAACAGGAAAATATTTTGAAATGGTGCTAGCTCTATATTAGTAAGAATCCCTCCCCTTCACACAGCCTCAGCATAACATCCGGGGGGGGGGGTCACAAGACCAGCTTAATTTTCTCAACACGCACCTCTAGTTGCATTTAAAATAAAGGATTTTTAAAGCATTGTTAACACCTCACCAAAGACTTCAAGAAACATTCTATTTAGAGACAGTGTGGCTGCTACAGCATGTCATACCTGATGTTATTTCTCTTCCCCTTGCTTCTATTACTGGGACGTAGGCATTGAAACAAAATCTTTTGTTTAGAATTATTGCTTTAGATTCCCCACCTAAGGGCCATGTTGTTGTTTGTATGAGATGCAAGGATCATTTAAGAATCCTTGCCATTGTAAGCAAAGCTTGGGGTGTTATCCTTGGTCTTGTGGCCAAACCCAAATATCGGGTAACTACATTGTGCCTCCCTCCATCCTGTAGTTTCAGTTGCGAAAGGGATTCACTTCCTTACTAAACTAATGTGCACTGTTGCTGTGCATGATTAAACAGGTGCCACATTCCGTCACAGAGCTGGCTGCATTTCAGTGGGGGGGGAGAAGTGATTTCTGTGTATTGGCTGTGTACCTTTTTAAGTCTCTGAAGCACTGTGAAGGTCCTTTGGGAAAAGATGGCACTCCAGTACATAACCACAAGCTTGTTATGCTCTATTTGTGACCTCAGAACGGGCTGCCATGGAGACAACTGTAAGGGGGCATCATGGTCCAAATGACAGGACATGGGTTGATGAACTAGGACTCCTGGCTTCTGATCCTGGCTCTACCACAGACTTATTTCTTCAAGGTCACGCATTCACTTTGCCACTGTTTCCTCAGCTGGGAAAAGATACCTTCTTTTGTGAAAGGCTTTGAGACTGACAGGTGGGGGATAAGCAGTCGGAGCCAATAAAGTCTTCGGGAAAAAGTTGTTGGTGCCATGGAAATACCCTTCAGTAGCAAAACAGAGAAGAGGAAGGGAGGTGTGGGACACCTCCTGAAAAAAATATATGTTTGCAAGCAGAATTTTCTTAACAGAATGGGCCCAGCTGGTCCTTGGTGATATTGTGCTACAGGCAATGGAGTTCCAGCAAGGATGAATTGGCCCAGTGTTTCAAACATTTCCTGCGGGCATCAGCGTCTCTGTATCTACAGTCAACATTCCTGAGTCTCACACTGGCCTCCACTGTAGTGACACGAGCAGAGCTGGCCCTGTGTGCTGGAGTTCATAATGCAGAACTTTACTGTCTGATATGCGAAATCCAGTCAGCCCAACTGCTCTCTGTGTTATATTGATGGGAAAATTATTCCCCCTTTGCTCAGTAACTTCCCCCACATCACTGGGGTAAGAGCCCGGAGCAGCAGTGAGCTCTGCATAGTCCATGCACCCATGATCTGAGACGTACGTTCGATGATATGTCCGTATTTCTATAATATGTATAAAATGGTCTAGCTGGCAACACTAGGTGGCAGAGGTGGGATCTTTTCTGCTCTGAGCGCTGTCCTATAAGGCATTGCTTGTTTAAGTACAGTCGCATTTAGTTGGAGCTGCAGGAGAGAGAGACAGAGAGATTCTCTGTGTTTACAGCCAGCGCAGGCTACGACAGGCATCTAACCTGCCCCCCCCCCTTCTCCATCACTTGAAGGAGAGAGTGTGAGGTTATTTGGGAATCTGGCCGTCGTGGCTCAGCTTTCTCTGCACTGGATTGTCTGAGCTGTTAGAACACAGCCCGGGGAGACAGAAAGAAGACAAGAATTCCATCTTATTTTTTAAAAAGAGAGAGCGAGAGAGCAGGAGAGCGAGAAAGAGAGAAAGACAGACAGACAGAGACAGAAGCATGAGGACCTACTGGCTGCACAGCATCTGGGTGCTGGGATTCTTCCTGTCCCTCTTCTCCTTGCAAGGTAGGTGATGAGTTCATTTCTTAGTGCCTCCCCCACCCCCCTTGTTTGATTTGGGGCTGATGAACTGAGGACGAGTTGGAAGATGGAGATGTATCTATTTAAATTCATCCTCCACCTCCTTCAGGAAATAAGAGCCAAGGAGAGATTATTGCTGGGGAATCTTCTGGTTAGAGGACACCTCCTGTACCTGACTTGCTGCTGGGTTTGTGTTCTTTGCAGGGGACTGCTGGGAGAGGGGGAATCGGCAAAGGAAGGGGCTAGATGGAGCTGGGTGTCCCTGTTCTACTGCCATACGCAGCCTGCGTTGCTTGGCACTTTGGGTTACTAGTGCCGATGCGCCTTTCTGTGGAAATCTCTGTTAAGTTTTTAGAAGGTGCCTTTGTGGCTCTTTGGTGTGTCCACACAAACACTGCCTCCTCCCCACCCCCAGCAAAAAAAGTGGGGGAGCTAGGGAGGCAGAGATGGGAGAAGGAAATGCTCTGGGTATTGGCTCTTGCCAAGTGGGGAATTGTCACCTGGGTTTCATGCTTATAGAGCTAAGTGTACGTAGGATGAAGTTTGAAAGGACGATAGACATTTTTGGATGGTTTAGAGGGGTTTTCTGTAAACAAGGATTAAGGGTGAATGCATACTGTACAGTGTGTACAAACTAACACACACACATACACAGTCTTCCCCCATACACGGACTTGCATCTCATACACAAGCAACACACTCATTCATACATGCCAATAATCGCACATACACACATGCCCATAAATATAACATACACTGTGCGTAAACTCACTCCAGCTCACTGTGCCACACACATTTCTATCTCCCTGCAATTCCTACAGTGTCACACACCTGCATACACTCACTTCCATTGCCCTCTCTCTCACTTGCACACACACACTCTTGGTCCATCTCACCAGCACTGTTGGTTTGCGCACACGCTTTATCTACCCTGCAGCACCCCTCTTGCGCGCACACACACACACACACACACACACACACGCTCTTTATTATCTGTATGTCAGGCCTACTGTCTATGATACACTGCCTCGCATGCGCTTGATCACTCACACACAAACGCACACACAAGATCTCTTGTTCTGGGGCTTTCTCTCACACACCTTCTCTGTCACACTCTCTGACACCCTGTCCTGCTTATGTACACACTGTCCCTCTTTTCTCCCTAGCTCACACTTGTGCACACACTATCCCTCTGTCTCACAAGTTGTATCAAGCACCCACGGAAACCCCTACACCTACACCCACTCTCTCCCTTCTGCACACTTTCTCTCAGACATACTAACACAATCTCTCACACTCACAGACTCACCCTTTCCCCACCACTGTTGCATGCTCTTGCTCCCATACACCTCCCCTCTCTCTGCTGCATGTTATCCGACTGTTCTCTCTCGCACTCTTTCTTGCTCACGGTGTCACACATACATGCTCTCCTTCATCTCTCACAGATTTTCTCTCAGACACACACTTTCTCAGCTCTGGATTGGGAAACAGGCACTTTCTTCTCCCCATGTGCCCATTTCTGAGGAAGGAGCGAGAATTTTTCAACACATACATGCATACACCCTCCCCCCCACACACACAAATAAATGCGTAGCCACTGTGAGCAGTGCAGTCCAATGGCTTGGCATGAGTGACCCTCTGCTCTGGGAGAACTGGCCTGGACCCATCAAGGAAAACGGACACTGCCAATTCACATAGACTCCAAACTCCTCCTCCTATCCCTGATGTCCAACTAAAGCCACTGGGGCTTGAGCCATACAGTGCTTCCAATACACAAGCTGGTGTGAACAGTGACCTGGAGATCCCGAATCTGGCATAGTTTGGAGTTGCTTTCACCTTTTGCAGTGACTCTGGTCCTATGGCTCCCACCACAATCCATGTTAAGCTTGGGAGCTGCTATCGTTTAACCTGTTCCCCTGCACTAGTTACATAACAACTGCACAAACCCCCAAACTGTATGTTTCCCTGATGCTGCCAGAGATAATTAACCCTTTGAACACTGAGCTACCATGTATCCTCTGGAGAGGGGGAGAGAACAATGCTAACACTGGGACCACAGCTACAAATCCTCCCTCCTCCCAACTTTTGGATAAACTGGAACCCAGATCGGAGCCACTCCTGGTTCCAGTTTTGCGGCTCTGAAAGCCAGCCATGGAATTTACATCTCTCGTCCCCAGGGAGTGAGAGCCTGTAGAAGGCAGGGTGTGGGGGCTGCCCAGGAGAGGCAGGGCGCTGTGGTGAGCAAACCAAAAGGTGCTGAAGGGGCTAAAAGGAAGAATGCTGCACTCCACAATATTCAATGGTAATGAGCCCAGCATGTGTCAGTAATACTGGCAAGTGTGCCTGTGCGGGGCTGTTACTCTAGAGTACTGGAGTATTGATTTGGATAGGGAATGCCTCCTCACATGGCTTCCAAACACCATCCAAGCACAGCATATCGCAGACAGCTAGCCAACTGGGCTTGACGTTTTCCGAGCCACCCTAAAACAGGCTGCCCCCCTCGGTCGGTCTGTCGGGATGTATGTGTATACAGAGTTGACATTTCCCTTGTTCCAATCTCCCATGGGTGACTGAGCTGAGAGCAAAAGGGAACTGGGCTGATGTTGTGGGGCACAGCCAAGCTGTGACTGAATGGCAGGCAGTGGAGGGAGAGAGGACCGCAGTTGAGGCTGGCAGGAGAGCTAAGGACTGCACAGTGCCAAGTGACTCACACAGGCTGTCTCCTCTGGTGCCTTTGCCAGGGTACATGAAACAGGTTGAATGTCCCCTCTGCCTGGCTGGGCTCAGGGGCATGGGGATGGAGAGGGGGCTTTGCTCTTTTCCCCCTTGTCAGGGCTCAAGGCTTGCAGTCTTGCACTGAGTTTCACTCTCCTCACTCCCATGCTTAGCTGGGTGGCTCAGGTTTCCTGTGCTACTCTGCTTCTGCGCGGTGGCAGGATAGGATGCCCGTTCTCCCAGCCCTCACCATTAGGCTGGGCTGGGCCAATGTCCCCGCATTCCCCTGGTGCCAACCCAAGCCCCCAAAGTGGGCTCTTACAAACCTTGCCATGTTTGTCTTGGCCCCACTGCCCTGTTTGAGCTGGAGGCTCACAGCTCCCATGCTCCCCAGTGCCCCACTCAGGTTCGAATCCATGGGGCTGCCTCTTGGACCACACTGAGCACTCAAATCTGCACAGCCTTTGGTGTATTGATTTATTTGCCAGCATTTTATCTTCACGGCCTTCCTCAGTAGAGCCAGTGTAGCATGGTGTGTCGGGGGGAGGGGAGGAGAGGAGGGGGGTTTGACGTTATGACATGTGTGTGTTAGTCTGTGGTGCCTATGTGCTGGTGAACGTGATGGGTTTGTGCAGTATCTGTGCATCACTGAGGCAAAGGAAAAGTCTTTCCCCACTTCCTTGGATATACTTTTCTTTCTAGTTATTTTCAGGGTGTCTAATGCAATCAGGGAACACTCCCCACACATGGCTGTATTGACGAGATAACGACTCTCTCAGCTGGCTTATGGTCCCTTAAGTGATGAAGATGTGCAAGGCCCAAGGTGAAGCTGAATTTACTTGCAGACTCCAAATGTGGGCAGAAGGTAGAAAAAGCTGGTTATTTGAGTACTGAAAACAAGGATTTTTCTGTCAAACCCCGTGAGTTTGCTCTAGCCCTGCTCCAACATCCACAGACCACTGCAACTCAATACAACAATAGCTACCACCCCAGTAATGACCCAATCCCTCCACCAGTTCTACACCTCCACTCTCAGTCATGTGATCTGAAGGCTTTACTATGACAAATAGAGGCCTGCTCCAACTCTCAGCCTCTAATGCCCCTCTCCTTGTCCTGAGACAAGTATCATCAGGCAGGCTCTGAGACTGGTGCTGGGAACAAAAAGCCAGGTGGTCTCTGGCACTAGCATGGGTTTATGAGGGCAAGGGACCTCCTCATTCTCTGCCCCTTACACAGGGGCTGGGGTGGTCGGTCCCCATGCTTAGGGTCATGCAGTGATTGCTCTCCCCTGCCCTTCTACCTCTGGGGCATTCCTGTATCTTGGGGGTTCAGGCAAGAGAGCAAACAACTTAAAGGAGCCACCAGCTGCATTTCCTTTCATCCCACAAACAACAGGGGCTTCTTGAAAACTCCCTTCCAGCACCTCCTCCTTCTCCCCTGCCTCCTCCCATCATTGATCAATGGGAGAGGCAGCCCTTTAGAACCTGAGCCTTCTTGTCCTGGGCCAGCAGCGCCTCCTGCAGGCCCCCTTGGACTTCTGCAGTCCAGGCACCAGTGGGATGGGATTAACCCTCTTTGGGGGAGGTGAGATTCCGCGCAGAGGTGACTGGACGAGAGGTAGGCTCATTCTGATGTGAACTTCAAAGTGTATGATCGGGCTAGATAGAACCACTGGGATGGAAGCCTGGTCCTTTCTATGATATGCAGTACTGCAATCATACTGTGCTGGGGGAGTGGTGAGTGGGTGGGTGAACGAGAAGGGTGCTCATTTGGCAGGAACAGGATACTTCTGCGATAGTCCATCCCTCCTGCTTAATGCTGTAAAATGAGAACAAAGGGTGCTATAGTGAGATTAAGAGCCAATGAAAGGGAAGTCTTCTCCACTGGGCCTATAAAAAACCTGCAGAACTCCCTGCTGGAGAGAGTCACTGGGGTTACTGAGACTAGCTTTTGGAATGGGCTGGATGATCTTATGACCATGAGTACAACTAGCTGAAGAGCAAGGTGAAGAGGACACTGAAAACTTGTGCTTCAGGGAAGCATAAGGTGATTGCCATGGGGATTTGTGTGGAATTTATCTAGCCATCCACAGACAGCATTGTACAACTGGCCAGGTACCCTACTAGTGGGGTCCCTTTTCTGGGAGATGCTGCCAGTGGCAGGAGATTGAGTTCAGTGACCCAATGGCAAATTCTCCCTCTTTAAGAGGTTCCCTTTTCCTTAAAGAAGAATGTGTTGTGATTTCATGTGCTGTTCAGACTCAGTCAGAGAATTGCTTTGACAGATGAAGCACACTCCTTGTTATCGTTTTGTCCAGGAGAAAAAAATATCAGTCACAGCACAGACCATCTTGTCCAGCTCTGATAATGAGAAGAGAAAATGGTGAGGGCAGAATGGATAGCACTTGGGGTGAGCACTCTAGACAGTTCTCCCTCCCAGTGTGGGGCAGGGTGGGGCTCTGGTGGGAGAGATACAGAGACTGCCCCTCCCAGTGTAGGACAGGGGGACACTATGGAAAGACAGGTACAGAGGCAGCCTTCCCATTGATTAGGGGTATGGAACAGCTTCCATATGAGGAAAGACTAAAAGGACTGGGACTATTCAGCTTAGAAAAGAGATGACTTAGGGGGGATAGGACAGAGGTCTAATGGTGTGGTGAAGGTGAATAAGGAAGTGTTATTTACCCCTCCACATAACACAAGAATCAGGGGTCACCCCATGAAATTAATAGGCAGCAGGTTTGAAACAAACAAAAGGAAGTACTTCTTCACACAATGCACAGTCAACCTGTGGAACTCATTGCCAGGGGAAGTTTTGAAGGGCAAAAGTATAACTTGGTTCAAAAAGGAAGTAGATAAGTTCATGGAGGATACCTTTATCAATGGCTATTTGCGAAGATGGTCAGGGATGCAGCCGCATGCTCAGTGTGTCCCTAAGCTAGAAGCTGGGACTTGGCAATAGGGGATGGAGTATTCAATAATTGTCCTGTTCTGTTCATTCTCCCAGTGTGGGGTGGTGGATGCTGTGGGGAGAGGCACAGATGCATACCCTGCCAGTGTTGGTCCAGGGGAACTCTGGGAATTAGTGATGCAAATACAAATGGGTGAAGAAAGAGAGGTAATGTCCTGATTTTGTTCTATGCCATTTGCCTTAATGCAGCTCAGAGGATGGTGAATTATTAGGGTTATGGCCCAAGGGAAGAGTTGGGATTTGAGATTGATGTTTGATATTCAGGGCTCAGTCCTGCCTTGGCTGGAGCATAGATATGGAAGCTGAGATGCTGCCCCGTGTATCCTGTCCAGTGGAATTCCTGCCAGCCAGGGCAAAGTTCCCCATCCCACTCACACAGAAAGAAGTGGGGAAGTGCTGTGAAGGGTGCACCTCTGCTTCCCTGAGCCATAGCAGAGTTTTCCCTGGCTAGGGCTTGCTGATGTTGCCTTCCTTGATCTCCTTCCTCTGAAGCATCAGGGATGGCCATGGCTGGAGAAGGGACATTGAGTGGGGTGGGGGGCAGGGCTCTGAGGTGGCACCAAGCATTCTCTTTCTTAGGGGTTTGGCTGGCTGGTGTGCTCTTCACATGCTTGGCATCTAACTGATCACCATATGTGGGGTCAGGACGGAATTTTCCACCAAGCCAGATTGATAGGGATGTTGCAGGTTTCCGTCTTCCTCTGCAGCGTGTGGGTGCGGGTCGCTTGCCAGGAGTAGCTGGGTATATCTCACTTAATCATTTCCCTGCCATTGCAGGGGCCTCTGACTTGTTGCACTTCGGTCCCTCCTATTCTCTGGCTGTGGTACACAATTCCTGTGGGCTGTATACTTTGGTCTAAGTTTGGTTGTTGGGTTTAGTGTGCAGGGGGGTGGGTGTTGGTGGCCTGTGATATACAAGAGGTCAGACTAGGTGATCTGATGGTTCCTTTTAGCCTTAAACTCTATGGGTTTTACAGCATAAGTAGGCAGCTGGCTGATGGGCCTGGGCCTACCCCCTTCTTAGGGCTGCACCCCAGTGCTTCCTGAAGCTCTATGGAAGAATCCTGCCCTACTGTTTCCATTGGAAAAAGTATCTTCCTGCCCCGTCTTTCCCACTCATTCGTGAGCCCAGGGCAAGATTTGGGGCTGGCTTGTAGTGCTGCTGTTACTAGATTCTATAGGTTGGATTTCAAGGGTAGGAGTCTGGGTTTGAGGGGAAATGGGGACATTCATGTTAAGGCAGGAGGGATGGGATCAGAGCTAGGGCTGGTGGTTTGGATAAGGTGTTTGGATCTGAAGGCAATTTTAAGGTTAAGGGTTTAGCGAAAGTCAAGGGGGACATAGCTGGAGGTTTGGGCTCAAAAATTGGAGTTTGTGAGTTTCCTGTTCAATTAGAGTCACCCTAAATTAACTCCAACGTCTGAAGCCAGCCTGTCCTTGAAATCAACTCCTCTCTGCAGGGCTTGGGATCTGGCTGACCTTGGGGAAGTCTCTTTCCTCATTCCTTTCAGGGCTGGAGGGAATCTCTCTTAAATAAAACGATCCTTAGGTTTTTTTTTGTCATTTCTATAAAAAATGAAGAATTGCCTTGTGAAGGGCGTGTGACAGAGAGAGAATGTGAGCGATGAATGGGGGAATGAACAAGGAGACAAATGGAAGGCACTGGCAACAGTCATGGAGTTTCCAGCAGGGAAATCAATAGTGTATCAGTGCACAGCTGTCTGGGTGTGAGTGTGCAATGCCTATGAGTAATCACAGGTTTCCCACTCTGCCCATTAGCACTTATATATAGTGGGTCGTAGGCTGGACCCACTTAATCCTTACAACCCACTGGGACAATAACCATTAATATCCCCCCTCGTACCTTCCCGCTCATGCACCTGCATATGGCTAGGCACAATCTGGCCCTAAAGTGGCTTACCCAAGGCCACACCACAAGTTATTTGCAGAGCTGACTCAAAGCCTTACTGAGTACTAGCCTTCTGCCCAGTGCATATGTAAAAATGCTCATGTGGCCATACACTTGTGTGTGTATGTTGGTCAATGGGTTTGCAGGTGAGCATTCACATGCACTCATCTCTCATGTATTCAAAGGAGCAGCTATGATTTTTGCATGTATAGATATATTCCAATGCACATGAGTGTGTATCTGCCTTTGAGTGTGTGGGTGTGCGCGCATGCATTTGTGTCCAGTAAGTATACATCAGTGCATGAAGTGGTTGCATGCATTCCTGAGCATGGATCCAGGAGTGTGCATGTCTGGGTATGAAGTCATGGCTATGTGCATTTGAATGAGTCTTCTCTTGTGTTTTGAAGGGTGCATGCCACAGGCAGTGGATGAGAGAGATGGAGGGAGAGGGTTAGTGTGTGTGTGTATCAAAATGTTCATGATGCCTGTGTGTGTGGTCACCACTGGTAAGGAGGCTTGTACAATAGGTGTGTGTTAATAACTATGGTTGCTGGGAGTATGTATCGGGGGTATGTGTGGAGAGTATTCCTGTATAGTTCAATGGGGGCAAATTAGTGTGCAGTTAAGCCAAATCTACCCTAAAAGTGCTTTGCTGGCATAGCTATACCTGTATACTACACCTCTGAAGTGCTCCTAGCGCGGACATGACTCATACCAGCAAAACTGCACTTTTCCCAGTATAGCTATTTCAGCTCCTGAGACATATAATTATATCCAAATTTCAACATTCACTCAGAAATATCAATACGTTTCTAGCCTGTATGGTTATGAAGACAGGGTTGAAAATGTGAACTTAGTGTAACCAATCTAGGGTTGTCTGCCTGAGTCTGCAGACAGCCTTCAACAACAGCTCTGGAAGTGGTGAACTGTTCCATTCATCTCAGATGAGTGCTCTCAGATTCCCCTCTGCCAATACCACCCCAGATGATGGCTTTTTGTGTGGCTGAAGAAGTTGGGGTGGGCCAGGTCTATTACAGTCAGGCAGATATATCTGGCTGTTGAGGTAAATATTAGAGAAGACACCCCTGCTACCATCCCTGCTTTGCCTGGAGAGGTGGGGAGTGGAGAAGGGACCCCATCTGATGCTCCTGAGAAGAGTACGAGAGCCTATGCTGCTGTCTCTGCCTCTTTGGAAGGCAGGGAGGCCCTGCCACTCTAGAGTGAGGAGTGGGACCAGAGGAATAGAGCTGTGGGGTTCTCATGTGCCTAGGGCCTGGAGTGTCTCCACTTCTGAAAGAGACCAGGGACTGCAGGGTGTATGAAAATGGAACAAAAACCCTCCTGAGAACTTTCTGAAATGTCCAGAGAGGGTTTGCGTTCTGATTCATTTCTGGTCTGGAGCGACAGTTAGGGACTTATTTAATCTGAGGAGGCTCTGACTTCTCCTTTGGGGAAATATGAGGGCAATTGGCACCTAAATACACGGAGTGTGTGTGTGTGCAGCACCTGTGCTCTGATAGCTGGAATTAGCATCTAGCCAGATAATGAGCTGTTGTTGTTTACTATGTTCAGTTCTGGGCACTTCATTTCCAGAGAGATGTAAACAAAATTAGAGTGAATTCAGAGAAGAGCAACAAAAACGATTAAGGGGCTGGAGGGACTGCCTGACTTATGAGGAAAGCTTTAAAGAGCTAAACACCTGGCTAGCTTGGCCAAGTACTAAAGAGAAGATGTGCTAATGATCTCTGTGTATGGGAGAGCATGAAGCCGTAGGAGGAAGAGGGATTGTTTTGGGTGGCCTGAGGAGTAGAACTAGAAATCATGGTGCAAAATTAAGAAAAGAGGAAATCTGGGCAGGAAAAATTATCTTGTACTGAGAGATGTATTTGACTGTGGAATAGTTTCCCCAAGGGAAATGAGGGAAGCCCCATCATCTGGGACATTTAAAACTAGACTGGTCAAAGCCCTGGAGAATAATTTGCGCAGAACAATCCTGCAGAGGTCTCTCGGGAGATAGTCTAGATGCCTTAATAGATTCTTATACAATCACTAATTTCTATGCACTTACTGAACCAGAACAAATTCCCCCAATCTGGAAAATAAGTGTATTGTTGTCCGTTAAGTAATTTCTCTTTCTTGCTGAGAACCTCTGGATACTCTCTTACTACAGTCACTAGAGTAAGATACTAGCTTTCATGGGTTTGGTTCCGATCCCCCTCTTTCATTTAGAGGAAGTTGAAAACGACTGTGAGGGGCCATTGGTCCTCAGTCTACTAGGTAGTTGGGTGGAGGTGATGTCTAGGATGACCCCAGACACCTTTGAGTTGAAACCTCATGGTCAGCACTCTGTTCTCCAGGATCTCTGACCAGCTGAAGTTCTAACTAATGTCCCACCTGGACTGTGTGATATGCATCTATCCCCTCCCCTCCTTTATCCCATCATTTTTCTAAGCAGGTAACTGGACAAAGGAATAGTTAGTCTGAGGCCAGCAGTGATGTGGCTGAATTCACTTGTGTGAATTTATTCACTTGTGTGAATTCACTTCTTGCATGTCACAAGAGCTGAGGTCAAAACAGATCCTCTGTAATCTGGAGGTGGCTGACCTGGCAAGTGAGCCAAAAATGGAGCCTCCATATGCCGAAGCTAGAAGGAGACAAGCTTAGCTGGTCTCTGGGGGATGTTATCAGTTGTTTTTTGCCTCCCTCACCCACAGGTAAGTAACTGGATTGTGAGTGACCCACTGAAATTAAACAGGTGACTTTGGTTGTTGAGCTTTGGCTGAACTGGTCCACTGACAGCAGCCTGGGAAGCCATTGTATAATGACTGCTACATTGGCTAGGGTTGCCAGGTGTCCAGTTTTTGACCAGAATGCCTGGTTGAAAAGGGACCCTGGCGGCGCCGTTAAAAGTCCGGTCGGTGGCACAGCGGGGGCCTGGGGCTAATACAGGCTCCTTGTCTGCCCTAGCTCCACGTGGCTCCCGGAAGCGGCCACCAGGTCCTTGCGACCCCTAGACTCATGGGCGGCCAAGGAGGCTCCGCGTGCTGCCCCTGCCCTGAGTGCCAGCTCTGCAGCTCCCATTGGCTAGGAACCGCGACCAATGGGAGCTGCAGGGGCAGCGACAGCAGCGTGTGTAGCCTCCCTTGCCACCCATGTGCCTAGGGGCTGCAGGGACCTGGTGACCACTTCCTGGGAGCTGCGGTAAGCACTGCCGGGACCTCAAACCCCCTCCTGCACCCCAACCCCCTCATCCCTGGCCACACCCCAGAGCCCAACCACCCAACCAGAGCCCACACCCCCTCCTGCACTCCCAACCCCTCGGCCCCAGCCTGGAGCCCCCTCCTGCACACCAAACCCCTCATCCCCCACCCCACCCCAGAGCCTGCACCCCCAGCTGGAGCCGCCACCCCCCTCCCACCCTTCAACCCACTGCCCCAGCCCGGTGAAAATGAGTGAGGGTGGGAAAGAGTGAGCAACGGAAGGAGAGGGGATGGAGTGAGTGGGGGTGGGGCCTTGAAGAAGGAGTGGGGAAGGGGTCTCCCAGAAGGGGTGGGGTAGGGGCAGGGCAGGGGTGTTCAGTTTTGTACCATTAGAAAATTGGCAACCCTAGTGAGAGACCTCCAGAGCTAAAAGCAGGAGTCTCTACAGTTTAGCTAAAGAACCAGGCTCTGTGGCTGGGGATGTAACAGTCTCATATCCTCTATGGAGCAGCAATGGGGAGGAGGGAGCATAGAACGCACGCTGAACAGCGGGTTACAGCTACACTATGGGAATGCCTTTGGAGTTGCTGTGGCTTAATACAGCAGCCCACTGGGATCCTATGTGTGTGCACAGGATCTTGAGATAGCTGCAAAGCGAGCCTGCATTGCTGGAAGTGTGTGGAAAGACGTGCTCTTCACTTGGATTGGATCAGAGGTGAATCATCACTAATTCTGCCTTGTTGCAGTGAAACCACAAAATCCCCTGTTCTGCACAGGGGAGGAATCAGAAATTCCCCCTCGCTTTGGTCAGACACAGAGGGCGCTGTTTTTGTGGCAAAACCATGATTTTCCAATGAGAAAAGAGGGTGGGGGGAGAAACGGAGTCAAGGATGACAGTTGTTTTGCTTTTCTCATTGACTGGCAAAAGAAGGGGGGAAAGGATTGATGGTGCCTGCCAGCAATCAGAATCTATACAGACAGGGGCAATCCCTGTGACATGACTTTACATACGTGTGTAGTTAGAGGGGGACTATTGAAATGCAAAAAAAAATATTACTTTTCACGATCTGGGAATGTAAGCTTTTTGAGGTAGGAAACGTATCTACCTGTGTGTCTGTCTAACCAAGCTGGGAAACACACTCCCAGCTGTAATATATCCCAAGACAATTCAAGGGAGGGAGACTAGCCTTGCAACAGGTACTTAAAGCCAGCACTGGTTAGTAAGCATATCACTAGCCTGAATAAGGTTTTTCTTTGCTTCTGCTGGCTTGTTATTTGTGTGTAGTGGGGGGTTGTTTTGGTTCCTTTGCCCATAGTAGGAAAGACAAAGGCATTTTATTTTATTTGGTTTTTGACCTTGGCTTGTCTGGAGTGGCCTTATTGTTATAAACCAACTAGTCTGTGACATATGGTGTCAGAAGTGGGATTCAGTTTAGGTGCTAAACAGCATAAAACTGAAATCAAAAGCTAAGCAGCCCAATGGAAGCATTGTGCATGACTTCTGACCACCCAAGGGAGAGAACAAAGGTTCGATGAAGCCACTGATGAGCTACTCCAAAGGATCTGTGTGTCACACAGATACAGAACAGCACCCAGGCTGCCAAAGCTAATGAACAATTTGTAGTATAAGCTCCACGTCGACCAGCTGCAGCCCTCCTGGTGACCCAGCTGGACAAGTGGGGGCACTACTAATATGACTAGTGGTTCAACAAGCTGAGATGAAGAGGAGACAGCAGATGGCCAGGAGAATTCCCAATAGTCCAGCAGTAAACAGCCGCAGTAAAGGGTGGAACAGCCCTGAGCCGAGGTGCAGTGGACGGAGTAGCAGCAGTGTAAATGAATTGCAAGGCTTTTAAACAAAGAGGCCTGACTGGTTCCAATGTGGAAAGACTGAGGTGCTAAAACTAACACCAGAGTGTGACATAGAGGCCTATCTCTTAGGAGCAACTGATCCATGTTCAACTGCTGTTCACATGAACCCCTTGTGCACTTTGGCCTTCATGCCAGAGATGTTCCTAAGGGAGGAAATTCCACATGCCATGCCGATGGAGTGAATTTCCCTTGAGGGTTTAAGGTAAGGCAGTGGGATTGCACAGGTATAACTAGGGCTATACGTTAGCCTGCAGAACCTATAGAATTGGTGGGGGTCCCTGAAAAGGTAAGTGCCCAGTTTGATTCACAGAACCAGGTAGCCTTTGTAGGACTGACAGTGAGAAAGCCCCTTTTTACATGTAAGCTGAGCACCTGTGCATTGCAAATCAGTGAGAGTCACCTTATAAAACAGAACAGCGCATTCCGTTCACTGCATCATATATGGCCAGAGTCGACGCTGCATAAAATTTTGATAATTTCACATTTAAAAAATGTAGCAGAAAGTCTCATTCATACATCTTCGCTGAAAATTTCATGAACTGCGCATTCCCGGTGTCAGATGTTCAATAAACCTAAATAATGCAGCTATTTACGCCCAGAAGCTTTGCTTCACAACCACAAGGATTAGATACTTATTTTAAAAAAACCAAAGGCTTAGACAGGGTGGGAAATTTTATAAATCCCAGGAAATGGCTTGTGGCCTATGCTTGACTCATGACCCCAGAGTAGTGAAACCTTGATATGAGGCATACATTGAAAAATAGGTGTCCTTAGGGTGTCTATGTGCACCTGAAAACCAAGCACCTTCCTGTTTCCTGCGCCTGACGTAGTGCCCTTGTCAGTTCTACAAGCACCAGTGTTTTGTCCCAGTTTTTTATAACCCCTGTGCAGACTGGTTGCCTGAATGAGCTGCTAGCTGGCTGAGCTGGTGAAAGTGGTGACAGACTGGGTGAGGACATGTGCACATCCTCCGTCCTAAGTCCTGTCCTATATTAATACCCTGGCTTCCCCTGCCCAGGCTTCCCTCTGACCTTCCCCTACTCAAGGCCCTTAAACCAGACTTCTCTGGCATGGAGAATCAAATCCATAGGGTGGCAAAGAGGAAGAGAGAAGATGGCTGCCTGCATGAGGAGAGGGAGAAATGGAACATCCTCTTCCTTTCACATAGGCAGACCTCCTCGATGCTGCCAGGGCACCCCTTCCTCACATCCCAAGAGGTGTCCCGTTTCTTCCACTTTGAAAATTGGATCCCACCGTAGATATCACTGACCTCAAAGTAAGGAATAAGGGAGAACATTACCCACTGGTCTTATTTAAACCAAGGCCTCAACCAAGGGGATCCCCCTTGTTGCTGTTCTGTGAAGCTTTCCTTCTCCGGAGTCTTCCCATTTCACAGTCACTCATGGGCATCTGCTCCTTCACCCCCTCTCCTTTATGCCCCTCTTGAGTCAAATGTGCAAATGCCTCTAACATGCCCCCCCCTTCTGAAACAGCCCCCCTGGCCAGCTGACAATAAGCACTTGGAAGAATCAGGGAGTCCAAAATACCCACTCTGCAGTCCTGAGAGAACAATGCAAAAGATCTCAGGTGCAGTTATATGCCAATTCATCAAGGAACCTGCTGGCCTTGCACTGTGGGTAGTGGCAGAGTCCTTTATAGCTGCTTCAGATGTTCCACACACCACACACAGACACAGACACTTCCTCCTGCCGTGGCTGCTACTAACCTCAGTGAATTTCCTGTCAGTTTATCTCTCATAATGTTAGTACTTAGCACTTTTCATTAATTTAATCTTTAAGGGCTTTAATATAGATGGATAAACATTGTTAACATCTCCCCATTTTATAGAGGGGGAAACTAAGGCTAAGTGACATGCCTAAGGTCACACAGCAAGTTAGTAGCAGAGCTGAAACTAGACTTCAGATCCCAGAACTCTCCAGTCAGGGCTCTAGCCACAGACCCACACTGGGAAGAGCGGTACTTCTCAAGTGATGGGCTGTGGGTCTCCAGAGCTGGTGTCAGAAAAAGGTGGAGAAGCAGACAGTTGTGCAGGTGGGGTAAATGATTCAGGAAAGGGACGTTTCCTAATGTACTCAGGGAGACATCTGGAGAAACCACTGGGGGAGGAACAGGAGTGTATTTGACAAGCCTTAGAAACCTAGTCCCATTAATAAGAGTCCTGCAAAGGCACAGGTAGTATGAGCCATTAAAAGAAGATAGCTTTTCTCAGGACCCTCTCAGCTGCAGCCAGCTATGGTAGCAAAAAATAACTGCCTTGTCTCTGTTTTCAGCACCCAAGTGGCCCAGAATAGTAGTTCTGAAAGCAGTGCTATTTAATATTACCTTTGATGAGGGATCCAACGGGAGCCCTGTGCTTGTGTTGCTTGGCTTTGTTAGTTTCAGACCCTACGGCAACAAGCCGTTGCCTTCAAAGTCTAGGAAGGGCCACGTTACATGTGAAGTGCACAGCAGAAATCCCACTTTGTCAATTCAAATGGCACTCACCTCACAGAAATGTCTGCTTATTTTAGTCAGCAGCGTGGTGTGTGAAGTAGAGTGCACGTAGACTGCAGCGTGCTATTGCCTCTGGAGATAAATCTCTAACCCTGACGACATTACCCTTACCCTCACCCCTAGAGAAACCTAATGCAGGAAGCATTTATCATTATTCTCTGGCATTAATATGCTGGCCTATCTGCCTCTCCTTCCATAAGGTTTCCAGAAAACTTTAATCAATTAAGATTTTAAAATTACAGGCTGTGGGAGGCCAAGATCTTAGCAGAGGGTGGCTCAAAACACCTATTGTTGGCTTTGCTGAGAAAGAGGTGCATTCCCTTGTACTCTGCATTATTGTCCTTTAGACACAGACTCCAAACACATGCTCCTTGGCCTAGGTTCTTGTTCTAACCACACATGAGTCCCTGAGGTCATAGAATCTGTGACTGAAGTGTGACTTTTGTTAGGCCTGCCAGAGATTCTCTCTGTCACCTTCTCTTCACCTAGCAAATAATACCCAGAAAACTCAGTTGCCATAAAGACTGATGCCCTGGATGTCATGTCCAAAGGGACTTCCAGTTACCACAACGATTAGGTACCCCACATGTAGCTAGCTAGGTTCTTATATTGGTGCCTGTCACCCATAATATCTGAGGATAGCAGGTCCAGATGCAGCAACAAATGGTCTCTGCATGCAATGTTGAGCGAGAGTGCCATGTCCTCATAGTCTGAGCCAGGGATTTATGAGTCTTGACCCTGATCTTGTCACCTCTCTGTGCCTCAGTTTCCACATCTGTAAAATGGGAATAATGCAATTCACCTCCCTGGGTGGTTGTGAGGGCTAACTAAAGCTAAGGTTGGTAAAATGATAGAGTGCTATGTGCGGGTTTTTTTGGATGCCCAAAAGAGCCCAGATACCAATACATCTGGGACTGCTGACTGTGATGTTCAACAAAAGCATCACTAAAACTGAGTCTAAGAAACAGCTGTGTTACTGTCTTGAGTACTGGACCGCAGCATGCTGGTTTTACCCTTCCCCTTAATATAAACACTGTAGGGCACCATGCCAGTGAAAAGGCAGCATGCCTGTAATGGATCAGATGCAAAAAACCTGTGGCACTTGTTGCCACAGAGAATCACTGTGACAAATAGCTTAGCAAGAGGGGAACAGCTGATATGGCACTTATATAAAGAATAGCATCCATAGCTACGTTACCGACTATGAAATTCACAAGGGACCATTTTCACACTTCAGGGTATATGGTCAGGAGCAAATGTCTCCTTTCAGTATAGTACAGCCCAGGATGGTGCATTGTGCTGGATTTAGTCTCTTTGCAGAAGCAACTTTCACTGGCCACTGTCAGAGAGAGGAGACAGGACTGGGATCACTAATCTGCTCTGTTCTGCCACTGCCTGATAGTAGCAAAGCAGTTTCTCTGGTTGGCAAGTTGCAGTGATTCTGAGCTCTTTTTCAGCTAGGAGAAAGCTCAATGACTGCACCACTAGTAGGGTTACCATTCGTCCGGATTTACCCGGACATGTCCTCCTTTTTGTTCTAAAAATAGCGTCCGGGGGGAATTTGTAAAGCACTCAAAATGTCCGGGATTTCCCCCCTCCCCCCGGCAGAGCAGAGCGAGCAGCTGGGAGGGCTGCAGGAAAGTCCCGGGCTGGACTCAGGAGCAGCTGTAGAGGAGCCGGATCCGCCCTGCATTCTGAGCAGGCAGCTCTCCCCTGCAGCCCGGTCCAGCAGCACTGTGCAGGGCCAGGGACCGGGTTTTGTTGTGCTGGGGAGCGCAGCCACGTGTCCGGCTCGGCTCGCACAGAGCCCAACACCCTGTTCTGAGCAGCAGGGTAAGGGGGCCAGGGGGCAGGAGAAGGGGCAGGGAGGTTCTGGAGGGGGCAGTCAAGAAACGGGGGGGGGCTTTTTGGGGGGAGTGGAGAAAGTTTTGGGCAGTCAGGGTACAGGTAGGGGGTAGGGTCCTGGGGGGCAGTTGGGGGGGGTCTTAGGAGGGGGCAGTTAGGGGACAAGGAACAGGGAGTCTTAGGTAGGGGGTGGGGTTCTGGAGGGCAGTTAGGAGCAGGGGTCCCAGGAGGGGGCAGTCAGGGGACAAGGAGCGGGGGGGTGGGGGGCTGGGAGTTCTGGGGGGGGAGCTGTCAGGGGGCAGGAGTGGGGAGAGGGATCGGAGCAGTCAGGGGACAGGGAGCAGAGGGGTTTAGATGGGTTGGGAGTTCTGGGGGGGGGCTGTGAGGGGGCAGGAGTGCGGAGAGGGATCGGAGCAGTCAGGGGACAGGGAGCAGAGGGGTTTAGATGGGTTGGGAGTTCGGGGGGGGGGGCTGTCAGGGGGTGGGGAGTGGTTGGATAGGGGGTGGGAGTCCCAGGAGTCTGTCTGGGGGTGGGGGTGTGGATAAGGGTTGGGGCAGTCAGGGGACAAGAGGCAGGGAGGCTTAGATAGGGAGTGGAGTCCTGGGGGGCAGTTAGGGGCAGGGGTCCCAGGAGGGGGCAGTCAGGGGACAAGGAACGGGGGGAGGGTTGGGGGTTCTGGGGGGGCGGGAAGTGGGAGGGGCAGGGGTGGGGCTAGGGTGGGGCTCCTCCCGTCCTCTTTTTTGCTTGCTGAAATATGGTAACCCTAACCACTACATGATTCAACTCTGGGTTTATCAATGATCAGGAAGAACCCATCGCAATAGCTGGGCCTCTCCTAAGAGACTTTGGCCCTACACTTATCTCCTCTGCTCATTAGTGTCTCTTTGACTCTGCCCAGATTGGGGGCTGAGTTTTCTCCTCAGACGCAAGGAGCAGTTATGGCAGCAGGGCTGGGGGGAGGAGACTTCAGTGATCTGGCAGAGAACATTGATGAAGAAGAATGGCAAGGCTACTGAAGCTGTATTTGCTAAAGTCAGCTGTACACTGAGAGATATGGAGGCAATTTGTTGTGATGCAGTGAAATGAACCATATGCCGATTCTAACCACCCTTAAAAGGGCACCCACAGTTAAAAGCAGTCAGTGTGTGTGGCCTAGTGGAAGCTAAGTGCTATCACTCCTGGTTCTAGTCCCAGTTTTGTCACTGATATGCTGGGCAAGCCACTTCCTTCTCTGTTCCTCACTTTCCCCATTTAGAAAATAGGGATAATAATAAAGTCTCATTGAGGTTTCATTAATGTTTGTAAAGTGTTTGGAACCCTCAGCTCGAAGATGCTAGAAGAAGACCGGTGATTCATATTTTCAGTTATAAGAGGTAGCCTTGCAGAGCTACCAGTCTTGAGGATCAGGAAACGCTCATGGACACAAGGGAAGAGGGCAAGGAGAAGCTGATACTTAAAATAAACTGATGTCCTAAACTATACTGTAATAGAATGTTCAATATCCTCACCTTGGATATTACAATACCCAGGCATTAAATCTGCACACACTATTCTGTAACCATACAAGCTGTGTAATAAAGCACCAGCCATTAAAATGGGATAGCATAAAATGCTCTTTCACTGTGCCTTCAATATTGTTCGATGCTGTCACTTACTCAGTATTTTCAATATCTGAAACCCTAGAAGCTGGAACTGAGTGAAGGGAAAGGCCTCTTAGGGGGGCAAGGCCATTCCTCTCCACTCGACCGACGCAAGGTTATTCAGAATCACAACACAGTTACAATCAGCCCCCTAGAATGCATTCTGTTAGTCATGCTAAGGAACATGAGAGCATTCGAGAACAGACGGAGGGGTTTATGGTGAAGGTACGAGGCTAAGCCGCCGGAGATCTGGGTTAAATTTCTGGCTGTGCCATAGACGTCGTGTGTGACTAGAGCAAGTCATTGAAATAGTCTGGGCCTCTGTTCCCCATCTGTAACATGGGAGAAATAATACTTGCTTTGTCTGTCCAGCCTATTTAGCTGATAAAATTTTGGGGGCATGAATGTCTCTGTATTTGTCCAACACCTGGCACAATGGTGCCCCAATCTTCACTGGGCCCTGTAGGTGCTTCTGTAATACAAATAATAATAATATTGTTGTTGTGGAAAATCAAGGGAAATGGAATCCCACCAGACATCTATTATTTCATTTTTTAAATATTTTAATTTTATGGTGCCATAGGGGTGCATGGCACTTTACAGATCTAAGGAGAGACAAGGGCCCAGATGCTCAAAGGTACCTACCTGCCTAACTTCCATTGAAATCAATACTTCTGAGGATCTGGGCCAAAGTCCCTGCCATGCAGAATTATAGAAGTTAGCCCTATTAGCCCATCCAGTCCATCATAGCTCAGTGGTTTGAGCATTGGCCTACTAAACCCAGGATTGTGAGTTTAATCCTTGAGGGGGCCATTTAGGGAACTGGCATAAAAATCTGTCTGGGGATTGGTCCTGCTTTGAGCAGGGGGTTGGACTAGATGACCTCCTGAGGTCCCTTCCAACCCTGATATTCTATGAATGGCGGGAGCCAGTTCACTGTTAGCAATGCAACTGAATTTTCATTATGAGCCTGCTTTTTGTCATCCACCCCTCCCCCAGAAAACAAACAAACAAACAATGGAGTATTGGTCTCAAAACTGATAGGTTAGATCTGGGGCCGAGTTAGAATTTTTCTAACAAATTTGAAGTACATCGGATAAAGGTTTCCTGATTTTTGACATGCTAAAAACCAGAGCCATTAAGCAGAGTGCAAATATCCTTCTAACTTCTTTGCCATTTGTAGCAAAAAACAAAACAACACACCTGGGAAGAGAAAAATAAATACATTTTAGTTTTCTTGATTTACGGAGCTAAGATCAACGTGATTGGACCAAAGATGAGTTGATTAAGCTCTAATTTTAAAAGTTAAGATTTTAAATAATGAGATCAGAATGGTTCGTTGGCTTGTTCCAGCAAATGACTGCTGGAGGCAGAAGCTTTTATTTTAAAAAATGTAACTGTCTCTCTCCCTTTTCATTTAGAGACAGAGCTCACAGTACTCACTGATGCCTATTGAGGTTTTGCACTGGAGAAAGGGGAAAGTTTCCACCAAAAATTAATCAGAGAAGCTGTTTGCAAATTAAGGCCAATTTACAAAAGCAGTGGCCCCTATCCTTTGAAAAAATGTTAGCTCTTTTTTTGCCAGCTCCTTGTGTGGGAAAGGAGAGTGGGAGACCATTAAAATGAGGTTGATTGGTTTCATCAATGTTAAGCAGGGGAGCAGCAAAGAGGCATTTTCTTCTCTTGTCTGCTCTCCCTTTCCCCCAGCTGTGCGGTCATCCCACAAACCCTCTCCTATATCTCTCCTAAGATGTCCACTTCCTTGGAGGTCTGTAAGAGAGCAGGTATGGAGGGTTTAGGCTGGAGGAGAGCCTGGATCATGGGTAGCTGTAGAGAAGGGGAGCATGAGAAGTCTCAGCAGAGTGGGGGTATGCAGTGAAGGATGGGAGTATGTGAGTCATTGAATGGGGGCCATATCACCACTCCTAACCTCAGTAGTCCTGTTATGACCACCTTGGAAGTATGGAGGCTCATTGAAGTCCCTTGCAACATCCTGCTGTGAGCCTTACAATGCTTGTTGGGGAGTTCATCTCCTTGCAACCCTTGTTTAGCCTATCAAGGGCCCCTCCAACTTCTACAAGCCTTAGTAGGGTTGGTGGAGTCCTTCATAACCATCCCCAGTCACTGTGGAGCTTTTGCAGGTTTAACAGAGCCCAATGAGACTAAATGGGGTTAGTGGCCCCCTGGGAAGTCTCAATAGGATCAACTGGAGACTGAGCACCTTATGTAAGCTTGTCAGGTAGCTAGTGATCCACTCTGAAATTACTGGGGAGGACAGATTCACTAAGGCTTGCAGAGGGAAATTATGCATCGAGCCTGAGGAATAGGGCTGGTCAAAAAATTAGAATAAAACATTTTTCCAACAGAATTGGTGTTTTGTCAACATCAACATTTTCCACCTGAAATGATTGATTTTGGCAGAATTTTCCATCAGGAAAACCAAAATGAAACATTTAGTTTTTGGATTACATTAATCAGTGCATCTGCCTGAGTCACCAGATTGCCTCATGGGAGTTCTAGTTCTGAATCCCTCATGGCCCTCTTTTCCCCTCCAGGCCCAGCTTCCCCGCTGGACTACATCTGCCATGAGGTACCGTGGTGTCTTCTGTGGACAAACCACTGCACAGGATTTGACATTCTTGATCAAATGTTCAACATCTTCCAAGTGTGAAGCCGAGACCTTCCATATCATCTGGTGTAGCCTTGGTTGAATCACTTAGTCTCTCTGTGTCCTCAGTTTCTCCCTCTTTAAAATGGTTGTAATTCTTCTTGCCTCCCTCACAGGAGGGTTGTGAGACTATAAACATTACTGTTCATAAATTGCCTTGGAGTCCTGAGATGAAAAGGTTCTAAGTATTATTATCATCTTACAAAACCGCAGAGGAAATTAAAACGGTAAAATTTCTGCGCCACTAGTACTTTATGTAGCCCTTTTCTACTCAGAGCACTCAAAGCACTTCATACCGGTGGGTAAGTAGTCTGAATGCACTGGTCACAACTCCATAGTTAAGAATCAGTCTAGGCTTCCATTCTAAGTCCTTTTTTCTACCCCCCTTCTAACTTTTGATGGGAGTAATGGATTTGTTTGCAAATGGGGATGCCTAGAGATGTTTAACTGCTATTTAACCACAAATGATATGCCCGTTCAGATAATTTGTGATTAAATACGTTTTCAAGAGCCCCCAGTGTCACACAGAGATCCAGCACTTCACACATACAGCACGGGGCATTTCTCAAACAGAGTCCTAGGGTGTAAAGACTCCCTCCCCTGCTCCTCTTCTTGTCTCCCGCAGCTCTCCGAGTCCCATGCAAGGGGTTCCAAGCAACCTGCTCTCTGGTCCCCTAAACTCCTTAATAGGCACTTTGGTCCAGAGTCTCAAAGGTATTTAGGCTCTTAGGATGGGATCCAGAAAAGGGGACTTAGGCAGTGCAATGCTGAGCATCAAGTTGCCTAACTTTTAGGTGCCTAGAAAATCACAGAAACAACACTATGATCCACAAAGCCTTAGTTTAGGTATCTAGGTTTCTATAAAATGAATGGGGAGAGACAGACTCTTAAGACTGGGAGCTGCCTAAGCTAACCCATGGGAGTTGCTGATGAGAGAGGTGTGTGCTAAACCCTGCCCTTCTCTCAGAGAGAGGTGACTAAATCCAGGCTGCCAGGAAGTGGCTAGCTCTGCTAATGATCCCTGAATAGGTGCCTGAGGGACTGAGTTAGGCACCTGCCTCGCTCCATGGCTAGAGATGGTGTTGGTACCTTATAACGTTTAGTCTAGTAGTCAGAGCACTTGCCTGGGCTGTGGGTGACTGAGGGTACTGTCCCCCAGCCCTGACCACTCTTTCATTATTTATCCACAGCTTAAACAGGAGTGATCAAGGGTGCCCCCCTGCCCATCAGAATACCCCATAGCTCAGCAGTTACAGAACTCTCCTGAGATGAGGGAGACGCCCCATTCAAAGCCTTTCTCTGCCAGGAGGGGGGATTGAACCAGGGTCTCCCACATCCCAGGCAGCAGCTGTAACTGTAGGGATAAAAGTTATAACATGGATGATGGCTGCACTGCCGCCTCCTCCAGCTGGATTTTGAATGGGCCCTGATGCAGCAGTGGTCTCTGAGCACACCGACTGGATCTGGCCCCGCACATGACTTAGGCACCCAGACACCTAGCGGGAGGCAGCAGTGTGTGCGCCCAGGCAGAAACATAGGCACATAGGGAAATTATACTCTGAAAACTTAGGTGCTGATTGATTTGAGGTGCCTACAGGGTTCAGGAGGAGTTCTGTGAATGGCAGTGGGGCATAAAACTGACTTAGGTGCCCAAGCCTTTGTGGATCTGGACCCTATCTTTGGATCGAAGACTAAGGGCTGTAAAAGGTTCACAGACTGTGGCTGCAGACATTTTAAGTGTCCCAAAGCCAATGTCCTGGGACCATCACCCCACCACAGCCCTCCTTCCATCATACCAACATCATCCTTTTTCAGAACGGGAAGCAGAAATCTTCCGTGATAAGACAATGTGCTCATCCAGACTTGCGGGTGTGATGCCAATTGGAGTGTGCAGCATCGTCACCAAACTAACCTTTGTTCTTTTCAGACAAGTGCTGCAATTCTTTGGTCAAGGTCTAGGAGGTCTGAACATCACTGATTCTTGTGTAATTGGTGGCCCACGGAGTTTTAATGAAGAGTGTGGAATGATGGCCCTCCGTATGCTATTACCTAAAAAGGATTTTATAAAGTGCATCTGTGATGAGCTGGGAACTAGGTATATGTACAACTTGTGAATTCCAGTTTGATTTTATGAACTGTCTGTATTCTTATATCTTATGACTGTCTTGTGTGCTTAAGAGATGGGGAAGTGGGGCCAGCACATCTGTGCATAAATAGGTGGATCATTAAATACTATCAGCACCTGAATAGATGTCACCTGGGAAGAACAAACGTGTAGCTGAATCCTAGCTAAAGCTGGTTTTCTCCACCCTCTCTGCAGGCTGGTGGGGTTTGAATAGTGTCAGTACAGGAGAGCAAAGACATCAGATGTTAGTGCTGGGTCTTAAAACCTCCAGAGCTGAAGACATTACGGGGGAACACTACAGCCAACTCTTATAATTTTTTTTTGAGTGCAGGGATTTTAGAATGAGCCCCTCACATCCTCACTAGTTCAGCTCCGCATGCTGCTTTCACAGGAAGTGGGAGGAGAGAGCAAAGAGCTCAGCACAGCTTTGCCCCACCCCCCTGCAGCCTCTGGCATGGGAAGGGGCAGAGGAGGGGGGATAAGGTGCCCACCCTAGCCTGGGAAAGGGGAGAGGGGACCTTGCTGCAGGTCCCCTAGGCCTTGGTGATGAAAAATCCCAGTAGAAGCAGAGATGGGCCTCAACTGAGGGGGTTGGGAGTTGATAGCTGGGCAAGGTACAGGTAGATTGGGGGGTGGGCTGAGAGCTCCTGCAGCAGAGGCTAAAATCAGTTCATCCAATGCATCTGGGAGAGTGGATAATACTAATTGTCACACACCAGCGTGGACAGGGGGAGTTTGAAAATCAAAAGACAGACCAAAGAAACACAATATAGTCTTTAAAAAAAAACCACACATTATTTTTGATCCCTTGAGGTTGCCAACACTGGGAAATCAGAGGGACTGACAGAGACAAAAGGAAGCTTGGAAGTTGGGCAGGAGAGAAGAACAGAGGGGCCTGTTTCTGTAGAAGAGAGCTTCTTTCCAGCTGCACGACCAGCTGAGGAGGAAGGAAGCTGGCTGCAGGGGACAGAGAAGCCATGTGCAGGAGGGTGAATGCTGGACTGTGATCTAGGCCCAAAGAAAGCCCAGGAGTGGTGAGGACAATGAGGCAGAGAAATGCTCCCAGGTGTTGGTCTTGTTGGGATCTATATATCTCTTGTGCTAGCTAATGTAGAAAATGATTGGTTTTGGAACCCTCTGCAAAGCTTGTGCTTCACACGCTTCCACACACTATCATGTGTCCTGGAAGAGAAGAACTGTAAAGCCAGACTGCCCACAAGGTCAGAGCTCTGCAAGAGGGTGTGCTAAGCTACTGGAGTGTCTGGCAGTGAGGGGATGGTCAGCACTGGTCCTGGGGACCTAGGACACCTGGGCTGCAGGGCCCCATTTATATAAAGGGGTGGCAAGGAGCCTGTGGCAAGGAGCCTGTGCCCAGGAAGACAGCCAGAGACTCCAAGGAAATTAACAGTGCTGGCGCCTAATCGAACTCGCGAAGCTTAGGACAGTGGTTTCCAAACATTTTACTAAGGTGACCCACTCACTGCATTTTGTCATTGTTTGCAACTGATAAATGCACTTTCCGCCCCAGCACTGCAACCATAATCCTGGCTTGATGCAGAAGGGAGGACCATGGAGGTTTGGTGGACATTGACCATGCCCTGCACTCGTACCATAGCTAGGGTTGCCAACTTTCTAATCGCACAAAACCGAACAGCCCTGCCCCAACCCGGCCCTGTCCTTTCTCCAAGGCCCCGCCCCCACTCCTTCTCTGAGGCCTCGCCCCTTCTCCGAGGCCTGGCTCCCACTCGCTCCATCCCCCCTCCCTCCGTCGCTCGCTTTCCCCCACCCCACTCACTTTCATCAGGCAGGGGCAGGAGATTGGGGTACAGGAGGGGAGCGAGGGCTCTGGCTGGGGGTGCAGACTCTGGGGTGGGGCCAAAAATGAGGGGTTTGGAGTGCAGGAGGGGGCTCTGGGCTGGGACCAAGGGGTTTGGCATGCAGGAGGGGGTGCGGACTCCAGCTGGGGGTGTAGGCCCTGGGGTAGGGCCGGGAGGGGCTTGAGGTGAAGGAGGGAGCTTCGGGCTGGGGCAGGAGGGTGGGTTTTGGGGGGGGAGGGTGAGGGCTCCACCTAGGATTTGTGGACTCTGGGGTGGGGCCAGGGATAAGGGGTTTGGGTGCAGGAGGGGGCTCAGGACTGGACAGGGTGTTGGGGGAAACTCAGGACAAAGGCAGAGGATTCATGTGTGTGTGGGGAGTGCAGGGTCCCAGCGGCACTTACTGTGGCTCCCTGAAAGCGGCCGCCAGGTCCCTGCATCCCCTAGGCACATGGGTGTCTAGGGAGGCTCTGCGTGCTGCCCCTGTGCCCGCAGGTGCCGCCCCCACAGCTCCCGTTGGTCGTGGTTCCCATCCAATAGGAGCTGTGGCGTCTGCACTTGGGGCAGGGCCTGCGTGCAGAGCCTCCCTGGCTGCTCATGTGCCTAGGGGCTGCAAGGACCTGGCAGCCACTTCCAGGAGCCGCATGGCGGTAGGGCAGGCAGGCAGGCAGCTTACCTTAGCCCCAGGGCCATGCTGCACCACCGACCAGACTTTTAATGGCCCAGTCGGCAGTGCTGACCTGAGCCACCAGGGTCCCTTTTCGAGTGGGCATTCCGGTCAAAAACCAGATGCCTGGCAATTCTAAACACAGCAGCGGTTCCTGTCCCACAGAGCTGGGTCCAGCTCCCCACTCCAGGTGTTACAACCTGGGGAACTGTGACCTTAGGTGGCTGCAGGGAGAAGTGAATGTTTGCCTAGGCCACGGCCCAGTGATGCATTAATCCAGCCCAGGGTTTGGCGACCTATCTAGAACCTTCACACGACCCATGGTTTGGAAAACAATGGCTTAGAAGAGCACCTAGTTCCCAGTGCGTGACACCCAAATACAGCTTCCTGGTGAGTGTCCAGCAGGGGGATCCCTGCCAGGACTGTGACAGCATCTTTTTCTGTGCCTGGTGTACAAAGTGTGTACAACCACTGCACATAAAGTAACTCATTCGAGGATTTGTAAATGGTGAAATGAAATGGACGGACAATGTTGTCTCCACGTTCTCCCCCGACCATCTCCAGGATATCAGGTAGGGGCAGAGCTAAGATCACTTGATTGTCTTAACTGTGCATTTTAATACTTTTTCAAACATTTAGGGGTTTCAGAAATGTTATTCTTAATGCTAAATTTCCTGGGTTCCTAATTCATAGGGTTTTTAAATACATATTCTTGTATAGTGTTTTCACTTTTAAGTTACTCATTGGGAATTTCACTATGACTTCAGCTAAATGAAGGCTTTTGGCTGGGAATGATTATCCCCATTTTGCAGATGGGGAAACTGACGTATTCTCTGTGAGCATGCAGTCCTACATAGTGAGTTAGCTACAGGGTATGACCCCAAGCTTACTGATACTGATACCTAGCCCTATGCTTTAGCTGCTAGACCCTGGCTGCTTCTGGGCCAGTAGGTAGATGGTCTCTCTTTGAATGAAAGAGCTTTGTGGCAAAATTCTCCTCTTGGGTTCCCTGGGATTGTAGAGCTGTACCTGAGAGGAGAAGATAGCCCTAGATGTGTGTGTGGAAGAAATCCCATCTGTTACTCATCCCAGTGTTATATAGAGCAGAACAGCCAGTCTACAGTACAGAGCTATCATGCTGGGCATCTTTTGGCAAGTCATATCCAGAAACATGTTCTGCACTGGCACGAACCCTCATTTCTGACCAACCGGTGGGTGCAACATTTTGCTTGCTAAGCTTTACACGTAGTTATACAAAAAGTGAATTCAAGGCTCTTCCTGCTATAAAGTCTGGTTGAATTGAGAGGACATAGGGAGAGCAGATTGGAAAAACATGATATCCCTTTTTAATGCAGAGAGCTTCTTGTGGAGCCTTTTAAAATGAGCAGGAGGGTCTTCATTTGAAATGAAATAACCTTTGGAGCCCTGGAGCTTTAATGTGCTGTTGATAAATACATACCATGCTTAGCTGTCTCTCTGTAACCTGCATGGTAAAGAAGCTTTTCATGTGAATGATATTACATTTCTTTCAGTTGTACATTCCTTGATGTGGTTTGCTATCCATTCCATAACTGCTCAATCCAGGCCAGGAGTTAGGCAGACCCTGTGTGGTGACGCTAGGCGGCATAGGCTGTGTTAGTCAGTCTGGCAACCAAAGAGCCAGAAAGAACCACAGGGCCTGTCAGTGTCCAGCAGCATCAATGAAGAATCCACTCTGTATTCATTATAGCACAGTCCTGTTTCTCCTTTAATGTAGCACGCTGCTCTCAACAAAGTACTTAAATCTGCATAGAATTTCACTTGCTTGTTAAAAGCAGCAAGGCCTGTTTTTACCAGCATTGTGAACAGTTCGTTAAGAGCTAACAAGTGGCTCAAAAAGCTCTATGTGGCTCAAAAAGCTTGTGTCTCTCACCAACAGAAGTTGGTCCAATAAAAGATATTACCTCACCTACTCTGTCTCTCTAATATCCTGGGATTGACATGGCTACAAACTATCCTGAATACCTGCAGCATGAGTCACTCAAATACCCATCCAAAAATGTATTGTGACTTTATCTTTGTTCAGCGTTAGCCATGGGCCCATGTCCCAAAGTTCAGATGTGGAGTCAAGCCTTCCCACGGTTCAAAGGTGATTGTATCTGGGATTTCAGTATAGTCCTATCTCTGCCTAACATCTACAATGCTCATTATTTGGTGCATCCTCTAGTTGTTGATTCCATTGACACGCATTGAATGGCTAGCCACAGCGTTTTGCACCAAGCCTTCAATAGCAAAAAAAGGAGAATAATCAACTGATTGAGGACCATGCACATCACCATTGCTCTGCTATTTCACTATTAGGAAAGGTCACGAAATACCTCTGATAAACTGTGCTCAACAAAGTTGTCAGTTGTTGACAATTTCAGCATTTAGGTCCAGATCCTCAAATGTGTTTAGGCACATAATTTTCATTGAAATCATGGAAACTAGAAGCCTAAATACCCCTGAGGATCTAGCCCTTACTGCCTTGGATACTTCAGGCCTTGACAGACCAAAACTATTTATGCTCACTGTGGTTTCCTCCAAAGTATTAAGTGTCATTTTGTGTTGCTCTGACCTCTTAGAGCACTCCATCCTTGAGTGCTCATATTCTAAGCAGCATGGTGGCCTGTATTGAGAAGTCAATGTTTACCAGGACCTACCATATAGCAATATCCTAATATATCCCTATCTAGCATGTAGAAGAGGATATAACTGCTGTAAATCAGATACCACCACTTTGCTAAATGTTAACTTTTTAGTAGGAACCATTTTAGTGCCTATTGAACAAGCATGAGTCCAAATCCTGACGTTCATTCTCCAGCAATAAAAATGCTGGAGATCCTTTTCTTTAGCTAATTTTTACCCTAGACTTGCAAACAAAGCAGGTCCTAATAAGTTCCCAGTAGTCATCTATACTAACTGCAACACCAGCACTTTAGAGCCTGTCCCTTAGGCATGTGTGGGTATGTTTGTATACAGAAGGAGGAAAAGAGAGTTCACATGGAGATCATACTCGGAGTATGTTGTTCCTCATGCTACAATCCTCATGCCCTTTAGGGAAGATCCTGGTCTGCAGACTGAATAGCATTTAGTTCCTCCTTAGAAAAGACACTCCTTTCTTGCAGGACAGGAGGAATTCTAAAGGGATAAGGACTGTGGGTAAACTTTTTCAAAGTACCTAAGAGACTGGGTCTACCAACAAAGTTGTACCAATATAATTAAAGGTATTATTTTTATACCAGTGTAGTTAAACCAGTGCAACTTTGTATGTGGACACTCATTGGTTTAAACTTGGCTTATATGCATGCTACATTGCTATAACCAGTTTAAAACTGATTATAAGGGTACGTCTACACTTACCTCCGGGTCCGGCGGCAGGCAATTGATGTTCTGGGATCGATCCCGGAAGTGCTCGCCGTCGATGCCGGTACTCCAGCTCGGCGAGAGGAGTACGTGGCATCGACGGGGGAGCCTCCCTGCCGCGTCTGGACCCGCGGTAAGTTCGGACTAAGGTACTTCGAATTCAGCTACGTTATTAACGTAGCTGAATTTGCGTACCTTAGTCCAAAGTGGGGGGGTAAGTGGGGACCAGGCCTAAGAGAGTTTACATAGTAAAGTTAGACCAGTTTAACTAGACTAATTTAACTTAAATTGGAATAACTTCTGTGTGTAGACAGTTCCTTAAGACCCTCAGTCCTATTTTCAAAAGCAACTTAGGCCATAGCTACACTAGGGGGACTATATCAGCATAACTCCATAGCGTAGATGCGGTGCACGCCAACAGAAGGGTTTTTTCCATCAGTGTAGGACCACCATCTCCCCAAGTGACAGTAGTTAGGTCAACAGAAGCACTCTTCCATCAGCACAGCTTCATCTACTTGGGGGTTAGATTGGCATAACTGTGGCATTCAGGATGTGGATTTTTCACACCCCGAGCGATGTTGCTATGTTGACCTAAATTTTATGTGTAGACTAGGCCTAAAGCTTGGTCTGTGCTTAAGTTAGGTTGACCAGCATGGTTATGCCACCCTAACCCACACTATAAATGCAGCTGGATTGACAGAAGAATGCTTCCATCGACCTACTACTGTCGTTTGGGAAGGTAGTGTTCCCATACCAATGGAAAAACCGCTTCCGTTGGCTTCAGCACATCTACACTACAGGGTTATCCTGGCATAGCTATGGCAGTGTAGTTAAACTGGAGTTGTCTCCACAATGTACATGTACCCTAACTCCCATTGGAATGAATGGATCTGGGCCTCAAGTCACTTTTGAAAATACAGTTCGATGCTTTTGAAAATGTCCCTGTAAGTGATTAGGAGCAGGAATGAGGTGCTGCAGTGTGAACCTAAGAACACTAGAGGGAGCTGAGGGGCAGGAGAGGGACAAGATGGCAGGGCTTTAAGGTTCCAGCCATTTGCCTGAAGAAAGAATCCAGTTTAATCCAGCTGACAGCTTCTTTCCTCACCCATATGCCAGTCTAAATATGACTTCCTTTGTCTATAAACCCATCAGGGCGGGGGAGGCCCTTTGCGAGGTAGCCTTGCTGGCCTGCAGCTTCCCACTGGTGGGAGCAATTGAAGGGCTAGAGCTATATAGCAGTAATGACAGATTTACTGTGGTTATGACAACTGGTGCTAATTGCCTCTTGGTAATCTGTGTTGTGTGGTGATAAGACCATAATTACAATTCAGCTAAACTGCCTCAAAATTACAACTCACAACCCTCTGAGTGTCTCCTTCCATTTGTGGGAAGGAAAACCTCACACACTGACCCTTTCAACACTTGTTAGAGGCACAAATGGAGCTAATAATAATCCTCTGAGTTTCCATAGGGCCTGTCTTCCACAAGAACCTGATTCCCCAAGAGCATTTACCACCTCTCTCCTTCTTGCTTCAGTGGAAGCCCTCTCCCAACCTGGCACAACTGTCAGGAGCCCCACAGCCTTTGTCTGCTCCATCAGCTCTTGAAAAGCAGAGGTGGGCTCCTATTAATTTTAATGCAAACTGGCTGTCCATGTCTCTTAGGCAGCTTTGGAAACTTCAGCTGATGGGTTTAATCTCAATGCCTGGGTGTGTAATGCCTGTAAGTAGTCATTTGCTCAGACCTACTCCATGCATGAGCATAATGGTTTTAATTCTATGGATTGGTCACAACCTGTTCACTGGGTATTTGATACTCAATATTTAAGCTTTGGTGGTTGGCTGTGATTGGTCACATGAGTCACATGCTGTTGTTTCTGTTCCCTGAGTGGATGAGCACAACTCTTGTAGGGTGTGAAGAAGCCACTGAGAGTTTGACCATCTCCGTAGAGGGCAGAGCATAGGGAGAAGTAGCAGATAAGCAGCACAAGAGGACAGCTGAATACATTAAATCTCTCCCTTTCTGGGTCTTGCAGGTTTTGCCTGAGGCATCATTCTGAGAAAAAGTAGGCTGCTACATATATTAATTGCCTGGGTGCAGATTTTGAATGTCATTTTCTCTTGTCACAGTCATAGAACATAAAGAAACTGTGTGTGCGTGTGAGTGTATACGTATGCAAACTAAATGGTCCTAGCTGTGAAGGGTGTGCTCAGATCCTCATTTATTTATCTGATCCAGGCCTCTGGCAGAGAGTTTTGGGAACCTCATCCCTTTGCAGCATAAAGCATTCTTCTGTATAAAATATGCTAATCACCTTTATTGAGCTTCAGCACGCAATGAAAAGAGATAGCCCTAGCAGCAGAGTAAAGAAAAATCTGTCTTCCAGATTGACTTGTTTAGATGTCAAGGAAATGCAACGCATCAGTCCTAACAATTCCACCAGTATAGCTTGATCATCAGAACCTGCTTCTCCTGCTATCCACCAAACACTCAGTCCCTGTCCACATACACATTTGCACCATCTTAGTTAAACCAGAGCAAACAGTAGCATGGAAACTCCAATTCTGATTTAAGAGTGGCTTATTTTGGTTTATATTAAACCTGGTCCTAATCAATGCAAGCTGAACTAGAGTAAACCTGGTTTCAACTGAAATAATAGCTTTCGCACACACTTTTGCTCCTGGAAAATCAGTTTAAAAATGCACCATATGTTAAAATGATGAGAGCAGAGGGATAATCCTGTGTACTAGGTGCTAGGCTGAGACTTGGGGGGTCTGGCTTTAATTTCCTTTTCTGCTACAGGCTTCCTGCGTGACCTTGGGCAAGTCACCTAGGGTATGTCTACACTGTCTGTGTATTCAGGCTGAAAGGCGGGCTCCCAGCTGCAATGTAGACATATCCTTAGGCCTGAATCCACAAAGGCATTTAGGCTTGTAGCTTTCATCAAAATCAATGGCAGTCAAGAGCCTAAATAGAATCCAGGCCTTTGTGCCTCAAGGACAACAGTAGGGAGATAGTAGGACTTCACTGATGGAGGTGTTCAGATACTATGTTAATTGGGGCCTGTGATGAAGAGTCTGTCCCACACAGGGAGTGAAAGGGTTAATGTGGGCCTCAGAGTCCAATTAACATACTTGGTTGCACCTGGAGGATGGGCCAGGCCTAATTAAAGATGAAGCCCATCTGGTGAGTTAGGTGGTGGTTTTCTCTCTTGAGCTAAAGGCAGATAGAAGCCTAAAGCCAGAACCAGAGGGTCCTGAGCTAGGAGGAAGTGTGTGGCTAGAGTTGGGTGGTTCTGAAGCAGGAGAAAGTTGGAGGCAGTGGTGCCTGAAAGGCAGGGATGGTAAAACTGAAGGGTCATTTGGATTGAAGGGTTTTATGGAGAGAGGGAAGAATACTGCAGTTACTTTCTTGGTGGTAGAGAGTGGAGGGATCTGAGGGCAATAGGAAGTATCCTGCAGTGTGAGGAGGAAACCTAGTGTGGGGTGAGAAAGGAAGATACCTGGAAACACAGGATTGAAGCACACTCCTGTGGCTGACCCTGTTAAGAGAAGGAACCAGACCTCTGGGGAGAAGTCCTAGGAGGTGCTGATCATTATACAGAGCCCAGAAAGGAGCTGATGAAAAGGCCTGAAGGCAGGAAGAAATCCAAGGAGGCAGTGGCAGCGTGTCTGGTAGGAGCAGCCAAGGTTTGCTCTTATAGGAATTGGAACCCAGTGGGGGTGCTGGGTTCCCCTACCAGCCACTGGGGAAGATGGCATGGAGCCCCCTATTGTAAGGGGCTGAAAATGACTTAAAGCCCTGAGAGACGGGTATGAGGATCATTGGGGCCAAGGACCAGATATAAAGACACTGTTTTTTCTGTTGAATTTTGTTACCCTGGAATTAAAATGTGACCTGGCCGGAGGGCCAAGGCATGAGAAGAGAGGACACCATAGGACCAGAGCAACCATTGGCAGGGGGTGCTAGATAAGAGAGAGCCGCTATTCTACACCCAGTGACGAGGGGGTCTGCCAGAGGTGAGTCTTCCCTTTTACATATAAGCACCTAGGAAAGATTGGCTTCTGTGTGTAGTCAAACCTTTGCTAACATACACTTTTAAATCCCTTTTCTGGGATCACTTATATGAGTAAAAGTCTATTGCTGGGCATAGACTCCACTCAATTCATTTTAATGGGAGAAAATATTCAAACAACATTCTTTGTTGGGAGCATTCTCCCATCCTAGCGCTTTCCACATCAGCAGGACTGCAGACCTTGCCCTTCCGAGCAGGCTCTATAACTAGTTCTCCTGAGAGACTGTGAAAGGCAAGGTGGCCTCTAAGGTTCCTACGTTCTGATTTCTCAAGGGCGTCGTGAAGTCAAACCAGAACTTTGAATTCTGTTCTGAAGTAGATGGAGTGGCACAGGTGTGATTGTGCCTTTGCAGCTTATTACTTGTGCTAGTGCATGTTGTATCATTCTGGACTGCCTGGAGAGGCAATGTGGTCTAGTGGATAGGGCACCGGATGGGGAATCAGGACAGCTGGGTCCTATTCCTGCCTCTGTCACTGGCCCTAAGCAAGTCTCATGTTGTGCCTTTCTCTTTGTACCTATGTTGTGTCTGCTGGAAGGGCAAGGTCTGCAGTCCTGCTGATGTGGAAAGAGCTGGCCACAGACAGCTTGCAATCTAGTTTCTTCCATCATCCAACTGCACGGAGGAAATACCACACGTGGCTTCTGGTTGTTTTTCTTGGTCAATTCTAACCCAGCAGCCCTCTCTTTCCAGGAAGAAAAGCCGTCCATTCAGCTTCCAAATGTCTCTCTCTGTTTAATTAGATTTGACTTGGGAAGCTTTTAGAGGTAATTGCCATTTGTGGGGAGTCGCGTGGGTCAGACGCAGCTCTTGCAAACTCTCTCTTCGGCTGGCATTTAAATAATGGTATTAATAGTTTGAAATCTATACTAGAGCCCTGCTCTCTGCTGGAATCCCACACCAGCTAACAGGAGGGATTTATTTATTTGTCCTCAATCAGTTTCTTTCGTCCGCTTTCCTATTTTCTCCCTCTTTAGTGCCTCTTCTGGCGATTGCTCTCCCTCCCACCCTGTCTTAAGTGCCCAATGAGAGAAGAAGTCTCTGCTCTTTATAGCCATGTGGTTTACAACGCTCCTAGGCAGAAGAACAAGGAAGCTAGGAGAACACCACCCCTGGGGTGGTGGAGTGTGTCTGTGTCACGAAGAGTATTGGCATCTCCAGCAGCACAGCACCCTCTAATGCTGTGCTGAGGTAAAGAGTGACAGGACACACTCATGCCATGAAAGACAGCGGCAGAGTGGCCCTAGCAGTGCGAGTTTGCAGCTGGAGAGCCTGCTGACTCCTGACCCTCACTCCATTGCTGTCCTGTTGAAGCAGTGCCTGGTTGAGTCATCACTGGTGGGTGGATATCTTCACCTCCAGGTTGCTCCCCATTTTGCCAGCCCTTGGCTCCTGCCAGGATGCACAAGCACCGCATTTATTATGCGGGAATCTATTCCAGCTGAGGTCAGGGTGGAAGCCTGCACAGGTCAACAAGCAGCCAGGGAGCGGGGCGGCACCAAAGCCTGTATCGATTGGCAGCTGAGAAATCAGTGACCGTTTTATATAATTATTGATGTAGCTGGAAAATGCCACAGGCAAAGCGCAACATACTATTTGTTATGCTGTATTGTCTCTCTAGTCTGCATCGGGCCTCTGTGTTTGCCTCTCGTGTTCCCATTCCATGTTTATTTATATGGTGTGCCTTTAGCTTTCATATTTCTCCTGTGAATCCCACTTGGAAAGAGCCAGCAGTAGTGTTGTTTGGAGGGGGCTGTGAAGAAAATGAATTCCTCCAGACTCTCTTAAAGGTCCTTGCTGAATGCTAAAGAATGGGAGGAGCAGTGAACAGTGTTGGAAGGTAGAAGGCCCTCTTTGTCTTGCCATGGCCTGGGGAGGCTGACAATTATTTCATCAACACATCGATTTTTAAAACCATAATAGTATGCAGCCTCATTCATTCCACTATTGGGACAAATGGGTTAGGGCCTGACTGATTCAGAGGTCCTGGGCAGCCATGGCTCCCCTCCGAAATCTATTGGGGCTGTCAGTGTCAGATCAGGGTGGGCTGAGTATGGTATGCAAGAAATCTTGGGTGGAGTCTTGGTTGCTCAGTAGCTTAGAGCATCAGCCTTCCTAGGCTGCAGTACCAGGGGTGAAATCTCATAAAGATCACATGTGGAAAGTGTTGGCTGGTATTCGCTTACCCTCCCAGGGGCATCCCCTGCTGTACTACATACTTGAAGTCTCCCCTCAGGGAGGTCTGTATACAGGAAGGGCACTACAGGGCAGGAGTGAAGTGCATCGGCAGAGCTGTGTGAGACACACTTGCAGTGTCTGCCCTCTGAGTGTCCTGGCTCTAGCCCATGTCATGTGTCCTTCATTTCCACAAGAACAAAACATCATTAGTCAAATTGTAAAGATAAAAGAGTACTCTTTGCAAGATTAAATAACTGCATGGATTCCAGGCACCTGCACGCAACAATCCTGCACCAGTCAAAGGAAGATGGACTAGCTGATTTACGGGTGACAGGCTTTTCCTTGATTCACTTCTGTGTTTCACCTTCAGTGTATGGAACAAATAGATGGTGGAGGGGGTGCGTGGGGCGGGGGTTGGTAAAGACCGATTATGCTCTTAGATGAAACTGGATCTGCTCTTGTATTTGTGGCAGCATATCTGCTTCCTTAGCTCATTGCTCTGTTCTTCCTTTAGGCTGATAGTTGCCTGCATCACTGAAACTAGTATCCACAATGCGGGATATGATGTGTGTTTTTGTTCATGGACTATTTAAAAAAATTCATGCTAGAGAGTTGGTTCAACTCCTTTTGAACCCTATAAACTCTGCACTGAAGACAAGTTTTGCCTTACCTGAGACAGGGACATAACTCCACCATTGTCCTCTATATACGCAGGGCCGGTGGAAGGATGTTTTGCACCCTAGGTGAAACTTCCAACTTGCGCACCCCCCCCCGAGCCACCGCCCTAAGGGCCCCCCCCCCTCCGCGCAGGGCCGGCTCTAGGTTTTTTGCCGCCCCAAGCAAAAAAAAAATTTGGCTGCCCCCACCCCAGCCCTGTACTCTGCCCCCCGCACCCTCCTACTACCCCAGTCCTGGGCTCTTCTCCCCCCCCCCCCCCGCCCCGCATCCCCCTGCCACCCCAGCTCTGGGGCCCCCCCCACCTGCACCCTATGCTGCCCCAGCCCTGGGCTCTCTGCCTCCCACATCCCGTGCCGCCCCAGCCCTGGGCCTCCCCCCCACCCGCACCCACCTGCCGCCCCAGCCCTGGGATCCCCCCACCACACACACCATGCTGCCCCAGCTCTGGGCTCCCCCTTCCCCACATACCCCCTGCCACCCCAGGCTCTCCCCCACCACCACCTGCACCCTCCTTCCGCCCCAGCCCTGGGTCACTGGTAACTTGCTCCCAAGGCAGGTCATTCAGCAGGAATTTTGGATGTGCACAGAACACGGACAGGACTGGTTCCCATATGGTTAGAGAACTGCAGTAAAGTGGAACAATTTTCAGCTTGTGTGATTGGAGGATATCTGGATGCAAATTATGAGCCTGTCCTCCATAAATGAGGAAAAGTTGAGGTGCCTTTATTATTCTTTTGTTCCACTCTTTGTTTCTATGGGGAATTTGACAATGCGATATCACTGTCTTCCTTTTAAACAAATAAAACTTTTTAAAAAAGAAAAAAAGCAATTCCAGCCCTAAAAACCACTGGGAAGAATTTCTTGCTCAATTTTATCCTACTTTTTCTACAGCAAATTACAGTGGATCAGTATATTTGATTTGGGAGAAATGAAGTAACAGCTGCCCAAATTGAGCTTGAGCACTCCTGAATTTTAAGGGTGTTCAAATCTGGAAGGCAGGTGCTAAATTCCCTTTCTGAATATTAGCTAAATCTGGAAAGGAAAAGTCAATTTCTGCTTCCATGCCTCAGAAGTGGAAATCTTCCTACATGCCTCGTACTGTATCTAAAGCTGCCCAGGTCCTCTAGCAGAGCCTCCCCTCCCTTACTTTTCATTTTAAATTCTAGTGGGATCCACGTACCTCCCTTGCTAGGCTTCAGATAGAGAAGGACACTGTCCATTTAGTCCACCCAATTCCTTCTTTGGGGGCTGCTGCAAGGTGAGGTCACACCAGTATCCCTAATCCAGTCTGGGGAAGTCTTCTGAAGGGGATATCTGGGCCAAAGCCTTCTACTCCATGGGCACACTTGTTCCCCATTCACAGTGCCACCCCGCTCTAGCAGTGAGCTCTCCATTCACAGCAGGCTGCAGCATGAGGTTTCAGCTACCATACTCCCTCCCCCTCCCTTTCCTGTTGATAGTGGCCAAGGGAATGCTGGGAAATGTAGTTCCTTCCCTGCTCCAGGGCTGGCTCTATAGGCAGGGAGCTAACCAAGGAACTACAGCTCCCAGGGCCCCCTGTTGGTTCTCCGCTCCCAGGCTGGATCCCTGCCAGCTGCTGCCCAAAGCAGCTGCTTGCTTTGCTGGTGCCTAGAGCCGCCCCTGCCCCCACGGCAGCTCCCCCTCCCACCCTGAGGCACACCCCCCCCCCCCGCCCCAGCTCACCGCTGCCCATTCTCCTCCCCGAGCACGCCATCGCTGCTTCACTTCTCCCGCCTCCCAGGCTCGTGGCGCCAATCAGCTTAGGTGCTGCAAGCTTGGGAGGCGGGAGAAGTGAAGCAGCCACAGCGTGCTCGGTGAGCTGGGGCGGAGGCGGGGCAGGGGTGAGCTGGGGCGGGGAGTTCCCCTGCGTGCCTCTCCCCTACCCCCCGCTGCAAGCGGCCCTCCCCGCGCTCCATTGCCTCAGCTCCTTCCGCCTAAATGCTGGCGGCGACCAGGGTGGCCGAAGATCCGGTCACTGCCAAAGAAAATGGCGCCCCCCAAATCCTAGTGCCCTAGGCGACCGCCTAGGTCACCTAAATGGTTGCACTGGCCCTGTATATATGAGACATGGGTCTAAACCAACACTCTAGATCCACACATCCCTGAAGCTGGAGATAATTTGGATCTGCACTTTGATACTTGGGCCCATCTCCACATTGCTAACTATTCCCTCCCCTGCCTATTTATTGATGGGATGATAAATGCCCTCCTGAGCCATAGTAAAATTTCACTCTGGGGCTTTGCACTTGAGTAAAAAAAGCCCTTGGGTGACAATGGTGTGCAGCGTGACATTTTCAGGCTGTGAATTAGCCTGGAATGAAATTGCATATGTTTGTGATAGAAAATAGTCTTTGCCAGTTTTGCACAACCCTGGTGTCCCCATGGCTGCCAACTCTTATTGTGAGTCTTGTGACATTTGATGTTTTGTTAATGCTCCAGCTGCTAGAGTCAGGTGATTAGGTGAGATTCTTGGCTTGCTTTCAAAATAAAGTTAGTTTCTAGCTTTTTCTCCCCAACCATGAAAATATGAAAGATAGTTTCCACCCTTTAGGTTACACACAAGACAAATAAAAAGAACCTGTTTGCATTAAACATTGAGGGATTTTTTTACTTAATGATTTTTGCGAGGATGAACTCATGAATATTAAACACTTGGGGTTAGCGATACTGTGTCCTGCCTGTTTTTCCTGTGACCCCATTTTCAGCTTTTCTTCCACCCCCTCCCCTCCCTGTGAACTCCGCATTTGGCTGATTCCACCCCATCACCTTCAGATCCTACCCAGAATCCTTTGCTCTGATTTCTGAACGGTTTCACAGGAGGCACTGTGTGGGTTGCTGCCAGGGCAGCCGAGAACGGGTTCGGGCCCCAGTGAAAATGTTTTCTCGGGCCCTGTAGCAAGGGTGGGGGCCCCCTTCCGGAATTTTTTCAGGCCCCCCAGCAAGGGCAGACAGGCTAAACAGGGCGGGGGGAGCCAGGCCTGGGCCCCCTTCCGGACCGCTGGGCCCCAGTAATTTGTACTGGCTTCCCCCACCCTCTCGTTGGCCCTGGGCTGCAATGGATTATGGGACATGCTGTCATGTGGAACAGGGAAAGAGAGTAGGCTGTCCCCCCCCCCCCCCCCCCCGGGACCAGTTACGGCACACTGACTGACCTGAGAACCTTTATTCTAGTTTTCTGGGTGCAGAAAGAGGAACAACTTTTCCTCTGCTGTTGCCTCTGGACAGAACTTTAGGCCTGTGCCTTTATTTTTACACAGAGGGTGTATTCCCCCTGACTTAGCACCACAGTGTTCCTCCACCAGCACCCAGAGGATAACACCTAATGCCAGCCCCACCTCTTAGCACAGTTAGGGTTACCATATTTTGTGCCTCCAAATGGAGGACACTCCACGGGGCCCCGCCCCCAGCCCCGCCCACGCCCCAACTCCGCCCCCTCCCCAACATCTCCGCCCCCTCCCCTGCTTCCCGCGAACATTTAATTCGCGGGAAGTCTGAACCAGGTAAGGGGGCGTGTGGGGGGAGGAGGCGCGGCCCAGGCTGGCCCCCCGGCGGCTCCAGCCTGGGTCGGCTCGGGCCCTGGGGTGCCGGCCCCGGCCGACCACCCCCGGCCCGCCCAGCACTGCCGGCCCCCGGCGGCCCAGCGCACCCCCCCGCTATCCCGGACTGGTTCCCGGCCCCGCGGCCCGGCGCACCCCCCCCCCCCCCGCTACCCCGGACCGGCTCCCCACCCGGCCCCGCGGCCCGGCGCACCCCCCCCCCCGCTACCCCGGACCGGCTCCCCGCCTGGCCCCGCAGCCCGGCGCACCCCCCCTCGCTACCCCGGACCGGCTCCCCGCCCGGCCCCGCGGCCCGGCGCACCCCCCCGCTACCCCGGCCCGCGGCCCGGCGCACCGCCCGGCTCCCGGACCGGCACCGCGCCCCCGGCTCCCCGCCCGGCACCATGCCCCCGGCCCCGCGACCCCGGCCAAAGAGGCCCCGGCCGAGCCCTCCATCCCTCCCTCCCGATTTTCCCGGACATGCCCGGCTTTTGGGGATTTCCCCCCGGACGGGGATTTGAACCCCCAAAAGCCGGACATGTCCGGGAAAATCCGGACGTATGGTAACCCTAAGCACAGTACTTTTGGTAGGAGGCATCAAGCAAGCTGCAGAGATTCACTGGGGGCTATGATGTTATAAAATAGCCTCTGAGCACAAGATCCAGAGAGGCGCTTACCAGGGTGACAAGGAAACTATACAATTCTTTTTCAATCCATTAATCAAAGCGCCTGCAGTTCCTATTTCAGCGAGGCAGGTGAGATGATAAATATTGAGCAGAGAAAGCTGATCCATATCCAGGCTCCTAGTGTATTTCATAAATAAGTGTGGAGGGGAGAGAGGGGGGTAACAGCGACAATCCCAGTGGCTCTTTCGCTGCCTCTTATTTACGGTTCCGAGTCTCCTCCCATTCAGGCTGTAGGATGAGGAAGCCAACATCTCTATTTAAGCATCTCTGGGTGAATGAGTCCCTCCTAGAGGTTTGTGTTCTGCCTTTTCTCTCCCAGGTACATGCTGATGTGTGCCCCTTCATTGGAGAGCTGGATTGTCCTCCCAGCCCGCACTGTGACTGGCATGGAGTCCTCTCAACTCTCCTTTTGCACCAGGTTGATCTAGTTGTTGATGATGAATTAGGAGGAGTCAATAGAGACTTGGCTGCACATCCCAGCAGAGTGAAGGGCTCAGGCAGAGAGAACTTGCTGTAGGCGTGACCCTGCAGCCCTTACTCACTGAGTAGTTCCACTGATCTCAATGGAACTATTTACATAAAGCTCTTCCTTGGGTGAATTAATTCCCTTCCCTCCCCTCCTGTGAACTTTTTCTGCTAGCATCACCCCTGATTCTCAGTTTTTTTGGCAGCCCTGTTTATCTTAGGAATGTGGAATTTTCTGTATTGGGTTATTGGTCCTTGTAGGCCTACATCCTGTTTTCTTCTTTGAGCTGATGCTTTAGAAGAAAGTGAAGAATACCCCATGATGCGCCTGCCTTGGGTGAGAGCAGACCAATTCTTTACTAATCCACTCAGATTCCTGAAGGCTGGGATTTGATTGCTGCCTTATCCTAGCTCACCTATTGGTAGGAAGGCAGCAAGATCCTGTAGTCAAAGCACAGGACTGGCAACTGGGAGGATTGGGTATTTCAGCTAGCTCCGCCAGTGACTTAAGGTGTGCCTTTGAACCTCTCCATGCTTCCACTTCCCCATCAGTAAAATGGAGATAGTGAAGCTGAACTATTTTTTTTTTTTTGCAAAGTACTTTGAGACTCCTGAATGGAAGGTGCTGCAGGAGAGCAAAGTGTAATTATTATTACTGTGATCTATGAGTGTTATTAATAGGCATGACATTTTCCATCTCTGTTAAAAATGCAGTCACGATATTTGATGCTCTGCAGCAGTTTGAACTTCAGTCTCTCAGTGAGTGCTCCCTTGCATTAGTCTTGAAATTTACCAGCCTTTTCAGCTTCATTGGATGTCCATCTTATTGCAGTGCTGTTTATCGAAGGCAGGCAGGTTGATGGTAACCAATGAGTGGTGGAGTCTGAACAGGTGGTTGGCTGATAAAATAAGAATCAACCCCTACAGCTTGGGTTAACAATGATTGATTCTTGTGCATCTTGGGACAAAGGAGGCAGTTATGTCTGTGTGTTTCCAGTGAGACCAGAAGCAGGGCTTACTGGGAGCCCTTTGGGAAATCCATGTCTGCAGGATCACCAGTCCCCAGAGGATTAGAAGCGTACATAAACTTCCAAACTTTTTCGATGCCTATCTGAACTGAATTGCTAAACCTTCAGAGGTCCACCTGTTCTGATATGGTTATTTGCAGTATGTTGTTTAACCACTGGATGTCTCTGTGTTGCAGAGTTCCACACAGGGTTGTAGTCCCTGGTGAATGAAATAAGGGTGTGAATCAAGCTGTGTGGCTGGAAGCTTGTTTGTTTTCTTTACTAAACACCTTGGACCAAATCCTCAGCTGATGTAAAATATCACCGCTTCCTTGACTTCATTGGCGCTATGATGATGTATGCAGTCCGAGGCTGTCTCCTCCTTGATATGGGCTGCAATTTCATCTATCCTGACACCTGTATTTATTAAGAAATAAATGCTGCACTGGGAACTTGCTATCCTGGCAACTGAGTGAAATGACTTGGTGGTCTTATTCCAGCTATTAGTGGGGAGGTGTATATTATGTCCCGGGTGACAAGAGCCTTAGATTAGACCCTGAGCTAGATCTTAATGTTGAGCACAGCTCTAATGAAGGAATAGGTGAACAAAGATGCTTCTAAGCTGCCTTTTCAATCTTGACAGTCCTGTGGCTGGTTGGGGACTGCAGTTACCACAATGTATGTTTACTGAATCTCAAACAATTCAATAGTTGGAGGGTTAAACTAGCTGGGGATTTGCTTTGGGGTATTTGGGCTGTGAAAAGGAAAGAACCACTAGGAGAACACTCGAGTGGTATTCATTAGGTCTGCTTCAGAGGGGAGTTTCCCTCCAACAGGAAGTGAACCAGAAAATGAGGAACAATGCTGCTTTGTCTGGGTACAGTAAAGTTTGGGGAGGCAGAATTTGAAGAGCCACAGTAGGATTTGCCTGGACACTAAGATCGATATTCCTGTGAAAAGTGCCATGAGATCTTAAGGGACCATATGTGGTCCAGACCTGTGCCTTTGTCTATAAACCAAGCACTCAGTAACATCACACTGGGGCGTTGGGTTCCATGAAGAGTGAGAGGGAAGAGTGTGCTTTGCTGCATTGCACTTCCTCCAGTATTCTGTGTTTCCCTTGATGGGATCCCATCCAAGTATTGACTAGGCAAAGCATTGCCTATCTTAGGAGATCAATGAGAAGACAGCCCCAGGGGCTGCAGTAAGGACACAGGCAGGGAGATATGCATCTGTGTCAAACTTTCAACCTCAATGAATATGTTCATTGTGCAGTAACTCCTGCAGCTAGATCCATCTCCTTTTGACTTACTTAATCAGACAGTTATGTTATCAACTGATTATTAAAAGCATATTTGCTGAGGTTTACAAATCCACATAATAGACACACAAACAGTTATTTACTCCCAGGCTGTTAAAACTCGGTGACACTGCTTGGTTTTTTGCAATCAGTATTTATTTAAAACACAATGACCATCCTATCCCATTAAAACTAAATGTGTTAATTCTGTTTTAGGCATTTTAATTGTAAAAAGCTTTCCTTATTCTAATACTAAGTGATTACAAAAAGCCACTGTCTTTATGGGTGTTTGATGCTGCAAAGAAGTACTGGAGGGAAGGGGGCATAGTCATTTCTCCTACCATGGTGTTATCTGAGGCCATGATGGATGGATGCAACATCATGGTGTGTTGAGTGTGATGGAGCTTTTGCAGTGCAATGAGACTTCATCAGCTGCCAGTTGGGATTTTAAACTCCTATGGCTTGGTAGTTGGGCTTGAGTGCTCTCAGCTACCACTGCCTTCATTGGGAGTTAAGGGAGCTGAGTACCTTGTTGAATCAAGGTCTCTTATCTTGCAAGCCTATGGGAATTGGGACAGAGTAGCAAGGCACCTGCTTCCTGACTTCTCACTCCAATCCCTTGTGTGATTAAAATATCTAGAGCCAGCCTCTCTTGGACAAGTGTCCAGGGATGGAGTGACACATGGACGTTATGTGGGGATGGGAAAATCCAGACTCCCAAAATCCACTGTACCTGGTTATTTAACAATGAACAAATAAAGTGAAGCTGGGGGAAGTGGCTTTTCACAGGGCTCTTGACAAAGGGCAGGTAAATGGCCTCTGTCAATCCACAAGTGGTGTTCCTCACCCCCCCCCCCCCCCCCACCACCACCACCACCACCACCACCACCACACTGAATAGGCTGGTTGGTTGGTTGGTGTTTTTTATTTGACTGTGTGGAAACAAACATGCTGTGAAACTCTGTAATGGCAGCTGGTAAATGGGCAGAAGACTTCCCTGCAATCAATACAGTTCACCCATTGGCCAGGAAGTTGGAATTTGAGACAGTTGAAGCACCGTGTGTGTGCGGCAGGATGTCAGAATTCAAGGTGAAGGATTGTGTGTCCTGTTTCAGGTTGTATGTTTGCAGTGTGTGGTGCTGGTATGTGTGTGTTTGCATGTGCTGGGATAGCGAGGGGGTGAATGTGTGTGAGTCGTGCACTTTGTGGGGATGTGTGTGGGGTGCAACATGCAAAGGTGTGGGCTTACAACTGGTGCGATGTGTGGGGGGGTAGAGAGTTGGGCAGAAGTGATGCATAGTGCAAGGGCAGGCAATGGTGTGTGTGTGTGTGTGGTAGGGCCTTCGTGAGGCAAGTTGGGAGACCTCAGCTCTATTCCTGATAGTACATCCCCCACCTTTCTCTGCCTAATACAGGCCTGGGAGTGGAACAGCAAGGATAAGTTTGCTTAGCTGTATGGCCTGTGTTCCATCTGCCTGCCCTTTGTGGAATCTGCAGAGCCTACTTGCAATTCCCTTACATTTCAGAAGCAAATAAATAAATATTTGCTGAGTTATTAAAGATTTATTGAAAACGCTGTATATTTAAACCATCTCGCAAAAAATAGATGACTGAATATTTATTATTTACATGTTAGGCAACCTCTGCATATCTATTTATTCCTCCTTAATCCTATCTGTGTTTTATAAATATTGCAAAAGATCCGTCAATAATATAACATGTTTTCGTTAATCTGGAGGAATAATTAGAGAACATTTAGGATAATATTGCTCTGTACAAATAGCGTACAAGTGCACTGAAAGGCATGCCTGGAACAGTAGCACTTTCTCTTGCGTAAGGTTTATCTAGTGCCCATCACTGTGCTAGCAAACAGGTTGGAACCCCTCTGTGCTCTCTAGCACCTGTCCAAGTTACAGGATAATGGCACCTGTATTCCCCACTCCATGGTCCACTCCTGGAGTGCCCATTTCAGTCTCCAGCTGTCACCTCTCTCTGGCCTGGGACCCTTGTGTCATTCTCTCCTGACTGGGGGTTTTAAGGGTGCACAGTCCCTTGCCATACATGGTGATTCCCCCAGCAAGCCAGTCTGCATAAGGGCCAGCACCTGTTTTGTTTTTTCTCTGAGGGCTATGAACAGTGCATTGCCAGCAATTACAAGTTACCACCCAGCTGTTTCTAAGCAAGCACCTTTATTGTGGAGGTAAAAGCATGACCAAGAAACAATATAAAACAATAAACTCTGTGTCATAGGGCCCTAGTCAGGCCTAAGTCTTTACAACCCTTCCCCAAGGGGTGGGAGCCTCCATTGGACAGATGGTCCTATCTGTTGCTGGACCAGGAAGAAGGCCCTCAGTCAATTTTAACCCAGACTTTTTGTATCAAAAGCCTTTCTTTTCCAGTCTGTAGGAAAGCCAATGTGAATCAGTATGTGCAAGCCTCCCTAGGAGGTAGTACATCTCTGGAGGTGTTTATAACCTAAGTGAGTCATCTTAATTTCTCTTCCCTGCTCCCCATGCACTTACTGTTTTTTAATTCCTGTAGGAGCTGAGATAAACCTTCCCCCTATTCCCCCCCGGCATTGCATACAATCCCTGGCCCACTGTGATACATGAACCTAATACAGCATGGTCCCCAAATATGTTACATGGGGTTGCAATATCTGTCACATTACCTCTTTGATTTACAGCAGCAAGCTAATTCAAAGCAAAGATATTATCAGTATGATGATAGCAGCCAAAAAAAAAAAAAAGAACAGCAGGCCGAAAAAGAATTTGAAGAGCAACTAGCAAGACACACAAACTGATGTATTTAATTTTTTTCTATTACAAGCAGGAATCCTGCTAAACAATCAGTAGGGCCACTAGATGATTTGAGGTGCTAAGGGCGCACTCAAGGAAGATGAGGCTAAGTGAATTCTCTGCATCGGTCTTCACTGCAGAAGATGTGAGGGAGATTCCCATACCCGAGCCATCCGTTTTGGGTGACAGAGCTGAAGAACGGTCCCAGATTGAGGTGTCAATAGAGCAGGGTTTGGAACAAATTGATAAACAGAAGAGTAATCGCTCACTAGGACTAGATGGTATCACCCAAGAGTTCTGAAGGAACTCGGATATGAAATTGCAGAGCTACTAACTGTGATATGTAATCTATCGCTTAAATCAGCTTCTGTACCAGGTAACTAATGTGATGTTGATTTTAAAAAATGGCTCCAGAGGTGATCCTGGCAATTACAGGCCAGTAAGCCTAATTTCAGTATCGGGCAAATTGGCTAAAATTAGAGTAAAGACCAGAATTATCAGACCCATAGATGAACACGTTCTGTTGAGGAAGAGTTAAAACTACTTTGAGGCATGATTTCCCTTTACAAATCTATTAGAATTCTTTGAGAGGATCAACAAACATGTGGACAAGGGTGATCTAGTGCAGTAGTTCTTAAATATTTCTGCTGGTGACCCCTTTCACATAGCAAGCCTTTGAGTGCCCCCACCCTTATTAAAAAAAGTGTTAAATATATAAATTAAAAGCACCATTATAAATGCTGGAGGCAACGTGGGATTTGGGGTGGAGGCTGACAACTCAGTTTGGGGACCCCCCCATGTAATAACCTTGCAACCCCAAGTTTGAGATCTCTGTTCTAGTGGATATAGTCTACGTGGATTTTCAGAAAGCCTTTGACAAGGTCCTTCCCCCAAAGGCTCTTAGGCAAAGTAGGCAGTCACTGGGATAAGAGGGAAGGTCCCTTACTGGATCAGTAACTAGTTAAAAGACAGGAAACAGGCTGGGAATAAATGGTCAGTTATCCTAGTCGCAAGAAGTAAATAGAGAGGCTCCCTCAGGGATCTGTACTGGGACCAGTGCTATTCAACATATTCATAAATGATCTGGAAAAAGGGGTAAACAGTGAGGTGGCAAAGTTTACAGATGTTACAAAATTACTTAAGATAGTTAAGTCCAAATCTGACAGCAAAGAGTTACAAAGGGATCTCATTAATCTGTGAGACTAGGCAAGAAATTGGCAGATGAAATTAAATGCTGATAAATGCAAAGTAATGCACATTGGAAAACATAAACCCAACTATACATACAAAATGATGGGGTCTAAATTAGCTCTTACCAGTCAAGAAAGAGATCTTGGAGTCATTGTGGATAGTTGTGTGAAAACATCTGCTCCATGTGCGGTGGCAGTCAAAAAAGCTAACCATGTTAGCAAAGGGATAGATAAGACAGCAAATAATGTAATGCCATTGTCTAAATCCATGGTATGCCCACACATTGAATAATGTGGGCTGTTCTTGTTGACCATCTCAAAAAAGATATTAGAATTGGAAAAGATACAGAGAAGGGCAACAAAAAAGATTAAGGATATGGAACAGCTTCCATGTGAGGAGAGATTAAAAAGACTGGGACTGTTCAGCTTGGAAAAGACTAAGGGAAGATTTGATCGAAAACTATAAAATCATGAATGCTGTGGTGAAAGTGAATAAGGATGTGTTATTTACTCCTTCATGTAACACAGGAACTAGGATCACCCAATGAAATTAATAGGTAGCAGGTTTAAAACAAAAGGGGGGTACTTCATACAATGCAGAGACAACCCGTGAAACATGTTGACAGATGTTGTGGAGGCCAAAACAACAACTGGGTTCAAAAAAGAACTAGATAAATTCATGGTAGATCTGCCCATCCTGGCTAATAACCATTGATGGACCTGGGCACAAGCCCATGTTCTGCTGACTGCCAGAAGCTGAGACTAGACAATGAGAGATGGATCACTTGATGAAGTGCCCTATTTTGTTCATTCCCTCTGAAGCATATGACACTGGCCACTGTCAGAAGACAGGATACTGGGGTAGATGGATCATTGGTGTGGCCCAGTATGGCCATTCTTATGATAGACCTATTACAATATGCCATCAGTGCAGTGATTGACAACCTTTTCCATACTAGGATACCCTCCCCCCTAGCTAGGATCTGTCCAGATCTATCCCATTTAGCAGAATGGGAGATGGCCGGATGGCTATGACCCATAATACAGATTTGTGACACACCCTATCCCATACTGAGACTCCCAAGTCTAGTCCATATACCTCTCCTCAACCAATCTAATACAGGATGGTTGCCTTCAGTGTATTTATCAGGGCTTTGACTAGCCTTTTTTTTAATGTCTCAAGTGAGGGAGCTTCCTTCTCCTCTCTCAGCAGACTGTGCCATAGTCTATATATGTAAATAGGAATTGTCAGACTTGATCAGATCTGAGATCTATCTAGTCCAGTGCCGTCTCCAATAATGGCCGGATGCTTTGGAAGAAGGGGGAAGAACCTTGCCTTGGGGAAGATTTGGGATAATTTCTCCCCCAAATTAGGTCTCCTAGTTCTTAATAAATAGAAATTTGGCATAAGGCCTGAAGTTTAACATCTCACCTCATATTTGTTCTCATTAACTAGGGTAGCTCTGGATATTCATGATGTAAATGTCCAATCAGTCACTACTGGGAGAAGGTCTGCCCATTTGTGAAGAGATTATAAAGCTGTAGACTCTTCATGGCAGTGATCAGCTCTTTCTCTTCTGTGTTTGTACAGTGCCTAGCACAATGGGGCCTTGGCCTCTAGGCAATGCAACTAATAAATGATATTCATGACAAAATTCAAATTAAACTTCATGGTAATACTTACCCTATTTCGTCTTCATAGCACTTGGGACAGAAACATCAGCAGCTGAACCTTAGAACCCTTTGGAGGTAGTAAGTTGGGTCATTTCTCTCTTTTTCTCCCCCCCCACCCCCACACATGCACACACTTGTAGCTCTGTGTTCCTTAATAAGTCATTTGAGAATTGGGGCAAAACAACTTTGTTTAATAAATCGCTTGAGTATGTCCCATTTTACAGCTGGGGAAAGAGAGGTGGGGAGGCGGCTAACAGGCTTCTACAGAGCCACAGCAGAGGCAGGAATAGCACTCGGGAGCATCTCGTTCCCCTGCCAATGTTCAAATAGTTTGGCCGCACCACTGTTACACTCAGTGGTTTTGTTCACTCTTTAGATAATCCGTTTTATTCTGGTTTTAATTTTCATTGCTGCTATTGTTTTTATTGGAGCCTCACCTACAGGATCCAGCTGAGATCAGGGCCCCATTAATTCTAGGCATTGTTCAAACCTATAGTAAGTCAGTAGCTGCCTTGAGGAGCTCACAAACGAGGCAAGAGAAAATAATCACTGTTATCCCTAAATGTAGGGTAGAGAACTGAGATAGAGCTGTGACTTGACCAAGGTCCCCCAGGAAGTTGGTAGCAGAGCTAGGATTTTTGCCCAGCGCTCTTCAGTCTCCAGGCAATGCTTTAGCCATAAGACCATCCTTCCTCTCTGAGTTTTGGTGGGCTTGATTTCAACACATAAGATTATGTCTAACCAAAACCTAGCTGTCCAGATAAATAAGCAGAGAAGAAAGAGCTTGTAGGCTGCTTCAGTAGCTTGTCGCTGCGTTCAATCTCTAACAATTGCGCGTCCATTCTGTCTGCCAACGCGGCCAGGGAGGAAGCAGTGTGCAAGGCCACTGGACAGCTGATGAGAAACCATTTGGACATCCCACACATCTACCTCTTCTTGCCCGAGGTGGTATGTTCCTAAATTCCCTGCCGCCTAATGTTTCTTACTGAGCCCCTCTGGGTGTTTTGGAGAGTGTAAGAGACCCCAAAGGGGGGTGGGATATCTGGCTTCTAGGAATGTACAGTGAGAATCCCCATGGCTTGACTGATTCCTGGGAAGAGTTTAAAAGGGAATGGGCTTGAACTTAATGTGACTGTGGAACAGCCCTAAGCTTGGATACAAGTAGAGAGCAACCCTTGGTAGGAGTTTGGCAGGCATGGCACTGTGCTTGAGGGTACCTCAATTAGGGTTACCAGATAGCAACTGTGAAAAAACAAGACAGGGGGTGGGGGGTAATAGGTGCCTATATAAGAAAAAGTTCCAAAAAACGGAACTGTTCCGTGGTCCCCCTAATCTCAATCCTCCAAAATGCTTTCAGCTTGTGATCAGTGTTGCTGGAGTCAATGGGACTATTCCTGTGCTTAACTTTAAGCACAAAGTACTTTGCTAGGTCTGTGGGCAGAGTGCTCAGCAGGTCCCAGGAGGGATCCTCCCAGGAAGCAGCACCACAAGAAAGGGAAATCCTGTTGGAGGGACAAAAAACTGACACAGCCACAGAATGTCAGGGAATCCATCTTAATCAGGCACCCAGTCCAATGGCAGCACCATGGGCGCTGGGACAATTTTTAAAGTGGGAGTACTAAGACCCATTGAACCAAACGGGGAAACCCTGTATATAATGGAAACCACTTCAGGCCAGGGGCTGCTGCAGCATCCCTGGTTCCAGCACCTGTGGGCAGGGCATAGAAATCAACATTAGGCCCCAGAACAGCCACCTCACCCTGCTGAGCTTAGGGTTACCATACGTCCGGATTTTCCCGGACATGTCCGGATTTTGGGGGCTCAAATCCCCGTCCGGGGGGAAATCCCCAAAAGCCGGGCTTGTCCGGGAAAATCGGGAGGGAGGGAGGGCTCGGCCGGGGCCTCTTTGGCTGGGGTCGGCGGTGTGGGGCCGGGCCGGGGGCATGGTGCCGGGCCGGGAGCGCGGGGCTGGGCCGGGGTCCAGGGGCGCAGTGCCGGGCCGGGCTGGGCGCGGGGCCGGGTGGGGAGCCGGGGGTGCGGGGCCGGTCCGGCGGGGCCGGGAGCCGGTCTGGTCCGGCGGGGCCGGGAGCCGGTCCGGTCCGGCGGTGCTGGGCGGGCCGGGGGTGGTCGGCCGGGGCCGGCACCCCAGGGCCCGAGCCGACCCAGGCTGGAGCCGCCGGGGGGCCAGCCTGGGCCGCGCCTCCTCCCCCCACAACCCCCCTTACCTGCTTCAGGCTTCCCGCGAATCAAATGTTCGCGGGAAGCAGGGGAGGGGGCGGAGACTTTGGGGCGGGGGCGGAGTTGGGGCGGGGGTGGGGCTGGGGGCGGGGCCGGGGCCCCGTGGAGTGTCCTCCATTTGGAGGCACAAAATATGGTAACCCTAGCTGAGCTCAGCATCCCAGGCAGCCCATCACACTACACCAGGCATCTCAGGGTGCCAAATGAGGTCTCAACATCTTAGTGGAAGGGCTGAGGTCACTGTGTGTATGGCATGGTGATCAGGCCATTGGGGTAGCAGAGGGCAGTTGTTTCTGGACAAACCTGTAGCCATCAGAGCTTTCTACATGCCCTATGTAGCGAGCAAGAAGTATGTTAGTGGGGGGTGAGGGAAGCTAAAGTGAAAGGAAGCTGTTCAAGAGATTGTCTGTAGTACAGAGAGAGCCCCTCCCAGTTTAGGGCAGAGGGGGCTTTGGGGCTGGGTGGAAAGAGGTACAATGACAGTCACTATCAACCTGAGGCGGAGGGGGGGTTGGGGATCTGTACAGAGACAGCCCCTCTGGGGGTAAGGCAGAGGGGGCTTTGGGCCTGGAAGATGGAGAGAAGACACATGGGCGTATTCCAAGCATTGGCTTTTTTGGCGAACAGCTGAGTCTGGATTAATAAATGTTCAGATACAAATCAGACTTTATTAAAGTGTGCTCACACAGCAGCAGCGCCCGGCCCCGCTCCCAGTACGTGAGCTGGAAGCCTGCCAGCCTCGCCCAGGAGTGCAGCTTATCACATCTGATAAGAAAGCCCTGCTGAGCGAGAGAGAGAGAGCCAGCACAAGGAGGAAGCTGGCAGCGCCAAGTCTCAGTCTGAATCCACTAGCCTGTAAAAGTTTGCCCCTATATAAAACCAGTGCACGTTGGAGGAGGTGCACACTGAGACTTCCAGGAGAACAAACCAGGCCAATTGCTCCTTGCTGCAATTCCCCCGCCCCCACCCTGTGGCCCTGCTCAGAATTCCACAGCTAGCTCAGCACCGTATTTCAAACACGACTTTTTCTTTACTTTGTCTCTTCTGTGTGGGTTTTTCCTTGCCAGATCTCGGAGCTAATTAAAAGGGACGTGGAGGGGGTTTACATTTTTCCTTCAGTAGCGCGCTGTTGGCAGGGTTTCTGAGCTGCCAGGATGAAGCCTCTGAAAAGCAAGTTGGTACCGAGTGGGGGTGGGTGGGGAGCCAAGGCTACCACTATTGTGACCGGGAGAATGAATAAAGGATAATTGTAAGTCAGTCTCTCTCTCTCTCTCTCTCCTATACACACTGTTCTTCCTCACTCCTACATCCATATGTCCATTGCATCACCCATACACTCTCGCCTCTCATCCTTGTGCCCTCTGCTCACACCCACGATCTCACATACCCCACACCACACACATGTTGTCTTTGGCTCCCCCACCACATATGGATATCCTTTGCTTGCTTACAGCTTTTACGTATATGCCCCCACTACGTGGGTGCAGGCACACTCGTACCCTGCTCAATGGCAGTTGGCAAATACTGCAAACACTTGTGCACTGCAAAGCGTTTGAATGAATTCACTTTGCCCACGCTTCCAGCCCTTCAGTTTCTACTTCCTCGGACTATTGGTATGCTCAAATTTCCTGGCAAAACTGTTCAGACCCACTGAATGTGAGAGACTATTTGTGGAAAGCAAATTTTGAAGTCGTAAATCTGATTCTAAGGATTACGCTCATCCAATTAGGCAACAGCAACAGTACCATGTGGCTTGCATGGCCGGTGTTAACTAAGCAACACGGCTTGGCTTTCAAATGGAGTAAGCAGAATTCTGTGGGGGGAGGGAAGAGTTTTTGTCTAATTAACAAATACATTTGAGAAACTGGTGGACAAAGATGAAATTGGCTCCAAATGCTGCATGATCTATGTTCTGATACAGTCACTCAGCTCCAGTAGCCGGACTGGTTTTGGCTCTGACCTTGCCAATGACTTGGGTGGCTCAGGAGAGGGATCAGGTAAAGAACTAGCCCATGAAAGCCTGATTTAAGGGGTAACTGGCAGTGGTGGTGGGGGGGACACATGAGGAACTTTACCAGTGACCTTTACTGCAACCTTTCTGTGCTGGTCAGAATCCAACGGTGGAGATATGGGGGCTGGGAACACTCTCAGCGCTGTTTGCAGGAACCAGTTGCACTCAGCACCACACATCTTACCCCAGCAACTTCATGGGCCAAATTCAGCCCTGGGGTAAGGGAGTTGAACTCCCACTCTTGGCAGCAGAATTGCACCTGATTGCGTGAGGGCTAAATTTGGCCCTATGTATTTTCTATCCTGAGGGTCTTTCTTGGGGTGACATCCGCAAGCTGGTCATGCCTTGTCCATCTTACAAAGATCTCCTTCGGCTTTGAAAGGTAGTGGGATTAAACCTTTGACTGGCCGAGGGTAAGCAGTGTTCTTCTAAATTAGCTGCCTCCCTGTAGGAAGGGCAGTGAAGTGAGGCCAGGCAGTTGGTGGGAGGCCCATGAGTCTGCCAAGGCAGTCTCTTCTCTCACACAGAAAGCCCTGCAAGTCTGATCTGTGTTTAAACACCAACTGCCACTCATCATTGATTTACCCTGAAATCGCGTCCTGTTGTGCTCCCAATTCCGGAGATCCTTGAATTAATATGCTGAGGCTTAGTATGAATGGGAAAACCTAGTGGCTTTATTGAATGCATTCAGCGTGGCTTTATGGCCACATGCCACTAACTAAATATTCCCCTCAGTGTCCCTAACCCAGTATTGTATCTTGTGTAATACCACCTGTGTAGTCTCTGGGGACAGCTGGTTCTGTTTCACTTGTTCCAATGGCCTTCCCTGATCCTTTTTTCTGACTAAACACTACCCAGCCCTTGCCTCAATAAAGCAGCTGAATCTGACTTGTTTGTGGGTGGGGTGAAGGGGTTCACCCCGATGAATAATAGAGCTGTGGCCTGAGCATCTTTTGAGAAATGGAATCAAGAGAGGCATTAGTCTCCTTCCCTGTAATCTGCATCCTCCTTGAAAATTCCAGCTGAGTTGCCTGCAATTCTGTCTCTAGCCTGCCCTGTTTTCCATCGGTGCCTAGCCAACCTACTGTAGAACTCACATTGCTTTGTATGGGCACCCCCTCGGTTTTAGACGGTGAAGCGTTGTCCAAACTGCAGCTAGGAGCAAGCCTCACAGCCCAGCAAGACAGACTTGCACTAGTGAGCTAAAAATAGCAGTGTGGACATTGTGGTTTGGGCTTTCAAGTCTAGGGGGTCGGTTGGGCCTAAAGACCGAGTTGCAGCCTGAGCCACAACATCCTATTTTTAGCATGCTCGCTCAAGCCCCACTGGTGAGAGTCTGTCTAGGTAGACTAGCAGGCTTGCTCCCAGCTGTGGTGTAGACATACCCCATATATCTATCCCACTGCTTGGCGATTTCTCAGTGCTTGGCAGCCTTCCACATCCTCCTCTGACTGCATACCGCACCTAGCCCCCTACCCTGCTTTCTCCCCTCTCCCATCTGCCCCCTAAACGCATTTGTGCTGACGGGCCCATCTTTCCTCCTACACGGACAGGAGATGTGATTAGAGGGAATCTAATTTGTTTGGAGTGCTCCAGCGATGGAAGGAAATTATTCTGCAGCAATATTTGCAAATGCATTCATCTTACAGTCGCGGGCAATCCGTCACCGCCAGATGATGACTTTGTGATCTTCATGAAGGTCTGATTAAAAGAGCTTTCTAATGACTAGCCCAGCTTTGCACCTCACTCTCCTGACTTACACCTGAAGCAATGGGGCAGGGGTAGGGGATTGTAGTAGGCTCAGCAGTCCCTTCCACTGCTGCCAAATCCAGGCCAGGACTTAAGGGACACCCTGTGTCACAACATTTAGACAGCAGGGCTAGGGGTGAGAGAGCTAAAGAGAATTGCAGGGTCTGTCTGTGTACAGCTGCCTCGATTAAACAATCCCCTTGATATCTTTATACTTCAATCTTGTCTCTTCTCTCTCTCATTAGAGATGAGGAGCAGATTTCACAATCCCCAAGCCTTAGAACTCCCAGTCTGTCCAAGGTTCAGGTTCTTAATGATAGGGACCCAGTTACCTCCTAGAGTCGCAGGTTGTGCAAGCAGGAAAGTGCTGTGTAGGCCACCAAGGAGTCCGGGGAGGCTCCCCCAAGATAGGCTGTGTAACCTCTCCTACCTCTGTTCTGAATTGGATACAGCGGTAAACACAGGCCGTGATGTAAGAGGGCACCTTTCCGTGTCTGCTCAGCTGCCCAGCAATGCCCATCGCAAGCAGGGTCGCTTTGGTAGCCTCCCACTGACTGAAGGAAAGTATGCACAGGTAGGTGTGGTAGCAGATGCGCGTGGAAATGGCGTACCATAAGAAAGTGGGTGAGGAAACCAGGATAGGACATGGCCAAAACACTGGTGGCTGCACAGCACGCTTCCTGTTCAGAACTCTAGGAGCATCCGATAATATAGTCAAAGGCAGAAGCCAGCCAAGCATCAGGAACCTCTATATGGACCTTTGCTTATTGCTGTGTATGTGTCATGAATGACTGGTGTGTAATTGCCTCATAGACTATAAGGGCAGAAGAGACCATTATGAAAACTGAGTCATAACACAGGCCAAAGAACCTCACCCAATAACTTCTGCATCAACCCTATTTCCCATTACTGTTGGATGGGTTGCCATTAATGAGCAAGCAATAAATGCATGTGGGTTCTTGCTTCTACATTCTCACATGAGGCTGCGGGACTTATTGGGTTGTTAGGTTTTCTGGGTTGGTTATACCTTTCCCACACCTATGTGCTATAACACAGGTTTGTATGCTGGGCTCCTCCTCCTCTTTCCTATCTGCCCATTATCCTCCACTTGTATTTTGGTTAGGAGGATTCTGTTAAAATAAATTCTTCCTTTTCTGCACACTTGCAAAAAGTAACAAACCTCCATCTTTCAATCTTTTTTCCTTTCCTCTCCTTAGCTCCCGTTAGCATTAACAATGTGTGTTAAGGCTGATTTCCCCCCTCTGGCATGTTGAGTGCAGAAGGTGGGGGCCCGCAAGGATTCTAAAAATTAATACTGGCCACTCCAGGCTTGTATTAAACTCCCAAGGTTACAGCTTCTCTCTGACCTCGGATGGGTAGATGCTGCCACCATCCAAATGCAAAACCCCTTGGAACCCAGGAAAGCACACTTGGGAATTCCTTCCTGTGGGGTACCCTCAAGCCCTTTCACCCCCCTTCAAGGAAGAACTGAGAAAGAAAACAAAGGAAATTAACTGTTGCCCCCAGCTAATTAAACAACATGCACAAACCTCTTAGGAAACCAAAAATCCAATCTTGTTCTTTAAAAAGGGTAACATTTTATTAAAAACAAAAAGAAAATACATCTGGAACTTAGGCTTTTGTGAGATTTAAAAAATCCACTTACAAAAATTAAACATCAAGAATAACGTTCTTGAGGTCCAGCTTAAAGGTTACAAACAAAACAAAAAGCATTTGGGGTTAGCACAGAGTAGTCCACAAGCCAATAAGAAATAAAAAGAAATAAAATTAATCGCATCTTTCTAGACATTTTGTGATTTGAGTAGGTTTTAGGTATGATCTGATGATTTCCATACCGGACAAAAAGCTTTTTACAGCGTAGTCCCAGCCCTGTCTCTGCTCTGTCCCTTCTCTCTGGAGAATAACAGAATAGACAAAGGGAACATGATGATGTGTTTTTTGGTTGTGTTCTCTCCCCCCCCCCTTCTTCCCAATTTTAAAAAGTTCTAGTCTTCCTATTGGCTCCTTTGGTCAGGTGCCCACTCCCTTCTTTTTACTTATGGGCTTTTTAACCCTTTACAGGTCAAGCAAATAGAGAACAGCCACCAAGAGGGATTTTTATAGCTAAGTGGCTGGCAGGGTGTCCATAAAAGGAAGCTTTCCCCCCCCTTCATTTATCACAATGTGTATTGCATTTTCTCACTCTAGTGCTCATTAGATACTGTGACTATGGATTGTCTTTACAGCCTATGGTTGCCATTCTCTTGTTTTGATCTACCTGCCAGGTTTGTTTTTTCCCCTACTAAACAACTTCCCTGGTATCCATACCTTTGTTTTGGTGGGTGGGGGAAAATCGCTACCCATCACCCTGGCATGGGCGTGTATGATATGACTGCTCATTGATGGCTTTGCACGTGCTTTTCTTTCTACTTTCTTGGGGATGATCTGGTGCAAGGTGTGTTCTCCTGTTTGCATACATTGGACTTGTGTATTTTCTTGTCCTTAGCAGTGTAGCATAGAAACATGCCTGTAGGCCCAGCTTCTGCCCTCAGATTCACGTGTGTAACCCCTTTAACTTCAGTGGGGTCATCAGGAGTAAATGAAGGTAAAATGTCATCTGGTGCCTTGCATGCCCTCTAGTGGTAGTTCTAGTTCTTATATTGCTTAGTACAAGAAATGCATGTACCCAGACTCCTTAACAGGGTATGACAATGCGTGGGGAATAAGAATGAAGCCTGGTAGCTGGTTAGCAATGAACCCATGTCTTTCCTTACAGAAAGCTACATCCCATGCATGAACAGTCCCCAACAAATGGGACAATTGGGCACAGGGTTTTATATGTAGGTCCCTAATATTTAGGGTACTGGAGCTCCAGGGCTCTGTCTGTGTCCAAGCCAGGAAGCCATCATGGGACATCATTGAATGATGTCTGGCTTCCTTGTTTGTCCTTGTTATGGGTTAGCAAGCCCTGCCTAGTATTGCTATTTCTCATGGGACAGTCCCGGATTCCTGGCACATCCTTGTATTTGGAAATCCCACTCAAAGGGAGAGGCTAGAAGGAGCAACTTAGCCAGGGCAGTAGGAAGCCACAAGCATTGGAAACTGCTCTAGAAAGAAGCTGCTGTAGGCTGCATCCCCACTCAGCCAGACGTGCACTGGAAACCTTATCCAGGCTGTTGCAGCTGAATGGTAACACCAACGCTTGTAAAACACGCGGGTTGGCCATTGGGTAAGGATGGACAAGCTATTACAGGTGTCACAAGGCCAGTGTCCCAGCCAAGTTTGTTGCAACATATGTATGCCTCGTGTGGATGGCCCTTCTTCCTTCTGATTCTACAGAGGTAAGGGTCCTGAGCGTTGGACAGCTTTGGGACTCTTGGGTTAGATTTCACTATGATCTCTCTCACTTCACTTGTAAGGCCCTAGGACTCTCATTTTCCCCCTGCAAGGTGCAAACAATTGCCACTGACTCCAGCAGACATTATTCCCAACCTGTGAGAAAGTCAGGCCCCTGGTCCAGATCTCTCTGTCACGCTAATCTGGCATTCAGTGTCTGGGACACCTGATTTCAGATGCCTGCTTGCGTGCATCCCCCCCCCCACACACACACACACACACTTCCTTTCCTCAGGCTTCAAGGGCCAAGCACTCCTAATTTAGATTTCACACACAGCTTTCTTGAACACTTAATGAAGCTGTCTCTCCTTTCAGCCAGGTGGAGGTTCAGTGGCGTGGGCCAGCAGATCACACTGACTGATGGGGAAAGAAATGACTTAGAATTTGATGCTAAACCAAAAGGAAAGGGGAAGGCTACAGAGTAAAACAGCAGCCAGCAGGGCTCTAACCTGTACTCTTTGTTAAGCTAGCTCCTCAGATAAACAAGAACAAGGTTAGAAGAACAGGTGCCTCCGTGTGTGTGTGAGAGAGCTGGGTCTGAGACAGGTCTGTAAGCTGTGGCTGCATCTCCCCCTCCCCCTCCCAGCCACTTGCCATCCACTCCCTGTCTTACAGAGCTAGGGCTCAGTATTCCTGGTGCTAATTTAATATAGGAAATTGCAATCCTCTGAAGAAAGTCAGAGTATAATTATATAGATGTTCTGCTGCAGCAACACAGAGGGCCAATTGATGTAGCAGTGAAATACTAGGAAGGCTGAATACCACAGCAGGGAGACGTTATGGCTGCAGAAGGCGTTTTCAGGGTAGTGTGCCCAGTGAAAGGGCACAGGGTGTGCTGGCGATAGCCCCGCCCCAGTCTATCCAGTTATGTCCCTCTTCTCTATAAAGCTCTGCTGGCAGAGCTATCTGGCCCACCCTGGTCTTCAAGAACTCCCCTGCCACTACAGCTTCCTACACTTTGGAGTGTAGGAGTGAGGGTCTCTCTGCTCCCACCATACCCCTGCCCAGAAATGCACCCACAGAGTCAGCTGCATTTTGGCCCTAAACCTGAGCAGTTAAATTCACAAACAACCAGGAAATGCAAATATTAAGACTCCCACTGCTCCATTAACCTGACTGGTCTGTATCCAGCATGTACATTGAACAGCTTGGAGCTAGATCCTGCTAAGAAGTATGGGGCTGGGTAAACCACAGGCCAGCATGCCGCTGTATTGTATGGCTGTAGAGAACACTGTATCCCCTTGCACAGGGAACAGAGTCGCACATCCACTCCCTCTGTGTGACGGCAAAAGGGGACATAACGTCAGAGGACAGTTGGCAAAGCAAGGTAGAAATTTTCATATTCCCCGTCCGGGAGCCAAAATTCTGGTTTATAATAGCCCCTGGCCAAGGTCAGGAAATAGTTAACTCCTGCATCCTAGTACTGGTATTTATGCACCCAGGGTGGCTGGTGAAGAGCTGTCTGTGTCCAGGATGGGGGTGAGCACTAATGTGCATGCTTTTGCACTCTTCTGGTTTTGGTTATTGCTGTAATATTACACATGCACAGTATGCCTGAGTTAAAGCTGTGCTGGGCTACTTAGCTTTTCCATTTCCTGATTGTTAATTTAATAGTGTATTGGCGTTGGTGGGTGGGTTTTTGCATTTTATTTCCTAGGTTTTTAGAAATGAAAGGTGGGATTTTAAAATCATGTAAGTGACTTAGGAGCATTGTCCCATTGATATTCAGTGAGGTGTGCTCCTAAATCACTTGAACATTCCCACCCCCGGGATGCTATGGGGCACGCATCCTGAAAGTGGCAGTAATGTTTAGATGCCACAGGTGCTGTCTCTGAAATGCACACTCCTTTAATGTCACCATTAAAATATGTGGACCTCAGAGGGCTCTCTTAACAGAAGCACTTGTGGTCCCTATAAACCCTAGGGTTGCCAATTCTGGTTGGAGGTATTCCTGGAGGTTTCATCACATGACATAATATTGAATATTAATCTTTTATTCATGGAGGGTTGGCACCCTATGCTTTGATGTGCTGGGTTTATTAGGGTGATCATATTTTCCTAGGCTGAATACGGGACACCTGGTAAAATTACTCATTTTCAAGCGAATTCAACAGCAATCAATCAGAACTATGCAGTACAAATGTTCAAATTAACATCAAGTTGACTGAGCCCCTGTTAAAATGAAATACTGCGTTGTTGTATTCTTTTTATTTATCTTATCTTTAAGGCTTATGGGTTTTCTTGGGGGGAGTGACACACACGTACTCCCATACATCTCTCTCACACGGGAGGCTGACCAACTGCCCCAACCCTCCCTGCCTGGCACTCTCCACCTTCCATACCTGGCTGGGCCCCCAGGACGGACCCACCTCTCCTGGTACCTGGCACCATGTCTTCCCGAGGAAACATGTGGCGGAAGGGGCACACAGAGTCCCACCCCCCCCCCCCCCCGATTTCTGCCAGGGCTTTCACCAGAATGTGGCCAGCAGCAGCCTTTTGGCACTGTGTGGGAGGGAAGGGACTGGAGCTCCTCCCAGCCGCAGAGGAGGACGGGGAGGGGAAGGGATGGGATGACCGCAGGCCCGTGGCTTGGAAGAGCTAATTTCTTCCCACCCTCTCCCCTGTGGCTGGAAGCAGCTTGTCCCTTCCTGCCCGCACAATGTTGAGGTGTTAGCTGCCTTTCCAGGCTGCTGCTGGCCACTGAGGTAACCCAGGAGCCTCCTTTTCCCTGGCTACAGCGTGGGCAGGAAGGGGTTAAGCCCTACAGATGCATTGTGCACCAGGGCCTAGGGAACCTGACTGCAGGGGCTTCGGCAAACCCAGCCAGAGGGGTGGCTCAGCAGCAGAGGGTGCCTAGGGGATGGAGCAGCCCCATGCTCCTGGGGGCAGGACCCAGGGTGGGGAGGGGGGCAGGTGAAGAGGGTGCTAAGCCCCTGCCTGGGATGCTGCTGAGGAGCTTGCAGGGTTGGGGCATGAATAGGTTGGAAATCTCCCCCCGCCACTCCAGAGCTTAGCTGAAGCACGGAGCGGCTTCACTGTGCCAGTGCTGTGTGGGGCTTTGGCACTTGCAGGGCTCGGCTCCTCCTGGCCAGCACCCTGGGGTTGGAGGGTCTCAGGCTTTCCCGGGGCGGTGCCCCAGCCAGAGGCAGTGGGGGAAGGAAGGAGGGCCGGCCAGGTGAGCTGAGCACTCCTGCCAGGGGCTGGTTCTCTGCACAGCACTGGGAGTGGGATGCGCCCCTTTGGGGGGGAAGGGGGCATAGGGAGGAACAGCAGGGCTGGGGTGGGTGAAGGAGCAAAGCAGGGAGAGGACAACAAGAGGAGGAGCATGTAAAGGGCTGATGGGTGGGCAGCAGAGGCGACACGTAACCAGCAGCTGCCTGGCGCTTCCCCGCACTTACCAGTCACCGCAGCGCGCAGCCAGCACCGGCCGGAAATGGGACAGGGGGCGGGGGGCCCTGCGGGCCGAGAGCCAGCACGCAGTTGGGGCTGTGCTAATGGACCAGCACGGGGAGCAGCCCGGCCCCACACACTGCAGCTTTTTCCCACCACCAGCCTTGCACACTCACCTCCATCTTTGGCCACTGGACTCCCCCACTCACCGCTGGTGGGCGGGCAACGGGTGAGCAGGGATCTGGCCAGCAGCAGGACCCACCAGTACTGAATGGGGGAGACAGAAAATACAGGACAATTTGCCCATTTTTAAGGAAGTCGGGACTGCAGGAGGGCTTCAGTATGGGACTGTCCCTTTAAAAATGGGACATCTGGTCACCCTATTTAAGTGCCTTCTGCGCACTCAGAATGGAACTAGCGCTTGGGCACTCCTCCTAATTAGAGTGGGGGAGGGCTCGGCGGTACGTCTGGGAACCTAGTTGCCAGTCAGCAGAAGCAGGCTCTGGAACTACATCCTCCCTGGAGCGCAAGAAACTCAAACTGAATGTGTGATCCAAGGGTCACACGTTGGGGTGGGAGTGGAGGAGGAGGTGGCTGGAGAGCTGCCCACAATGCAGGAGAGTCCAAGGTTAGAGGCGAAGCCTGCATGAGGCCTGGCAACAGGAAATTGTGCACGGAAGCAGCTGCATGTGCATGTGCCCAGGGTCCATCTTTAACAGCCCAGCCGATGATTCAGCAGAATCTTTTCTCCTTGCCCGCCCTCGAGAGGATGATGCCAGTACAAGGGGCCTAGATAGCCGAGTAAACATCTCTAGGACATGAGGTGGGTCAGGGTGATCTCCCTTGGTGTAGGTTAGGGTAAGATGGATCAGGTGGGATCATGGGACTTGTCCAGGGATAAGCAGGGCTGCCTCTCCACACAGCCCTTGCAGAACCAGCGATTTGACTAGCTTCATCCCCAGTTTCTGGGGGCAAGCCAGGCATAGGCTGTCGTGGGAATTCCTGCAGTGCAGGCTTGCCTGTGTCCTGAATCCTGCATCCACTGGAGGCTGGGGAATCCATCAACTCCTTATTTATTTAAAAAGGTAATTTTTCGAAGGGCAGTCAGTGCTGACAAAGCCATGTATTAAATACAAGCTCTCCTCTGGGGCAGGATATACAAGGGTCCCTGCTCATCATTGGCAACTGGGAGGAGGGAACTGTACTTCTATGCTAGGACACCTGAATAAATTCTGCATGTCCCAATCCCTTTGTTATACGCTGTGGCAGAAATAGCTAAGTGTGCTTAGAGGCCACAGGGGCTGTTCCTGGCATTGGAGAGAGAGCACAGCCCACTGTAAATCAGCAACTGGACACCGCCACCAAGAGCAGGACTTCATCATGCAGGGCCCTTCCCTATGGTGTACGCCAGCCCCGCCTGGTGCCAAAGCCCAAGAGTGCCACTACTGTTCTGAGCTTTGGTCACTCCCCAGTGCCAAAGAGCATGGGGGTCATCAAGGATGCCACCCCCAGCAGAGTGAGCATCTTCCCTGGTGTTAGTCTGAGATGGACACTCCAGCCCCACTCCTTCCTGAAATGCCAGCTAGCTGTACTTGATGCCAAGGAATGAGGGAATTAGGTTTGTTCCATTGGCCCTATTATTAGTGGTAGTATTTGTATGATAGCACCTCAGAGTCCTAGTCCTGGAGCAGGACCTCGTTGTGCTAGTGATATACAAATACAGAACAACAAGATAGTCCCTGCCCCCAAAGAACTTGCAATCTAAGAGGTAAAGTGGTCATGTAGAACCAGGAGGCTAGGCTCCTCACAAACACAGAGGGAGTTGGCTTCCCCACCCAAGGGGTACCTCACTGAGCTAGCCTTCTGCTGGTGATTTCCAGTGCTTAATTTGTAAGAGAAGCCAGAGCTCCAGCCATTCTTTTTTTTTTTTTTTTTTTTTTTAACTTTCATTACTGATGCAGCAAGCACAGAGGTACTGGGGCTATGAACTGCCAAGCCCTAGCGCAAATTACGCACTGGTGGTCTCTCATCCTGAGTATCTGTCTATCCTCCCCATTTTAACCCTACGAGAACCATTTCTGGTATGCAGGCAAAGTTACACAAGGGGAGAAATTAGAACTAGTCGAGTAATTTTTCATGCCGAAACTTTTTTGTGCTTAAAAGTGTGGTTTTTTGCAAGTGAGGTTTGGTGGTGTAGGGGTTTTTTTTTGTTTTGTTTTGCAAGATTTCATTTCTGATGGGAGGAAAACTTGATTTTTCTAGGGGGAAACTTCTAAGTAAAGATGTTTGTTTTGAATTGATGGTTTGATGGAAAATATCTGGGTTTGGTTTCTCAGTTTAAAAATAGGTGAAACAATGTCAAAGCAATATTTCCACTTGTCATCATGAGCATCTTCATGTACTTCCAGAAAACAAACAAACAAACAAACAAAGCCCTATCCAAATGATATTTTAAGTCGAAATGAAAGGAAATTTGGCAGTTTCAATTGATTTAAAACTTCCTGTGGGAAAACTGATTTTTTTGTCTCAAATCTCAAAGGTTTTTCACTTTTAAATTTGTGGCAAAAAAAAACATTGGTTTCCCCCCGCGCCCCACCAGCTCTAGTATAAATACTCCAACACAGCCTGGGAAATGGGTCATAGTGGATTTTCATCACTGACTTTTTTAAAAATCAAGATTGGATGTTTTTCTGAAAGATCTGCTCTAGGAATTATTTTGGGGAAAATTCTATGGCCTGTGTTACATAGGAGGTCAGACTAGAAGATCACAAGGGTCCAATCTGGCTTTGGAATCTATGAATCGGTGCTTACACGAGGTGGCTCCAAACTGTTTCAGTGGAGCTCTTGGGAGAATGGGCTTCCCTGCAACCCTTCCAGCACTTGCTGTTTCAGGGCAGAAAATACAGCAGGAGAATAGGCCATTCTTTCTCACCCCAAGTGCTATTTCAGCATGTCTGCCTCCCCATCCACTCAGGCAGCGCAGATCAGCATGAAATCAAATACTGAGCTAAACAAACTCCTTTGGATTTGAGACGTGCTGTGGATCAAGGACTGAGTGAAGGTTATTAATAATAATTAGAGCTGGTTGAAAACGTTCCAAAGGAACAGATTTTCCATTGGAAAATGCTGATTCCACAAAATTGAAATATTTCATGTGTGTCAGGGACCAGGACATGGGTGGTCGAGGGTAGCAGTTGGAGCAGGCATTGGTAGCCAGGGATCAGTCAAGGGTCAGAGCTGAAGTCAGGATTTAGAGCTGAAGGTCAGATTGGTGTTATCCAGAGTGAGGCAAGACAGGAGCAGGACCTATCACAGCCATGGGCTAATGCTTTGAGCAGCTGCTGCTGGGCTTAAGAGCTGGTCTGCTGACTCTTCAGGCAGTGTAGAGTTAGGCAGCCTACTACAGGCCACTCGTTAGATTTCCCAGGGACTGGCTCTACTGCAGGCCCCAATTCCTGATGGTGGGACTATATTGATTGTTGACTTTTTTGACCATAAAGATCACTGTTTTTTGTTTCAATGAGGTCACGCACTTAATTTAGACATGTATATCAGATATTTTATTACAATATAAAAGTCAAAATGATAAACTCAACCTGAAGTGCTCCAAAATGAAATATTTCAGAATTTTCATTTTGTGGGAAATTTTGACTTGAGAAGAAGGATATTCTGAAATGCTGGAATTTCCCAGAGAACAGAAACACTCAGTTTCAGACAGCTCTAATAATAAATAAATAAATAAGACTGCTCTTTAATCTAGTTGAAAAAGGCTTAATGAGATCCAACGGCTGGAAGCTGCAGCTAGACAAATTCAGACAAGTAATAAGGCGCCGTTTTAACAATGAGGGCAATTAAACACTGGAGCAATTTATCAAGGGAGGTGGTAGATTCTCCATCACTTGAAGTCTTTAAATCGAGACTGGATGTGTTTCTTAGAGGCGTAGCTCAAATAGTCATGGGCTCAATGCAAGAATGACTGGCTGAGGGTCTCTGCATAGACTAGATGATCGTAGTGTTGTTGTGTATTACAGTAACACCTAAAGTCTCCCGGGGTGATCAGGGCCCCATAATGCTAGGCACTATACAGACATAGTTGCTATTCCAAAGAGCTTACAATTTAAGACTAGCTCATATTCAATACAAACCTTTCTCCCCATCCCTAAAAACCAGACTGTTTACAGGTCCTGCCAAAGGGTTGAAAATAAGAGAGGCTGAGAGTGAGCAAGAGGGATGGAGAGGATGCTCTGAAGGGAAAGAGAGGATGCATTGAAGGCAGAGAGGACAGTGTGAAAGAGGAACAGAGCGGGAGAGAGCCAAAGGAAAGAGAGGAGGGAGTAGAGAGAGAAAAGAAGGGAAGGGGAGAAAGGAGGCTGTACAGGAGAGAAGGAAGGAGAATGGTTGGAAAACGGGTGAGAGTGAAAGCGGGAGGAAGATGGGCGAGTGCTGGGGTTGAGGCAGCAGCCCCAGCGGTCGTGTGGAGAGCTGTGATTATCAAAGCCAAGCCATCCCTCGGACTCTTATTTCTTTAGCTCCGTTGTGGGGTTTGGGCTTTTTCCTACCTCATTCCCCTTTTTTTTATTTGCTCTTTCTGCCAGCGAGCTTTGAAAGCCTGAGGTGGTTTAATGCCAGCTTAAGTGCTTTTGATTTATTGTCTGAAGCCAGGTGTGCGAGGGCCAGTGTCCTTCACTTCCAAAGCGCGAACTCAGTGGCTCATGGCAATTTTCTTTTCTGGTTCCCAATGAACAGTGAGCACCTCTGTCCCTGCAGGGCTAGGAAGAGGGGAACCCAAGGCAATGGGGAAGCATAGACAGAACAATGAAACAAATGGGGAAAAGCCAGTGAAGGATGCAGGGTTGGGGGTCTTGTATAGCTCCCCTTAGTGGCTGGCCTGAGCAAGGACAAGAGCCCACTACTTACTTGCGGTTAATAGTAATCCCATAAGCTCAAGTAGCAAGGACATATGTTTAGGTGCTGCAGGTCCTATGTCCAATCCTTGCTAATGAGCCTGATGAAGGACGGATGGCTTAGTTATTGGGGCAATAGCCTGTGACTGCAGAGATGTTAGTTCAGTTCCCTGCTCTGTCTCTTGGTGCTTCAGTTCCCATCTGTAACATGGAGATAAGAGCATTGTCCTATACCTCACAGGGGTGTTGTGTGGATAAATATTTTACGGACTGAGGTGCTCTGATCCTATGGTGATGGGGGGCCAAATAGATATTGGTATGTTTGTAGCCTTGTTTTTTAACAAAAGGGCACCCTATATTACCCTAGAGGCTTGGGGTGCGTTTGTCTAGTAGGGAAAACATGTAATACATCAGCTAACTGGGATTGTCTCCCTCTGATGGCTGGCCCCAGCAAAGACTGTATTGTACTCATTATTCCCAAACTCCGCCTTACACCTCACCTCACCCTTAAGGTGATCTGACAACCACCATGCCATGTCCCGTACTTCCCCTGAGTTATAAAACAGCCAGGCCGACGTCTGCTCAGAAGGCAGGAATTCTGAGCAGTGTACTCAGGAGATAGTCCTGAGTACCTGCATGCATCAAAGCTGTTCAGCTGCAAGATCATTCATGACTAATGTTGTGTTTGGGCTAATGTCTGTGGTCCCCCAAGAGAATCAACCTGGATTTTATCCTGCAATGCTATAATGATGCAGCTCTTCCATCACTCAGTTTGTCTCCTCCCTTTTCCTACTGACTAAGTAGCTCCCTCTAGGGTTCTGAAGTGCATCCCCTCTCTCCTGCCTGAATCAGACCCAGGTGCAACAACTAAGCTCTGCAAAGTAGTGCAAGCCAGGTGTGCACTTAGTGTCCCAGAGATGCTTCTCTTCCATTGCAGGAGGCACCCAGGGTTCTATCTCACACCCTGCACCAGGCATATGTGTGTAACTACCACTGTGTGCACAGCATATAAATGACACCTTAATTAGATAAACAGGATAGAAGTCCTGCCCCTGGGGAGTGTTGTTTTGCTACAAGGAAGTTAGAACTTCTATCTTTCCCTTCCCCTTTCTGCACTGCTCTGGCAGCTCAGCCGTTAATGGGAACTATTATATGTGAGGAGCAGGTATATCACTGCCCTTTAGTAGACTCCTGCCATACACACAAATGCAGGTGTGCATAACAGAGCATCATGCCTGGAGCCCGGATGCCCCATTTAGTAGCTGGAGGGAGATGGTGCCCTTCAGTGTCAATCAGCCCCCATTGGCTCCAATGGAAAATGTACTATTAAACCCCACAGAGCAGCCAGAATCTGTTACGCAATCTGGTCCGTGCCAGAAACAGGGAGCCGTAGGGATGGGATCTCTCTGGCTACAAGGATTTATTGATAGCCAGAGAACACGTGACTCCATCAGACAGGGATAACACTATACAGATTGGTAGTGGACTTTTAGCAAGGTTCTCCCAGGAGTTCCCCTTCATTCTCTGATAGTGTGAATACCCTCCCTCTCCATTGCGCGCTCTCTTTAAGGACATACTTGTGAAAACGTCCCACCATTTCAGTGCCACCTGTAGTAGCAATAGAGGACTCCAGGGAACAGTGTTTAAGCACTGAACTGAACAGTTTGCCCAACACAGTGTTTGGATTCACTAGTGCCCTGCCTTTGATATGGCTGAGGGAGCTGAAGGCTGTCTTGACTAGGCAGAAGGATCAAGTTTCAGTTGGGCTTAACTAACACATGCAAACTAAAACCAATTGTCCCTTTTCAAAGGGGAGGTACAGGGTAACTAACCTGCGTAGGCTATGCTCAACAGTCAACATTGAGGTAAAGACGTTATCCTGCATCAGCACTAAGAAATGTATTAGATTTAGCCAGCACAATTTAGCTAAGCCCAACCAAAACTCAATCCCCTTTTCTTGTCGAGACGCTTCCAGTCTGAGCCTCTCCCAGCAGATGCCCAAAGATGCAGCGACACAGGGATAAATCAGCTGCAACTGAACTAGAGGTAGCAAGATAGAAAGGAAGCAGATGTGTAGACAGGGCTGCTCGCCCATGTTGTCTAACCCCGGGGTGATGATGCTGGTGCTCTGTATATGCTACAGCTTCTGTCATTGCTACTTCTAGTGCATAAATGTGCTTACCAATTTTCCTGGGGCAGACAAGGCCTCGGGGACCCAACACTGTATAAGAAAGGCTCTTCTCTATAGAGGCAGTATCGATTACCGGAGCAAGGGGGAGGCGAAGAGACAAAGCTGTTCTCACAGAGAAAGAACTGACAATTGTTCAGTGAGAAATCCAGAAAATCTTGTCAAAGGGCTGCACACAGAGGGCCCAATTCATTGTTGGTGTGTCTCCAGTGAACTCAATAGAGTTATCCTACAGTTTAATTTAACCCAGTCTGCTCTAGTGAGAGCTGCAAAGGTGGTTCCTTCCCAGTGTGGGACAGAGGGGAGAGGAGTATAGAGAGAGTCCCTCCCCCTGGGGGATAGAAGGGGCTTGGGGGGGGGCATAGGGCAGCCCCTCCCTGTGGGGGATAAAGAGGGTTGGGGGGGCAGAGGACCAGGGACAGCCCCTCCCTGTGGGCAGCAGAAGGGGCTCTAGAGGGGCAGAGGTACCAAGATGGCTTTCTCAATTCTGACTTCAGGAATGTTGCTCTCCTTGGCAGTGAGGAGCTGTGGCCCCGTCAGGTAAAGCTGAGCGGCCATTGATTGGCAGCACATGACTTTATCCGGATGGAGCGATGAAGGTGGATCAATGTGAATTGGATTTTTTAACTTTAAATAAAATTTGTATTGGCATGAAGTTAATTAATAGAGAGCTGTCAGAGGGCTCCTTGGCACATCAGTGAGCTCAGAGGTGATGCTCCCTTGGAGGGGTGGGAGGAGGGGTCTGATCTGCCAGCAATAAGCACCAATTAACCAGCAGTCAGACTCTTCTCCCGCCTGCCCCCATCGCCCTGCCGCACAGCCTGTTTACCCCTTCCCTAGAGACTGCCTTGTCCCTGCATAGGCTCCTCTTTTCATTTTGCCACCCTACATTCATTTGCAGTCTGACGTTTTTTTCTGCCCTTGCTACTCTTCATAATGGGAAGACCCACGTCAGTAGGGATAATCGCTTCCGTCAGGTAGCAGTAACACAGGGATAAACAGCTCTGGGCTACTCCAGTTCCAGCTTTTAAAAGGGGAAGAGTTGCAGAACCTGGGGAAGCTGGATGTGTGGGGGCTCACGGATGCTGCTGTCCCAGCAGCGCACAGCAGGAGATGCTCCGGGGAATGTGGTGCTGGGGCTAGGGTAATTCTTCTAGGAAAGGTGCCCGTTGTCCGTTTAGGCCCGGGCCTTACTGAATAGCAGGAGCAGGGAATGGCCCCAGCTTTTAAAAATCTAAAAGAGAAACAGCTACTCAATGAAACCTCCAGTTTTTTAGTAGCATCAGCCTTCCAGGCATATAGGGCCGTTGCTGGGTTGCCCCAGCCTCCCGATGAGCCACCCGAGGGGGGGAATTCCAGGACCCCACAGCGGCGCAGTGTCTCAAAGGGGCTGGTCCCCACTGGTTTTTAATTAAACTCTCTCAAAGGGAACATGGACCCATCTCCACCAAGAAAGTGGCTTGTGATCCAGTGTCCTGGGGATGCGCCCTGCTCCCTGCTGCAGGTCTCCCTTGCTCCCTAGGGGCTGTCTCATTGCATCACTGATCAATGTCTCTCTCCTCTGCTTCTGAGCAGGGACATGAGGAAAACAGAGAGAATGGAAACTAGATGCAGTTTCCATGGCAACATCCAAAAAGCAAGAGTGTGTGTGTGTGTGAGAGAGACTGAGGGCGGGGGAGGGGAGAATAAAAAGGGAGCCTTACAGAGATTTCAGTTTTGCACATCAGTGAATGAGCATTTGACGCTGGCTAACCCAGGGCAGTGATGTGCTGCTTTATTCAGCCCATGCTGTCTCTTGTGAGAGAGCAGGAGATGCTCACTGCAATGCTGGTCCCAGCCTCTGCCTCCAGGAGTCACTGTGTGGAACGGGGCAGGAGCACTGGCTGTGAGAGTGACTCACAACTATTCCAGTCCCAGCCTCTTCCAGAGGGAACAAATGTAGGGGATAGTGGCCGGGGGAGAGCTCACAGCGATTCTGTTTCCAGCCTCCCTGACATAGAGCACTCCCAGCTTCTCCCAACAGGAGGCACAATTGAAAATGGTCTAATGGAGCTGCTGTGTGAAAGGCTTTCATCTCTTCAGAATTCCTCCTTTCTGTGATTTCCATGCATGCCCACTTATCCCATTATCTGTGGCAGAAGGAAAACAGAATAATCAGTAGTCATGATTTGTATCTCTGAAGATTTTCTTCTCTGTGCTTAAGTGAAATCCCTTCTTAACTGCTTCTTGTCCTTGCCTTGGGAGGCTAAAGCATTTTGATTTGTGATTTTTTTTACGCTCTTTTCCTATTTTAGAGCTCTTAGTTCAATTCTCTGGCTCCTTTTTCACTGACACTTTTCAGACTCTGCATTCAAACGTGGAATCCCTGTTGTAGCCGATTTTTAAGAACAGGCTGTTCAAATACCTGCCAGGGATGCAGGGCTGGTGCTACCATTAAGGCAAACTAGACGGTTGCCTAGGGCGCCAAGATTTGCGGGTGCCAAAAAGCGGTGCCCCCAATTTTTTTTAACAGCCTTCCTGGGCTGGGCTGCCGCCGGCGCGCTGACACGTGTGGCTCAGACTCCCTCTCCCAGCGCAGCAGCCGCTCCACTTCTCCTGCCTCCCAGGCTTGCGGCGCCAATCAGCTGTTTGGCGCCACAAGCCTGGGAGGGCAGGAGAATTAGAACGGGGGCGGCGTGCTCGGGGAGGAGGCAGAGCAGAGGTGAGCTGGGGTGGGGAGCTGCTGCACGGCTCCCCGGGCCAGGGGGGTGGGGAGCTGCCGTGGGGGTGCCTCAGGACGGGGGCGGGGGGAGCTGCCACAGGCTCCCCACCCCAGCTCACCTCTGCTACGCCCCCTCCCCGAGCACGCCATCATTGCTCCACTTCTCCCGCCTTCCAGGCTTGCAGCACCAATCAGCTGTTTGGCGCCGCAAGCCTGGGAGGAGAAGAGAATTAGACTGGGGGTGGCATGCTCGGGCAGGAGGCGGAGCAGAGGTGAGCTGGGGTGGGGAGCTGCTGGGGGAGGGGGCGCAAGGGCCTAGGGCGCGAAACTTCCTTGCACCAGCCCTGCATGGATGGTTTGGGTTTTCTTGGTTCTCTGCCTCAGAGCAGGGAGGGCTGGACTAGATTACCTCTTGAGGTCCCTTCCAGCCCTTGATTTCTATGATTCTGTGGAGACCAATAATATAATACATTTTATGCTTTACACATTCAGCGTAAAAATTAAATCTCTCAGCCCTCCCCCAATCCGCAAAGTAGGTCAGAATCGTTCCCTTTTACAGGTGGGGAAATGGAGTCCGAGAGCAGGGACTCATTCAAGGTGTCTCAGTGGAGTCATTGACATAGCTGGGAATGGCATTCAGGAGGCTCAAGATCCCATGTCCATGCTGAGAACATTAGATCATGTTGCCCCACATGCTGCTCAAGATCCTAAGCAGGATTCCTGTTGTACCAACACTGGCCTTCTTCACACATATCTCCATCTCTAGTTGTGATCTCTGCCAGTGTACCTGTTGCTTTCCTATCCTAGCTGGACTTCTGAAGGAAAGCGGGAATTACCTAGCAATGGGTCCAAACCAAAAGTCCAGATCAAACACTCCCAGACTGTGATGAACTTTGGATCCAGATCCAAATTTTGCCGTTGCAATGTCTGCTGATGAAAATAGTGTTTGTCTCTAGGTGCTTGGTACCTCATCATGGCTATCCTTTTCTTTTGGGTAAGATGGGTCAGGGTATAGAGGCATGATGATCTCTGCAATGGTGGCCATATATTGACATCAGAACTGTGTGATGGACTAGTGTTTTTGTTTAATGCCCTGTTCTAAAATGTGTGCCTTTAAATGTGTGTAACATTCCTACAGCAGGAGGTAGTTGCAATAAACTAACAAATAAGCAAATAAAATACTAGCATGGATCATTAGGGATGGGGCTGAGCTGCAAAGCTCAGATCCTGATCTGAATTGATCTGCTCCCCGAGGTCAGGGGTGCCTGTGCCCAGCTCTACTGATGATATGTTTTAATTACGTAATGGCAACTAATCTATTTCCCATAGCATCCTAGGTGTTGTAACAAAGCATCTATGTAATACTTCACATGGACAAAACTGCCCAAAACATTGCAATGCCAAGACATTTTTTTTAAAATAAGCTTCTAAATCTTTTTTTTAAGATTAGCACTTCTTGGTTGGTTGGTTGAGCATTCCAGAGGCCTTGACTACCTACAATGAGGCAGTGTCTCTGGGGGTTAGAGATACTCCATTAATTATCTGGAATGTGTGGTGATGTGCACTGTCTTGGGAGTCTGCTAGGTGGTGCTAGAGCACAATGATGTGTTTCCATACTAATTGGAGTGTGTTAGAATTGCAGTCCTTGTTGCTGATTAGAAGTTCCTAGAATAGAACTTGCTACTTTCTCCTAATTGCAGTATATAACAATGTCATTCATAAGGATGGAGGATGGTCTGGGAGTGAAGGCAAAGCACAGGGGTTTAGGAGATCTTGGTTTTTTTCTAGGCTCCATGACAAATTTCCTGGAACCTTGGGCAAGTCACTTAATCGTTCTGTGCCTCAGTTCCTCATCTCTACAGTGGGGATGACAGTAACTTGCAAGGGTGTTAGGGAGATAACTTCATACAGGTTTGTCAGCCATTTGGATACCACACTAAGGAATGCCATAGAAAAGCCTGTAAATAATGACACATACATATTGTAAATGAATTTTGGTACAATTAGCTTTTCTGTCATGGAAACTGTAGTGTTCTTCGTGGAGGAGAAGCCACTGGTCTGGGTTGTAATGAATATGAAGTGAACTGCTCAGTGAAGCTGCTCGACGCAGGCTCTGTGGTTCTCTCTGCTCTCTGGTGTCCTGAGTGCCCAATACATCTTGCGTTGCCCAATGTCACTATGCAAGGTCTCCCTAAGTCTTACTCTGAACTAAGCCATCGTGGAAGGACTGCTGACTACACTAAAAACCAGGCCATCCAGTGTTACAAAAGGTGTACAAGGCCAGCGCCAAGATCAAGTCCCTTGTTCCCAGCGTTGCAATCTATATGAAGTCAATAAGCTCAGCCCCTGAAGTTGTATAAGGCCTTGGGTCACAATCTGGCTATCTGCTCTTGCCAATGCTTGGAGTGGCACTAATAGGCTTTGGAGGCAGTAGGAGGTGACTCTACTAAACACAGAGCATGAGGATGGAAGCTGAGAAATAAATGGGAGAGAAAGGAGACTGAGGCACTCCCACATATAATCCAGGACTTTGGCCAATCTTAGCTCATGTACTGGCCCAGGTGTCATTTCAAGGAGGAGGGGGCCCAAACCATTATTATATCAAGGTCATTGGTCAAATCTGAGACTTTTATTGTAAATCTAGTGGATAGGGCCTTTCAATGACATCCGGCCCAACCTTCAGTTCCTAACAGTCTCAGAGGAGTTCGTATTAGACCATTCAAGATGATAGGCCAAACCTAAGATGTCAAAGGTCAAGACTTTATTGTAAATTTAGGATGTTACTTTTCCAATGACATGTGGCGTGATCTTGAAGTCAAACTCCCCCATGTCTGGTAGAAGTTCAACAAACACACAGTAAAAGAGGCTTATAATCCAAATAAAACCTCAAGAAGTAACAGATGGGTGAGACAAACAGGTGGGCAGGGACTAGGGAGAACAAAGGAACAGTAAGTACATTTACTAACTACATGTACAATTGCTAAATATAGTAAGCCAGTCACTAGCAGCAGCATTTGCTACCTGCCTAATAATTATCAGATGGTAGGTTTCTGGATGCATTACAGCAGGGGCAAGTTTTAAGTAGGCACTAGAAAGAGGATAACATGGTGGCTTTACTGATTTTGATGGGGAATGTTTCCCATGGATGTACAATGGGTAAAATGGATATTGACTAGATTTTGTGCAGGGGAGACCCCACTTCTACTCTGGGGGCACTAAGGCTTAGGCGCTGCCTCCCGACATGTGGCCCAGGAGAAAACCGCAGAGAGGTTGGAGCCAGCTAGAGACTCCACCTGATAGGGGCCAAAACAGGGACCTCTAGACGGCCAAGAACTTTACATAAGAATGGCCATACTGGGTCAGACCAAAGGTCCGTCTAGCCCAGTATCCCGTCTTCCGACAGTGACCAATGCAAGGTGTCCCAGAGGCAATGAAGAGAACAGGTAATCATCAAGTGATCTAAACTTTCTATAGTTTTTAATGGACTTTCTCTGCCTTGTGCTGATTGATTGTTTGCTCCAATCTTTCCCCCTTCCCCATAGTCTGTTCATGCCACACCTGCCCTTCTCACCTTCTCCCCTGCCCTGTCTCCCTCCCCCCTTTCCTTTTTTTCTTTCCATTTAGCTGATCCCCTTCTAAGTAAACCTCCCCACCTCACGCCATCCCAAAAATCATGGATCTACCAAATTGTTTGCTGCCATCATGTTGTCCACTCTGCTTGTGTGTTACACCACTTCTCGCACCCTGTCTGTCTCGTCTATTTAGATCGTAAGCTCTTTGGGGTAGGGACCATGCGCTACACTGTGTGTGTGTGTTGTGATAACTAGCACAATGGGGCCCCCACTCTTGGTTGACCCTTAAGTTATGTAATGAACATGATGATGATGATTATTAATAATAGATAATGGTCACCATATTTTTTTCAAAACAGGCTATAAGACCTGGCCTATTTCCTCTGCCCTACCTCCTCTTTTCCAGACTGTGACATGGATGTCATCCTATGACATTAAGAAGTTAAATATGTTTGAAGAGCATTTCTAATGCCTAATTCCGCCAACCCTCCTCACATATATTTTCTGTCTAACATAGCTACTTAGGTATGTCAAAATTCATCTAAGAAACATATAGGAATCAATCCTGCTTCCTCAGAAGTTTTACTTCAGTGGGATCAGGATCGGATGCCTCTTGTCTGTTTCCTTCCTGCAGGCCAAATTCTGCCCTTGGATATGTGTCTGCAGGGTGCCCATTGAAGTCAATAGATACCTTGTGCACATATCCAAAGGCATATTTTTGCCCTGTGTGCTTTGATTTCGCTCCCTTGAAGCCTTGACCCACAGGACCCCAGTGGTGTGCTATCCTTCTATTCCTCAAGCTAGCTATTCTTTATTGATGGGCATCAATGCCTTGCTCATCTTGGCTTGGCTGACCTACTCTATATTCCCTTCAAAAGCTTCTAAATAATTAAATAAATGCTAATAACACTTCCACCTACCTATTGTGCTTAAGTGTTAAATCAATCACAGATTAATTGAAACTTCCTATTCCTTCTTGCTCCCCTCCACTCAAACAAGACTTTGCCTTCATGGGTCTTTTTTTCCCCCCTCACCCTTCTCCTCAGGCATTCTCAGAAGGCACCTAAAGTTCTCTGGCTGTGCGGTTTTGAAGTGTGCAATTTGGCAGCAGTGCAAGCCCAGGACTGAATTAATTAACTTGCGGCACTCTGGTTTTGTATTTAAATTAAGTTTTTCAAAGCTACCACAGAATATTCCACTTATTAATTTTGTTATTAAATAAAAGAAAGGGGAAAAAGACCTAAAAGTCATGAAAAGTCTGGGACTGGAGTTTGAAGTTCTAGTGTTCTCTCTTACCGACTTCCATCAGTAGGTCCTAATTCCTAAATGCAGAGAAGGTGCAGGTTTGCGTTCTGTTGGCATACAGATCTGATTTTCTAACAGATGTGTGTGCAATCACACACCATGTTTGCACATATAAGTATAGCAACTGCTTATTTGTGCATGCTGATAGCCAGCTATGCATCTACCAGATTCACATGCCTGATCATGGTAATTTAATGTGCAGATGAGATGTATATTTATGGTAGTGCTTAGAAAGTCCAGCTGAGTCTGGAGCCCCATTCTGCTTGGCCTGTGGTGTCCAGCTTTTTCAGCCAGAGGGCTGAACATACAATAGTATGTTCAAGGGGCCACAGTCAATATTTTCGGGCAGATTTCCTGCCTTTTTCTTCTCCCTTTGTGCTGCTCTGGCTGGGGGAGAATAGGCAGCTGATGCAAGTAAGAGCAGCTTCCAGGTTGCTCTAATCTGAATTGGCACTGGAGCAGAGAATCAGGAGCTGTTAACCAGTTGTTGAGTCTCAGCATCTACCTTTCCCCCTCTCTTGGGCTGCCCTCCATTGCTGTGGGAGGGGGGAGCCATTCTCTCTAGAGCGCTCCTCTGAATTCAGGGAGAGTCAGTCGATCTTAAATCCTGCTCTCCCTGGGGTTCCAACAGCCCAAAACCCTGGAGTAAAGGGCTAGAGGGAGGAGCAAAGAGATAAGAAAATATAGAGAGAAAGGGGAGAATATTTAATGAAGGGGAGAAAAATAAAAAGCATAGAATTAGCTAAGCATCTCTCTCTATTGACAGGAAGGAGGGATAGACAATGCCACTCTTCACTGCCCTAATGATTAGAGCTGAAGTTGGGAGCCAGTGCCACTCAGCATCTGGCAAGTGGGAACCTTTCAAATTCTTCATGTGACCTGCTCTTGCCCTCAGCTTCTGGCCACTACATGAAATAACATCGTAGAGCTGAGGTGCAAGTCTAGGACAGGTTACACAGTGCTAACGGAAGAGGCAAGAGCCTTCCATGAGTTATACCATGGAAGGGTTATGATGAGCAATAGAGAACTCTCATTAGGAGATGGGTGGGGTGGACATAGGCTGCTGAAGAGAAAAGAATAAAAAGTAAAATTGTGTTACACTTGCAAGCAGTCAGCAGAAGACAGAGTGAGAAAGAGAGGGCTCTGTGAGCTCCTCTCTTTCCTCAGCTCCCTCCCTTTCTGCTATTTCCCTACATCGATTAGGATGGTGTACTGAATTTCAGGTAGTAAACAGAGCTGGTGGAAAAATTTTCCAAAATGGCTTTTATCTTCACGATGGAGTGAACTAAAAATCCAAACCTTGGGTTGTGTGAAATCTGGATTCAGATTTTGCATCTTCAGACTATCTTTAGTTTCTACCAATATCTCCCAAGTGGGTGGGTGGGTGTGTTACCAATATCTCCCACGAGTGAATATATGTGTGTGTGTGTGTGTGTCTCTGTCTCAAACACACAACACACACACACATTCTTTCCTCTGAAAACAGGGTCCTAGTTTGTTTGCAATAATTGATGAGTTCTGACCAACCACAGAGGACAGGAGAAATCAGAAATAAGTGACAGATACAGAGAAGGGAACAAAAGGTAGGACAGGTGGTGGAAGGAAGAGAAAGAAGGAAAGGTACCTATCTTCCCAGTTAGCTGAGGCCTTAGGAAAATGTGAAGATGCAAAGATGCCCAAGCTTTTCTTCCCATGTGGAAGACCTAATTTAAAAACCAATAACTTTTTAATGAAAATTCCGCTCCCCATTTTTTCATAGAAACAGAACACTTTGAAATTTCAAACTCTTGATTTATTTGGGGTTTCTTTCTCCCTTCTCTTAGTTTTACCACTGCATGCAAGAGAGCAAATGCCTAGAGATGGGTCTCCCCGCCCCCCCACTTGTTCATTTGTCTCTTTATCTTTTCCTATTGCCCCTCAAACTTATCAAAACTTCTTCCTCAACTTTAGTATAAAGGTTTGAGCAGCATGAACTGGGGATGAGTGGAATTATACAGCCAATAAAAATTTGATATTGCATCACACCATCATGTATTCGCCATATGGCACATGCAGACTATTTTAGGAGTGTTTTAGACAGTCTTTGAAATGTTTACTGCAGCCATTTGTTGTATCTAGGTCGGATTCACACAGGCTGAAAAACCTCTGATGGTGGGGACTCCAGGTTCAGAAGGGGGCATTCACTAATATGTAGTTATACCAGTAAGAATTTTGCCCAGGCAGCTGCTGGCTTTTTCTAGGGCTGGGAGAAGGAGGCAGAAACCAGGGCAACTCAGCTGTTGCTAGTTCTTCTTAAGTAGTGGAGGGAGGAGCAGTATAGTGCTGAGTCATGGCTTCTTTGAGAGGATAGAAGTTGGACCCAGAAGCAGAGTCTCAAGGTGGAGAGGAGGAACTGAGAGGCTGAGGACTTCGTGTGAATTGGTAGGAGGGGCAACAGCAGAGTAGCAAGATCAGGGAAATGATTTGGCTGTTGGAAACAAAACTTTGGGGAAGCAGAACTGCTTGGGATGCATAGGACTGGTTGTGTTGAGGAGACAGATGTATTCATGTGTTTGGGGAGGCAGAACTGATTGGGGGACAGGATTGCTTTTCAGGGCAGGCCAAAATGGACAGGAAGGGGGTAGAATGGACTGGTTACAGAACTGATTTATTCTGTGGGGAGGGCAAAATGGATTTGTTTGTGTCAAGAGTGGATGACTGGATTTGGTGAGAGCACAGTGATTGCTTAGCTCACCAATCAATCTATTTTGATGGGAGAGAGAAATGACCAAGGGGCAGCATCAATTTCTTCTGGAGGGACTTGATTTTGGGTGGGGCAAGATGTAGATGTGTCCATGGAAATGAAATCTGTATGGCTCAGTGGGTGTGGCTTTTGTAAGGCATGTGTGGTATGTATTTTGCACCTGGACTGGTAAGCTTAGTTCTTAGGCAAGTAAGTGTTGGAACTAGGGTGACCAGACAGCAAGTGTGAAAAATCGGGACAGGGGGTGGAGGGTAATAGACATCTATACAAGAAAAAGCCCCAAATATCGGGACTGTCCCTATAAAATCGGGACATCTGGTCACCCTAGTTGGAACAAACGTTCAAGCCCTGCTGCTTGGTCTTCCTCCAGGCCACAGGGGGAGTGGGCACACAAGCTCATCCCATGAACAACTGGGGTTCCCCAACTCCTGACCATTCCCAGGCTCAGCCCAGACACTTCAGAGCTGGCTGATGTTACCAGCTAAAACATGGGAGCAGGGAAACTGGGATATTTGATGTTTGGATTGGGGGGGAGGGGTCATGATCTGCTTTTCTCTAGCTGTCTTGCTTGCTGGCTACAACCCATGCTTCAGGGACTCAGCTACTGCCATCTTGATGTTGCTGCTCCTCCTGGCTTAGGCTGTTTCAGGGCCTCTTGGTCCTCTCATATGCCTAATTCTTCCAACTCTCCTATGTCAGTCCAGCTGATGTCTGAAGGTCTTTCTAAGTCCTGCTGGTCTTGGCCTGGGCCTGTTCTGTCTGAGTGTGCCAGCTGTCTGCCACTACTCTATAGTTGTCTTTAGTTTCATCTGCACTACTGTCCTGAGACTATAGCTACCTCCAATGACCTGTGTCCAACTGCAGTTTGTACTGTTGTCTTTTTGCCATTGCTTTGTGTGGTTATACCCAGACCTGCACAACTGTGTATAGTGGCATCGGGACCTTGGCTCCTTTATTGTAGCGGGCTGCCTGCTTAGTTTGGCATTCTCTTAACTGCTTCTGTGTACTGTCTGTTGCTCCTTCGCTGAGCTGCTGCAGACTACCCCACATGACAAGCAGAGTCTTTGTTCTCGGGTCCATCGGTCTCTGCTGGTCGACTATCTAGTCCTTGGGAGGTTGTATTGTGATGTCTAACACTGCCAGGTAGGGATCACTTCCTGTCTGTTTTTTTGTCTTTTCCATCAGTCTCTTGGCTGTCTTTACTGCCAACTCTGCCTTCCTGTTGCTTTGTGGATACCCGGGGGAGATGTCAAATCCCCCTCTGGTGTTGAATCATTTGAATTCTGCTGCAGTGGTTTGAATTCTGTGGCCATTATCTGAGCTCAGCATTTCAGGTATGGCATACCGTATAAAATGCGCCCACAGATTCTCTGATCAGCTCTTGCTTGAGTGTCCTCCAATTAACCCACCGCTCACAAATTGGAGTAATAATGTAGTTCCTGTCATTAAAAATGGACAGGTCTATTCTGACCTCTTGCCAGGATTTTATCTGGTGGTAGTGTCTGTCACTGTACTCCTTGCACTGGTCCACGTATGCTGTCAGTTGGGCATTCAGGCCTGGCCATTAGAGCGGTGATGTGCAAACTTTTACAGTCATGCCTCCCGTACCATTTGTCATTCCCCTCAGGGACTGGGATCCTTAGGGGAGCATGGAGGAATGTTTCGGGGGGGAGAGTGGCAATGCCAGGTGGTCTGAGCTAGCCCAGTGCCAGCAGGGAGCCAATCTGGGGGCTGGCCTGGAGCGGCAGTGGTTGGGGAGGGAGCTCCACCTTCCTCCCCGACTCAACTCAGTGGACCACCCTGGCTTGGAGGGGTGCAACCAAAAAATCAGGGGGGGCATGTGTACCTGTGTCCCTGTCCCCCTCCCCACACACACACACATGTCCCTCCTCCCCCCACATGTCCCACGCAACAAACCATAAGAACGCCCTGGACAGTAGCCACCACTCTCTGGCTGCCTAGCTCTGAAGGCAGTGCCGCTGCCAGCAGAAGTATATGGTGTATTGACACCCTTACTTCTATGCTGCTGCCTAGCGGTGGTGCTGCCTTCAGAGCTGGGGACTTGCTTTGCGTCCCCCGCCCCAGAGAACCTCTTGCACCCCCCTAAGTCTCCCTCCCCCGTTTGCACATCACTGTATTAGAGAACACTCACCTCAGGTATGCCACTATCCCTGAGGGGAAATGTGTAACCTTTTCATGATGTCACCGGAAATCTGCTGGGATTACTACTCTGCTTCCTCTTGTGCACACACAGCTCATCCTTCACCGGTTAGTAGGGGGCAACCTCCCGTGGCAGTTGCTCCATGCAATCTGGCCAACCTTGGAGTATGAATCATTTGACTGCCTACAGCACCCCATCCTGTTCAATGCTCTGTTGGATTTCTTGGAGCCTCCCATCAGAGATGCAAAGATAGTAGTCTATCAACATGCTAATTCTCCTGTTCCACAGAGCCTGCTCAGTGGATCTGCCACCAGTACTGACTTTCCTAGGCGGTAACTTATCCTCGCATCATAGGCCTACAGTCTCAGTAATATCTATTGTATTCACTTGGGTGCACTCAGTAGTGGCTTCTTTTTAACACTTTTTAATGCTTGTGATCAGACTGCACGTTCACCTTGTGCCCGAAGGAGAACTGATGAAATCGGTCCGTTCCAAAGACCACAACCAGTTGCTCCTTTTCTATCTGACCATATTCTCTTTGTGATCGGTCAGGGCTCTACTAGCAAATGCTATGGACAGCTGGCTTTACAACAGTGCAGCTCCTAGGCCGCCTCTGAGGCATCCCGCAGTTACTCTAGCTGCTCCACAGAGTTGGTAATACTTTAGGAGTGGTGCTTTGCTTATGATTTTCTTTACTCTCTCAAATGCTTGTTCTTGGGTCTCTGACCATTCCCACGCTGCATTGTTGTGCAGTGACTGTCTCAAGGGCTCACAGGCTTCTGACAAGTGTGCAAAGCATCTAGAAAAGATAGTTGGCTGTCCCTATCTTTAGATTCTTTGGTCTGGATATTTCCTTAGTGGTGGTCAGTTTCTCAGGTTCCTGCTGGAGTCCCTCAGAAGTCATCAGATGTTTGATGTAGAGGACTTCAGTTCTCTTCCACTTCAGTTTGTCAGCATTCAGTCTGATACCCCGCTGCCAGAACATGCTTAGAACTTGTTACAGCTTAGTATCATGGTCCAGATGGTCTCTTCCTTGACATCTTCAGCTACAATCTTGCTGCCTTCAAGTCCCTCTAGTGCCCTGTTCCATTTACAGTGGAACATCTCTGGGGCTTGGCTGATGCCCATAGGTGTTGGTATGAAACAATACCTCCCAAAAGGTGTGTGGCAAAGGTGATGAGGTGGCTGGATGGTGGTGAGGTAGCTGAATATGCCAAAACCCATTCGTGACATTACAAACAGTGATCACCTTGCCCTGGATAAATCTGGTAGTAAGTCCTCAGTTGTTGGAAATGGGTTGTGACTTTTTTTTCCAATGCTCTGTTCAGTGGTTTTGGGTCAATGCAGATCTTCTATTTACCTGAAGGTTTCTCATCACTACTAGTGGACTACTAATCCACTGTGTGCTAGTCTCAATGGGTCTAATGACAACTGCTTTGCAGGCTTGCCTGTTCCTTCTTCAGTGACTCCACCAGGGCTAATAGAATTCCATGAACCGAAGGCTGCACATATGGGGATCTATTTCAAGCTTCAGCGTGCCCTCTCAATGTCCACCAATCTCCTTGAAATATGTTGTTATATTCTATTAGAGTGCTGGACAGGGCCCATGGTGACTGTTCCCCCTCGTCTCTCAAATGAAGGATATATGGGTGTTGTACTGTGATCACATCCATGGCTTGTACTGCCCTGTTGTCCAGAAGTGGTTGGTACTCTTGTGTATGAACTACTATAAACTCCAAGCATTATGCCTCTTGGTTTGTGGGGTTTTTATTGACATAGTGCATTTGCCTACTGGCCTCAGACTGGTTTAATTGTATGTCACTAGTACCTTCACACTTCTCTAGTCTAATATTGCTGCTTATGAGTGTTTGCTGAGATTACATTAGAGCTGGCTCCACAATCCAGCTGGAATCAAATTCATTTTTGATCTAAGAGCATAGTTGCAAATATGGCAATTGAATGGCTGTCAGCCTTCTGTACTGCACGTATGTTGAGAGTCTTTGGATCTGTTTAAGTTACCCTGCAGATAGTCTCCTCCTTCAATGGGAATCTCTACATCCGTAATCATTGCATGTATTGCTGCTTTTTTTAGTTCCTCAGGTAGCTGTGACCTTTTGGGAAATAAAGTGATTCCTTACCCTTTGTACAGCTGCTCATAGGCTGGGCACTTTTTCTCTCTGCTTTTCGTGCTTTCCATAGTATGCTGACCATGCTACCATGTTCTCAGTCCATCTGTCTCTGCCCTGGTGCCTTTGGTTGGAGCCAGTGTACTTATTCTGCACCAGTGGCTGTCGTTTGGATCCTTACTTGGACAGTTCAGCTGCCCTTCTTATTTAGAGTCATTTCTCTAGGGTTAAGTCTCTGATTCTTCCAACAATCTTTCCTGTAAGCTGGAATCACAAGTCCTACAAACAATCCTGTCTTTAATTAAGAAATCTTTGGTGTCTCTGAAGTGACACATGGAGTTCTCAGCTCTGCAGCATAAATATTATTCCCTCTTCTGCTTCTTGACTTCAGTTAAAACGCTATTCTCTCTCTACAGTCTCATTCTGTTTGGGGTCACTGTACTCACCAGACATCTTTATCAACTGTTAGTGTTTCAAGCACTATTCCTGGCAACAGTGTCTCACTCATTTCTTGTCTTTTTTTCCCAGTGAAGTAGTAGAAAAGATTTATCTACATTCCCCCACCCCACTCATCTTTATCCCCCATGATCAGCTCTGTATAGAGATTGAATTCTTGCTACCACTGCTTCCATGCGTGTGCAAGGTTTTCTGTCTGGAAATCCAGCATTCCCGGGGGTGAGCGTCCTTCCACTCTGCTTATTTGCTCTTTTTCTTGGTGCTATTTTGTTTGCCTTTTAATCACACTCTCTTCCTTGCTGTGGGTCTCCTAGACGGACTGCTGCTTCCTTGTTTCATATACCACATACTGGATAGTAACATGAAAGGACTCCATGTTTTTAAAACTAAAATGACTCTCTATTAAGTTATTAAGATTACTACTTACAGAGATGCTGCAACTGCAGCTAGTATTCCAGCCATGTGCACTCATGAGATCTGGTTGCTTCCTCCACAGTAACTCTCCCCTCCTGCACCCCGGGCACTTTCCTACAAGTTCCATGCAGGGTGCTATCACTTGGAAATGACTTCCACTTATCTGCCGTGTGTGTGTGTGTGTGTGTGTGTGTGTGTGTGTGTGTGTGTATGTACAATATGGGTATGTAATCAATATACTGTTGCTTGCTTGAATTCATACCCCAGCATGGTAATAGAGGGTACTGCAATGCTGGAAGTGAACTTCTTTTATCTGAGTGATAAAGCCTGGGTCTGAAGGTGAGTGCTCCCTTCCCCCCCTCCCCGAGTCAATACTGAACCTGTGCCCCATCAGAGTAATAACCTGGATATGAAATAAAACCTTCCCCAAGGAAGCGTGTTGTGGTGAGCTGCAGCTGGGGAACTGAAGGGGCATTTATCTCCATAGTGGCAGCATTTGGCTCTTTGTGGTTTCCACAAATCTCCTTTAAAGGCATTGATCGCCACTGTCGGTACGATTAGTGGAAGCGGCGATGCAGAGCGTGTTTTGGTTTAAAAAAAAAAATTTTTTTTTAAATGTCTTGAACATACCAAATCTTGTAAGGGATCTAACTGTGCTGTGAAAAGGGAAAGGTCAGCTTTAAAGAACAAAGGATAGCTTTCTTTTTAGCTGCTTTATTAGGGCAGGGTTTTGATGTTTACTAAAGTGAGGGACTTATATCAGTGGCTGCAGGCAGGGGCTGTGCAAACAACTTGTGCACAGCTCTGCCTGTGCCCCTCACTCCTGACCTCTTCCCCCACCCCCACCCCCACACACCGTTATTCCAGTCCTGCTCTCAATACCCACCTCTATCCTGACCTGTGGAGCTTCAAAGTAGGAAGTAGATTTACATGGAAATCTCAAGCACTTCCTGCCATATATGTCAATATATGTTACAACTCACAGTGGGAGGAGTGCCCCTTTGCCCCAGGGGAAAGTTACCATTAATCCACAAATATCACACACCGAGTTAATTTCACCTACCCCTCTTGTGCCCTACAAAGCTGGCTTACATTGTATGGGCACAGAGCTCTGAATTGACTTCAGGGCTGATAATGTCTGCATTTTTTTTTTCTTTTCATGGAGCCATTGCACTGGGTGGTGGTTACTCAGCCTGGCACAGCGTCACCATGACCTAAATGTCTAAGCTTCCAGCAAGGCAAGACAAACACCAATAGGTGGCAGCACTAAGCTCTGCTCAGCCTTCAGCATGTCGCTCGTGGTGGGGAGGGAGTACAGACAGGTGGTGTGATGGCAGATTAATTACCCACCTTTGCTGTAACACTACATCCGTTGCTAGAGAGAAGACCCATGGGATGTGGGGAGATGTGCCATTTACAAGACAAGCCCCTTGTAAATAGCAGTGCTGGCTCTGGCTGCTGCCCTGCATAACACCAGGCTAATTCCATTTGTCACTTTCAGACAGTCCCTTTCTGCCTTGTCGTTCAGGTTGCTACAAGTTTGTGATGTGTCTGGGCCCTCTGGGGAAATGGCTGTCCCTGGAATTCAGGGAGAAGGAGACGCACCGTGAGCCGGACAGCTAGGTGACGGGAGGTGCTGAAAATGGAACGTAAGCTGCTGCAAGGACTTGCAACAGCCACTTGTGTGTGTGCCAAACCAGATAAACTCCCTCTGCCTACCTCCCCCTCTAGCCCAGTGTCCCAGGCTTTTACAAGGAGAAGATAGTCTCCTCCTTACTAATTATTGGAAGAGCCAACTGAGTTTAAAACCCTGTGTTCCTCGAATAGTGTCAGCAGCTGATGTAGCATATTGTTGCTCCTGTACCCATCAGGTATGTGTGACAAGGGATCTCATTTGTACTGGATTCTCCCTGATGCTGAGCCAAATTCTGCAGTTCCTGCTCAGGTAAAACTCTTGACTTTAAGAGCGAGTACCTGAGCAAGTGTAACATACCCGTGTAGTGCATGTGATCTTGGTCTCCCTCTAGTGGCTGTCCCCTGCAACTATAACAGACTGCTACTTGCAGCAAAAGGGAGAACTCCACTAGCTCAAGTGGTAGAGGCCTCTGTGTATGCTGTTGGAAGCCATGTGAGCAGGGGCGGCTCCAGGCACCAGTGCAGCAAGCGTCTGCCTGAGGCAGCAAGCCGGGGGGGGGGGCGGCCTGCCGGTCACTATGAGGGCAGCAGTCAGGCAGCCACCAGCGGTGTTTCTGCGGCTTCGGTGGCAATTCGGCGGCGGGTACGCCGAAGGCACGGGACCGGCAGATCACCCGCAGAAACGCCGCCGAATCCGCATGACCAGCGGACCGCCCGCAGGTGAGCCCCCGAAGGCTGCCTGACTGCCGTGCTTGGGGTGGCAAAAAACATAGAGCCGCCCCTGCATGTGAGATTCCCCACTGAGAATCTGTTGCTATACAAGCAGCCATGTGTTTGTCACATAAGGATTGCAGAATCTGCCCCACTGGGAATATTTAAAGCCCTTCTTACAGGGGTATGAGGAAGATTTGCTTCATTAATAGGTATCGCAAACTTCTACCAGGATGTGTGTGTCCAGGGTTATTTAATTTACTTTGTCGAAGGACTCAGAATTTTCTCTGACGATTCCTTCCCCAGGACTCGTTATGTGGGAGTTTCCCCCTTCCTGCCAACTTGCTTTGCTGTTGCTCTAATTCTAGTTTACCAGAATCTGTTCATCCTTCCCTACATTTAATCATTAAATATTAGGGTTGGAAGGGACCTCAGGAGGTCATCTAGTCCAACCCCCTGCTCAAAGCAGGACCAATCCCCAACTAAATCATCCCAGCCAGGTCTTTGTCAAGCCTGACTTTAAAAACCTTTTAAGGAAGGAGGTTCCACCACCTCCCTAGGTAACCCATTCCAGTGCTTCACCACCCTCCTAGTGAAAAAGTTTTTCCTAATATCCAACCTAAACCTCCCCCACTGCAACTTGAGACCATTACTCCTTGTTCTGTAGTGCCACTAGTGAGTTTTTTGGGATGACAATAGCTGACTGAAACCCACAAAACTCGCTTCACACAGAAGCTGCCAGATAATGACTTTCATTCCCCAATGATAGGAGCTGAATTCAAACCCATGACCTAGTAGTGAAAGTTTCTGTAAGCCACTACCTAACCCCACCACCACCTGAGTCAACCAGCTAGTTCCACCCTTCTGCGTTCATTCAAATCCTAGGCGTTTGCTTTTGGCATAGGGGAAAAGTTTTCAAGGCAGGTTTGGTTTCTGTGAGTCAGATACAGGCAGGGTGTGATGCTTACACTTTTGGGACCAAGTGGGCCTGGACCATATTCCTGTTTGTAGCTGACAGATGTTCACGTTATGCAGCCCACCCTGAAAAAGGGCTCTAATGCATTCCTGTCCATCTGCTAGCGCCGCAGACCCAGCCAGTGGCCTCAATCCACCAAATAATTAGTTTGGTTTTGGATAATGCTCCCTCCACCTGAGACCCTCAGGCTTAATCTGTATTTCTCAGTATCTCTCTGAACAACATTGGAGTGTGTCACTGCTGTTCTTGCCCTCTCCTATGAGAGAGTGAGCGTTACGCAGAAGGATGGGTACCTGCAAGAGGCTGTGCTGGCATCTCTCATGCTTGCTGAAGTTATTCCAGTGGTCCCATGCCCTAAGCTGAAGGGAGAAGGTTAGAGATGGTGTCTGGAAATCCACATGAGGCAGAAACTTCATGTCATTGGTGCGCCACAGAGATGTAGTTGTCTTTATTCGAATCCAAAGGGCAGAGCTTTCTACATCTTTCTCAGCTTCTCTCTTCTTTCCCTGTTTTTCTTCTACTTTATCTCTCATCATCAAATTTCCATTCTCCTTTCTCGTTCTCTCCTTTCCTTGTTCCAGTCTCACCTCATTGTAATCCTTTCCACTTTTTGTGCTTTTTTTGACTATCTGTCCCTTTTTTTTTATTGTGTCTCTACTTCTATGCTTTTTGTTGTTACCTTCACCCTGATTGAAGGAAAAAATAAAGAGAATGCACTCTCAGCACTGAATGCCTTGGTGAATAATATGGGCCAGATTCAGTCCTGGCATAACTTTCCTGAAGTCTGTCTTTCCAGCTCCCCAAATCTGCACTTCATATCTGATGCAAGCCCTTACCATAGCAGAGTGTCTGTGTCTATGTGAGGCACATGCATCAATGTAGCTACATAGTCATCTGGCTACACCAGTGCAAAAATCCCTAATCTGCACAACTGCTAACTCTCAGCAATGCCCTCATCTTGCCCCCAGCCACTGATCTCACCTGGAGGGAAGCTGAAGGTTCTGTCTAGCCATTCTGTATGGGGACAGTATATATATTCTCCTCTGTTTAATCTTGTCTATGCTTGGAAATGTATTGGACTAGCTGTTCTAGGATAGTTATTCCAGAATAGTTATTTCAGTATAAGCTCCTGTGTAGACACTGATTCCAGAATAGCTGTTTTGGTAAATTTCCATGTGTAGACAAGCCCTTAGCTTTCAAGGGAGGCCTCCCAGGGGACAGGGATATTTGTTCATTTTAATGGACTGTAATCAGTTCTTAGCTCCTGGAGCAGATTCAAGGCTAATGTGCTGATGGCTACAGATGGGTGAATCAGTTTGGAGAAAATAAAATCCCTTGTCAACCCTTACCCAGATCTCAACCTTCAATAATGCTGAGTGAATCCTCCTCACCCTACGTTATTTTTCATGTTTTGTTTTTTGGTTCCTGCTGGGGTAGGGAACGGCAGTGCAGTGTTACTATGAAGGAGGCTGTTTTCATAGGACTCAACCAGGGGAGAACAGCTGGGGCACCTCATTAGATGTTTGCTACTGCTGAGGTTTCCAGGGTAGTTTGGCAGGCCCACGAGGTCGGGATAGCTCAGACAAGTTAGCTCCACAAAGCATTTGAACTTGTGGGTACTGATATGAACCAAATTGCCCAATGTCAGATTTTGAGATTAGTCTGATGGCTCCTCATGGTGACTGCTCTGTGGGTGAGCTGAGTTTGGGGAAGAATGTAGGGCTCTTGCTCATCTTACCAGTGAGTCAGCAAGGGCTGACAGCACCAAGCTGTGGCCAATATTGAGAGAAATGGGAGTTTCCCTAAGGGAAATAGGGAATATGCTTGCGAGGAGAAGACAGCCCAGAATGAAAAGGGTGGGAGTAAAGCCAGTCTCAAGCTCCCAGTTTCCTACTGTCACAGGCCCATGTCTTCTAGACTGGAACAGATGGGGATGAGCTGATATTAACGTGTGTTGAGAGAAAAACAGATTTTTAATGGTAGATTCTTCTCTAGGGCTCCTGTCACTGTACCAGTGTCTGAACATCTCTCACACATTCACCGATTTGTCCTTCAAAATACCCTTGTGGTGCGGGTCAATATTCTTGCCCCCATTTTACAGGTAGGGAAACTGATCACGGTGCCTTTGAAGTGACTTGCCTGTGGTCACACAGCAAGTGCATGGCAGAATTAGGAATAGAACCCAGGTCTCCTGAGGCTTGTATATTAATTCAATGTGAAGCTGAAATCCTATTGGCAGGTTAGGATCTGAGGACTCTGGATTCTAGGTTCCTCCTACAGCCATGTTTAAGAATTCAGTACTGTGCAATTTATTTGCACCCAGTGTTTTGGTACCAGGTGTCAGAAAGAGAGAGCAGAATATTGAGTAAAAGAGAGACTGTCCTACAGAGCAGATGTAGAAAAGCAGTGCATGGAGATGAAGGGAGGGAAAAGGGGTGAGGGCGATGGGGGAGGAGGTAAAGGTGAACAGGGTGAGTATTTGTTATTGTGGAGCATGCCAGGGACAGGAAAGCTGAGGCTGTTAATTGAGGAACAGCTGCAGCTCTTTAGCCAGGTGGCCAAGTGGGCTGACTGGCAGGGAGCTGGTATTTACCTGGATGCTAATTCTTCTCTTCCCACCAGTCTGGCAGGAAGAGCTCCTGCTGTCCTGGTGAGATGAGATCATTTCAAAAGCCCCCTGGTTGCCGTTAGAAGGAGAAACTGAATACAGGCTGCAGAACTGTGGTGTGTGAGAAAGCCACCTCCTGGCCCTGCAGCTCCACACTATGACAGCACTTGAGCCAGGCTCCTCATTTAATGTTGCCAAGGTCTGTGTCTGATTAATTATGGAGCCGTTGATAAATAACGTTGCAGTGCTGCATAAATGGGGAGGGGGAGGGAGAGGGAGAAGATGCAGGGCTGAGGGACTGGCACTGCACCAGCAGCCCAGATGAGAGCAGTGGCGTTCTTGTCACACTTGGCTGCAGCAGCTGGCTAGTTTGGCAGGCAGGTGGGGCCAAGGAGCGAGACTGGAGAACTGGTTTGTGTGCACTGGGGAAAAGATCAGAAATAATACATAAACTCAGATCCCTTTAGTCATTTTCTAGCAATATATCCTGGATGGTCCCCATCATGGCCGTATCTGAGTACCTCACAGTAGTTAATCCATGCAACACCCTGTGAGCTAGGGCAGTGCTGTTATCTCCATTGAACAGAGACTGAAGTGACTTCCTCCAGGTTACAGAGGAACTGTGTGTCAGAGCCAGGGAATTGAGCCCAAGTTTCATGAATCCTAGAATTATGCCCTAACCACTGGACCATGTTTCCTCCTGGGGTGAGTGGGTATGTGTTTCTCAGCAGACTGCATATTGAAGTCATGCAGCTCTCCAAGGGTTTGATCTTGCCCTAGTGAAGTCACTGGGAGTATGGCAATTGACTTAAGTGGGCCAAGACTGGTCCCCAGTAGAACTAGAATTTTGTTGGTGCTGTATCTTATTTATGTTTCAGAGATTCTGTATCTAAGCTATCACCCTGTCATAAAGTTGTCTTGGCCATACCTTTGCATGGTCCTTTGTGGGGATAGCTAGACTACATTTCTGCTCTTGTTTTAACTCAAGTTAAATAATTGCCAATGAACTTAAAGTCTGACAGGCTTGTAAATGCTAGTCTAGACACTACACAGATATTTGTTCCACGTGTCTGCCTGTGGTAAACCACAAACATTTGTGTCCCGGAACAAACATCTGTGTACACTGACAAGGTGGGTGAGGTACTATCGTTTATCTCCCTAAGGGCTGTTGGGCCAGTAGACAAGCTTTCAAGCCACACAGAGCTCTTCTTCAGGACCTCTTCCCCCATGGGGTCCCAGAGCCTGGGCTCCAGCCCAAGCCCAAATGACTTCAGTGCAATTGTATAGCCCCACAACCTGAGCCCTGTGAGCCCAAGTCAACTGACACAAGCCAGCCACGGGTCTTTAATTGCAATGCAGACATATCCTCACTTGACCCCCCTTGGGAGACTTTTTCAATCTCATTACACGGGGTAAATGACAGCTAAGGCACAGATCCTCAAAAGTATTTAGGTGCCTAACTCCTCTTGATTTCAAATGATTCCCTTTCCAAGCCATGTGCTTTGTTTCCTTTGGTAAAGAGGTGTGGGTGGGGAGTGAGGGCATCCGGGCAAAGCCCAGGGCTGCTTAAACATGGAGCGAGATATGTCCCTCTTCTTTCCTAAAGAGGGTTGTTTCTCAGTGGGACAGTGGGTGCTTGGTGATGTGGATGGGTGTAGGAGACCAGGGCTGAATAGACATAATGACTGACTTTTTTTCTTGCCTTGAAGAGAGCACGATACCTAGCTCAGGGCTCTGCTGGTGGAGCAGTTTTAGGAGAAGCTGGCATGGAAGATACAGAGATGTCATATTGCTCACTACTTACATGAGGAAGGGAGAGATGCAATCATTTGGGAACATGGTGAAGGCCTGTGCTGCTAGAGCACAGCAGATCCTGAGGAGAGGAAAACCAGTTAGTCCTCCCAGTTCTGCTCTTGATACACCACACCACACCACAGCAGAGCATAGACACAAGAAGATGCCAGGGAGTGTGGAACAGCAGCTGACTTTACTGCTTTTTTTTCAATGTCGATAATTAAGTAGTTTGAAGATCGTTTCACCCAGGGGAGAGAGGTTTTAGAAAAGCCAGCCACTTGGGACATTGCAGTCTTTAGCTTCACCGGATGCTTATTTCACTCACTTCCATGCTTTATTTGATGTTATTTTTGAATTAGCCTTAAGGACAGGTGAACCAGTTCAGGTACAAGAAGAATCAACATGAATCATTGCTCCAAACTCAACCAGAATGCCAAGATTTTTGTGTCTTAAAATATTTGGGCACACTGGGAACTTAGAGATGGATTGGAACTGAAATACAAGATTGGAACCACCCCTGAACTCCAGATTCTAACTTCAAGGCTTAAATCTATCTCTGTATTGAGCCAAATCCAAACACATCCAGACTTTGGAAATGTTACTATTTAAATCCAATTTTAGATTCAAACTCTGCCACTTAGATTGAAACTCTGATTTAGTTGCGGATTGGTCCTGCTTTAAGCAGGGGGTTGGACTAGATGACCTGAGGTCCCTTCCAACCCTGATAGTCCAAGTCATAGAATATCTCTATGTACTTCTAGCTCAATACATTGGTAAAAGATCAAATAAACGAAGGTCCCAATCAAATAAACGGGGCCTTCTAGATGCTACTGAAATATCAATGTTAAATGACACTTTTTAAAAACTGTATTAAAAGAACATTTGGTTGCAGAGTCAAGCACTCCAAAATTAGGAAGTGACAGTTTTACAGTTGCCCATACAACCTTAATTGTGCATGCATCCTATGTGCTAAAGAGGCAGGGGTCCTGTAGAAAAAGCATTAAGTGATCACGTAAGTAAAGATTGTGTCATGATGCATGCACAACAGGGGCCCAATCAAAGTCGCATGGGTAACTAACTCTCTGGCATTTCCTAATTTTGAGTGCCGAACTTTGCAACTGAAATGTTCGTTTTTTGTTTTGTTTTGTTACAAACAACTTAGCATGTTTTGTTTTTAGTTTCCTTATTTTAAAGGAAAAAAAGATGAGGACAAATTGCATTATGTGCAACTGTAATGTTTCCACCATCCTGCATCATCATCAGAGACCTTGAGCCATGAACTTTCAACAGTGTAACACTTGAGCTACAGGACTAGCTATGTTAGGTAGTAGCAGTAGAACGCGGTTATTTCAGAAATGGGGGAAATGGACTGCTGGGTCTGGTGACTGGTCAGTGCAGGGAATCCAGGACCAGTCTGATTTTTCTCTTCCCCTCATCCTGCATGGGAACTGGGGATGCTCCAGCATGTATGGTGCTCTGAGTTGGAGGCGGAAATGGTTGCTATATCCAGGGCATTGTGGATTGGGTGAAGTGAGTCTCTGCCCCATGTCATGCCCCCCAGAAGGGGGAATTGGCCACTGAGGTCATAAGCTGGGTCAAGGGGAGCCCAGCCCAGCTCTCTTCTCTTCCTCTTCCTCCCCTCCCACAGCTACTATGTAGCTCGGAGGCATTGCCAGTATACTGGCGGCTGCTGCAGCCACTTTGGCGGTACCATAAGCCCAGCCATAGAATGTTAGTGTGTTCAGCTATTATTTTGGTGGGCTGCCAATGTTTCCCAGAGAACATAAGTGAGAGCAGGGAAATGACCATTTTTAACAGCTGACATCTCAGTAGGGTGACCAGATGTCCTGGTAATATCGGGACAGTCCCAATTTTAACTTTGTCCCATGTCCTGATCAATGTACGACGTTCAGGTAAGGAGGCGAGCGGGAGGGAGGTGCTGACTCCATGGGTGCTTGGGGCTGTAGCACCCATGGGAAAAATTGCAGCCAAGCTCCCTCCTCCTCCTTCCCCCCACCCCCACCCAGCGCACCGTGTCCCCGCTCCTCCCCACCTCCCAGTGCTTCCCGCTACCTAACAGCTGTTTGGTGGCGCTTAGCGCTTTCCAGGAGGGAGGGGGGGAGGAGCGGCAATGAGGCACACTCAGGGGAGGAGGTGGAGAAAAGGTAGGGCAGGGGTGGGGACTTGGCGGAAGGGGGTGGAATGGGGGCGGAGTGAGGGCAGATGCTTGGGCGGGAAGAGGTGGGGGGTGGGCGAGCACCCACCTAGCAGAGGGGAAGTTGGTGCCATAGGGGTGAGTGGCGGGCGGGGAGGATGAAGAGGCAAGCGAGCGGTGGGCAGGCAGGGTGAGGAGGCGAGCAGTGGATGTGGGACTGAGGAGGGATGCAAGCCAGCAGGGGGCCAGGGGATTAGGAAGGGTGTGGTGGGGTGGCCGAGTGGGGAGGGGGCAGGACCTGGGGCAGAGTGGGGGTGGACTGTGGGTGGGGCTGATGGTACTCCAATGTGTCCCGATATTTTAGTGTTGTGATCTGGTCACCCAACATCTCAGCCAAAGCTGAATGAAATTTTCTGGGACAAAGAAAAGGCATTTCCCTAGCCTCAGGGTGTTTCCCCTGGCAGTGTATCAAAGGCCTGCTGGAAACTGTGTAGGTGTGAGAGCTTGTCAATTAAAAAGTCACAAGAATCTTTTATAATGGAAAGTGATAGTCCTTGTCTACACTACAAAGATTTGCCAGTCTAGCTTATACCAGCAAACTCTGAGTGGGGACACAGCTTATACCAGAATATCTTATACCAGTTCCTTGAAGGAAATAAACTATACTGGACAAAGGACTATTATTTTTTTCTTTTTTTAACTGATATAATTGCTTCTACGCTAGGGGTTTTGTTGGTATAACTATGTCAGTTAAGGGGTGTTTGTTTATTCCCACACTCTTAACAGACATAGTTATGCCAGCAAAACTTTTAAATGTAGATCAGCCTAAGGCAACCTGAGTAGGGGGGGAGGGATAGCTCAGTGGTTTGAGCATTGGCCTGCAAAATCCAGGGTTGTGAGTTCAATCCTTGAGGGGGCCATTTAGGGAGGGGGGGAACTGTCAGATATAGTACTTGGTCCTGCTAGTGAAGGCAGGGGACTGGACTCAATGACCTTTCAAGGTCCCTTCTAGTTCTATGAGATACGAGTAGAGGGGTCTGTACCAGCTCCCACTATCATAATAAATAAACTCCCCACCCTGATCCCTGCAGTCCTGACAAGAACTGAAAGTGCTGGAGAGGCAGCATGCTTTGTTTCTGTTCCCTGCTTGGATGAGCATTTGCTGGTGCCAATACTGGTATTTTGAATTCAAAATTCTCCTTCCATGAATTTTCTGACTTTTTTGCTTAAAATTCATTGTTTCCATTAGTATTCCTGCCAGTAAACTCCCTGGCTAAAATATTGGACTGTGAAATGAAAGTATTTCTCTACTGTGCTAGTGATGGACTGACTTCAAAGATCTGGAGATTCTGTTTACATGATCTGGGATTTTGAGCACTTCTCCACTTTTTATTTTGGGACTGGAACCAGGTGAAGAGATACTCTAAATAAATACATTTAAAACAACTTTTAAATCTCCAAACCAAAATACTAGATACTGTCAGGTAGTATAAGGCCAAAGTTTAGGGTTCTGTTGTGGTTGGCTTATTTTGGGTATAGTGTGTTTTTTATGGTATAAATTACAGAAGGTAATATGAATAGAAATATTTACAGATTTTTTTTTTACTTCAATTAAAATGATTTTGTTGCTTAGTTGTAAACAATATCTTTTGATTGCTGGAAACCCAGATATGCCTACACTGCAGTAGTGCAGGAGAACCAGAAAGTGAAAGAAAACGACCAATCTAATTTCACTGCCCAAACTGTGAAACATAAAAGAGAGAACTAGAACAAAGTGCAGTGGGTTGTCATAAGTAACTTAGATCTTTAAAATTCTCTGCTCTAATAATCCAGAGTGAATAATAGAGCATAGGAAAACCCTCTAAAAATCTGATAGTCTCATTAAATTTCCCTTCCATTAATTTATTTTGGAACCTGTCTAGACTAGTAAAATAGGTCATGTTCAAAATGCAACCTATTTTCCTAGCCTTGGCATTTGTGTGGTTAGGAGGAAGGGACTGGGAGACAGGTCTCCTGGCTTCTATCACCCATTCTGCAAACCTCAAACTGGTCTAGCTTCTGATAAAGATTTGTGACAACGATCCCAACCTGTTTGACATTCTGTAGTCACCCAGGTGAGGTTGGATGTATTCTCTTTTCTTTGTACACAGGAAAAGGACCATGGCCAGCATTTCTAGCCATGGAGCCACCTTACGGTAACCATAGCCCTTCAGAAGGGTCTCACTTTGACCTGCAGGCTGGGGAGGGGATGCAGTTGGGGAAGGCGGGTAGATGACGCTGGCTCTTTATAAGTTTGATTGCCTCTTACCACTTTTAATTACAAACCTTTACATAGGCTCCCTGGGGAGAAAATTAGCCATCAGCAGCGGCAGTTCACTCAGGAGCTGTCAGCTAACTTTAGCCTGGTCTCGCTGAGCCATCCTTTTATTTAATCAGGGTCGGAGGAGCAGCCTTGCCCGTGCGGCACTCGGCTCTGCAGGTGGGGAATGATTTACTACCCTGTTGTGGGAAAGCTCTTTAATCGTGTCTTTATGAACACTTAGCACCTACAAATCACCTGTTCGGCTTGAAATACATCTCCCGCTTCATGCTTTGGTGCCCTGGAGGGGAGCACGTCAAAGGGACAACTTGTTTACATGACAGGTTGTTCCATGGGAGAGGCCTTCCCTCTCCTGCTCCTTCCCATGCACCCCCCCCTACACACCTCACCCCATTCCCCTCATAGCATCACTACACTTCTTCGCCAAGCCCCCAGTCTCCACAATTTGTCAGCCTCTTTCTCCCTTCCTCATCCTATAAACAGGGCAGGGGATGACCTTAGTTACTAAACATCCTCTGGTTCAGGTCCCCACTCCACATCCTCAGCTCTCAGAGAGCTTTGTTTGTTTGTTTGTTTTGTGGTAGAACCTAGTAACCCCAGTCATGGGCCAGGATCCCATTGTGCTAGGTGTTAGAGGGCTTTCCCTTCACCCCCTCCCCGTGTTCTTGTCATGCAGACAGACAGAAAGCAAAGACCAGAAGGCCGAAGTGCAGGCAATGTGATGTTTACTGGGGTTAGTTCCAAGCAAGCATATCAGTAGCTCTACATACTGGCAGAGTCTGTTTCCCAATGTTCCGTTCCCAGCTCTGACACTGCAGGGCCTTGCCTGTGGCCCCGCTCCCCATTCCCTCCTCCTTAGCAGGCCTAAATATACCCGCCGTGCACGCCCCTAGTCACACCCCTTACAACTTATGGTCATGTTCCATTTTGGAGAGTCGTGAGTCTGGGGTCTTTGTCCCATCTCTTGTATCCTGAGGGAGGGATAAGGAGTGAGGTTATGCTCTGGCTAAGGCCAGGCTTCTAGTATTTATTATTCCTCTCCCCCATCCCCCCCCTTGTCCATCCTGACTGGTTGCTTGATCTTGGCTTGAGAGACGAGCCAGGCAGCCTTCCAGTGTACGCTCGTATATTCTACTCCCACCATACTCTGTAACACCGTTAGTTCCTTCTTATCCCTTATCTTTTCTCATTGTACTAAAAGCCCCATCTGGCTGTGGGAAATGCAACACATTGTCTTTGTTTGTTGTTCTTCATACTCTTATATCCTTACTAATATGTATCAAAAGTCAAACCCCAAATTCTATCTCTGGCTGAAAAACAACCCTATATACTAACGCTAGGCACTGTACAAACACAGAACAAAAAGTTGATCCCTGCTCCAAAGAGCTCCTGATCTTAGTATAAGAGCAGCGATGCTGGAACAATTTGTATAGTGGGGGTGCTGAGAGCCTCTGAATCTAACTGCATACCCTGTATATGATGGAAACCACCTCAAGCCCGTGACACTGGTAGCACCGCCAGCACCCCAAGTTCCAGCACCTCTGTATAAGAGAAGAGATAACAGCTGGAGATAGGCAGGCCAATGGGAGAAGCCTAGGGAACAATGAGATAGTACTGGTTAGCATGATAAGCAGTGGTCTCTGAACTTTCCTGTTTTTAAACCTGATTCTTCAGCTGCTGAATGAAGGTAATGATTATGATCATTAAGGCTACGTTTTAGTCATGGGTATTTTTAGTAAAAGTCATGGACAGGCCACCGTGCAGTAAACAAAAATCCACAGCCCTGTGATCAATCCATGACTTGTACTATATATTCCTGATTAAATCTTGGGGAGGGGGGGTTTCATCCCAAATAACATCAAGCTCTCTTACAGCCAAGAGTCCCTTCTCCCATGACCGAATTGGAGCCAACTTTGGGATAAAACACAGTAGCTGTTTAACAGCAGATAACAAAGCTAAGCACTAATTTTAGCCCAAAACGTGAAGGAAGCTGTATCTAACTTAAACTGGAGGGGGGATTTTAAGATGGCAGAATATACAATTATCCAAATAACCTGCTGGGGCATTATCGGATTCTAAAGTTCCAAGGGATCTGCCACAACCACAAGTGATCAAGAACTCAAAACTTATTGGAAAGACAACACCTCAAGCAACACAATACCTCTTACCTTACACATCAATGGGGCTTCAGTACACTACTGATTCAGAGGGCAAACATCACCTCTTGATTCAACAACATCCCTTTCTCAGCTTTCCTAGATGGTCTTTCTTAATCCAAGAATTCACTCTAGATCTGCCCAAAAGGAGAATTGCCAGTCATTTTCAAACAGGGAGGTACCAGCAAGGACAGGCAAAGTTTAAGAACTGCCCCAATCTCACCCATCCTGCTAATGCTACCAGACCCTTCCTGCAGATTCTGGTCATATAGGATAAATCCACCCTAATGGATAGTGGCCCTGTAGGTCTGATAGTGTGTAGTCTGGATCCTGTGCTTTGTCTCTCTGCATTGCCAGAGGAGGTTGTGTTGTGCTGAAAATGTCCTGAAGACTGGAAGTTCTCCCTAATCTTCAACCAGTTTCTCCTGCTTTCCAGAATCCGAAATGAACCTCCCTGGACAGAAACACCTCTGGCTGCAATAGGAGGAAGTGATTGGCATGGCAGGCATTGTCATCATGCATCTGATAGTCATGAATCTATTAGTATTTTTCTCTCTGGCACCCATCTCTCCTTCGCAGACATGAATCTTTGTCATTTTTAGTAGCAACAGGCCAAATAGGGCAGGGGAGGAAGGAGTGAAAATGGAGCTGACAGAATAATGTGAGCCAATGTGCAGGCACTACATTACCAAAAGATGAAAGATGGCACATCATAACTTATCAGGAACGATAAAAATGTGATGGATTTCTTAACCTCTGCATCTCTCCCAGATAAGCTTGTTCAGTTCCTTCTGATAAAAGCCAGATTGAGATGGCCTTTACAATGCCAGCTGGTCCTAGCACCCGAAGCTGCTGCTGCTGCAGATATGAACCACCAGGCAATCAGTTGACTCACAGGTGCACTGTCCGTCTCCCAGGATGGTAATGGAGGTCAGGAGAGGTACCTACTAGATGCTCATTTCTGATTCCTTTCCTTCCAGGAGATGTGCCAGGATGCCAAGAGTTTCAAACCTGGGTTCCTAAAGTTAGGCACCTAAATCCATATTTAGGCATCTAAATAAGTGATCTGGTTTTCAAGTGTTGAGCACCCAAAAAGGATCCCATCAATTTCAGAAGGAGGTGCTCCATGGTACGCCCACATCTTGAATACTGCATGCAGATGTTGTCTCCCCATCTCCAAAAAGATGTATTGGAATTAGAAAAGGTACAGAAAGGGGCAATAAAATTGATTAGGGATATGGATCAGCTTCCATGTGAGGAGAGATTAATAAGACTGGGCCTTTTCAGCTGGAAAAGAGACCATTAAGAGGGGATATGATAGAGGTCTATAAAAACATGACTAGTGTGGAGAAAGTGAATAAGGAAGTGTTATTTACTCCTTCACATAACACAAGAAACAGGAGTCACCAAATGAAATTAATAGGCAGCAGGTTTAAAACAAAAGGAAGTACTTCTTCACACAACGCACAGTCAACGTGAGGAACTCTTTGCCAAAGGATGTTGTGAAGGCCAAGATTATACCCAGGTTCAAAAAAGAACCAGATAAATTCATGGAGGATAGGTCCATCAGTGGCTATTAGCCAGGATGGGCAGGGATGGTGTCCCTTGCCAGAAGCTGGGAATGGGCAACAGAGGATGGATCACCTGATTGCATGTTTTGTTCATCCTCTCTGAAGCACCTGGCATTGGAAGACCGAATACTGGGCTAGATGGACCATTAGTTGGACCCAGTATGGCTGTTCTTATAAATGCCCTTCATTTACTTATTTGATACCTAAATATGGACTTAAGAGCCTATTGGGAGGCATCTGCTTTTGAAAATCTTGACCAAAGTTGATTCAGACACCCCCCCCCTCCCCCAAGAATTCCAGGCAGGGTCTTCTCATGCAAAGAATAACCTGATTGCCCTCGTTGTCTGTGGACCTCTGGTTAGCTAAGTGAACTGGGGCTGTATTTAAATGTCTAGACTGGCTTCAATAAAAATAACTATAATAGATGTTATGACCTTGATTGTGAAAATTGCAGAGCTTGTTGTCTGTCTCCACGAAACCTTTTCTCCCACTGGCCATATCAAACATTCAGAAAGACTCCCACAATGCAAATGTCTCTCCTTCATCCATCCATCCATGTAAGTCATTCTCTGCTCATTAGAGAGGAGAGGCCACCTCCTCAACACTGCTCCAATCTATCCACTTCACATCAAGGAGAAGGCCACTTTAACACTATTCCTTATCCATCACCTCCCCCACCCCAACCGCTTGAAAGCTTTTTAAATCACTTTTTCATGCCAATCATCCATCTAATTCGGTGCTCTATGAACCACTGGTGATCTGTGGAGCAGTTTCTGGCACAATGGTGAATGAACCATGTACCAGTCCTTCAAGCCATCCCTTCCCAGCTGAGGCCCAATCCTGTTATCTTAGTGTTTCCAGAAGCTTTTCCAACTAACTGAATTCAGAAATGTGCTTCCCTGAACCCTGCATGGCGGCTTCACAGCTCTCTCTGGCAGTGGCTGGTTGAGGTAGAAGTTAAACCATGATCTAGTTTATGGATCAAACAAAAATTGGAGGGGGTTGCAGTTTGATTCTCTCCAGACTTTGTTAAACGATTAGGAGAGATGTGGTCCAAATATATGTTGGTGTGGAATCTTCAACACTCGCTGTTGGCCTACCTCTTTTCCTACGGAAGTCAGAGTTGGGCCAATGCCGAGTGCTTTTGAAAATGCTATCTATAAAGCTCTGCAGCCCAGAAGACAAAAAAAATCCTAGATTTCACCCAGAGACCACACACCTGTATAAGGAAAACAAGGACTGACCTAGCCCTCAAAGTGAATTGGTTTTGTCAAAACCCACATATCATTCTCCCACGATTTCATTTTAGTGCCTCTGCAATTCCTGATGCTAGCCAGCCAGCACAGCTGCTCAAATTAACACAAAAAGTGACTCTCAAGTGTTTTTGCAGCTAGAAGTGGTAAAGTTCAGTTTGCTGTTAGTTGTGGAGTTGCCTTATTTGTTGTTTGTCAGTATTCAGATTGCTGCTTGGTGGCGTTTGTGGATCCTGAATTTTAACATGAATTATTATTATTGATAACCCTCTGTAGCGGGGTAGTTACCCGCTCCTGCCCTGAGGGGTTTGAAACAGCCCTGGGAGAAGGCTGTGGCAGGGAGAAGCAGCTACTGGGCTGATTAGGGAAGTAGCTGCAGCTGGGCCATGCCCCAATCAGGCCCTAGCTGGCCTATATAAAGAGGTTGGGAGCCAGGCACTCAGAAGTCTCTCTCCCTCCACTCAGAGAAGGACCTGGTTGCAGGGAGCTAGACACAGGGTACCTGTAGTGGAGCAGGGCTGGGGAAAGGCAGAGGAGTTGGGGAGCTCCAGCCTGGAAAGCCCCAGGCTGTGGCCTAGGAGAAGGCCAAGGGGTACTGGGGGTTGCAGAGGGCAGCCCAGGGGTAGGCTAACGCAGCAGGTCCAAACCCAACCTTGCCTGTGATGAGTGGCCTATACTGCAGTCTGCCTCAGGGAACGGGGGCTAGTTGGTGACTGGCAGTAGCCTTATTCTGAGGTGAGGTAGGGAAAGTGGGTGGGGATTCCCTGGGGAGGGGAGACCCTAAGACTAAGGGGTTGTTGCCAGGGGGCAGCACCCCAGACAAAAGGGCACTGGGGTCCGGAAGGGACACGGGGGCCGGAGGACAGGCGGACCACTGGCCTGCAGGGGGTTCTCCAGGATGCTGGAAGAGCTAATTCCCGGAGTCACCAGCAGGGGGCGCTACAGAGGTGAGTCCGCTCCTCTACACCCCCATATGGGTATGCATATTTTTTTTTTTTTGCCGTTTTCCTGTTTGAAATGTTTGTCAGCTAGTAACAATATCATGTGACTTGGGTGACCTGACATATGCTAGGTATAACAAGAGGCAAGTCCAGTCCAGTGAAAGTGAACAGTTTTTGTGACTAACTGGTAGCCGGACACTTGTTCACAATACATTCTTTGGCACATAAATTAATTTCTGATGATGAACATATTCTCAGAAATGCCTGAACAAGTTGCCATCATCCTCAGGGTGGGTGAACAAGTAGATTTGGTCATTTTTCATGATGATTTTGCCATCGACGAAACTGGTCTCTCTCAGCACACTTTGCAATATGCCCTCTGGTGGTTTCTTTGACAAGTGCCATGTGGGTGAGAGCCAGTGCCCGCTGTGTGGGGCGTATATGGAAAGCCAGCCGTGGTCAGGTAATAGACACCCGGGGCACCTCATTAAAGCAATACTTAGGAAAATAAGGCTCATGGGCATGACTTTAATTTGTTGCCCCTCTCCTCCTCCTGAAATCCCAGCTTTCTCTGTGTTCAATTTTGCTGGGAGCATGTGAGAAACTAGTTGTCTCAGTCCATTGGTGCTCACTTGCCCTGTGTCTGTCTCTCTCTGTGTTGGCTCTGGGTGATCTTTTAATTCTGCTGTTAATTAAGATCCAGTCCACAGCACGTCCCAAGGATTCAGCACAAGTCACGGGTTGCAGGGCTCAGAAGGTTACTGAATACATTTCTATGGCTCTGCTGTTAGCAGGACCAGAAGGATGCTACATATTAAAGAGACAGCTGACTTTTTCTGGAAAATTGTGTTACAGGGTTTGACACTGACAGCCCAGCATAGGGCAGAGAGAGAAGGCTGGGTACATAGCTATATAGTGGTTTTGTGTGCACTGCACCTTTTTTATTTGTTTTATTTATTGTTGCATTCAGTCTGCCATTTTGTGATCAGCCAAATAGCTGATCAAACCTGATAGACCTATTACAGAGGGAACAGGAACTAACACACACTCACTGCTTTTCTTGCACTGGGACTTAACTTTTGTTCCTTCTTGTTGTGTGTTGTTTTTCTGTCATCCAAAGTGAAAACCATTCAGAGTAAAAGCACATGGCTACTTTTTTTTTCTGTATAGAGAAACAGCAGGAGTCAGCCCTGTGCGTGGGGATGTGCTGCTGGTGCTAAACAAATAATAGTTCAATTATAAATAGCGAAGAAGGTGGAGGCACCCATGGAGGGGAGAGAAAGTGAGGGACACACGCCAAGGATAGGGGAATAGAGAGGGAAGGAAAAAAGCAGATCTATAAAGAGGAAGGTCTGAGTGAGAGATGTAGCCACACAAGACAGTATTTTTGCTTGGGAGTTGTGTTTGGGTGTGTGTGGGGGTGTGGCCTCCTGTAAAAGTTCTCCCTCCACACTGCATAGCTTGTGATAAACTCTTTGCTCCAGGGACATGTGTGCTGCTGAGAGTGATGAGGGGCTGGAGCTCTATTGATGTGTTTTCCTGTTTAAAGAACAAATGGTCTTTCTCCTATTTCCCCTGCTCTGCCCCTCCTCCCCCCAACACAACTCCCAAGCAAGGATGCAGCTCCGCTGGGCAAACCAAGCGCTCTACACCTGCACTGTGCTGGCAAGATTTATGCTTTGGCCCCGAAAACTCTCCCAGGCCTCTTGCTAGGGAAGCACAGGGTTCAGCTGGGGTCATCATCCTGTAGGGAAGTGGGGGAGTTCTCCCCAGGGGGAAAGTTAAACACAGCCCATCGGAGTGGATTAGATGGCACCCAAAGAAAACATTTTGCTCTTCCAAAGTATATTTAGGAGGAGCCTCAAGGATGCATGGCCTCTGGTAGGGAAGGTTCAGCAGCAGCCAGAAAGGGGGTGACTCCATATAAAATCACACCTAACCCTCCCTTCAGTTTTGGTGATGTCCTTTGTCAAAAAAGGACTCTTGAGACACCCCTCCCTCCTTGCCCAGAGTATTGCTGATGGAAAGTGAAAGGGGAAGGCAGCAGGTATAAAGGGAGGGAATGAGAAGGAGCAGGTCGGGGGAGGAGGAAGATCGAGAAAGATGTAACAATGGGAATCCACGGGGCTATTGTGCTGCTCAAAGTTCCAGCTGCTATTCTGACAGCAAGTCGTTAATGTCAGGCCTTGATAATATAGGCTTCCACGGATCATGTTGATGCCATGGCAGAGTTAATGCTTTCTTACTCTGCCTGAAACCTCCTGCTATAGCACAATAAAGCCAAGGCTGTTATCTCAGTGCAGAGTGCAGGTTTCATGGCTATAACTTCATAGCAGCAGAGTTGAGCACAGCTAATGGTGTCATCACCAGCCCACTCCAGTGTAATTGGCACGGGAACCTGGTCATTACTGAACGAGCCTGCTGTTGTATTTACGTTTCAGTACCGTTACAGTGCAGCTGGGTCCTAAAAGCGGGGTGACCTGAGAAGCTTTCAAAGAAGGACAAAGGGGACCCAGGACAAGCTCATGGAGTTCATGTTTAGCAATGAAAAGACCCTCCTAGTGCGAGGATTGTGTGGGTAAGGGTTTGGTAGATAAAAGCAGATGTGGAACATTAACGGTTCTGCTTTTATAGGTACACCTCTACCTCGATATAACGTGACCCGATATATCACGAATTCGGATATAACGCGGTAAAGCAGTGCTCCGAGGGGGGGGGGGGGCGGGGCTGCGCACTCCAGTGGATCAAAGCAAGTTTGATATAACGCGGTTTCACCTATAACACAGTAAGATTTTTTTTTTTTTTTTTGGCTCCTGAGGACAGCGTTATATCGAGGTAGGGGTGTAATTGTTTACATCTGAAGGACTCCTGTTTGCTGGGTGGGGGACTAAATTTAGGGTACAGTGTTTGTGGCCATGAAACTGACTGACAGGCTGATTCTGCTTGTAAACTCTAGTTATAGGCTGGACAGGCTTCCAGCATAAAATTTGCACAGCTCTGCCAGTGTCCTTCACTCCTGATGGGCAGTCCCTCCTGCTATTCCAGTCCTGGGCTCTCCACACACAGTTTTGCCAATGCCCCTCACTCCTGCCCTGCAGTGCCCCTTGTCGCTGTCCCATGAGCCTCTGAGCAGACGGCACTAAACTCACTGAATTGTCAGGCAGTTTTGTGATGTGAAGGGGAAGCATTCTGTGCTTGTGAGAGGAGTGATCCCTTAACACACACACACACACACACATCTTGGCCTCAGGCTGTTTTTTCTCACCCATAAATGTGCTCACACTTAATGGTTAGGGGAAGTTATTTGACGCTGGCCTTCTCCTTTCCTAATACCTCAGTGCCCTTGTTTTGAGACACCCTCCTTGCCCCTTTCCAACACTGTGCTCTCTTGAGCACCTGAGGTGAGGTGTGGTAACACCAACCAAACAGCACAGAGTACAGTTGGTCAGAACTGTTTCGGTGAAAAGGCTTTTTGTTGTTGCTGACAAATAGGATTCCATAGAAAACAAACTTCTGTGATTTGTTTGTTTTTTGGGGTTGGGTGATTCATTTTGAATTTAAAAAAAAAAATTGGGGGGGAGAAACAATTTTGGGGGCATTTTTGAAATCTCTCATTTCTAAATGGTGGGTAAATGCCCACTTTGTCAGTTTCTTTCACTTTCTCCTCCCTTTTCCTCCATAGAAAAGTAGTGGGGATGGGGGAGTTAAGAAGTGAGAGAAGATAACATAAAATAACTAAAATGAAAATAAAGCGAGAGAGAGTGGTTCCCTCCCCTCCTTTCTCTCTCTTACTTTGCCTCCATTTTTTCAGGGGGGGGGAAGTGTGTGTGTGGGGGGGTCTAAAATGTAAGCGCCAGTGGGATTTCCCCCACCAAAACAAAATCAAAATTTTCAAACTAAAACATTTTCATTTAGAAACTTTGCATTTAAAAAAAAGTCAGCCAAACCCCTTTTGTTTAATGGGGATGGGGGAAGGCCAGTTTACCAGTTTTGACCAGCTGTAGAACAAAGCAATTCATCTCACTAGTGTCTATGGCTAAAGGGCCATAGGTTCCCCTCCACTTAAGCAGCAGAAAGAGAATCAAAAGGGCTCGATTCTTCCCAGGGATCCTCAATGGCAGATGGGCAGCCAGCAGTATGTTTCCCTCCAACGGCACTATGTAGCCAACTCTCGCCCTTCTGCAGCTTCTCACCATGGCCAAGGTGATAGAATAGTGCAAGGGGAAGGAAAAGCAGCTTAGTCTTGCAGCATTGCACTGAGAGGGGACCATAACTCCTTCTGCATGGCTGTTGGAGACTTTGGAGTTGTGTGGGCACCATCAGTGGCCTTGCTGGCATAGCTGGAGAAGGACAAGGCCCGTGGAAGGCCAAAGGGGATCCCTCATATCGTCTGAGTTGTGGGAGGATGTTCCTTGGCATTTACTCTATACTTATATGTAGGATTTGCAGGCCACCTATCCCCTAGCCCTTTGGCATGTGCACAAGGGACAGCAGTGGAGACGGGTGGCTCTGAAATGACCGTCCATCTCCCAAGGTCTGTCTTCCCTTCTCACATGTTTTTCCATGGTATTAGGAACATGCAGGGCCTGTTATTCCCCTTCCTCCAGGTCTGAGCCCTGCTGTAGAGCAGTAATGGGCTTCAGCTGATCAATTCCCACCGGGACCCATTCCCCGAATGAATGCTAATAGGATGGATGTGGCCAACTGACATATAATATTCTTGAAAATCTGAGGAGTTGGCCATAACGATCAGAATTCATTACTCTTTTGAAGACTTTGTTTCCAGGCTTCCCTTCTTTTCTCCCCCCCCCCCCCACCCCATTCACCCTCCTTTCCCTCTGGAATCCTTCCATCTTGGCTCTGAGCCAGCTCTCCACAATCAAGTCACATGCTGATCAATAACAGTCTTATTGAGAGTGACAGGATAGAGCTAACTGCCCCCAAACAGTAACCGATTTGTCTGGTAGTAAATGTCTCTGCTCAATTCCCTGTCCTAGTAGGTTTGCTTGCTGCCTCATCTGGTCACCTTTAAAAATTTGACACTCAGTAGTATTCCCTCCCTCGGACACCTCCAGATTCAATAGCTGACAGAAGCACCCTCACAGGGAGCAAGTAGGTGCTAGCTGACAGAAAGCAGGTGGTCCCTGGCTGTCTACATGTAAATGCACTCTGCTTTAACTAAAGCAGAGCAAAAGGCTGTGAAGATGCTCTTACTTCAGTTTAATTAAAACCCGGTCCTAAATGATTTAGCCTTATTTGAGATAAACTGGGATAAGCACTGGTTTAACTAACTTAGTTTAAAATCACACCTTATATTAAGCCAGTGTGGGGACAAGCCCTTGCTCTCAGTTGAGGAGGGACTATCCTCTTGGGGTTAACGTTCACAGCTCCGAAGCTAGACCACTGTGAGCCTTGAGAACATCAGAACCTCTAAGCTAAACTCAGGGAGGCCTGCCCTTATGTGGGTGGGTGAAATCCTACCTTGTTTTGGGGGTGCTTTTCCTCCTGAATACCACCTAGCACAGGCATTTCCTGCATAGCTGGCTCTATTCCACTGTGTATAGCAGCCCCCAATATAGGCAGAGTGTTAGGAGTATGAGTGAAAGAGCTGCTGCTGTTCGACTACCCTCAGCTTCTAGGCTGTGGGTAGCCAAGAGTAAATTAGAACAGCCTCCGGGCTTCCCGGACTTATAAGCCTGGCAGGCTCCCAGAGCGTAGGGAAGGTGAAAAGCTGCCACAAAATGACCTTTGATCCTACCCTCCCCCCACCTGCATTACCAGTCAGGCCATACTATCTTCTTCACCACTTTCAACTCAACCTGTGCAATAATGCCTAGCTCTTTTATATTGAGCTTTTCAGCAGTAGATACAAAGTGCCTCACAATCTCTAATTTATCCTTACAGTGCCCCAGTGAGGCAGGGAAATGCTATTATCCCCATTTTAGAGATGGGGAATGGAGGCACAGTGAGACTACATGAATTGGCCACATGAAATAACCAGGAGGCCTGGAGGTAGTTTTTGAAAACTGGAAAGGATTCCTGTGGTGATTATTCTTTGTTTAAGAAAGTGTGTGTGTGTGTGTGTGTGTGTGTGTGTGTGTGTGTGGTGTGTTTTATTTTATTTTATTTATTTATTTATTTATTTATTTATTTGAGTGGTGGGGTGGGAGGTCAGGTAAACTGAAAACTCTCTTCAGGATCTTTGATGCTCTAAGAGATGGACTCGGATAACTTTCGTGGATCCTTTACTGCCATGGTGAATCGTTTATTGTAATGGCCATTGTACAAAACCCTCTCAAACGAAAACCACATAAAATATAAGTAGCACAAAATATGTTGGTCATATTAACAATCTGCAACTGATGCACTTGAACTCATTCTATCTCTTGCTCTCATTTATTTTTATTTTTTTGTCCTATAAAGTGAAGCGTGGTTTAGGATTGCAGATAAAAATGAATGTGATTAATTTAATCTTAATTCTCTCATTTTTGGCCCATCTCAACACCACAACCTCACCACCTGGCCGTATTTGCAACCTCAGCTCAAGAAAGCCAAGGTGAGAATTGAAGTGTATTGGCAGAGCTATGTGGAGAGCCCAAGACTGGAATGGGTGGCAGTGAGATCCAAAGGTCAGGATTGAAGTGCACTAGCTGGGCTGTGGAGGGGGTGGTGCTGAGGTCAGGATTGAGGTGCATCGTCATTGGCAGAAGCGTGGGGGAGGGGGAGAACTTGTTCAGAGCTCTGCCTGGCTCAAGCTAGTGATATTGATCCCTGACTTGCATGAATACCAAATCCCCTGGCAAATTAAAATAAACAAGTGGAGACTGAAATGCAGAAACCAGTCAATTTTGCACTATCTTGCAGTTCTGGAGCCAAGGGAGAAGCTTGTGAGCCTCTGCTGCTGACCTACTTATTTCACCGTACCTAAACAGGCTGCGGGTGGTGATCATGGATATAGCCTTTCGGCACTTTCTAGGGCTCTGCCAGAGAAGGCTTGGTGCTCTGACCGAGCATCAATCAGAATGCAAGATTGCCTTGCTGGGGCTAGAGGAACCAAAGGAAATTCACAGTAGGGTTCTTGTGTTGAACATGGGTGTTGGTAAATGCCAATGCTGCCCTTCTCCACCCAGGCTACGCGGATCCTGCTGCTCCCTCTTGCTATGCTAGCCATGGATACCAAATTGGCTTCCACAATTCAGGGCAATTCTAAACCAGAGGATAATATTTGTGTCATAGTGATGTGATGATGCAAAGGTTGGGAAGGTTTCAGTTATTCAGCCTCTCTCACCAAAATCAGACCAACCACATTACAGACAACATGCAGAGATCCCAGCACCCATCCCTGAAATGCAGCCGCCTCTGGAGGGAGTGCAGCAGCCGTTTAACAATGCGCAGAAGCATTGCACAACAGGATGGGGTAGAAAGCAAAGGAGAGTATTGCACCCAGAGGAATCTATGGGGCAATTTAGGACGTGGGGCAGAGTGCAATGACTTAGAAAGGAAGCAGGCCAGGCACAAATGGCAGGGGCCCCTCGTATTTTTTTGTTTGTTTGTTTTTTTAAATCTCTGCTTAAAACTGGAAATTTGTTAAATAAATCTATTGTCCATTCCCCAGAATGAGTCAGTTGAATGTCAGAAACCTGAGGAAGCATGGTAGGTTTGGAACTCTTTGATTGGAAGGTGTCCCATGGTTTGGGGGCCAGATTATGCATGCGAGGGCACTTACAGCCTAAAAGGTTGTTTTCAGTGACCCCTCTCCTTTGCTGTTGGTGTGTCTTCCTCTCCACTTTCCCTAACTGAGACCTCTTCCTCCTTTCCACACAGAGCTGCTATTGGGGCTAGTGCTCCTGTTGCTAGGCCAGCAGGTTCGGGACACTGTGAGTGTCAGCTCATAACTTTGCCTACAGAGGTTGTCCTTGGGCCGTGATGTGATCCATTCACGCCTTCCGTACAGGGGTAGAATATCTCACTGTCAGGCCAGGCTGCCACTGTGGAGATGCCCAGAAATCTGTCCATCATTTGGCAATTCTTGACTCAGGGGGCGGTGGCTGAGCTCTAGACGACAGGGAGAAAGCACTACCAGCTTTACTGAACACCCATCGGCCTGCCTCAAGGTCTGCATGCCCTTGCACTGGGACCCATGGAAAGCTGGGCTGGATTCTTTAAGGGGCTCTCCCTGCTTTAGCTGTTCGAAAGTCCTGGGCAGGAAGGGAGAAGGTGAATATTTCTAGGAGCTGACAACAGAAGCAGGGAGGGAATGAACCCAAGGCCTTCACTGAACACCTGGCTACATTTCATGCAGCTGGCATGGAGGGGTGAATTCAGACTAAATAGAATCGGCCTCTACGCCCACTCCCTCCAGCGCATCAAACCTATTTCCCATCAGATGCCCACATTTAAATTTTCCCCACTTACAATTGCAGAGACACAGGAGAGTGGCCCCTATGGATGGGAGGAGCAAAATACACCTTCCCTCTCCTCTAAAAGCCCTTCAGATGTAGCATTGAGGTCCCCAATAGCCCTGGTTTGGTGGTATGGGTAAGACTGTCCGGGCCCATCCCAGTGAAGTCTGCAGTGAAAAGGACCATGCTGAGTAAGTCGTTCAAGCTTTCGTCACATGAGTGCGAATGGAAGCCAATGACAGCAGGGTTTATACTGTGGCAGTGTTGCAAACGGGAGCCTGAAGAGAAACTCCGTGTCTGCCTGCAGCAAACACAATGCACCCTAGGACTCTCAATAGGGACACTAGCACCTTTCAACAGCCATCTGCTCATTCCCCATACGCCCTCTTCCTCCTCCTTCCCTCCCTCCCTCTGAGGCCAGGCTAACCACTGTCTTCAGCCCTTGCCCCTGGTGAGCCATTAACCTGACAATTCTACATGTCTTCACTGCTCTTTCTTTTCTTGGCTGCCCCTTACCTCCCTCCTTTACACACACAATTTTTCTCAGCCCCTGAGGCTTTTACATTGCTCTCATAAAAACTACTGGTCCCTAGCCATGTACCCCAGAGAGCTAGCAGTAGGCTGTATGGTAGGACAGTCAGTGACCCACGAGTCAGGCGAGCCATTAGTCAGGTGTCTGAGATTTCTCCTCTCACCCTCCCGGCTGTACTGGGGCTTGGGTGAATAACATTTTGTTAATATGGGTGGGGGTGGGGGGTGTGCGCGTGCGCGTGCAAGTTCTCGCCAGCAAATCATCCCCTATTGAGCAGAATATTGACAGGTTTGAAGATGGAGAGGAGACAGAAAAGAACACTTTGTACTGTCTGCTGTCTTTCTCTGGTGAATTAAAAAAGCACGCAGAGAGAGCAGGAGCCAAGGAGAGTATATATTTCCTCATCACGGAACAAAATATTTTTTTAAAAAAAATACTAAAACTTCATTAGAGCACTAATTCAAGGCTTTTATATTTTATTGTCCCCTCTTTATCATTTTTATCGCTCGGTTTAAAAGGAGGAGATTCCCTACATTAGAGAGGCAGCGAGCTGTTTAACATGGAGTACACGAGTGTCTTTTGCCACAGGGAACTTTGGGATGGCGCCTTGCTGCTAGCCTGCCTGCCTCGTTCCCTACAGCACCTTCTGCTAGGAGAGCCTGGCCTGGGTGCAGCACTCTTGTCCTGCTTCCTACAATGCCCCCTGCTGGGAGAGGCTGGGGCTGGAATAACAGCATGCTCCCCTCCCGCCCCTCTCCCCCCCCCCCCCCCCCCAGCCAGCACTTTCTCCATATTCATTATGCAGTGACTCGTGTAAGGTAGAAGTTACACGTGTCAACATCTTCCTAATAACAACATGTGAATTGTGCAAAGCCCTAAGCTCTCTGCTACTCTCTCGGTGAGGGAGACATGACCTTCATTATAATGATACAGTTGACATTTTCCCTGTGACACTTATTGTAACATCGTCGCTTCCTGTTGGCATCTGTGGGCTTATCAGGCAGCTTGTTCAAGCAATCTGGAGTTGTGATGAAACCAGCCAGGAGGGAGGAGGCTGGAGAGGGGAAGGAAGGAGAAGGGCTTCTTTCAGTATCAGGGCACTGAACATCTATTTGTTCAATCCAAGCTAATCCTATTTGTCTCTCTCTCTGTTTGTATCTCCGCCTATGGATTTCTGAGTAACCACCACCCTAGAATCTACACTCTGGCTGACACAGGCTCAGCTGTAATGCTCGGTATTATTATTGTAATACTTATTCCTAATGGTCCTTTCACTGCTGTATCCCTGGGATGGGTAGTTATTTAAGCACGGACTCTCTGAACAAGCTGCTTTTCCATGCGTGACATCCAGGAATCTTTGCTCCATCTTAGAGATGGATCAGTGCCAAACCCCCACCTCTGGGGGATCAGGAAAGGTTTTGGAAGTCCAGACTTCATCCTGAGACAATTTTTATGGCTAGCCCTTCTATATTCCTAATGGGCTGAACCAAAGACCCCCCCTCCCCCAATGAAATGGGGGCTTGAGTCTCCCATCACTAGATAGAATAACTAATCCTACAGCGGGAGAGTTGGGCCCTGGGTGTTCAAAATCCAGATCCAAATTTTAAGTCTGAGACCTGGGTGTACTCTGCACTGGCTTCTTTCTTTTCTACCCTTCACTGATTTCTCCCTGCCTCTGAGGATGACAGATGGATTCAGTCCCCAGGGCCTATTCAGTCTTTGACCCCTCTGCTGGGACAGTTGACAAGGGAAATACTTAGTGACAATGATAGCAGTGGTTTTGGGGATATGGACCTCTGTCCATTGGAAGCCAGGCTGAGACCCAGCAACTAATTTCACATAGTCATTTGATGGTAACAAGTCTGTCACTGCTGACCTGGACTGGATACAAACCAGCTCATCCTGCAGGATAAAAGCTTTCTATCCTACTATCAGTCCCCTAAGCAGTCTCGTTTTTTGTCGAAGCACCTTGGTCCTGAATTATTTATTAGATGCTCTCGTGCCGTGAAACACATGAGGCAACCTAGTGTTTCCGCCTGTCTGTCGGTCTAGTGGTCCTGAGGCTAAGGCTTGGCTCCAAGTGCTGCAGCATTGGCTCATTTGTTCAAAAATATCCAGTGACTATCACCAAGTCCTGCACTCGTGCTCCTAACCTACAATCTGTAAACATCAAATGTGCCACTCGCTCACTATGATTTAAGTGATGCTACAATTTTTCTGTCAGGCCTAATGAGAAGCCTAAAAATAAAATTTCCATCTGTTTTGGTGGGCAGGCAAGCAGGTGTACCTTCTGCCCTCTTTCTGCTCTCTAATCCCCTCCTCTGTGGCTTTAGGAAGCAAGTGATGCCAGGCCAATATGAAGCCTACCAAACAAATCTTCCTCATGACAACACAGCTGGCTGGCTGGCTGGCAGAAGAGAGGAACAGAGTGGGGTGTGTGTGTGTCCTTTCCTTTCAAAGGAATACAGGGTTTGACATACAAGATCAGACTCTGTCTCCCTCAATAGCCAGTACCTGATGCTTCAGAGGAAAGCAATAACCTGCCACCACACAATGTAGCCGATTGTCCAGCTTCTTCCTAAGGGATCTGGATAGAGTTGTCCAACAGGTACTTTCTATACTAAGAAGTGCTATGACTTGAACTACCACCAGAAGGCACTCAATATACTCTGCACACCTATTAATACAGTACCGGGGGTGGCAATCCTCCTCTGTGATCATCATTCCTGAAGCATGAGGCTTAATTGCCTGGGTGGTTAGTGTGTCTCCCATAGCTGCACATATGATTAGTGGGCATAACTCCATACCAACCTTTTAAAAAACCTGGCCACTGTTCCCTTGACTTAATGATCTCATGCGGTAGGGAATTCTATACCCCTCTTTTTAGAGCTATGAAGTGTGTGTGTGGGGGGATGTTCATTTTTATTTATTTGGGGACAAATAGATCTTGCAGGATCATGAGGGCTATATGAATGGAGAATCCCTGTTTTTGGAATTAGGTGACATTTGGGCCCTTTAACCTGGATGGTATCCTGTTTTCTGGGAAATGTACTGTTTTCCCCATGTACAAAGAGCACAGCCATCGACTTTCCACGTGTGCACCTTTTATTTTCAATTAAAGAAAATAGCAACAACAAAGCACAAAAGTAACAAAACTCACAATGTGTGTCTCCTCTGTAATAGGGTGCGTCAGCTCAGAGCACAAAAAGGCCATCATCTTTGCACACAGGCAGAGTTCTTAGAAATGCAGTGTTGCCAACTCTCGCAATTTTTACCGTGCATCTTGCCAGTTTTAGTGTTGATCTTAAAGCCCTAGCTCCTGGAAGTATAGGATTAGGTGAGAATCTCCGCTTTCATTTACAAATAGCTATTTTCTAGCCCTCTTGGTTGCAGAGGCAAGCTTGAAAATGGGACCCGAGTGCCCTCTGAACATTCAAAATCCAAAAGACAAATAAAAAGAACCCCACATGTATTGCGTTTGTTTAGATCTCCTGATTTGGGGTGGGTGCTGCCTCATGATTTTTGGTTGCTAGGGGTTGCCAATAGTGGAAATGCAAAGGTGCAGTACTTGGAAAACAAAGGCATCCTACTTTAATAGCTGTATACACCATGGCGGGAAGGTGTTACTCTGACAGTCTCCTTTTTGCCCCCATCCCCACCCCCTTTTACCTACTTCCTCAAAGGCACTGAGGTGGCTGGATAGAGCTCCCGTCGCAGGATGTCAGTGTTGAGCTGAGCGTCAGTCACAGAGGGTAAGTGGGCAGGAGGCTGGAGATTCCTCCATTCATGCTCAGAGCTCAGCTCTGAGGGTTACACTCCAGGGCAGACAGACAGTAGTTTGCAAGGGTGGGGTGGCTAACCTGAACTCCACCTGGTAAAGCTCTTGTCTCTTCCAAAGTTGGTGTGGGAGGGAGGGGGAGATAGTCTCTGTTGTCTCCTTCACACTGTGACTGCAGCTTTCCACTTCCCATGCAGCAGAAGGAGTTATTGGGGAGGGAGCGAGTTCTGCTACTGTTCATCAGAGGGAAAGATTAAGCAATATTATTAATTACTCCAGTATTACAGCTGCTGGCGACCTATATTATTGGTATTCCAGCAGTGAGATTGCCAGTAGCATTTAATCAATGCCACTCTTGGTTGAGTGTTATCAGTCTGTAACTGTACAGCCATTTTTTATGTTATAAAGTGAGAGTACCCCTTAATAATCACCTTGCAAAAGTGGGGCATTAGTGTTTGCTAAGTGACCAATCTAGCTGGCAATGCAACGTATCTCTTACTGTAATACTGTCAGAGTGATAGCACAGCTGCACTTTGGACAGCAAATAACTACAGATTAGCCACAGAATTGCAAATGGGCAAACCAGTTACAGAAATCCACCCTACAGGCTGCATAAGCAATAGCACTTGGCACTTACATAGCACCTTCTTCTTGAGTCCTGTACAGATATTAACCACTCAGGCCTCCCTTTGAGCATTGATATTCCTGGCTTACAGATATAATAGAAACCCTTCCTACTCCATTCATGGCTCTCAAAGCCGTTTGCCAGGGTAGGTCAGTATTATTCATTACCTCTATTGTACAGGAAACTGAGGCATGACAAGGAGACATGCCCAAGGTCACACAGTAAAATGGCAGTAGATCTGAGACCAAACCCTGGTCTCTGAACACTCAGGTCTGTGCCATAACCACAGTCTTTCTTCCTGCAGTCTAGCCGGGCAGTAAAACCTATAGGCGATAACTGGGTTCCTTCTATTTCCAGTGTACGATAGGGCAGCTGAGATGAACTTGACACAGCTCCTCCCAGCTTGGCCAGCTGGGAACGGCTTCCTCTGCAGTTCAGCTGACTGTGCTTCTGCTTGTGGATCTCAGGGACGGTGCTCCAAGGCTGTGCTGTGGAACCACGCAGGCCAGGCATGTGCAGAATGGCAGGCTGGTAGGCCGAAGGACTTGCCAGTTGTTTGAGTCCACAGTAGTGTCTGGCCACCAGCTGGGAGATGACACCCAGAATGTTGCTCCGTATGTTAAATGCATTCCAAATGATTATGAAACCCATTTCTACAAAAGACTTTTTCTCCAGGGCTATAGTAATAGCTACATTTACAGTACCTCTCGGAGCTGCCAAAGCTCCAGGAAGATGGCGTGATCAGGCCAATGGTATTTAAAGGCAAATCTGTCTGGGCAAAATAAAAAACAACTAAAATGTTCACTCCTTATACAGACCTCTTTTAAGTCTCAGGAAAGACTGGTTAAGTTCCACATTCCTCCCATTCCTATCAGTTACCCACTGGGCAGGTCGACGTTGTGGAAGCCTACTTCATCTCTGGTGAGCTACTTCGTGGCTTTGGACAAGAGGGTAGCCTGTGTTCTGCTCTCTCTAGCGTAGATAGCCTTTGTAAAGAACTTTTATCTCATGAATGAAAAGTCCTATAACGAGGGTAATGTTATTTCTTACCTTGTGTTTTGGGTCAGGTTGATTTCTAAAAGAACTATATTTATCTGTAATACATTTTTTGTGCATTGAAATCACATAAAGTGCAGTTACTGTCAGAAAGTGATTGTAAAAATGTTACCTTCTTACCCATAGACTCAAGTCATTTCCCAAGTGCAGTCCACTCTTACACTAGATCCAGTCTAGGTTTCATAGTTCATATGGACTCCTCTTGGCATTATGCATTATATTTCAAGCTGCCATCTTTAATTCAGTTGTTGGATGTCAAATCACATGGTACAGACTTTGCTCCAGAAGTTCCGTATTAATCCAGTTATCTTGTTTGGTATAAATAAACATTGACATTACAAGAGACAGTGCAACTGGTTTTCCTAGAACCAGCACTGAAAGGTTTAATACTAGGCTTCAGTTCTCCTGTGAGAGAGTCTATATGCTTCCTCTGGAATAGCACCTATTCCCTTCCTCCCTCCAGTGTCATTGGGGAGATGACGACTTGTTCCTATACTTTCACTTGTTTATGGTAACCCAATGTTCTGGGTAGTTTTAGCAGCATCGACAATGCACCTTTTAGCTGCAGTGAGTTTAACGGGATGTGACAGCAACAGGGGCTGAGAAATTTCCATTATTCTATTATTTATCCCAATTCTGCAGCGGTCTGTGCAGATTGCACAGTCAAGATAGAGTGTATGCGTGCTGGAGGCGTCCACCATCTATCTACCTAAGTTTGAGCTCTCTCTATATCCACACACACACAATATGTGTGCATCCTGCCACTAACAACTAGCAAGGAGGGAAAGAGACAGGAAAGAGGAGAGGAGGAAGCCTAGAGTCCAGGACAATCACTCACTTCTTAAGGGGAGATTATAATTTATTATGGCACCAGGATGCCCCGATCAGGGTTCCATTGTGCTAGGCACTGGATTCTCATATTAGAAAAAAGACAGTCCATACCCCCAGAGAGCTTACAGAAACACTGGTTGTGTTGACCAGTTAGCAAAACCAGAATTGTAGGCAGACTTGTCACTCATACAGCCTGCAAAGTACTCTAGCTGATCGGCTGGTTTGGACCTTCTGCTCTGAAGGCATGGTGGAGACATGTCAATATTTTTCAAGTAAATGCCAGTTCCCCAAGTATATTTTCTACCTGGCTCCCTGTCCAAACCATACTTGTCTCAATTTATCCGTGACCCCACACACTGCTGTTTCAGCCCCTTCCTGTCAGGCAGGGCCACACATATGTAGCATTGCAGTGTCGCTAAGAGGCTCTGGGAAGTATTGCCTCAGGGTGGATCTGCCTTCTTGGCTTGCTTCTGTAATTACTGAAACCGGGAAATATATAACTGATCCCCCAGTTATGAGAGGTAAAATACCCTCGCCGAGGCCTTCCCAGAAAAGGTTAAAAAATTAATTTTGGATGAACATTCTCACCCGCTGAGCCAGTTTCTGTATTAATGATCTCATGACGGATTGCTCCTTAAACTGGCCCCAGTGCAGGTCAGGACAGAGTGTGAATATTCTCTATTTAATGAGGCAGAGATCAGAGCCTCTAATATTTAATCGTTGGCTTTCGGGCGGAGGGGAGAGGGAATTGGAGCTTGGAGAGCTGACTAGAAAAAAGGCTGGTGCAATGGTCTGGGGTGGCAACTGTCCCACTTCAGATCCTAAGGCTGCTTCCCCATAGGTCAAAGCTTTTCCTTGGAAGTCCTGACCTTTATTATTATAATCTTTTAAATCATTGAATTCGGTGCTGGGGAAAAGGTGCCAGATTGAAAGCCCGTGGGATGGAAGACCTTTACGTAGCCCTAGGAGAGGTATGGCATGAGCAGCGGCAATGTAAATTATGTATGGAAAACATAACCTCAGCATGGAGAGCCAGGTGGAGTTGTTAGTTCTGACCCCTTGCATGAGTTTTGGCAAGGGCTCAGAGGCCGCCTGGCCCTGAGGAGGCTGGTAAATCAAAAAGTCAAGTCACGGCTCCAATGATTTACACTTGTTTTGCAAGTGTCTAATTTATTAATGAGTGTGTGCCATCTAAATGTGTGTAAATAATAGATTTTAAATCAGTTCACATAACGTACGTAAACAATTAAACTTCCAGCATACTGGCTGAGATGTTAATGTTAATCCACATCTGACATTAGTCCTAGTTTGCAGCAGCTTTCTGCTCACCAGGGAAACAGTGATTTATGTTGCTGTGCAAATCACAGGTGTCCTTTAAACTATGGCGCTGAAGTATTTACACATTCAAGGTGTGTGTCTGTAAATTGGAGAATACCACCACGTTCCCAAAGGGTGACAGACATTTGTAAATTTCATTTTCCATGGGGTGTCATGTTTCCCTGCTGGTAACCAAGAGTGAGGACCCAGGAGTGTAAATTCCCAAAATAATTTTTGAAATCCTTAAAATGAACTCAGATCCTTTTTCAGATACTAGAAGCAAATCTTTCTGAGATGTCATTCTTATGATTTCCCCCTTTGAAAGGGACTGGCAGTGATTTTAAAGTAACAACCCCTGCAGGTACACTAATAGCCATATTGAGTACTTCTCTGTGGCATTGAGTGAGAGCGTCCTGCTGGCCGCAAGACTGATGAAAGAAATATACTTGAAGAAAAAGAGGGTTTCTTTCATTCCTAACTTATCACAGTTGACACAAAAACCATAAGCAAAAAGTACATACAGCTGAGTTCTGAACATTGGAGTATCCGCGAGGCTGCAATTCCCTATATTCAGCCAAAATGAGAGTTGTCTAGCGTGAGGTTAAATTTGCAGCAACTTGTGTTGTGTGATCCAACTGATCTTACAAATTAATTACAGCTGGGTGTGGGTAGTACTTGGGCAGGAGCTGCTTGAATTAAACACTGACATACTGCAGGAGCAGTTTTGGTGATTCAGCATCAAGTACTCCTTTCCTGAATCAGTACAGAAACCAATGTAATGATATGTTTCCAGGCAGGGTATAATTCAGCCTCCAGATGTCTCTATGCACTGTATAGGGTTTCAGATTGTAGTAAACAAGTACACAAAGGGGATAAAGTTGGAACTCAAGCTGTGTAGGAAATTTTGTTTTGTTTTGTCCGTAGTTGTAGCTCTTTTCTTTAATTAATGTTTCCTGAGTGCATCCATAAATTATGACCACTAATGCCTCAGTGTGATCCTAGAGGGTGCTGTGTTATAAGAAGTGGGGGTGGTGAATCAGGAGGGAGTGCTCTCCCCTCTGAAGTTGTATGGAACTAGTATGATAAAGGGAACTATATTGTTAGGACGTCTATTCTTTTGGATGAAACCAAGAAAAGAGCTGTTTATCATTTGTGGTCATTATAATGTTACATTTTTTACAAAAGAAGGTGGTTATCTCTGACTAAATCCTGCCTAATATCAAATTCCCTCAGCACTTACAAGCTGGCATATTTTCCCCCCTCCATTTACTGTCCTAAATGATTGTGTACTTTAACAGCTGCTCTAGTCCGTCACAGAGAAAGTTGTACATCAGTGAAAGGCAGTATTTATCAAATAATATTATTTCAATAATTTATTCAATGATTTTGGCTATATTTTGGAATCAATTATTCAATTTATATCATTTTCCATAATTAATCTCTTTAACAGAGCTGGCTGAACAATTCTCAAATGTATTTGTCAAATAATTGGCTGAACATATTTCACAAGGTTTTTTCAAATAAACGGCCTGACAATTTTTCCATCACATGCCCAACTCTAGTGATCAATAAAGTGATAAAGATAGATATACAATAAGTAGCTTTTCAAAAAGTTTACAAAACACTTTAAGTTCTTATGGGCTGAAAGATAAAATATAAATGCCAGATTGCTTTATTCAGCACATAAGGATTTTTTTCCAATGCTACCCCTTCTAAGGTAACATCTTGTCATATGGATTTGAGTATAGAGGTTGGAAAAAACCTGGTGGAAGATAAGGGGTAGGAGCTGTTCACATGAATGTACCAAATTCTTTCCTGAGACGGTTTATGTGCCTCTAAAATATGTGAGTTTAAATTATTTATCCTAATATTGTACTCTTGCTCACCAGGTTACTGAAGGGTTTGTCTGCAGGGTTATTTTGCATAAAGTAGAGTTGATCATATGTTTGGTGTCTGCATGTGTGAGAGAGAGAGACAGAGAAAAGGTTACATTAAAATACGGTTAGGTTTTTTTGTCTGTCAAAAAGATCTTTTATGTTCAACATATCTGCTCCCAGTATACACTCCTGTGAGTGTCTTTGAGTGGGGGACTGCTGACAATAGTGACAAAAGCAAATTCTTATTCCTGTTAGTCCTCCAGAGAGACAATACAGTTACAGGAGAACAAACTGAAGATTATTGACTTGTAAATGGAGACAATTTGATCTGGAGTCCTTGAGAGACATTAAGCATGAAAATCCCATTATGTTATTTTCAGAGTCACTTTTCTACATTTTAGCAAATATTTGTGAAATTAACCTTTTCTTTAAAAAAAAATCACTAATGGTGGCTTTTAGTATGTGTAGAACATCTATATCCTGTGTGTGTGTGTGTGTGTGTGTGTGTGTGTGTGTGTGTGTGTGTGTGTGTGTGTGAGAGAGAGAGAGCGAGCGCACTACTGCCCTATACCAAAAAGAATCCAAATTGCTAAACTTTGTCATAGGTCCTATGCTATCAATCAGTAGCTAATTAGAAAAAGTGAGGTAATATCTTTTATTGGGCTAGCTCCTGTTGGTAAGAGAGACATGCTTTCGAGCCACGGAGAGCTCTTCCTCAGGTCTGGGAAAGGTACTTAGGATTTGTCTTTGTGTACAGTACCACAGCAGCGCAGCTGCATCACTGTCTTGCATTAGTGAAGACACCACTACACTGATGGGAAAGCTTCTCCTGTTGGTGTAGTTAATCCACCTCCACGAGAGGTGGTAGCTATGTTGATGGGAGAAGCTCTCCTGAAAGCATAGCGCTGTCTACGTGGGGATTTGGGTCAAGCTAACTGCGTCGCTCAGGGGTGTGGCAACATAGTTATGCATATAGGTCTGAAGTGTAGACCTGGCCTTGGGGCTTGTCTATACTACAAAATTATGTCAACTTAATTTAGGTCGACCTACAGCCACTGCAGTAATTCAATTGGCTATTGGTGTCCACACTACCCTCCTTCTGCTGGTGGAGCACATCCTCACCAGGAGCGTTTGCACCGACTGAAGTGGGGCATTGTGGGGGACGTACAGCTGCCTGGGCTCACAGCTGTGAGCCTGGAGCAGGCTCAATTTCACAGCACAGAGCCTACCAGCAGTGAAATTGACATTCTTGTCAATTTCATGCTGCTATTGTCTCTGCTCAGAGCAGCCGCCTTGTGACAGCTCTGGGAGTGCGATGGGGAATTGGGAGCCCAGGCTCTCAGTGCCGGGCAGCCGGGCTCAGAGTGGGGAGCCTCGGCAGCAGCCAGGCTGGGAGCCAGGAGCATGGGGGGGAAGCAGGGCTCCCAGTGGAGATCCTGGGCAGCAGGTAGCCGGGAGCCTGGGGGACATTCGAGCTCTAGCTGGAGCCCCCTACTACCCTGGCGTGACTGCCCAAGTTGTGAGCTGGGCTCAGGGTTCACAGCAGGGAACCTACCAGCCTTTCTTCTCAGTTTCACGGCTCCAGCACAAAGCTGTAAAACTGACAACAGCCGATGCAAGTAGAGCAGTATCTATACTGTGTCGCCCTAACTACACCAACCTACAATGTAAGCTGCCTTACGTCAACCTAACTGTGTGATGCAGAGCTAGTCTACACTGGCTGTGGCAGCGCTTTAACGTGGCTTGTGTGGTCGCGGCAGAGTGTTGGGAGAGCGCTCTCCCAGTGCTCTAAAAAAACCCACCTCCATGAGGGGGCGTGTGGCTCCCAGCGCTGGTGCACTGTCTACACTGGCACTTTACAGCGCTGACACTTGCAGCACTCGGGGAGGGGGGGTGTTTTTTCACACCCCTGAGCGAGAAAGTTGCAGCGCTGCAAAGTGCCAGTGTAGACAAGCCCTTTATCACAGCTAAATACAAGATGGGACATATAGTATAGCATAAGTAGTTAGCACATATAAGGGACCACTCCAGGTGAAGTGGCCCAATTAGTTTACTCCATTGTAGTTCTAGTGATAGGGTTACGTTGCTTTTGGAGCTGAAGGAGCTGACCTGTCTCAGAGGAAGGACAGTGTAGTTGTTAGGGCACTAAGTTGGGACTTGGGAGACCTGGTTATGATTCTCTCCTCTGTCACAACCTTTCTGTTTGACCTTGGGCAAGTCACTTCAGGCTTTGTACACGGGGGTTAATGCACACTACAAGGCTCTAATGTCTAAAGCACACTAATGTGTTGTGCATTGATTGGTCCGTGTAGACCCTGCTGGTGGGCACAAATGGTTCCGTAGTACATTTAATGTAATGCATAGTACTGCCTTAAAGCACACTAGGGAACCGTTAGTGTGCACCGGCAGGGTCTACATAGGCCAATTAATGTGCAATATGTTAGTGCACTTTAGAAACCACACCCTCACCCCTGGTGCTCATTACCCCAGAGTGTAGACATGCCCTTATTCTTTCTGTGCCTGAGTTTCCCATCTGTGCAATGGGGATAACAGCACTTCTCTACCAAACAGGAGTGTTGTGGGGATAAATATATTAAAGATTGTGAAGTGCTCAGATAGCATGGTGTTTGGGGCTGTATAATACTTTAGATAGATCCCTGCTGTCAGTGATGAGTTGAATGGCTGTGATGTATACTCTAATGACTAGTGGTAGATAGCCATAGATTTTTGACTGTAAAAGGTGAAAATCTTCTCTGAGGTGTATTTTCTGATTTAATCGCGCTTGCTAATGTTTTCACAGAGCATCCTATGTAACTAGATAATTAGTGTAAATTACATTTTATTTTTAATTCACCCCCTTTCCTTCCTGGATTTTTCACCTTTAAATGTCAGCTTTTATGGTAAACAACAGAGTATTGGAAGGGGTCGAACAGGAATGCTATATGCGTAAGGAGGAATTACTGGGTGAACTCCTGTGTTATACAGCGGGTCATGTTATACAGAGGGTAAGACTAGATCACTATGACCCCGTTCTGGCCTTAAAATCTACATGTGTAAATCTGTGAATTGTGTTTTATTTTTTCTTCTGTCCAGCTTGTTCTGCTGCATCAAGCAGAGAGTGGCTTGAATTAAAATCTGGAACCAACACTGGGAAATTGCCAATACAGGTCCAAAATTTGTGGCTCATGAACATGTCTTGTATCAATATTGGAGAGTGATAAACATACAGTGTAATAAGAATTTCCCCCTCCCTTGGCCTCTCACCTTTGTCTGAAATATGAACTCCGAACTATACTGAGGTCTTGAAAATGTTCTGTTAACTGCTCACATCCATTATTATTCATTTCTGGTCATTCCCCTGGTAGTTCTGGCTCAGATCAGTAAAGTCCAGATACGTCAAGAAACGTTGTTGCTGCCTTTTATTCTATATTTGCACAGTACCTAGCACAATGAGGCCCTGAACCATGATTTGGCCCTCTAGGTGCTACCATAATACAAATAATACATAGTGAGGATCTGTTTTGCCTGATTGAGACTGTAGGAACCAGGAATTTAAAGAGACAATCTGCTTTGGCATGATTCTCAATCCAGTATTGTAGGGACAAGAGAATCATATAAGAGGATCAGGAAAAGATCTGAACATTTAGATGTAGTAAAAATAATAAATTAATGCTGTATACCTCTGTTGCACAAGGATCTCAGAGCACTTTTGAGCATTCATGAATGGGGCCTCACAATCCACCGGCTGGGCAGAACCTCTCATTCTCTCCATTTTACCAATAGGGAAACTGAGGCACAGAGCAGTGTAGTGCCTTGCCTTATGTCAGAGCAATAGATAGTGGCATAACTGGGAATGGAACCCAGGTTTCCTGGCTAGAGCTAGGCACAATATTTTTAGTGAATAGTAAATAGGCTGAAAAATGCAATTTTTGGTAGCATCAAGATTATTTGTGAGTTTGGTTCAAATTCGACAAATGGTTCAGTTGAAAAAAATAAATAACACAAATTTTGAATATGTCAAAACGAATCATTTTGACATTTCATTTCAAATCAGCATTTTCATTTTGAAATGTCATTTTGATTTGACATTCAAAATGTTTCGTTCAACCCAAACTCAATGTTTTGGTTTTCCTTTTTGTCAAGGGAAAAAAAAATCGAATTTTGGTTAGAAAGAAACCACATTTTCCCCCCTGATTTTTCAGTTCAGCCACTGACCCGAACCATAAATTATTCACTCAGTTCTGCCCTCCCCATTCTGTTTTAAACACATGCTTTCTCCATCCTGCTCATCTGAGCCATTCAAAATTAGCTCCTCACTTGCCTTTGTGATATTAATCAATACATTGTCTGAATGAAAGAAAAGAAGCATCTTCCCAAAGCTAAGAAGTTGGGAAGACAATGAGGTTCTTGAAAGACACAAGCTCCAGAAATTGGATTCTGGGCATGTACTGCCAGGATGGAGGATTTTTATTTAATTTTATAGAAAAATGTTCGGGTTATTTTACACCGAGATGCAAAATCTCATTTGCAGCCAAGCCCCGGAGGGAGTGAAAGGAACTTGGAGAGCTCATAAAGACAAGTGTAATAGGATTAATAAGAAAAAGGCCTAAGACATAAGCCTTTATTGTACACATTTTGTGCTAATTTTTTAGTATTGATGAAGGGTGAAATGCCAAGACTTAACCAAACATTCGTGTCCCCAGGGCAATCACAGAAGCATGGTGCTAGCACAAGCTGCTGCTGCCATTCTGAGAAGGCCCCAGTGGAGAGTCTGTCTCTCAGGGTGAGGGAGAGGAGCTGATCTCTGGGCCAAATTCAGCCCTGGGGTAAGTGGGTGAAACTCTAATAGGACTACCCACGCTTTCCCCAGGACTGAATTTAATCCTGTGTCCTGAATTTCTTCCCACACTGTTCCACCGCTAGGCATGGGAATGGATAGCTCAACCTCTCTTGTGACGAGAGGAGTGGGTAGAAGGCCAGTCTCCCTCTGTGTTTTATGGCCCTACTGCCCCGGCTTGATGGACTACATCACTGTTCTGCATGGCTAAGACTTCTTCACTGTCCTTTGTATGACTTAGGGGCTCCGCTTGCAGTCTGTCTTCCCGTTTCTTTCTTCATCCGATGAGAAGAATGAGTAGGGTCAGAGGAGGGAAGGTGGGATTGGGAGGTCCAGCCGTGGTAGTGGGGAACTGTTACGTGCAGGATGTCCCACCTTCGGAAGCAGATGGGAGGTGGGACTGCTCTCCACTCGCTCGGTCAGCAGAGACAAAGCTTCACAGACACGATGACCTCTCTTTGGCCTTGAGAAGGTTGGGGCCTAATAACTACTAATTGCATGAGACAGAGCAAACAGTGTGATAACTCAGGGCAGGAAAGCCCAGGTGCTTGTTCAGTTTGAGATGGAGCGAAGCAGAGGTTCTGGGCTCTTCCGCTCCACCTCTGCCTCAGGCTATTTGGGCAATGATATCTGCATCCAGCAGGTCTGTTTCTGGAATAGAGGTGGAAACAGAGGCAAGGGATCTGGATATCCAGTTTTCCTAATAGTATGGAGATCAGTGTTTGCATTCCTACTATACTCATCAACTGCTGTTTAACTGACTCACCAGCTAGAAACCTGACAGAGGGTAATCTGAATGAGTGTGCGCTCTTTCTGGCCTGGCTCCTGCTCATTTGAATTAAGGATGCACTGGGAAATAGATGGGAGCGCCAGTGACAAATGAGAGACACTGCAATTGGATGCCCGCAGGAAGGAACAAGTGTCAACATCCATCACCACTGATTAGCTGTGGAGAGAAAGAGACCAAGGCGCAGAGACCAGCAGATCGGCCATAACAAATGGATCCCCAAGAGAGGCAGGGCTTTGTCGTCTAGTACCTTCAACACATCAGTTATCGCACAGCATCTCTGGAGTGGCTCATGAGCCTTCGCATTGCTCCGTTTGCCACCCAGTCCAAGGCTCTGTGACTTAAGGGGCACTCTGGCAGTAGAGCCACCCACTCTGTGCTAAGCAAAGAGCAAAGGAGAGAGAAGAGACCCAATCCATTCGCTTTGCTGTCCAGCAGTCCGTCTGTCTGCTTTTGCCCGTGTCTGATTTGTGGCAGAGCAGGGATTGTATCATTTCGATAGATCTTAGCCTTACAGCCCCTGATTTAGGGTGAAACTTGATAGCGCTGCTGGGTTTTTATGAAAGTGGTGATACAATAGCAGGTGGATTCTACCAAGAGCATTTATTAGAGTGGACAGATGGGCACTGGGGTGGGGAAGGTCCATTAAAATGTTGAAATCAACCAGCTGTGAAATAGAAAACTGAAAAAAGTATATTCCCAAAGCTGTTGATATCTGTCTTCTAGTCTGAGGCAGTCTTAGTCATTCATTCTCTCTCTCTCTCTCTCTCTCTCTCTCTCTCTCTCTCTCTCTTCCCCCTGCCCCACACCCTTCGGAGTGACCCGTTCCGTGGGCCAGGCCCCAAGGACCCACACTGTTCGACGGGGCAGGCCTATGGCTGCCAAGAGTCCGAAACTGGGCCTGTGGGCACCAACAATCCCTGTCTCTCTCCATGGCTCCCTGCAGCAAATCCACACAAGGAGGATTGTGTACTATACCCCATCAGGGTGCAGTGCTCGCAGTGACTTTCTGCAGTGATTCCAGGCAGTCTTTCCACAGCAGGGTAACAGTTGATTAGTCACCTGGCCTACAGATTCTGAAATGAAGGTTGTCCATCCTCACCAAGCCAATGCAGTCAGCCAGCCAAACTGCTATGGAATCCATTTCTTGCATTCTCTCTCTTCCCGTCTCTGTCAGTCCCAGGTGAGAGCTGCCCAGTCTCTCCAACAATTATCTCATGCCTCCCCGCAACCCTCGCTGAGTTCACATGTTCCGCCTGCTAGTGATTCCCATGGGTAAGTTGGATAAGTGTCAGTTGTTCATTCCTGGAGGGTCCCCTTGTCTTGGTGGATCCTTCACAGATATGGGTCAGTTTCAGCCAGTCCTTTCATGACCCATTCATTCCACCCCAGACAGTTAGGTGATACACCTCACGTCTCCTGCTCTGCCCCAAGAGCAGCCATATAGCCCTTTTTCACCCACTGGGTAGCCATGCAAAGTATGGGAGGAAACTGAGGCATGCATCAGACTCCTAAAAACATTACAGGAAATTCCCACTTCATCACAACCATGACCAGATTTTATCTATGTAGATTTTTATATTAGGTCTGTCACCACAGCAACTAGATCTCACCTCATTAGGTCTCCATATATTGTTTCTTGAGGCAAAAAGAGCCCATGCAAAATATAAATACACCTACACTTGTAAACAAATACCTGAAATTATTTGGGATCCTGACAGCACAAAGGCTCAGATCCTTCCCTACTAAAGTTCCGAGGGGGCCTGGCCATTCACTTCAGTAGGTGCAAATTCAAATCCCTAATCACTAGTCCAGGTACATTTGTGACATATTCTGATTTTTTTTAACTCCTCTTTCTGTCAGTACTTGGTCCTTTGGCATCCTGTTCACTCTCCATTAGCTCTCCCAAGACTTGGCCTGAGATGGTGTCAAAAATCAGGTCTGGCCCCACTGGAATTAACTAGCCCAGCTGAGGATCTGGCCCAAGGATATAGTACCAGGCAGTGGAGAATGAAGCCCAGGGTGCATTTTTACTAATGCTTACAAAGCACTGTGAGACCCTCGAATGGAAGGTACCCATAGAAATGCAAATGGTTTTTGTGTGTGTGTGTGTCAGTGGAGAATAAATGTGAGTGCAACATATTTGTGCACATGGCTCTTAGTACTGAATTGCGTTCATTCCGCTGGCTGATTTATAAACCCCAGAGTTGCCAGGTCACTCCATTTGATTCCGCAGCGTTGAATTTTTGAATGCTGCTAAAGCCTCCCCTTTGTTTCCATGATAAAAAAAAATACAAACTGAGCAGACCTTGACCAATGGACTAACCCGGTAAAACTGCAAGTTGCACCCACTTGGCCAGTAACTAGGAGGCAATCTGTGAAATTGTGATGCTTCAGTTCCTTTTTTGGGCCTCATTAATGCTGTGTACAGCATCCTGTGAGGGTCAGAAAGCATGTTTACCTCTTAATGATACCACAGCATTGATTGTTTCCCTCCCTTGCTCCCTGGGTGCTCGTGTCATGACGCTCTCTGTGTCCAGAATCTTTACAACTCAGACAATGGTACAAGAAGTCTCCTCTATCTGAGACATTGCACTTTAGAGCAGGGGTGGGCAAACTACAGCCCAGGGGCCGCATCCAGCCCTCTTCCAGATGTTTTAATCTGGCCCTTGAACTCCCACTGGCGAGCAGGGTCAGGGGCTTGCCCCACGCCGCACGATTCCCTGAAGCAGCGACAGGTTCCCACACTGGTGCTAGGCATAGGGGCAGCCAAGGGGCTCTGCATGCTGCCTCTGCCCCAAGCGCTGCCCCCACCTCTCCCATTGGCCAGGAACCATGGCCAATGGGAACTGCAGGGGTGGTGTCTGCAGACAGGGCAGTGCACAGAGCCGCCTGGCCACGCCTCCGTGTAGGAGCTGGAGGGGGGACCTGACTCTGCTTCTGGGAGCTGCTTGAGGTAAGCGCCACCCAGAACATGCGCCCCAACTCCCTCCCATGCCTCAACTTCCTGCCTGAGCCCTGATCCCCCTCCCACCCTCCGAACCCCTCGGTCCCAGCCCAGAGCACTTTCCCACACCTTGAACTCATTCTGGCCCCACCCCAGAGCCCTCACCCCCTCCCGTGCCCCAACCCCTAATTTTGTGAGCATTCATGGCCCGTCATACAATTTCCATACCCAGATGTGGCCCTTGGGCCAAGAATCCCTCCCCCCCCCGCCTTAGAGTATTAGTCCTTCTGTACCTGACATGTGCTCTTCTCTTTTCCTTAGCCTGATGAGAGGGAAGGAGGGGTGTTGTCTATGAACTAGTGGTGCAGACATCAAAGTAGATTTAACGAGTGAACTGATTTTCCCCCATGATGCAAGAGGCACTTGCTATGGACTCTGCTCCAAAGTCCATTGAAGTCAGTGGGAGTCTTTTCCATTGACTTCAAATTCTATGTGTTGCCTCAGATGGGTCTCAAATTGGGCAACTCTCAGGGTACATCTACACTACAGCGGGGAGTCGATTTAAGATATGCAAATTCAGCTATGTGAATAGCGTAGCTGAATTCGACGTATTACAGCCGATTTACCCCGTTGTGAGGACGGCGGCAAAATCGACTTCTGCCGCTTTTTGTCGGCGGCGCTTACTACCACCTCCGCTGGTGGAGTTAGAGCGCCAATTTGGGGATCGATTGTCGCGTCCCGACGGGACGCGATAAATCAATCCCCGAGAGGTCAATTTCTACCCGCCGATTCAGGCGGGTAGTATAGACCAGGCCTCAGTGTCCACAATCTGCAGGTGAGCTCAAACAAGAGATGCTTCAGAGCTGAGCTGAGCTTGTCACCCTTCCTCTGAAGCAGCTCTTGGTGGCCACTGGCAGAGATCTGATACTGGATTAGCTGGCCCATTGTCTGATCCAGTCTGACACATTACATGTTCCTCTTGGAAATAAGCCCAGACCAAAACCTGGCAATCAAAAATTCAGGTGTAGATCCAGATTATTTAGCTTAGGCCCAACACTAGTTCCTCTATATTCTGCTTGAGGCTCTGGAAAAAAAAATGGCGCAGAAAATGGTAGTTGTCTTGCTACTGTGTGACAATGGGCTCTGATATCCCAGCATTCCTCTCTTCTCAGGGCTTTCACCAGAGGTACCATGTGCATGGCACAGGGCAGGCAAAGCAGTTGGTGGGGCACTTGCCCCACCCATTCCCACACAAACACTTCCTGCATCTCTGGTTTACATTAATTTTCATGTTGGTTCTTTCCACCCTTCATCTATCTCCTCCACTCCTTTTTTTTTTTCTCCTCACCTGATAAAGGGATATAAACCCTCATGCTTCAGAGCACAAGCCAACCTCTGACTGACAGAGGTTAGGAACAAACTTCCCCTACAGGCAGGTCATTCTGTAACTGCTCACTTCACAGCTTCCTCTGCAGCATCTGGTGTGATCCAGTCTGGCAATTCCTGTGGTCTTTTATTCTCCACACACCTCATTACTTCCTCCCCCACCTCCAGTCCCGTGATCCATCCATTTATCTTCCTCTCCCTCTCCTTCTTCCCTTTCTTGCTGCCTCTGAACACACCGCCTCCATCTCTCAGTGCTCTCTTCTCCCCTCCAATTCCCACTAGGTGGCATGTGATGCAGTCACCCTTGCCTCTAGTTAGTCAATTAAGACATCATGTTTCATGCCTGTGCTGGTTCTCCCTGCTCCCACCCTCCCGCACTTGATATTATTTTCCCAGTTCCATCTTGGCAACTATATTTATTTGAAAGAAATTTCGGGATAATTTGTTTTTCTAATTTTTGAGGTGCAATCTCCCGATGACAAGGGGGTTGGTTATTCAGGCTCCTGGCGCCAGCGATCAGGGACTGCACACGGAGATTTGTGCCGTGTGAGGAAATACTTCATTAGACTTGTATTCCACGAAGACACTTTCACTTCTTAACGCCTATGATTTTAATTAAAACCTGGAAAGTGAAGATTCCTCGGGTTGTATTAATGTTTTCATTTCCATTAGGATGGCAGAGTTTATAAACACGAGCAGGGTTTATAAATTAGACCCCGTGTGAATAATAAGTGCACAGTGCAGCAGAGAGCTAGTGTGGAGCAGCCCCATCTCTCTCTCTTTGGCTTGTGCTTGCTTTACAGTGTCCTCTGCTTGGCACAGGCTAGTCTGAGCCATTCATGGGTTCTTTGGAGACTTCGCTAAAAGCCCCTGCCACTCCTTTTGGGGGGCACTCTGTTCGCCAGGCCAAAGGGAGAGCAGTCAGATGTTTTAATCCGGGGCTTCCACAGTGACCCAGTGAAGGTGACTTTAGCCAGAGTCTAGGGTTTAATTATGAGCAGCTCAGAAAAGAGAGAGGAAAGCTGACTCTTAAATAATGTTCTTTCCCCTTGTCCTATCCTCTCCTGGCCCAGTTCACTGACAGCCACGCACACAGGTACACATAGTGACATAAACACACAAAGACAAGCCAGATCCAAATACATACATCAACTGCATGCAGTCGTCCATGCACAACATGGTAATAAGCCCACACCTCTAATCGTGCATACATATGAAACACAGAGTCCTCCATGGACACACTATTATGGATAAACTGCGCTTGTTTAGCAGGTAGAGAGAATCCCCTTCTAACACGCAGGCACTTGGTAGCGCACTCATAGTGTGACATAAAATGGAGGAGGCGCTCATGCACCCACTCTGATCTAAACACACTTACACTTGGTTGTGCAACAGACAGACTGTCAGCATTGGTAGTAGCAATATCTTGCACTCACCTATCACTTTTTATCCAAGGACAGCAAAGCATTTCACAAAGATGGGCGTAATTCCCATTTCATGTGCAGGGAAACTGAGGCACGAAGACACAATATGCCCAAACTCTCACAGCAAATCACTGGCAGAAGCCGGAATAGAACTCTGATCTCATGATTTCTACTTTCGAGCTCTGAGCCCTGCAGCTTGCAGGGACCATCTCCACGCCCACTGATAAACATGCAACAACCTTGTGGCAATAACAACCCCTTCTTCTATGGAAAAGTAATAGATTAGGAAAGTATTTAGTTATTTATAAATGTTTTGCCTGCGGCATTAGTCCCTGAGGGTTGGTTCCTATTTCCTCGTACTCTCTTCATATGTAGCAGTGGCTGCCAATAGAGGCTGCTAACATGGCTATGACTTATTACCAGTTGCTCTTACAAACATGTAGGTCTATCTTTCCAACAGCCTGAATGTTTCTAGGGCACGTGGAGCCAAAGCCATGTAACCTGACAGGTCTCTGTGAATCAATGGCAGGTATTTCAAGGAACCCAGTATGGGAACCTCTGCATTAGTGCTAATGTTATTATTCTGCAGTCCTAACAGCGACGGGATAGATGGTGTCTCCTCCAGCACAGCACTCCCTAGCATGAGTCTGGGGCATTGGTTCAGCACTGACTCAGCTTGAATTAGCCATGTGAATTCCTGCAGCCCCATGGGTTTTCCTTAGAAATCTCCCACCCCAGCACCAACCTGGCTCCTCCTGGGTTAGTGAATTAGATCTGACCCCATCACAGCTCAATGCAGCATGCTGGCATGACAAGGAGGATGTAACACGCCCTCTGGACGTGCCTGATTTTTTTCTCTCTGGTAGGTGTTGGTTATTTCAACAGAGCAGTGAAGTTCCAGAGAAAGGAGGAGGGTGGGCATATCATCAGCCTCTGTCTCCTTGAGCCCAGTACGGTTGTTATTGAGATATCCTTCCAAGCAGCTTAAATAGAAACGTCTGGTGACAAAATGAAAACAAATGGAGAAGCCAGTGAGACTCACTCAAGGGGCTTCCCTTTGCCGGCACTGCCAGCCCAAGTGGGAGAGGCAAGCTGGCACTTCCAGCCCCAGTAATGTATCTGAGTCTGCAGAGGGGGAAGTGGGAGGGAATGGCTTCTAGTGTTGTTCTACAGACTCTCTTGACATTGCTGAACCCATTAGAGGCCATTATTTAGACTGTCTGAGAACACGGGCGCTCTCCTTCTTGAAGGGCTCTGGGCCACTTCATCCCCTCCGAGAGAGAGGAAAACTGCCCATCAATCATAGTAACGTTAACAGCTCCCCCTTGGAAATCTACAGCACGGCAGCTCAGCCCACCTTGCTTGTTGCCACAAATAGGTTCAAGGGGACTTTAACAGTGTCTGGGAAATTGTACCGCTGCTTTTCTTCCTTTAAAACCTTTTCTTTCTCTCTCCTCTCTCCCCACTTCCCTGCCATTTTACTTACTTCCCTGCAGGTTCAAAACATTGTACAGATCATTTATGTGTGAAACCAGGACATTATCTTAATCTTTATTTTATTTCCAAAGTATTTCCCACAACACTGTGGACCATCCTCTGGCCCAGCCTGACCCCCTTATCCCACCCTGCTCCAAATATGCTTTGCCTTTGATTGGGAGGATGACTGATTTCTGGGAATACAGATTTAGCCATATTAGATCAGACCATCAGTCCATCCAGTCTGGTATTCTGTCCCCAGCCCTCACCCACATTTAAAGGTTTTGAGGAAAGTGGATAAGTGATGATATTATAATGCATTTCACCAGCTGAGCAATGTTGTGTAGGGGGGTGCACCGCTGGATCAGGCGGATTCTCTGAAGGTGCTGGGGGTGTGAATGGCCCTTAGGGGCAGGTGCCAGGGACCAGGTGCAGAAGTTAGAGAGAGCAGCACCGCACACACACAAAGCAATATTTATCCGAGAGGTTTCTCCAGAGCTTGCAGGAAAAGGAAATTTTCCTGCCATGGAAAAAAAATCAAAATTTAAAAAAAAAAAAAAAAAAATTCACCCCAAATGGGGGCAAACGGCCAATAATTCAAAATTTCTGGGTGGGGGTGTTGTGAAAAAATGTATTTCAGGAGGACTGAAACAGAATCCCTTGGCTTGCTCCTTGGGGCAGCTGGCTCTCTGGGAGGCCATGAGTCAGGCAGCCGCCCAGGGAGTCAGGCAGCCGGGGAAGCCAGTTGCCCAGACAGCTGGCCAATGAGCTGTTGAGCCTGGAAGCTCAGGAACTCTGACTCCCAAGTTCCCCCTTCCCCTTCCCCCGCCCCCCAGGATGATCTGCTGAAGAGCTGTGAGCCCAGAGAGCCCTGGTTTTGGGGCAGCCCACCAGGATGTAGCAGAGGAGCTGGGCAGCCCAACAACCCTGGAAGGCCAGCAGCAGCCACCCCTGCCTAGTTTCTGTTGCAAGTTTTGACTAGATTGACATGTTCCCATGGAAAATTTCAGTTTAATCCCATCATGACTTTCTGGTGGAAAATGGTTGTGTCAGAAAATTACTGGCCATTTCTCCAGGTTTTCCCATGATTGTCCTTTCTTTGAGGCAGCTGTCCCAGGAAATCGGTAAGAGGTGCTCAGAACATGCAGCCAACTGTCCAATTTTATGGGCTCAGGATCATCCCGGATGTCCTGGGTTGTTCTATATTTTAGAGGTGACAACCCTAGTTACCAGTTCAAATGTGACAGAAGTCAGTTGTGACTGTTATCATCTGAGGAATGTATTGTGGCCCATGTGAAATGGCTTTGGTGAATCTCTGGCCTTGTCGTCACTGCTTAAAAAAAAAAAAAAGTGTATTTTTGTACCTCAGCAACTAATGAATGTGAGATATTATTTTGAGGTCAAAATGATGAAGGTAAGGCACTGTAGTTTTACCTTGAGGTGTGGTCAATCCCAGGTGGGTGTGTAGTACTGATCTCTAGAGTTTTTACCTTAGGATAGCTGGTACATGTTCCTTACCCTAGGGTAAAACATGTGGGGGAAAATGAAATTTAATGCTGAAATGACACAAAATGCAGCATGTCAGGTCATTTCAACAAACGAAAATGAAATATTTTGATTTTGGGAATGCCAAATTATTCCCTGTATCTCCAAAAAAAAAAAAAAAAAAAGTAAAAGCAAAACATTTTGGAATTTCAGTATTTTGGAATGTGTGCGCCCTGGAAAATTTCAAATTTCTGTTCTCTTTTGAGACAAAACCAAAGGTTGACCTGTTGGATTTTTGGGTGGGACAGGAATTCTGAATTTCGCTTAGCTCTAGTATAGTTGTAAACACTAATCTGGACATTCCACACACATTTGTTCCAGAGCACAAACATTTGTGATTTACTGGGTGGCAAACTAGGAATGTCTAGAGTAGTGTTTACAAATGTGTATGTTAAATCCAGCTAATTGGTGAGCAATTAACTTGAGTTAAAACAAGTGCAAAGTCTAGACAAAGCCTGAGTGTGTGTTTGTGGTTTGATAAGCAGATTTTCTCTGAAATGCCTTGTGGACTTCTCTTCACTAACCCTGCCGGGGAAATGGAAAAGGGATTTTAAATAACTGGAATAAAAAGTGTGTGCTTGCCAGTGAAAGGGAAGAGCCTCCTTCAGGGTAATGGAGATTTGAAAAGAAGGGGCATGAGCCCTTCCAGTCATATGCTTTGCTGGGCAGGGCTTCTGCTGTGAACTGCAATGGAAATGGCAGTGTTCTGGGAACGGATTCACTCAGTATTACAGAACTCCCTCTGTTGCAGCATCAGCTGCTCCTAGGCTATTCTGAGCAGTTCTGCTTTGCCTATGGCTTTCTACATCCCCTTTTGGAGATGTACCTATCTCCTAGAACTGGAAGGGACCCTGAAAGGTCATCGACTCCAGCCCCCTGCCTTCACTAGCAGGACCAAATATTGATTTTGCCCCAGATCCCTAAGTGGCCCCCTCAAGGATTGACCTCTCAACCCCGGGTTTAGCAGGCCAATGCTCAGGGTATGCATGGAGTGTTTGTGAATGTATAGTCTACCTATTGAACTACCATTATTTTATCTCTTGATTCGACAGATCTCTTCATTGCCCAGCTGAGTGTCAAGCTGATGGGACAGGCACGCTATCTTAATTAATAGTATTTATTGTATTCTTATAAATAAGTGTGCAGAACAAAAGGTATGCATGCATCCCATAAACTTAGCAAGTCAAATTTATTGTGGTTGTTAATTATTTGCATCTCCGTCAGGGAGTGGATTGCTGAGAAGCCCGGTGCGGCTGCCCTGTTCCAGACGGGGAACTGAGGGGCGGGGCAAAGAGGCAGCCAGGCTCCCCCTGGGGAGCGGGACTACCGGCAGGGAGCTGTGCTCAGAGCTTTGGCTCTCAGCCCCCGCACACTGCTCCTCGTAAGCTGGTGGAGACACTCCTGTTGGTGGTGCTTATCCTTACCAGAAGAAGGGCAGTGTGGACATGAACCACTGCAGTAATTACTGTGATGGCTGTAAGTCGATCTAACATAGATTGACTTAAGTTTATAGTGTAGACATGCTCATAAACAGTGATCATCATGTGACCATAAAAGGACTTCAACCCACTGAAGTGAACTGCTCACCTTTCCTTCCCCCAAGTACCATGTGTGTTCCATCCCCCCATACTAAAGGTCTGATGAGGTTCAACAAGGACAAGTGCAGAGTCCTGCACTTAGGACGGAAGAATCCCATGCACTGCTACAGACTAGGGACCAAATGGCTAGGCAGCAGTTATGCAGAAAAAGACCTAGGGGTTACAGTGGACAAGAAGCTGGATATGAGTAGACAGTGTGCCCTTGTTGCCAAGAAGGCTAACGGCATTTTGGACTGTATAAGTAGGGGCATTGCCAGCAGATCGAGGGACGTGATCATTCCCCTCTATTCGACACTGGTGAGGCCTCATCTGGAGTACTGCATCCAGTTTTGGCCCTCACTCCACAAGAAGGATTTGGAAAAATTGGAAAGAGTCCAGCAGAGGGCAACAAAAATGATTAGGGGACTGGAGCACATGACTTATGAGGAGAGGCTGAGGGAACTGGGATTGTTTAGTCTGCAGAAGAGAAGAATGAGGGGGGATTTGATAGCTGCTTTCAACTACCTGAAAGGGGGTTCCAAAGAGGATGGATCTAACTGTTCTCAGTGGTACCAGATGACAGAATAAGGAGTAATAGTCTCAAGTTGCAGTGGGGGAGGTTTAGGTTGGATATTAGGAAAAACTAGGAGGGTGGTGAAGCACTGGAATGGGTTACCTAGGGAGGTGGGGAATCTCCTTCCTTAGAGGTTTTTAAGGTCAGGCTTTACAAAGCCCTGGCTGGGATGATTTAGTTGGGGATTGGTCTTGCTTTGAGCAGGGGGTTGGACTAGATGACCTCCTGAGGTCCCTTCCAACCCTGATATTCTATGATTCCATGGGAAAACAGGCCTTTCAGCATGTCCTGAGGGGAATCAAAGCCTGGTTGTGTTTAACCAACATGAGTTCAAGAACCAAGGGCTTTTCATAACAATGTCCTAATAAACACCTACCTTTTTAAACTAACTGTCACGCTGAGAGATTCAATTGATCACAGCTGCCACAGTATCACTTGGGGAGAGGTGAGGTTTTTAGCTAATTAGTGCCCAAAGTATGTAGAGCATCACAGGTGAAAATCAACACCTTACAACTGTCACCAGAAAATCAGTTGGTTTCCACTGCAGCTCACAGAGAACAGGCATAACGCAAAACCTCCTAGAAACCCCTCCACTTAATAAGTGGTCCCCTGCATTCTGCACTAGCCTCTGTTTGCCCGAAGCTGGGAAAGGTCAACAGGTGATGGATTACTTGATGATTACCTGTTCTGTTCATTCCCTCTGGGGCACCTGCCATTGGCCACTGTCAGTAGACAGGATACTGGGCTAGATGGACCTTTGGTTGGACCCAGTATGGCTGTTCTTATGTTCTTACTAGCAGCCATTTCGGAGTGATTTGAAGGTGCAGTGATCCAAACTTGAAGTCACAAAGACCTGGGTAACCAAGATGACAATGAAAATGAAAGGCAAGGATGAGGCCTTCTAGCTAATTGCAGATGATGATTGCGCTTGGCCTCTACCCCTACCTGATCCCCAGGGGGGTGGCTGTGGATCCAAGAGGACTCCTCTAGCAGTGTTAGCATCATAAATCATTTGCAGTCTGAGATGATCAGGTCTCATCCCCTGGGAGAGGGGCCATTGCTTTCTGACTCCAGTTCTCCATTTGGTTCAATCAGCTGCATGTATGGATTTTCCAGGTGGTGACTGCAATGTTAGCAGCTTTAGGTGAGTACTTTAATCTGTCCTTCAAAGGCATTGACCTTCATACAGATGACAGTAGACAAATGCACCTACTACGTAGGGGCTATCAAAGTATGACACCAGTGGTAGTTACTTGTTATCCTGCAGTGGGATAATAGGAACTCAGGAGTCCTGACTCTCAGTCCCCTGCTCGAACCATTAGACACACCCTCTTTAAAGGAGATTTCCAAAGTGGTGGGAAGGAGGCAAAGAATCAGAGGAAATTGCCCAGAATTTGCACCAGCAACTGAAGAACAGTGCTGTGTATTGAGGTGTTTGAAATGAAAGTGGTTCTGCCTGCCCCAATCACCTCTAGTGGAACTAGTTTCTTTGGTGCATAAATATTTAAAAGAAATGTTCCTAGAAAGCAGAGTTGGCGCCATGTCTGAATTTTCCCAAGGTTCTAGGTTATCTGGGAGTTCAGTTCAGGCCGATCTGTACTATTTATTATGTATTCATAGGTGTAAAAGACCTTTAAAAATTGGTTTCTGACAAGCCACTGTATAAGTGTAGCAATATACTACAGGTGTGTGTATACTGGGAGGAAACCTGTGTTATTGCAGAGTCCCTCCTCTCTCTTCCTCCACCCTCCCTATGCCTCTTAACTGTTTCTTATTGTAAATCACAGCCCTACGCCTGTTCTCCTATGGCAAGATAGGAATAATTCCCAGTGACTTCAGTTGTATCCTTCTGAGGGGGGAAGAATAGAACTCTCTGTTTTCTTGTCTCTCTCATTTTGTGTCTTTGTTACATATTAAAAAGGCTCAAACCTCTGGCTCTGGGAGGGTTAAGTCTAGCCTACCTCTCCCTCTTTGATCTGTCTCTGCACATTCGCTTTATCCTCCTCCCTCCCCCTCCTGATCACACTTACATGGGCTTTCCTCCTACAGTAAGCACTTTTGGACAATGAATTACTGTCCATGTGTTTCTCTCAATTCCCTGGAGACATGACATAGTCTAGTACTCAGCCCAGAGGGAACCTGTTCCTTTCTGATAGGCAGCTGGCAAGTGCCTTACTGGGATGGCGGAAGATTACAAAAATCTGTTAAAAGGGAAAGAGCCAATGTACCCTATTGAGATATACATGTATAGCGAATATAAGCACACACAGACCCCTTCTCACCCCACTCACCCAGGTGGAAGGTGTCCCCATGGAATAAATTGCAGTGCCTCACCTGCACTCTGCCCACTCATTCACCTCCCTGGGACTTATTCTGATATTCTAAACTCATGACTTGCTTCAAACAGTTGCCATTTACAAAATAAATAAAAACATAAAAGAGAATGAAAAAAAAATCAGCCCTATGTGAGAAATGTTTCTTCTCCTCCCAAATCTACAGTTACACCTCACCCCCCAATTGTTTTGGCAAAACTCAGGCCTAGGCCAGTGACAGATTTAAAGTCTGATATCTCGTGACTCTGCAGGGCTACAAATGGGGGCTGTATCCCACCAGAAGATGGAGATTCCCAGCAAGCCTTGGAAAGGCCCGGGATAGATCAGGCTTTACAGTCATAACATAGCTCTGTTTAGGAAGGGGATTTTAGGTCATTTTCAGACATGTGTTAAATGCACACTTTCTAATGTTTTCTCTCTTTCTCTGAGCCCTGCAGAGTTAGACTCATGATAGTTAAGGGCCTGATCAAAAGTCCATTGAAGTCAATGAAAAGACTTCCATTAGGGTGACCAGATCGCAAGAGTGAAATATTAGGACACATGGGTTGAGCTGGGGGGAGGAGGGGGGAGAAGAGACAGACACAGCTGCACAGCCCTGACTGGAGCCAGAGGCACACTGGTCTGCCTGGCCCTGTGCTACCAGCATGCCCCTTCCTGTTGAGGGTGGGCCCATGCTGTGCCACACAGCGCCCCCTGGATCCACTATGCCCAGAGTCCCCCTACAACCCTTCCACCATAAATGCATAGTCCTGTGCACACACACCCTGCCCAGTGCCCTCCTGCCCACAGCCCCACCACAGCTGCTGAGCACCCCACACAGAACCCCCCACTTGCTAGTTTCCCAATACACACAGATTTCCCCTCCCTCCCTTCCTTCCTCCCTTCAGTGCCCTTCACCACAGCCCCACCACCACAACTACACAATGCCATACACAGACCCACACTACCCAATGCCCTGACACACACAGATCTCCCCCACTGCCCAGCACCCCCCAACAGGCCCCCACTGTCTAGCACCCCAAAACACACAAACCTCCCCCACTGCCCAGCGCCCTCCACACCCTCTCAGCCCAGCGCCCCACACACACCTCCCAGACACTCACTCCATCAAACCCTGCCCCCTTCCCTGGCCGCACTCACCAGCCCTGCTGGGAGGTCTCTGGCTCCTAGGGTGAGAGCGGCGAGGGGAGTCTCCAGACTCTCCATGTGCTGCGCCCGCCACAAGCGCGAGCTCTGTGGCTGCCATTGGCTGGGGAAAACGCCAATGGGAGCTGCCAGAGCCGCGGAGCGGGGCTTGCAGGCGCCAGCGGCAGGCAGAGGCCCCCCACCCCCAACAGCCAGAGGGACCTGCCAGGGGGCGAGGTCGAGAGTCCCGGTGGTGCTCACCTGAGACGGCTCCCATCCCAGGAAGCATCCAGCAGGCTGGTTCCTCTGGCTCCTAGGGTTGCGGGGTCGGGTCGGGGGGGGATGGTGGAGGGCTCTCTGCCCACTCCCAGCACCTGCAAGCCCCGCCCTTGCAGCACACGGCACTTTTGCCGGCAGGCAGGCGCCGGGAGCTGCCCCAGGAAGCGATGAGCGGCAGTGCCGTGGCTGCGGTCCAGACGGTCCCCGATATCGGGACAAAGGGTGTCCTGACAGATGTAAGGTTGGGACGCGGGACAAGTCCCCTAAAATCGGGACAGTCCCGATTAAAATTGGGACGTCTGGTCACCCTAACTCCCATTGACTTCAGTGAGCTTTGGGTCAGGCCATAAGGCCACCTGTCTTTATTGGTGGAAGCATCCAAGAAATAATTCTAATAAAATGTGTAAAATTCCCATAAGTATTCCTAAAACAGTAGGGAGGATTTCGGTAACCTACATAGCACATGCAATATAAATGACCTCGGGTTGATATGGTGTTAGGTTTCATTGGCACTGATTTGGGTGGCCCAAATAAATTACTCATGGCTTTACTACTTATAGGTAAAACATTCGCCCCCAACTCATGTCCATAAAATCTTTTAATGACACCCCAACATCGTGTATTTCCATAAAATACATGATTGAGTTTGGTGTTACAAACTGTTTGAGATTTTTTTTTTAAATGGCATGGAAGTATTTTTTATATGCCTGCAAATGTAGAGCCAGTTGTCTTAGTTACCCCGTAAGTCCAGCTATGTCCAGCTTCCTCAGAGGGGGAGGACTTCAGGCACCTCTAAAAAGAATGAGAATACTGTACACATATTGTCACCCCAAAAGGGTTGTGAAGGTGCAGTGATTTTGGAGGGCCAGGGTAGGCGGTCATACATGGCCAGGTGTTCAAAAGTGTCACACCCAATGTGGTGAGCTCGGTGGAAAATCTAGACAATTTGTTGCCTACATGGAAGTCAGCTCTTTTGAAAATCTGGATGCTGAGCACTGTGTCTGCCCCTGACCTGGTTATCAAGATAAGACTATCCCTGTTTAACATCAGAAGAGCTTTCGTCCTGCAAAACTGAATATGCTTCATTTCCAAAAGCCCGAGCATGATGTTAGGAAGCGCTGTTCTGCTAGAGGTGCCTTCCTTAACCACTGGGATGCATTCAATCATCTCCGCCTGGGATTATGAATTCTGTGCGAGAGGAGATGCTGTCCTTCATAATATAGATGTGATCCATGACATGATACAAGATGTGAGCCGTGTAGCCTCCATTTCCTGATGATGGATCCTGCTTCTCCCAGGATCTCATTGGAAGTGTCACACTTTTGGATGTGGTATATAAAAACCTATGAAAGAAAGATGGATGGGATGAATGGAGTGAGCCGAGGGAGAGTAAGATCAGATGAATGGAGGGAACAGAGAGAGAGTAACATCAGATGAGCAGAGGGAGCCTTGTCAAAGATCTCCAGAAATTAATAGTGAACATCCCCTGTGTCCTTGCTCAGTGATGCTACTGATACGCTCTGAAAGAAAACCTGGTACCCTATCCAAACGTAGCCGTGGAAGTGAGATGCTTCATTGATGCTGGGGATGGGGTTGTGTGCTTTAAGTGCCTGTGCCTCTCCTCTCAGGGCTTCCCTGGGGAGGTATGTACACTATCATTACTGAATCATTCAGTGTTGGCGAGTGCCTGAGACTGTCAAGCTTTTGAGTTAAATCTACTCATAACCATTGCAAAGCCATTTTGATGTGTATGACAGTTAAAACCTCTTACAGTGAAATCATTTATTACAATCTAACATTTCACTACAGCGGCAGTAGGTCCTCCTAGGTAATCCCAGAGAAAGATCAAATTGAATTGTAAAAGGTGTTTTCTTGTAATGGGGATGCTAAGCACTTAACCCCTATGATGCCTTAGGGGTGCCAACGCTCCATCCAATGACAGAGAACTTCTAGGGACTGCAGAAAGGGGTCCAGGATATCCAGGAAATCACAGAGCTGGAAATGGCCTGTCAGGAAATCAAGCTTCTTTGCTGCAATATAATCTCCAGTCCAGGTTTGCATGCCACAAGCAAAGGGGCTTCCACCACCTTGCTTGGGAGAACATTAAACATTCTAATATATTATCTCACTTTGAGGAAGAATACCCTGAAATTCAGCCTCAATTTTCATTTGCTCAGTCTAGAGTCCTAGATTATAAATTCAGAAGGGACCATTGTGATCTAGTCTGACCTCCTGTATAACACAGGCAATAGAACTGCCCCAAAATAATTCCTAGAGCAGATCATTTGGAAAAATATCCAGTCTTGGTTTAAAAATTGTCAGTGATGGAGAATCAACCCGTGATTCTTGGTAAATTGTTCCAATGGTTAATTATTTTCACCATTAAAAATGTGTGCCTTATTTCCAGTCTGACTTTGTCTAGCTTCAGCTTCCAGTCATTGGATCGTCTTACATATTTCTCTCCTAGACTGAAGAGCCCATTGTTAAATATTTGTTCCTCGTGTAGGTACTTATCGACTGTAAGCAAGTCACCCCTTAACCTTCTCTTTGTTAATCTTTTAATCATCCTTGTGGCTCTTCACCGAACCCTCTCTAATTTTATCAATATCCTGCTTGAATTGTGAACACCAGAGCTGGACACAGTATTCCAGCATCGCCCCAGTGCTAAATACAGAGATTAATATAATTTACTCAAGATTCCCCTGTTTATGCATCCCGGGATTACATTAGCTCTTTTGGCCACAGCATCATACTGGGAGCTCATATTCAGCTGATTATCCAGCATAACCGCCTTGTTTCACCTAACCAAAAAAAAAAAAAGCACTTATTTTGCTCCATTCTAGTCACACATGTTGTCACTTATTGAGAGAGAGAGAGACTGAAGGTGAAAATTTCAAATATCATTAAAACTCAGGGGTGACCAGGTCCGGCGTTCTGCTTTGGACCCATCTTACGAGCAAGATGGAAGCCAACAGCCCTGGGTTCGGAAATGGCAATTGTGCGGTCTCCCAAGCACATCTTAAAGTATGGGCAGCAATCGGAAGCATGAGAATTCCCACCCAAGAAAGGCAGAGAATGTTGCACTGAGCTATTTAGGCAGAGCATTCTCAATACAGAAACCGAGCAGAGAGGAAAGGCCTATACTCTAATGAGCTGCAATTAAGGTTATCACAGGATACGCTCAATTGCAACAAGCCTGGCTGCCAGATGATGAAAAGAGTCTTTGAATATCTTTGAGGTCTATGTGGCATCCTTGCAGCATGAAGCTGTTAAGCCATCTTATGACACAGAGAGGGCTTGTCTCTGCTCTCAGTTACACCAGTGTAAATCGGAAATAACTCCACTGATGATGATGGAGTTACTGCAGTATAGAAATAGTGTCAGCAACAGCAGAATCGGGCCCCTAACCACTATCCCCGAGGATAACATGTGAAAGGTGAAAACCTACGCTTATCCTAAATGTGCTCTAATTAGAGTTGAGCCCAACATGAAATTTAGATTCAGACCACATGGACTAGAATCTTCCCAGAGTTTGGAGACCTACAGATCTGGGGATTTAGTTCAGCCAATCGCACAGATGGGGCCAGCATCTGGATCCAAACTTCCCCAACTCTTTTGGACAAAGTGCTGACCTAGAACTTTGATTTGAGCTCATCTCTAGCTCTGTTGAGCGCTTGTCGTAGTGGAAGAGGTGAATGACATGGAAGGAACTGCTAGCAAGAGTCAAGATGGAGGGAGAGTTTTGAATAAACATTAGCATGATATGGTTGCTATCACTGACCAAAAAAAAAAAGAAGCAAAGGGGTTCAGAAAGCAGATTGAGTGTGATAGGATGGAGGGGAAAGGGAAGGAGGTGAGAAAGAGGTAAGTGGTCTCAGAGGGGAAGACAGGACATCTGATAGGAGTGAAATACGGCTGATGGGCAAGCTGGAAATAACAGAAGAGGATGGGGGTTTTTTTGGTTGACTTCACTGGGCAGTCTGCAGTATCTTCCCTTCAGAAGGCACAGAAGAGAGTGAGGATGGATTTAGACCAAGACTCTTGGAACAAATTCTGTTCTCCCTAAAGCAGTTACATGGACGTAAGTGAGAGCAGAATTTGGCACTTGTTTTGCTGCTGACCTGGGCAGGCACAATTCTGTTGAGTTCAATGGACTTGCCTCTGTTCACACTAATGATGAGCAGAGCCCTGTGACTGTACCCTGTGTTAAAGGTGAAGAAAGGAGAAGAAATTGTGTAAATTGGGGCCCTCTCTAAGCCCCTGCCAAAGCACTTCATTCCTGACCTGCAGCCCCCCTGCTATCCCAGTCCTGCTGAATTCTTCAGTGGTGAAGGCCAGTCCTGCTAAATTGGATGAGTGCCATGTGATGTGAGCAAACATCCCCTTTGGACAGAGTTGAGACCTATCAAACTCATTTTACTTAGATGAGCCATACAGAGATTAGAAGCCAAGTTCCCAGTCGAAAGTGCTAGTGCATTGGTTTAACACAACAGTAAGCCTTGTGGGAAACATTTCATTTGCTCCTTTGGTAAAGAGTCCACGGGTAGGACTTCTGGCCTGCAAGACGAGTGTCCTGACCAGCAGCAATGAAGTTTGAGATGAGTCTTACACCATCTGCTCTGAAGTCTGACCCACTGGGTTGGGACGTAACCACTTCATCTTGAAGTACAAAGCATTAATATGCTTGGTGAGTCCATCCAGGATGACGGTCCTGCCTTTCCTTGCTTACAGATCCCCAGGCTGGGCCCCATCTCTTTAACTTTCGCTGTTAGTAAATCACAAATGAAATGGAGTTTTCTTCAAAGTGACAGTTAAATCTTGGCCGCTCTCCGGGTGCTGTACCAGCATCGCTTCATTCTGTAATCCCTTTGCCCTCCATTCCTTGGCGCGGTGAGCACACGCTTGGAAACGTTGGAGTGACAAGCGATTTCTCTGCACTTGACACCTCTGCTGGGAGACTTGATTAAGTGAAAATATCATTGCCTTCCTTTTTCAGGTGTAGAGTGTGAAATACACCCAAGGAATGAGCTGGTGCTGGGAGGCATTACAATGCTCTACTGCCCTCCCCTGTCTTACATGTCAATGCCCTTGCTGTGTGCCACTCATGGTTAGTTCTTAGGGAATCTGAGGGTTTTCCCTACTGCTTTAAAATTGGCAGTGAGGCAAACTACATAGGTTTTCTTCCACAGCCAGTGCCTGTGCATTATTCTTTGCAGCGCCTCCTGCTGGGAAAGTTTAGGACTAGAGTAACTGTGAGCTTCTTACACCAAGTGCTCCTAGATCATTCTTTCCAGCATCTCTCACCATGTCCTGAGTGACACTTACTCCAGTTCTCGGGATTATTAGTATTCAGTGGTAGACTCTTAAGCAAAACCTGAGAAAGGAATTAGTCCGTCAATAAGAATGAATACACCGGACAGTGATTTATGCAGATCCTGTACTCAAAGTGACTGAGCTTGTTTCATCTGCATCTCTCAGGCGTGTTCCCAGAGCCGATACACAAACTCTCATTTAAAGGAACATTACAGCTGTGTGATCATTTGTACAACTCCCAAATCCATGCAAACACAGCTATACCCAGAAGACAGGCTCAAGTAAAAATGCATGCATCTGTCATTTTTACAAAACCCAAAGGGTAAGAGAGAAACTCAGGGCAGAGGCACATGGCCTCAGATACAGCACACAGATGCATCACACCTGCTCATGCACACAGCATCCAAAACATGCACATAACTATGCAGATGCTACACCACACAGCTAGAAACCCATATGGAAATACACGCACAGCCATATAAGCACAATACATGCACACGGATTCAGAGATGTGTAGAGGGTGGACAACATTCTAATTTGTGAAAACCGGACATTAAGCACCAGAGCTTCCGCCACCCCCTGCTCTGCCTCTTACCTCCAGGAGGCCCCTATGCTCATCGCCCCATTGCTCGCTGTTCTCTCTCTTCACCTCCCACCCTCCACCACCTGAGCAGGGCTGGTGCAGGGGTGACTGGGACAGGATGGGGAGGGAGAGCCTCACTCTGGGGGTGTGAGGGGTGACTGAGGCAGGATGTTTGAAAGAGAGCTGAACTCCAGAGGTAGAGGGGTGACTGGGGCAGGACAGGGCGCAGCACCCTAGGTGCGGGGCACAAAGGAGACTGAAAAGGGGGCACAAACAGTGAACCTGGCCACCGGCCCCAATCCTCAAATGAGTTTCAGGATCCCTCCCCCCAGGCACGGGCCACCGATTCCTCTCTCTGCCAGAGCCAGGCAGTTCCAGAGTGCTCCTCCAACTCCAGCTGCCCTACTGACAGCGAAACAGAAGCCGTTTGCAGATGGTTATTCAGGTAACTGGACTTTTGGTGTCTGGTCAGTACTGCTGACGACACTACCAGGTTCCCTTTTTAACTGGACTTTCCAGTCGAAAACCAGACACCTGGCAACCCTATATGTGTATATAAGGACTCACCCCTCATCCACTCTTAGAGACCACACCCACAAGCACAACAGCCAAAGCGCATGCACACAGAAGAAATAGAAATTTGTTCACATAAGCCAGGCCCTGAGAGCACAGGCGAGGTATACAGAATGATCTGATGGTAAGAGAAACAGGAGACTGGGTTGTTTTCCGCATAGTGCCACTGATTCATTGTGTGCCCTTGAGCCTGTCATTTCGCACCTCGGCGCCTTGGCTTCTCCATCTGCAAACTAGGATGATGCCACTCTTGTGATTTTATGGTGACTCTGGTGATATTTTGTGTTTTATTGGAAGCCTCAGCTCCTGGAGAGAGGTGATTCTCAGTTTTCATTACGAAAAAGTGCCTAGGCCTCATTGTGGCAGACCAACATTTGAAAATGTGACTTGCGTGCATCCTAAAGGCTCCAAAACCAGAAGGCAGAGAAAATGCACCTCAAATTTGTTATTGTTTTGAATTCTTCATGCTGATTTTGCCAATTGCATGATTTGGGGGGGCCTGGCTCATGATTTTTGGGTGGTGGGGGGCTAATGATACTGTAATACTGACCTTATTGGGATGTTGTGAGGCTTCTTTAATGAACGTTGGTTAAAACACCCTGAGACCCTCATATTAAAGGTGCCGTTGATGTGCAAACCATTGTTGTGCAGATACACTCTCATAGAGGAACACACAGAGAGAGACCGTCTGCCCACATCCATGTCCCTACCAGGGAACAACTGCCTCTGGAACAGGCCCTGTTATAAGTATTTATTGTTTACCTGATGTCAGCACCTAGAAGCCCTAGTTGGTCAGGTTCTGTTGTGTGAGGGGCTGAGAATAAAAGGCACACACTGCCCCTAAGACTTTATAATCTTAAAAGCATGTGAAACCAACAAGCAGAAGGGGGAGATACAGAGGGAAGGAAGGGTGAGGTTATAATAATAGGAACATGTGTTTTCCCTAGACTAGCTGTGTGCACAATTCTTGAACTCCCCGTTGCCTTTGTGCCTGCCCCCTACTTGCTCTGGCCAAGCTGCCTCTGGGTCAGGCACCACCCGTACTGCTCGCTCTGCTTCAGATGCCTCTTGTCTAAGATTTTGAGGTATTAATCCAAACCTGAACCCTTCAAGTTGGTAGGTCCCCTTCTACCACCACTACAGTTAGCATGGGTTATCTTCCTACCCTTCAGTCTCGGCAGGGGCTCACAACCCCAGAGGAGAGGACAAGAAGTGAACAGCGGCTGAACACCTTTAGATTTGGGGCCTTTCTCTCAGAATCGAGACATATGGCTGGGCTGGTGTGGGAGAAGCTTGTCCTGCCCTCTCCCAATGCCTTTCCCATGCTATCCATAACAGAAGCATGCCAGTGTTGCTGACTCTCAAGGTTTTATCACAAGTCTCGTGAAAGTTGGTGTTTTTCAGAAAGCCCTCACTTTTGGAAGCAAGAGATTGCTTAAGAATCTCAGCTTTCATTAAACTAAAAAGGAAGTTTCTTGTCCTCAGGGTTACAGAGAAAAGCTTGAAAACATAACCTGAGGGCAACCTCGAGAACCAGAAGACAAAGAAAATGAGACCAATCTCATGATTCTGCAGGGCCTGACTTGTGATTTTTGAACAGGTGTGGTAGGCAATACTGCATAGCCTGGGCTGCCAGTCTAGCTTCTCTCACAACCATCATATTTATGCAAAGTTAAACCACACAAATATATTTGTGACTCAGAAGCGCCTCCCACCTGATGTTACAAGTGAGATGAAGGAAAAAGGTTTGAGCTGCTTCCCAGAGTTCCTGTTCTCCCAGGCCAGCTGTATTCTTGAGCAGCTTCCCTTACAACTGTTGTCATTACTATTATATACGTATACATACAGATATACTGCTCTCCCTGCACTGCTGAGAGATGCACCGGGGGTTTATCTGTGTAATGAGAAAAGGGAGCTAGGGAGGAGCACGGGTATTTTCCTCTCACTTGGCTTGTATCTCATTTTGATATTCATTATAAAAGATCCTTTCAAATATTTAAATGAATGTGCGCTCAAATATCAGTTCTTCAGCATATATTGTATGTGACAGAATCACTGCTTTATATCTCTCATGCTCCGTGATGTTCTGCTGGATCTACTCCCCACAGTGACTTAATCTGGGAAAGGCTGGGACGGGCGCAGCAGGAACTGGGATCTCCTCCTCAGCCAGAGCTCCTATATCATCTCCTGTTGGGGGGAGAGTGAGACTGGAGTAGAATGAGCTCTCCTATAGTCCGCGTTCCTGCACTGTTCCCTACAGCACGTCCTGCTGGGAGAGGCTGAGAGCTCAGAAGCTGTGAGCTCCCAGCAGCTGGCCCTCCTGCAGCATTCCAGATAGTGCCCCTTGCTGGGGTGGGTGGTGACCAGATAGCAAGTGTGAAAAATTGGGACACTGTGTGTGTGGGGGGAGGGGGGAGGGGGGCGTAATAGTTCTTCATATAAGATGCAGCCACTAATGTCGGGATATCTGGTCACCTTAGGGCAGAGGTCCCCAAACTGGGGGGTGCACCTACCTCAGGGGCCATGGAGGAACGGCCAGGGTAGGGTGACCAGATGTCCCGATTTTATAGGGACAGTCCCGATTTTTGGGTCTTTTTCTTATATAGGATCCTATTACCCCCCACCCCTGTCCCGATTTTTCACGCTTGCTGTCTGGTCACCCTAGGCCAGGGGGCGTGGCTGGGGCCTGGGCCAGCCCCCATGGGGAGTGGGGAGGGAGCACCGCTCAGCCACTTCCCACCCTCAGTCGTGTCCCCGGCCCTGTGCCTGTCCCCACCCCACTGTAGTCTGGCTGCGGCTCTGCCTCGGTCCCTGGCCATGGCCCCACCCCAAACCCATCTCCAGCTGCAGCCCCAGCCTCGGCACCCTTACCCTTCTCCATGTTCTCCCCCCAACCTTGGGGCTGCAGCCCCGGGGGGCGCGGACAGGAGTAAGGGGGGCATGACCCTCAAAAGTTTGGGGACCACTGCCCTAGGGGTAAGGTTTGGATTGGAATAGCTATGAGCTTAGCTAGTGGTCCTACCTCGTTCCCAACAGTGCCCCCTGCTGAGAGAAGTTGGGACTGGGATAGCTGTGTATACTCCTGCAGCCCACCCTCCTGCATCATCCCCTACAGTGTCTCTCTCTGGGAAACGCTGAACCTGGAAAACAATTAAGGAACACAAAGGACATTTAGTACAAGCTGTGAGCGGTGCACAGATTTATGGCATATACATGCCATCTTTCTAGGCTCACCCTGGTGTGACGAATCCCATCGGCTGACCGGGATGCTGGGTATGTTTTCTCGGTCAGCATTCGGCTGGGAATGAGCTTGCCATGCTGCAGGCGAGCCTTCCCTCCCCCTTCGTCCTTGGAAGGTCTGCTGTCTGTCAGGTGTGCCATCTAGCCATCTGTTACCAGCACCGAGCAGCTGGCACGATAGCCGTAAAGGCTGGCAGGAGCGGCCTTCCGGCGGCGTGAATGACAGCATGCGCCATTGGCTCCTTGGCAAACCGAACGGTACTTGTAGCTGGGAATTAGAGATTTGTAAACCTGCCGGTTCAAAGGCGGGTGGCATGGAGATGGCTCTAGCTGCCTCTCGCTGGGCACAGGGGCTGACTGAGCCCCTCTTGATGCACTCACACGTGCAGCAAGGTCTCAGCTGGAGCCTGCTGGCCGTGTGTGCCCGTGGGAAGCTTCCACTTCAGACACGGCATGTTCCAAAGCCTGAGGACATCTGCATAATGATTTCTTCCCATTATCTCTTCCTTGCTCTGCTCGAAGCGGGTCCATCTGCCCTGGCTCTGTCCCGGCTGGTGGTGATAGAGTGCTGTTCACCTGCAAAGAGCTGGCCACCTTTTCTCCCTCAGTCACTGCAACCATCAGCCTTCCTGGCTCTGCATGATAGCTGGGGTATGTCTGCACTGCAAGTGGGCTGGGAGACCGCAGCTGGGGTAGGCACACCTGCGCCAGCTTTAATCCAGCCAGCACTGTTAGAAAGAGCCGTGAGTTTGCAGCAGCCTGGGCTTCAGCGTGCACTGAACGAGTCTACCTGGAACCCTTGTAAGCACGTCCGTTGCTAGCCCACAGCGGGGTCTGTGCCACCGCGTCCTCACAGCTATTTTTAGGGGCACTAGCTAGATTAAACCTAGCACGGGTTTGCCCACCTGCGCTGCAGTCACGCCTACAATTGCTGCGTAGACATACCAACCGTCAGAGGGGGGAGGGGAGTGCCAATCCGGGGAGAGTGCAAGAGATCAAGGAACTGCTCCTTTCCACACATCAGCTCCCTGTGTTTTGGGAGAGAGGGAAAGGAGTATCCTGAGCAGCTTGTGTGTGTGTGTGAGAGAGAGAGCATTGAGGGGAAGATAGAGGCTGGAGGGAGAGCAGGAGAAGAGTCCAAGTGCAGGGTGCTTCCCTTTGGCCACAGTGCAGTCATATACTGTTGTGTTACCTCCAAGGGCTGAGGGCTGCTCAGTAAAGTGCTTTTTTGGTGATGTTTTCTGACACCTACACTCTGCACCTGCTGTTAGAGCCTCATGTGCAACAAGAGTGTTATAGGCCTATGGGGGGAAATGGAGGGGTTCTGTCTCTCCCCAAAGAAAAGTGGGGTGGCCTCTGCTCCACAAAGGGGCATTATCCTCCAGGAGCCCTTACTAATACATTGGGAATCACTTTTAGATCACTTCCATTCCTTACAATTAGAGAGGGGCTCAAACCAATCCCCTTGTTTGGACTGGCCCAGTGTCTGCCTTCACAGCTCGAACCACAGTGGAAACACTGATGCCGTATACTCTGAACTTTGGGAAAGTTTGGGTTTGGATGTGGATCCCAAACCCCCATCTGGGAAATGTTTTGATCTGGGTGGTTGTTTTTTGTGTGCCTCATGGCAGAGATGCAAACTTCAAAACAGGATCTAGTGATCAGATCCAGGGTTTGATTTTGAGATGGGCCAGAGCCCCAGAATTCACATCTGGGACATGCAGTATTGAACACGCTTCTATCACTTCTAGACATGTGGGGCAGCTTGTGGATTAGGGGTTCCAGCTTATGGTCCTGCCCTTTACAGAAACAAACCTACTGAGGAAATATAAACATGGATCTGGGTCCAGGTTTTGAATTGTCCCCCACAACATTTCCGGTGTATTTGGATATGGAGTTCTGGTTCAGGCCCAGCTCAAATGTGCCCATCCCCATGGTATCTGGGTGCCAGTCCCTGGCCTGAAGAGGGGTCTTGCTAAGGAGCTGTGTGGCCATTTTTTTGTCTGAACCACCAACATTCTGTTGGTGGGCAGGGTTGGGATAAAACTGGAACCATTTATCCATGTCAACACTTCACAGTGGGTCACTTTGTCTGCCCGACTCTGTCCCATTGCTCTAAGCTGGTGGCACAAGGAAAGAGAATCTGTCCTTGTCTACTCTACTTTGGTTTCACCTAGCGTCACGGTGTCAACGGCAGGGGGCGAGATGACAAAACTGACTCCTATGCCTGCAGTCCCCTGAGGACGGGGTGTTTTGGTGGCATGTCAGGGTGGAAAGGAGCATGGCCAGAATATGCTAACACCTGAAGTAATCTGCTCTGGTGGACAGTCTCTTCAGGACTGCTCCACAGGCTGCTCTAAGCTGTGCCTGGGCCGGAGAAGCAGGGGGTCACAGCAGGGTGCCGGATGGACCTAACACCTTGTGCTGCACAAGTGGACCCAGTACAGTAGGGAATCTAGCCTGGAATCTCTTCAACGTGCCTAGCTGCTCATTTATCTTTTCCGTGCTGGTATTCAGGGTGGCTGGGCAGGGACCTCTCAGTGTCATTCCATCATCCCCTGTGGGAAATCTGGCCTTGGTGATTTGAGTCTGTGATGCCCTCACTTTAGAGCTGTGAGAAATGCCCCTGTGAGAGTCAGGGCTGAAACCCCAGCCCTCACCCGCCCCTCCAAGTTGGTCTCACCTTCCCCAGACGTCATTTCAGGAATGGAGCTGATGAGACGTGATGCAAATTGTTTGGCACATCATCCGCCCTTGGAGGAGGGAGCCACCGATTGCCACAATTTATGAGCTACTTTGATGGCACGGCTGTGCTGCTGCTGCTCGTCCTGTGTGGGAGATCTGAACCAATTGACAAGTAGATTAATACGGGGAAGCTTTTGCTGAGATCAGTTACCTCCAAAGGGATAATCATTTATCACTAAATTACTTTCTGTAAGCCAGGTAATTTCTGATCAACACGCACAAACACATAGCAGTGGTGTGATGTTAGCAAGAATCCTGTTCCCCGGGCCGGCAACCAGTGCAGAGAGACTCATTCCTCTGATGGTTTATGAAGCCTGATTAAAACTGACAGTGCAGGGGAAGGAGGGATATGTTGGGCTGAGCAGTTTGGGTGATAAGTGAAATGTGTGTGAAGAGGGCTCCTGACTGAAATAGTAGGAGGGGCTGCAGATGAGGAGTGAGGGAAATTGGTAGAGCTGTGTGGGAACCTTAGTCTATGAAGGCTAATGTATCAACTTAACCCACTCAGTGAAAGAAAAGCATTTTAGTGTCTTTTCTAGAAATTTGTTCCTCCTTCCACAGAAAAAGACAAGTGGGAATCTGAGCCGAGGTGGACTTGACTCACAACCCCAGATCCAGATGTGCTCAGACTTTTACTTGTTCAAACCCCCAAACTAGAATCCAGATCTAAAAGCCAGACACAGCCTCTGCCTTGCTAATGGGTAAAGTCAACATCCCACATTCGATCACCCTTGAACTTTTGCGAGTTTGAAATACAGTTCCATAATATTCACACCCCAAGGAGAAGGCCATTTGATCCTATGTACTGAATAGCAGCCTGTATTCCTCCCCCTCTCCTTCCCTGCCCTCCATCTGAATAGGAAATGTGTACTGGAGCCCAATCCTGCAAGGTGCTGAGTGTGGCCTTTGAAGTCAATGGGAGTGGAGGATACTTCTCATCTGGCAGGTTCAAGCCCTGATTGGGGGAGGTTGAGATGTTGGTGTCTGAGGGGAGGGATGGCGGAAACATTTCAGTGTCCCAGTGCAAGCCAGAATGCAGTTCTCATGCTAGGTGGAGGAGGTGCTGAGGTAGCATTCCCAATTTGCATCCCTCAGGCCATGCAGGATTAATTTTATTATGCCTCATAGGGATCCTGTAAGTAAGTGTGTGCGCACGCACATCTATTTTGTGCATGAGCTTCAGTGCAAAGCAATGAGAAGTCACTCACTCACTGTCCTTCTAAGCATTCCCCTCCCTCTCCTGTGTCTTGGGGATCTGTAGCTGCAACACACCTGCCGCCCTTGGGGACTTTCCATTTCCTAACCCTCCCTTCCCTTAGAAGCATCCCTGCTGAGAGAGGAGCCACTAAAAACAGTGAGGTTTGTTTCCTGACAAATGTCCCATTTTCACAGGCAGTTGAACTGAACTGCAGCTTGTGCTCCATTCAAACATGTCAATAAACATTATTGCAAAGACGTACAAGCAATAATGGGAACGTATAAAACTCACCTTTATTGCTTCTTGCCATGAATTTGCACGGTGCTCTGAGCAGCTTTTTACTCCTTCAGGGGAAAGCCTTGGGATTCCGCCTTCACCGGCATGTTGATGTCCCCAGTTTGAGCAGCAGACCACTGCTGCCTCTCCCTACACACTGCCAGTGCTGGGAGATGGGACCCTATCTCCCACCGCATTATTCAAATCTGCTTTGGAGAACCAGGGTATTTAGCTCCATAGAGACATAGCAACTTAGCACATGGTGGATCGTGTTATTGTGCCACCTCACTATGTCATTGCAGGATTGTATGAAATCCAGCTGCTGGCATAAACCATCCCTGAGCTGCCCACCTGCCTTCTTCAGCTGCAAGGTTGGGTTGAGAGAGTTTGTGATCCTTCTGGCCACAGTGTACATTTGTCTACAGAAGAGGGTTTTCCCTACAGACCGTGGGTGACTATGCATGGGTCTGACTGCATGGTTCTGGTCTGGATCTGAACTTTCCCAAATGTCATGGGTGTATGGGCTGAGCCCATCTGTGTACGAACCAGTAGTTCTCTTCCGATCTCTGAGGCTCAGCATCTCAGGGAATTGTGGGGACACAAAGATTGCCTTGGAACAGGCTTTTTTTCATTTTTATTTTAAAACATTTCAGTGGGGCTGCAATATACCTGACTGCAGCCCGGCAGGATGAAATCCACTGAGTATCCAGAGAGCAGGGGCAGTATGGACAGTAGCAGGGTAAGCTTGTTCCTTCACCCTGCTCAGTCAATGCACTTCCATCCTGCTGTGTCTAGACTACTTCTGTCTCCATGTCTCATACAATCCTGGGCGCCTCTGCCGAGACTGGCATCCCTGGGACGAAGTATTGCCAACTGTGACGATGACTTTTCTGTGCACTGGGAACAGGACCGAGGCCCATGAGTCATTGCTCACAGGACTCTGAATAAGCCATCAGGTGGTAAGGACATTCAGGCCCAGATTTACCACCTGGTCCACTATACAGACACTGATGGGGGCCCTTAGCAGTGAAAATCCTGTGATGGAACCTCCACTCCAGCTCATGGTAGCCTACCAGAACCCCAAAACTGAGTGGTACTGGCTAGGGAGTGGATGCGTCCCCTAAGTAAGTACTGCCAGTGGAACTCTTACGGGACCCCAGTCATGAACTAAGGCTGCTTCCACCAGAAACCCTGGGGAATAGTAACAATACCACTAGCTCTCCCTTAGGATGAATGGGGCCCAGATTGGCCCAAATTCCTGCAGCTGTTTGGATATACTTGGCCTCAGTCAGATTCAAACTACTGACCTAGACCTGACAGGATCTACATCCCATTACCGTTCGCTAGCTCAAGAGCAATCTTCTTCCATAGCAATGACTGTCCCTCATTTTGTAACATTTCACTTATAGCACTTGTGAGTCGGTGATGCAACAAAGTCAGATAATGATTCTGCAGCTGTATAAATGCACCCCATGACGAGTACATAATTGGAGTCACAGTAAGACCTGGTTAGAACCTGGATGGGTGAAGTGACTGTTCTTCATGACTATCCTCTGTGTATGTAATCTGCCAATCACCATAGTATCTGGAATGCCCTTCACAGCAATAGGCTTTTTCTTTGCTTGAAGTGCCGTGTTAGGCAGTAAATTAGACTAGACAGGACAATGCACGCTTCCCCTCTACCTGTAGATTCACAAATGTAACACTTCGTATTCCTGCACGTGGGGACAGATCCTGCTCACTGAACACCTGCAAAACTCCCACTGAAGTCAGTCGAGGTGTGATGTGAATGAGGTGAGCCCACGCTCTGCAGCAGATTTTTTTAGTGCTGCTTCTCCTGCTTATAATGTAGCTAAGAGGTCCAGTAGGATTCCTCTGCTTGTAACTCTGCCTGGGGAGAATTAGGAACAAGCTGCACCATGAGGAGAATCCATTGCAGAAACGAGGTGGGTGGGTGGGTGTGTGTGTGTGTAAAAAGAGCTTCCTAGTCTGTCAGTCATTTAGCACTTGGGAAGCATGGATCTTGGAAATCAGGAAACTACTAATAACCATCTAAAAGTGAGGATTCGGGCAATAGGGGAATGGGTTTTCTATTCCTCCAAACTGCTGGGAACCTTCATCTATCATAATAATGTACTACGCTCCCCTGTCTGTCTGTCCGTATCCATCTCTTGTCATGCACTGAGATTGAGCTCTTGGGGTAGGAACTGCCTTTTTGTTCTGTGTTTAATTACGGTATAGCCGTTCGGGCTCTGGCTGAAGATTTGGCTCTAGGAGCCTGCAAGCCGGGAAGGCCCCAGAGCTCGGGCCCCAGCCCAAGCCTGAACATCTATTAAACAGCCCCTTAGCCCGAGCTCTGCGAGCCTGAGTCAGCTGGCATGGGCCAGCCACAGGTGTCCAATTGCAGTGTAGACATAGCCATGCCTGGTGGTCAGTCCCAAGTGTCTGCTGTAACTATCTTCCTTAGTAGGCTCTGGATACTAGGAGACTTTCCCGGCTGCCCTTGTGCTTGTCTGGGCCCCGAGGCTGTTCTCCTGCTGATAGCTGGGAGTCTAGGCTGCCTGCGATACTGTCCCTTTTTTATCCCTATTGCTTGGCTCACCTAGGGGCTTGGCCACGTTTCCTTTGTCTGCTGAGCTACTGCTCAGCTTGCCCCGCCTCGTGCCAGTAGGCAGGCTGTTGGCTCTGTTGATGCTTCCTGTGGTGCTCTCTTCCTGCTTTACTGGCCCTGGCTCTGCTGCCTGTAATGCCCATCCTATTGCCAATGGGCTGGCTGTGAAGATGCTGATGCTTTCTGCAGGGCTGTCCTCCTGCGGGATTGGCTCCAAGTGCCAATGGGCAGGGCCCTAACAATGATATTTAGATAGCCTTGGCGCGCTAATGCCTGCTGCCCTCCTGCTTTCCCTGGCTCTGTGCTGCCCAGCTGGCTGGCTGATGCTTGGTCACTCTCTTGGGCTGGCCTGATTCTCTGATTCCTGCTGCCATCCTGCTGGGCATGCCCAGGGCTGGCATTCAGTGGTAGCAAAGCAAGCAGCTCCTTGCAGCCCCGCAAGGCTCACACCAGCCCTGAGTGCCCCTCCTGCGGCAGGCCCAGGGGGGTAGGAAATCCAGTAGGCCACCGTCACCACCACATCAGCACCTCTCTCTGGCAGCTCAACCCACTAGGGGGAGAGGCTGTTGCCATCATCCTGCCCTCAGGCAGCCCCACTTTTGCTTGGAGCCCTGGAAATTGTAAAGCTGGCCTTATTTTGCTGACACAAACTGTCCCCTGATTGGGGCCAGCAGTGGATCTCTGACCCTCCCACTCCTGTTGGGCTGGCCATGGCTTTCTGTTCCTGCTTCCCTCCTCTTTCGTTTTCCCTCCGGCACCTGGGGTTTAACCTAAGTCGGGGGGGAGTCTTGCACAGCAAGGACTCAGCAGGGGATAATATTGGTGACAGTCGCCAGATCACTGGGGAATCCAATTCTGCAAGCTCTCCAGGGGGTTTCCTGAGCTTTCAGGATTGGCCTCTGCCTGGGGAAACCCCCTCTGATGGTCTGCTTATCCCATTTCACCACCCCTCGGGACAAGCAGCCAATCAGGGCTGCTGCAGAAGGCAGACGGCGCTCTTCTCCCCCCTCCCTCCAGGAGCCAGGAAGGTGGGATGGGGTGGGGGAAGGAGCAAGGGAGCAGTGGCACCATTCTCACAGGAGAGGAGGGGGGAGCAGAAAGAGCCCAGCAGCTTAGGGCATCTCTGCTGTCCCCTCCCACTGCCCTCCTCTGAACACTGGGTCAGCCTGCTCCTTCCTCCCTCTCCATCCCTGCAACATCAGGGCCGGGAAGGGCCTAGAATCATCTCACCTTGTACAGCTGGGAGAGCTAGCAACACTGTACAGCCACCCATGCAGTGGGGTGGGTGGGTCTGTCAGACAGTCAAAGACAGACCAGAAACAGTATATTTAAAAATCTCATGTGATTTTTGGGACCAATCTTGTGAGTCCTGGTAGTGTGACTCATAATTTGTTTAGCTTTTGGGGTTGGCGACACTGGAATCCCCTGGCGATGTAATGACCCTACACCACATGCCCTCATGCCTTGCGGCTCCATGGGCATAGGGATGTGACACCTCTGCACTCCAGGGATTCCCAGCTGCTAATCACAGGGGTGGCTGGGAGCACTTTAGAGCAGCCATGAGGCTGCTGTAAATTGCATTGAGGCTGAACTGACCTCCAGCTGGAGGAATCTAGGGAATGCAGAGGTGACATGAAATGTAGCTCACCCGTAACTGTGGATGGGTCTGTTTTCCCTAAGGATGACTGATCAGAGTAGAAAGAACAGGAGTACTTGTGGCATCTTAGAGATGTATCCTTTGTGGGCACTGATTCTGTATTCTTCCTCAGCTCAGTATCTGAGCCATTAGTGATTATCTTTGAAAACTCATGGAAGACAAGAGAGATTCCAGAGGACTGGAATAGGGCAAATATAGTGGCAATCTGTAAAAAGGGGAATAAGGACAACCCAGGGAATTACAGACTACTTAGCTTAACCTCAGTACCCAGAAAGATAATGGAGCAAATAATCAAGCAATCAATTTGCAAACACCTAGAAGATAATAAGGTGATAAGTAACAGCATGAATTTGTCAACAACAAATCATGTCAAACCAATCTGATAGCTTTCTTTGACATGGTAGCAAGCCTTGTGGATAGGGGGGAAGCAGTAGACGTGGTATATCTTGACTTTAGTAAGGCTTTTGATATTGTCTCACATGACCTTCTCATAAACAAACGTGGGAAATACAGCCAAGATGGAGCGTCTATAAGGTGGGTGCACAACTGGTTGGAAAACTGTTCTCAGAGAGTAGTTATCAGTGGTTCACAGTCAAGATCGATGTGCATATCAAGGAGCATATCAAGGGATCAGTCCCGGGTCCGGTTCTGTTCAATATGTTCATCAATGATTTAGATAATGGCATAGAGAGTACACATAAAGTTTGCGTACAATACCAAGATCGGAGGGGTTGCAAGTGCTTTGGAGGATAGGATTAAAATTCAAAATGATCTGGACAAACTGGAGAAATGGTCTGAAGTAAATAGGATGAAATTCAATAAGGACAAATGCAAAGTCCTCCATTTAGGAAGGAACAATCAGTTGCACACATACAAAATGGGAAATGACTGCCTAGGAAGGAGTACTGCGGAAAGAGATCTGGGGGTCATAGTGGACCACAAGCTAAATATGAGTCAGTAGTGTAATGCTGCTGCAAAAAAAGTGAACATCATTCTGGGCTGTATTAGCAGGAGTGCTGTAAGCAAGTCCTGAGAAGTAATTCTTCCGCTCTACTCCATGCTGATTAGGCCTCAGCTGGAGTATTGTGTTCAGTTCTGAGTGCCGCCATTTCAGGGAAAATGTGGACAAATTGGAGAAAGTCCAGAGAAGAGCAACAGAAACGATTAAAGGTCTAGAAAACATGACCTATGAGGGAAGATTGAAAAAATTTGACTTGTTTAGTCTGGAGAAGACAAGACTGAGAGGGAACATGATAACAGTTTTCAAGTACATAAAAGGTTGTTACAAGCAGGAGAGAGAAGAATTGTTCTTCTTAACCTCTGTGGGTAGGACAAGAAGCAATGGGCTTAAATTGTAGCAAGGGAGGTTTAGGTTGGGCATTAGGAAAAACTTCCTAACTGTCAGGGTAGCTAGGCACTGTAATAAATTGTCCAGGGAGGTTGTGAAATCTCCATCATTGGAGATTTTTAAGAACAGGTTAGACAGACACCTATCAGGTATGGTCTAGATAATACTTAGTCCTGCCATGAGTGCAGGGGACCGGTCTTGATGACCTCTTGAGGTCCCTTCCAATCCTAAACTGCTATGATTCACCTTCCTCACCTGCAAAAGTGAAGCTAATGATAGTGATCTTTTCAACAGGAGGATCATGAATGAATTTAGCCTCACAACTACTGTTTGGAGCAGGTCAATGTCATTATCCCAGTGTACAAATGGGGAATGAGGCACAGAGTTGAAGGGACTTGCCCCTGGTCACAGTGCAAGCCTGTGGCAGAGCCAAGAATAGACTCCAAGAGTCCTCACCCTCAGTCCAGTGCCTTCACCACAAAACCATCTTTCCTCCATAAAACAAATGCACATCTCTGTGTCTTGTTTTTGTTCATCCTTCTCTTTCTCTTTTCTCTTCATTAACACCATCTTTTGTCTTTCCCTTCTAAATTATCACAATTTATTATTTATACAGTTGCAGCATAGGAGCATGTGAGGCTTTACGGGCAAATAGAAAAACAAGAGCCCTGCTCGGGGGGGATTTCTAATCTGGCTCTTTCGCTCTCTCCATCTTTTGTAGTCCGTATTGCCCCCCCAGATTCAATTTTCTACACTGCTCAGGGAATTCCTAGACCTTTCCAGGACCATCCTTTCTTTATCTCTCAGGACTCTTTATGATCCTTTGTGGGCACTGATTCTGTATTCTTCCTCAGCTCATTGCCACTCAGTTCTCTAGTATATCATTTTAATTCTTTCACTGTTTTCCCCCACTCTCTTCCCTCTGTTATACCGCCTCCTCTCAAGTTCAAAAAAAGAACTAGGTAAGTTCATGGAGGATCCATCCGTAGTGCTGTGAAAATGAAAGTTGTTGTCTTGTTTCTCAGACTCACTACCCTCCTACCACTGCTTCTTCCTTCCCCTCCCTCTTTCCAGAGCAGCGGCACAAAGGGGAAAGAATGCAAGAGAGAGAGATTGCACTCAGTTGCTGAGCGAAGCACCAGGAAAGATGGGCCCGAGCCATGACTTTGCGATGCGGAGCCAAACTTCCCCAGAGAAGGAGCTTGTTCAGATCTGGGATTTTGATTTTGCCACTCTAGTGACACTGTCCAGCAGTGAAAATGTTCCACAGAGGACGGGGTGTTCACAGAAACAGGGGTCAGCCCTGAAATTAGGGTCCAGCTCGGAACTTTTCCCGTGTTCAGGTAGGGGAGGGTCAGACCTAGAGAGTTTGGTTCTGGCCTATCTCCAAGTGGAAGGTGGCCAAGTAAATCCAGCATGTAAACCCCAGATCGTGTCAGTGACGAGATCTGGACTGAAACCTTCCACTGTGCTCAGGCACTCCAGAGTGAGGCCAAAGGGCCAGGACAGCATGGGAATGAGGAGGTTCCCTGACCCCAGGCTGATGGCCTGATTTCAGGGAGGGGGGCTGGGTTTATTTTCAGTCACTGCCTTCCCCCCAACACACAGCTGTTATAGGTGTTGGCTTTTCTCTGAAGGCTCCTTGAGAGCTGAATCCCTGAGGGCGAGTAGATGGGACCTTTATTTCTAGTTCCCCTTCTCCACTTCTTATGCTCCCCTGAACATTCCTGGCCCTGGGAACGAAGGGGTGGTGGAGAGTGGCTCACTCCCTTTTCCTTGTTGTATTTCAACTGAAGTCAATGAGGATTAAACTGGATTCCCTGTGGCAACCTCACAAAGCTCTAGCAACTCAACCATCCTGATTTTTCCAGCTCTTGTTCTGCTGTTGCCTTCTTTCAGTTCACTCTGATGTTTACAAGCATGCATTGCATCTACTCACTCCTACTCTGATCAGGTTTCAGAGTAGCAGCCGTGTTAGTCTGTATCCGTAAAAAGAACAGGAGTACTTGTGGCACCTTAGAGACTAACAAATTTATTAGAGCATAAGCTTTCGTGGACTACAGCCCACTTCTTCGGATGGCTGTAGTCCACGAAAGCTTATGCTCTAATAAATTTGTTAGTCTCTAAGGTGCCACAAGTACTCCTGTTCTTTTTACGGATACAGACTAACACGGCTGCTACTCTGAAACCTGATCAGAGTAGGAGTGAGTAGATGCAATGCATGCTTGTAAACATCAGAGTGAACTGAAAGAAGGCAACAGCAGAACAAGAGCTGGAAAAATCAGGATGGTTGAGTTGCTAGAGCTTTGTGAGGTTGCCACAGGGAATCCAGTTTAATCCTCATTGACTTCAGTTGAAATACAACAAGGAAAAGGGAGTGAGCCACTCTCCACCACCCCTTCGTTCCCAGGGCCAGGAATGTTCAGGGGAGCATAAGAAGTGGAGAAGGGGAACTAGAAATAAAGGTCCCATCTACTCGCCCTCAGGGATTCAGCTCTCAAGGAGCCTTCAGAGAAAAGCCAACACCTATAACAGCTGTGTGTTGGGGGGAAGGCAGTGACTGAAAATAAACCCAGCCCCCCTCCCTGAAATCAGGCCATCAGCCTGGGGTCAGGGAACCTCCTCATTCCCATGCTGTCCTGGCCCTTTGGCCTCACTCTGGAGTGCCTGAGCACAGTGGAAGGTTTCAGTCCAGATCTCGTCACTGACACGATCTGGGGTTTACATGCTGGATTTACTTGGCCACCTTCCACTTGGAGATAGGCCAGAACCAAACTCTCTAGGTCTGACCCTCCCCTACCTGAACACGGGAAAAGTTCCGAGCTGGACCCTAATTTCAGGGCTGACCCCTGTTTCTGTGAACACCCCGTCCTCTGTGGAACATTTTCACTGCTGGACAGTGTCACTAGAGTGGCAAAATCAAAATCCCAGATCTGAACAAGCTCCTTCTCTGGGGAAGTTTGGCTCCGCATCGCAAAGTCATGGCTCGGGCCCATCTTTCCTGGTGCTTCGCTCAGCAACTGAGTGCAATCTCTCTCTCTTGCATTCTTTCCCCTTTGTGCCGCTGCTCTGGAAAGAGGGAGGGGAAGGAAGAAGCAGTGGTAGGAGGGTAGTGAGTCTGAGAAACAAGACAACAACTTTCATTTTCACAGCACTACGGATGGATCCTCCATGAACTTACCTAGTTCTTTTTTTGAACTTGAGAGGAGGCGGTATAACAGAGGGAAGAGAGTGGGGGAAAACAGTGAAAGAATTAAAATGATATACTAGAGAACTGAGTGGCAATGAGCTGAGGAAGAATACAGAATCAGTGCCCACAAAGGATCATAAAGAGTCCTGAGAGATAAAGAAAGGATGGTCCTGGAAAGGTCTAGGAATTCCCTGAGCAGTGTAGAAAATTGAATCTGGGGGGGCAATACGGACTACAAAAGATGGAGAGAGCGAAAGAGCCAGATTAGAAATCCCCCCCGAGCAGGGCTCTTGTTTTTCTATTTGCCCGTAAAGCCTCACATGCTCCTATGCTGCAACTGTATAAATAATAAATTGTGATAATTTAGAAGGGAAAGACAAAAGATGGTGTTAATGAAGAGAAAAGAGAAAGAGAAGGATGAACAAAAACAAGACACAGAGATGTGCATTTGTTTTATGGAGGAAAGATGGTTTTGTGGTGAAGGCACTGGACTGAGGGTGAGGACTCTTGGAGTCTATTCTTGGCTCTGCCACAGGCTTGCACTGTGACCAGGGGCAAGTCCCTTCAACTCTGTGCCTCATTCCCCATTTGTACACTGGGATAATGACATTGACCTGCTCCAAACAGTAGTTGTGAGGCTAAATTCATTCATGATCCTCCTGTTGAAAAGATCACTATCATTAGCTTCACTTTTGCAGGTGAGGAAGGTGAATCATAGCAGTTTAGGATTGGAAGGGACCTCAAGAGGTCATCAAGACCGGTCCCCTGCACTCATGGCAGGACTAAGTATTATCTAGACCATACCTGATAGGTGTCTGTCTAACCTGTTCTTAAAAATCTCCAATGATGGAGATTTCACAACCTCCCTGGACAATTTATTACAGTGCCTAGCTACCCTGACAGTTAGGAAGTTTTTCCTAATGCCCAACCTAAACCTCCCTTGCTACAATTTAAGCCCATTGCTTCTTGTCCTACCCACAGAGGTTAAGAAGAACAATTCTTCTCTCTCCTGCTTGTAACAACCTTTTATGTACTTGAAAACTGTTATCATGTTCCCTCTCAGTCTTGTCTTCTCCAGACTAAACAAGTCAAATTTTTTCAATCTTCCCTCATAGGTCATGTTTTCTAGACCTTTAATCGTTTCTGTTGCTCTTCTCTGGACTTTCTCCAATTTGTCCACATTTTCCCTGAAATGGCGGCACTCAGAACTGAACACAATACTCCAGCTGAGGCCTAATCAGCATGGAGTAGAGCGGAAGAATTACTTCTCAGGACTTGCTTACAGCACTCCTGCTAATACAGCCCAGAATGATGTTCACTTTTTTTGCAGCAGCATTACACTACTGACTCATATTTAGCTTGTGGTCCACTATGACCCCCAGATCTCTTTCCGCAGTACTCCTTCCTAGGCAGTCATTTCCCATTTTGTATGTGTGCAACTGATTGTTCCTTCCTAAATGGAGGACTTTGCATTTGTCCTTATTGAATTTCATCCTATTTACTTCAGACCATTTCTCCAGTTTGTCCAGATCATTTTGAATTTTAATCCTATCCTCCAAAGCACTTGCAACCCCTCCGATCTTGGTATTGTACGCAAACTTTATGTGTACTCTCTATGCCATTATCTAAATCATTGATGAACATATTGAACAGAACCGGACCCGGGACTGATCCCTTGATATGCCCCTTGATATGCACATCGATCTTGACTGTGAACCACTGATAACTACTCTCTGAGAACAGTTTTCCAACCAGTTGTGCACCCACCTTATAGACGCTCCATCTTGGCTGTATTTCCCACGTTTGTTTATGAGAAGGTCATGTGAGACAATATCAAAAGCCTTACTAAAGTCAAGATATACCACGTCTACTGCTTCCCCCCTATCCACAAGGCTTGCTACCATGTCAAAGAAAGCTATCAGATTGGTTTGACATGATTTGTTGTTGACAAATTCATGCTGTTACTTATCACCTTATTATCTTCTAGGTGTTTGCAAATTGATTGCTTGATTATTTGCTCCATTATCTTTCTGGGTACTGAGGTTAAGCTAAGTAGTCTGTAATTCCCTGGGTTGTCCTTATTCCCCTTTTTACAGATTGCCACTATATTTGCCCTATTCCAGTCCTCTGGAATCTCTCTTGTCTTCCATGAGTTTTCAAAGATAATCACTAATGGCTCAGATACCTCCACAGTCAGCTCCTTGAGTTTTCTAGGATGTATTTCATCAGGCCCTGGTGACTTGAGGACATCTAACTTGTCTACATAATTTTTAACTTGTTCTTTCGCTAGTTTAGCCTCAGATCCTTTTTCAGATCATTTTCTGTTATTGTCTTTCCCCCTCATTAAGTGATGGGCCTACCCTCTCCTTGGTCTTCACATTGCTTCTAACGTATTTCACCCTTTATGTCTCTAGCTAGTTTAATCTTGTTCTGTGCCCTGGCCTTTCTAATTCCCAAGGATCCTCACCCTCAGTTCCCTCTTCTAACCACTAGACCACATTGCCTGCACACTATAATACTGCCTGGAACTGAGTGGATCTCAGAGGGTAGGTGTTCTGTGGACTACATTGGGGTTAGCCCACCAGAGCTGTCAGCAGGGCATTCTTACTGCAGCTAAGGCACCTGACAGCCATACAGCTATTTATTTATTTGGCTGCTGAAGACAGAAGCAGCAGGAGATAATCATAAGAAAATCATAAAAAAAGAGAAAACCAGCAGATAATACTCTGCAGAGGGATTTAACGGGGTGAAAAATTGTCTCTCGCTGAACCGTCTGTGACACTAAACAACGTCTCGGAGATCTTCTCTCTTTCTCTTCCACAGAGATTTAAGGAAAGCGACAAGGCTCGGCTCTGAGCCAGCAGCTGGGGGGGGGGGGGGCGGGGGGTTGAAAATGACAGGCAAGAGCCTGGGCTTTTTCATCAGCATCCTTCAGTGGCCTGGATGCAATCAGTCATTCAGTCGGGCTGTTTTGTGTGAACAGGACTGTCCCCTTCTCTTGTCACAGGAGTATGAGAAATGTCATGCCACTTCCTGCAGCCCATCACTGACCTGTGGAACACACTTTGAGTTGCAGTCTCAGCTCTGAGAGGTTGGCCATATATCCTAATACACTGCACTCACTTTGCTGATGCTTCTGGAGGCAGATGTTCCTATCCCACTTCCTCACCCCGGACGTGGTGCCCAGATACTACCGGGATGGGCATCTTAGCATTACAGGCATAAAGACAGCAGGTGATCTTTCATTAGAGCAAGGCGAATCCAGACCCCTTCAAGCCCTGTGCAAGTCTGCTGAACTCAGTTGAATGTGTGAGTTCCATTTGGCAAGCAAAGGGTTAGATGTTTGTGTTGCGCTGTGCCATGCCGCTATCACTCTGCCTTGATGTTACAGTATGATACAACATTATGGTGTCATGCTGTATGGGGATAGGGCAGGGCAACTGAGATAGGAATGGCCCTCTAATCCACCAGATTGGGACTCAGGAAATCTGCATTTAATACCCATCTCTGCTACAGGCTCACTGCCTGGCCAAGGAAGGAAAGTCACTGAATCTCTCTGTGCCTCAATGCCCCTTTTTAAATATGGGGATAATAGCACTTCCTTACAGCACTGCAGGCTTATGAATATAAAAAACCCATTAATGTCTGTGAGGTGCACAGATACCATGTTGCTCATGGAGGCCTGGTAAGTACCTTGACAGATCACCTGGAAAACAGACAGAATCATAGACATTAGAGATGGAAAAATCCTCTCAGCTCCCATGTAATCCATCCCCTGTGGGCAGTTACAGGATTGTTCCTTACGCTATATTCTTATATCCCAAGCAACAGAGCCTTCCCGCCCTTCGCTTGGGAGTCTGTCATGCACCCTAACAGATCTCGCTGCCAGGAGTAGGAATTTTTAAACTATATTGAGCGCTGTGGCTAACTGACAAACCTGAACTAGAACTTCTGCACCCTCACTCTCATCCTCCAGTTCTTACCAGTCCAGCTTTCTCTGAGGGACATTCAGTGTAAATTAGAGGTAGCTATGGTACTTCATAGAGCCTGCGATCTTAGCAGATCCATGCTTGTCTCTCAACCATGCAGAATGACAAACACAGCCTATGGGGCCTAGTGTCACCACACAAGATGCCTTGGTTTAATTGCACTAAGGTCCCTTTAGGCTGCTTCAGCAGGGTACAGGGGCCTTAAAGTGGTTGGAAATGGCCATCTGATATGTCCCCTGCTGAGCTGGACTCCTTAATTTGCAGAAGGCTGGAGTAAGGGCTCTATGCCAGTGCTGCACCCAGGCACTGGTGTACTTGTCAGCAGCAGGGAATGAGATGGACGGGTGGGGGCAGATTGAGGGCAGGGATGGGTTGTAGATGGAGTGCATTGCAATAGAGTCATGCAGGGCTCATACAAACCTATGGGAAGGAGAGTATAAATTACCACAATATATGGGGAGAACAAAAATGACTTAAAGATACCTTTGCCCCCAGGTGCCCCCTATTCCTGCTTCAAGTACAGGGACAGAACTGGTAACGTTAAGCATTTGTGAAATGGGCTGTTGACTAGATCAATAGCCAAACTGTTACGTAGCATAGGTTTAAAACTCGCGCATGGAGTTGATTTGAACTCATAGAGTGCTTGGCCCTCCAGTTACCGACGTGGACCAGGCCAGGTTGTTGGAGGAACATAATAAAGCGATGTACTCCCAGGTAGGAAGTCATTCTCTGCTAAAGCACGTGGAATCTAGTGGCTCTCTGCTCACACTGAAGTCTCTCGGCTGACATGCTGTAGTGTGCTTGTTGGTTCTGCATTGCACTGATGGAGTGAGGCCTCCTCTAATTTGAAGTGCAGGGGAGGGACTTTTTGCTCTGTCTAGTGATCTTGGCAGAAATATTTGTAATGGAAATGTTTTTTATAAAGTGTTCAGATCCCCTCTTGATGGGTGCAGTATCAGAACCTGGACAGAATAGATCTGATTTAAAGCAAGATGACCTTTCCTCTTACCTGCACCCCTCAAAAGATTTTGGGATCCATGCTCAAGCAGCTGAAACAATTGTGCTGCACGGCCATTCAGGAGTCCAAACCATGTCTGGTAAGAAGATCTGCAGTTTTGTGTGACATACTATGTGTGATCTTTTATAGCTCCATCCCACCTCACCCCGACACACTCTCTGTAAGCCACTTCTTCCTCTCCTGCAGTCTCTAAGGCCCAGATTCTCAATAGTATTTCCATTGGAAGTTAGGAGCTGTAATACCTGGAAGATCTGGGCATAATTAACCTCCAGGAAGTGCACAGAAATGCCATCTGCCCATATGTCTCCCTGAAGCATCAAGCAGTGGGAGGTCTGCGATTCAGACACCCCCAATTCTTTGGGAGCAGAAGAGGTCGTAAAATGCCCTGGGTGACTTGCCTGCAGGAAAGTTAATGGCTGTGAAAAGCAGAGAATGGAGCCAGCACAGGACAATGGGATTCCAGGGAATCCCCAAGGAAACTTTCAGAAATGTTGCTTCAAAGCCTGCCCCAGGGTTCCCAGCATGCTCCATTGCTGCTGGGAAACCTTGTTCAAACTACTCTCCCTACCTCAGCCACACTCTGTCATTACTATTTATGGAGACAAACAGAAAAGGCCGGAGGAACGCAATGGGCTTGGAAAAGAATATGTATATGGAAACACATTAGATGTACAGCGTGCTAGCAGCGGTGTGAGGAACAGGGAAGATCGGGCCAAAGTATCACAGCTTTTCTAACAGCTCACACTAGAGTAGGTGCCTTTGTACTAGCACTGTCCCAAACTATGAGTGTATGGCTGTGTCAATCACATTAGTGAGGCTGCATCATTAGCTAGCCATTGAATTGCTATTGCAGTGCCACTACATTATCTGAGTAGAGCCAGTCAATTGTTGCTGCAGGGCTAGTGAATTACCCTGTGCAATGTCATTAGCCTGTTGCTCCAGGGTTAGTGAATTACCCTGCTATTTTAGTATATTTGTTGCTGGATAAACACCTGCATTGCACTGACTGTTTAACCCCATCATGCCACACTGCTGTACGTATCCACAGCTACCCTCTTTCAAGCGGTGTGTGCAACTATATAAACTCCAGTGAAGCTCTGTAACACAGAGAGATGGCCACGTCCCAGTGCTAGGCCATTGACCAGTTCTGATGGCTGCTGGTGAATGGCCAAGAACTGCTTGCCCGACTAGGCTGTGTTAAAACTCCCTGTTGTTTCTGTTTCCCCCTCTTCTCCATTTCATCACTGTCTTGCCTTTTAGACTGTGAGCTCTTGGAGGGCAAGGACTGTCATTGACTGTGTGTGTGTGTGTGTGTGTGTGTGTGTGTGTGTGTGTGTGTGTGTGTGTGTGTGTGTGTGTGTGTGTGTGTGTGTGTGTGTGTGTGTACAGCATCTAGCACAATGGGGCCCTGGCTGGGTGAGGCCTGTAGGTGCTACTGCAACAACAATAACAGCCAATAACAAAAGCTTCAATATTTAATTCTACTTCCATGTGGGAGGCTAAATCTCAGCTCTCATGGACAGACTCCCATTTGATTTTCACTGCATGAAACGTCACGCATTTCAATGTAGAATTCCACTGACCAGCTGGAGCAGCATCCTATGTCTGCTGCCAGCCCCAAGCGGCTACCCACGGACTTCTTCCTCTGCATTACATCACCCCTCCCATCGTGCTGTGCTTTCACTGTATAGGCCCCCTGCCCTGCAGATTGGAGGCTGTATGTTTGTGTTCAGCACTGTGCTTTTGAAAATCCCACCCCCGATGTTTATTCTCGGAGGGATTTTACAAAAAGAGTATTGTATCTTTTCCCAAACATCTGAGTCATTTCACATTTCCCTAATTGACAGAGTTATTTCCCCCATCTATTTTTGGGAGGCCGGTAAAATTGACGGTGGCTGATACTTACCAACTGGAATGAAATCTTCCCAAGCTTAGTTAGACAACTGGCTGGGTAACTTTAGCACTTGTCACGGAGGAGCTACAAAGGTTTTTGAAAGAGAGAAGAAGGATCTTAACAATACTTAGTACACATCTATTCACTTTCCATCTGTAGATCTCAGAGCACTTTGTGAAGGTGGGTAAGCATCATCGTGTAAGAACTAGGTATTATTATTTACATTACGCAGAGGGGGGACACAGACACACATAGGTGAAGGTCAGCATTTAAATGACGAATGATTTTGGGTGTCCAGCCTGTCACCTGATTTCCACAAGGGCTGCACACCCACAGTGCCCGCTGAAGTCAATAGGAGTTGTGGTTACTCAGCCCTGGTGAAAATGTCCCCAGAATCAGGAGCCACATCTGAAAACACTGTCCTTAATGACATGCCCATGGTTGCACAATGAGCTCATGACAGCGCTAGGAACCAACCCCACGTCTCCTGAGTCTCACTCCGGTGCCCTGCCCACTGAGTTACGGTGACTCTCAATATACCCCCTGGTTTTTCACTGCAAGCATAGAAATGGTGTAAGCGACTGTGGAAGGAAAGAGGAGGAGTGTCTCTTGATGGGGAGGCAGGATGGAGAAGGAAACAGGATCCGAAGTGCAGCTGGAGATTGTCATCCAAGCAGAGTATCCCACGGGGGTGGGAGGGAAGGGAGCTGAGGCTGCCAGAGGCAATATGGCAGAGAGCAGGGCTTTTTATTGCGGCTTGTCACTGGTGACTAATCCTTGCTTTCCCTCACCTGTGTCCTAAACTTCATATCTCACGGCCAATGCCTTCCGCTCTCTATATTCCCTTCACATGCCAGCACTCAGCCAACATGCGGAGAGGCAGAGAAAGAGCGAGATTGCTGGCAGGGAGTCAATATATTTCAGTGTTTTATTACTACAGAACTGAAGTAGCATTTAGTTGGTTAGGCTCAGCAGAGAGTGAGCAGTCTAAAGTGACTCACATAGCAGGGCCAACGATTAAAGGCACAACAAAAAAATCCATGGATTAATTAGCAGGTCAATGGTGGCTGAGTAGTTATTACTAAATTACAAGGTTTGCATGTAAGAGATGGGATTGATCGCCGGCGTTTGCCAGTGATTGTATGTTAGAGCTGTGGGCCAGCAGGGATAGATTCTCATTGATTCGTTGATTGGTAAGGGGATCGGGGATGGGCTAGGTCTGGGGTTGTTTTCCTTTCCTGGTCTCTGGAAGTCCAGAATTAATTAGTTCCATCTCACAGGCTGCTCTGTTTCTGCTGCAGTTCTGGGGAGAGTGAGGGTTTGATATTCCTATGGGGAATGAAGAGAGAGAAGGAGGCCAAGAGTACCTGGGGGTGAGAGAGGGATGCATTTCCAGGGGATGCGGCAGAGAAGGATGCTGCCACATGAGGCACCTGGGAGATGAAAGGAGGTGGAGCCCTTCCCTCCGTGTGAGGCAAAGGGGGTCTCTGAGGGAAGGATGAGTGGAAATAAATTCCTCTGATAGTGTGGAATAGAATGGGCTTAGTCCAATGCAGAAAGACACAGAGACAGTCTCCCAGTTTGGGGCTGAGGGAGTTCTGGGGGGAGGTACAGAGACAGCCCCTCCCAGTGTGGGGCTGAGGGGAAAATAATATTTCTCCCAATCGCCATTAGCAATTCTATAGTGATGACAGCTGGGATTGATCAGAAAGAAAAATGTACCCCTGAGGTCTACCACATAAATGCAAAGCAGGCGATGAGGAGAGTCGGGGAGAGAGAGGCTGCCTGATGGATACGGTACTTGGGGACTCCGCGCTCTCTGTGTTGGGAGCTCACCAGATTGCACTAATGTGCATAATAATCAAGCTGTCAGAGCCCTCGCTCCGGCTCTGCTCCGAGGCAGGCATCGCCGAGAACGTTTTATCTCATTTCCAAATGACTTTTTATGCCCAGTAAAATGCTGTTTTCATATCAATTAATAATTCAGCTAATAACACAATTAAGGAATCCGCCTTTCGCTGGGAGCCATTTCAAGGAGACAGCGGGGAGGGACAGTCAGAGTGCTAGGGAGGCCTCTAGTCGGTGCAGCGCTGCACTGGAGTAAGAGGTGCTTCTAGGCATATTGGTAAGAGGCTTTTCCTGTAGCAGCATTATCCAGTGGTTAATGCATGAGACAGGAAAGCCAGGACTCCTGGGTTTTGCTTCTGGCTGTGTGATTGATTCCCTGGATGTCTTTGTGCAAGTCACTTACCTTCTCTCCATGCTTCAGCTCCTCCGTCTGAAAAAAAATCAGAATAGCGACCCTTCCCCCGGCTTTGCAAAGACCTCTGAGATTCTAAGTATCAAGGTGCAATGGAAGCACATTTTTATTAATTACAGTATTATAGTATGAGCGGCAAGTAGTACTAGCACTTGGTTACAACGTCTGTTGCAGCACACCCCACTCCTGGGATGTATATAACAATGCAGTTCAGAGGGCCCTCTGGGATTTATTGTCCCCATGGCTGTCTCTTGATACGCTTGGTGAACTTGACTTAAATTCAGAGGCAGCTATTTGTGGCTGGCCTGAATGTGAGAATTCTGACACTGAGGCATGTTCTATACACTGGTTTTGTACTATTATAACTATGTTGGTTGGGGTGTGATTTCTTACTGAAAGCATTATACTAGTACAACTCCTAGTGCGGACATAATTATACTTTTATAAAGATACTTTATGGGAATAGCTGTACTGGTATAAGCACTTTTGTACTGATATAACTGAGTCCATGCAAGGGGTTGTACTGCATTAGCTATACCAGTATTGTTATAACAGTACAACTTTGGGGTGTAGGCAAGGCCTAAATGGGATACTTCAGTGCTGCTCTCTGTGGTATCTAGTGCTCATGGATCGGAGCAGGAGTAAATGCAATATATATATATATACACAAACACTAAGGAGTTCAAAATCCAACACTTGTTCAGAGCTAGAGTAGAGGAAACCGTCTCCAATTCCAGCTGCCAGACCTTAACCGTGTTCAGTTCATTCACGGTGACAGTTGCTCCCTAGCCTCAGCTAGAGGAGTGACCCCTTGAATCTGTTTTAGTTCCTGGGAATAAACAGGAATTTACGGCAATTCACTCCAGGACAGTAAGGCCTTCACCTGACAAACCAGCCAAGGTAGTCCTCTTGTGATTGCAATGTCCCCCACATACCACAGCTTCTAAACATTAAGCTAGCCCATGTATCAGACACAAAGAAAGGCCAAGTGATATTTCAGAACTGATCTGCTTAGATCACGCTTCCTCATATCAAATAGTCCCCTTCCTGCCCCTCCCCCTTTGTCTATTTTGATTGTAATCTCTTTGGGGCAGCTTTTGTCTCTGACTATGCATATGTACAGTACCTAGCACCATAAGGCCCCAGTTTCTGTCAGCACCTCTAGGTGTTTCCACAATACAGTAATAAATAACAATAATGATATAAAATAATAATCCTCTTATGTTTTGATATTTATTCATTTCTAGGACATTTATTTGGCTTCTTTGCTTCCTTTATGCAGACAAACAAATTTATGGTGGGATTTTCAAAACCCCTCAGCTTTCGCCTGACTGCTCCCGCTGGAATCAATGGTAAAACTTCTGTATTGATTACAACGGGAGCAGAGTTAAGCTAGTGCTGTGAAGACCCTACCTGTAGCACTTGAGTGACAGCCCTGCAGACCCGAGCATCTGTTGATCCACAGAATAATTCACAGCACAGGCAGCTCCAGGGCTAGCTTCTCCTCAAATGTACATGAGGGGACCAGCTCACTGGAGAGTTCTGTTTCCATGGCCCGTGCAATCCTTGGCCCTTCTGCACAGGCTGCCAACGATGGTTTTGTAATAGAGACACAAATATCTGTGGGGAACTGGTCAAAGACCCACCACTTCTTTTCAGATAGGCCCTCGAGCCATTGAACGATACATTTCAATCCCTGTCGCTTTGGCTGATTTAGGACCCCAACCAAAAAGTGAAAGATTCATACCCCTGAGCCATCCCTCCCTTTAAAGGGGGCTTCTTTCCTTTCTCACTTAAGCTTCTGTCTCTGGAATGCAAGACCTCCTGAACCCTGCTGTTCATTGCCAGGATAATTTGTGTCCTTCCATGTGGTTAATGTTGTCATGGTGTCTTTTTTTTTTTTATATACAGAACAAGATGTTGATGAAAACACCTGCTCATACTTGCTTTGCTTAATGAATAATCTGTATAACATTAAATGGCACCACAGACCAATTACTGCAGGTTAGATAATGGCCATGTGCTAATAGAACAGTCATAGATCACTCCTGTTCCTAAGCATGTCAGGAGTCTCCTAACAATGTGCTTGGATGCAGGAATCTTCTGGGAATGTACAGAATGTACGGCAGCATCTGTATGTTTCAGGGAAATTCACTAACCTCATCTTCCCTCCCTCTCTTCTGTTTTTCTTTTCTAGGTAAGTGAAAGCTCTGTTTTTCTTTGCAAGAGGCACAGATGGGCTGGGTCTAGATGGATGGAGATGGATTCCTATGTCGCTCAAAGGTCACAGCACAGAGTGTCCGAATTTAGACCTTCATGACCATCCAGTTTGTGAGTCTTTGCCAGAACGGTTTGTTGATCAGGTTGCAAAGGAGACTAACTACATCTGATCTGGGGTTCAAAGTGACTAATCTGCATCACTTGGCACCTGGTCAGTAATCTGTTGTCCATGTTAGGTACCTTGTGTCATACATACATTCATGACTGGCCTCTGCTAATGGAATGGTAGCCTTGCTCAAGTGTGTGTGTGTCAGTGACCCTCTAGTGGATGATTTACAAAGCCCTAGCCTCACCAAGGCTCTCTCTTAGCTGAGGTGATATAGTCTTATGCTGTTTTTGGCACAGACAGTCCTGAGTTCTGTATCCTATGCCAATTGCACACAGTTTCTAGAGGTGACTGTGGTATCTATATGCAGCCACAGACGATTTACTTGGGAGTGGGAGGATTAGGGCTGCCACCTCTGAGGTACAAACAAAGGAATATCTGGGATAATTCTGAGTCTATAAAACTGGACAGCTCTTGGTGTGTACTGAGAACGCTTACAGATTTCCCCAGACAGCAACCTCAAAAAAAGTGGGAAAGCGTGGACAGGTGACAACCCTAAAAAACAAAGGCAAGTTTATTAATATTTTGCATTGTGATTTCTCTCTCTGACATTTCCTATCATGTTCCCATAGTGTGTGACTTGAGCCTGGGTGTGTCCAAATATCTCCCTCCACCACCATCCATTTGCAGTTTGAAGTCCTGGCTCCATTGAAGTCAATTGGAATTTTGCTATTGACTTCAATGGGGGTTAGGATTTCACCCTCACATTCCTTTACCTCACATTATTTCTTTTTTTTTTAGAAAATAGTGTTGAATGGCTGGAAACTCTCACATTACACAAGTATTATGATGAATTGGCTGGTATGCATGTTGTTTGTGGGCAGCGTGTATGTGCAGCTGCCCCCTGCTGGAGTATTACAATCCTCCTTACAGCAGGTCTCACAATTAGCTGCACTATCCTAGGAGCAGAAGACCTGCTGTGATGCTGATGATCCTGATTTTCTGTCAAATTGTGATTTTTATGGTGGGGTGGGATACCCCACTTATGGTCATCAAGGCTTAGTGTTCTGTGGGTCCTACAGGGACACTCCTGGAAGTCCAGAGGAATTCCATTGAATAGCATTGAGTTCCTGGTTAACAAAAGAACAGCTGTCCATGCAGGACTGGTGGAATTTTAAGGCTGCACGGTTCCCTGCAGCGTGAAGCTGACTGGGGACAGCATGAGTCTTCAGGACATGTTCTGAATCCTGCCATTGGAATGGACTGAATATGAGCAACACAATAGGTGAATGAGTGGAATTGGCATTTGCACCAGTTTTCACATTTAAATCCTGCTGGTGCCGCTCTGTCACGGGATGCACCTCTCGCTGCTGGACTGGCACCTCCTCCTGGTCGCTCTGGGGATTAGCTCCACAGATCATTACACCCTCCCCCGACAGTGCCTCGCCCACCATCATGTCTGCTCTCTGACCCATGTCACTGCAGGGACCATAGTGTTCTCTTCATGGCACAGTCCTCCGGCTGTGTCATCATCTGTTCTCCCCCATTCCAGGGTTTAGTATGGCAGTCCAGCTGCCAGCCACTTCCCCAGTGGCAAGGCCGGGGGGACCCAGGCCTGCCCACTACTCCAGGTGCTGGGCCAGGGACCCTCTAGATGGCAGCCAAATGCGGATTCCATCCAATTACTCAGTACATTTCGCTGGGCCACTCCCCCACAATCTCAGCACCTTCTTCACCCTTAACTCAAGGCCTCAGCATTTCAGTCCTAGCAGCCAGCCAGGAACTCCCTCTTGCTTCCCCCAGTCCCTGCCAGCAGCAGCTCTGTCCATGGTGCTAGCTTCCATTCATGTGCTAGGAACCCAATCTTCCCTCGAGTGACTGACCCTGCTCTGTCCTGGGCATTTCTTATATGGGCCTGCAGGGACCTGATTGGCTGTTCATAACAGCCTCTCTTCTATTGGTTGCTTCATGCATAGCCTCCCTAGGGTTCTATTAACCCCTTACATGTCAGTGTGGGGTGGATGCCTCATCACACACTCCCATTGCTTTAACATGGGCTTCAGGTGACATGAAAGGAGGTCCTGTTGTTGTCATATCCTCTGCAACATAGTTACCAACATTCAAATACTGAGGCTTCATCCCTCTGAATGTGTTCTAGAGGCTGTGGTGGCGAGGGAAGCCATCACTGGGCAGCATGTGTTCATTCACAGACCCATTTCCTACTACTCACTAGGCTCTATCATTTCCAGTCCTCTTAAGATCTTTCTACAGCTAATGATTTTCCCTTGCTCACCCTGCCAGTCCTGGATCAGTGGCCTCCAGGACAGGTACTGTCCACAGGTGTATTCTGGGCCAGTTGCCTCTGGATAGGTTTCACTGTTAAGATTTCCCCCCCAGATATTCATTCTAAAGTTCCCTATAGTGAGCTCCATCCCATGACTTCGGGATATGTACCAAAAGAGCAAATGAACAAAGGAAAACGGACAGACAATGGCTTTTAGCTGATCTCAGTAGTGAGTGTTTTCCATATGGGTGCTGCAGCACCATAATCCAGGATGCAAATATGCCCCGATCATTTACAATATTCATATCTGGAGGCCTGTAATGTAGCCAGCAGTACCTTCCATAACTTCTGAATCCAGGCCAGGGGAAATCCTGTGCAGTGACTTGAGGCACTAGTTAGTCTAGGAGCTAGGAATTCAGGGAGAGCCACAGGGTCTGTCTGTACCCAGCAGCTTCTCTCCTTTGTATTCATCACAGGCAAGTCCTGTCACTTTTCCAAACCCATGGGTAGTATAATCTAGGTTTGAACTTTGTGGCTGAGCAGAACCCACAACCCCAGTTCCAACCCTCTCCCAAGTTTTATAATGCGTTGGATCTAGTGTGTAGTTCTTTCATGGGCAGAACCAAATGCCGGATCTACACACACGAGAGCCTGGGTGAAGTTAGGGTCCAGCTCTATTCTTTGCATCCAGGACCCATCTTTAGTTGGCCATTGTTATGTTCATTACCAGCTCCAAGAGTTCCCCTTCCCCACCAGAGCTTCTGCTGTGTTTGGATATTTCAGTATCACCATTCCCAAGAATTAAAAAAAAAAAATCAGGAATCAGGTCCCCCACAAATCATGAGATTTTTCAGAAACAATACATTTGGGGGGGATCTCTTAATTTCTGGTCTCTCAGCATCTAGGTTGCATTGGGTCATGATTTCAAGCTTTTCTCTGGGCTAGAAACTTCATGTCTAAATGAGAGCTGAGAGTCACACATAATCACATGACTCCAGGAGCTGGGTCTTTAAGAAAACGTCCAACTCTTGCAAGACATGTGATGAAACCAGGAGTATTGACAATGCTGCTATTTATTGATGTGATGGTTCTTTACGGACACTATGGAGAGCAGGGAAGAAATCCTTGCCCAAACAGGATTACAAAAGAAATTGGCATATCATTTACAGCAGCCTTCTTATCATTAGCATTAGAGCTAATGCCATCATTATTTTCCCCAGCGAAAGCAGGGCCTCTGGGGCCTTTCTGCCTTCTGACAGCGGAGACACCAGCGTGCAGATTAATATTCGGCTCTGTTTATGCTAATGGCAGCTATTTGTAACATTAATATTTTCTTCCACAGTAAAAAAACCCAATAATAATAATAATGTTTTGTCTTGAGGATTTAAGCTCTAATGTGCTTTGCAGGAGTGGAAAGGGGGAAAACAAAAGCCACTGACCTAATTTCTACAGCATCGAGGGGAAGGCCAAGGTTGCTGCTTTGTGGATGGCACAGGCACTGAGAGAGTGCACCCACCCACACAAATAGGGGTATTTCGGGGAAACTGGTCCCCTTAATGCATCAGGAAAACAAAGCAGTCATTAAATCTGCTGGTCAAAACGCCTCAAAAGCTCCTCATGAACTGAGTCAGTGTAGAGGCCCTGTAGTGCAGGGAGCAGTGCTTTCCATGGCTGCGTAGTCGAGGCCAGGAGTTAAGGAGACCCGGTGCTGTAAAAGTAGGCAGCACAGACAGTGTTAAGGGTATGCATACACTGCACTCAAGGGGTCTAATTTCAGCACACCCAAGCTAATTTTAATCTAGCTAGCTTGGGTCCTGGACCAGTGAAGCCGTACAAGCCTTTCCAGGTACATGTCAAGCCCCTGCTCCTATACTTGAGTGAGCTAGATTAAAGCTACGTTGGAAATGTCTACGCGAGGTGCAGTCGCCCCCCATGATTGCAATATAGACATATCCTTCATCCGGGAGTTAGAGAGCCAGAAAGAACCACAGCCTCTCTGTGTGCAGCAGCCTCAGTGAAACATCCCCTTTGTATGCATTACTGTATCAGCTTTTAGGGGGGATAGCTCAGTGGTTTGAGCATTGGCCTGCTAAACCCAGGGTTGTGAGTTCAGTCCTTGAGGGAGCCATTCAGGGATCTGGGGCAAAAGTCTGTCTGGGGCTTGGTCCTGCTTTGAGCAGGGGGTTGGACTAGATGACCTCCTGAGGTCCCTTCCAGCCCTGATATTCTATGAATCTATTAGAGACAGAAGTTCAGACCTGGATATTTAGTAGTATTATTTACTGTAGAGCCTAGTCATGGACCAGGACTCCATGATGCTAGGCGGTGTACAAAGACTGCCCCTTCCCCAAAGATTTATGAACTTCCCCAAAGTCTGGGGTGTTTGGATCCAGGTTGCTGGGGCCCTTTTTTGGTCCTGGCCCATTACAGAGATAATGTTTTCTATTATCTTGGCACAAGCTTCCCATTGAGACACAGAGGGAACACTCAGCCTTTAGGGCCCTGACATAGAGGAAAAGGAACACCTCATTGCTGTCGGATTCCACCGGCTTCTTCTGCAGAGTCCCCTCCTCCCCCTGCGATTATGATGCAGGGGCCTTTGTGCCGCAGGCGCAGTCTTCTCCATGGTAGGTTGTTAACATTTGATTATTTTATGTGAGTAAATAATAAAAGCAAAAAGATTTTTGCAAGGTGGTGGAGTGAGAACCTTTAAAATTGCCATAATTAGCTACTCTGGGAGAACATTATGATATCTAATAGGCCCCTTAATGATAATTTTAGTAGCCTATCCTGGTGCCTGACAAAATACTGAACATGGCATGTTTAATGTTGTTTTAATTAAGAACTCTTGAAAGAAAATGTCAGTTATTTTCCATTAGCCTTAGGTTTATTGGGGTGGGTTGCAGTGTTTCTTGTTTTGAGAGGAGAAACATGAAGATGTTGTTTTTCTGCACCACTTATATGCAGCAGTAGCTCTTTATTTTCCTATATTCCTAAGGGCTTGAGGTGCCTGTTCCTTGTACTATAATCCACACGTCTGCACCAAGTGATCCCAGCAACAGAGGATTTTTTTTTGCTTTACTCTCAAACATGAGGGGGATAGGAATGAGGAAGTGATAGTACCTGCTGAATCCTTTATTGTAAAGTGAAAATCTGTCTAGAGCAGGGGTTCTCAAACTGGGGGTCAGGACCCCTCGGGGGTAGTGAGGTTATTACATGGGGGGGTCGTGAGCTGTCAACCTCCAACGCAAACCCTGCTTTGCATCCAACATTTATAATGGTGTTAAATATGTAAAAAAAGTGTTTTTAAATTATAAGGGGTGGTCACTCTCAGAGGCTTGCTATGTGAAAGGGGTCACCAGTACAAAAGGTTGAGAACTACTGGTCTAAAGCAACCACCAAAGGGGCAAAGTTGGTCTTGAAAGGGATTTCTATTCCAGGTCAAGTTCGCTGCAAAATTTTGGTTTTGTAAAATCAGTTGACATGGCCAATGTCAACTGTCCAAAAATCAGGAGTTGTGCCCCTCCCCCGCCCGATCATGAGATTTGTGTAAAAATAATGAGATTTCTAAAAACATACATTTTCTTTTCTTTGCCTTCTGATTTCATAGCCTTCAGCATGCACTCAATCCATTTTTTTCAAGCTTTTTTCTGCATCGATGGGGATTAGAAACTTACTTTCTTTTTGTTTTTTAAATGAAGGCTGAAATTCTCATGCAGTCTCTTGACTCCAGGAGCTGGGGCTTTAAAGGAAACATCAACTTTTGCGAGACTCATGTTAAAATCAGGAGAGTTGGCAACACTGCAAAATACAAAAATGTATGTACCATCGAAAAGCAAGATAAACATGCTTTTCATGATATTATTTTTAAAAAATTCTAATGGAAATGATTTCAAACAAATGAATAGATGTAAAACGTCTATGGCTGCATTTGCAGCTCAGCATCACAGCCTTTGGAAGTGAAACTTACACTTGTGTAAATAAGGAGTAACACCATTGAAATCAGTGAAGTTTCACTGGTGTAGGGAGCAGAGAAATACACCTCTGCAGTGGATTCATGCCCAGAGTAAACAAAAGCATAAATGGTGTAAAGTACAGTAGATGGTTAACATTCTTTCAGGTAAAATAAGCTAAGGTGTTGTTGGCAACACAGGATAGGAGGATTTCATAGGAGGAGAAGATTTCAGCTTCTGTGTTTTAAAAGTAAGTTTTTAATCCATGCTTTTGAAAAGATATGAAGTTACTCCAGATTTAAACTGTGCAATGGCATAAATGGAATTTACCCCCATGAGTTATCTGACAGTGTCCCTTTAACTAAAGGTAGATCCTAACTGCACTGAAAAGAGGATTGGGATGGAGAAGGGGATAGTTCAAGGGTTGTTTAAAACTCGTGTTGCCTCTGAGGCGTGGTGTCCTGAAGTAAGTATTCAGGGTAAACGTTTCTACCCATGGCAATGAAACGTGGACTTAATATATTTCTATTTGGATAGCCTTTTGCCTGGATCGCATTAGCAGAACAGCTCTGTTAGCAGCTGAAGAGATATAGGGTCTAGTCCTGCTTCGAACTTTTTGCCTGGAAAGGTGCTGAATTCATTGCTGGGATTTCCTAAATACCTGGGATCTGCAAATGGTAAACGTCAGGTGGAGGTGTGCAAAGGAAAAGATCAATGGCAGACAAAAGCAGGGGAAAACTGTAACTGGCAGTTCAGCACTGAGCCAGGCAGCAAGTGTCCACTGATGCTCTGGCATCTGTTGTGTGCTCTGGGTGGCTGGGAAGCACACTAAGAAAAACCTTTACTGAAAGAAACAGTTAGGTTTCCTGGACGCAGCAAACATGGACTGCTTAAAACTCACTCAGCCAGGTGTCCTTGTTACAGTAGACACTGTTGTACCTAATGCTAATGGGCCTGAGTCGATGCAGTATACCCATGTGAGAACACTAGGGGGAACCAAAATAAGGAGTCAATGGAAGGAGACAAGAGAATACGGGTAATAAGATGGTGGAGATGTGTGAAACCAAAGACAAACAGAAAATGGTACTGCATTCATTGAATAAACTGATACTTGTAAATGGCTCACCCAGCTCGCCTCCAGTTGGCCCTCCCCTCCTATTTGTCTAGCACTATCACTTACTGTGTGTTTGTACAGCACCTACCACAAGGAGGCTGGGAGCTCAGCGGGAGTCTCTAGGTACTACTGTAATACATGTAATTAACAATAGTTAGCATCCTTGCATGGCTTCCCACACCAGTGTCTTAGCCTGTGTGTGTGTGAGAGAGAGCAGGGGCTAGTGGAGAGGCATTGTCCTTTCTTGAGGACTCCATAAATGATGCAGTTGTACCTATGTCACCCTCCGCAGCGGATTTCTTTTTGGACTGGCTGAGATACGTGATTGGTACAAAACTCGGCAGAGTGTGTTCATTTTGAAGGGGAAAGCAGTCTTTGTATTTGGGCATTGAGGGGGCCAGGAACCTGAGCCAGGGAATACAACATGGCTTAAAGAGAGCCCCCATTTTATCCACAGGCACCAATGTGACGCACATGTCAGCCTTCTGTGCTGCAGTGGGCAGCCACCCCCTTGTGACATGCACTCCTGGGTCTTCAGAGCTGTAGCTCATTTGACACCAGGGTTAATTTCCTGTAGCCGGTGGCAGCTGTTGTGAGCATCAGCTCGTTAAAATGGTTTTCTAATTAAAGTCCCGTGGTAGCCTTCAACCCTGCAAAATGGCTCAGAGAGAAGCCGCAAGCAACGTGATGAGCCTGCGTCTCTGGGTGCTGGAGAGAACACAGCCTGCCTGATGCTTGTGGGCATCACTCGTATGTTACCAGTGCCTCTTCCAGAAGGGCTGGGTGTTACAGCATTTACTTGTTGTCTTCTCACTGGGCCACATGCAGCCCCTGTATTAGCAAACCTAACTCCTGCTCACGTCACTGGGCACGCCACCCTTTTTTGCCAGGAGTGGATTTGGTTCTCTGTCGTGTGTGTGTGTTTGTGTGTGTATATGTGTGCGTGCTTTCTAATTCAGGAAGCGTTGTGCTCGAGTTCTACCATGTGTGAAAGGTCAGATGTTTTTAAAACCCCTGCCAGGCATGGGACTGTTCCAGGCTCCTGGAGGGAGAATACATGATTTTTTGTCTCTGTGGCTGGAAACATACGAAGTGACACAGGAGAAACTGCCATTTCCCCAGTACTTGTGTGTATCGTACAAAAAGCCCTCCTTCCCCTTCCTCTGCCCTTCTGTGCTCCTGACCAGGCCTGTGGAGCAACCAAAGGAGAGCATGTTGATTCCAGGCTCCCCATGATCCGCAACCCAAGCGCTACCAAATCCCAGTAGTCAGTTCCCTCTTTCCCAGTCCCCTTTCCCATCCCTCTTGGGCAACCTGAGCTGTTTGTTGCTTCTGACATTAGCAGAGGTTCCCAACCTTCTAATTCCACACAATCCCCCCTTCCTCTACCAGCTCCCACTTTCTCCCACATCATCATCTGTGCCTTCAAAACTATTGTGGGCTATAATAGCCTCTCAGTTCTTCTTGGCTCTGGCTTTTATGCCTTTTAATGGAGGAAGAAAGGGAGAAGTGAAGAGAAAAGCTGGGGGTGGAAGCTCCGACAGTGACTGCAGATTAGTCTTCTCCTTGATTGTGAGACCTTTGCAGCTTGGCATGACTCAGATCCTTTTCATAATGAGCCAGGTGAAGGTGATCTTCAAAACACTCAGGGGACAATCGCTTGCTTTGCATCAAGCTCCTTCTTTTGCCACATCTTGGAGCTCACCTTACTACTTACCCTGCGGACTTTGGCTGGGCACTGGGCAACGGAGCATACTAAGGACTTTGAATGTGAACGTACAGTTAATAGGTGAGTTGAGATCGAAGGAGAAAGCTGGGGTGGGGCAATGCTAAGTCCACAACAGTGGAGCACAGAAGGTGTAGGTGTTTTGTTGGTGTCACGACAGGGGTTCAGAGCACGGCATCTGTTGATTTGGGGGGAATAATGCTGCTCAGCTAGTACCCCTTTTCTGTGTCACCCATGTCAGATCTGCCACATCTAGAACCCCTCTGTTCATGCCAACAAAGGGGAAGGTCTATGAATGAATCCTCCCAATGGCCCCATGTGGTTAGGAAACTGTTATTGTCCTCAGGAAACAGATGGGGCACTGAAGCTCAGAGAGAGGCAGTGATTGTTCCAAGGCATGGTATTGAGTCAGAACGGGATATAACCCAGGAGTCCTATGTCTCACTTTAACCCACAAGACTATACTTACGGTCTGATCCAAAGCCTCTTGAATTCAATCACTTAGCCGTCACTTAGGATATGCATCCAAACTATCCTAATCAAGCTTACAAGAAGCCATTGGTGTTATAGGATGGGCCTATGTCCCTCTTTTTTAGAGGGACTGGATTGAGGAATCAACTTCATTGTAGCTCAGTTATTTCAGTAGCATCTTAGCTTATAATTAGAGGCAGCTTTTTGTGGCATTCTTTTTTTTCTCCCTTCCCCTCTTCCCCCCTCCCCCCCATGCTCTTATCTCCAGCATCTGTAACTAAATTACAGTCAAATACTTCATTACAGAGACAGTCAGTCAGTAGGGAGGGCCCCGGGGACTTGATTCACAGACAAATGTATTATGCACAAGTTTGATCTGATCATACGCAATTTGCGCTATCCACGCACCCCCCAGGACATTCTTTTCATAAATGTAAATGATGTGACACTCAAACAAACAGAGAAGAGAAAGCAGGCGAGAAAGAAGTGTGCACACCCAAGGAAAGGGGAATGTGGGCTGTTCCAGAACTTTTGTGTCTGAGTGAAAAATGAATGTCAAAACTGCTTTGCATGATCACCACCTCCTCCATGGACAGCATAGCCTTCTCATTGAATAGCAGGCTGTTGCACAGTGCTGGAAGGGGGGAATGATGCTTAAATACAGTTTGGTGAGATTATAGTAATTGTTTCTATGGCAACAAGACAAATGCCCTCCACAGCTTTTATTTGTGTTTTGAGCAAGGAGGCATAAAGTGAAGATTTTGTAAACATAGGTGAGGTGGAGTTCTCCACTCCAATCGACTTCTTCATGATGCTCTATCAGTGGTTCCAGTCCTGACCTTGAGGGACCATCCTCTTTTGGAAGGAGAGGCAAATTCTTCTTCTGGTTCATTCGGTGCCTGGTTTCCCTCCAATCTTGCTCCATCATCAGTCCACAACCTGGACTCTACTTTCCTGCAGATGGAGAGAGCTTTTCCAGGTTGACTCATTCCTGGACATCACAACCATTGTTACTACTAGGCCTCAGTCCTGACTTGAGGTGACCAAACTTTTCATGAGATAACGGGGAATTGTCCTTGTTCCCTGCATTGGGATTCCCTCACTTTCCTCCATCAGAGTAACCTCACCCGTGACCTGTAGGGATCTCCCTTGTAGTAATAATAGGCTTGGAGGGCAAGTTAATCCCTGCTTTCATGTAATATTCATTCTCCTTTCATTGAGCAGGAGCCAGAAGATGCACTGCAACTGAAACCACTTCAGCTTCCCTCTCCAACATCGCAGAGAGAGGCCCATCTATTATTAAAAACCCTATTAGTCGTGGTGAGATTGTACCACTCCCTCTCACTGTAGCTGCGGAGTGTTACCTAATTGGGTTTTAGTACTCGGAAAACCCTGGGAGCATGTGGAGCTCAAATGCACATTTGCTAACACCATTTGCGTTCTCGTTGGAGATGCTTTTAGATCATATAAGGTTTTGTCAGCAGGAAAAAGAGAAGAGAAAGACCAGGGAGCTGTTCACAGGCAGGAAAGAGGTGGGGGAGGGAAGGGAAACACAGGCCCAGGAGGTTTGTATGGTCTGGATGGGAAATGATGAGCACTTAGTCAAACTCAACTGATCCTCTGGATCTTTTGAGCCTCGCCCATCGCTATCAGAAATAGAGGGAAGCCTTTTGAAAATGCAGCCCTGACAAAGGCACAGACCGGTTCAAAGAAAGTGCTTTTGGTGCCATGAAGTTAACAGTGACTGTGGGCTCCTGTGGATTTTCTTCCATTCATTCATGTGTTATTTTTAACTTTGGGAGAATAGAAAGGTTTTTTTTTTTTTTTTTTTTTTTTTGCACTTGCTCATATTTTCCATGCGTAGCTAAATCCCCAGTGATGTCTCCTGGGAACTGGCTTTCTAGTAACTGCTAGGCAGGGCTGAGACAGAATTCAAGAGTGGAACAAATCCCGACTCACCCTCCAGTCTCCCCAACCGCAGTCTACACCTGATATGATTCAGCTTCCTCATAAGCTCATCAAAGTAGGGATTGTATCTGTCTCTTTGTTTGCACAGCACCTACCACAGTGGGACCACAGTCCTGACTGGACACTACTGCAGTACAACTGTATAATAACAATAATTTGTTCCATAGTGTGACATACATATGTCCAGTACTAGGTGAGAAGATTTGCCAACACACTGATCTTTGCCTTTTCTATGTCAGCGTACTGATAGCATGACTGGATATAAGAGGTTTATATATGGGGATGAGTTAGCTCTATGACTGACTTTAGAGAACCCCACTAGGTGCCTATTTGCCTTATAGATACCTTTGAAATCTGGCCCTGTGTGCCTTAGCACCTGGCAGAATCAGACCCTTAAAGGCGAGTGGGAGGCAAGTGCCTTCAGCAAACTACCTGTCTAATCGGGAATCTGTAACATTCTTGTATGCGTGTTGTGCGTGGCCATAAAAACAACTGTCAAGCAGCACAACCGCTTACAGGATTCCGCCTGACGCATTCGAGTCTCTGTGGTCCCTGAGCACATGAAGCTGTTGGTTATGGATAGGTAGGTTAGCGTGTGTTTCTGATTTTTTTTTTCAGGGTATCACTGTAGGGGGCAGATTTAAGGTACACCTCTACCCCGGTATAACACAAATTCGGATATAACGCGGTAAAGCAATGCTCTGGGGGGGCGGGGCTGCGCACTCTGGTGGATCAAAGCAAGTTCGATATAACACAGTTTCACCTATAACGTGGTAAGATTTTTTGGCTTACGAGGACAGCGTTATATCAAGGTAGAGGTGTAGTATGGTGCTTTTTTTTTTTTTTTTTTTTTTGAGAAGTGCAGGTATAACTCTCTATTTTGTAGGTTTCCAGTGGTCCTGAGAATCAGCATGCACTCAGACCATTGATGTGTGCTTGCAACCTTAAACGTTACCTTAACAGAGGGTTGTGTTTTTTTTATGTGGGGTCATCTGAGGATTAGCTCCTGGTGTGCAAAGCACACATCTCATAACCAGTTACAAAGGCCTTATACTATCTAGACCTCTGTTATATAGTCTACTAGGACCCCACACGTGCACATACACTGGAGTTGTTGTCTGATGGGCTCCCTCCTTAGTTTAACCGGGTTGTTTTTTCCACTTACATTCTCCCCATGGGGTGCAAGAGGTGGGCTGAGCTTGCTGTAGAGAGGTTTACCCCCTCCCTGTCTCAGGGGAGCCATTTAAAACAGCCGCCCTGTGTTTCTGTAGGTGTTTCACTTCAGTGCACAGAGAATGTTATTCTTTGAGCAGTGTGTGTTGCTCTAATGGGATCCGTTTAAGTGAACTCTCCGGTAATTTCATTTTCCTGGGGGAACCAAGTACTTGTTCTTTGCAACTGTGTCCCTGCTACTCACCTTGCCGCCTCGCCTCCAGAACCTGAATCCCAATTACTTGTGTCTCAGATGAGTAGGAGACCTAGGTGTGGGTGGGTGGGGGGAGGAGGGAACAGCCCCAGAGGCAGCTAGAATGGGCTACCGCCCTGCCATGCTCAGCACTGGTATGCCCCATCTCCCCAGCCCTAAGGGCTAAGCATCATGCTTCTTTAGCACTCCCAGACTGCCCCCTCCCCATGTTGCTTTTGGATGTGGACCTGGGTCCTCTGATCCATTCCTTAGTTGCCTTGAGATCAGTGGACTATGCAGTCTGCATGGGGCTGTGTCTTATATGTTGGTTGATGCAGAACGCAGCAGCCCTTATACTGAGGGGGTTTCATGCCAGGGACACGTGAAGCAGAAGCTCCATGACCTGCACTGGCTGCCTGTTAGTTTCCAGGTAGTTTCAAGTTGTAGTTCTTGCCTATGATGTCTTAACTGGCTTGGGAGCTTCCGACTTGAGAGGCTGCCCCTTTCCCCATGCGACATTGCTGCAATCGGCTGAGGCACTTGCGCTGCAGCTACCTAGGTACAGAAGAGAGGGAATCTGTTGGCAGGATGTTTTTCACAGGGATCCCTGGGCTTTGGAATTCAATTCCCCCTCGCCCTGAAATAGCCTAAATGTGTTAACCTTCAGGGCACACTGAGAAGCTTTTCTGTTTGCTTGAACTTCTGCGGGTGGCTGAGATGTATGGGCATCCAAGGAAAGGGAGGTTTTGTTTCTCTGTCAGCCGTTTGATGTTTTGCTGCTGTGTAGGTTGAGATATGTTGCTGGATATGTTTTTTGGTTGCTTTGTTGTTGTTTTGGATGGCTAGGGGGGTTATATATAAAGTTAAACTGCCTGGGGCCTAGGAGAGGTGCCTTTTTTGGTATAGAAATATAAATTGAAATCAATATTTTGGTACTTATTAGAAATGGTACACAAGTCAGAAACTTCAGCGATGAACCCCCCAAACCGCAGTAGGTTTTGAATGCAGATCTGAATTTCACACACTCTCCAATAAGCCTGAATCCAAACCCCATATTTCCCCCCATCACCCCCCAAAATCATGTTGGGGTATTTGAGATTCTTGATCTCAAACTGTAGCTTGCACACCTCGCTAGCAATAGTGTTGATTATTCCTGAATTACCCCAGCCGCCCAATTCCACTGCTCTACTCAGAGGTCAAGGTCAGTGTAATGCTAGAGAAGGTCCTTTGTTCGCCATCCCCTGGGGAGTTAAATTAACCCTCACTCCTCACGCCCCATCACGCCCCACAGCCTGTTATTAAACAAGGACAAGTGTGTGAGCATGTCTGTGTGCGTGAGTGTGACTGATGCATACAGATGGCTTATTAACCAATTAATTCATAGGAGTAAATTGGTTAAATCAAACTAAATGACACCCAATTGCTGTACAAGGTAGAAATGGATTGGAATAAGTGTTTCTTAAATGCCAGCCTTGCTGAGCAAAGGAATGAGAAGCAAAGGGAGGAGGGTGCACGTGAAGGAGTGAGGTAGATGGCAGACACTGGTGTGCACAAAGAGCACCTCCTGGAGAAAGGGATGTTGCTCAAGCCGCAGGGCTGTTTTTTGTTGGCAGCACAAAGAGGACAGATAACTCTTGTTATTGATGAGGTTTCAGAGATGGGATCTCCATTAGAGAGAGAGTATAACATTCAATCTGGGTCCCGGGGGTATTTAGATTCAGGATTTTGGTTGGAGCGTGAACGCTGATAATTTAATTTGGAGACTAAGGGCTAGATTCACAAAGGGATTCAGGTGTGAATTGTGCTGGAGTTTAGGTGCCCACAGAGTTAAGCAGCAGCTGAATGGGCATTTTGTGAATGCCAGTGGTACCTAAATCTGGAACTTGGGCGCTGTCATGAGGTGGGCATCCTCACCCCGGATTTCTCTTTGTAAGCAGTCCTTGCACATGGATACATTCTTTGCCACAGTGTACTCTATTTACAGTGTCTTATGCAGCTTCACGTCCCATCGCCATAAGGCTTTTCCCAATCTTCAGTGTACCCCCTAGGCACAGGATGAGCGGGTGGGGAGAGAGGTGTTACCTCTCTGAGATCCTGGGTTTCTTTGCCCTTCCTTCCAGTCCTCCTTTCTCCCTTCCTGTCTGCCATTTAACAGTCCCCTGCTGACAAGCTGAATCCTCTTGTTAACTGGTTAATCACTCAGTCCTAATCATCTCCCAGTTTGGCCCACGTGGGACACTTACAAAGTGGACAGTGTGGTGAGCCCGGCTCTAGGCTACAGCCACTCCCTAAAGTGGTGGGTAACGTCTAAGTTCCTTTGTGAATCTAGCCCTCGGGGCCTGGTTTTCAGAAGTGCTGAGCACCCATTACTGGAGGTGGGCAGGAGATGGTGAGAGAGAGAAACATTTTGCCATCCCAAATCAGCTCAAAAAGTTGAAATCTCTTCACATCTTTTGCAAACTGAAAATCTGAAAAAATAAAAAATGGGTCCGGTCAATCAAAATGTTTTGTTTCGAGTTTGACCTTTTTTTAACCTAATTGTCATCTGCATTTACTAACATTTCAAAATGAAAAGTTGTTTCAATGAAAAACTGAAAACTTCCCAGTTCAGAAATGTCAAAATGCGATATTTCAATAATGTCAAAACGTTTTCTCCCAAACGCTTTCAAGTTGGGGGAATTCTTTAAAACTGATCCTGTTTTACTGACAGTTTCAGTTTGATGACTTGATATTTTTTGGCAAGAAAAGGTTTGTTGAAAAATTCCCACCCACCTGCACACACTGCTTCAGCTGAGGTCAATCGGAGCCATCCATGTTCAGCCCCTCTGAAAATCTGGATCTGAGTCCTTCTCTTTAATTAGGCAGAGATGCTCACTGCAGCAGGATATCAACCGCCCCACCCAGAGGGCATGTCTACACTGTGAGCTGAAGGCTTAATTCCCATCTTGAGGAGATATATCCATTCTAGCTCTGATTGAGCGAGTGTGCTAAAAATAGTGTTGCTGTGACGGCATGAGCAACAGGAGGGGTTAGCTGCCCTAGGTATGTGCCTAGTGTCTCTGACGGGTAGGTGCTATGGGAGGCAAAAGCCCCCTTCTGCCTTTCATGCTATCGCATCTACTCTACTTTTAGTGTGTTTGCTTGATCAGAGGTAGCATGGATCTGTCTTGTCGAGCCAGCACGTACACCTCCAGCTTGAAGTGTAGACGTACCATTGGGGTCCTCAACCTGCGCATGAGTGGAATCACTTCGATGGGGACGATTGTAGGGTTTCTCCCTCTTGGCAGGCACAAGGAAGATGATCACGGAGAAACAGTCTGACCCCAGAATTAAAAGTGGATGGAAGAGTGTCACGTTGAGAAGCTGGGGGATAGCGAAGTGTTCAGTGTTAATGCTACAAGTGACTTTTAACGTGGCATCAATTGTCAGGTAAAGTCCTGGACCTTGTCTGCATTGTGAAATTGCCCCAGTTCCAGCAATTAATGGACAGCCACCGCAGCAGCTGCACTTGTGCAAACCCCAAGTGCCGAGAAGGAAAGAGGCAATTTACACTAATGGCGCTTACTTAGGGTCACCTCTCAGGGTTAGTGTGTAGTCCTGTGGGCTATTCAGCCCTTCACCTCTCAAGGGCCAGTGGATTAAGTTTCATACAGGCCACTGATCACCCATTAGATAAGAACAACTCTCAGCCACAGTTGATTTGGGCTAGAGTTCAACCGGTGACATACCTAGGAGACTCTCCCCACCCCATCTATTCTGCCAGTCCCACTGCTCCATGGAGCTCTTTCTAATTCTACTCAGTCTTGTGATCCAGACCACTACCCAAACCTAAGGCAGAGTTAAGGGTGGGCAGTAGAAGGAGGGAGGTTCTACTCTCCCATGGCTCTGGGACAGAGTCTTTCCCATGGTGCAGCAACTGGTAATGTGTGTTGGGGACATATAGACAGAGGGTGCCCGGGGGGCATGGGCAGGTGCAGGGTGTCCTTCATATACATGCTTTTCTAATGCAACTGAGGCTCAGTGCTCCTAGGGTTTCCAGTCATCTGTGCTAGCTAGCTCCTTGCCAGGAGGTTTCAGACACGACCTGTGGGCCGTTTGGGCAGAACAAACACCAGTCCAGGCAGCCATGCAGGGATGCATGTGGGTGTACTTCCCCCTGGCTTTGCCCCCACTTGTGTATGACTCCCCCTCCCTCTTCTCCCCCATGCCCCAAATCTGGGTGGGTGTCGTTCCCCTTCTTTCTGTCCCCCATGCCCTGTATCTGTCAAATTCTCCCTCTCCTTGTTCCCCCGTGCCCTATGTGCGAGCGAGACTCCACCTCTCTCTGCCTCACCATGTTGTGTGTGTATATATCTCTCCCCACCTTGCCCTCCATGACCTATAGATATATATCCCTTCCCCCAACCGGCTGAGTGTGTGATTCTCCTTCCCCTATTTCCCACATGTGCCCGTCCCAGCCCCCACCCCAGCTTGGGCTCAGTGCACAGGGTGGCTCCCACCCACTCCGTGGGTGTGTTAGGTCAGGGTGTGTGTCTGTTCTTTAGCTAGAAATCCTCGCTGAGTCTCTTTATGTGTGGACAGGGTTATTAGAGCGGAGCCAAAGCCTAATGGCCCGAAACGGCACAAGGCCACTTGGAGAAAGGACTCTTGTCGGTGTCGCGCTCAGCCTACAGCAGCGATTGCGATGTGTGTGGTGCGGCGGGGTGGGGAGGAAGCTCTGTGGCTGAGATTTGAGGCTGGGCACCCGTTGGTTTAGCAGCTGTGATCTTTAATTAATCCTTTTTAGATTATTTATCATGCCAGCGCAGGGGACAAGTGGGAATCCTTCCTCCCATCGCTGCTACTCGGCCAGCAGGAAGGAAAGAGATTACTAGAGGAAGAAACTGCACTAGAATGCTCCCAGCGCTGGTGCTTTGCACACTGGAGAAATGTGCGAGCACCTAGTTTGTGCAACCCTAGGGGTGGATCTGAGGAGAGGTTCCTGCTGCTGCTGCTACTGCCTGGGAACCTTAAAATCCCTTTAGGGAGGCAGTTGTCTTTTTTTCCAGCACAGAAGGGATAAACCTGGGCTTACACCTCACTTGCTGACTTTCTGTTCCTAGCAATGAGTCTGTCTGGGGTACACACTCCCTGAGTCACCCCTGGGAAGGGACCTTAGTTTGTGCACATAGCACTTTGGCTCCCCATGGGCTGCAAGCCAACCCATTTGGTTCAGTTTTACCGGGTTTCACAGCCTCAGAGCTTTGATCAGAATACCCCAAATCTCCAAGGAAGTCTCCGCTGGCATTGTCAACTCCTTCCTGCACTGGGACACGGGACCTCCCCCTTACAACATCAGTCAGCCTGGGCTCACCAGTCCAGGAGTGGCTGGTAAATACTTGGTCATGGAAATCCATAGTGCTTGAGCCAACCGATCTGAGTCTGCTGGTCTCTGAGCAGTATCTACGTCCGTCTGCACTGCTTCTCCTGGTGCTCGCTGGACTCCAGAACTGTGGAGGGGTGTCCAGACCAGGAAGAGGTTAGAGGTGGAGGAGAGAAGATATAGTTAAGGGAACTTATTTGAGCATCAAAAAGTGTGAGTTGGAGTTTTAGGTTAGGGGCTGGGTCTGTTTGCTTGACTCAATATTTCCACCCTGAAAAGCTCACATTGCTGGTACTGCTGCTGTACCCCTCCTCCTGTCAGTCAGGCTCCATCCATCCATCTTGGTAGTATATAGCTCAAGCCTGGAGCCTCTCCCAGCAGGAGCTCCCCATTAGTAGAAGTGGCTGTAATGAAATGGATGCCCTGTTTCTTTACATCTGCAGCAGGAAGGGTCTGGGGAAGGTTCTAGGCAGAAGCTCTGCTGTGAAGCAGAAACAGACAACGTAGCTTATGGCTTAATAGTGTTTTCCTTACTTTAATCAAGTTCCTTGTTCAGCATTGTCAGAAAGTGACTCTCCCTGCGAGGACCCTGGATGCATGACATTGGTGGGCTCCCCTGGGCGTGGGCAGCTGCATCCCAGGGCCTGCTCCTCAGGACAGCAAGTGCTGCTGCAGGCCCATCTGCCACATAGCACACACCCAGCACAGGAGAGTGTGGCCAGCTTGATGGAAGAGCAGTGCCCAGTGCACCTGTGGCTCGGAGAGCTTTAGCTGGTTCCTGGAGAGGGGACAAGCCGCTTGCTTGCTCTTGGAGAGCACTTGAGCTTTACAGGTGCTGTGCACGTGTCAGCTGAGCCTGCAGCATCCTCTTATCTGCTGCTGAAGGAGCTGCCTTTTGCAAAGGAGGAGGCTTCTCTGCCTCCTAAAGGAGCACTGCGGGCTGTGTTTGAAACAAGGCGGGGCTGGGAAGGGAAGGGCCAAAGTCTCTTCAGCGTGGAACAAAGACAAGAGACTGTGTGTAGAAGGCTTGGGGTGAATCTGGTGTTGCAGCTGCCAAAGTGCTGGAGGAAAATAATAAACTTGTACACAATCAAATGCGCACACACACAATACAAACCCACCAGCCCACATATAGATGCATACCAGCATACACACACTCACAAACCAATGCACACCAAAAGACACACTCATGTGCCCCAGCACTGACATACATGGCCACTAAAAATATGACACCTATGCACAAATGACACACCCACACCGGACGAAACACACACTACACATCCATCAACATGAAACCATTCACTCATATGCAAACCTGCCAAAAACACACAAACTGGCTGGTGCATCTGCCAGCACACACACACAACTCTAACTATTGTGTCACTGTTAAAAATCACCGTTTTTCAGCTCCCGCGGCAAGATAAAGTCTCCAAAGCTTGTCATGCTGCGGCATCCTCTTCACGGCTGAAGTATATGGAGTATGTATAAAATATTGAATCTATCTGTCTCTGTGTCGCGCTAGGATATACAGCTTGTCCAGTGGTGGAGCAAATGGTTTATGTCATGGAGCCATGACCATTGCTCCATAGCGTACGATGTGCATTTTTTCCCTCATCTTTTTTAACTTTGTGCTATTAAAAGGGGCAGCTCAAAAGTGATTATTTATTCCCAGAGCAGAGGTCACACAGGCAGCAGAAGGGCAAACTTTCCCACACCTCCTTCTACTAATGCGTATCGCCCCTGTCATGGAAGCACCCTTTCTAGGGATGTGAGGGGAATTATATTTCCATGGCCTGCTCGGTCGTTGGCCTCTCCGCTGCGACTGCCAATAAAGAGGACAACTAGTTCTCAGTGTAACGGTCATTTCGATGTGGCTCTTGCCACCTGGGACCTAGACGAAGACACACCAAGCTCATTTCACACAGGCAACAAAGAGCCTTTCAATGGTAACAGCTTATCATGACTCCATAGCCTCCCCTTATGGAAGGAAGGATGGTCTTGTAGCTAAAGCACAGGACGAGGCAACTGGAGTCCTGGGTTCTGTTCTTGGCTCTGCCACAGACTTGCTGTGTAACTTGTGCAGGTTACATCACCTCACTCTGCCTTAGTTTCCTCTGTGCCTCTGCACTAAGGGGACAACGATACTGACATACTCCGCAGCACTTGTTGTGAGGGTTAATTCATTAGTGTCTGTATAAAGTGCTCTGAGGTTCTTGGATGGAAGGATAAATCATTATTAAAGTTGAAAGCAGCATTATTTTTCCTGTGTAACAATCCCCACTTGCCTGTCTTTTGAAGCCTGAGGAAGAAGCAAGTTTTTCCTCTTCTGTTTCCTCCCCCTCCTCCCCCTGTGAATGCATCTTTGATGGTTTGGAGTTCCTGCATGGACACAGAGAACATTTACTTTCATTATTTTTATGGCGTGGTGTAGGACCACTCCAGACTAAAGGAAGTGGCAGAGGGTAATAACCTGAGAGAAACTTTTAATGAAACTTAAGTCTTTTTTCTGTTGCAGGGGGTGGGAACCCTGACAAGCCTGGCTGTGTTTTTCAAGGCAGTGTGATAAGTCTGTTATTACCAGACCTGGATGAACCTTAAAAAGTTTGGAAGTTCAGCTAAGCAACCAAAAGTTTGCCTGCCTCTCTGGAAGTAACAGTGTGACCCTTAGCTCTCGGGACTGTACTTCTTGAGCCAAATTTTGGAAGTGATGCTTACAGTGGTACAGCATAGATACCTCAAACCTGCTTTCCCATGTGTCAGGGCATCTGAGCTGGTAAAACTCACATGCCAAGCGGTGTAACTGTGTAAGAAGGTGAATGTTAATGAGCACTGGGGGAAGACTTTAGCGTATACTTTCTTCTGGCCTCTTGATGTATAATTTAAACCTACTTAGGCTCCCTTACACAGTGGGACAGTGGGAGTGAGTAGATGTATCTGGCTCTAAACAAGTATAAGGGACATCTTATAGATGCCTTCTGAATTAGGCTCCCCAGGGCTGCAAAATGAGTTTAAATATAATGAGGGGAAATGTCAAGAACCACCTGTAGGAGGTGCCAGTTTCTTCAATTTCCCCACCTCCTACTAGGAAGTGCCCACCCTTTCAATCTTTATTCTGATTGTTTTCAAAAAGAGTGAGCATTGTGCAACACGTGTTGGTGTGTGAGAGAGAAACAGGAAGGGGATTATTGCTGCTTCTCCAAGCCACAGTACTTTGGTCATCAAAGGATTCACCACACAAAACTCCGTTACTGGCACATCCCTGGCTATGATTGGGCTGGAAACCTAGAGACAAGGTAGCTTGGTTGTAGTTTCTAATTCTCTCTCCCCTCATCCTAAGACATTTGCTGTGCCCCACAGGTGACCTACAGTAGTTCCTCAACATGTGTGCCATTTGCCTTGCGGTGCAGTTCATATTCCCAGTTATTTCTAATTAATGATGCTTTTCACCCAGTAAACTGGGAAGTAGTTAGTTTGGCTTTAAATGACATTAGATGAAATGGCTCATCTTGCAGTTTTGTGTTTCTTGGTCATTGAAGTCCCCAAAGAAAAAGGGAAAGAGGCATGGAAATTAGAATAACGTAATACAAAGGAAATCAATGGCTAGTGGATTAAAGCATTACAGTCTACTTCGGACCAGAAGGCAGCACCCTACAATCCAAGAATCTGCAGATTCACCTCTCCTGTCAGATGTGTTTCTGGGGTGGGAGATAGGATACTTGGGATTGTATGTTTATTTTTTATTTCCAATGCCAGATTTCATTGTTGTTTAGTGGGATGCACCCTGTAGGGCAGGAGGGATGTTAAAGCCCTCGACTGGTTAAAAAGGATCAATTTGCACTCACACTGCGAGTCCCCCTTCCTTCTTGTTCTTCAAAAGGCCCAGGGTGACTTGTTTGTTGAGTCCCGGTCAGATGGTGACACAGGTTTTTTTTCATGAAGGATTCAAATCAAAATGTTCGCCCTCTAGGTTGGGGCAATTTTGGAACATGGGAGTGTTACTTTTCTACAACCTTTGGCAAACTGGGTAGCTTGACAGCAAAGACACAAATAGAAAAGGGTAGCATTTTTGTTGCAGACGTATCACTGTCTGTTAACTGGCTGTTTTTGCACAGAAAATGACCCCTCTGTCTTCAAAATTGTCCCACTTTTTGAGGCAAATATTTAGCAAAATTTGATGAAAATAGCGAATGTCTCTATGTGAACCAAAAGGTGAAGAAACTCTTATTTATTTTGCATTTTGTTGTGAATATCTTGCTTGCACCAATTTTCCTTTTGATGGTTTTTGAGCACACGGCATACTCTTTAAGCACTGGATGGCTCAGGGGATTGGTATGAAGTTACAGTGGCAGTGATAGGTGAAAGAGTGATCTAGTGGGTTTGGGTCCTGGCCTTGACCATAGGAGATGTGGGTTTTATTCCCTGCTCTGACACAGGGAACTTGGGGTGAGTCACACATTTCAATGGAAGTTAGGAGGAGCCTAAATACCTTTGAGGATCTGAGCCTTAGTCTCTGCATTTCTCATCTTTAACAGGGGGATAATAGCACTGCCCTGCCGCACAGGGATGTTGTGTGAGGATAACTGTGTTACAGATTGTGAGGTGTTATGACGATGGCAGCTGTGTGAGGACTGCTGATAGTTTGCTAGTTCAAATCTGGTGTGGGGAGGAAACATCAGGATGTTCAGTGATCTATATTTACATTGTCAGTCTGCTGTACAATCGATATACAATCCTCACAACCCCCCAATGAGTCAGGGAAGTATTATGATCTCCATTTTACACATGGGAAACTGAGTAAGGGGGAATTTTCCAAGTCTATATACAATGGCAAGTCAGTGATAATACCGAGATTCGAAATGACAAATTAATGGCTCCCCACCCTATTCTCAAACCTCTAAATCCTGTTGCCCTCTTGGGTTAATCTCAGCCTAGTGCTATTGGGCAGAGGTCTACATGACAAAAATCATCATGCCTGGCAGTGAGCACCCCCTTGGTAGGACTTAATGGGCCTGGAGACTAAACTACCCTTTCAGCACTAGAGCTGGGACCCTAAAGTTCAGGACTGGTTACAGCACCAGAGGGGAGCTGTGTAACAACCGCCCATTCCATGGTTACAGCACCAGAGGGGAGCTGTGTAACAACCGCCCATTCCATGGTTACAGCACCAGAGGGGAGCTGTGTAACAACCGCCCATTCCATGGTTACAGCACTAGAATGTGTGTGTAGGCTGTTTCCATAACAATTGACTTTTTGCTCTCTAAAAATATCCATAAAGCCTCTACATTATCCTTCTCATATCCCTCCTCAGAACTCACCTCCCTCGTGATCCCTACTGGAAGAACATTGGAGCATGGCTAGGCAGTTCGTGTACAGTGCCATGCATGTTCTTGCTCTCCCTTCATCCATTCCCCTCTCTGTCTTTTGTGTCCACCTGGGGTCTCCCATCACATGTTAAGATCATAAGCTCTTTTGGGAAGATCAGTCTTTTTGTTACATGCATGCATAGTGCCTAGCACAACTGGGGCTCCAGTTATTGCTTAGGGCTACCACAAAATACATAGATGATAATGATAAAAAAAATTACTGCCTCCAAGGGGATTCTGTGTATGGTAAATGATCACTGTGTTGTTTAGGCATCAGCAGACAAACACAACACACCTTTGCTAGCTTTCTTCTTCTCTGTGTGTCACAAGTCGATATCTAGATTGTCCAGCCATCTAACTGCTGCATCATCAAGTGTACCAAGGTGGTGCAGTCCACCCTCCAGTCTTCTAAGGGTTCACTCCTCCACCATGTGTCTGACCATCTGCATTGCTGCCCCTCAGTCACATTCGGTAGACTGGGCAAGGCCACCTTTCTGCACTGTAGCAGCCATTCTAGTCAGCAGCCCGGTAAGCCTAGTCCAGGATCTGCATCCTAGGTTGCAAACAGGTGGGTGTAAATTAGGGCCACCAAAGTTCACCCCCCATCTCAGTATCCCAGAGTTGTGGCCATTCTGCAAGGGCAGAGCTGTAGGCCCTGATATGCTGTTGTCTACTCAAAATTGTCATTGGGCCGGCAGTGCTGCACGTGAATGGCCGGTGCAAATGGAGGTCACCGGCGGCAAATCAGCAGGAATGGCAGGTATAGGTGTTTGCTTCTGGAGGCAGGGAGCTCTTCTGTGGGAAGTGTGTGTGGCTTATTTGTACCTACAGGAATGATTCTCAGCAGGTAGTTTTCTGCCACCATAGCCCTCCATTGCTAGAGTTCTCACATGGGGTCTCGACAACCCACCATTCCCTTGCGCATGCACAGATGGGATGTTATGGTGATGGGCTCATTAGATCGCTCTAGCTAGCTTCTTTTTTGTATGCCCATTAGGGAAGTACCTTAGCGCCTCCCAAACCAATACTAATGTCTTTTTTCCCAGGGGGACAAGAGTCAGTAAATTGCTTGAAATAATTAAGGCTTTATGTGTGCATGTGTGTGTGGGGAAGCTTATTGTGAGGAAGCTGGGTTGAAGAAATTAGTTTTGCATAGATACGGATGGATAAAAGGGAGAGGAGACTGGGAAAATCATGTCTGACTGCTGAATGCCTGAACACACACTAAGTCAAATGTGTATCTCCATTGGCCGCCATTGCGTTGTTCTCATTTATGCCAGAGCTGTGTTTGGCTCATTGTTTTGACTTTAAAATGCACTGTTCATTTCGGCTGTTTCCTCCTTTTGTTTCTCATTTATGAAGACTCTTTCCCTGTGGAGACATTACCAAAGTGAGCACTCGTGTTACCCCAGCTCTCCCAAATTGTTCATCGTGGATCAAAATGTAATACAGAGGTCAGATGTTACAGACTCAGGGCAAGGAAAGAACCGATCTCTAATGAGTTCAGAATGGGAGGGGCAGGTCAGAGAAGAAAGTCCAAAGAAACAGCCAGACTGCAGCAAAAACTACATCTGGGTCCCAAACAAAGAAGGCTAAAGGCAAAGTTTGGGGAAATTCAGTTCTGTACTTCACAGCTGGCCCTTTCCCTGTAACGGACTAAATCAGAACCCTGCTTCCAAACCTTCTGAATGTTCAGGGAGCTGAACTTTGCAGCATGGATCCATCTCTAATCTGAAGTCTCTGAAACTTTGGGGTCTTAAAAACTGGTCCAGGAATCTCATGGGCACAGGCTTTGCCGTTGTCTTTTGGGGGCTTCTTGTTCTAATTCAGCTGGAAATATGCTGACAACAGCTTCTCTTCAGACCATTTTGGGTCTTTTGTATTGTGGCTGGAACCCAGTAGATTATAGGGATTGGCTGACCAGATTAGCCCCATATCGTCTCTGACAGTGCCAGCACCAGATGCTTCACAGGAAGATGTAAGAACCCCACAACCAGCAGATGTGGGATACTTTGCCCCCCACATTAGGTCTCCTCCTGATCTCTGATAGCTAGAGATCAGCTGAAGCCCTGACACAGGAGATTTAATATTCCTTCCAACATTTTTATTGTCACTCATAACAACTCTTGATATTCCTGATGCCCATATAAATGTTCAGTCCCTTTCTGATCTGGCTAATGACTTAGAATCAACAGCTACTTATGGCAGTGCGTTCCACAGCCAACTGCACATTGGGTGAAAAAATATTTTCTTGTATCACTTTTGAATTTGCCTCCTGTTCATTTCATTGCATGCTCCCTTGTCTTTGTGTTACAAGACTGTGTTATTGGACACAAATCAAAGCTGATTAAACAAAGGCTAAGTACAGATTTTTCAGTCAGGAAGTTGCTTCACTGGGAGAGGAAACCTGGAAGGTTTACCAAAGGCAGTGTTAGGCCAAGCCCAAACCTGGGATCTGGACACATCAGGGTGTTCGCAGCGTGCGTTTGATTTGTGCTTTGATTTGTGTTTGAAGTGATATGACCCTCACTTATGTGAACCAATGTGCCTATCCTTAAAGAGAAGGTGGGTCTGCCCCCTCTTCCCTCCAGTCCTGCATCACCCCGGCCATCCACATTATAAACATGCTAATTAATTTATAGGACAGAAAGGGGGGAAAAGTGTGTGTGGGGGGAATGAATCAATTGACAAATTGAAATGTCTTTTCCCAGCCTGCAGCTGGATCCTGCCTTGTCTCCTCACTCTCTCTCTCTCTCTCTTTTTTCTCTTTTGTATTTTGATTTGGTTATAAAAGCTGCAATGTAATTGAAACTGACATCGGAATCAAACAGTGTGACCTTGTCGGGTTTGTTCCAGGCCTGCGACGCAATCCACTTGGGATAAGGGAAATAAAAGGGAGGGGAGGGGAAGAGTGAGCGAGTGAGCGCAGAGGGTCCCCAGACGACTGAGCTGCTTGTGTGTGCGTGCGTGCTTTTGAAGGGCTTCTACACTGTGTGTCGGTGTTTTTTTCCAGAGCCGCCTGCAATGTATGTTGGTGGGCAGGGAGCATGCACGGGGGAAAGGAGTGTGATGTTGGGCAAAGGGCGGCAGAGTGTACCTGCGCCTCTAACCTAGAAGCCAACACATAAAGCTAACGGGGAAACATGAGTGACTGAAACTGCAAGTTCAGAAGACTGGTGTCAGCCTGGGTGGGTGGGTGGGCGGGGAGATACATTCACAGGGTAGAAGGTAAAAACACAAAAGGCCTGAAAGTGACATGCTAGGGGCCCAAATCAGTCTCCCCCACCTCCAACGCACCCACTCTACTACTCCAATCCTAAACTCTTCCAATAGCCCCTCACTCCTGCCCTGCAGCCCCCCTGCTATTCTAGTCCTGGGCTCCCCACACAGCTCTGCCAATGCCCCTCGCTCCTGCACTGCAGCCAGAGGCGGCTCTATGTTTTTTGCTGCCCCAATCACGTGCCTGCAGGCGGTCCACTGGTCATGCGAATTTGGCGGCATGCCTGCGGGAGGTCCGCTGGTGCCACGCCATCGGCGTCCCCGCCGCCATCGCCGAATTGCCGCCGAAGCCGTGGGACCGGCGGACCTCCCACAAGCACACCGCCAAAAGCCACCTGCCTGCCACCCTCACAGCGACCGGCAGGCCGCCCCCCGCGGCTTGCCGCCCCAGGCATGTGCTTGCTGCACTGGTGCCTGGAGCCGCCCCTGACTGCAGCCCCCCTGCTATTCCAGTCCTGGGCTCCCCACACAGCTCTGCCAATGCCCCTCACTCCTGCACTGCAGTCCCCCTGCTATTCCAGTCCTGGGCTGCCCCCACAGTTCTGCCAATGCCCCTCACTCCTGCCCTGCAGCGCCTGCACCTACTCAGTGCACAAAGGTACCAAACTCTGTGATGGTTTTATAACACTAAAGTGTCCATCAGAAATGTGTGAGTGTCCGCAGGACTCAGTTTCTTGGTGAGACAACAGTTTACCTGATCCCAGATCTCTGGAGAGGAAAGGCTGGCGTGTTAGTTCCTTGCCCTGTCATATCACCCTCCCTGCATACAGGCCTAAGTGGACCTTTTACAGCACACGTCTGCTTTCAAAGAATCAGGCTCTTGTTATGAGAGGCTCCTGAAGTTAGAGCTCGTGACACGTAAAACAGCAAGGAATAAATCTCCACTAACTCCATCCCATATCCCACGCTCGTGCACTTAGCCAGACTGCTTTTACAAACTGTAGCAAAACTGGAGAAGAGAGAGGGAATGAGAGGGAGAAAGAGACTGGGAAAGGGAGGAGCCAGAGGGGAAAGAGCGAGAGAGCACAGAGGGGCAGCTTTCCGAGCGGCTGCAAAATTTATCATGCAGAGAAGAGCTGTAAAGTTTAGCCTCCGTCACACCATCTCCTGTCTTGTCCTGCTCCCCTGGGCGTTCTCTTTGCCTCCTCAAGCTCACTGTTGTTCCTGCACCGATTTGCCATGCCAGGTTTCATTGGTTCGGCAGTTTTTTGATTGCCCAGCGGTCACAGCTTGTTCTTTGCCTTTTGCTGACACAGGGACTTGACTGACAAGGGTAGGAATGAGATGAGCTCCCTCGAGCCATGCCTGGGACTGTAGGCCACTCTGGAGCTGGGACTTTGGGGGATGCAGATGGGTGGGATCAGTGAATCCTATATAATGTCCCTGTCCCCCTCATCCATTCCATCTGTGCCCTGAGTGGTGACAAAGTGGAGAGGCTTATGTACTCAAAAACCCAGAATGCTGCATATTGTTTTTGTTGCAAACTCTTCCAGTCTAATGTTCCAGCCACATTGGGTTCTACAGGAACAAAGGACTGGAAAAATCTGGCTAGAAATTTGGCTTGCCGTGAGAAGGCAGCAAATCACCAGAGAGCATTCCATAGGTGGAAAGAGCTTGAGATGAGACTAAGGTTAAAGACCACCATAGATGATCAGCATCAAGAGAAGATTGCATCAGAGTCTCTTTACTGGCAAAATGTTCTGAAAAGGCTCATTGCCATTGTGAGAATGCTTGCTACCCAAAACCTAGCACTGTGTGGCACTTCAGATCAGCTGTATGTGCCAAACAATGGAAACTTCCTTACAATTGTGGAGCTGATGGCTGAGATTGATGCTGTACTCCAGGAGCATCTAAGAAGAGTCACCACCCAAGAAATGTACACATATCACTAACTTGGAAAAACAATTCAAAATGAGATCATACAGTTACTGGCAACAAAAGTCAAACAGAAGATTGTGGCAGATCTGAAGTCAGCAAGATATTACTCTGTTATTCTGGACTGTACACCTGACATCAGCCATACGGAACAAATGACTTTAATGGTGCGTTTTGTAACAACAACAGAACCTAGTGAAAATGTCTCTGCAATGGTGACTGTCAGAGAATTTATGCATCCGAAGAAGTGGGCAGTAGCCCACGAAAGCTTATGCTTTAATAAATTTGTTAGTCTCTAAGGTGCCACAAGTACTCCTGTTCTTTTTGTGGATACAGACTAACACGGCTGCTATTCTGAAACCAGAGAATTTATTGACATTGATGATACTACAGGAGCTGGTATGACAAACGTGCTTCTTAAAAAGCTGGAAGATACGGGAATTGCGATAGCTGACATGAGAGGTCGGGGCTATGATAATGGTGCCAATGTGAGAGGAAAGAACAGAGGAGTGCAGACATGGATCCGAGAGTTAAACCCTCGAGCTTTTTTTGTCCCATGCAGTTCTCATTCATTGAACTTGGTGGTCAGTGATGCAGCATCAGCTTCTAGCGAGGCTGCTGAATTTTTTAATGTAATTCAAAGCATCTATGTATTTTTCTCTGCATCAACTCATTGATGGCAAATTCTGAAGCAACATCTGGGAACATCCTCTCTGACACTGAAACCACCGAGTGCCACACGATGGGAAAGTTGAGTGGAGGCAATAAAGCCTATCAAACACCAAATTGGGAAGATAGATGATGCCATAGTTGCCATTATGGAGGATAATGCTATGACAGGACCTGTTCGTGGGAGAACAGTGGCAGAGGGAAATGGAATCACCAGAAATATACATAACGTCAAATTTCTGTGTGGCTTAGTGTTGTGGCATGACATACTGTTTGAAATAAATGTTATAAGCAAGAGACTCCAAGGTGTTGACCTTGATATATCTGGAGCAATGGAACAACTACAGTCTTACAGGTCAGATGAGGGATTTCAAAACGTTCTGAAGAGTGCACAGAAGTTGGCAGAGGAACTTCACACTGAAGCTATTTTCCCACCCATTCAAGAATACAAGAGTCACCGAAGAAGAAGATATTTTGATTACGAGGCACGGGATAATCCCAGAAGAGACCCCAAACAACAATTCAAAATTGAATTCTTTAACCAGGTGCTAGATTGTGCAATACAGTCAGTTGAAGACGGTTTCATGCAGCTTAAGAAACACAGCAGTATATTTGGGATGTTGTATGATATTCCAAAACTCCTCACTATACCTGAAGAAGACCTACACCAGCAATGCAGGGCACTAGAGACAGTGTTGACACATGATGACATGCGCAATATTCATGCGAGTGATTTAGGTGATGAACTGAAAGCCCTTTCAAGATACATTTCAGCAGGATCAACTCCAAAGGCTGTTCTGGAATATATGTGCACAAATAAGATGACCACCCTCTTTCCAAATGCTTTTGTTGCTCTGCGCATACTTCTAACACTTCCTGTAACAGTTGCCAGTGGAGAACAAAACTTCTCCAAGCTGAAGTTAATAAAAACACATCTACGCTCCACAATGACACAGGAGAGGCTGGTCGGCCTTGCAACCATCTCAATAGAACATGAGCTGGCCCAGACTGTGGACCTCCAGGAAGCAGTTCAAATCTTTGCAACCAAGAAGGCGCAGAAAGCACCACTTTGAATAATCAAACAGATAAAAATGCCAGTGTTTACTATGCAAACAAGAAAAGTTACATTTGCTGTTCAGGTTTCAGAATGGTAGCCATGTTAGTCTGTATCAGCAAAAAGAACGAGGAGTACTTGTGGCACCTTAGAGACTAACAAATTTATTTGAGCATAAACTTTCGTCAGGCGTTTAAAAGGTAAGTGTTACTTAAAATTTTTGAACAAGGCATTTTAAGTTGTTAGCTCTCCTTTATTAGGGTTGGTAGCAGAGCAGTACCATGAGAGGAGTAGAACAGGAAGAAGGCAGAATTGAGACCTTTCAAAGTTTTGGCCCAAGTGGGGGTGTGTGTGGGTGTCATTTGAGCTCCCCGCCTCAGGTGCCAAAATGTTGTGGGCCGGCCCTGGGTGGGGCGGGGCAGAGGGGACGAAGGGGAGGGTGGAGCACTCACCCCAAAAAATGAAAGTCGGCGCTTGTGTACATATTAAAAACTGCACTCGCTTAATGCTGAATCTAATGCAAATGGAACAGAGCAAAAGTGACCAAATGAAATACCCGCTTGAGAACGTTGCAGGGAGCTTATGATTCATGAAGAGAAGGGACAAGAAAGGCAGCAACAGTTTATTTAAGCCTGGATCCTGCACGATTGACCAATGGGAGCTTTGCAAGCCAGTTGTGAGGTTGCTTGGCTAAAGAATCCAGTTTAATTCACCTTCCCCTTTGCAGAGTTCACAGCATATTTATGAGATACCAGTAACTTTTTATATCATAGGTTTTTCATTCTGTGGACCACTCAAAGCTGGATCTTGCACCCATTAATGTCAATAGAAAAACTGCCATTAATTTCAGTTGGGGAAGGATCAGGCCTTTTGATAAATTAAAATTGAAATATTTTAAAATCAATTCATTTTTATGCGGTTTGGTGGTTGTTTGCGTTTCTTACAGCTAACATAGGCTCCTCAGATTTCCTTTTCTTTTCAGTTTCTAACCAAGTTTCTAACCAAGTTCACTTTCAGCTCCTTAGGCACTAGCTTCCTGCTAGGTTTGGGCTTCACACTAGAAGCCGTAGCCTGTAAACATTTATGGTAGTGAGATTTACACTTGGGAAGGAGTTCCCACTGAAGTCAATGGGACTACTTACTACTATTGAAGTCAATGGGATTACTCAGTGGGACTAGTCACAGTATGTAATAATACTACCCCCAGCATTCACAGGCTCAGAAAAATAATGCAAACAGAATTTCTGTGACTATTGGTTAAAATTTGTCAGTGAATATGCTCTGGCTGCACTTAATGTGACTTAACATTCTCTCTCTGCATAGATTTGAGTCATCTCAAAAAACACTGGAAGAAAGTTAATTTCAAAGTTGCAGCTGTGATTATTTTCAGAAATGGAATTTTGCATTTATGCATGTGAGTATTCAGCCCGAAGGACTTCTATGCTTACTCAATCAGATGAACATAGGAATTGCCACAGACAATCAGTTCCAAGATTGATCCAGGCCAGTATACTGTCTCTCACTGTCAGAGGAAGATGGAAGGAAGCTCACTGTTGGTGGATGTGGGATTATCTGACCCCCATAAGGTCTCATCCTGATCCTTAATAGTTAGAAGACCTTCTGCTTCAGGGCTTAAACCAATCACGATCTTCTCATATGCTCTTTTTGAGCATTAATTATTATAACTCTGGATATTCTTGTTATCCCTACAAATATCTGATCACTCTTTGAATCTCACTAAGTTTTTGGCCTTAACATCATCTTGTGGTGATGAGTTCCACAGTCTAATTATATGTTGTGTGAAAAAAAAATCCTTTTATGAATTTTGAATTTGGTACCTTTCAATTTCATTTACTGTTCCCTTATTCTTGTCTCATGAGACCAAGAGAACTGAAGCACCCAATCTACTTTCTCTAGACTATTCATTATTGTATAGAGTTTTATGAGGTCCCTTCTTATTTGTCTCCTTTCTAAGATAAACAGCCCCAATCTTTTCAGTTACTCTTCGTATAAGAGCTTTTCTATGCCCCCGGTCATTCTTGCCCCCCTTCTTATTAGAGAGTAGAAGCAGTATCATGTTCTCAACCCAGCTGGAATTTCAAATTTCACGATCAATCCACAGAAGGAAAAAGCTGTGGGGTGAGGGGGAAACCTATCAAATAAACTTGAAAAACAAATACATGCAAGGAAATCACCATATGGTTGTGCATATTCCATAAGCAGAAAACCAAGCTAAATTCAACAAATCATTATTCCTTGTGAATTATTCACTACGTTCTGTTGCAACACTGCCAAGGATAGTTTGTTTATTTTAATTTGGTGTTTTAAAAAAGTCCATGGCAACGTTGCTGTTTGTCTTAGGTGTTATGTTTTCCATAAACACCATGCAAACCTGTACTTCAAGTCTGACGTTTTAAAGATTAAAGAAAGACAATGAAACAATAAAGAAAAAAAGCAAAGTCTCCATGAGAGAGAGCACAGTGTGTTTGTCTTCCATAACATGCTGCTTCACACAGTGGCAGCTGTTCCTGTAGACAGCGGGGGCCTAGAAATGTAAAGTTGCAACACTCAGAAAACAAAATCTTAACAGTTATACACACTTCTTTTTGTTCTGTGTTTGTGCCTAGCACAAGGGGGTCCTGGTCCATGACACCCTGCTAGCGACTACTGTATTAATAAATAATAATAATACTGCTTTCTAAAGGCTTTAGTTTTACAACACCTAACTTTTGAGCCTAATATGATGTGTCAATATTCCAGTTAAAAAGCCCTTTTATTTATTAAGCACTTATAGTGTGCTTGGAGCAGTAGAAGACACAAAGATAGCAGTAATGATACATGAATAAATACATACAATAATGGAAATAAATGTTCCCTATTGCTGCTCCTCCTAGCATATATCCCTTCCTGGACCTGGGGGTTTGGGATACTGAAACAGGTGTATGTTTTGCTGTAATAAGCCTTCGCAGCAGCAGGGCTACTGCAGTTCAGGATTTAATTGTATCAGCAAAGCTGGGAGGGGTGAGAGGAAGGAAGTACTGGAATAATGGGCGGGGGAACATTTAGGATTGAGGAGCATTGTCAGAGCCCACAATGGGGCTGATCCAAAATCCACAGAAGTCAGTAGAAAGCTTTTCATTGATTTCAACAGGCATTGGATCAGACCCCATATGCCCAGCCCCAGCTTTTGATGGATGCCAGTTTTGCCCTGAGGCTTAACGATAACTTGAACATAATCCAAAGCAGTGGAAATTTACAATCTGCTCCTCTGAACAGTAGGTAGTTTGGGGATGACATCATTTTGGGAGACTGACAGGCTTGGGCACCTTAATAAGACATCAAAATCAGTGAAGAAGTCAGAAGGGGGCAGAAAATTGCACCGGCAGAAAAGCAAGGCTTCCCATTGGACAAAGTAACCCTTTGCTCAGTACCTTGTCAACCCAGCAGCTGGGAGTTCAGGAGATGACATTTAGCAGACTCAAAAGTGTGTCCTCTCCCATAGGCTCGTGTCCTCAACCCCACCGTGAGTTTGCTGGGCTGAGCAGCTGGCTCTGCGTGAGATCTTTCCTGTGCTTGCAACGTTGATGAAGATATCAAAAGAGGAAGTTGGACGTGGAAAAGGAAAACCCAGAAAATTAAAAAAAGAAAGATTAGAGACTTCTTTTAAAGCTTTTATCTGTAATCTTCTGATCTGCCTGGCTTCCAGCCCAAATGTTGCTCCTTTTGGACTTCTGCCTTTCTTGCTCTCCCTTCCTGCTTTTCCTGTCTCCTCTGCTCTATCCCAGCTTCTACAACAGAAATCATGGATGAGGCTAGGGAAATGCACTGACTTTTGGCAGCACTGAATGTGCATTGGAGAGTAAACTCCAGCTACTGGGCACTGATCCAGCAGCAGGTGTTCTGCTCAGTGAACAGGAATGCAAGATTCTGTGTATGTGGGAGGCACAATGAATACTCTATGCTGTTCACCTGTCATTTACAGGGTTGGATGCTTCTCTCACTAAGTGGCTGGCTACAGCATTGTCAAGGGCAGAGGACAGTATAATATCAGGGATGAATAAGTGGTGGTGTGGAAGGAAAAGGGAACAGGATCTGGAGATGTTGGGGAGGTTCAGAGACGGTTGGGCAGTATCAGAAATGGGAAAGATCTGGGGTGGGGGCAGGTGGGAGAAGACCAAGATCTAAAGAAAGATTCATAGTGAGTCTACAGTCTCAAGAGTGGACTACTAGCAGTGTTATGGAGGTCCAGAGAAGACATGGGGCTTTCTTCAAGACTCTTCTGTATCTGGAATGGGTGGGGAGAGGATGTGGAGAAGTTCTAGGGTTCGCACTGGGTTATACAGTATTTGGTATTGGCGCAGGGAAGGACATATGGAAAGGTTCTGGGGTTCACAGCTGGAGGTACAGAATGAGAGAGGACTTAGCTGGGGGGCTTCCAAGAACTTGTTAGGTTCCTAGAACTTTGGGGACTTAATATTAGACACTAACAATACCCAAGATCTCCCATATTTTTCAGCAGCCATTACAGATATTGTTCTCTGGGATATAGAGGAGTTGTGTTGGCCTTTGCAAGTGATTTACTCAGACAGTTATTGTATGTTAAACAATAAATTAAGTTAAAATAGGCTAATAACACATATTCATTGATGTTTTAACAGCTTTGTAATGGATACAAATTCCCTCTCTGACCTCACAATCCTCTTCAAGGAAACAGACTGTGATATCATAAACCAAAGACAACTGTAGGATTGTCAAGCAGAAGGGGTAGCTGGGCTCGGAGGGAGGTAGGCCCAGGGGACATACAAATAGCTCTGCTAATTACTGGCATTTGCAACAAAGGCAAGGCAGAAAATGACAGGCAAGGCCATTTGTGGCTTAAATGTTGGCAAATGTGTTCAGAGGAAATCTGTGCTACAATGAACCAAGATCTCAACATGTTGACCCTTCTCTGGAAATGTCAAACCGTCAGTGTTTGACGGTGTTCTCCTGACACCCATCAAGGCACCCAGGATCTCTCAAGGGAACAAGCTCATCCTGAGGATGATATCCTTCTCCCCAGCCTGGCCTGCAAATGCAGGTGGCAGGATTATTCAGAGGATCGCCAATTGATTTCACCTCTCACGGTGTTGAAACAAAGCAGTGGTGCTCTGTACCATTGCAGCACTAGCTCAGCTCCAGTGGACACAGATCACAGTATGCATGAGCATAGCTATATTTATAGGCTGTCTCCTATGGCACTCGGAGCACCTTATAACATCAGAGAATGTATTCTCACAACGAGATGAATTGGGGAATTATCATTGTTACAGATGGGAAAAGTGAGGTGAAGTGAATTGCTTAAGGTCACACAGTGCATCTGTGGCAGATCTGGGGCTAGAATCCAAGTCTCTTGACTTGCATCCCAATGCCTTAACCACAAGACCATTCATCATGTGATTTCATGTTTCCCAGATCAAGCTACACAGAGGTTGAGGCTAAGTGCGAGCTAAACAGGTGGAAGAATCAAACAGATCAAACCAGCACACTGTAAAAATGATCTGCTGAAGCATGGTAACACTGCAGGAGCTACTTCTCTAGCAGAAATGGATCAGAGCAGCCCCAGGCCAGGGGCCATTGCATTCACCTGTTCTAAATCCAGATGCAGAGGCACAGCAGAAGGCATGATTAGAGCTTGAGAGGTTGAAAATAATAAACCCATCACCTCTCCACCAACACTGTCCATGTCCTATAGCCTGGTAAATGAGATGGTGCCTGCTTTTGAAAAGGCACTGAGTGTGGTGTTAGACCCAAGTGAATAGTTCACAGTGAGCAACCTTTCCATGTATTTTGCTGCTTCTGTTGTGGAATGACACTGAGGCTACGTCCTCACTACGGGGGCGTGAGGGGGGTTGATTTAAGATACGCAAATTCAGCTACACGAATAGCGTAGCTGAATTCGACGTATCGGAGCCGACTTACCCCGCTGTGAGGATGGCGGCAAATCGACCTCTGCGGCTCCCCCGTCGACGGCGCTTACTCCTACCTCCGCTGGTGGAGTACAAGCGTCGATTCGGGGATCGAATGTCGCGTCTCGATCCCCGAGAGATCGATTTCTACCCGCCGATTCAGGCGGGTAGCGTAGACCTGCCCTGAGTTAGGTGGCCTTAATTTCACTCTGGGAATGTTGTTTTCCACAGTTCTTTTTTTATCACAAGCAGTTCAGCTGCAAGTATCTGAGGTTCCCGGTCTGAACTGTGTTAATTGTAATTGGTCATATTTTCTTGTTTTGTTTCTCTGGTTGGATGAGTCTAACTCTTGGAGGAGGAAGGTCTGAGGAAGCCACTGGGCCTTAGACTCTCTTTGGAAGAGGAAGCAATTGAGGAAGAGGGAACAGTTAAGAAATAGAGGAAGTTAGAACATTTTCAAATGTTACTTTTCCTTGCCTGAGGCCGCTCCTGGAAAACTCAGGCAACTGAAAGACTGATTGGCTGGGTGTCGAGTTTAAAGGTAATTTTCACTAACCACAGCTAAGCAAAGTAATTGCCTGGGGCCTAGAGCACTAGGCTGGGACTCAGGAAACCTCAGTTCTGTTTCTGGCTAAGCTACTAGGTTAGGGCACGTCTACACCTAAAACGCTGCATCAGCTCAGCTATAGTGCTCTAATGAAAATGCTCTAAGCCGACGGGAGAGAGCTTCTCCTGTTGGCTTGGTTAATTCACTTCCCTGAGAGGCAGTAGTTATGTCTGATGGGAGAAGCTCTCCTGCTGAGATAGCTCTGTCTATATGGGCAGTTAGGTTGGTATAATCATGTCGCTCAAGGGTGTGGATTTTTCACACCCCTGAGTGACATAGTTTACCGATATAGGTCTGTAGTGTAGTCCAGACCTTACTGTGGACAAGTCATTTCACCTCTCAGTTTCCGCATCTGTAAAATGGGGACAATGATACTGACCTGCTTTGTAAAGTACTTTGAGATTTACTGATGAAAAACACTCGGTAAGAACTAGGTATTATTACCTGCAGTCTGAGGTGCACATCTGGTTCTGTGCCAGGATTCTGGCAAGGGGTTTTGGGAACTCAGTCCCTGTTACTTTGTCAGACCATGTTTTGTCTCATGTAATATGCTACTTCCATTGCAAATATTTGTGTGTGAGTGTTTACAGATAGCTATCTGCCATTACTTTCCACAAGCATTTATGTGAGCAGAATGCAATTGCCGAAATGTTCACGGAAAGCAAATGCAACAGGGTTGTTGTCATGATGAGCAAAGCAAATTCATTTTTAAATTTGTGAAAATTCTCATGGAAAAATATGTTGTGTTACTCACCCAGCTCAGTTTTAAAACAATGCCCATAAATAAAAATGATGGTAAATGAAACAAGAGAACCAAACTAAGCCTGTCCCCAAATTTCCTCTTTTTGCATTGGTGGAGCTGTGCAATTTTTAAATAGGGTTGCATATTCACTAAGCACATTTCAAAATACCCAGTCTTCTGCTTTTATGTATTTAGTGATCTACATTTCTATAACTCCTCTCATTTCATTGATCCCAAAGCCCTTTACAAAAGAAGTATACAGTACACGCCCACTGAAACACAGCCACCTCTGGGGTGGAATAAAGCAGATGTTTAACAGTGCAGGGCAATTTAGGTTTCTATGTGCCTAAGACCTGGTCTACATTTAGAACTTAGGTTGACGTAGTTATAAGTGCTTTGGGGTTTTTAAAAAAAATCCACATCCCTGAGTGATGTAGCTAGGCCAAAATAACCCCGATGTAGATGCAGAATATTTCTGTTGACCTAGCTACCATTGCTCAGGGGGGGTGCTGTTCCTGAAGCAAAGGGGAAACCTCTTCCGTTTCTGTAGGCTGTGTCTATGCTATAGGGTTAGACTGGCAGAGCGAGGGTGCCGTAGCTATGCTGCTATAGTTCCCAAAGTGTAGACGTGGCCTAAGTAACTTTTGAAAATGAGACATAGGCTCCGAAAGCCGTGGTCTTCACTTAAAAATTAGACTGACAGCGCTCAGGAATGTGTATTTTTCACATCCCTGTGCACCAGAGCTCTGCCAACCTAATCCCCAGAGTAGACGCATCTAAGGTGATAGAAGAATGCTTCCCTCAATTTAGCTACTGCTGCTTGGGAGAGTGGATTACTGACAGCAACAGAAAAACCCCTTCTGTTGCTGTAGAAAGTGTCTACACTTTGGTGCTACGGTGTAGGAAAGCCCCAAGTCACCTAGGTGCTTTTACAAAATGTTGCCCAGAGCTCCATCTACGCAGAGCTCCCTAGTAAGTACCTCAGAGCATTGGTTCGCTCCTGACTCAGAGGAAAGAGTGCCATCTACTGAACTGTTAATGCCACTATTTGCAGCACCAGGGTTTTCCTTGCGGGGGATGCCCGTCAAAGTAGCAGCTACTCCTCGGCTCTGCTTAGCTTGTCAGATGTACTGCGGGTGGTATGGCTGTTCAGGCACATTGACTGAGACGAGAAAGCGAGAAAAGGAAACCTCTTTAATTTCTATCGTCTTTCGTTCCAGTGACATTTATCAAATTTCCTGTCTGACAAGTTCAGCTCATATGTGCTCCTCTGCCTTCTTGCAATTACCCTGGTCACAGGAGACAGGATTTGCCAATACGCCGCATCAGCTTTGAGGAAGGGGGAGGCAAGAAAAGGTGCCCACAAAATTCAAAAGCACATTATTTCCAAAGAGACAAAAGACTGGAATGGGGGGAAGAGGAAGGCAGAAGGAGAAATTCATTAAGATGCTGCCAAAGGCCTTTCAATCCCTAAAACTTGATTACATCTTTATGGTGTGCGGGAGTTTGTGCTACAGTTGCAGGAGAGCATTTAGCATGCAGGGTGGGGCGGTACTAGTGCAGGGGCTAGATTGAGGAGCTTTTCCTTTTCTTGTGCTGCGTAGGTTGAATAGATTCTGCTATAGCCAAGAGCATGCTAGCTTTGACCAGCTGTGTGGTGCATTGGCATATTTCTATGAACTTATGGGCTCGGTCCAACTATAGGGTAGTTGCCCTATAGCTCCCCTCACCATGAACTCAGAGAGACTACAGATCCCACCACATAATGCAGCCCAATGGCTCTGGTGGGAGCAATGCATGGTGGGAACTGTAGTCTCCACTGGCCACACCTCTGCATAAAATAATAGACACCAAAATCACAGCTAGTATAAATGAGTCCATTGACTAAATAAAGCTGTGTCTACTTATTCTATCAATGAGTTTGGCTCAAGGGTAATGGTAAGCCACATTTTTGAACTCCTGTGGCCACCATTGGCCTCTGGGGTGCAATGTGGCCAACCCTTTTACTTTACTGACTGCTAAGCATCTTTACTTACTTCTGGTTTTTCTAGTGCTTGAGAAAGAAGACAGTGATGGGAATGGAGTAAATGATACTGATATAATCTGCAGTGTAGTGGTAGCTTTTTTGGTCCCAGGATATTAGAGGGACCAGGTGGGTGGGATAATAGCTTTTATTGGACCAGCTTCTGTTGGTGAAAGAGACACGCTTTCGAGCCACTCTTTTGCAAAGATATCTGTGAGTGGATAAACTTGAGGATTGGAACAGAAGACTCAGTTCTGGGCCATTTGTAGCAAAACGAGTGTCAGAGTTGTGACAGCTGCCCTCAAAGTTCAGAGGTTTGCTCCAGCTCTGACAAGCATGAGGCAGCATTTCTCTTTATCAGGACATCTCTTTGGTTTGGAAATCTGTTGCAAGCAGGCCTACTAGGGGAGTTCCAGGAGTTCCTATAATTGACCAGGCTACAGAACAGCCACAAGGGTGTGCTTTGGACTCAGCCAAAATCCAAGTGCACACAGGCTTGAAAATGAGAGGGGGGAGATCACACAAAAGCAAAAACAGAACATTTTCTTTTCAGACCTTATGTTTTGCAGAAGATTCACAATTGGTTCTTATTTTATCAGAGTTGTTTTGCACCATCCCTGGTAAACTGGAAACTTGTTAGGGACAGGGAAAGCGTGAAGATCTGTCCAGTTGAGCACTTATTACCAGAGGCTGACATGGACAGCTTGCTGCAGTGCCATGGTTGGTGGCAGAAGGGTGAAATCAGATTCACCAAGCTTATTCTACAAGTCAGTGAGTCCATGTAGGGAGTCAAACCTGGTATCTGTTTCAGAGCACAGGATGTTAACAGCAAAGGATACAGCAATTGCTAGATTTTACTGATCTCCACATGCCATTTGTGTTGTATGTAACTGAAAGGAGATTAAATATATACTCTTTCTATCTCTCCATCACTATTGTAGATTTCTTAAAGGTGAGTCAGTCCTGTGAATGTTTTCATTCTGTCTTCTGTGTGCTGCACCTTTAAATGCAGAGGATTCGCTTTGCAGTATGTGTGGCTGCTACTTCATGACTGACTTCAAATGCAGACTTGTTAAGGAGCGGGTCACTGCACACTCTTTATCATAAAGACTTTATATTGGTTCTTTCTTTCTTGGTTGTTTTCCTGAATTTGAAATGGAAGTCAGAAGCTGGGAATGAGTGACAGGAAATGGATCACTTGATGATTACCTGTTCATTCCCTCTTGGGCACCTGCCATTGGCCACTGTCGGAAGACAGGATACTGAGCTAGATGAACCTTTGGTCTGTCCCAGTATGGATGTTCTTATGAAAGTCAAACATATTGAAAAATGGCAGCATTGGTCCCACGATGGGATGCTGCCACTATGATTCTCACTCAGTGCTTCAGTGTAGGAATGTGTTGTTTTCTGATGAAATAGTCCCCCACTGTATGGGGTCTCTTTAGCTAATCTTCATGGTACATCCAGTGAGGTATATACATGGATAGCTCTATTTTGCAAAGGTTGGCAGCTTGAACATTTTTCCTGCAACTCAGTGCACCTCCAAAAATATGGCCTGAATTTTTATTATTCAGAAATATTAGAGGATCCACACAAATATGTTGAAAATTGGCTGCGTTAGACACCTAAGCACAGGTACTGGTGAAGATCTTGACCTTCTAACTGCCAAACTGTTAGTCGTACAGACAACTGGCAAGCTCCCTTGTTGAAGCTGGCAGGACTTGTTAGCTTCAGAGACCAAATTGCTATGTATGGAGCTAGTGTAACTTGGAAGCTCAGGCCAATTGGCTGTGGATGGTGGAGCAGAGTATACAGTAACTCCTCACTTAAAGTTGTCCCGGTTAACGTTGTTTTGTTGTTACGTTGCTGATCAATTAGGGACCATGCTTGTTTAAAGTTGCGCAATGCTCCCTTATAACGTTGTTTGGCAGCCGCCTGCTTTGACCACTGCTTGCAGGAAGAGAAGCCCATTGGAGCTAGCTGGTGGGGGCTTGGAACCAGGGTGGACCGGCAGCCCCCCTATCAGCTCCCTGCTCCCCTAAGTTCCCTGTGCAGGAGCCGCCCAGCAGGCTACCAATTGCCGGCAGTTCAGCTGTCCCTCCCTCCATTGCCGTGTGCTGCTCCTGCCCTCTGCCTTGGAGCTGCTCCCAGGAGCCCCCTGCTTGCTGTGCAATGTCAGGGTATCCCCCTGATCCTGCCCCCCGCTTACCCCTTCTCCATATAGAGTAGGGTGGGGACAGGACAGGGCTCAGGACAGAGAGCTTGCTGGCCGCAACTGCAGTCTCAACTTCCTGATTTTTTTAAAGGCTATGTACTTAGAGTGGAGTCCGCATACTTAAAGGTGCAATGCATATCTCTCTCTCTCTCTCTCTCTCTCTCTCTCTCTCTCCCCCACACACACACACAGGGTGTGTGTCTGTCTCTGTCTACAAGGCAGCACGAATGGAGGGAGGGGAGACAGCATGGCAGAGTGTGAGGATACATTAACAACAATGTGTTAACCCCTGAGGGCTCAGCCAAATGCTAGTTCATCATGTAGTAGTAAGGCATTCCCTGGGAAATATCCCACCCTCTGACTTCACCATCTCAACCAAGCTTCACAATCATCATTGCTGTGTACAGTATTAAATTGTTTATTTAAAACTTATACTGTTTGTGTGTCGATATATATAATATAGTTTTTTATCTGGTGAAAAAAATTTCCCTGGAACCTAACCCATCCCCCTCCCCCCCCATTTACATTAATTCTTATGGGGAAATTGGATTTGCTTAACATCGTTTCATTTAAAGTCGCATTTTTCAGGAACATAACTACAATGTTAAGCGAGGAGTTACTATATTGACTAGGGTTACCATATTTCAGCAAGCAAAAAAGAGGACGGGAGGAGCCCCGCCCTAGCCCCACCCCTGCCCCTCCCACTTCCCGCCCCCCCAGAACCCCCAACCCTCCCCCCGTTCCTTGTCCCCTGACTGCCCCCTCCTGGGACCCCTGCCCCTAACTGCCCCCCAGGACTCCACCCCCTATCTAAGCCTCCCTGCCTCTTGTCCCCTGACTGCCCCAACCCTTATCCACACCCCCACCCCCAGACAGACCCCTGGGACTCCCACGCCCCATCCAACCACTCCCCACCCCCTGACAGCCCCCACCCCCAGAACTCCCAACCCATCTAAACCCCTCTGCTCCCTGTCCCCTGACTGCTCCGATCCCTCTCCCCACTCCTGCCCCCTGACAGCTCCCCCCCAGAACTCCCAGCCTCCCACCCCCCCTGCTCCTTGTCCCCTGACTGCCCCCTCCTGGGACCCCTGCTCCTAACTGCCCTCCAGAACCCCACCCCCTACCTAAGACTCCCTGTGCATTGTCCCCTAACTGCCCCCCTCCTAAGACCCCCCCCAACTGCCCCCCAGGACCCTACCCCCTACCTGTACCCTGACTGCCCAAAACTTTCTCCACTCCCCCCATGAACTCCCGACCCCCCCGACCCCCCGTTTCTTGACTGCCCCCTCCAGAACCTCCCTGCCCCTTCTCCTGCCCCCTGGCCCCCTTACCCTGCTGCTCAGAACAGGGTGTTGGGCTCTGTGCGAGCCGGACACGTGGCTGAGCTCCCCAGTCCCAAAACCCGGTCCCTGGCCCTGCACAGTGCTGCCGGACCGGGCTGCAGGGGAGGGCTGCCGGCTCAGAATGCAGGGCGGATCCGGCTCCTCTACAGCTGCTCCGGAGTCCAGCCCGGGACTTTCCTGCAGCCCTCCCAGCCGCTCGCTCTGCTCTGCCGGGGGAGGGGGGAAATCCCGGACATTTTGAGTGCTTTACAAATTCCCCCCGGACGCTATTTTTAGCACAAAAAGGAGGACATGTCCGGGTAAATCCGGACGAATGGTAACCCTAATATTGACAAGTTCCTCAGGACCCATGTTCTCTGCTGCTCCATTCCTGCAGATCTTAGGAAATCCACAAGACCTGAGCTTCAGTTGCACTTTGAAGGCCATATCTGACCTAGCAATAAACATGAATTTTGGCTCATTGGGGTTCAAAAAGTCAATGTAGATGTGTGACGCAGTGTTCACCCCACAGCCAAGTGGAAAGGGTTAATGAAGGCCTCAGGGTCCTGCCATACCCCATCCTAGAAAGGAGCAGGGGAGATGAGTCCTCCTAGCAGCCTTGGGAGGCTGCACAGGAAGCAGCCAATTGGAGGGAGGCTGCACAGAGCAGCCAGTCAGGGCCAGCGGGCTCGTACAAAAGGAACTGCAGGGTAAGTGTGAGGCCTGTTTTCCTAGCAGGCTGCAGCAAGGGAACACCTTCAACAGTTGCTGGGAGTGACTGGGGGAGCAAGAGGGAGCTCCTGGCTGGCTGCTGGGACTGGCTGGTTGGTGGCCCTGAGAAGAGGACAAAGAAGGTGCTGGGGCCTGGTAGGTGGTCCAGGGAATCATAGCAGTATTGAACGAGGTTAAAGAGACGCAGCAGGAGGCTGCTATCTATAGGGTCCCTGGGTCAGGGCCTGGAGTAGTGGATGGGCCCAGTCCCCCCCCCATTCAACACTGGGGTTCAAAAAAATCAGTGTAGATGCTGTAAATAAAACTTCAAAGCTCTGCTGACAAAGCCTGCAGAGTTTTCAAACAGCACAAGCCAAATAACTTTGAATATTTCCTTTTCCCTCCTTAAACTAATGCAAAAAAATCAAAAACGCAAAAAAAAACAACAACAAAAAAACAGGACTTAATTGTATTATGTATTTATAATAGCACAGAGAGGCCCCAACTCCATTATGCTAGGCACTGTACAAAGGTGCTACAAAGAGATGGTCTCTGCTCTGAAGAGTTTGCAGTCTAAGGCCCAGATCCTGCAAAAACTTAGGAATGTGCTTAATTTTACACATTGTGATTATTAACAATTATTATTGTATTCTGTAACATAGAGACCCAGGTCATGGATAATGGCCTCATTGTACTAAGCACTGCACAAACACAGAACAGACAGTCCCAGCACCAAAAAACTGACAATCCAGCACTGACCCTCAGTGGGACAATTCACAGTGTATAAAGTTAAGCATGTGTAAGCCTTTGCAGGATCAGAGCTGAAGGCTAAGTCTACACTACAAAGTGTTGCTGGCCTAGCTATGTCCGCTAGGAAGGTGAGAAAAATCACACACCCTAGCCAGCACAGCAACAGCCCTAGTGCAGATGCACTTACGCCGGCAAGAGTGGTTTCGTGGTATAACCTGTTTCCATTGCGGGGCGATACCTGCAAAGCATTTGTTGTGTCGACCAGTGATTCCAAAACATTGCGCTAAGGCAACCCACCAACTGCATTTTGTCTTTTTGTGTGTGACCCACCCAGTGTCCAAATTATGGGCGGGGAGCCCAAATGCATAGATCAAAGTCTTTCTCCTCTGCTGCCGCCTCCTCATCCCACTGAAGGGACACTGACTACATGCAGCATCCCCCTCCACCTCGGCACAACAACCCTAAGCCCAATGTGGCGCAGAGAGGAGGCCCCAGGGAAGGATTGGAAAAGAAAAAACATACCGCACTCACCTGCAGCGGTGGCTTCGGTCCCATCGGCCTGGACCTGGCTCCCTGCTATGGATGCTGCAACCCGCCTCATGGGGTTACAGCACCATCAATTGTGTGCTTTTATTTGTAAAACAGAAAAAATCTTAATTATTATTAAGGGATTTTTTTATATATATATAGCGCTTTTATCCAAAGCACTTTACAATAGTTAGCTAACGGTACAAACAACATTTGGAAAGATCGTTAAGTGGTCCGCCAAGACCTCAGCCATTCTCAAGTGGTCCGCAGAAAAAATAGTTTGAGAACTACTGGTGTAGACAAACCCCACCTATCAAGTAAAGAGAGACAAGAGGTGGGTACAGCAAACAGATGTGGAGCATAAGGTAACAATGTAACATAATAGAGTGTAAATCCAAACTAGAATTCAGAATATAACAAGAGCTCAAGTTTTTCCTGCAACGTTATCTTGGCCTCATCACATTCCAGAATATAAATGTTCTCTATTCCTATTATACTTGTGAAATACACACTTTCATATATAATGATGTGATAACCAGGATATGCAGTGTGGCTGAGTTAATGTTGCAGGAGAGAATTTAATTCTGGAATGTCTTAACTTTTAAGTGCTTGATTTCTCAGCCTTAATGTTGCAGTACGCTAGGATTTTTGTATTTTATATACCATGTGTGTGAGTTTGTATCTTCAGCAGTCATGCAGGAGAAAAGCATAATTCAGTCATCTAGTACTGAAAGGTTTTTAACTAGAAAGATCTGGCAGACTAGTTGCAAAGCCTGTCTCTTTGAGAGGACATTTGTGGGGAGCGGATGCAAACAACAGGGGTGGAATTCTGTCTGATGGAAATAGATATGCTGGTTGATAATTGTTATGTGGGAGAGGTGGGGAAGTGGGGGGGAGGAGGTGAGAAAAGTGCTGCTGCATTGGTTTGGGTTATTGTACTATTAGTAGAGTTAGTATACTAGCAATGCTGCCAAGAGTTCCAGATAGATATTCTTTTCTTATTTTAAAATTCAATTAATTAAATAAAAAGTGAATAAAATTGTGTCAAAACCTTGGGGATAATCTAAAGTGGCTGACAGGGGTTTTCCTATTGGAGGTGTGGCGTTTACAATGTGTTTCACTTTATATAGATATCTATTTGGACAGAGTGAAAAATCTAGAAGATGATAAATGGATCTGTATTTGCACATTTCCCAACTGAAATACTAGCGTTACTGAAGACCCATTTCCCAAATCTGATCAGAAAGACACTACTTCATACTTACTTCTCCTCCTAGTGCTTTTATACCGTCATAAAGACTTTAGTATCCCATCAAGACATATTAACATTTTTCCTTGAGCTGGAATGGCCTGAAAGTAGCTTATTTTCCAAAACTCATCACTCCCTCCATCAGTATGAATGAAATCCCATATATCATCGCTTTCAATGTTCTCAGATGCAGAAATCTGTGGACTGAGAAAACTCTTCTACTGTCACATCACGGCCAAAGAACTCGGATGGAATCTGTGAAAATATAACCAAGGAGTCTGGTAAAAAATCATTTTGTCCATCTGTACTCTTCCACGGTGCAGACCGCAGATGAAGGGGGGCTGCTCCTTTCTGGAGGAAGGAAACATGTAGTGACTAGAATAGGCAGTAGGTGAAGATAACAGATGATACATGGAAGCATTATGTATGAACATAAACATAAATATATGATAGAAAACATCCCATAACCCCAGTCAATTTTTCCCCTCCTTTCTTCTTTTTCTTTCAAATCAGATAAGTTAATATTTTATTTTCAGGCAGCTGTCGGGGAGATGTATATTATTGAAGAGATTGTGTTGTGCTAGACCTTCTTCCCTTTCACTCATTCTCTGTGCCAGTTAAGGGTAACTTAAAGAAGGAAAATAAGATCATTTAGGGGTTACAGGCAAGGTAGTACCAAAAGTAGTGTCCTGTTCACTTATAGGCCCAAATCCCATTTGCCTTACTCACATGAGCAGTCCCACTGGTGTGAGCATTGCCACTCTTGTAATACAGGCTTGCAGAATTTGGCCCTTAATAATGTTATGCTGGAAGATATTAATGGTAGTTGTCAGTAACAAACCTGGTAGAAGTCAATGGGGGTGCTAAGCACCCTTCATTCAGGCTAAATGAGGGAGCAATTAAACACCCATTTGTGTAGTGATAGCTGAAACAACAGAAGCCACCACCTCCTTCTTCCTTTGCCTAGCGTCAGATGATAATACCTACTCCTTCACCACCCTCTTGACAGCAAAAGTTGCCAGTTCCTTGCGGTTTCCTCTGTGGTAGTACAGGTCACTTGGCCAATTTCCCTGCCTGCCTGGCTAGAACTTTGTGTGCTGGGCTTTTGGGAAGGAAGGACACTTTAAGTCATTGTGCCACCATACACTGGTTCACAATGACGGGAGGCCTGATGTGCATACAGCATATATGGAACCACATGAGACCACCTTTATCAGTGACCCTGATGTTTCCTTTAGTAAAATCTTCTCATGTGGCTAGGTGCTGGAGCTGGGATCTGTATCATAGAAATTAATGGTACATCGCTGAAGTGGACATGGGTGCTGAAGTTAATATTCTCTCCTCTGGGTTAGGTCAAAATCTGGACATTTTTGTCCTGTGATCTGGGTTAACAGCTTGGTATTAAGAATGAATTCACACAGAGCACCTCAGGTGTAGTTATGTCAACTAGACTAGAAAGGGGACACCCAATGTATCATTGAAACACACAGTGATTTATTTGATGGTGATAGCGTTCTCTCCACATGAGGTGTGTACTCTCTACAGTCGGGTTCAAAGGCCAAGCCCTTTGCACTGCCTGCATGTTGGCGCTTGTGGACGAGATTCAAGCAGAACATGAAAGATAATGGTGTCATTCGGGAGATGAAAGGGCCTACAGTTTGGAGCTTACCCACGATGATCATATAGAACAAGAATGGCAAATAATATAATAATAATATATGGAGATATGCCTATCTCATAGAACTGGAAGGGACCCTGAAAGGTCATCGAGTCCAGCCCCCTGCCTTCACTAGCAGGACCACACGAGGCAACACTCGGCTGTGCACAGATTTTAGGGCACTTAATTAATATGTGAAATGTGAGCAGTTTCAATCGCCAACCTTCGAAGAGGTGATACATCGGATGAATGGATCCCGGATTTTCTCTGGTTATTGGCAAATACCTGTGGCTGAACGTTCACAGTTGTTACTGACTTTCAGCGTGCCATTTGGGAGGTACTGCTATCAACGACTCCCTTTTGGTTTCTTTTCTGTTCCTGAGGTATTTCAGAGAGTGGTCTCTCAGCTCCTTGAAAATATCCAGGGTGCATGTTAGTATCTGGATGGAATTCTCATCTTTGCTAAGATCCTTCATGCACATAATGCTGTTCTGGCCCAGGTGCTGAGCCAATTCCAACAAGCTGGCATAAAGTTTTGCATAAGATGCTGTAGAGTTTCTAGGGCATTCCTGTCTGTCAGTGGTGTGATAGTGACGCCTGAACAGCTACAAGCTGTTGTTTTACTACCGTTACCCATTGACCGTCGCCATTTATGTCTGTTCCTTGCCCTAGCTTGGTACATAGTGGCCAGGCTGTGCCCCATTTTAGTATCCTGGCCAAGCTGCTGTGGGATTTAACCCAGGGCCGGGGACAGTTGGTTTGGACTAAATAGGCAAAGCAGGGTTTTGAAACGCTGCATCAACCCCTCTCTCAGAGCTAATCCCCTGCTTATTTTGATCCAAGGAAGCCTGTAGTGTTTCAAACTGAGGCATTCAATTGGGGTATGGGCGTGGTTCTGCTCCAGGGGGAACAGCCAGTTATATTTGCATCTCTGACTCTCACCCCAACAGAAGCAAAGTATTCCCAGATAGAGCTAGAATTCTTAGTCATAGGTTTTGCTATTGTATACTTCAAAGTCTACTTAGTGGGAAGACATTTTACATTAGAAACTGATCATTTGCCTATTTTGGGGCCTCTATCATAAAGCCATTGACCTACAGAGTGTGAGGCTGCAGCAGTGGATTATTCATTTGCAGCAGTGTGACTTTGGTGTGTCTGAGAGGAAGATGTAATTTAATTGCCCAGTGGTCTTTCAAGAAATTCTGCTGGCGCCCTCATATGCAGAAACATCAGAGTATGCTGTATGCTTTTTACTGAAAGATACGCCAGTTGACGTAGGGTTGACTGCTGATGCCACTCTCCAAAATGCTGAACTGTACAAGGTGATACGTGCCGCACAAGAGAATTGGATGGGCCTAGCCCTTAAGTGATCTTTGTCTACATTCTATGAAATTCATTCTGAGCTTATGGTGAAGCCATGTGCTACTCGATATACCTTATGCAGAGGAGCGCAGGTGATCGTCCCAGCAGTGTTGCAACAAACAGTCCTGAATGGAGTTCCTGAAGGACATTTTGGAGGTAAGAAGATGAAGGAACTTCTGTGTAGTTATTCTTGGTGGCCAGGGCTGCACTCAGACACTGAACTTGGTGTGAAGGCATGCTCAGACTGCACAATGCATAGAACTATTACTCCTCTGGCCCCTTTGAAACTGGTAGCCATAGACACCCCAGGGCAGGAATTCCAGTGGATACTACTGGCCCCGCAACTACACACTGTTGACAGTTATAGACTGTAACTCACATTATTCCCCTTCATTGGAAATTTCATAAGGCACCTCAAAGGCGCTTATTTCTTGCCTAAATACTTTATATGTGCTGTTTGCCTAGCAGGGAGACCTGTTTCAGATAATGGGACATCTTTTGTATGCAAGAGTTTGAAGGCTTTCTGATGAGTATTGGTACAGTATGTTCTACGTCTGCTGTGTACCATCCCCAAGGAAATGGGATAGTGTATGGTACTCTGAAGAAGCATTGTAGCTCACATACTGGAGGAATGTCAATATACACCCTTCACTAGACCATTGAGTCGTGCTTTATATGATATTCAGAGTATACCTCATGAAAGTACTGGAGAAACCCCATTCTAATGGCTCTTCAGATGACCTATGAGGACCAAGTCACCTATACTGACGGAAAAAGTTCATCACACCCCTTCCACATCCTCAAAGCCAACTAATATGACTAGGAAATATGCAAGTTTCAACAAGTGTATCAGTGCAAGACTCTGCATGTTCTATCCTGGACAAGCAGTGTATGTTAGGTGAGGGTCTGGAAGCGTTTTTGATACTTGTGGTGTGATCTTGTGGGCTGCAGGGTATGGACCATGGTGAGTGCATTTACCCAATGGAGAATGTGTTGTTAACCAGCGAGATATACTGCCTACTGAAAGGGAAACAGATAGGGAAGAGCACATTCTTTCGCCATATGATGATGTCTTGTGGCCAATTGGGGAAGTTGCTCCACAGCAACGGCGTCCACCCTCTGAGCTAAATCAGAGATATAACCTATGGCCCTGGGATCTGCTGGTGCCTCCAGCATGGTTCTTCTGAACTTCTCGGGAAAAGAGAAGGAAATGGTGATAGCTCTGTGTGTGTGTGTGTGTGTGTGTGTGTTGCTTTCCTGCTCCTGTTTGTTTGCTGATTCATTCTCCCTGAATTCAATGTTCCAGTTCCTCTTCCTCTGTGTGTATGTGTGTGTGTGTGTGTGCGCGCACATGTGCATGCATAGCTTTGGGTGTGTGCTGTGATTGTCGGCTGCTACATACCTGCCATATGAACTGTTATGTTTTGTTCAGACTGTTGCTGATTTAACTGGTTCATGGATATTACATGTTTCAATGACCACCTACCTGTGTATCTTCCTTTGATTTCCTTGTATTTTGGGATTGCTGTTCTGGGGTACAGATGAATAAAAAGCAGGAGAAAAAAAGTGATCTGATATGGGCACCATCTGGCTTTTGCTGCTGCAGGTAGTAGTGCATTCCAGAGCAGAGGGCCCTACAAGGAGAGTGCCTTTCTGACCATACCCAGCAGATCAGTTAGGGGCTTTGTAGTCTCTCCAGTGCATATGGAAGACATTGTCTCTTGCTAGAGCTGTGTGAGAATTTTACATTCAATGTCGCATAAATGATCATGGCCACTGTTTAAAAAAACCCCAAACCCAGAATGTTGGATTCCAGTTCAGCTGCTGCAAAGAAGCACGTAAACCCAAACCCATCCTCAGGGCTGCATCCTTTGCCCACTGGTTCCTTGCATTCATTTTTCATTACAAAAGTCCCAGACAGCTCTAGCAGAATGAAGATTTTCTTTCTTCTCTGTATCCTCCCCACTTTCAGATGCACACAGAAAGAAAACTAAATTAAGAAAGTGATTTGTTGTTGTGCTTAAGTGACAGTAGTAGTAATCACACCAATTATAGAAGTCGGGTTAAGTGCATTCTGCTGTGTATTCGATCTTTCCCTGCCCCCAACCCCCTTGAAATTGGCAAATGCCACCTATGTGTATCCCCATTTGTCCAGGATGTAACAGCATCCTTAAAATCGAAGGGCGTAATGCAGCCCCCACACATACAGCCTGGGTGAAGTCAGTTAGATTTATCTCTACTTCTCTCTGGTACAATAAAGACTGGGTATCAGCCGTAGTCAAACACTGTTGCTGTATTCTCCCCCTTTCCCAAGCTAGTGATAGTTTGAATCTTAAGCAGTATCTCGGATTACTCAATGTAAACATTTCCCTGGCCCAGGGGAAAAAATAATTACACAACTAGGATTTCCCCCCCCCTTTCTTTCTCTGTTCTCTCTCTGTCTCTATTTGGGTGAATCTCCTTTAATTATTGAAACCATAGACTGAGACGCACCATTAAACATGATGACAGATCTCCCCCCGCCTCAAGCTCGTAAATGGGGAACCAGCCATAGCAAGTACAGCGCTTGCTGTTATGAAAATTGCTCCATGACTTTTTCCTCTTATATTAACCTCATGAGGGTTGGCAGTTGTCTTCTACGTAATGTTTTATTTCCTTCTCTTTATATAATTGATAGGAAATGTGAGATACAGGAAGACACATGAGGCCATTAGAACATGAGTTTTTTCTAGAAAAGACCTTTCAGTCCTGCTTGATTTTCTTCTCTCTTTAGTGAGGGAGAGTGGTCCAGTGTTCGGAACAAGGGCCTGGCAGTCAGGAGACCTGGGTCCAATTGCCAGTTCTGCCTGTGTAATGCTGTGCAATTTTGAGCACATGGGTCCAAGGTTTCAGAAGTGACCTCTGCTTTTGGGTGCATTGATTTTTGGGTCCAGGTTTTAGGTCCCCCAAAAACAGAGGCATCCAAAATCAGTACCGGTTTTGGAAAACTTTGGCCTGTGCCAACTTTATTCATGTGAAAAGTATAAAAGTGACAGGGATAAATTTTTGCTCTTTTATTCAGGATAGGGGCTGCAGTTTCGAGGATTAATTCATTACTATTTGTACAGGGCTTTGAGATCTTTGAATGCAAGGTGCTAACAGAAGTGCCACTAAATGAGAAAATAAAATGATATTATTATTACGATTGATATTAATCTCTCATTCCTGCTTCCCCATTCCCAACTATGGTATCTCCCCTCCTTCTCCAGGGGCAAATTCAACTCTGGTGTAAAATGGTGTAACCCCACTGAAGTCAGTGAAGTAATCTCAGGTGTCACTCTGGCATGAGATGTCTGTGTGATGCACACTCCTTGCTTCAGTCACCTTCTCTTGTGGGGAGGCGTTCCTTACCAGTTCCCCGCTATCGTACACTTATCTTTCCCGGTCTTTAGGCGAGGAATCAATGTGTCTAGGTTAGGATTTCCTTGGATCATTCTCAGTGCTATGTTATAAACCAGAAAATAAAATGTTAGTACCATGTTACTTTAGTTGCTTATTAAACAGCCAAATTGGCATGTTTGGTTTGTGTCTGCCTTCCTGGATTGCTGTGTTTATTGTAAGTGCAGTGTTGGTTTATTTATGCTGTTTAGAGGATTGCTGTAAGGCCGGAGTGATTCCTTTTGTGTATTGAATTAAGACAAAGCTGCCTGTAGTTGGAATGTCAGCCCTCCAACAGGTATAAGAGCAGCCCTGGAGGTGCATTTTCCCAACATACGGTACTTGGTAAATTATGTCTCACTGAAGCATTTAAAAGAGTCTCTTTGTCATGTCTGTCATTTATTGCCTGCCTTACGCTACCATTCTTAAACAAGCTTGTAACAACTTTGTGGTGTGATGGTGGGCTCTAAATGTGGATCATATCCACCCACCATGACCATGGCAACTAAGTACTTCACCCCTGCCAGTGGCCCATTCTGGCATGTAGCTGTCACTCTATAACCAGATCGTAACACTGTTAGTTTGCTTTATGAATAGGACCCTTCCTACCTGGTGTCGGGGGTTATGGCCACCCTGCCCTTCCATGCTGCTAAATAGGAGGGGATCCTGGGTAGATGGGAGGGAGTTGTCAAAGAGCTCCAAGTATGGAAAAGGGTGAAGATCACAGCCCTGACTGTTCCTGTGAAACCAATCTGGTCAGCCCACCTTCCTCCTAGCCCTCTGAGCAGTGAGACCTTCCAAAGTGCATTGCCCCATACGTGTCTTGGGATGGTCTGTGTACACAGCCACAGCTAGAGCACTGTGGGAGAGCTGCCCCGATTTTCCCAGCATGCACTGATACAAACATGCTTCTGTAGAGCAGTAAGCTGGCACACCGTTTGGCACACACCCGGCTGGCACACAGTTTGGCACAAGTCTTTTGTGTTTGCTGTAACCAGGTCAGATGAGAAGCATCACAAACTGGCTACAAGAGCTGTGCTTGTAGTATAGACAGGGCCAAAGATTCTTACATCTTCATGGTGAGCTGTGTTCATTATAATAGCCCCACTTGCTAACAGCCCAAATGGTTGGTTAATTTGTGTGTGTGTGTGTGTGTGTGTGTGTGTGTGTGTGTGTGTGTGTGTGTGTGTGTGTGTGTGTGTTGGAGAGGAAGGCAATGTATATTATACCAGGAGTCTCTCTTGTCTCTCAGAAAAATTCCCAAGGCAGACTTCAGTCATATAACCACCCAAAAAGGAGTAGTTTAATCTTAAAACAGGGAACAGATGGGGAAAGGAAATCGTAGCATTTCAGGATTCACAGGTGTCGTTTGCAGCTATGCGTTTTTGGCCGGCTCTGCTGTTTAGTCGTCTTTGCTTGCCCAGGTGCTTTGCACCATTTCGAATCCTGGAGATCTGGAGGAGGATCCAAGGCTGATGAGTCGAAGCCAGGTCTTCAGATCCAAAGCTTTTGTTCCTTTCCCTTACCCCACCTGACCAATGCAGCCATGAGTAAATCTCCCAGGGCTTTTCACCTGCCAGAGCCCGCGGCAATGAAGGATCAGGTGGCAGGTAAGGTAATCAATCTGGAGGGCTTTTAGCAACAAGTCCTGCCACCATTTGACAGCGTGTTTCCGTCAAGGAGACTGTGTCTTCCCTTGATCGATACATCAATCTGTCCTTTTTTACATGTAGCTAGGGCTCCGTGTGCACCACGTCACTCACTCTGCTCTATGAACAAGTGCAGTGCAGGTCCCCAAGAGGCAGAGGAAGCCCTTCCTCTGCTAACTCCCCAAAGCCTATTGGCTCTGACCCGAGTCCCAGTACACCCACAGGAGGAACCAAGCTCTGCTTCCAATCTGATCTGGCTGGAAAGTGAGTCCATTCAAACTCACTTTGGGTGGGTGAGGTTCTGTGGTCTGCAAAGTGCAGGAGGCCAGACTAGATGATCACGATGGGCCCTTCTGGTCGTAAAGTCTGTGAGTCTATGAACTGCCCTTTAATTTGTAGCTCATTTTGTTTGCTAGAGGGAGCCATGGTTCAGGGCAGACTTGATTCCACAGTGGGTTTAGTGCTTTTTCAAAGGCCTTTGTCCCATCTCGCTGGAGACCACAGGCCTCTGTTTATACCAAGTAACATACTAACAGCAGCAGAGTACTCTGCACAACTGTGCTCCCGCTACACCTCTGATGAAGTCTTTTACTCCACACACTCTGCCAGCTTTGATGATCCCCAGCCCCTCCTCCTGCTTTTGTCTTTGTGTTTTTTCCAGATCCCCTGAGAATGCAACACCCTCCCCGTCCCAGCTCACTGACCCTCCACTCTCCTCTCACACAAGCGCCTCCGAAATAGTCACTTCCTCCACAATAGCCACAAAAAGCTGGAGATGAAAATATTGACCTCAAAGTTATTCTTTCCTCTTCATTCCAACTCCCCCATATTGCCTCTTGCACTGTAAGCTCGTGGGGACAGGGACTGTCCTCATTTTGTGTCTTGTGCAGGGCTTAAGTACATTGTCAGTGCTTAACAAACATTAATAGTTATTAGCTTGATCCCCATGGCCCATCCAATGCTTAATGCCTCATCTCAGACTGCCAGACATGCAGCAAATTCGTGTCAATGGTGCTGGTGTTTTTGTGATGTGGTCATCTGGCCAATCAGACTCACCAAATGCATTTCACTTAGCTCAACTGCCCGGTCTGGAACCTCAGGGCAAATGGCTCCATATCCCATCACTTCTCTTTCGCAAGCCTGGGTTATGAATGTCTGAATCTTGGAGTATGGTGTGAAGAGAGATGAAAACCTTTGTGCCAGTCTAATCTTGGGCACCTCTCCTGATTTTAGCTCCATACTATCTCAGCAAACAGCATAATAATCCTCTGCTCTCCTCTAGACATTCAGACCAAGGATCTCAAGTTTAAAGGTCTAGATTTACAAAAAGGGCCTCTGGTTTTGGGTGTGTCTTCAGGTGGCTCAGCTTGGGCACTCAAATCAAAGTTCACGTTTGGAAATGTTCACTGAAAATGTGAGGTCAGTACTATTTTTCCATTTTGCAGATGGGAAACTTGAGGCACAGAACCTGCCCAAGGGTACAATAGTGAGTCAGTGTGATGCCCCCAGGTCTTTTAGAAGCCTATGACAGAGCCAAGACTAGCACCCATTGTGACGGGGCAAGGCCAGATGGCTATAGTAAAGTAGTGAGAGACAGATATATTAGCCACAGGCTAAACAAATCCCTGTTACCAAGATAAGCAAATGGCGCTGCTCCAGGTCAATTAAGATACCTGGGGCTAATTAAGATCTTTCCAGAAGGCAGGGAGGACAGCTAGGTTGATTGGGACACCTGAAGCCAATCAGGGGCTGGCTGAAACTAGTTAAAAGCCTCCCAGTTAGTCAGATGGGGGCACATGTCAGGAGCTGTAGGAGGAGGCCACGCTGTTGGAGAGACTGAGCAGTACAAACCATATCAGGCACAAAGAAGGAGGCCCTGAGGTAAGGGTAAAGTAGATATTGAGGAAGTAGCGGCTGCTGTGGGGAAGTGGCCCAGAGAATTGTACACGTCCTGTTTTTAAAAAGTCAGCTACCATAGCTGATACTATTAGGGTCTCTGGGCTGGAGCCCGGAATAGAGGGCAGGCCCAGGCTCCCCCGTTTTGCCCCCACCCCCCGCAATTAATCACTGAGACTGGGAGACAACAGAGACTGTGCAAGGGAGGATAGCTTCTCCTCACCTCCCTTGCTGGCTGAATGATGAAAATGCCTCAGTAGGCTGTGACTCTTGCCTCTAGAAAGAGAAGGGATATGTGGAGGGTCACAGCGAGCCTCTGAGGCTAGCAAAATCCACCAGGAAACGCGGGACCCATGGAGACAAGATCAGAGTTTTGTCACACCATATATTCTGTCACCCACTTCCGTGTTTTGGTACAAGATCAGCCTTCCTCTTCAGACCCTTGTCTAATTGTCTTTGAATTACTGCCTCTTAAGCAAGGTTTGGGATGCAGTAACCATGTTCAACAGTGTGTCTTAGCCCTGTACAGCTAATAATGACTGGAGAGTCTCCTTTTGTTCAAGTGCCCATTATCTGTGGTTTTGAACAGATGATGCAAGTCCTATCTGTGCTGTTGCTGTGAAGATCAGAGGGGCCCTGATGTGCTGCATAATGATAATGGCAAAATTCCTAGCTGGCCATGGATTTGTTGCAGTATTAATTGCACTCATTTTCTATTCAGAGGTCATGCCCTGCCATCTGTTGCCACCCCCTCCGAGGAGTTAGAGAGAAATGGGAAGTAGTGGCTTAAAATGTGGTGCTCTACTCTGAAAACTGACTTGATAAAAATAGCCTCTTGCTCTGCAGCTCTGCTCCATGTGTCTCTAGGTGAGGTCTACTTACGTTAGTATGTGGAAGAAGTCTGTACTGCCTTTTTGTCCCAGGAACCCTGCAGAGCCAGTCCCGCTCTGGGAGCTGGGGTCTCTCAACAGGACTGTTAACTGAGTTCTAATTGCAGAATTATGCTTATTGGTGGCAATATGGGGGAGAAAGAGAACCCATCTTAAGTCCCAGAGCCCTCACTGGGTTTGCAGGGCTGAGAGTTAGAACAAAGAGCCTTCCCTTGCAAATTAACCACTGAGCGGATTTGAGTTGGAATCACTGAGACACAATAGATATGGAGCTGTTTTTACAGTCACTTCTTTATGGGGAGGGTACCATTAAACATGGTGTCCTAGGGGAAAAATTCAGAGTCTATCAAAACAATGATGTCTGCCACCGTTCATCATGACATGGCTGGTAACACAGCACCAGTTCTACCTCCCACTACTGCTGCCCTCATATGTTGAGACCTTGGTAATGACCAGCCTATAGGGCAGGTGTATTACTCTCTGCACTGATGAGTTGCATAAAATCCCCCACCCCTCCACTCTAGCCCATTCCATGGAAAATAAAGATGTCATCTGAGGGCCTGTTTTTCAAACATGGTATATATTTACGGGGGGTCCTTAGGAACCAGCTTTGTCATCTTGTTTCAAGAGATGAAAGCCCTACATTCCAAACAAGTGATTGCTCCTCCTCCACCCCCCCGTCCATACCAGCCCAGGTTTGTGAAATAAAGTGTCGTAACTCAAATAATGTCTAACACCAGCCTGGACTTTGGGAGCTGACTGCTTTATTTCCAGCCCAATCTGGGCCCTTCCCACCCTGCTGTGGATGCTTGCTAATTTAGCAGTATCTCAGCTAACATCTTCCCTGTCTAGCCTGAGTTCCGAGAGGAAAGATTCCCAAGGGATGGGCAGCAGCAGGTCCTGCCATTACAGCAACTGGAGGCTTTGGGCATGTCTACACTCCCCGCTGGTTCGGTGGGCAGCAATCGATCCAGCGAGGGTTGATTTATCATGTCTAGTCTAGACACGATAAATCGATCCCCGAGTGCTCTCCCATCGATTCCTGTACTCCACCGCTGTGAGAGGCGGAGTTGACGGGGGAGCAGCAGCAGTCGACTCACCACAGTGAAGACACCACAGTAAGTTGATCTAAGTAGTTGACTTCAGCTAAGTTATTCACGTAGCTGAAGTTGCGTAACTTGGATCAACCCCCCTCCCTAGTGTAGACTATGCCTTAGAAAGAAGGAGAGGGAAAGAGGGATTGCAGAGGCATTTCTTCCTGAGTCTGTACTGAGCAAACATACCAGCATAATATTAGGTGAGCACTGTGCTACTGGTGCTTCCACCCGTCAAATGAAACATAAACTCAAAGCCATTCCCACTGGTGAACACTCAAGGTCCCATTGCATTATTTTTTTAGAGTAGGGGTGTCAGTCCCAGTGCCCTGTTCAAAAGTATGGGTTCTTAGAACACTCTACCCACCTCTGCAGTATCTATTAGATACTGTACTGTTCTGCACTTTCTGTCCTAAACTGTTATGTGGCTGTCACACAGCTGCTTCATTCACCCCCAGAGGTAGCTGCATCTCAGCGATGGGTGAAGTAAAGCAATCCCTCTGTGAGTGTGGCTTGTAACACTGTAAAGTTCTTTGATGCATTGGGAAAGGGCTGCAACATAATAAACAAGAATGATGATGATCATTTTAAAACTAAAAATACCATTTTCCATCAAATTAAACTCAACCGGGCAGAAGGATGGTGATGGCGGCTTGCACAGTGGGTGACTAGTATTAGCCCAAGGCATGGCAGCACCATGGACAGCGACAACTGGAGTGTGAAGAATGGCAAGCCCTCAATGCTCTTACTCCTCTGGGGTAAGGGTGTGGGATGAAATTAGCACAGCAGGACTGGGTCCCACAACTGTACAGGAGAAATGACTCTCAACCCCCACCCCCAAGCAGCATTCCTAGCCCCAGGCATTCAAAAATCAGGAGTCATAGATTCATAGATTCTAGGACTGGAAGGGACCTCGAGAGGTCATCGAGTCCAGTCCCCTGCCCGCATGGCAGGACCAAATACTGTCTAGACCATCCCTGATAGACATTTATCTAACCTACTCTTAAATATCTCCAGAGACGGAGATTCCACAACCTCCCTAGGCAATTTGTTCCAGTGTTTAACCACCCTGACAGTTAGGAACTTTTTCCTAATGTCCAACCTAGACCTCCCTTGCTGCAGTTTAAACCCATTGTTTCTGGTTCTATCCTTAGAGGCTAAGGTGAACAAGTTCTCTCCCTCCTCCTTATGACACCCTTTTAGATACCTGAAAACTGCTATCATGTCCCCTCTCAGTCTTCTCTTTTCCAAACTAAACAAACCCAATTCTTTCAGCCTTCCTTCATAGGTCATGTTCTCAAGACCTTTAATCATTCTTGTTGCTCTTCTTTGGACCCTTTCCAATTTCTCCACATCTTTTTTAAAATGCGGCGCCCAGAACTGGACACAATACTCCAGCTGAGGCCTAACCAGAGCAGAGTAGAGCGGAAGAATGACGTCTCGTGTCTTGCTCACAACACACCTGTTAATACATCCCAGAATCATGTTTGCTTTTTTTGCAACAGCATCACACTGTTGACTCATATTTAGCTTGTGGTCCACTATAACCCCTAGATCCCTTTCTGCCGTACTCCTTCCTAGACAGTCTTTTCCCATTCTGTATGTGTGAAATTGATTTTTCCTTCCTAAGTGGAGCACTTTGCATTTGTCTTTGTTAAACTTCATCCTGTTTAGCTCAGACCATTTCTCCAATTTGTCCAGATCATTTTGAATTATGACCCTGTCCTCCAAAGTAGTTGCAATCCCTCCCAGTTTGGTATCATCCACAAACTTAATAAGCGTACTTTCTATGCCAATATCTAAGTCGTTGATGAAGATATTGAACAGAGCCGGTCCCAAAACAGACCCCTGCGGAACCCCACTCGTTACGCCTTTCCAGCAGGATTGGGAACCATTAATAACAACTCTCTGAGTACGGTTATCCAGCCAGTTATGCACCCACCTTATAGTAGCCCCATCTAAATTGTATTTGCCTAGTTTATCGATAAGAATATCATGCGAGACCGTATCAAATGCCTTACTAAAGTCTAGGTATACCACATCCACCGCTTCACCCTTATCCACAAGGCTCGTTATCCTATCAAAGAAAGCTATCAGATTGGTTTGACATGATTTGTTTTTTACAAATCCATGCTGGCTGTTCCCTATCACCTTACCACCTTCCAAGTGTTTGCAGATGATTTCCTTAATTACTTGCTCCATTATCTTCCCTGGCACAGAAGTTAAACTAACTGGTCTGTAGTTTCCTGGGTTGTTTTTATTTCCCTTTTTATAGATGGGCACTATATTTGCCCTTTTCCAGTCTTCTGGAATCTCTCCCGTCTCCCATGACTTTCCAAAGATAATAGCTAGAGGCTCAGATACCTCCTCTATTAGCTCCTTGAGTATTCTAGGATGCATTTCATCAGGCCCGGGTGACTTGCAGGCATCTAACTTTTCTAAGTGATTTTTAACTTGTTCTTTTTTTATTTTATCCGCTAAACCTACCCCCTTCCCATTAGTATTCACTATGTTAGGCATTCCTTCAGACTTCTCTGTGAAGACCGAAACAAAGAAGTCATTAAGCATCTCTGCCATTTCCAAGTTTCCTGTTAGGGCCCCCCCAGAATCACAGGATTGGTTAAAATTCACAATTTTAAAAAATAAATAAATAGTGGGGTTCCTTTTTATTTGCCTGTGGGCGTTTTGAGCATTTAGGGCCCCCCTTCCCAAGCTTTTCTGCACACCCATGACAACAACTGTTTGTTTTGAAATGAAAGCTGAGCTTCTGACTTCATCATGTGGCTGCAGGAGCTGGGGCTTTAAGAAAAAAGATCAACTAGCGTGAAATAAAATCACAAGGGTTGACTCCACTGCATGTCGGGCAACATAAAGAGAAGGGACTCAACACCAGGGTTTAATAGATTGAAACAGAACTCTCGCTGCACCAGCCCAGGAGGAGCGGGAGCTGTTACCCACACCAAGGAAAAGAGGGGGATCCCACATCTTGTCTTAGTGGGAGCTGCCTCCCCCCCCCCCCCCCCGCTCTCTCACACTTCACTACCAGACCCTCACATCCATAGATTATCAACCCCCAGGGAAAGGACACTCCTGATTTGCTGAAATATGATCATATCCCTTGGGGCTGTACAGTCACCTCTCTTCCTAAACTCTGGGCTCTGGCTCCCCCTGCCAGAAGTGGAGGGAAGAGCATGCAGGTCATTTTTAAAGGAACACCCTGCTGTGTGGAAGCTCCTCCCTGCCCAAATGTTTTTGAGGTTCCCTGCCCGAAGCTCGAGAGACACAAGGACCCTGGTTCTCTATCACCCTGCACTTTGTGCAATCACTTACACCAATGCAAAGTGGGTGTGAAGTGCTACCATTCTGATTTTGGTTACGTTTTACACCCACTGTGAACTGCACTATGCAAGGAGCAAGGCAATGGAGAATCAGGCCTAGTGACTTCACTCTGAGAAGTCCCCCTGTCAGCACACCTGGGCCAGAGGAATTAGCTCTATTGGTTGATCTCTCACATCCCATCCGAGGGCCCGGTCTGGGATCGGAACAGCCACTCCGCTCCTTCCCACACGGAGGCTATGTCCACACTTGGAGCAGAATGTAGGAATTCCAGCTTGAGGAGACAAACCTGCTGTAGCTCTGAGTGAGCTGGTGCACTAAAAATGGAGTGCCACTGCAGCAGCGCGAGTGGCATGAGGGGCTAGTCGCCCTGAGTACGTGCCTAGTGTCTCAATGGATACGTATTCAGGCTGCTAGACCTTCATGCTAGGTCGATCAGAGGTAGCAAGGCTATGTCTCCTTGAGCTGGACTTTATGCGTCCCGATCAAAGTGTAGATTTACCCAAAGGCTCCTTTACATGCACAAGCGACACACACAAGCACTCATCATTATGCACTTGCCCACTGGCTCATTATGGCAAAGCACGGAACCCACTGAAACACACTCCACTCTCACCACCATGACACAGGCAGGAGGCTACTCCGACTAGAGTAAGGCTGGACAGTGCAAGGTGCTGAGCATCAATGATTCTCAGTGTAGGAACTAGGGGACCTCTGGAGCTTCATGGGATTAGGCCCCGTCTGACCTTAGAGAGCAGGATCTCTATCCAATGGAGCAATATGCCTGAGTTCCAGGGGACATGGCTTGGTCTTGCACCCACCTCCTCCTGAAGGTTTTGAGTGTAGTCTGTCTGGCTTGGTGGAAATGTTCAGTGCACGTTCCAAGCCAGCCTGCCCAGTGGGCTATCAAAGTGGTCAGCACTGAAACCATGTAGAGAGCGATGCAGAGAGAGAAACCGACTGAAGCAAAAGCATGGAACCAGCTCCAACTGCGGATGGATTTTTAACCCCTCCTGTTGGCATTGTGCAATAGAGCGAGGCTGCCTAAGGCTCACGCCACATTGACTTTCCACGTGCAATTGGCTGTGCGGTTTCTGTATACAGCCAAACTTGCCCTCTCCCCTCCCTCCCCGTTCTCACACCAGTAATGAAGGGAGAGGCTGGAGATTACAGCTGGAGCTTCAAGGGAACCTAGTTTGTAAAGCCAAATGTTTGTGCCACAGACAACGGTGTTTTTTTCAGGTCAAGAGAGATCAGAAAGGGGAGAGGAAGAAGGTGAGGGACTATTCCTGGAATAAGAGGGTCCCACAGCTGGAGCGTGCCCAGCGCTGGCTCAGCAGACAGGACAGGGTCTGAGGAGAGGAGGATGTTCAGGTTGGGTTTTGCCCACAAGATTCAATTGTTATCTTGGGGCCATTGTTATCCTGAGTGATCAGTGCCTGGATATTGATATGCCAGGCACATGGGGGAAGCGTGTTCCCACAGACCCAGTCTCACAGTAGAGCCACTAAAATCATTTTCATGTTCGCAGTCCCTACCTGTACACAAATGAATATCCTCATGGCTCATAGGCAAACAAAACCATAGAGATCACTGGCCTGCAACAGCTACACGAAACCACGCACCGCACCCAGCCCCTTCCCCTGCATTAATGCACACACAGCTGGACACCCAGGGTGGCCCAATATGCCATGAGGACACATCTGAGGGTCCAGTGTACCTTGTGGACAGCCTGAGACAGGGAGTAGGGAGCTGCAGGGATATTTCCCTGGTGGCTTCACACATCCTCCACAGTGTCATAACAAGGAGTGAGCCTATGAATAGCAGCGATGGTTTTAGCATACCATTGAAAATGGGGAGGGAGCCTTTGTTTGTCTGCCATACAGATGGGGAGGCGCGTTCAGAGCACTTCGGATGGGTCTGGGAGCTAGAACTCATTTAGGAGCTGGGGTGTTAGCCCCAGCATGCTAACCACGTCATTCTCACTTCAGCAATTCCGCTTCTCAGGCTTTAACTCTAGTGGCATCTTTCTATCCAAAACTGTTGGGTGGTCTCACTGTATGTTGTTGAACAGCTGCTCTGATCTACACCAGTGCGGTGTATCCTTCAGGTCAAAATGTTGTTCCCATAAATATAAAATATTAGGGCTTGGGGAGATGGTTCCTTTTTTCTGGTGATTGTGCTGTCACTATTTTAACAAGGGGCTCCCACTAACATTTTCCCCTAAAGCCATGAATATTCCAGTGTCCCATGGGTGCATGTGCTGCAGAGAGGAGGGATGTGGGGCTGGGCATCCGGCCAATTGTGTTTTCACATTTAAATAAAACACTACACACCCCTTCCTGCAGACACCCCACACTTCACCTGGTGAGCAGGCTGCCAGTTAAGTACAGAGGAGGTGGAATGGCAGGATTACTCCATGCAGGCTGGGAAGATGGACTGCCGGAGCAATGGTGATCTTCCCGCCTGCCCAAGCCCTGACCCGCTGAATCCCAGTGACTTGATGAAGGAGCGTCATTACCCCCGTTGTTTTCCTGCAAGCAGTTGACAGAGACACCTGTGACTCCAGGAGCGAAAGGGGACGGTTTTTTTGAAGTGCTAATGATGATTAGTTCCTTTAAGCCAGCACAAAGCAACAAAGGGTTTGAAATGTTAATCAGAAGAAGGGCCTAGTGCTAAACAGCCTGCAGAATGAGAAATGAACCAGGAAAGAGGGGGTGGGAGAGAGAGAGTGAGAGAGATGCCTGAGTGGGGATTTGACACAAGTATTTTCAGCTGCTCAGGCTCTTTGATCTGTGAGTGGGACACATGCCTCCTTCTCTTACGCTCCTGAGATGCTTCCCTTTACTTACAGAAGCGCACTGATTAATATCATTTCATTCTGCCTGTTTGGGAGGAACATGCCTTATTAATTCTCCCCAGAGCCCCTCTGCCCCACACTGGGAGAGGCTGTCTCTATTCCTGTCCCCCTAGCCCCCTCTGCCCCACACTGGGAGAGGCTGTCTCCATTCCTTCCCTCCCCAGAACCCCCTCTGCCCCACACTGGGAGGGGTTGTCTCCATTCCTGCCCCCCTAGTCCCCTCTGCCCCACACTGGGAGGGGCTGTCTCCATTCCTTCCCCCCGAGAGCCATGTCTGCCCCATTCTAGGAGCAACTGTCTCCATTCTTCCCTCCCCCGCCCGCAACCTCATCTGCCCTACACTGGGAGGGGCTGTCTCTGTACCTCCCCCCAAAGCCCCTTTTGCCCTACACTTTCTCTCTATTTCTTTTCTTTCATTCCTTAGGGTGAATGTTCCTCTTTTCACTAGCACAGAGAGATTAGCCCCACTTGGAAAATAACACTTGTAAAAAGGATATTCTAAGATCATGCAATGCTGCTGCATTAAGGAAGCTTGATATGCATTAAAATATGCAACATAGTCATATAGAGACACACGCATCCACACTGCTGTCCACCTACAAGCCACTTCCATGCAGGCTACACATTCTTGTTTAGGGCACAGATGTGTGGTTTTTGACATACATGAATATGCACATTCCAAAATACATACATGCACACACCTCTCTCTCACTTTCACATACACAAATACTCATGCACACCACACTTTCCCATATACACATCTGTGTACATCCACACACACTCATACATGTACACAACTGTGCACTCCTGAACTCTCTTATAAGGACATAGACACTCAGGCCAACCCAACTCAAAATATCCTCCCATGGCGCACTAATGCTAAGAACTTCCAGATCGCTTCAGAAATTGCCACTCATACCCCACACTTTTTGCTACTGTCTCATGCTAGCAACAACTGAGCCTTCATGCAATTGTAATGTCACACTGACACATGGCAACACAACTTGTATGGAATTAGATTGATATTGACTTGCTTACTGGTGGGCACAAAGACAGCCTTGCATCTAACTGTGACTCTGCATCCCGCTCCACCATGCTTTATTGCTCATTCTCTGAACATAGACACACCTAACTTCCAGGGGTGGCAGGTTTGTATAATTTTTGGTGGTGCCCAGAACAGGTCCCAGTCCCCGCCCCCACCCCTTCTAAGACTCTGGGAAGGAGTGTGGGTGTGGGTGCGGGAGGGGTGCAGGCTCTGGGAGTGAGTTTGGGTGCGGGCTCTGGGCTGGGCCAGGGGGTTGGGGTGCAGGAGGCGATGTGGGGGCAGGCTCTGGGAGGGAGTTTGGGTGTGGGGTGCAAGGTCTGGTCTGGGGCAGGGGGTTGGGGTGCGGGGGGGTGAAGGGTACGGCGCTTACCTCGGGCGACTCCCAAAAGCGACCCACACCCCCCTCTGGCAGCGGCTCCTAGGCAGGAGGTCTCCGTGCGTCGCTGCTCGCGGGCACTGCCCCCGCTGCTCCTGTTGGCCACAGTTCCAATGGCAGAGTTGGCGCTCGGGGTGGGGGCAGCGCGCGGAGACTCATCCCCCCCCCAGGGGCCACAGGGATGTGCCAACCACTTCCAGGAGTGGCACACAGAGCAAGGGCGGGCAGGAAGCTGCTTTAGCTCCGCTGCGCTGCTGCTGTGGTGGCAAGGGGGCCAGGCCCTTTTAAATTGCCCGGGGACTTAGGGTGACCAGAAAGCAAGTGTGAAAAATTGGGATGGGGGGTGGGGGGGCAATAGGAGCCTATATAAGAAAAAGACCCCAAAAAGCGGGACTGTCCCTATAAAACCAGGACATCTGGTCACCCTACAGGGACAGCAGGTGGGGCCGGGGAACGCTCCGGGGAAGGCGCATGGGGGCGGCAGGCAGGGTCAGGGGAGAGACCCAACTCCGAACATGGGCAGAGATGGGCTCCTGGGCCCTGAATATTCCTGGAGCCTGAGCACCACAGTCCCATATAACTAGCCACCCTTGCCAACTTCCGGCTAAGTGTTCTGAGCAGTATAGTCACACAAGCCTTTCCAGTACTAGGATTAATACTACCACTAGAGGGCACTCAAAACACCTTGTGCCTATATCACTACATTCAAAGACCAGAAGGACCATTGTGATCATCTAGTCTGACCTCCTGTATAACGCAGGCCATAGAACTGCCCCAAATAAGTCCTAGAGCAGATCTTCTAGAAAAACATCCAGTCTTGATTTACAAATGGTCAGTGATAGAGAATCCACCCCAGTCCTTGGTAAGTTGTTCCAATGGTTAATTATTTTCGCCATTAAAAATGTATGCCTTATTTCCAGCATAGAATTTTCCATATTTCCAGCTACAATTTGTCTAGCTTCAACTTCCAGCCAGGTGATCATGTTATACCTTTCTCTGCTAGACTGAAGAGGCCATCATTAAATATTTGTTCCCCATGTAGATATATACCGACCATAAGCAAGACAAATAATCGAGTAGTACTGTACTCTCCAACACTCTGAAAACTGACCTGTGAACAACCACATTCAACCAACACCCACCTGCAGTCCACATGGCAGATACCAACATCCTGTATCTACCCCTACACAAATAGTCTCAGAGAGCACCCTCCTCTGTCAGCCATTACACTGGGAGCCAGAGAAACCATTCCATACTGTTCATGGACTAGAAATCTCACTGCGTTCACCTTATTCAAGCCTCCTGATACGGGTGTAAGATGCCACTCTCCAGAGTCAGGCCTGCAGTGCACCTGTCCTTCATCTATCTACTCTGCACACGCTGACTGCATGCATTAGGGTACTACATCCAACCTGCTAGGCTGAGGCCTCTCTCCACATCCCATCACAACACCTACTGTCAGCAGGGACCCTCTGGCCCTTCCCCAGGGTAGGGCCTGTGGAGTCTGGGGGACCAAGTTTTTCCTCGGTGGAGAGGCTAGCACTGGGGAATTTGTTCCTGCTGGAGATCTGATTAAGCCTGAACTACACACTGTTAGGGACATCAGGCAAGATCCATGGCTTGGTGCAGCTAGGAAATCAGCTGGGCAAGGTCCCTGGCATTGCCGCCACTTGGATCTGCTTTGCCATGCAAAGGGCAGATTCTGCTGTTAGTTACATCTCTGTGTAGCTGAGTAACTTCCCTGAAGTCTGTGGGGTTACCCCTCACTCTGAGGGCAGAATTTGGCACTAAGGAAAGTGGCTCAGACTGAGAGGGGGAGGACAGTGTCACTCCCAGGATGGGAAGCCGATATAGAGAAAAAATGCTCCAGTGAAGGGCACCTTAGAAATGAGAGTAATAACAATAATTAATCATTAGAGCTAAGCAATCTATTCACAGCAAACAATTTATTCACGTTAATTTAGCCCCTTCTTCTGCTAGGGCCTGATGCAGAAGCCACTGAAGCATGGGTGTAGTTTGGGGGGAGCAGGGGAGAAGTTACCACCCCACAAACTGCAAGCATTGGACAGCCGCAGATTCCCCCACCCCTCCACCCCCGTGCGACTCCATTAGCCTGATAGGAGCTGCCGCCCCCAAATATAGAAATGAAACTATGCCTATGCATTGAAGTCATGAAAGGCTCCTGCTATCTACAGGGGGCTTAGTGGATGATTCATGCACAGATTTGTTATGTGTTTGTTTGATGAATGGTTTATTGGAACATGTCTCAGCCCAGAGTTGCCCATGACTGTTGTTCTGAGTACTCTTTATTTGTGCTGTATGGTTGGCCACCTGAGTCACGTGGTGTTGTTTCTTCTCCCTGATTGGATGACTCCCAAACTCACTAAGAGCTTTCAAGAATGCTGTGCAAACACTTCCAGCGCAAAATACTCCTGCCAACGCACATTCATCAAGCGGGTATCCCTGGCTCTTTCTCTCCTCTGGGACATCCTTGCAAACCAAAGCCGATTCTGTTTATATTTGCAGTGGCGAATAAAATGGGCCACGAATGCTGTCCAAGCAAATCTGCTGTTTATATTTGAACTAGTGCTTGGGCATATCCTTTGCGGAATTGGCCATATGCGAATAGTAATCCTAATAATCAGCATCTGCAGCAGCAGGATGCCAACTAGTGTGTTAAATGTTGACATTTTTCTTTGATGTGAATAATTATAATGGTTTGTAAAGCTGTTCTGATAGTTATGATATACCTGTAGTCCAACTAGCAATGGTGAGAGGGGCAGCGTTAAGGGTGTTTGTAGAATTCTCGGCAACAAATGGCCTCACTTTCAAACCATAACTTAGTAAAAGTGCTTTGATGTTAATTACGATTTTAAATGGTGTGTAAGATACATTGGTGATTTCCTCTTTTACATGATTACACGTAACTATTTAGCGATGGACCTAGCCAGAAGCCCTGAATCTGAATACAGGTACAAACACTGGATCTGGATCAAAATTTCCTGTTTCTATACAGAGCTGAACCAGAACCTCAGCTCCAAGCAGTCCCTAACTTGATAGATCAGAGCCAGGATCATTGTAATGAACACAAAGGGGATTCTCTGTTGCTGTCCAGCTAATAGATTGACTAATGTAGCTTGTGCAGCTAGTGTTACTACACAGGGTCTCCCTAAGTCCTGGCCTGGACAACACGTCACGGAAAGGACGGTACGTCATGGAAGGGACTGCTGACTAAACTACAAGGGGGTTCAAAATCTGGGGCTGGACTCTCCCAAATCTCAGGATGTTGAGAGTCAGCCCGTGATAGAGATGGGGTCAAGTTATGGCTTAGGATCCAGACCTGAGGCTCTAGCTTGGGCCCATCGCTCGTGAGGATTAGAATATCTTCTACTCAGTAGACTTTCTGTTTAAAAATAAGTTTATTTCCTCAGCCTGGAAAGAAGTGCTTGCTTGAAACTGGGAGTTCTCAACTGATGTCTTTGTTGACCCACAGAAGGCTCACCCTACCTCCAGCTCAGTGTCTCCCCTCTGCTTGGCTTATCACTCGCCGTCACCCCTGGGTGACCTCCCTGCTCAGCACTGCCAGGCTTTTGCTTACGTTCACAGCAGGATTTAAACGAAGTAGAATGAGGCCTCGATTACGGATTTAACGAGGATGAAAGCCCCGATTCCCACCTCTTGCTGAGTTCCCAGCTGTAGGAATTTATCAGACGGTTACAATTGAGTTGATGCTTTGCACTCCGTATGCCATTGCTGTGATGGGCAGTGTTTTGCACCGAGGGCTGGGAGCATTCTCAGGTGCAGGGACTCTAGGTATGGGCTGATTTTTCACACAGGCACCAAGCAGCTATTTTATTCCCTCCCCTGCTCACCCTTCTTAGCTTTTATGGCTTCCTAATCGCTTCTGCCAAGATGTGGCCCTTCTTCAGAGGGGAAGTTTTATGGACATTCAGAAAGTGTCCCTTGTATTTCCCTGCAACACTGTGAGGGGATCTGAGATGCCAAAGAACTGAGCTATGTGAAGCTCCATGCCTGGTTTTGCAGGGATCCCTGCAGACTTTGTGCAAGTTTCACTTGCTTCAGGTTGGGATGAAACCAGCACCTCCAAGCAAAATTCCACCCAGCACCTCCAAGCAAAATTCCACCCAAACTAGTGAACTTTGCTGGTTTTCTACCCAGAGCCAAGATTTGGCCTAGCTCTGACCCACATGCCCTGTGTCCTGCTCTGCTCCACACACACTCACCCTTGGTGCCCTTTGCTCAGGTTGGCCTCAGACATGTCCTTGGTCTATCTCTGCTCCACACAACCCCGGCCTAGGTTGGCCTGAGATGTGCTCTCACTTCATCTCTATCTCATGTCTTCTCCCCAGCCCAGGCCAGCTGCATCGGCCCTCAACTTAGGTTGGCCTCAAATATATCATTGCCCCACCTCTGACCACGAACTCTCGACCTAGGTTAACCTGAGACATTTCTTGCATTCCATACGGTCTTCTATCATCTCCTTGGCCCGGATTGGCTCCATGTGCCCTTGGCTCAGGTTGGTCTAAGATGCCCCATCTCTGTCTCACATGCCCTTGGCTCAGGTCTGTGCAACATGCTCTCAGCCCAGCCTGAGATATACTAAAATATGGGATACAAGGGGAAAGAAAGAAAGAAAGAAAGAGAAAGAAAGAAAGAAAGAAAGAAAGATAAATACTATTGGGAGCTGGCACAGGTGCTCCATAGAGGGCCAGGCAGCAATTTCAGATGGCTGCAGCACACGGTGAACATCACTTTGCATATGAAAATCTAGTTAAGCTAACGAGGTCCTTAATTAGGGCTTTTATTATCTTTTAATTCTATGCTTAAAGGAAAGTGATTACAAAGCTCATCTTTATGTTACAGCAAACTAATCTTTCATTTCTGAAGTGTTTTCCTTCCTTTCCTCGCCACAGTAATGAGGAGATGGAGATAAACAAAGCCAGGGGAAGGAGGCCACAAAATGAAGTGTTTGAACCTGTGTGCTATCACGTTAGACTTTCAGTACGGCTCAGAAACGCCTCAGGAACCTGTGCCTCAGGAGCAGGGAGGGAATGAGCGAGTAAGACTGTGTATTAAATACCTGTAACCTACAAAGGAGCTGATGGCTGCTGCTATGCCTCAGCAAAACGAAGTCTCTATGTACACGCGCCTCCGTCCCTGTTATTCCAGTGCTCCTCGCGGTGAGTCCCCCGCCCACTCATGCATACCTCCTAAGCATTCCGGGATGTGTTCTGTTTTAGAATGGGGTGTGATGACTTATGCAAGAGGCACCGGCTTGTCATCTATAAAGCCCCTTCATCGAACTGCTAAGTAATTGAAGATGCGGGACTCGTGTTTGTTCTTTTCCTAAATGCGGCAAAGTCGGGTGCTTATAAAAGTAAGAGATGAGTGAGGCTGGCTAGAACCAGGCACAAGGCTGGTGGCTGCCCACGCCCAATTCTACCAATGAATCTCACTGCTGACCTCCACCAGCACCTGCTATTCCAGTCCTGGGCTCCCCACCCCCACCCAGCTCCCCTCACTCCTGCCCTGTGCTCCCCCACACCCATTCCAGTCCTGCTCCCAACCTGACACAGCTCTGCCAATATGGTTCAGTCCAGAGCTGCTGTGCCCCTTACTTCAGTCTGGACTCGCCATATCTCTGCTAATTTCATGTCAACCTGCAGGCCTTCCACCCCCATTATTCCAGTCCTCCCCAGCTCTGCCAATGTTCCTCACTCCTGACCTGCTGTACTCCCTGTTATTGGCATCTGATGAACAGATACTTTGTATTTGTCTGAGTTATGTTCTGGTTGGACATTGGTTGCAAACTGTTTCTTGTGACTGCTGCCAACTTTGAACCCTGGTCACTGACTCCCTTCCCCCATAGGAGGATGCATTGTGGCCTACAGCCATATCACCTTCTATTGTGATCCTGGCAGGTCTCTCAAACTAAGCAGTGTAAGGCTGAGTCAGCTATTTGGAGCAGCTCAAGGAACACTTAAGTGGTGATGTTAATTCAGAGGGGAAAGTGTCCCCTGCTAAATCAGAACCGATCTAATTCTCTGCTGTGGTGCTAGTGGGTCCCTGTGCTGCCGGAGCAATCATCTTTCAGATGCCATGTAAAAATGAAGGTCTGATCATTTTGTTGTCATTAAAGATCACATGGTTCTTTTCATAAGAGCAGGGATGTTAACATCAGTGTCTTGGCTAAATTCCAGACCAGGTAATTGCATTCTGCTGCTTAAATTCCTCCTGTATTTTCAGTTGGAATATTCTTCATGTCCTCTTCTCAAATGTTTTGCAGTACATGGCTAAACAGGTCTGCATCCCACACCACAGGGGTCTGCAGTTTGGTTTTTGGTGAAGTGACCTCTCTACTTGTGTTAACTACCTGATGATAATATTGTAAGTAGAGCTGTTAAAAATCAACATTTCTGTCCTACGTGAAATTCTGATAGTTCACCTTCTGTTTTCATCCTAAATTTGGACAAAAAGGTCAAAATAGTGGCAGTTTTTGAGAAACAAACATTTTGGTAAGTTTTCTGTTTGGAAATACTGAAACATTTTGTTCCAGCAGTGCCCCTCTGCCATGTACATTGGCCAAACCGGACAGCCTTTACGCAAAAGAATTAATGGATACAAATCTGACATCAGGAATCATAACATTCAAAAACCAGTAGGAGAACACTTCAACCTGTCTGGTCACTCAATGACAGACCTGCGGGTGGCAATTTTGCAACAGAAATGCTTCAAAAACAGACTCCAATGAGAAACTGCTGAGCTTGAATTGATATGCAAACTAGATACAATCAACATAGGCTTGAATAGAGACTGGGAATGGCTGAGCCATTACAAATATTGAATCTATCTCCCCATGTAAGTATTCTCACACTTCTTATCAAACTGTCTGTACTGGGCTATCTTGATTATCACTTCAAACGTTTTTTTCTCTTACTTAATTGGCCTCTCAGAGTTGGTAAGACAACTCCCACCTTTTCATGCTCTGCATCCGAAGAAGTGGGCTGTAGCCCACGAAAGTTTATGCTCAAATAAATTTGTTAGTCTTTAAGGTGTCACAAGTACTCCTGTTCATTTTGTTCCAGTATTTCCCATCACAACAAAATATTTGAGATTCCTGAATGGAAACATTTCATTTTGTTATGTTTAACCAGATAAAAAAGTGTTGTTGGGAGTCAGTTTGACATTAAATTTCATTGGCCTAAGGTGCTGCAGTGCATCATGGGAATTGTAGTTCAAGTGCCTCGTACCATTGGTTGGGCTCACTGCTCAGCCTATATATCCCATAATCCACTGCAGTTGTGTGAATCATGAAGCCCCACACTGCTTGGTCAGAGGGGAGACCACAGTGCCTCATGGGAGATGAAGTCTAGTCAAGGAGCCCAGCCCACAAGATGGAATGGGAGTAGGCATGATGCACCTGAACTACAAACTTCCATGAGATACCACATCACTTTAGTCAGATACAGCTTAATGTGGAATTGACTCCACATGAAATGTTAAAAAAAAGTATGTTTCAAATTGAGATGAACTGACTTGAAACAAAATATTTTTTGATTTTCCCAATCATTTCAACAGAAAATTCCTGACCAGCTCTAACTATAAGGCTTAATTAACTAACTAATATTGGCAAAATGCATTGAGATCTTCAAATGAATGGTATCATATGTAAGTACTATATATATATATTTTAGTAGTGGATTCCCTTTATTACTCCATAGCAGCATCCAGTGGGTGTGCCAAGAAAGATCTTTAGCTGGTAGGACCTCAGGGAGTGATACTGCATGCAGATGCTATGGTTAATTTGAACTGTGGAACTCATTGCTGCTAGATTTTAGAGAAACTATGACATTTAGTATCGTTAGTGAATTACTGAGATTACTACACTTGAGAATTGGGATTAGTAATCTGAATTTCACATATTCTGTGCATTGGAAATTATTTCAAAGGGGCAGTCAAAATTTTCTTTTCATAATGTAGCATTGTATGCACATCATATCCATATATTTTATACAAATCAGGCTGATAATACACAGTTCCAAGATCTGCTTGTCTTATGCATTAGCCTTGGACTTCTAGATTTTCTTTGGTTATCATGCCCCAGCTCTGCATTTCTCAGAGTTTAAATGATCAGTATTTAGCATTTATATTGTAGTGGCAGCTAACGGCCACAACCAGGTTAATCCCTATTGTGCTAGGTGCTGCACAAACATATAATAAATGACAAACCCAGCCCAAAGACTTTACATCCTAAAAGAGAAGGAATAACAAGTGGATGAGACAAACAAGTGGGGTGGGATAGGTAAGATTGGGTAACAAAGAAGTGTAATAGGAGGTTGAGTTGGGGTATTCTGTCCCCTTAAGAGTAATAGTAAGCCTGTCAGACTTAGGGGTCAGTCCACCACCATCATGAAATGAGGCTATTTAGGATTTTGGGAGATGTGAGATATATAGTGACCTAGGGAATATTGGTAGAGCAGAAGTGGTGCCTGGAATAAGTAATATTTGTGAGGCAATCCTGTTACTATTCCTTTAAGAGACTTTCAAGGAACCTTGCAAAGTAGACAGGGCAAGGGCACCCCATCCCCTGTCTCCCAGCTAGTTGGAATAAGCTTTAGGAAGGGGCCCTAGATGTATGTATGCTGGCTCCTCCCTCCTCACAGGGCAAACACCATTCCAGCAGGAGAAGGTTGTCTGCTGAAGCCTCTGTGCCTGAGGGCTAATTAAGGAGAGGGGTGGGGCGGCTGAGGGAGAAACTGGCTAAGGCCCTACAGCTGGCCAAACTTACAGTTCTAGCAGGAGGGCTGGGGACTCCTGTCTGAAGGACAGACAGAGGCACTGTCTGAACCACAAACCCAGCAACCCAAGGGGGCTGGGAGAAACTCCTGTCCGAAGATGGAAAACCGGAAGGATTGTTTGAAAGGCAGCCCCGCTGCTGTCAGAGAGGCTAGGAGTGGCTTTGCAGAAGTTCCACAGTGGCTGGGGAGAAACTACAAATCCAGGGCAGGAGCAGTGGTGGTCACAGACCTGTGGAAGCTGCTGACCAGCAGAGAAAATCCAGGAGTAGCCCTGGGGCAGTGGTACTTGATTGCAAAGACAGTCCTTAGCTACCTAACACAAGGTCCCAAGGCTGGAACCCAGAGGAAAGGGCGAGCCTGGGTCCCCCTTCTACTCCCCCTGTCAGAGGAGATGTACAGGTGTCGATGCTAAAAGAAGGCAAAATTGAGACATCCCAGATGGCTGAGGGCTTGGCATGGAAACCATTAGACTTCGGTCTTTTCTGTTGTGGACTTTGCTGTTAACTGAGAAGGGGCCTGGAATGAGAGGTGACCTGGCTGGAGGACTAGACAATGGAAGCTGCAGATTCGTGTGGGTGGGAAAGGGGCGCTAGAATGGAAGAACCCCTGTAACACAGAATTCTGGGATGATGGGGCGCTCTGGCTGGTAAGTGTGTCTTGTGACAGAGGTGCCCAGTTTTTAGCCAGTTTGAAGCAGTGATTAAAGTTCTCCACCTGCCTAGCCATTATCAGGTGACAGCTTTCTGCATGCAATATGGAAGAGGTGGGTTTTGATGAGGGAGCTGGAGGAGGAGAAGGTGGCAGCTTTATGGATTTTGACTGGGAGACTTTCCCATTTTCAGCGGTGGTAAGGGAGAAAATGTGGAAGTGCTGGGGGTGGGGTGAGGGAGGAAGAGCAGAATCAGGCCCTCGAGGCTTGCATCATTGGCAAAGGTGGGTGCTGGCCTTGTGATAACATAGGAAGGGCAGCGGATGAATCATGGAGGGCCTTGTCAGTAAGGACAAGAAGTTTGTGTTTGCGGCATTGGAAGGTGGGGAGCCAAGAGAGGGACTTGAAAAGGCGGGTGCTGTAGCCAGGATACTGTGCCATGAAGATGACCTTAGCAGCACTAGTTTAAGTGGGTTTTAGGGGGTGAGGTTGCAGGCATTAAGGCCAGAGGAGGAGATCAGAGAGATCCCTAAGTGGGAAATGATCAGGGTTTGGACAAAAATAGCGATCAGGTAAAGGTGAGTAGCATGATCATGCTGTTTGTACTAGCTAGCTTTTGAAATCATCATGAATTTGGCACGGTGTTCTATTTTAGCAGTAAATATAGTTTTTCATTAAATTCAGATTAAGCCCCTCCTACACATGTTTTGGGTATCATGATCCAGCATTGGGAAATGATTCACAACCAGCTATTGTACCTGTTGTTGGAGCACTCACCCCATGACAGAACAAACTATTTCTTGTCCTTTGTCAGTACTTAGATGTCTGCTATGTATTCTAGGGAGTATTGTTCTCCGTGTTTGTGGTACTATCAGCCTCGCTTTATAGAAAAATGTTGTTTTCACTAATTTCTTCCCTAAATGGCCAGTTTGGTCTTATTTTAGGGTCTTTCGGCCAGCTTTGTAAATTAGTTAATTGCTGATTATACAAAACTGGGCCTCTTTGTTTCTCAATTTGAAACCCCAATCATTTTGTAGTGGTAATAGACGTTTACCTCCCTGAAGCATATCCATAGTCATCAGCATTGCTTTGAGATGGTGTAGATCTGTTCTCTGCTCTGATAAGAGTGTTTGATGTGCCATTCCTAATCCAATTTATATTCCATATGAAGATCACGGGGCAGATTTTCAAAGGCACAAATTGCAGCTAGGATACTTATTTTCCCGATGGGACTCAGGCACCTAACTGCAATTTGTGTCTTTTGAAAATCTCCCTCCATTTCAAAACGGCTTCAGCTTCATCCCTATGATTTCAGATGGTGCTAGAGGCAAAAGGCCTGTTTCTTTTTCTAATGTGCTGAATCTGCACATACCATTGGAGTCAATAGTCAGCGCTCTGAAAATCAGACCGAAGGTTTCATGTGAGGTGTGATGTGTTTGCACATGTCTTCTGTTTGTGTATTGATGGAACATAAGACAACCAAACCAAAGTCTCCTTTTCCACCTGGGCATGGTATCTTTCTGCCTTGTTTAGATGTCTCAGTATAAATGGCTGCTTTTCCTAATTAGATTTGCCTTTCAGAAGATGTACCTGATGATAATGCAACTGGTTTAGTTAAATCATAATATTTTAAACCTGGTGGAATGGCAATCAGTGCTTTTAACTGCTCAAATGCCTGCTTATAGTTATCTCCCTAGGCTAGGCAATGTAACTTTCCAGCAATTCTGGTAAGGGCTTGTTGACCAGAGATGGATTGGATCTGAATTACGATATACAGTTTATCATCCCCCAAAATCTCTGTATATCCATTTTACATTGTGAAGTGGGCACGTCAGTTATTGTTTTTATTTTATCTAGATCAGCAGTTAAGCCATTTTTTGTTTCTATTTACAGCCAGTAAGTTGTGCTAGATCAGATTTTGACTTTGTGTAATGTCAGGTGTCTCTCTTCCTACAAAACCTGCCAAAGCTTTTCTTTGTGTTACCTTCCCTATACCCAAATTAAGACATCATCCATTATAACTTTGACACCTAGTAATTACTCAAAGATCTGTGCAATTACTTTTTGTAATACCTTGGGAGCAGAACTACTACCAAATGGCCATTGCTTAAATTCACTGCACAATATCCAAATGGTGGACTAAAAGTCATTAGCTTAATGCTTGTCTCAACATTTTTTTCTTGAAAAAATGCATGTGCTGCATCTAATATGGAGAATATATTTTTCCTTCTGACAAATTAGCTTTCCCTCCTTCAACACTTTTGATCAGATACTATTCACATTCTATGGCTTCATTTTAATCATGTGAAGCAATACATACCCATTTTGGGCTTTTTCAGTTACAAACACAGAATTCATGCAAACATCATTGTTCTTCCATGTCAATAACTCCCAGATTTTTTTTATATTATCAAGTTCAATTTTTTTCACTCTTTTAGGACAAATGGAAATGTTCTTGGTGAATGGGTCATTGGAATTACTCTAAAGTGGCATTCTCCTTCCAGATATTCTAGGCCTTTGCAGTTATTTGAGGATTCTCTTACTATGCTTACTAAGATTCTTTAGCACTGCAGCACACATCACTTTTTACTAACTTAATGGGCAGGCTGGTTTTTAATCCTAATGTTTTCCTTGTGATGCATTGCAGTTATCCAATTTAAAAGGTACAACTAGACTTCTAATGTTTAGCTATATTTGCAAATGTGGTCCATTTACTCTATCCTTATGGTACAGACAAAGAGATCTAAGCCACTTCCTTTCTGTTCTCCAAGCACATGGTCTCTCTTGGCTCTAGTTGTGTGACATAGCTTTCAAAAATGAAATTTTTTTTCACGAGCCAAGTGCTGGGCCATTTCTTGGCTCATGTTCTCAACCTCATCAAGTGCCAAGGAATTTTTGCCTGTAAAAATTCTTTTATTTCTATTCTGACTGATTTCTCTTGCTTCCTTGATTTCCAGTTTTCTCCTTTGCAAATGATTCTATGTGGACTAGATGCTAATTTGGTACTAGGTCACTTAAAGCCCAAATGAGTATTTCAAATGCCTGTGTCTATTGGTTAAGATTAAATAGCTTCTTGAAGCTTCCTGTTTAGGGCCTGATCCAAAAGCCACTGAAGTCAATGGAAAGACTCTTGTTGACCTCAGTGGGCTTCAGTTCATATATATATATATATATAGAGAGAGAGAGAGAGAAAAAATTGACGTAAGTCTGATCCAATCTCCTCAAATTCACATGATTACATTTTTAGTCAGGTACAAATGCATCAGCTGGTTCAGATGGCCCTTGACTGTGAGTTTTAAAAAGCAAATAGCTTTCAGAAGTGGCATTTTTATGGGGTAACAGCTTCTCTTTGATTATCCAAAGTCTGTGCCAAAGCCTCCTTATTTTCTCCTCCTCCTGTGCAAAAGCAATATATGCCAGCAACATGACTGAGCCGATTGCATGAATCGCATTGATTGCACTTCAAGTGCTTCCTCTGGAACCCCGTACAATCATAGAAATGGAGGGTTGGAAGGGACTTCATGAAGTCATCAAGTCCAGCCCCCATGCTGATGCAGGACTAAGTCAGCCGCCCTAGACCATCCTTGACAGCTGTTTGTCCAGCCTGTTCTTCAAAACCTCTAATAATGGGGAAAGCCTACTCCAGAGCTTAACTAATCTTCTATTTAGAAAGTTTTTTTCCCCCTAATATCTAACCTAAATCTCCCTTGCTGCAGATTAAGCTCATTACTTCTTGTTTTACCTTCGGTGGACATGAAAAACAATTGATCACTGTCCTCTTTATAACAGCCCATAACATGTTTGAAGACTATTATCAGATCCCCCTTCAGTTGTCTTTTCTCAAGACTAAACATGCCCAGTTTTTTTAAACCTCTTCTCTTAGGTCAGCTTTTCTAAATCTTGTATCATTTTTGTTGCTCTACTCTGGACTCTCTCTACTTTGTCCACATCTTTCCTAAGGTGTGGCACCCAGAATTAGAGACAGTCCTCCAGATCTGTGCCAAGTACAATGGGACAACTACTTCCTATGTCTTACATATGATATTCCTGCTAATATAGTGAGAGATGGCACTCATCTTAGTCTGACTCTGCTCAGGTTCATTGAACACACCAGGTTCACGCTAGGCATACTGCAATTCTTAACACGAATATTAACATAGCACTCTCGCACTAAGATTAGACTGTCTCATTTGTGTAGTCATTCCTATCCTTACAGGGTCCTCCTGTACAGTTCAGATTGGGATCCTACCACTGCCAAAGTTCAAAAGGTGTTTGGATCCTGGGTCTTGGTTTGGCCCATTACAGAATTTAGGTTCAACTCCAGAGTTTGGGTCTGGAAAAAAAACTCCTCTAGGATTCGGGGAGGTTCAGACCCTGAATGTGGCTCAAACCTGGCTTTAGTCATAATGATACATCTTGAGGCACGGAGTAGGGTAAATAACTCAGTCCCAACCTGGCCTGCCCCATTGCCATGAAACAGAGAGAGGGTGGGACGCGAGAAAACAGAATTACCTACGAGGCATCCTTCTAAGTCCTTCTGGAGGTGAATAATTACACTCTCTATTAATTATATGTGGTACCATAGCTTGGCTTTCAGGAAATATGTCAGTTTTTATTGCTCTTGTCAGTTTCTGGATGTCATAACTCTGCTCCCCAGCAGCCTGTCATCAGAAAGAACTATGGTAAATGAACTTTTTTTTAAACAAACAGTTGCTAATACTTGTTCCAATAGGAATTGCAAATTTGCTCTGCTGGGATTCAAGGCTCCTGTTACTCACTTTTCTGGGTCATGGAAATGTGGATCCTCATACAAATATGTAGTGAAAGCCTTTATGTAGTCATCTGGAAATCTCTAGGAGTCATCCAATCAGGGAGCAGTAATAGTGCCATGTGACTTAATTGGCCAGTCATATGAATAGACTACTACCTGAAGGTGGAGTCATGATTTGACTTGGCCCCCCAAAAAAGGGGGGATGCATTTTTTGTCAACAGTTTTTTGAGAATTATCCTGTTTTTTATTTTAAAGAATGTTTTTGAAATCTAAATCTGCTCTAATCATGGTGAATTGTTTATGTAGAGGTTTTAAAGGTCAGGCTTGACAAAGCCCTGGCTGGGATGATTTAGTTGGAATTAGTCCTGCTTTGAGCAGGGGGTTGGACTAGATGACCTCCTGAGGGCCCTTCCAACTCTGATATTCTATGATTCTATGTACAGCTCACAGACTGACATGTTCCCATCTAATGTGTGCTGAATAACTTTGAATAATGAACACATTTGTTGTTTTCTTTTTGTTTTATTACACAAACAAACAAAAAAACCCTAGGTCTCTGTGCAGAAAAATTACAGATAGAACAGGGTGCTAAATGTATCAAATTGTATGCTGCAAATAAAGTACCCAGCTCTGGTCATCAGCATAAAAAAGAAAGCAAAAACTCTCCCAATATGTTCTGTATTGCTTACATGATCGCTGTCACCATAGTATCTGAGCATCTCATGGGTTTTAATACAGTCATCCTTACAAAACCCTGGTGAGATTGTGGGAAGCATTGTTTCCATTCTACAGATGGGGAAACTGAGAGACAAACTGACGAGAGGGAGGAGCATATTGGAGGCATAAGGAAACAGGGAGGAATGGCTAGGATGCTTTGGATACTCCGAGCAAGCAGCCCACAGGAGCCTAGAATCTGTAAAATGGGAACAGTGGCACTGTCCTACCCCCACAGCGGTATTGTGAGGATAAATTCAGTAAGCAGCATAACGCCTAACTTTTAGGTGCCTAAAAAATAAATCACCGAAGCAACACTGCAATCCACAAAGCCTGAACTAAGTGCCTAGGCTTGCTATACAATGACTGGGGAGAGATGGGTGCCTTAGTGCGTGATTGGGAAAGCCAGCATGCTAGGCAGCGACCTTCCTAAGCTACCCTATGGGAGATTGTGATGAGAGAGGTGCCCTACCCCTCCCCTTCTCATGGAGGTAGGCACCTAAGTCTGGGCTGCAGGGAGGCATCTATCTCTGCTAGTGATTCACAACCAGGAACCCCTCTCCTGGAGTCCAGCAGCTTAGGTGCCTAAGTTGCTTCACCAGAAAGGACCATTGTGATCATCTAGTCCAGTGCTTCTCAAAGTTGGGCCACTGCTTATTCAGGGAAAGCCCTTAGCTGTCCGGGCTGGTTTGTTTACCTGCTGCGTCCGCAGGTTTGGCCGATCATGGCTCCCACTGGCCGCGGTTCACCGCTCCAGGCCAATGGGGGCTGCGGGAAGAGCGGCCAGTACGTCCCTCGGCCCGTGCCGCTTCCCGCAGCTCCCATTGGCCTAAAGCGGTGAACCGCGGCCAGTGGGAGCCGCAATCGGCCGAACCTGCAGACGCAGCAGGTAAACAAACCGGCCCGGACCGCCAGGGGCTTTCCCTGAACAAGCAGCAGACCAGCTTTGAGAAGCACTGATCTAGTCTGACCGCCTGCGCATCACAGGCCACAGAACATCATCCACCCCCTTCTCTAATAGACCCCTAGAACTCTGGCTGAGTTCCTTAGGTCTTTACACCAGGATCTGAAGATTCCAACTTACAGAGAGTCCACCATTTACTCAAGTTCAAACCAGCAAGTGACCCAAGCCCCATGCTGCAGAGGAAGGTGAAAACCCCCATAGTCTCTGTCAATCTGACCTTGGAGAAAATTCCTTCCCAACCCCAGATATGGTGATCAGTTAGACCCTGAACATATGGGCGGGACTCACTAGTCAGACACCTAGGAAAGAATTCTCTGTTGTAACTCAGAGCCCTCCCCATCCAGGGCTGGCGCAACCCATTAGGCGACCTAGGCGGTTGCCTAGGGCGCTACAATTTGGGGGGCGGCGACCGCGGCGGTATTTTGGTGGTGGGACCTTCCACCGCCTCTGTTGGGGGCGGCATTTTGGGGCGGGACCTTCCGCCGCCTAAGGCAGCAGAAAAGCTGGCGGTGCTCCTATCCCCATCTACTGTCCCATCACCAGTTGTTGGAGATATTTGCTACTAACAGTCATGGATGCGCAACATGCCATTGAAGGCAATCTCATCAGGTCATCCTCTCTATAAACTTATCAAGCTGTTTTAAAACATGTTAGGTTTTTGCTCACAACACTCTCCTTGGAAGGCGGTTCCAGAACTTCACTCTTTTGATGGTTAGAAACTTTTTGTCTAAATTGCAGCCTAAACTACAATCCTGTGGAGAACATCCCACAGTGGTGAAGCCTTCTTCCTTTTTGAGGGTACTCATGTCTGGAAAAGCAGGATCAAAAGCTGATTACAACGAAAAGTCTATCTGCTTGTCATAGACAATATGTAGAATTTTAGAAATGTCCAAAAGAAGTTTTAATTCTGACTGTAAGTAATTTTAATAAAGCCCAATGGGCATATCATTGCCAACTTTTCCTCTAAAAATTCAGTTTGTGGAGGAGTGATTTAATTAAATTACTTAAAGAAAGTGCTTAAAAGTATTCCCTTAAGATTTAACCCGTCAACTCACTTGAAGAGTAGTTCAAGGCAGTCTGCACAATAGAAATCAAGGATCTTACATTCAAGTTAAATCCTACACAATCTTTCTTGTTTACCTCAATCAGCATACGTCTTCTCTCTGGGAATATATTACACAGATGCTTAGGGTTGCACAGAAGCAAGTGTTAACCAGCCTTAAGTTAGTGTTTCAGTATTTGCAAGGAAAACCAATATCTGTGTTTTATACCAGCCTAAACCCTGGCAGAACTCTCTTTTTCCACCTAATGCTCAGATGGCAGAGCATGGGTGGTTCCTTCCCGCAGAACAGCATTGGCTGAAGGACTGTTCTGTGTCAAGTCGCTAAGGCACTGGGAAGCAGAGCGGTAGTTAGCTGCTCTTCTGATGGGATCGTAGATTATCAGCTTTGTTTGCTCTGGCTTTTGGGTTTCATTGGTCCTAGCTCATGTTGTGTGAACTTCAGGGAGTCTTTGTGTTCACTTTCTCTCATAAAGCTCACTAAAGTTAGATAGTACTCCCCATGGAGTTGTGGTTTGATTAACTTTATTGGTACCAGTCACATCTCGATTGTCTTTTGGTCACTTCTTCAGTTGATGCATATTCAGACTGAGTAATCAATTTGGGGAAGCAGAGATGGCTGTTGAAGTGCCTTTGTGTTTTGGTTTTAATTTCTGTAGCAAAAGAACAGAGATTGGGGAGAGGGGAACCTAGCTTATTTGGCTCATCCAGTTGAGATCTAGTGCACAGCAGTACCAAAAAGTTAGTTTATTGAATTCTAATTTTAAAAGTCACTGAAATTATAAAACTATGTCAGAGGGCCATGTCTGTTCCAACAAGCTTAAAATCAATTGCTAGGGAGATATGTCGGTAAAGAGAGGATTTCCCCCTTCCCATTCTTTCCCCTTCCCCACACGTGCTGCTTGGAGAAGCTGTATGTAAATGAGAACTCCTGTTGACATCGGTGGGAGTTGAACTGAATTGAGCCCCAAGAGAGAACACCAGTTTCTTGACCAGTTCTCTCCCTTCGTCTTTGAATTATGACAACATGTATTCAGTTCAGTACAGTACTTGAAGGAACAGACATATGGTGGTTACTGTCCTGGTTGTTCTTGATAAGAATTATGACTGTCAATGGTGCCATGTGCTGATATAGATATATAGAGGAGGCACACTTGATTCAGTTTGCTTCTTAAAGGGATGCTGTCAATTCAAATTTGGCCTTGTTTTTACTCAAAACAAAATGAGCAATCAAATAGAAACGAGCCCATGGAGTTATTTTCAAAAGTTCTGGTGCAAACATTGGCTTAAAACACAAAACACTCCTTTCTCACCTGATAGTGAAATTGGCTAAAAGCAGAAGCTAAACTGATTTCGTCTATTTTTTTTTCCCCTCATCCCCCCCCTCTCCCCCCCGCCCAGAATGTGGGGAATGCAAAAAGCTAAAACACAGCAAGAATGGTGAAAAATAAATTAAGTTTAAAAAAAAGTTCCTTTTCAATAATCTAAGTTATTAGTAATATCAGTAAGAGGAAATGTTCTTTTTAGTAGATAGGCTCATTTAGGAAGAAATCAGTGCAATTAGCGGGTTAGTATTTCAACTAATGAACAAATATTTTTACCTACAACAAGGTATAGAAATGAGAATATAAATATGCAGCATTTCACAAAGCAAGATATAAGGTTCTTTGAGTAAACAGGAAAGTAACAACTGTGGAAAGTTGCTAGGAGGAACTAAATTTTGCAGCCAAAGGCTTATTACTCTTTTTGACTGGATGTTTGCTAAAGCACAATTGTTTGGGTACAATCAATCTATCTTTGCGTGTAAAGAGGGTCAGAGTGCCTATTCCATCAAACCAGACTAGTAAGTAATTTACTCGCCAGATTAAATTGTATGGAGGAGAGGAGGATGTCAGCAAGCCTGGGGAATATTTCCTTGTACACAATGATCTCAAAAATTTCTGAAGTTGTGGTTGTTATAAGTGTGTCCTTAAGTAGCTGGTTGGTGGCCATATGGAGGCAGAGTTAAGGTTATTTTTGGAATATGCAATGGGATATTTTATATAGGTACTTTTTTTTTCTTTTGGTGACAGAGGCTGTATGAATTGAGTTTGATTATTTATCTTCCCTTACCTGTTCGCTTAGGGTTTTTTAGCTGTAGCATTCACTGGTACACATACTTAGGTCTTTATCCTGATAAAACTCAAATATACTTAACTCTAAACTTGTGAATAGGCCCAATGGCTTCAATGGAACTACTTGTGTGCTTAAAGTTAAGCATGTGCAAAATATTTACAAGATCAGGCATACATGCAGAGTTTCTAATGTGCTGGGGGGTACTCCGCCCCAGGCCCTTCCCCCACTCCACTCCTTTCCCCAAAGCCCTGCCCCGCCTCTTCCCACCCTGTTCCTCCCAGTGCCTCCTGCACACTGCAGAACAGCTGATTGCCATGGATGGGAGGTGCTGCTTGGCAGGGCCGCCAGTAGGCAGGAGGCATGGAGTGTGTCTGTGGCACTGATAGGGGGCTGCCAGTGGGTGCTCAGCACTCACCTTTTTCTTTTCCCTGTGGGTGCTCCGGTCCTGGAGCACACCCGGAGTCAGTGCCTATGCGATCAGGACCGTAACAACAACCTTAACTTAAAATTAACAACGTTGTTTGTTTTGCTACCATGTGGTGTGTTTTCTTTATCAAATAAAGAGGCCATTTTTTAGGTAAGTAGATCATCAGATCTCTCTCCTCCTTTATATTGGGAGTCTAGGATTTCACAGGGATGCCAGTTCCTCTGTCTTTCCGTACAATGTAGACTTCAGGAGGTCTGCAGGGGTTTCTGGCCTCCGTTGTTCCTTCTAATTCATGAGCAACATGAGGCCACGTCTGTCTCTCCTTGGCTTGGCCAGCTCTAGGTCTCAAGTTCTATGGGTCTCTGGCTCTTCCTGCCTTCTTGTGCCTTGCAAGTTGAGGAGCAATCTTCAGTGTTTCCCATTTCTTATCTGGCTCTCTTTGCCCTGCATTGGCATGAAACATCTGTTGAGCAATTCAGACTTTATAAAATGCCTGCAAGGCTTTATTAAGCTCCTTTTTGAACCACAAAGATTACAAAAGGCACCCATCTCATTGCTATGCCAGTCAACAAAGCAGACTCTTGGAAATAAGCCTTTTTTTATAGGATTTTAAAATTATGTATGCAATTATATATCAGTTAGCCCTGTGCCTAAAGTAGGTTAGTTAAATGTATGTAGAAGTTGAAGTCTTACAATCAAACTAATTTTTAAGTAGAGTTCCCCCAAAAAAGTAGACACTGAACATAAAGCCTCTATAACTTAAATATGCTTTGACATTTTATTTTATTTTTTACCCCCAAAAGCTCTAGTATTTCTTGAAATCAATCACAAAAATGTTCTAAGGGAACTCGGTACATACTGCAATCCTGGTTGCAAATCTAACTATGGGGCTGCCCCAGGCTGGCTCTATGTTCAGGGTAACTTTTAATGCCCTGTAACCCACTAAAAGAGACTAATTTTCTTTGTACTTTGCAAAGAAACTGGGTGCCATTCAATAATGAATCCACTGTTGCAAACAAACAGCTCGGTTATTCGATCTCATGCAAAGTTGAGACTAGAATCTTCAGCTCCATAAATACTGGATTTACCACTCAAATTAAAGGAAATCGTCTGCTTCTGTGATGGAGCATAGAAGAACCCCATGTATTCTATCTAAGCTGCAATTAGCCATCAGTTGAGTTGGTTGAAAATGTTTTGACAAAACTTCAGTTTGGAATCACTGGTTTCTTTACCTCCCTACCCCACCTCCCAAATAATAAAGCAAAATTAAAATTATTAATTTTTGGATCAAATGAAAGTTTTTCAGGTTTTTAATTTTTTTTTTTTTTGCAGAAAATACCTTGTTTCAACCTGTTCTTCTACCACAGTACAACCCATACACACATTGTTGTTTCTAGCTGTAATAATAATTTCCTAAATTGCAGCTTATTTTCTGTAGATATGACCCATGCATGAATTTTCAAGGAGACTTAAGTTTGGATATTTTGAGGGTGAGGGCAGGAACAAGCCTGTTTTGAGCCAAATGGACACACAGAAACATTAGAGACAAGTCAAAATTTCAGTCCAGGTAATGATCTGTATCTTAAAAAGGGTTTGATCAAGTTCTCTCTGAACTTTGCAGAAAAAGTTCTCCTTAGCTTTAAGAGCAAACGAGGCAATTATCAGTCCATCCTCCCACCCCCAACACACACATTTTCCAAACAGAAGTTAGTGAGGGGAGAGGGGTGTGTGTGTGTGTGTGTGTGTGTGTGTGTGTGTGTGTGTGTGTGTGTGTGTGTGTGTGAGATAGAGAGCGGGATGTATATATCATAGTTTTTAGTGAAAACTGACCACAACCTTAGTTATGGAGAAACTGAAGCTGCTCCATAATAAATTGTAATTGAATCATTTTTGAGAGTTTTGCCTTCCAGATATGCTGCATGATACTTTAATCAGCTGTGACCAATGACTGGCACAGTGTGGCAGGTAGAGAGTGTTCAGATGGCAGAGATTCCAATCCCCAATTGACTTTGAGCTTCTGAAGATTTCCACTCTGGATCTTTCATAAATCCTCTAGTTTTTTTTTTTTTTTTTTTTTTTTAAATCTTCCATGCCACCTCTTTTGAGGATGTGAATGCATCTTTAAAGGAAAGAAAATCAGAATCTTCCGGTCTTGTTCTGTTATACAATGGGTGTGACTGCTTGCTCCCTTGCCAGGCAGAAGGATAATATTCTCTTTAGTGCAGTTGACCAAGCACTAGAGCTTTGTCTATACTGAGCTTTTCCTTAATTTCCCACTGTTGCACTAGCATTAGTGCAGCTGCATAGGTGGGGGCAACGGTGCACGACTGTACACCAGCCACGGGTGTTATTACCAGTCATAGGATTCGATGACACAGGGGGGGAAAAACGCCAGTGGTCGTTCTGCATTAGCACAAGTGGAGCTGCATGAGTGTTAGTACAACAATGGGGGAAAACACAGCGTGGACACAGCCGAAGTGAGAGCTGTTTTACTAACGCTGATGAAGTGATAGACAGTCTTCGGCTCTTTCGGCAGCTTGTGGATGGTGACTGTGTGTGATGAAGCCAAGGAATTGTGGAGCACAACAAGCGTTCAGTACTACAAGCCCAGCGCTTCTCAAACATAGGGCCTTATCCTGCAAGTTACTGAGTGAAATCACTTCCCATTGATTTCAGTGGGAGGAGAAAGTGCTTAAGCAGGATTGGACCTATGGGCTGTTGCAGTCTGCTAGTCAGGCCTGGGCTAGTGAGAGGTTCAGCAAGCTGCAGCCCTGAAGGCTTCACTGTACTTCATTGTATTTCTTGCTTACTCCACTGTCTGGATTTCCATCTTGATCTCTGCACTCTTTGCAGAGAAATACTCGCTAGCATGGCTCCTCTTCCTCTGTAATGTGTGAAATGAAACTACTTTACAGATTCTGTGATTAAGTTAATTCCTATGAGGGTGGGCTGAGAGGGAGAGAGGGAGATGCAACAGTTTTAAAATCATCTGAAATTGGGAGCATTTTAACTTAGGTTGCACCATATTCTCACTTTGTCAGTCAAGATCAATAGCAATGGTTTTAAGACACAGAATTTGGAGGTGTGATTTTTAGTACCTTCAAAGTTCAGGGATGGTTGGCCTGGGAATTTTGGCTTGGGCTCATCTCTGCAAAGAATGCCTGAGGATCCTGAGATAGGTGAACGAATGTTTGATAATGTCTATCATCCAACATTTCCAATGCGTTCTGTAAACCATATGTCTGTCTCTAATACACACACAGATGAAACAGATGACTCAATATTAAATTTGCCAGATAACATGAATATCAGCAATACTCAGTCATCTGAATTCTGCCAAATAATTTTCAGTTGATTAACACATGTGGATCCAGGTGCCAAAATGTCACTTGAATAACAGCAACTCCAAATACTAATACCATCTGAATATTCTATTTAGCCAATTCTAATACATGCTGGAATTGGTTTACCTACCACTAACGTGCAGCCACTTCGAGGGTGTTATGGGACAGCTATTTTGATGATCCCAAACAGTTACTCTATACTTCAGGGCAGGCAGTGAGAGAGATCCGGTATCTGATTGAAACTGGTGGAAGTGTAGCTAGTCTGATATTTGGCCAAGACCAGTGAAAGTGCACTGGCATCTTTGGAAGCCAGAGAGTTAAAAATGCTAAATCCTCTTGAGTAGTCAAAGCTTCCACTTTTTCTGCCTTAATATATAACTTCCTATGTTTGAATTGCAGGTAATTAAGTTGGACTCCTCAGTGCTGAAATGTCACACTTACCTCCTGTAGCCTTCCTATCTCTAGCTTTAAAGGGAATTTTTCATCCTGTGGTCCCCGCTGCCGCTGCTGAGTTTCACTCTTATTAACCTTGTGGTCACAAAGAACAGACTCTCCTGTGTTTTCATTAGATCTACCATCTTAAGAGATGTGAACAGGGACCAAAGAAGAATATAGCTAGATAAGAACTGCCCTCTTTCATGCACATGGGCTGAGGCAGGGTCTGGGATGGAATCCTTCCTGCTCCCATGCTCCCCTCTGACATTGTTCCTCTTGGATTGCTCCTCAGAATCTTACTTCTGCCTAGTCTTTCTATCACCTCAGCCCACTGTAGGAAAGCTCCCTCTCGCTTTCCCTGAGGTAGCCATGGAATTGAGCAATGTTTAGATACAAAGCTTGGGGCCTGATCCTGAGAGGACATTGTAGCGTAGTCAACAGTCCCTTCTGTGACTGAGTCCAGACCACGCATGAGGGAGACCCTGTGCCGGGTCACTGGGCAGTACAGGCTGTGTTAGTCAGTCTGGGAGCTAGAGTGAAGTATGGGGTCTGTGTCCAGTTGCCTCACTGATGACTCTCCTTCATATTCATTTCAGCGCTGTCTCTTCTCTACCCCCAAAACTCTAGAGTGTTGCAGAGCAGCCGCAATTCCCTTTAACCACAACAGGAGAAGAGGGCACTCAGGTTCTCCATCTCCACACCTGGGCATTTCCTTTCTAGAAGTGAATTCCGTACCGGTGAATAGTACCAGACTGACAGCCTCTGTTGATTTGCAGAGCAGGTAAAGCATAGCTGACAACAGTGCAAGTGTGATGCCTGCCCTCTCAGCTGATTGGGCTGGGGATTGAATTGGAAGCACAAAGCTGTTACAGCTTGAGATAAAACTCCTTACTTGGGGTTGTAACATCGCGTATTGCTTGTAGATCAGCACAGAGACAGACCGGTAACACACGCTGACCGGTGGGCTACACAAGCATCTCCCTCCCCAGCACACTAGGGTGGCCACTCACATGTTCCTGGAATACCAGAAATTTAGGTCCTTCTGGGAATGCCTTGGGCCTGCCCCCATGGCTGTGACCTCACCCCCGCTGGCATGAGCTAGCAAGCATGGTGCTTGTGCATGGGGTTACGTCCCTGACCATCCTGGCTAATAGCCATTGATGGAACTATCCTCCATGAACATATTTAATACTTTCTTTTTTTTAACCCAGTTATGTTTTTGGTCTTCCCAACATCCTCTGGCAACAAGTTTCATGGGTTGACTGTGCATTGTGTGAAGAAGTACTTTCTTTCATTTTTAAATCTGCTGCCTAGTAATTTCATTGGGTGAGCCCTGGTTTGTGTGGTATGTGAAGAGGTAAATAACACTTTCTTATTTTGTTTCTTAGTTGTTTCTTTTCCAAGATGGACTAATATATATATAATATATATATATGCAACACAGTATTCAAGGTGTGGGTGTACCATGGATTTACATAGCGCATTATGATATTTTCTGCCTTTATTATCTATTCCTTTCCTAATGTTCTGTTAGCTGCTTTGACTGCCATTGCACGTTGAGTGGATGTTTTCAAAGAACTATCCACGATGACTCCAAGCTCTCTTTCTTGAGTGGTAATGGCTATTTTAGGCCCCCTCATTTGGTGTATATATAGTTGGGGTTATGTTTTTTTCAATGTGCAGTACTTTGCATTTATCAACATGAATTTCATCTGCCTCTTTGTTGCCCAATCACCCAGTTTAGTGAGATCCCTTTGTAACTCTTTGCAGTCAGCTTTGGATTTAACTATTTTGAGTAATTTTGTATCATCTACAAACTTTGCTACTTCACTGTTTCCCTCCCCCTCCCCCTTTTCCAGATCATTTATGAATATGCTGAACAGCACAGATCCTTGGGGGACCCTGCTATTTATCTCTTCACTGTGAAAACTGACCATTTATCTCCCCTTTGTTTCCTGTCTTTTAACCCATTACTGATCCTTGAGAGGACCTTCCCTCATATCCCATGACCACCTACTTAGATTAAGAGCCTTTGGTGAGGGACTTTGTCAAAGGCTTTCTGAAAATCTAAGTACGCTGTATCATCTGGATCCCCGTGTTCCACATGCTCGGGGGGACCCCCTCAAAGAATTGTAAAACATTGGTGAGACGTGCTTTCTCCATGTAGCCCATATTCATCCCTCCATGATTCACCATGTAGTTCCATCTTGAAAGGAAGGCAGTGCATGGTATCACCCCACCCAATAGCCTGCATTACTCCCTCAGCAGTTCCATCCTGTAGATTGGTAGTGGATTGAGAGAGTTCCATGTAAATTGTGAAGACAGAAAATTCTGTTTTTAGTTTCTACCTTCTGATGCTAAAAGCTTCTTTCTTGGAAAATGGTTTCCCTTCCCTCGGGGACTTTTCCCCGTCAATCAAGGACAGAACTACACAGACATTCAACTGATTTTTAGATCTTAATATAATAAACAGCTAGCGAAGCTTTGGTGTGTGCTGTACTCTAGAGCCCTGTGATGGGGAGAGATACTGTTTTGTCTCCCTTCAATCACTGATTAATTCAGATAATGAACTCTAATTCTCCCTCATGACACTGCAAGAGACAGGGAAGTGTGATCTTCCTCATACAGCTGGGGATTCTGAGATATGGAGGGCACCGTTCATCATTACCACAGGGCTGGCAAAAGGGACCCCAGGAAATAACCCCAGTCCAGAAAACCCCTGTCACAGTTCAGGGCAGCTGCACCTGTATTTCCCTTCAGTAAGGGCATGCACTTTTGGCTTTCAGCTCCCCAGCTGTTGCCTCTCTTGGGTGGAGATCTGCACCTCTCTCCCTTCTGACTGGGTTATTCTCAGGCTGGACAGTTCCCTGCCTTCATTGTGTCATTGCCAGCACAGACAGGTTGCCTTAGGACTTCTGCTAGATTTCTCGTCAGAGATAGGTAACAGTGTGATTGCTACAGATATAAGTTACCACACTTTTCTTCTACTTCATTCTTAAGAGAAAAAACCTATTGTAATGGAGGGCTGGGTGGCCTAGCGGTTAGTGCACCTGACCTCTGGCTCATTACCCCTTTGTCAGGGTGGTAGAGGTGCCTGGTTCCTGACCCTAAGCTGAAAATCTTCTGGCCTCATACCTTAGGGGGACCCAGGCTTTCCTTTTCCACCAGGTCCCAGCGCAGGCCCCTATGGGATGCAACCCTGGCAGGGTCCTAAGACTCTAAGTCTGCTGCCCTGGGTTGCTTTTTACCTGTATGTCTCTTCATTTTGGGGAGTGGTCCCTATAGTCCAAAAGGTCAACTGCTTAACAAAAAGAGTCCAAAGGACTCAAGCTTTGCCGAACCTGCTGGTTCTGAAAAGGAGTGGTGATTTGAAGAAAGCACTGCTTGGGGGGCCTTGCCTGCTCTGTGGTCCCCCTTCAGGCTCAACCTTCTGTCCGGCTTCCTGGAGAAGGATTCATCTCTACTGCAATCTGTCCATCACCTTTGCATGAGAGTCTGATCTCCTTTTAACCCACTCCTCCAGCCGGAGCATGTTGGGCCGGCCCAGAGGAGTGGGGCTACCTGGGTCCATTATTGCCCTTCAGGCTCAGTGTGGGGTTTGCATACCCTATCACATACTAAAAACGATTGAAGAACCTACACTCATACTAATAAGCTTACCAGAATTCACCCCAACTCTTATATGGGCTCTGGCAAGTGCTGTCTTTTAATACCCCACTCTCTGGGTGTCCTTGTTATAAGTTCATCAGAGCTTCAGCTCAGAACATGCCACTCATAACATGTTCAGTTTCCTTCTTATACTGTTCAGGAATCTTTGAACTGGAGTTTCCAGAAGCAGGCAGGTAGTATATAAAGGGTCTCTCTCCCCAGGGCATATCTTCAAAGGTTGGCTTCTGAGGGGGAGAATTTGCATTCCCCTCAACTCAAGGCGTTTCCTAAGGAAATCCACCTCATGCATATTGTTCCAAAAAGAACACTGTACTTCCTCATGCTTTCCAGAGACTTCATTCATCTTGCCTTTCTACTAAAGAAGCTCCCAACAATAGCACATAAACCTTTGCATTTGCAATACAATGAACTCCCAAGGTGTTAACCCCCGTTCAGTAAGGTTTATCTTAAACTTTATTCAATTATCTTACTATGCTGTAAGACAGTGAGCAATACAGAAAGAGCCTTTCTTTGGGGCTCACTGGTATTTCCACTGTGCCAGGGCAGTATCCTGTAGAGCTCCCCTCTGGGAGTGGCCATTCCCATGAAGACGGACGGAGGGAAGAGAACGATGAAAGCAGAAGTACGTTGTGAAGCTGCTAATCTAAAGCATTGCTTGTGTTTGAGGTTTCTGAGCCAAAACACCATGCTTGCTCCATTAGGAGCTGTCTAATCAAAGCAAATAAGAAAGCTGCGGGGTCTTTTATTTTTTTTTTTTCCCCTCCCTACCACTGGAGCTCTCGTTCTTTCCATCCCCCTTACTATGTTTATACCACCATCTGTTCTCACACGGGCATGGACACGTAGGTCTGTTCCCACCAGGGAGAAAAGAAGAGTTGGAGGCTTGCCTCTCTAAAGTGGGAAATGAAAAGGCCTGACAATTTTATTGTGGCTGCTCTCCACTCACCTTTTGCCTGGTTTCTCTTTGCCATAGGGTATTGCAAACAATGAAATAAAAGAAATGTATCTGTTAAAAGAAATGGATTCCCCCAATATAAGCCAGTGGAACACTCTGCAGGAGAGACTCCTTATCAGCAAAAATCAAAGCAGGTTCCTACATGTAAAACTAAGCTCCTGTGGATTTGCAGCTGAAGGATCAGTGTTCTAGCTTTGTCTCCCCAGGGTAGATGTGGGTAAATTGCATAGTAACTGCATTTGTCATCTGCAGTGCATAGATTCATTATATTAGGTTCAGGCAATTGCTCCCTGGGCATGCCTTTTGAGAGGTTCTGTGATTGTGTCCCCCCCACTACTGTCCACACACATCTGGATGGATCTTCCTGCTTCTCCAGTAGCTCTGATCACCACCACTTTTTAGGTTGAATAAGGGGGTCCATCCTGAATTTCAACATGGGGAGTCTGGAGGACAGAAGGTCATGGTAGCATGACAATGGGAAGTAGTGATCAGGAAGGGGCAGGTATAAGGAACCACGCTTCATATAGGTTTCAGAGTAGCAGCCGTGTTAGTTTGTATCCGCAAAAAGGACAGGAGTACTTGTGGCACCTTAGAGACTAACAAATTTATTAGAGCATAAGCTTTCGTGGGCTACAGCCCACTTCTTCGGATGCATATAGAATGGAACATATATTGAGGATAGATATATATACACACACACAGCATGAACAGGTGGGAGTTGTTTTACCAACTTTATACAGGGTGTATTTACGCTGTGATGACAAGCTGACGGCTGGCGTGTGCTGACTCGCGGGGCTTGGGCTGTGGGGCTGTTTAATTGCAGTGTAGTCTTCCAGGCTCAGGCTGGAGCCAGGGCTCTAGGACCCTTTAAGATAGGAGGGTCCCAGGGCTCAGGCTCCAGCCTGAATTCAGATGTCTACACTGCAATGAAACAGCCCAAGCCCCATGAGCCAGTTGGCACAGGCCAGCCGCGGGTGTCTAGTTGATGTGTAGACACCCCTTCACAGACAGTGTTAGATCTAACAAGCAGTATTGGCTGTGAACTTGTTAGGCCAAACTTGGGTGTCTATATGGTAATAATGATTAGTAAACAGACACCCAAATGTATATTTAAGCACCTACATGGATATCATGGTTTTCAGAGACCCTTTTGTAACATAATATCCCAAATCTTGTCAACATGATCATTTTTCTGGATCAGTAATAATAATAATGCTAGCACCTCCTGCTGCATGTGCCTAAAATAATGGTCTGTAATGTGCTAATACTGATCCGCTTCACTAAGTAGGTGGGCTGCCACATTCATCCCTGGCTGAGGTTTCTGAGCAGCCTTGAAGGATAGGCCAGGCTGCAGTTCCTCTTGGAGGAGAGAGCGCTTGAATGACTCAGAGCTCACGTACCACTGTGGTGAGTGCATTCTAGGAGACTACGTGGCCTCAGCAAGGTCAGGCCTCTTTTCAGAGAAGAGCAGGACCTGTATAGCTGCTTCCCCCTCGCTTGCAGCCAAAATCATACAGTGTGGTGGTGACTCAAACCAAATGCAGATCCAAGGAAGAGAGAGGGAGTCCTCATGTCATGAGCTGATTCTGGTGTGAATGTAGGAAAGACACATTGGTTGTGTGATAGAGCAGGGCCAGGGAGAGTGATCCTTTTGAGCGCCAGGATGTGGGCAGGCGCTACCCCGCCCACTGCTAAAAGCCCCTCCCCCAGCCTAGGGAGTAGCTACTGAACCAAGAACCGAACCAAGGTCGGGGGACAACAGAGGGAATAATGGGAACAGGTGTGGGCGTCAAAGGGCCAAAACTAGTGAACCGGAGGGGACACCGAGCAGAGAACCCCGGACAGCGCCCACTGCTCCTCGAAGGCATCGAGAGAGCCGGCAGATGCTGCCCGGAGAAACTCTGCCCGGATACGTGAATGGAGAAAGGAACGAAAAACAGCCCCACAGTTGCAGGCACCACCCTCCGCCAACCTCTTCTACCCAGTGTTACAAATGGCGGCCTTGGCCATGGCTAGGAGGAGGTTGACGAGGCCCGACAAAGTCGCGGGACCACCTTGAATCGGGTGTGCATAAATGAACAAGTGCAGGGAAAAGTGCAGCCAGAACCTCAATAAGAGGTTCTGGAAGAGCCGGCAGAGGGGCTCCAACATGGTGCACTGAGGGAGAGTGGTCGAGGGGAGATATATAAACCCTAGGCTAATTAAGGTTTGGATCCCTGTAGACTACAGAGGGTTACTACAAGTTAATTGGAGCATCTGTAGTCAATTAAGGCCCTGCCAGGAACCTAATAAAAACCCCTGCTTCAGGCAGACAGGGTGATGTGAGGAAGGAGAGAGGACTGGAGTTTGGAGGTGTGTTGCTGACAATTGAAAGACCAGGAAACCGAAGGAAGGGAGACTCCCTCCCCCAGCGTCAAGGACTGAGAGTAACCCTACCCAAAGGGAAGAGGGGAAGAAACCCACAGGGGTTGAGAGGGGCTGGGGCTTAGAGTGAGGAGCAAACCCAGACCCCTTTCCCGCTTCCTTCCTCTACCATCTTCCCGGGCCACTAGCAGGACCCTCAGTGCCCCAAGAGCAGGGGCAAGGGGTGGTGTCCTAGCCCACCCAGCCAAGAATAGCGCGGATCCACCATACCAACATCGGCCATTTTGCCACAGTTGATTATGCTCTTTTGTGGTTAATGAAAGATCAGGTCTTTCCTCATTCATGGGATAAATGTTCTTTATCATGTGCCAACAGGATCTTCTTATCTTTCTTTCTTTGGGCTGATCTACACACACAGAAATTACACTCATTTAATTAGATAGGCTTAGAAACCAATTTACCCTTAGTTTGAATTAAGAGCACCCCACTTCTATTTAGCGAACATATTCTAAATTGATAGAAGGCACTATTTATCTGGAATGAGCGTGCCCGTACAAAGGCATTGCACACATTCTATTTAGTGAAAACTGTACAAATTTGAATGTAAACGAGCTCTCTCAGACCCATTACTGTAGGTAAATGATGCCAATAAATGACCCAGCTGAAGCTCCCTTTAGAACACAGAGAAGAGGTCAAAGAACTAAATTCAGATATTGATCCAGATCCAGATCCAAACTCTCCCCATGTCTGCAATGTTCATATCCAGGATTTTGGTCCAGACTGTTACAGAATTGGTAACAACGTCCACGTCTGAATTCACCTGACCCCCAAAGTCCCTGGATATTCAGATGTAGAGTTTTAGTCCTGACTCATCTCTAATTAAAAGCAATTCTACTGGGGGCTGTTTTTTCCCAAAAGATATTCTGCTGGGGGAACCGAGAGATCTCTATTTTGCACAAGAATAACAAAGAAAATACAAGACATTTCGAAGTCCACTATTGACAGCTCTCTCAGCTCAAAATAGTAGGAACAGCTTCAGTATCAACTCCAAAATACCAGCTCTTTCCTGAGGAGACGCCATCGAGAGAGTGAACATAGCTGTAACTCATCTTTAATAATGCTACTTTTTAAAATAAATCATGTTTTATGGATCTAAACTTAGCCTCTCCAGATAAGTGAGTCCCGGGGCCGCTGATGATTAATTTGCAGCGTCGGAGCGTTGCCCAGCGGGAGCCTGATTAATAGCGATGACATCATGACTTTTAAACATTCTATTAATGCTGGGGCCTGTGACAAATGGAGACGGTCGGCATGGATTCCAGTGGCATTTGCATAGTCAGAGCGAGGACTCTTAGTGGTGGCTTTTCTCCTTCTTATGCCGGGCGGCAAGCAGTTGGCTGTCTCCTTGCTAGGCTACCCTGCTGATCTGAAAACTGCTTTCCAGGCAGTACCTCCCTGCTTGGAGCGCAGAGGTTCAAAGCTGTGTCCTGCTTCTCATGACATTCAGTACTACTCTGGCTCCCCTGTGTTGGAGATGGTGCTGGTTGGTAGCTTGGATGATTCCATGTGAGGGCAATGCACAAGAGGTAAGAAACCAGAGTGCCTGCTTACATCCCCTGAGCCATCCACCTCTCCTGGTCACTATCACATGTCCCCTGCTGAGGCAGCTACCTCTTCTATAGCAGCCCCAGCAACAATACTGTGTGACTCCTAAGAAGGGACGCTAAATGGAGAATATGGTGTCTAGATGAATCTGCATGGCAGCACCTTGAGCAGCACGTCCTGTCTTCCATGCAGCATCCTGGCAGTGCTTAACATCTGCAAAGCAGCAACTTGACTGTCCCACCACGGCCAATCCCAGCGCTTCTGGCAGTGCACCTGCCCCAGTTAGACAGGAACTTTGGCTGCACCTACCCCAGTCAGGCAGCACCTTCAGTGTCGCACTATGCAAGGTAGCTTTCTTAGCGTCCCACCGTACCCAGCACCTCCTGGTGAAGTGTCCCTGTCACAATGCAACACCTTTTGGCAGCATGTTTTTATATGTACCCCTGTAGCATCCCATGCCGTTTGTCAGGTAGCAGCTTTGGCAGTGATTCCCCCTGGGAGGCAGCTTATATGTGCACACAGATCTATAGCTACACTTCTACCCCGATATAACGCGACCCAATATAAAACCAATTCGGATAGAACACGGTAAAGCAGTGCTCCGGGGGGTGGGACTGTGTGCACTCCAGTGGATCAAAGCAAGTTTGATATAACACGGTTTCACCTATAACACGGTAAGATTTTTTTGGCTCCCAAGGACAACGTTATATCGGGGTAGAGGTGTATGTGGAACTCAGTGGTTTCAATTGTCCTGGAGTTAACAGTTGTTTGTTTTGGTATCGGTCAGATACGGGCCTGACCTGGAATCCTGGATCCAAGCCTCTGTGGACTCTCTGAAGTGGTTTTTACCTAGATTTGTAATTAGACTTCATGGCTTGGACCCACTTCTACTTTCTATTCACATGGGCTATGCATCTCCTGACTTTTAATTTTGAATCTGAGTGTTCAATGAACCAAGAAACTGAAAGGGAAATTCAGCGCAGATCTCTGACATGGTATGATATTGCTGAGTTTTGTGTGATTTCCAATTAAAATCTCTCTGCCTCCTTGGAAGCCCTGGGGAAGGTAGAAGGTTTGTTTGAAACCCAGTGCTTACTTGCTCAAAAGGCTTGCGAAGCTCAATGAATCTAGGCCAAATTTGTGGTAAGTAATTAATCCAGGTGAGTTTCTCACCACTTCAGATTTCATAACACATAGTTTCCACTCTACAGCACCCTTTAGCCCCACACTGATCAGAGAAAAAACAATTTATGAAATTGGAACAGGCGTGAAACTCAACTGGATTCATGCCACAGTCTGTGTAAGAGGCATTTCTCTCAGTGTTGCCATTGTGCTGTTTAACTTCCACAGAAAGAGATTCCTAGGGTCAGATTCTGCTCTTAGTTACATAGGCAGAGAAATCAAAAGCACTTGGTCCACTCCTAGTTATACCCCTTCAGAGACACCCTGAGTAACTCCTCTCCCTCCATAGTGTTTGAAGACATCTTATATTTGTAGTCTGTTATTAGGACCATTCATCATTGCTTAGCCAGGTAACTATATATGCTTATTTAGCTCTTTGATTATTTGTTCCTAAGCTGATTCCTCCTAAACATCTGCATATTATGGCCCTCTTATGTTTCTCTGACATACAGAACATATTTTTTATTATCCTAAAGGCCAGAGAAAATGAAATTGTTTATAAATTCGTAGCCTCTTAGTAACAGGATTTGAGCTTCAGAGAGGTTCCCTGTCCCATTATACGTACCCACAAGGAAAATGCTTATGCAGTTTGTATCACAGAAATCTTTTCCTTCTGCTGTCATCAGCTGTGAAATTCATCATCCTTTATGAAGACAATCTATCCCTTTTTCTCCAGCAAGTCAGCTGCTTCACTTATGCATTCAAAGTTTTTGCTTTTCCCTCTAGTGAATGTGTTTTGTGTATGAGGAAAGACAGATCTGACATTCAAAATAAGGTCTAATGGTTGGAGCAGTGGGGAAGGAGAGGGGGTTCTATTTCTGTCTTGGTCACAGACACGCTATCGCTTGACATCACCCCCCGCCTCAGTTTCCCCCTCTGATTCAGAAATGAATTGATATTTGCATTGTGCTTTGAGATCCTTGGAAAAAAGGCAAAAGAGGGCCATTCAGTACTTTTGGAAATAATAATGGAGGGCAGGGAATATATCATGGTATCTGTTAAATTCTGAGATTTGCTCAAGAGAATACTTGAGAAGAATACATTGGTCCAATAAAGGACCTTTAATCCCAGAATCTGAAAGCACATTATAAACATTGGTGGTGGTTCTTATTCCTTGTGGGCCTTATACAGGTATAAAATAAAGCAAGATCGCTTCCCTGATGATCTTACAGTCTGTAATAAACAGATAAAATAATGAACAGAGGCAACACCAAATACAGGCAGGGATTTAATTGGGAAACAAAACCAGGTGAGTGAGGAGAATGCTGATGGGACATCTTATGTTTCTTTATGACATTTCAACATATGGGGACTTGAGGTTGTGATGTGAGTGTAAAAGCCTCACACACATCACTGTCATTATCCCCATTTTATTGAGGGGGACACTGAGGCACAGGGCAGTGAAATTACTTTCCCACAGTCACTCAGTGAGTCAAAGTCCTGATTCCTAGTCCTTTGATCTAGCCATTTAGTATAAATAGGTGTGTGATTGCTGACTTATAGTGGGGATAAAAAAAACTACTACTACAAGCATCTGAAACAGGTCTCCTTGAGACCCCTGATCCAGAGGACTTCCTACTTCGAATTGAATGGGACCTGCCTCCTCTCAAGTGTATGGTTTTAGTTTTACCCCGATAAAATGAAGCTGAAGCTATCTTCACAGATTTTTCCCCCCCCCTGATGTAAGCACTAAAAATTTCCAAATTGCTAAAATTGGTTATTTCAGCTCCCTTTGTTTTTCAGCTTTTCTGATGGATTATGTTCCCACATTTGTAGCTGAGAAGTTAAATAATACATCTAAAAATGCAGAAAGCTGAATAATGCAGCTCTTACAAATTTTCAGCTCAGAGTAGGAAAAGCTAACTGATAGGAAAATTTGAACAAAAGTTTGAGAATTATTTTTTTCTTTCTCTTTTGTCTGCTGAGAACCAAATTCTACAGATAAAATTTAGGCCCATAACCTGGGTGTCATCTTTGACTCAGACCTTTCTGTAGGTCCTCCCATCCAGGTTATATATCAGGCTTGGCCTACAATGAAAAGTTAGGTGGACATAGCTTCTTTGGTCAGCGGTCCAAAAATCCCACACCCTTGACTGATGTAGCTATGCTGACCTAACCCCCGGTGTGGACGTAGCTATGTTGTCAGAAGAATGCTTCCATTGACATAGCTAGCTTCCTTCCGGGAGGTGTTCTTACTACACGAATGGGGAGTGTGGGGCCGGGAATCCTTCCATCAGTGCGGGCAATGTCTACGTTATTGGATTATGCCAACATAGCTATGCAGGTATAGTCTCCGTAATGGAGACACAGCCTAAATCTTGCCAGATCTGCCTCTAAAAGAAAAGTCATGCGAGTTCTCACAAGTGGGTCCTAAGGACTTAAGACAAGCAATCCCAGTAATTTTTACAGAGAGTCATGACCAAGCTCCAGATGCCTCTTGAAGAGGTCCACGACATACAACATAGACTCCTGGATGTCCATAACCCTCTGGCCCTAGCCTAGTGAACGAGGCCATTATGGAACTCGCTAGGACAGTATGGCACAAACCTGCCCTCTGTGTCCCTTCCTCAAAAAGAGTACAAAAGCATTACTTTGTCCCAGAGAAGAGGCTAGAATTCCTGTTTACCCATCCAGCACCACATTCCTTGGTAGTACATGCAGCCACTGAGCAATCCAGATTACAGCACCCCAGGTCGACTCCATCTGATAGTCATTTATTATCCTTATCTCCTGGGGTGGAAGGTTTTCTCATCTACCAGCCTCCAGTTTCGAATTTCAAACTACCAGACCCTGTTAGTGAAACACAATTTCACAAATTATGCTAGATTTGTGTAATTCAAAGACAAACTTCTGCAGGAGGACAGGGCCCAATCCCAGTCCCTCATCAATTGGAAGGCAAGCTGGTGGCCAAAACAGCATTACAGGCACCAGTAAATGGAGGTCATACTGCATCTAGAGCCATTGCCACAGCCATTGACATGAGATGTGAATCATGGCTTCACTCTTTGGGTTCCATAGGGAGGTCCAAAAATACCAGTGATGACTTATCCTTTGAGTCCAAACTCCTCAGTGAGAGGACAGATCAGTCATTTAATTCTCTCAGGAACTCAAGATAACCTCAAGCTCCCTGATCATTTACACCCTGGCATCATAGAGGAAACACCAAAAACAAACTTAAAAACCTAGGCTCCCCCTCCAGGTGTTTATCACTGATACCCTTATGAGCCACCACGTAAAACACAGAGGTGTGCAGAAACCTAGTTATACAGCTTCCTCAACCACTGCCCAACCCTGCCCACTATCTAGGGGTTTCTTTTGATGGGATGCTTGAGAACCATGTACCTTTATCAATGCCATTACATACTGCACCCCAAACACTTGGTGGCCATCTTGCCCTCTTCGAACACAACTAGAGGGTACCAGAGATCGTCCACTTCAGCTCCACTATTGAGTTCCTCTCCCCAGCAAACTGTTTTCCTAGCCGCTCTTCAGGGACCACTCTCATGAAGAAATTTTCCATCCAGGAGAAGTGGTTCCTTTCCTCTGGCAAGGTGCTAAAGCAGGTACCTCCTCAGCATCAGCAGAAAGGGTTCTTCTCTCCATACATTCTAGCTGCCAAGAAAAATAGAGGCTGAAGGGCCATTCTTGATCTTACACCATTAACTGTTTTTATTTATTAGTCAAAATTCAGAATTACACTGGCATCGATAATCCTCTCCTTAGAGGAGGGCACATGATTCGCAGCTCTCAACATGAGCAATGCTTACTATCATGTGGAAATGTATCAGTCCCACAGAAGGTTTCTTCAGGTTCCCAGTAGGACAAGAACACTCTCAGTTCAGAGTTCTTCTGTTCAGATTAGCAACAGCACCCAGAGTCTTCACGAAGGTCTTCTCAGTGGTGACGGCCCCGATAACACTAAATGGTTACACTGTCTTCCCATAACTGGATGATTGGCTGCTTATGGGCAGATCTAGTCAAGAGGTCCAATCTGCAAGCATCTTTTTATTTAGTATCCTGGCATCCTTGGGAGTCTGCATAAACAAACAGAAGTCTATATTGACTCCCGTGAGGACTATAAACTTTCAAGGGGCAACCCTTGATTCGGTCTCTGCAAGGGCCTACCTCCCTCTGGAGAGAATTCCATGCCATGAAATAACTTGATAAAAGTCACTCTCAATCCTCGAACCACAGTCAGGATCTCTCTTTCTCTGGTAGGCCACATGCCCTCTTGGACCTGTGTAACGGTATTTGCCAGACTCCATCTCTGTGGTCTGCAGGATTGGCTCAGCTCTATTTACTCTCCAGAGAGACACAACATGAACATCAAGGTAACAATTTCTGCCAAAGTTGCAGCTTCTTTGGTTTGGCAGACAAAAACAGAGCAAGTGCGTGTGGGATTCTTTCATCCTACCCACAACTAAAGTTCTCATTATCATGGTCATCTCATTATCACCAATTGATCCCTCATAGAATGGGGAGCCCACGTGGGTACTCATACTGCACAAGGTATCTGTACCCCTTGAGAAGCCAGGATGCATATCCACCTTCTAGAGCAGAGAGCAGTCTGCCTACCTTGCAATGCATTCCTCCCACTAATTTGGTCCAGCCGTGTCCAAATAATGTCAGACAACATGACATTGTCTTCTACATAAACAAGATGGCGCAAGATTCCTTCCTCTGTCTGTAGAGGCAATCGGCTTATAGAACTGGTGTATCAGGAACTGCATAACACTTTGGTCAACATACCTTCCAAGGTCACAGAATTCCCTGGCAGATGATTCTCCACGGACCATGAATGTAGGTTTCACAATTCAATCCTGAACGAGATGCCCACCCAGTGAAGAATGGTATCCTGGAACCTGTTTACGTTCCAGACAAACAAGAAATTCAACCTTTGTTTTGCTCCATAGCTGCTCTGGACAGAGGCTTGAATGGCGATGCTCTTCTCCTTTCCTGGACAGTCCATCTCAGGTATTCCACTACTATCACAAGTACTGACAGAGACTTGTCACAACAAAGCTTGAGTCTTTCTCATTGCACCCAACCAGCCCAGACAATTCTGGTTTCCAAACCTTTTACAAATGTCAACCTGTCCTCCCATCAGCATCCAGTCGTTCCTGGATCTGTTGACCCAGGAGAATAGCACAACCAGACACCCCAATCCAGATCACCTCCATCTCGTGGCCTGGTATCTGGATGGATGTCAGACCTAGATTGGATGTTCTCATAACATGAATGTTCTATTCTCAATCAAAGCAGAAAAGACTCCATCAGAAAAAGCCTTCTGGCAAAATGGACATGCTTCTCCACCTGGGCGCAACAGAACCATTTCCCCTCAGGGACTGTAGGTATTCCTGTTGTTCTTGACTATACCCTTTATCTCAGGATGTCAGGCTTTTCTTTTGACTCTCTGCAGGTCCACCTAGCAGCAGTCAGCAGCTTTCATCCTCTAGTTGAGGGATATACTATTTTTTTTCTCACCCAACAGTCAGATTTCTGAAAGGCCTAATTAGAGCCTTTCCACCAGTTACAAACCAACACCACAGTGGGATCTCAGTCTTGTTCTTCCCACATTTACAGGACTTCCCTTTGAACCAGTGGTTACTAGTTCTGTGTTCTACCTCCCCAGGAAGGTTGTCTTTCTCCTAGTTGTCATCACAATAACTAAAAGGGTTAGCAAACAAGGAGCTCTAAAGGCAGACCCAACATGCATCGTATTTCATTCGGAGAAAGTTTGTCTTCATCTCCACCTGAAATTCATTCCTAAGGTGAGCTCTGAGTTCCACATGAATCAACCTATTCACTTACCTGTTTTCTTTCCTAAACCTTATGCTTCTGAGGCACAGAGGAGACTTCACCCTCTTGAAGTCAGATGAGCTTTGGCTTTTTAGCTGCAGAGAATGAAAACAGTTAGAAAAAATGCCTAGGCTTTTTGTTACTATAGCAGAACAAACATAGGGGCAAGCATTATTTCCTCAGAGCGACTCTAACATGGATTTCTGGATATATCCTCTGCTATCAGTTGGCTTCTCTCCCTTTCCCAGAAAGGGTAAGAGCTCATTCCACTGGAGCACAGGAAACTTCAGCAGCATCACTTTGAGAAGTTCCTACCCTGAACATTTGTAAGGCAGCTACCTAGAGTTCCAGGCATACCTACACAAATCATTGTGCCTTAGTGCAGACCTCTTCTGCAGTCGCAACAGTTGGGATGGCAATGTTAGTCTTCTATATCAACTGCATCCTCACACCCTTCTCTGAGTACTGTAATCCCCCAAGTGTGGAATACACATAGGGAGCGAAGAAGAAATGGAAGTTACTCACCTGTTACTGGAGGTTTTTTGAGATGTGTGATTCCCTATCTGTATTCTAATACCTGCCCTCCTTCTCCTCTGCTACAGATCTTGTCTGATTTGCAGTAAGAGGAAATAGAGAGGCATCAGCCCACAACTCCATGTGTGCCCTCAGATCAGAGCACAATGAAAGCAACAGTGCAGTTACGGACCAATGGACACTGCTTGCTACAAATCTCTGGTCTCAGGTGCATGGAGCTTATGCGTACCCACATGTGGAATACAGATAGAGATCGCGCATCTTGAAGAACCTGCCGTTACAGGTGAGTAACCTCATTAGTCATTTTGTCTCTTACTCAGATTTGTAAGCTTTTTGGGACGGGGACCATCTTTTTGTTTAGTGTTTGTACAGTACCTAGCACAATTCCTGGTCCATAACTGGGACTCCGGGCATTACTGTAATATTACTGCTGCTAATAATAACATGCACAAAATAACCATCACGTTTAAAAAAATGAACACAGAAAACCTTATTTATTTAACCTTATTTGCCACAGACCATGGGTTTGTTCCAGAGCCATTTGGCCATGCTGCCCCATGGAAGAAGGAGTGTGTGTAACCAACCTGTTCCTAGAGCTTCCCCTGTGGCCCTGTAGCTAACAACAACAACAACAAATTCTGAATGACTGAGTGTAGAGCCCCAGAGGGTGAGTAAAGACCTGATCCAGTGCCCACTGAGGGCTGTGGGAGTTTTCCATTGGCTTCAGTGGGCTTTGAATCAGGCCTCAAGAGAGAGGCTCAGAATCAGCCTCTTTGTCCTTGCTCTGCAGGACCTACACACTTGCGCACAAGCTATATCCATGGTCATTTTTTGCATCCACCTATCCTTGCTGTTCACCAGCAAGACTAGCCTATTGTCATCGTTGTTCGTTCTTCCACCAATAGCCTGTGCTGCCTTTTATGCTGTCCCTGGCAAGCCGCCCCCCATGTCTCATTCAGATCCATCCAAAAAACTCACTTCTTCTGTCTTTCCTATGAGGCGGGAGCAGATAGAAACCAGTTGAACAGGTTCTACTTATCTTTGTGTCTTGTTGAGTAACTGTGATCTGATAATTACCATCCTCCCTCTGTTCTGTGTATGACCCTAACTCATTGTGTCATGTTGAATTGAGTTTGTTTGGTCTTTGGGGCAGGAACTGCATGTGTCCATCAGCTATTTCAGGTAGAAGCCTTAACACGCTTTGGGGCACTTGAAACTAACAAATATTAACAGCTAGACAACAAACAGAAGAACCCAAATTCTCTCTCTCACGCACACACGAACAAATCTAGGTTTTATTTGCAAATAGGCTGAAACTGAAAACTACTAATACATGACGCTCCCTGCAGTGTTGTAGTTAAAAGTAAGCTGTACTCAGAGCGTGTATAAATAATTTAAAACCACATCCTTATGACATTTGGGGAACTCCGACATGGTGGTGGGCTGGAAGTGGGAGGTAAGAGAGCAGGGCCTCTCCTTTGAATGAGGGAGTATATGTCAGGCCTTGGGGAATGGGATGTGTGGGATGGGATGTGATCTCTGGGTTGGACCAGGTTGTCTTGAATCTCTGCGGTTGGGTGTCATCCTGTCTGAAATGTTCAGATTTGGGAGTGGCGGCACGGTTCGAGTATGTGTGCGTACGAGGGAGAGGGTAAGAGTCAAATTGAGGGCTCTGTGTTGCATTCAGGATGCCATGGGTAAGTGGCACTGGGTGCCATGTCTGCAATATGACAGGCTGCAGGATCAGTATATTGGGCTCAAGGAAGGGCTTAAGAGTTTTATGATGGAGTTTATATTCTAGGAAACTAGGATTCTGATGCCCAGGGTGTGGAATACTTGGAGACTATGAATCATATAGAAATGCATTTGGTACTGGGATGGACACAATGGGGAATCCAATTCGGGTAGCATCCTCTATCCCTTTTGGAGGGAAAGCCCTGGGAACTCATTCACCATCCCCAATGAATAAACACAACCTGAGAACGCTGTGCACCCATAAATTGAATTATAGGCCTTTGAAAGGGAAATGTGTAACAGCACTTTGAATTCTTTCCATTTATTTCCATTGCTGGTGGCGGATAGATACGTTTGATTTTAAAATTTGAAAAGTCTGAAAGTATTTTTTGCCTAAATCTCTCCTGTGATCATTGTAAATCGCTGCCAAGCATGTGCATCTGGGAGATAACACACTCGTTGCCCTGGCGGAGGGTGTGCTGTGGCAGTTGGGCCTGCAGGCACAGGTTATCTGTTATTAGCATGCTTTTTGCTGTCTCTCTCATCTCTCCCTGCTTGGCTGCAGCCACTTAAATAATGACGCTTGAATCCTTAATACACTGGAACTCTTGGTTGTGTCCCATGTTCAGATGGAGAATGTAGTGCAAGGGGATGTTGTGCAGTTGGCGGTCTCTTCCATGACTGGAGTCCATACCAGGGTTTAGGGAGACCTGGTGTGGTGACAGTAGACAACACAGCCTGCGTTAGTCTGGCAGTTAGTACCAGAATCACAGGATCTGTCAAGGTCCAGCAGCCCCTGGAAAGCATCTCCCTTGTATTCATCACAACCCAGTCTGGTGAGTTGTTTACCACAAGACTTTGTGATTAAACATGTGTCTAAGCTTTAATGACATGAATAGTCCTGTTAATTTTAGTGGGACTGTTCATGTGCTTAAAGCTAGGCAGGTGCTGAAGGATGGTGCTGAACTGAGGCCTCAAACCTTAGTGTATCAGCAAAGCTGAGGGTGATGGAACTGAGTGGAAATATCTGCCACATGGGTCTGCTGTTGTCTCTTGAAGAGGGCAATGCAGTATGAAGAACGTTTGGAAAACCACAGTTATGGGCAACAGTTGTCCACCTGTCACCAAAACCACCACTGTAGGTGGCACTAATCTGTTCACTTAGGTGGACAGTCATCATTGTCCAGATTCCATTCCAGCTTCCCCAGATGCTGGGTCTCAAACCCTCCAAAGGAGAGTCAAGATTATTTCATGGGGCTACATATGGAGGGCTACATATGCCCTGCAGGTACCCATGCTGTACCCACTCTGTGGATTAGCACACGATTTGGCTTGGGACTTGCAAAGTTGATTAGGAAATTTCACCCCACATCTCTGTGACATACCAAGGTGCAATCCTGACTAATACGTAGCTATGTCACACCTACCCTGTCACCTGGGGTGCCCTTTACAATGCCTTGCTGCTCACAAACAGCCTCCAGAATATAAGTCACTCCCCACTATGTCTGTGTGGGTGCTGCAACCAGCCAGCCACACCTTGGCTCTTACCAGCCTTAAAAATGTCCACTGGATGACCCCAGAACACTCCCAGTCCCAGATTTTCACCCAGAAACGTATGTGCCCAGCCCCCTCCTAGATAGGACAAATCTATTGAGTCAGTTATTCCTTTAAGGGAATGATGTGCACACAACTTGTTGCCCCAGATGGAATTACCCAGATACTTCAACTTGAACACACTGGATTAGATAAAACAGTAAAACAAGTTTATGAACTACAAAGAGATTTTAAGTGATTACATGTAATGTACAATAAAAGTCAGAAATGGTTACAAAGAAAATTAAAGAAAAGACGTTAACTAGTGTCTAACTTAACAAACTATATTTGATTCGAGCAAAGTTTCTCACCACAAGCGCCAGCAGATTACTGACCAAACTCTCAGGTCAGGACTCCTCTCCCAGAGATCAACAACTGCTTCTTTTTTCTCTTCAAGTCCAGTGAATGCGATGGGCAGAGGAGAGATGGGTGTCTTGGGGTGTTTGTCCCTCCTTTTTATAGCTTCAGTCTCCCTCTTGAAAAACACTTCCAGCTGAGAAGCAGGAGCTAAAGAGTCTGTGGAAAGAGATTCCCTGCTAGTTTTTCCACCTGTTTGAACTTCCGTTGTCTTCCCTTCCCGCTTGATGATTCTGTTTACTGCTTAACAGCCATTTAGGAGTGCACACGTTCCTTTGTTTAGGTCAGAACTGTTTGCCAAATTCTATTTGGGAAGGGTTGTGAGGTTTGAAATGTGTGTTGTTAACACCATTCAAGGGAATTTTATAACTTTATATACAATGTGGCCACATGTATTTTACCAGGACAATAGTGACCAGCAAATTGAGTTTTTTAAATGATACCTTACATGGCCTACTTGCTACGAAGATTATTACAATAGTGGGTAGGGTCTGACTACAAGGGTGTATTCTGTAACAAACTCCTATTGAAATTAATAGGAATTAGATGGATGAACCCCTTTGTCATCTGCAAATCTCAACCATAGGCGTCAGCGATGTCAATCCACTGTGGCTCACCAGCAATTATAATTCCCTGAAATATCTACAGTAGGAGAACATTAAGACTGCATGGATAAGTGCTGAAATGTCAGGAAGCCCTGGCTCATTTACTGTGCATCTGGCAAAAGTTGTCAAAATTATAGGACATTCTATGCTATTATTTGAGAAATAAGATTATGACCATGTAAACAAGGGCTGTGCCATGCTGATACATGTAAAGTGTGTGTGCAGTATTAGCTCTGGCATTTGTGACATTTAAGTGCTTACCCATGTAGCTGTAATCCTTTTTGAACTTAGGCTTTTAAAAAATGAATTTCCTAGGTTGGTCCTTTGTTAATAAAGTAATTCCATAATCTTAACTATTTAGTTAGATATTATCAAAACTCCCTCCTTCATGCACAGGAGAGCCCTGCCTGATTCTGCCTTGTATGCTGAATGAAGCAAGAGCTCCTGCAGTGCCCAGGATAGCTGTGCACCTTGCACCATTGACATTTTTATTTGGTGGGCACACAGCGTTTTCACTTGTGTAAACAAATGCACACTTTTTATTTTATTTTGTACTGCGGTTGCACCCAGGAGAGCCAGTCATGGACCAGCAGGACCCCATTGTGCTAGGCACTGTACAAACACAGAACAAAACAAATCCCCTAGTGAGGCACTGCCCCCTAGAAATCCTGCCTCATTCAGATACTCTCACGTCTCCTCAGCGAGGAGAGAAATATGATCCATATTGTATACATGGGAAAACTGAGGCACAGTGAGATAAAGTGACTTGCCCACTAAGTTAACAGCGACATTTTAAAAGAAAACAAATCAATACCAAAATGTATAGGATTTAATCAACATTTATTATACTGTGAGGCAGCTTTTTCTGCTTTTCATTTACAGATATGCTTAATGAGCAATAAGATATTTGAATGTCCCTAGCAGCTGCTGTATCCTTTGGCACACAGCCGATCACTTCCTCATTCCTCACTGTATTTCAGAGTTCTGTGCATGTGTCCTGTTGGCTTCCTCTAATGTGTGGAACTGTAATACCACAAACACTGGACTGGAACAGTGGGGAAGGAACCCAGCAGAATGATTAGAAAATAGGAAGGTTCCCCCTTTATGCACCTGTCTTGTGGTGTGTGTGTGTGTGTGTATTTTAATGCAATGATGAGGAAGGAAGAGTTTGGTGATGAGACAAACCATTGTGGACAAAAAAGGAACTGATTTTGAATCTTTGCCTTGGAGAAAGGCTCAAGATGCAAATCTTGGTTCTGTATCTAGATTTTAAACATGCTGAATCTCAGGAGCATTCAGATCTGGGGCTTGGGCTTCACTATTATGAAGACATGCCATTTGTGAAATTCTGATCTGCGTTTGGGTTTGAGCCCCCCCCCCCTCAAAGTTTGGGGTTGTTTGGATCTAGTGTTTTGATGCTGGTTTGTTCCAAAATCATTCTGAAGCCTCTGTACATTCTGTGGATAGGACCAGAAATGGAAGTGACAAAATAATAATTCTTATTATGCATCTTCAAAATGCTGCCCAAACATTAACTAACAGTCCCCACAACGTCCCTAGAAAGTTGGTGAGGACTATCACCATTTTTTAGCTGGGGAGAGTGGAACACAAAAGTGAAGTGAAATGACTTACCCAAGACAGGACAGTGAGTCAGTGTCGGAGCCAAGAATAGAACCCCAGAGTCCTGGCTCCCAGTGTACTCACCAGAATACAATGGAAAGGCTCCAAAAATCACTCTGTTTTGTGAAATTTCTAGCTCAAGAGCCCAATTCTGCAAGGTGTCACAGGCCTCTGGTCCTGAGCTACCATAGAGTGTGAATTGAGAGTGCTCAGCACTGCATGGCATTCTCGATTGTGCAGATCCGGAGAGGTCCATCTAGTTGTGGGAAGGATTCAGACCTTTTGAGTGCTTATTCAAACCGAACCTCTGAACAGGAGGATTACCCATCAATAGAGAAGACACCATAGACCGGGCTGGCTCTGGCTTTTTTGCCGCCCCAAGCAAAAAACGCCCAGCCGAAGCAGCAAGGGGGGAGAGGGGAGAAGGAAAACAAACCAGCAGCAAAGGTGGGGGGCGGGAAACAAACCTGCCCCTGGCCAGAGCGGCGGGGGGTGGGGGGGAACTGGCCAGCCTGTGGGAGGTCCTCGGTCCCACGGATTCAGCAGCATGCCTGTGGGAGGTCCACCGGTCCCGCAGCTTTGGCTTACCTGCCGCCGAATTGCCCCTGAATCCGCGGGACCGGCGGACCTCCTGCAGGCATGCCGCCGAAGGCAACCTGACTGCCACCCCCACAGCGAACAGCAGGAAGCCCCCCATGGCTTGCTGCCCCAGGCATGCACTTGGAGCGCTGGTACCTGGAGCCGCTGCTGATTCCTGGCTCTGGGGGAAGATGTTGTATAAGGGTTAGAGTATGGGACTGGGAGCCACTGGACCTGAGTTCTATTCCTGGCTCTGATTCACGGTCTTTGACTTTGAGGAAGCTATGTCTCTGCTCTGTGCATCCGTTTCCCTATCTGTAAAATGGAGATAACATTATCACGTCCTAGACACAACTCATGAATGCTTGTCAATTGCTTTGAGAGTCTCGGGTCGAAAAGGCAAGAGAACGTTGTTGTTGTTTAACATTAGAGTTGGCCAAAATTTGGAATTTCCATCCTATGGGAAATCTCAAGATTTCAAAATTTGTTTTCATCCCAAATTGGGACAAAAAGTCAAAAGTTTGGTATTTTTCATTAAATGAAATATTCCAAAAATATTGTGTTTTGACTTTAATTAAACATTTTTTCTGGTTGATTTTATTATAATTATATTAATATAACATAAAAGTCCTAATCTTAAAGTTGAAATTACACGTTTCAATAATTTCCTGTAGAAAATGTCAGAGACTGATCCCACAAAACATTTTGATTTTTGCTGAATCAGCATTTTGGGATGGCAAACTGTCAACCAGCTCTAATTAATGTTATGTGGGTGCAGGCATTTTCAGACTGAGCCTCTAAGAATTCCAAATGTCACTCCTTTGCCGCAAAACCATTGTGACATCATAAAAACACTGACACAAAAGAATTTGTCACATATTATGGAGAGAGTACTGGAGATAGGCCTTTTTGACAAACATTCCTTGTCTGACAGCAAAACTGCTTGACAGCTGTAACTAGCTGGGGCGACTGATGTTAGCTTCTAGCACCTCTAACGATGCTACGTCCGTTTCATAATCAGGATGTCAGGGTGAACACATGCACAGAGAAGATTGGTACCCAGTCAGCAGGGCTCTAGGGAGAGATGTATGGGAAGTGGCCACGTTTGTTAGCGGTCCTCCTGAGAGAGGGACACTTCCATGATTCAAATGTCTTCTAAGAATCGAGTGCCTCCTTTCCCTCCCTTCTCCTCCTCAATGAGTATATTTGTGTTTTCTGTCATTCATGTGGACTCTTCCTTCAGTGTGGATACTGTGTTGTTTGTTTGTTTTTTTAAAGAATATAAGCCATGTTACTTAGCTCAGTAGGAATTAAGACCAGAGCCCCCCATACTGATGGATCCAAGGCATGTTTGGTGCTCCAATTTACACACATTTCTTCCACTGGTTGTGCTCTCAGGTATGTGAATAGTATATACTCTCTCCCTCGTGCACACACTCTTCTCCTTCTCTGCTCCTGAGTTGTTGATATCCAGGGATGTTGTTATTCCAGTGATGTACTTGGTGCTGTATAAAACACATCATGATTCTATATTTTTTTACTTTCTCTTTCACTCGCACACAGCCTTGATCCCTGAGTTCATTGTACCTATGAACAGGACAAGCTGAATAGCTACATGTCATTTATTATATACCTTTTATGTGAGGCATAATTACTCCAGAGAAATCAAAATCAGTCTGACCTAGGTGCCAGACATGCACCCATAGAGTCCATGGCTCAGTGGCTAGTTAAGTCTAGTTAAGTAGTTCTCAGCCAGGCTGTTGGGTTGTGGGTGGGAAGAGGGATTCAGGCTCCCCAGCTGCTTAACCCCAGTGGTAAGAGTGACTTGGCTAAGAGTGTCCTGCCCTCATTAGCTCCAGACATTTCCTTGGACAGTGGAATATGACATCCGCATCTCTTTGGCAGGGTCGTAACCCCACTGGGGTGTCCCAGCTGTCTTTGAAGTACTGCAAATGTGGTAGATGTAGGTGAACACAAACTTAGAGGACTCTGGGCCTTCTAGTGGAGAAGGTTTCCAGCTGTAGCCTGGAGTAGTTTAGTTGCAATTGCTCTTCTCCAAATAACAGGTTCGTGAATGCACTTGGCTATGCATAGGAGTTTACTGAGTGTGAGACTGGTGAAGTGCACACAGAACATCCTATATGTTTTATTTAGTACAGGTAACCATCATGGAAATTACAGACCAAGAAAGAGCACAATAAGTATAATGCAACAACCCCCTGCATTATGCATACATACTCCAACATCATAGAGACTGATTACAGTAAAGATAGAAGAAAAAGTAAGCAGAGATCACCACACAAGGAAGGTGCTGAGCCAGGCTTGCTACCTGGCTACCCCTGGTGGTCATCCCAGCGTTCCACTTGTGAACATTCATGCATCAGGTTTTACACCCCCTCTTCCATGTGCTTGCATACCTATGACCATATGTACTTAGATCTCGGCCCCTCGTTCATCTTGGCTTTCTGGGTATCCATAATTAGAGTCAGGGCCGCCAAGAGCTGGTTCGGGCCCCGGTGAAAAAAAAATTTGGGGCCCCCCAGCAAGGGCGGACCCGGCTAAACAGGGCCAATGAGAGGGCGGGGAAGCCAGGCCCCGGGCCCCCTTCAGGACCGCCGGGCCCCAGTAATTTGTACCGGCTTTCCGCCCCCCCCCCCCCTCTGCTCGTCGGCCCTGATTAGAGTACTGGTTGCTGACATAAGCTATTTGCGTCAATACTGCATTAATACATTTCCCTCCATTTCCAATACATTCATGTGGTCAACCTTATGATTACACATACTAAAATCCAGCCTCCCCTCCCCCAAATCTGTTGTTTCATGTTTCTGTGATGCACTTGTTTTGTCATAAGCTAGATATTGCCATTGCAAAATCTTATAATTTTAGGTTAAGCAGTCATGCTAACTACGTACTTTGCTACTTAGGCTAAATAATTAAAACTAATCACAGGGCCACTACTCCTCAGCTTATTGCCAAGCCTACCTTAGTTGTTATACGGATTGTTTCCCTACTTGCATTACAGTTTTAATAGCTTCTATTTTAATATCTTAAAGCATTTTAATATGCCTTGGCACGTAGAATATCATTTGATTTTACACCCTCAGATTAGGTCTGGGTTACAGGTCAACACAGCCCGGCTGGGTTCTTCAGATCCGTCCCTCCTGTTCTGGATATCCAGTTCCCTCGACAGTGACAGCTCAGGATTTAACGGAGCTTAGAGATAGAAAAGGCCTATGAGATCATCTGCCCATCTCAATGCAGGAGCTTTCTTGGTGCCCAGACAGTGTCATTCTGTTGGGTCTTCCTGAGGTGACATTAAGCTGATGCGTGACCCCATTGAATCTGACACGGCACCATGATATTTTGTGGCACCATTATTTCGTCCAAGGGGATAAATACAAATACGTGGGAATCCTCTGCCAGTCTGAGCACTCTAAGGCTCCTCAGTTCCCTGGAGGTGATAATGGTTGGTGGGGAATCTCTCAGTGGGTGGTAGGTGATACTTGAGCCCTGTTGCCTCCCAGTGCTGCCCATCCTTCATTACCTCCCTGCCCACAGCCCCCTCCCAGTATTGCCCACCCGCTATTGTAATAGCTTCCGCACAAGCACGCCACCTCTGCAATAACACACACCGCCTCGTTTCAGGATGATGAATGAAGAGTTTTAATGAAACTGGCCTAAGCTGCTCCTGGCAAGCTGCCTGCTTTTTGTTTGTTTTAAGCAGGGGTGATCCATCACCCTCCCGACTCCTCTCCATCGCAGCATCCCCAGTCAATTCACCGTGCCTGTCTTCCTCCTCTATCCCTTGGCCATCCAACCCACTCCTGGCTTACCTCCCCTTGCCATCACCCCTCCAGGTTTACTCCACCAGATGGTGTTTTGCCTAGTCCCCTCGCCCTAATTATTGTAAATGTGGTGTGGTAGTGAGATTCCCAGCAATGTGCATGAATGTCAGATCTGCCTGTCCTTCCCCAGTCGGCTGCACCTACATATGCACTCACTCGCTAATAGTAGAGTTGAAAGTCTGGTGAGTATTAATTACCCTTGCAGGCTGCTCCCTCATTAGGGTCGCCTGTCTCCCCTGGGACAGGTTGTAAATCAAACTGTGATTCATAGCTTTTAAAATCAGCAAAAATAAATAAACCCTGAAAAGGGAGAGGGGGGATAAAACAAGAAGAAAACCCCCACCCATCTCTAGAAAAAATAATAAATACAAACTCAGAATGGGAGTGACACCTCAATCGAGTGAGCTGGGAGCAGCCCCCAGCTCAGCACTCTGGAGGCATTGTGTGAAAAGGAGTGTGCGTGTGTTCGTTTATTTGTCTTGTTTTGTTTTTCATTATGACAAAGGAGCAGGAGTTGTTCTTTTTTTTGGAGGGAATTAAGGCGGTGGTGGGGAATCAAACTCAAACTGCCAATGACAAATGTTTCCTTCCGTCAGGAAGGAAGGAAGGAGAAACTTTATCAACCCAAATTGCTTTTATAACATTTCTCCAGTTATCTTTAGCATTTGTTTTATCAAAGTAGCTGGTGGACGATGCTTAGTAAAGGCATTTCTTAAGCATTTCTCCAACTGTGGGGCTTCATTTTCCAGGATAGTGACCTCGTAGGCAGGAAGTGTATTTGCATCTGAGAAATGCCTATAGGATTTTTTTTTCTGGTTCTTCCTCCCTCCCCCCCCTCCCCGTTTACAGGTGAGAAAGGGTTAGAGAGTTTAAGGTATACCAGGGAATGGGTGTATAATGTGCAGTGGCAAGTATTGGAGTTGTTCTTGTGGGAGTCATAAATCTGAGAAACTGCATGATCAGAATTTTCGGATAAAAACCTGGTGAGTGTGTGTGTATATGTTCTCCTCAATAAAGGCTATTGTATGTGACCATGCTCATATGCCTTTTTATTCCCTGTGAACATGTGCAGGAATGTGGGTTTCTTATGCACAATTTGGGTAGGCACGTATGAAGATGCAGTCACGTGATGTGGCCAAGGTATTTGTTGTTCTCCATTCACCAGTCCTCATTCTCTTGTTTAAGACGTTTCAAATCTCCAATTTGAGAGCAGAACCAATACCTTGTGATCTGCATGACCAACCAGCACCATGAGTAGTTTTTATATTTATAGTGTGCCTTTCAGTCCAAAACACTTTACAAACTCTATTCATTCAACACTTTTGAAATGCAGCCATCTCTAGATCAGGGGTTCTCAAACTGGGGGTGGGGACCCCTCGGGGGTCGCGAGGTTATTACATGGGGGGGTCGCAAGCTGTCAGCCTCCACCCCAAACCCCGCTTTGCCTACTGAATTTATAATGGTGTTAAATACATTAAAAACACGTTTTTATATATTGGGGAGGGGGGATCACACTCAGAGGCTTCCTGTGTGAAAGGGGTCACCAGCACACAAGTTTGAGAACCACTACTCTAGATATTGTGGAGGGCTGTATCCAGGAAGACCATATGGGAGCAAAACAGTACAGAAAGTGAGCATTTCTGGACAAGGACACCAGCAGAAAACCCTTTTCAAGGACCTTCGGATCTTTAACATCTCTGAAAATCAGCCAATACTTTGGTTTTAAAGGCCTGATCTGAAATACCCCCACATAAAGAATTGCCCAGTATTCAATATATGCAGATATATATTCCAAAACTTCATAACCACACCATCCCTACTGGTTTGACTGTCCAAGCTTCAGCTGTTTAATCAAAGAAGAAGCCTGTACGCTTTCTTTCTTAGGTGTTATGTCATCCCAAGGGATTGACAGGGACATATGAGGTTTTTTCTGAGTTGAAGGATACCTCTTTGCTAAATGTATTTAAAATTCCACTTGCTTCTTCCAAACCTCTTCCATAAACTCACTGCTTGGTAATATAAGGAAGTTGTAACTGGGCCTCAGGACTGAAAGGATCACATTCGGAGGCCACAAACCCCCTGGTGCTCGCTGGTAAGCAGTGATGGAGTATCTAAACTGGCTTGTCTTTCCAAGGAGGCTGGTAATGGATGAATGCCTATGATTATTTGCAGGGGGCAGGGCAGTGTCAGTTATATTTGTAGGATTTTTATTCTCATCTTCTCCTCTCGCCTGCTGTGAAAATAACCCCAGACTCTGAAGAATATTGCATGACCGGCTTTTCACTAGAACAAGGCCTCTGCAATCAGGGCATACAGGAGCTCTTGAAATCTAAATACATCTTTTTACTTTCCGTGACCCTTGATCAGTTTAACTGGAAAACAGAGTTTAAAAAAAGATCCACTGGGTTATCTCATTATCAGTAGTACAAGCTGGGATTTAGTTTAGCAACCACTGTACTACACTGAGATAGCCCAGTCTCCATATTTCCTTTTTCTATTTTCTCTAATCTCACTGAGTCTATATAATGTAGTTAAATGGCTAATCTATTATGAAGAGACAATGATTGTTAAGACTGCAATCCAGTTCCATTATAAGGCCTATTATTATCCCCCATCTAACTTGTTAGCAAAATTGATTTGGCCTGAATATTACTGTTTACACTTTGAAAGTACAGGGGAATTTTCTGTAAAGTTTGAAGAAAATTGGTCAAATTGTTTTGGAGTTACAGGTCATTAACAAATTATACAGTTTTGAAATTGTGATTGTCTCTAACATGTATTTGAATCCTTCTAGCTTAGGGTTACCATTCGTCCGGATTTACCCGGACATGTCCTCCTTTTTGTGCTAAAAATAGCATCCGGGGGGAATTTGTAAATCACTCAAAATGTCCGAGATTTCCCCCCTCCCCGGCAGAGCAGAGCGAGCGGCTGGGAGGGCTGCAGGAAAGTCACGGGCTGGACTCCGGAGCAGCTGTAGAGGAGCTCCTCCTCCCTCCCTGCATTCTGAGCCGGCAGCTCCTCCCCGGCAGCCCCGCGCCCCGCTCCGGCAGCACTGTGCAGGGCCAGGGACCGGGTTTTGTGTTGCGCTGGGGAGCGCAGCCACGTGTCCGGCTCGCACAGAGCCCAACACCCTGTTCTGAGCAGCAGGGTAAGGGGGCCAGGGGACAGGAGAAGGGGCAGGGAGGTTCTGGAGGGGGCAGTCAAGAAACGGGGGGGGGGGTCGGGAGTTCGGGGGGGGCTTTTTGGGGGGAGTGGAGAAAGTTTTGGGCAGTCAGGGTACAGGTAGGGGGTAGGGTCCTGGGGGGCAGTTGGGGGGGGGGGTCTTAGGAGGGGGCAGTCGGGGGACAAGGAACAGGGAGTCTTAGGTAGGGGGTGGGGTTCTGGAGGGCAGTTAGGAGCAGGGGTCCCAGGAGGGGGCAGTCAGGGGACAAGGAGCTGGGGGGTGGGGGGTTGGGAGTTCTGGGGGGCTGTCAGGGGGCAGGGGTGGGGAGAGGGATCGGAGCAGTCAGGGGACAGGGAGCAGAGGGGTTTAGATGGGTTGGGAGTTCGGGGGGGGGCTGTCAGGGGGTGGGGAGTGGTTGGATGGGGCGTGGGAGTCCCAGGGGTCTGTCTGGGGGTGTGGATAAGGGTTGGGGCAGTCAGGGGACAAGAGGCAGGGAGGCTTTGGTAGGGGGTGGAGTCCTGGGGGGCAGTTAGGGGCAGGGGTCCCAGGAGGGGGCAGTCAGGGGACAAGGAACGGGGGGAGGGTTGGGGGTTCTGGGGGGGCGGGAAGTGGGAGGGGCAGGGGCGGGGCTAGGGCGGGGCTCCTCCCGTCCTCTTTTTTGCTTGCTGAAATATGGTAACCCTATTCTAGCTAAATCTCCTTGAAAAACCCATTGCTGGTTATAGTTATAGAAAATAGGCTGTAATTCAGCAGAGTTATTAATGATCATAATGGTTGCTCTGTAGCATGTGTACGAGAAATATTTTACCCGCTAATGGCTGGTTGCACCTTCAAGAGAACATAAGGGGCCATCTATTCATTTACCTGTTTGAGAGGCTTTCCCTTTGTGCAAGTGTTAGCTGCTTGTGCATTTGGGGCTACAGATTCTGGGTTTTAGTCCTTGTTTTACAAGTTTGTTTGGGTTATTGAACAACTGTGATGTATAGATATAGCAATGGGTTCTTTCTAGAATAGCTCATGAGCACCGCAAGACACAGTGACATGCTTATATCACAACCACCGTGGCTTTGGGCATTTTTTATTAAATGGTTGACTACAAAAGGAAATGTCTTTGTGACATGCTGATTCCCTTCTGTCTCTACAATCTGGTGTGGTATATGAGAGATGAACTAATGTAGTCCAATGAACTGGGTCCGTTTAGGTCTACAACCAAAGGGCTAGATTTTGTGCTTTGCTGCCAGGGAGGTACAGCCTAAAAAAGGGCTTTAAGCCACCTTTTGTTTTTGTAAAAAACAGAGGGTCCTGTGGCACCTTTAAGACTAACAGATGTATTGGAGCATAAGCTTTCGTGGGTGAATGCCCACTTCGTCAGATGCATGTATTCACCCACGAAAGCTTATGCTCCAATACATCTGTTAGTCTTAAAGGTGCGACAGGACTCTTAGTCTGGATCTGTAAAAAGCGACAAACACGGCTACCCCTCTGATACTTTTGTTTTTGCTGGATTCGATCTGTTCTGGGGGCCCAGGCTGCTTTGACTATGGTCACCTCCCCCATGGCTGCTTGTGGACTGCTCTGCCACCCAGAATAGCCATAGAAAGTGCTATGGCCACTTCCCTTCCTGTACCCATCATGCCTCCCCCAGCCCTTTACCCCCACACCGCTATGCTGGAGCTGTGAGGGGAGGCAGTGTAGGGCTAGTGTATGTGGCCCTGCACTGGAGAAATTCTTCCAGTGATTGTTGTGGTTTCTTTAGAGCCCCTATACAATGCTGGAGTGGTTTATAGCTCCAGCTATAAGCCCTATCTGGTTCTATATATGTGAACTGGGGTTGGATGAAGGTGCTGTGTGCTTTTATTTGGAAGGAGGGCCTTCTGACTCACAGCCAGAGGTGAATGGGGAAGATATAATGGGTTTCTCTGTCCATATGGGTGTGGGCAAGGGAGATAGTTTTTTTTTTTCTCCCCCCCCCCCCATAGTGAAGTGTGTGTGTGTGTGTGTGTGTGTGTTTTGGATTGTATATGGAGAATAAGATGTGATATGTTGTAGTCTCTGGACCATAGTAGGAATTGAGAGAGGGAGGGTCAAATCTTGGCTCTGTAATGGAGGGTAAGAGGAAAGGTGTTAGACTCTCTGCCGGGGAGAACTGGAATGTTATGTATTATGGTCCATGGTTGCGTTTGTTGGCCATACATGGTGGTTGATTTGTGAGAGTTTGCAGTCCAGGTTAGAACTGGTGTATAATAAGCCGCAATTGTGTGTAAGAGAGCTCCTGGTCTGTAGTTTGAAATTTGGTCGGTCTTTGGAGAGTGAGTTAAGGTTATTTTGGGACTGTGAAATGTGATATTTTACATGTGTCCATTTACTTATGGGAATATATGATGTGTGAGAGTATTTGAATATTTATTTCCCTTAACTATGTAGTTCCATAACTTGAAAAGATTAGAGCTCCTGCTTCCCACCATGGTGTCTGTTAGGGGCCTAATGGGGGAGGTGGGAAGATATCTTCCTGTGAAGAATCAGATATTGGCCATCGCTGGGTCCAGGATTCTGGACTTGATTGTCCTGGTGGTCAGACCATGCCTGTGGTAGGACAGCAAAGTATCTAGGATGGGACACAAGGGTTATGGTTATTTTTATACATGTGTGTATGTGTATATATAAATAAATCGTGCTATGGAGAGACAGACAATGGAGTAGCATCTCTGAATCCTTATGCAGATATCTAAACAGGTTGTGTGCGGGACGGTACAATTCAGTGAATGAGTCAAGCAGACAACACTTTCTTTCTGATTCTCCCTCTGCCTCCTGGCTCCCGCTCCCTGCCTTCACTTGTTCAAAAAAGCAGCTGTTTTGTACTGCTCTCCTGAACTCTAAAAAATATTCAACACCCAAACGGGGTGGGGGAAAGTGCTGTAAGAACTTTTGTCTCTGCTTTTTAGTCGATATTCATGGACGTGACGGGTGGATAACACAGACCAAAGTCAGATATAGCACAGGAAGGTGTTCTATAAACTCCCTTACTCCTACCTTCAAGCTCTACCAGTGCATCTAAGTCCTGACCTACAGCCCAGACCTGCTGTTTCAGTCCTGGGATCCCTGCACACTGTTCTGCCAATGCCCCTCAACTCTGCCCTGCAGCCCCCCCTGCAATTCCAGTCCTAGGCTCCCCACACACAACCTCTGATAATGCTTCCCAATCCTGACCACCAGCAGCCACTACTATTCCAATTTTGGATCCTTTATCATTTTGCCAATGCACCTCTATATTGAGCTGCTGCACCTCCAGTTATTCAAGTCTTGAACTTTGTCTTGAGAGGGCACTACCAGTCGTAACAAATTGGATGATGGCTTTGTGATGCAGACGATGGTTCCCTAGAGACGATAGGTGCAAGCCTCCATGTTCGATTCCCTAAGGAAAATAGCAGAGTAGAAATCATCATACTGTAAACTGCAGTAATTTGGACTGTTATCCCATGTACAAGTCCCTTGCCTCCTTTCCTGCATTTCCTGCTGTTTCCACCCTATCCCACATGGTATCTGTCAGATACCATACTTCTTCCCCAGAACTCTTAAGAAAGAGATAAGTGTTTCTTTATTAATAATCACACAAAAATATTGTGTGGGTTTTTTTGTTGTTGTTCAGAACTGGGAGAGAAAAAGAAAGACAGTAATTAGCTTGTTTCTGTATCTCTGCTCACTGAAGCATTCTCGGTGCAGTGAGAAGATTCATGACAGATTTTCTTTCTTTTTATTTCTTCCTTTCTTTTGAAGTATGATACAGAGTTCTTAGAGGTTTTTTTAAAATGATATATTCTATAATCTTCCTCTGACTTGTCAGAGACTTCAGTTTGCAACATATTCCTTTGTTTGCCCATTTTCCTAGGCAGTTCTACATTTACTCTCCAAGAAGGAAGTAAACATGTCAATTTCCCATTGCCTAGGAATGTTCAAGAACAGGAGGTGACCTCATTGGAAGGGCCCATACAACCATTATTCTCAAACCAAATTTGTCTCCTCGCAGAGGACAAAGGAAGGGAACAGAATATTCTTCATTTGGGAGAGCTGTTTTGTTTACTACTTAAGGCACATGAGAAGAATGAGGTTTGGTACTATAATCTGCTCATTTGGACTCCAGTCCAAGTACTCCCCCTCACGCGTCACATGCACGGTCTCGTGGTGGTGGTGAATGTTTCTAGAGGCAAAGTGTAAGCAAACTGAATGCTAGATCTTGAAGCCCTTACTCACATATGGCCTGATCCAGTGACCACTGAAATGAACTAAATGTCTCCTACGGAATTCAGTGAATTTTGGGTAAGGCACGTGAGCAGTCCCACTGGGACTCGTGAGTAAGTGCTGTGGGACTGGGTCCTAACAAGATCAATGCAAATAACTATACCATGCTCTATTACAGGAGGGGTATCAGACATTCATGTTTTAACAATGTTTTTATTACTGTGATTGATGTACCTAGAGGCCCCAATGAAGATCAGGCACTCTTTGTGCTAGGCACTATACACATACTAAGTGTGAGGCTGTCCTTGTAGTCTAAACTCTAAACAAAAGATGGGAAGAAACAAAAGGGGAACTTACTTCCTGACTGTCACATGCCAGAGCTAGAATTAGAGCTCAGGTCTCTTGACTTCTAATCTAATGTCTTTTCCACTAGGCCAGGGGTTCTCAAACTTCATTGCATTATGACCCCCTTCTGACGACAAAAATTACTACATGACCCCAGGAAGGGGGACTGAAGCCTGAGCTCGCCCGAGCCCCGTGGGCGGGCCAAAGCCGAAGTCTGAGCCCCAGTGCCTTGGGCAGGGGGCCAAAGATGAAGCCCAAGGGCTTCAGCCCCAGGCATGGTGCCTGTAACCTGAGCTCTGCCCCCAGGGCTGAAGCCCTCAGGCTTCGGCCCTGGGTGCTGGGGCTCCAGCTTCGGCCCTGGGCCCCAGCAAGTCTAACCAGCCCTGGCGACCCCATTAAAATGGGGTTGCGACCCACTCTGGGGTCCTGACCAACAGTTTGAGAACCGCTGCACTAGACCATGCTGCTTTTCAGCAGTTTTTTGTGTTTACGAAACAGCAGGCATGTAGCTCCATTTTCTAAGCTTGTGTGGCCTTTTAGGGTGGGAAGGTGCTAAGAAAATGTGAGAAATGATAAAAGATTTAATGTTGCCATGGTGTTATACTATGTTATCATTAGATTTGGAGTCATCTAGGCTACAATTCAGGGTTCAAATTCAAGGCTAAATCAGAACAAGAGTTCACATTCAACAGCAGCAAAATCTCAGAAGCTCTTCTCAGCTGAATGGGTGTCAGCTCACAAGATCTGCTGCCTGAATATCTTGCCTTTGAAGTATGGTTCACTGATTGTCATTTTTCAAAATAAACAGTTTGGGGAAGAAGTATGCAATACATCCTTCCTCTGTGAAAGACATTTTATAGCACACAATAGGAGGGCAAAACCAAAAGACACAATAGTAAGGAAGGTGGCATTTTGATTTATATTTATTCCTGTGAAAAAGAAACAACTCTCTTAGAGTCCAAACTGGGTTTTGCATCAGACTTTGTGCATACGAAGAAAGGGTCACTTTACTAAAGTTGGTTAATTTCTGGCCAGTCACCAGAAATGCTGAATGTTTTTTAAAAAAATCTGCTAGTTCTTTCCTTTAATACCAGGTCTCACTGCATTAATTAAAAGCTCCTGTGGGACAACAAGGATGAGTAGTATGCAATAAAGACACTAAGAAAGAATAAGAACATTATTATAACGAAAGCAGATTAATGGGGCTTCACATAGTGGTGCTAATGGATGTTTTTGAACTTAGAAAGGAAGCATTGAGACAATTGAGTAATGAATTTTGCCATCAAACCCTCACAGCTGAGCCAACATCACCATATAAAAAGGAAATTGATTTATTGATTATAATGGGAAGAACTAATAGATGGATTCGTGAAGAGACAACATGATTCTTTCCCACAGGAATACCCTTAAAAGGCCAGTCATTTTATATCATGCCCAAATTGGAGAAGTAGCAATTACATCCTATATTTACATAGCTCTTGAACCACCTATGAATGCAAGGGAAAAAGTGATGTCCAGGAGCTGGAGTGCAGAAGAACCAGACTCTGCATTACCGAGAGCTCTGCTGCATGGTCACCAACTCACTTCAGTCTAGTAGACAGTGTGAGGCCATAGAGGGGTGCACATGCACCTCGTTAGCACGGTGATGATTACACTGAAGCTCATGTTTCCTCAGGTCATCATGTTTCCATCATGATGTGGCCTCACCTGGAACACTGCGTGCAAGGCTGGTCACCCCCATCTATAAAGGATATTGCAGATCCAGAGGGGATTCTAAGGGAAGTGGGAAGAATGGTCAAGGACCTAGAAAAGATCTCCCATGAATAGAGGTTGGGGTTGTTACGTTAGTAAGGAGATGAGTAAGAGGCAACATGATAAAAATATCTACAATAATGAAAAAGATGGTATATCAGGAGCTTCCATTCTCTGTCTCATAACACAAGAACAAGGGGACATTCAATGTAATTAAAAGGCAGTACATTCAAAACCAATGGAAGAAATATTTTTTCACACATGTAATTATACTGTGGAACTTCTTGCCACAGGAAGTTTCTGAGGCCAAGAATTTCCTTCAGAAAGGGATTAGACATTTAGATGGATATTCAGAGTTGTTATAAATAAAGACAACAATTCGAAGGGATATTAACCCTTGTGCTGTATGACGTAAACCATTCTCTAATTATTAGAGATCAGGATGAGCCCTAATGTGGGGAGCAGTTTATTTCACATCTGACTATTGCAGCATTCTTGCACTTTCCTCTGAATCATCTAGTGCTGGCCACTGTCAGACAGGATAGTGGAGGATATGGACCTCCAGTTCCCATGTTCCTAGACACTCCCTCTTTTTTACTCTGCTGAGTGACAAGTGAGGGAGTGGGTATGCACAAGTGTCTTGAGAAATCAGTGTGGATTATGTCTATCATTTAATCTTGAATCCACAGATTCATAGAACTGGAAGGGACCTCAAGAGATCATCTAGTCCAGTCCTCTGCACTCGTGACAGGACTACTTATCTAAACCATGCCTGACAGGTGTTTGTCTAACCTGCTCTTAAAAATCTTCAATGATGGAGATTCTACAACCTCCCAAGGCAATTTATTTCAGTGCTTAATCACCCTGACAATTAGGAAGTTTTTCCTAATGTCCAACCTAAACCTCCCTTGCTGCAATTTAAGTCCACTGCCTCTTGTCCCATCCTCAGAGGTTAAGAAAAACAATTTTTCTTCCTCCTCCTTGTAACGTACTTTTACATACTTGAAAACTGTTATCATGTCCCTTCTCAATCTTCTCTTCTCCAGACTAAACAAACCCAATTTTTTCAATCTTCCCTCATAAGTCATGTTTTCTAGACCTTTAATCGTTTTTGTTGCTCTTCTTGGACTCTCTCCAATTTGTCCACATCTTTCCTGAAATGTGGCGCCCTGAACTGGAAACAATACTCCAGCTGAGGCCTGAGTAGAGCGGAAGAATTACTGCTCATGTTTTGCTTACAACACTCCTGCTAATACATCCCAGAATGATGTTCACTTTTTTTTGCAACAGCGTTACACTGTTGACTCATATTTAGCTTGTGGTCCACTATGACCCCCAGATCCCTTTCCGCAGTACTCCTTCCTAGGCAGTCATTTCCCATTTTGTATGTGTGCAACTGATTGTTCCTTCCTAAATGGAGTCCTTCACATTTGTCCTTATTGAATTTTATCCTATTTACTTCAGAGAATTTCTCCAGTTTTTCCAGATCATTTTGAATTTTAATCCTATTCTCCAAAGCACTTGCAACCCTTCCCAGCTTGGTATTATCCACAAACTTTATAAGTGTACTCTCTATGCCATTATCTAAATCATTGATGAACAGACCCAGACCCAGAACTGATCCCTGCAGGGACCCTCCTCGTTATGCCCTTCCAGCATGACTGTGAACCACTGATAACTACTGTCTGGGAACAGTTTTCCAACCGGTTTTGCACCCACTTTATAGTAGCTCCATCTAGGTTGCATTTCCCTAGTTTATTTATGATAAGGTCATGCGAGACACTATCAAAAGCTTTACTAAAGTCAAGATATACCACGTCTACCGCTTCCCCCCCTTCCCCCATCCACAAGGTTGGTTACCCTGTCAAAGAAAGCTATCAGGTTGGTTTGACACGATTTGTTCTTGACAAATCTATACTTATCTTATTATCTTGAAGATGTTTGCAAATTGATTGCTTAATTATTTGCTCCATTATCTTTCCAGGTACAGAAATTAAGCTGACTGGTCTGTAATTCCTTGGGTTGTCCTTATTTCCACTTTTATAGATGGGCACTATATTTGCCCTTTTCTAGTCTTCTGGAATCAATCCTGTCTTCCATGACTTCTCAAAGATAATCGCTAATGGCTCAGATATTTCCTCAGTCAGTATTCTAGGATGCATTTCATCAGGCCCTGGTGACCTGAAGACATCTAATTTGTCCAAGTAATTTTTAACTTGTGCTTTCCCTATTTTAGCCTCTTTTGATCCTACCTTATTTTCACTGGCATTCACTACGTTAGACATCCAATCATCACAAACCTTCCTGGTGAAAATTGAAACAAAGAAGTTATTAAGCATTACGAATCCATGAGCAGTCTCAGCTCCCATTTGCACTGGGGTGCAGCATGCTGCCCCCTGCTGTACAAGGACTTTGAGGAACTAATTCACCCTTTCATTCAGAAATCATTTTACCACAGTATCAGAGAAGTGGGGAGAAGATATCTGGTTAACATCTACAGAATATCCCTGCAGGAATGCAGAACAGGAAGCACAGATGAATACTTCTGGTTGAAAGTGTAGGTAATAACCAGATTTGGCCAGGACACCAGGGTTAACCCATCTCTTGAGAAGTGTGCTATGGACAAGTTCTGGATGGCCTACTACAATACATTTTCTAGTATTTTACTCACTCTACTTTTAAATGTCCCAAACAATGAGGCTCCAATCCCTTCCTTTGGCAGACAATATATCTTGCAGTCAGGAAGGGTTTTTTTTCCAGATAATCAGGCTTATTTTTTTTCTTTAAAAAAAATCTTTCTATCCCTGATTATACCCTTGAGTATCACACTGTGTAACTCCTTGGAGTTTACTGTTATAATGTCCTCTCTTCTTAGCCAAGATAGGCACATTTGGCTCTCTTTCTTCATGCATCAGTCCCTCCAGTCTTCTATATTTTTTGTTGTCCTCCGAACTTCTCCCACTTGTCAATATCTCTCTGGTAATGGAGTACCCAAATGTGAACACGGGATTCCATTTGTGGTCACACTAGCTCTACATAGAGACGGACTATTCCCTCCTTGCCCTGTGCTGTAATGCCTCTGCATGAAACTAAAGTTACCCTGATGAATGTTTGTAGGGTGGCAAGGTGAAGTTCTTGTTCTTAGACCCCTCAAAGTACAAAAATAAACTGTTGAAACAAAGAAAGTCATAATTATAATGACTTGTGATGAGTGATGCACCAAAAGTTACGGGGTACATATGAAGCACTCAGAAGTGTGAATGCTTTGATTCTGAATCTTACCCAAAGGTCATGAGCCAAATTTATCCCTTGGCGTAACCTGCAGTTATGACCACTCTGTCCATTTACTAAATGGAAAAAGCATCCCAGGAGGATGTCAGCATCACAAATAATGGTGTTAGTAAAGTAGAAAATGTATGTGGTTAGGGCCTGGGTGGCTCAGAGAGTTCACAAAGGTGGGAGAGCCTTTAATCTCCAGCGCACAAGTTCAAATTGAACCCAGAAGTTAGTGATCAAATGTCATTACTGTGAGGAAGCTGTTTTGGCTTATGAAAGCAAAGGAATCTGAGGGTATGTCAACACTGCACCTGGGACCACGCCTCCCAGCCTGCCTAGATAGGTTCTCGCTAGCATGCTAAAAATAGCAGGGTGGATGTTGCAACATGGCCAGCAGCTTGGGCTAGCCACACAAGTCTGAGTTGGGTGGCTAACCTGAGCTGTTGCCTGTGCCACAATGTTCATGCTGTTAGCAAGCTAACGAGAGTCTGTCTTCCCAGGCTTGGGGGGGCATGGTCCCAACTGCAGTGTAGACATGCCCTAAGGTGTGTCACTACATCACAACAACTCTTGATGGGCTTTTCAAAAGTGCTTTGTGCTGGCCTACCTCTGCTCCCATTGAAATCGACAGTAAATTTCAGTGGGAGCAGTTAGGCAAAAGCTGAGTATTTCTGAAAATCTCCTACACTTGATGCTAATTGTCTTCCTCCTGTGGTTTTAGCAGAGGGGCCAAAGACTGGAGTTTCATTTTTGCTTTAGAGATCCACGTAAGGAGTGAGGTGTATTGTTTAGAGGAGGGCTAATGGGGTACACGGTGATGAAACTTCTCACATAGCTGCTACCTATGCTATACCTGTTTCTGGGCCAAATCCTGGTCCCCTTGAAATCAGTGGGAGTTTTGCCATTGACTTGGCTGGGACCAGGATTTGGCCCTTTGTGGGTGAAGTGAGTGCGTCAGTGCCAGACTCCATTCTTAGTTATCAATCTGGAGTAACTCCCCTGATTAGAATGGGGTTACTCTGGATTTAGAGCACTGCAACTGAGAGAAGAATCTGGCCAGTTGGTCTCCAGGGCTATCAAGCTCGCACCGTTCACCAGCACTACATTTAGTTAACATTTAAAATGAAAAATAAAACTAGGCATGATTCTCCAAAGCTTAAGCCCTGATGAAGGCAGATTGATCTGAAATGCTGGCAGCCCTCTTTTCCTAAATGAGAATAAGCACATTTATAAATGTGAGCAGAATCTCTTCTACCTGTAAGGAATGCAACTCGACTTAAATGTTATAGCAGAGGAATGATATAAGATTTCCATCCAGCTGTTTCTGTATAAGACACTGCCCTTCTACAAGGCGCAGGGCTTTATGGTATGCAGAGTATCCAACATGACAGAGCACAGCTGGACTGAAGTGCTGCATGCTGGGAAATTTCACAATTAATTGTAGCAAGTTGGCAACTGACTGGGGTGAAAAACAGACCCCCCATAAACCCGGAATTGCAGGAAGTTTGACTATTTATCAGATTGCAGGAAAATGCAAAGGAAAATGCGTGTGTGTGTGTTGGGAGGGAGGTCTTCTCCTCTGGTGGTCCTTATAATGCTTCTTACTAACAGCAGGGGAGTGCCCTGACACCCCAGTCGGGCTCAGGACCACTTGACATCACTGATCCAGTGCGGAAGTGATGCTGAATTGATGCTTTGTAGGGTAATTATTGCAGACATTGTGCCTTGATTGATTGCCTCTGTTTCATGAAGCCAAATACAGCCAGCTTAGTAATTCTCAGTTAGGTTTGCTAGTGGGTTAAAGCTTGTTTTGCTGCTATGGTTTAGAAAGCAGAGTAGAAGAGGAACTGGTTGCAGCGTGCCCTCTGCTATTGCAGGCAAAATGAGAAAAAAGCAGTAATCAAGCAAGAATGACAAATGAAAGTGTAGATACTGTTGCAGAGGCAAGATGGAAGAAGATAGAGATTAACAGGACTTGAATAGTAGGGCTTGTTGTAGGTCAGGAGTGAGGGGCACTGGCACAGCTGTGTAGGGAGCCCAGGACTGGACTAGCAGGGTGGCTTCAGGTCAGGAGTGATGCGCACATTCATGACGGAGAAGCTTGTAGAGTGCCTGATTTAGGCTGGTACTATCAAATTCTTATTTTAACAAGAACAAAATTTCATTTGCAAAAAGAATTTCAATGCATTCTACAAGGGTAAAGAGAACCTGAGTTCCTACATGGTTCTCTAGAGCACCTCCTCCTGGGAAAGGCTAGGACTTGAGTAGCTGGGAGATAACTTCATTGCCAGCACTTCTGGACCATTGCCTGCCGTAATTTGTGCTGGCAGAAGCAAGAACCAGAGCTGTATTGGTCACTGCTGTATCACATGAGGGATTCCCTGAAGTCCACTAAGGACTTTGCCATTACTATTGATTTTTACATGGAAGATGCTCAGATACTGTGGTGATGGGCGGCAGTACAAACCCCTAATAAAACAGAAAGATAGATCATTCTTCATAGTCCCTCCTGTTGGAAAAGGCCAGTACTATAGAATAAGTGAGCAACTCATAGCCACCACAACACCCTTCCTTCAGTAACTCCTGCTGGGTGAGGATGGCATGGGTGCAGTTTAGGCAGGCCATTTGTCCAGTTTTAAACTGGACATTCCTCCGTTTGGGTGGCTTGTACCTTCTCCAGTACTGAGACAAAACTGGAGGTGATTTTTGTCAGATGGGGACGCCATTTTGAAGCACACACCGTGCTGTCACTGCCAAAGCGTGCATGTGAGGGTGGAGGGATATGCTCTAGAAAATGGCATCCTCCAGGCACTATTTCCTTGTATATAGTTTGCGGGCGGTGGGCCCATGCCATTCCTGAAAGTACTACAATGTTCAATATTCTGGGAAGGCATGAGGGGTCACCTAGTGCAGTTGCCAGTATTGTATCTGTTCTCTGGATAAAACGAGGATCTTAGTCTCCTTCACATCAACCTTTTTCTATTCACAGCACACCCCGAAACACCCACAATAAATACCAATGATTTATATATGTAGGGTATACTGCAGAGCTTTTTTTTTAAAAGAAACCCTTTTGTTATAGTAACAATAATAAATTCCATCTATATGCCATATCTTCAGATCCCAAATATTTAGAAACACAAGTTATCTTTGGCTGATTGATTCCAGGAATTTTGCCAGCACATCAGAACAAGGACATTTTACATTTTGTATTCTTTTTGTGGCGAGGAATAAGATACTTAACTGATTTTCAGATTTCTTTTTCTGTAAAGTTGGCATGAACGTGATCTAATCCCATAGCTTCTTAAACAGATAAATTCTGTGAGGCTTAATAAGTTCCATGCCTGACTTGATGTTGCAGCTGGGTATTTAAAAGAAATAGCATTGACTATTCGTTCTCTGCACCAAAACATCTGTAAGTTGCTGTTATTTGCAATATGCCCGTTGTTACGATGGGTTATAGGTGATGCTCTCATCACAAGTAAAGACTGGTGTCTGGTTATGTGACTCACTGGGCCAAATTTTTATTAGCTCTTCCTCCCCTCTAGTTTTGCACCATCATAAGAACAAATGGTAGCATCTAGACTTCTACATAAGGTATGCCACTGCATTTATAGTCAGATCAGGATGGTGTGTTTGTCATGCATTTGCCCTAAACTTATTCCCTCTGTGGAATCCTTATAGGCATGCCACTGCAATTCCTTTGTATAGTTTGCTGGGTCCTTTTTGTCTTCAGATGTTCCTAAAGCTCCATCTTCTAATCTAGACCCCAAGAAACCTTTTAGTAGCTAGCGAGAGTGACTAGAGGCATCCACATAATATCTTAAATGACATACTCAGTGAATTCATTTGTGATTATTTTTTTCTTGTGTAGGTTGTCCATTTGCAACTAAAATCATAGCACCAAGCCATCTTTGCTTTGTATAAAAAATAGTCATGCACGCTGCTTTAACAGCAGGGAATTAGTCTCCTCCTGACACCTAGACTAACACAGCTTGTAAGTGGATGCTTTGAACTAGGAAGAAGGAGGGGGAGGAAAGCAGTACAGGGAAGAGGGACCTCAAAAATGTGAATAGACAGATAAGGTGTTATACGGATCTGGGTGATATTTGCATCTGGAGGCAGGGGGAAGGTGTCCTAATATTTACATGATGTCAAACCTCCAATCAGCATATCAAGTTGGGACCGCCTTCAAACCACAGAATTCCCCTTCTTTCTCATTATCCACTTTCCCTTCTAGTACCCCTCCCCACAACTGACCCTGGGACCCTCTGATCTTAAAATGTCTTCTAGTGGTAGAACCCCAAGGCCTGCAAGCCGCAATATATTTAGGAGGTGATAGGAAGTGAATGGTATTCAGGGCAGATTAGTGCCCCAGTCCTCCAGTGGACCTGAATTGAGCTTGGCACACCTGAGGGGTAAGGTTAGGAGATGCTATACTAGTCCCATCTCCTTCCCCTCCCAATCCTGGGGCCAGGGCATATCAGAGAAAGATTAGAGGAGAACAGCAGCAACAAAAAGTCTGGAAAATGAGACCTAAATGAAAAGATTAAGAAAGCTGGGTATATTCATTGTGAAGGAAAGATGTGTGAGGGGAGACATGATTGCTGTCTACAGATCCATAAAGAGATGTTAGGAAGAGGATGGGGATCCATTCTTCTCACTAGTCAGTATGAAGAGAAGAAAGAAGTAATGATCCTAAGCTGCAGCAGGGAACAGTTAGTTAAAATATTAGGGAAAACTTTATAACTCCAGAAACAGTTTGGCAATGGAACAAGCTGCCAAGGCAGGCTTTGGAGACACCAGCATTGGAGATATTTCAGGCGGAGATGAGCCACCCATCTGTCAGGGATGGTTTAAGTATAATCAGGCCTGCCACAGTGCATGGGAATGGCCTGCATGATGCCCCAGAGACCCCTTCTCACCCAAATGAGGCTATGATTTGTCATTGGTGCCTAATTCTGTGCATGGCTCTCTGTGAGTGAATGGTCATGCTCATTTTCTAATGTTTACAGGCACATCTGGAGCACAAACATTTAGCCTGCTTTTACAGCCGGCTATCCTGACTCTCTTTTTCTCTTCTTGCCCTTTTTCTCCTCATCAATCTCATTTTATGCTCCTCCCCTCTCCCTTTGCTATTGCTTTTTTTTTCTAACTCTCCTGTCTTTTTTTTGTTTCTTTCCTACACATATTTTTGTCTGCTGTCTCTCAAACGTATGTGCGCACGTACACACAGGCTCCTCTTCTTGATTCCTCTGTGTCTCATTCACTGTCTCTCCACACGTGGTAACAGAGTCCTCCTGACTCTACAAGCCCACCACAGCTGAACAAAAGCAGCAGCACCAAACAACAACGGAAACAACCCCCCTTTCTCCTCCCCCCCCCCCAGACAGTGACAAAGACCTTTCTGACAATGACCTGCTCCCCCTTTGCGACCTTGTGCTGGCATCCAGAATGCTTCAGTAAATTAATACATGTAAAACACTACATTGAGGGCCTAGTGGGTTTTAGAGGACCAAACCAGGAGAGCTTTCTTCTAAGAGCCATGTATATCCTTGGACAGTCACCAAAGGGCACAGAAATTCCCGAATATCATGTATTTTACATTATTCAGCCAGGAAGGAACATTAGGATGCGTGTTTTATATATAGATGCAGATATTCTGTGTCTGTATTTCACACAGTAAACTAGATTTACCAAAGGAAGTGGTAAGCTCTACATCACTGGATGTCTTTAAAGCAAAACTGGGTGTCTCTAAAAGCTGTGCTGTAGCTCAGCCACAACTCACTGGGCTTGATTCCAGAATCACTAGGTGAAATCGAAGGCCCGGGTTGTGCAGGAGGTCAGATGAGAGATGATCAGAATGATCCCTTCTGGAATTAGTCTATAAAACTATAAACTACATTAAGAGAGTGTTAAGATTAAGCACTCGGACGTCAAGAAATGTCATATGTAATGATCTGTGGAGCCACAGAGAAAACAAACACAAAAGGGGTCTTTGGTAATTTTATGTAAAAATGGCTGTGGAGATGGATGGTTAGCAGTATTCACCCCCACCTAGCACATGATGGTTCCACCTAAATGAAATCTTTAACTCTAGTCTTTTTTGCGTATATGCATTACAACAAATCCTGTAATTATAAGACCACATGCTAGTTCTCGAATAATACAATACAACTCTCTCACTTCTTTCTGCATCCTTAAATACACATATGTAGCATCTTTTGCAGCTCTGTGCTGCACTGTGTATAGCAGATAAATAGAACCAATGAAAGTCGTTTATATGAAAGATGCACAGCAAATTGTATTAGGCAACATACTACAGATCAAGAATAACAGAAGTAATAGTGAAAATGCGCTGGCATATATAGGGGTTTATAATTAAATTGCAGCATTAGCTGTTTCATTCTCGATGGGACTTCTTTAATACATCTTACTATAAATACACTGTTACTGCTTGAAGTAATTACTTTGTACCTGGAAACATGCATACATTTTTATGTCAGGTTATGGGGAAAAAATCACTATGCAATTTATTTGTGCTTGTCTATTTAGAAATATATTGATGATTTTCAAATCAGTAACTTCCAAGTATAAATTCTGTCCCCAAATTCTCACTCATTAAAGTAACAGTTTAACTGTATTTTAAAGAAAACACATCCATTACCAGAGAAGGTAATAGCTAAACTTTATTAAGACAGTTTGAGGATAAATCACATACAAAGTACAGAATAGTTAGACTGATACATAAGAGACCTCGTCAAACAAATCATCAGTCACAGTCATAAAAACTATACACTGTTAATACAACTCTACTTCTATTTCTCAACCAAAAAAAAAAAAACAGCTTTGGAGATACTAGCATAATAAATTACTGTTCCAAGGTATATCTGTCTGCAGCAGAGAAAATATATGTTGTCTTAAATGTACATAGGGGCTGAGAAAATTATTATCATACAGACCTTGCACAGAAGAGAACTCACCTTCTAACAAGCATAAAAGGCAGCTCCGGTGAGGTGCTGAGCACTTGCAATACCCAGTGAAGTCAGTGAGTGTTGGGGATACTTAGCAAGAGCTAAGAACTCTCAGGATTTTGCCCTAAGTGAGTAAAGATGTACTGGGCCATTAGGACAACTGAATCGTTCTCAAGAGCACTGCCGCCTGAGAATGGTGAGGAAATGTCAGGCTGCATTGTGAGCACAGCTAGTGTACATGAGAACATGCTTGCGCTATTGTTACCTTGGCCTCCCTCCCACCACTCTATCACTACTGCCATACAAATAAATATGTGGTTGTTTGTATTACCATGGCTCCTGGGCCCTCAGTCATAGACAAGGACCCCATAGCGCTAGGCTGTGTACAAACAGAACAAAAAGATGCTCCCTGCCCCAAGGAGCTTACAACCTATGTATAAGACAAGCCACAGCCAATAGATACAGACAGACGGGGGAGTACAAGGAAAACATGAGACTGTACCAGCCAGCATGATAGACAGGTGTCTCAGGACACCAGCAGCCTAACGGTTAAGTTGTTGTTGTTGTTTTTTGTAGGCATCACAGCAAAGGAGAGTTTTGAGGTGACTGATGTAGTAGCTTTGTGGATGTTTTACGGGGAGCCTCTTCCAGGCGTAAGAGGCTGCATGGGAGAAAGCACAAAGGGGCTTGTTTGAAAATGGAAAAAGCGGGCAGTGGAGATGGCAACATGGACCAATTGGAGATGAGCATTGACAGCTCAATAGCAAATGACAAATGATTGGTAGGGTGGGGCTTGCCTGTGAAGGGCCTTGAAAGTGAATACATGCGGCTTATGTTTGATGTGATAGAGATGGAGGAGCCACTGGAGGGATAGGGATGCAAAGAGAAGGGTGACATGGTCAAAGTGACAGGCTAGGAAAATGATCTTCACAGCAGCACTCTGAATGGATATGAACAGGGCACGATTGCGTTTGTCAAGGCCAAAGAGAAGGATGTTGCAATAATCAAGATGAGAGATGATGAGAATTTTACCTGCGTGGATGGATGGGAAAGGCTGTATCTTAGAGATGTTATACAGAAAGAATTGGCAAAATTACACACAGCCTGGGTGCGAGAACCTTGAGTGAGGGCTGCCTCGAAAATGACACTCAGGTTACTGGCCTGAGTGACAGGTAGGATGCTGGTGCTGTTGGACTTGGGAGAGGGAGAGACTTAGGAGTTCTGTTCCAGCCATGGTTAGCTTGTGCTGGCAGCTAGACCTGCACAAGGAGATGTCATGATCTAGCTCCTTGACTGAGAAGTGCACGGTGCAACTGAAGAGGATGAGGCAAAGGTGACTTTAACCCTCATGGGTCCTGGACTTGCTCCGTATAAGTTAGAGCAGCAATGCTCCCTTATATTTGCCAGTGCTCCATTGTATGCACTTGTCAGACATCCCCTCCTGCCCCGGCACCCCTTGTATGAGTTTGCCTTGTATGTTTGCTGGGTGTTTCCATGGTGTAAATTGAACTGTAATCAAATGTGCACAAACTTGGGGCAAGGGCAGGAAACACACAGGGCAGAACCAGCCTTCAGAGCAACGTGGAGAGATCAGATCACTGGGAACTGCAGGCAAGGAGGAAAGATAGCAACCTCCTTCACCCAGGGAGAGGATGTAAACAGGACGAAGACTAAGTGGGAGATTAGAGCTCATGTAGTGCATCACCCATTGCATTAAAATGAGGGTTTTTTCACCGTGTATCTCTAATATGCTTACAATGTGAGTTTCGTATCATAGATATTATTTGTGTTACAGCGATGCCTAAAGGAACTGACTGAGATCAGGGCCCCATTGCACTGGGCACTACACAAACACAGCACCAGCCCCCAAGAGCTAGCTATCCAAAGAGGCAAAGGAAGTATCAGTATAGCCATTTTGCAGATGGAGAATTGAGGCATAGAGAGATTAGAGACTTGCCCAGGAATCCTGACAGAACTTAGAATAGAAGCCTCTAGCCACAAACCTAAAAACTAAAGACCTATTAGATCATCTCTAGTTCCCTGGCCAGCACACGACTGTTCCCTAATGGACATTTTCTAGTGGATTTTTTCCTGTCTAATTCTAGACACCCCAAGAGAAGGAGCTGTTTCGTCTTGTAACCCAGCCAGTGCTGGATTCCTAAAAAAACAAGTGCTGGAATCCCAGAGGCAGAGGATGTTCTCCTTGTATTGGAGGTGGGGAAGAAAGGAGGTACATAGTTGGGGGGCAGGGGAAGGCCCTGGGAGGAAGCAGAGGGGAGTTGAGGGTAGGGGGAGGAAGAAAGGGGCAGTAGGGAAGCTTCACACCAGTTCATGTGGATGTAGTACTGTTTGAAATTGGACTATGTCTACAGGCACTAGGGAATTATTGGCTTGCGGCAGCTGGGTCCACACAGCCAGTTAGTGGGCATCATGCTGGTGTGCACTAGAATTTACACCTCAGTGGTGTACTCTAACACGCTCTGTATACAGGCCCAAAGTTTGAGAGCAACTGCTTTGGACCCTTTGTAAATCAATACCAGCCTCAGCACCCATGTGCTCGTTACCAACAGCCTCAATTCCTTAGGCCCCTGCTGTCTGTGCTCTTCTCTGAGATGCGGAATGACTGGGAGGATGTCAGTCCCCTCAGTCTGATTCCACGATCAAGCTGAATTGCTCCAGAACAAACCCTGAAGCTGAAATGACCCATCAGCGCAGCTGGCAATCTTTATATTTTTCTGATTACGTTTTTATATATTTCTTTCCTCTTTGTTCAATTACAGCAGGAACGCTTTTTTCTTGTCCACTCGCTCGCTCGCTCTGCTAAGTGCCAGCTGTCATTGTGTGCTGGGTAATTACCATTTTACAAACAGTGTTTAAGGAAATGCCATCACTGAGGAGGGCTGTCAGGGCTTATTCAAGGGGATTTCCTAGGTTAACCACCTTTTTCTGCTTTCAGGCAGCAGGGGAGGGGAAGAAACAAGGAAATTGGTTTAATCTCTTGGCATTTGGAGAACGGTTGCATTCCATTTGTCATATTGAGTCAGTCAACTCTTATTTTTCCCTCTTCTCCCCCACCCAATGCGTGATGTCCTCTTGCTTTCTTCTAGTGACAGGCTGGTCTCCCCTTCTTGGAGCACCCATGGCCTGCAAGTGGCTGGGGGCAGCAGTGAAGATACAGCTGTCCATCGTGAAGATACAGCTCTAACAGGGAGATCTGTACATTGAGACATATTCTCTCCCCCTCATTATTGTAAAGTGCCATTTTAAGCCAGACCCACTGTTAGGTCGGCCTGGTGTTGGTCGAGGGGATCTGGAAAGAGCCTATACCGATGTACCCTGATTGCCTGGCAGTGTGAGCCAGAGACATAAGCAGAGCCAAACACAGATGGAGATGAGATGTTGCTTGGACTAGTTGAAATGTGGGATCCCAAAACCACTCTATAGAGAGAGAGAAGGGATGCTGCTGGAAACGATCCATAAGTGGGTTTGGAGGGCACAAACTGTATTGGGGAGACCCATTTGATCTGACATGCCTGGGTCACTTCAGCCATTTGATCATGATTTAATATGCCATAAGCAAGAGAAATAGTTTTATTTCTAGAATTTATAGATTCATAGATTTCAAGTCCAGCAGGGATTATCTAGTCTGATCTCCAGTTACTCCTGGAGGAATTCTGCGTCAAAAAATTAAAAATTCTGTGCACAATATTTTAAAGTTCTGCACATTTTGTCAAAATAGCACTATATAATCACACCAGTTTCATTTATTTTGGTAATTTATTTCAAAATACGTGTCAGCAAGTAAGTCTGTAACAATACAGACACACACAAATTCCCCTATGAGTAGAGAGTTAAAGAAACCTCTATGACAACCCAGTTCCTGCCTCTCTGCTCCCTCCCCCGCAGAGCCAGCTTGGGGGCCAGACACACTCACCCCCAGAGCCCAGCCATGGCACCCCCTCAGCCCAGACACTCTCACCCCAAATCTGAATGTCCTCAAAGTTTGGGGGGGTGTTCAGATCTGAGGGATTAGGTTTAATCCCATTGTAGTTTATGGGACATTTGGAAACACAATGTGAGTAATGCTATGATAGCGAGAGACAAGGTGGGTAAGGTAATATCTTTTATTGTCTCCTCTTCTGATGGTGGTAGAGACAAGCTTTCGAGCCACACGGAGCTTTTCTTCAGGTCCTGAAGAAGAACTCTGTGTAGCTCCACAGCTTGTCTCTTCCATCAATAGAAATTGGTCCAATCAGAGATATTACCTCACCAATCAAAGATATTATCTGGGACCAACAGGGCTACAACAACATTGCAAACATGACAGAGATAGTCAGTTTATGCTCCACTCTTACTGAGGAGCCCTGTATTCTGAAAAAAGGTTTTAACATTGAGATCGCAGGAGCTATTGAAGAGAGCAGCTGTGCCACTGGGCCACTGCCATGGTCTTGGTTGCACATCCCACTCTAAGCATGTTGGGCCCAGTGGTCCTTGCAAGATGCATATGGGCAGCACCCCTTGACTTGTACATTTTCACATATGGGGAATAGTCGGCCTCTTGTTTTTCACCTTTATTTGGTGGATTAGTGTCTTTAAAAGCAGGAAATGTATGTGAAAACCTCTTATAGCAAAGCTTAGATACCAGTCGATTGAATAAAGGTCTCAATGTGTCCATTACTGTGGCACTTGTGCAAATACAATGTTTCATTCAACTATAAGCTAGTGAAGGCTTGGTGAACCCATGGAGCCAATACAATTTCCTGTCTTGGGTCCTCTGCCTTTCACATCATATGAGGTATATTTTAGAGCTGCAAGTTCCAGTGCCCTGCTGTCCCTCCCCCTTCAGTGCCATGGGGCACTCCTCTCTCCGCTAGACCCCTCCTGTCCTCGTCTCCCTGCCCATCTCCGTGCCATGGGGTGTTAGAAAAGCAGAAGTTTTCAAGGCCATCCAGAGCCCTCTTTTTTCCCTTACCCCTCATTCTCTGAACTGGGCTTGATCTCGTTGCTATGGTAACGGGCCCTGCAAGCTAGACATGTCTTACTTAATGCACCCTGCTTCTGGAGGACGATAAAAATGTTTCTGTGTGAGGCTTGGATCTGATTCAGGCCCTTGGTTAGAAAAGAGAGAAAGATGTTCCTTATAAAGAGAAAGATCAGTAGGAAATGAGGCAGTGGTTCTGACAGCCAGCACAAAAGGAATTGCTAGATTGGTGCAGTACCTGCAGAGCTGTCAATCCAAGCTGCCTGGCTCAGGGAAACTTACTTGGAGAAGAGAAAAAAAAAACCCAACTCTCTGGCAGATTTAAAGATCCCATTGAAATTCACACAGCGAATCCTGCTTTCCCACAAAGGCCACTTAAGCTGAGACAGTGAATGAACACAAGTCCCTCTAACAGGATGATACTGACAGGCTGTGCTTCCTCTGGAGTCTTGCTGCCATGCCTACAGGTACTTCTGCAGCCCCAGGGGAGGAAGGTGCTGCAGAAGCTCCTGTAGCATTTCATGGTCTGAATTATTGGCAGTTGGTCACATGCGAGCACCCCGCACATTCTTAGTCATCTCCACTCTGGGTCCCTTTTCTGTCCTGGAACCAGGTCATAATTGCCTGCCTGGTTTTAAAAACCCACGGTGGATGTTCCCCCAGCCAGATTCATGGACTGCTCCATTAGCAGTAAATGATGGAGTGGGGGCGGGGTGGGGAGGAGAGACAGTTGTCACAAGGAGATCTGTAGTGAATTTGGGCAGGCTTCCACCGTGAGATTTGAGGAACAGGAAGGTGGCTTTGCAGCTGCTGCGCCACATTCTCAGGGAGTGGCTGGCTCCCTAAGGTGAGGGGAGGAGTCTCTCCTGGCACAGCTCTGCCCTGAGGGTTGGCCTATTAAGGAAAGGAAGTACTGCCTAGGAACCAACAGGAGATTTTGGATCGGGGAGGGGGGTGGAGACAGTCTGTGCTGACCCTATTCACACAAGGGGGGGGGGGTGAGTAGGAGGAGCCATCTCTGAGCTTCTAGCCTCTTTCTGCTCCCCTTCCTTTCTTGTGAAAAAGGTTCACCCAGCCTGCTTGCCCACTCCTCCATCCCACCCCATACAAACACTGCCAAGTTCCTGCAGTACAGCTCTGCTCCTTGGAGAGAGGCACACGGAGCCAGAGCTGCCAGTGGAGACAGAACATGCAACTAAGGGTCTTCTGGGACTAGGGTTCAGCCTGCCAGCAGCAACAGAGCCTGTGGATAGGGAGGGCCTGCACGAGCTGTACTGGGGGTGGGAGAGGCTTACTTATATTGGAGGTCTCAATTAATTGTATTGGTTTTGGGGGAGGCAGGGGAAGGGGAATGTGCTGCTTGAGCTGGAGGCAGTCTGGACAGGGAACACTTGTCCTTTCCGAAATCCCTCTCTCTTTCGCAGCCCCCAAGAAGCTGGTTCAGGGACCATCTCCATCCCCTAGCAGCAGTGGGCAGGGAACCCCCAACTCCTTCCTTTCTTTAATAAATTGCAAAACGGGTTAAATGTTTCTGTTTTTGTTACACTTTCTTACAAAGCAGGTTTTGAAGTTAAAATGATTGCATCATCTGCTGTTTGTGGTGCGACATGCAACAAAACATGCAGGTCTTCTAGGTTTGGATCGTTTTACACACTTTTCTGTGGCTTGGGTCCCACACTGGCAGGTTTTAAGGTGTGGTTCCTGACATTCAGAATACCTTCTAGCCACCTCACTGTCTTTCTGACATTTCTCATCTGCTTAGTAGGTTCTTATTTGGCTCCCATCATCAAAGTACCTGAGCACCTCACAAATATATACTAGAAGAAGAAATATCACAAACCACATTTCACACATGGGGATCTGAGGTATAGAGAGATCAAATTACTTGCCCAAGATCACCCAGGAAGCCTGTGGCAGAGCTAAGAACTGAGCCCCAGTTTCCTAAGTCTTAGCCCAGTGTCTTAACAACAACATCACCCTTTCTTCATCTGACAGCAGATCTTTTCTTGCACCTTTTTGCCTCTTAATGTCTTTCTCCCTTTGCTGTTATTTATGACTTAACTCTGCAGTGCAATTGTGATCCAGTTTCCTTGAGAGATGTTATACAAAATACAGTCGTATTTCATTTCACTCACACAGCCGACGTTGTTTCATGAAGGCCAGTTGCTAGCAAGGACAAATAACCAACGAAGCAAAGGGTGGTATTGTTCAAGCTCCTACCAAAGAACTCCTCCCTAACCACCCTCCCACCCCCAAACCAATGACAACAAACCTAGCTGATGCAGCGAGCTCTGAGTAGCATGACTTGTACACTGTGATGGAAATTATATCTTGGCCTCAGTACAAGTATAGTCCCTGTCCAGTTGGGGCTGGTTGACTCTCATCTCCCAAATTATGGCAGGTTCTCCTCATCTAGAAAATTCAAGAATAAGCCATTTAAAAACATCAAATGAAACAGGACCTGGTTAAGAGGATTATTAAACCCATAGGTGGGAAGAGAGTGGGACCAAGATAGTTCTGAGACCTGTTTAAATTTTTCTAAGGGAGCTGTTCCTGTAGAGATCATTTCTCTGTGGCTGAACTGTTCTTTCTCTAAGTTGGCATTTTTATGTGGGAACATTTTTGGATAAGATAAAAGTACAAGCAGAAACACAATTTTTGGTCTTTCACTCTTTCTCCGTGTTTCTTTGATCTCACTCACTTTCTCTGTATCCTCCCCATCTCCCTGCCTCTTTATGTCTCTTTCTTGTCCTTTCCCTGTGTCTCCCCTCTTCTCCCTCACTCCCTTTTTCTCCTCTGTGTCAGTGTCTCTCTCTTTTGCCCTTACCTCACTTCTCTCTCTCTCTCTCTCTCTCTCTCTGCTGGCCCCCTTTCTGACTTTCCTCTCTCCACTGTTCCCTTGAGTGACTGTTCCTTCCTGTTCAGCACAAAGGACCCTTGGGGTGAAAAAAAGTGGGATTCTAAAGCAGAAGAGGAAGAAGGTGCTTGATGAAAAGCCATTTGCATAAATGCTGAGACACTAAAGGGTGTGTGCACAGAGGATGGGGAGCTGGGAACTCTGAAGAGTGCCTGAGTGGGCACAGCTGAGGGAGATTAGCATTTCACAAGGCACTTCTGAAGCACATGGGGAAGCTGACAGGACCTTTAGTGCGAGAGCTGAGAGCATTGCACCTGCTGGCTGCTGGGAGCTAATGCCATCGGAGAGCCGGAAGACCCGGGGCCAGGATTACTGTACACTGTATGCTGTTGATGGGGTCACCTTGGGTGCACAGGGGTATGTCCCCTTGCTGATCCAATGTAGAGGTGCATGCAGATCCATGCTTCTAAATAGGCAGATCTCTAATGTACCACAGCCAAAAGGAGCCCTACAGATGAGTGCATAGGTGAGGCTGGGTAATGACAGTTCTAAAATGTACTTACTGTGCTGGTTCTTGGCCTCTCCCTACTTTCCGCCCAAGCAAAAAGACTGGAGATGAACATGGGAAGCCATTTGCTTTAGCAAAGGTAACATGGCAGCAGCTCCCAGTCAATTAACTTGGAAGCCAGGGAAGCCCTGTGATTAAATCACTGGGCCTCATAGTGCCACAGTAGTTGTCTTTGTCTTGTAAACTACTAACATAGACATTGGGGGGCAGATTCTGCCCTCGCTTATCCTCATGCCGTCCCACTGAACTCAACAGGATTTACATGGATGTAATGAGAACAGAGAATATAGACCACTCCTTTGTGTAATTACTCCTGGGGGAATTCTGCTCCACTGCATGTACGCAGAACGTATGTTCCCCATAGATTTTTTTTTTTTTTGCTTCCCCACAGGAAAAAAAAAATACTTTTCTGCAGGGAAGCAAAAGGAAGATGTAAGAGCAGTCATGCACCACTCCCTAGCTGTGTAGGTACATTGTTTCAGGCACCTGGAGCGGCTGGGAGAGTTTAAATCTCCGCAGGCCTGGGGACACCCCAGCCTGAGCCAGGATCAGCTGCTAGTCGTGGCTGGGATGGAGGCAGGAGAAGATGGGACTTCCTCTTCCCCTGCAAGGAGTGGCTGGGGTTGTGTCAGACCCACCCCAGAAACCTCCCCCAGCTACAGGAAGCTCAGCATCCTCCCCTGCTTCCTGCCTTCATCGCTCCTCAGCTGTGGGGGGAGGGGGTCACTGTACGGGTAGCTGCTCCCCTATCTGCCCAACCCTCATGCATCCGGACCTCCCATACCCAGACACCCCCACCAAGCCTCACCCCATATGCCCAGAACTCCCTAGCCCTCATACCCGAACCTCACCCCATTGAGCCTCAATCCCTGCATCTGGAGCCCCCTGCTCCCAGAACCCCTGCCTCCGAACCCCCATCCCTGAGCCCAGACTACCCCCCACTGAGCTTCCTGCACTCAAACCCCAACCCTGATGAGCCCCACCCCCTGCATCACCCTGATCCCCATGCCACTGACCCTCAATTAGCTGCACTCAGACTCCCACCCCACCAAACCCCACTCCCCCAGCACCCAGACCCCCCTCTGAGACCCCCATACCCAGGCCCCTCCACTGAGCCGCAACCACTTTCACGTGGAAGCCACTGCAGAGTCCCATTACCTCTGCACCTGGAACGACCCCCCCCCAATGAGCCTCAGTGCATCCAGATCCCCCCACACCTACACCCCCTCCCCACTGAGCTGCCTGCACCCAGATTGTTCCACACAGAACCCTCTCACCCCACACCTGGATTCCCCCCACACTGAGCCCCTCCACACTTGGATCCTGCCTGGTTGAGCCTAGCTGGTGCACCTGGTACAGAGGGGCAGGGCCCCAGGGTGTTTCTGGGGCAGGCCCAGGTCTTGTGCTGTGTGAGGGTCAGGTGCAGCCTAACCACTGAGTCCGTGTCCCCAGGATGGGGAGTTTGCAGGGTGATCTCCCACCTTCATTCAGCCAGTGGTCTGTGCTCCCCATTGCCAGGCTGGAGCCTCTGCATTTGTTTATTGACAAATAAAACTTGCAGAAATTTAAAATATTGTGCCCAGAATTTTTAATTTTTGGGCACAGAATGCCTTCAGGAGTATGTAAGGCATCTTGGGCCAGGTTGTGCCCTCCCCACTGCCCTTTGCTGGAGCGTGATGGGAGCATCTCATGTATAACATTGCTCTGCTCCGCTGGGTGGAATTGCTCCTTTATTTTATTGTGTGTTTCTGGAACAGGCAGTCATGAGCCAAAATCCCATTGCCCTCTCCTGTTAGTCTTGTCATCTGTCTGTCTTGGCACAAATCTTTACAGGTGCAGCTGTGCTGATTGGTAGTATTGGGAGGTCTAACGTCTCAACACTAAATAGTTAAATGCCTGGCATATCTAGATCGGGGGCCATGGGAGCGGGAGGAGGCCAGAGTGTCTTGTCTCTGTGGTACTTCCATTTAAAATGCAGTTTGAACTATATTCCCTGTGTCCCCAATGCACCGGTGTCCGGATTGTGGCTGCTGTTCAAGAATAGATAAATGCTTCCAAAGCAGAGGTCTGAGGTCCCCAGGCCCAGGATAAGCATAGAACAGGTGGTGGGGATTGTGTTGTTTAAAAACCGTGTCTAATATCGGTTGATGAACAAGAAACGCTTCTCCTCACACAGTAGTTTTAGGCTCTTATCCTGCTCTGACCCCTCTCTTCTCGAACCCCTTCATTGTCTTTCTGCCTCTATTGCGTCATATTCAGGCCATTAAACCTCATCTTTAAGGACCTGCATAATCTTTTTCCTATATATCTTTCCCCTAGCACCCTCATCCTTCTCCAGGCCTGTAACCTTACTAAGCCCTTTGTCTCCTTCCCTCACTCTCAGCCACACACCTTCTTTCATGTGGCCCTGCACCTGGAACACTATTCTCCAGTCCTCATCCACAAAGTGCTCCCTCTTCCAAGCACCTCCTTAAAACCCATTCTTTAAACAGTTCCTCCTACCGGCTCCTTGTTCATGATAACCTCTCATCACCCTCCCTTCCCTGTCCCAGTCATCTCTGTCTTGTTGCTGGCCTCTGGCTTAGATGCTGAGCGCTGCTGGGCAGGGAATGTGTCTCAATCTATATTTGTAAAGTGCAACATAAATGGGAAGCCTTATGTAAATAGTTAAATAGAAATGATTGAAAGGTCACTAGACTAGGAATCGGAGGGCTTTAGTTTTAGTCTCAGTTCTGCAACAGACCTTGGGCAAGTCACTTTACCCTCTCTATGCCACGATTTCTTATCTGTAAAACGGACACAATGAGCTTTATCCTCCTTGGGCAAAGTGCTTTGAAATCCTCGGGTGAAAGGTGATCTATCTGTGCTTATAATAATGATAGCTGCCAGAAACATCCTTGAGTTCCCCAGCTCACTACTTCTTGGCAATGAGCGTTCCCTTTCTTAAAGGAGCAGCTAAACTCTTAAGAGAGTTTAGGCATGAAAGAGTAAGATTCTTTAATCCCTGGGGACAAGGGATGGCAGTCACTGATAATAAGTAGTTGTAAAGTCAAGGAATTGTGGAGCTCTAGCATAGCAAAACCTTTCTCTCCCTTGTTCATTCTGTCACGGCTTAGAAAGGAGCCGGTGCATAAAAAGCCTGAGATGCATCAGATTAAAATGAGAAGGTTACAAAGATAGCAGTGAATGGAAGGAAAATGTTGGCCTGAATTTTCTTCATGCTGCAGAGGAGGAATGGGTAGTGTGATTCAGAATTTGCCTTGGTTACTCAGCTCAGGAGATTTGTGCCATAGCCTTTCACCTCCGGGTCACTAGCTTGACTACAGCCTAGGTTAGTAGTGACCATCAGTTATTTGGTGTTTCCCCACCATGGCCTGTGTGTGATGAGTTTGACGGTCTTCACTTCCCAGTATGCACATTTCTACATCACAAAAACTCTCTAATAACTGGCATTAACTGCCCCCCCTCCCTTTTGGGGAATCTCAACAGAGAAGCCAAAGATTGAATGGCCCTTGAGAACTGTTCTCCCCCCTCATCCTTAGCTCCCATTGAGGAGGGGGAGAGATGGAAGCTTGTTGTCCAGTTGTGCTTGCTTGTGGATAAAGAGAGGACTCTAATCTCGAAGGTTTCCAGTGTGAAACATTTACCAGCACTGAAATGACTTAGAGTGTAATTGCATTGGCTAGGCAGCAAATGGTTAACTAGGGGAACCAAATCCTCTCTTATTAGCTCCTTCAGGGTCGGGGCTTAGGTGCTTGATTTAAAATAGCGTGGTTGAAGTGTGAGACTATGGAAGCTGGATTCTCCTCGTAATTGATGGGAGTCTGGTAAGTCCAGGTCAGGGTACTGAGTTCTTTGGTGCGAGAAGACCCAATGACCATAGAGGTTAAAATCTCCTCTCAAAAGACGGTCGTTAGGAGTCAAGGTGGGCTAGGTGTTATATTTTATTGGCCCAACTTCTGTTGGTGAGAGAGGCAAGCTTTGGAGCTTTCACACAGGTGCTCTTCAGGTTAGGAGTGTCAGTACTGGCACCTATTGATGGAGCGGTGAAGGGGGAAGCCCAAGAATTCTCCTTTTACCTCTGGAAAGAGAAGTCTTGGCTTTCTCTAATTCATAATTACTGTACAGCAAATCTGCAAGATTGATTTTTAATAACATAAACTATCCAGCGACCTGATCCTACAACCTTCACTCTCACTGGTAACCTTACGGAGACCAATGACAATACTCCCATGAGTAAGGACAGTAGGGCTTGAGCACTGAATATTGACTCAAACGAAACGTGTGCCTTTGTGGGTATAACATGTAGGCTATGTCTACACAGCTGCTGGGACGCGTGATTCCCAGCCCGGGTAGACGTACCCACATTAGGGCTGCTAAGCTAGTGCGTAAGAACAGCAGTGTGTCTGCAGCACCGTGGGTGGGGGTTTGGGCTAGCCGCCTGAGTGTGTACCCAAGGGGCTGGGTGGGATTGTGCTTGGGTAGCTAGCCCGAGCCACCGCCCATGCCACTGTGTCCATGCTGCTATGTTTTTTGGGGGGGTCTAGCTCAAGCAAAGCTTCTGTGTGCATCTGTGAATCACCCCCTACCCCCAGCTGCCGTGTAGACATGGAGTATGAAATGAATCACAAGCGAATTGTACAGAAATATCTGTTGTTATCTCTTTAACTGTGGATGGCTGTGCCTGACCCAATGAAAGCTGCCATTTTACCTCTGCTGTACTTTCTGACAGGAAATCTAGTTTGCTTCGAATGCAGCAGTTTTTAAATGAGGTTCTCAGAGCTCTTTGGAAACATGAATGAATTAAGCCTCACAACCCCTCTGTGGAGCAGGGAAAGGCATCTTCACCTGATGCTGAAATGCAGCCACCTGTGGAAGGCAGCAGCTGTTTAATAGTTTATTGCAACACTGTACAACTGTTTGGTACAAGAAGTGATGACAAAAAGGATCCAGATTAAACATGTGGGAATTTAAGGCAGGCAGAACATAATTGCACATATTAAAATTTGGCCAGCATGAAGTAACACCCAGACAGTGTGAAAACTACCACTGATTCTTTTATGACTACGTGTGGTTATCATGACTTCCATTTTACATGTAATCTGGAGGACAGCACCTGCAGCAGCACAGCGCCTCCTGACACCACACAGAGGCATTGGCTCAGTGCAGATGCCCTGGGGTGCATTGCCAGCACCCTGTCTCCTCTCCAAGTGCTGACTGGATCCAGGGCTGTTAGCCTTATGAGATTCAGCAGAATCAAAGCACAAGGTAGTGTCATCATGGGCCATAGAGAAGAGAGGTAAAGTGACTTGCCTGAGGTCATGCCATGAGTCAATGGGAGAATAGAGTAGAAATCAGAAGTTTCACTACCAGACCCCTGCTTTACCTACCGGACAGTCTTGTCTCTTTCAGGAAGTCTTTGTTTGGCTGAACCCAGAGACTGATTTTTTTTCTAAGTTGGCACTAAGAGCACTTGTCAAGCACAGCTGAAATTTCCATTTTTAGTGGAAGCGAATGGCTGATTTTTTTGAAAATAATCTGCTCCATCTCAGCATTGTTTTTATCTGGTTTGACTTGCCATGTGGAACTATTTCAATAAGCTCCTTAAACATCTATTCTTTCCCCTTCTTTTTGTGTGTGTGTGTGGTTATCACTTGGTTAGAAAAATAAACCTCCAATTGTTTTTCAACTTTCACTGTCATAGTTAGGAATTCACTATGGGCGTAGGAGGGCAGAAGTAACAGTCTTATGAAGGCCTCCTTATGATGAAAGATCTCATTATAGTTAGCACTCTGCATCTGAGCAGAGACGATCAATTCTTTTTGGATATCTAATTTTAATCATTTGCACTGGCTTCCTTCTCCCTATCCTCCCATAAACTTTCCCTGCTCCTCACCGCTTGGTATTAGTTTATTTGGATGGCAGGCTTCAGAGCTTGTTCCGGTAATCAGAAACAGGAGGTTACATTAGTCTCAGGTTCTGTTGCACACAGCAGTTCTATTTGCAGAATCTGTTTGCTACACTGCTAATGGCTGCTTCAAACAGTGCACAAGTAATTTCCAAGTGACATATCCCCTCTCTTTCTGCAGCTATTTTCAACTTTGTTTGCCACATGGTGTGTGGCTGTGTTTCTGGAGGAAGTAATTTCCCCCACCGCCACCCAAGACCAATGTTCTTTCTCCATGAGCTGAATTTTGAATCTCACGCTCCTGCAGTGGACGAGTTCCAGGCCAGGCATTAGTCAGAGAATAGTTTTATTACTGAATAAATTTTAAATAATCACAATCTGTAGACGATTCATAAACAGGAGAAAGAGGCAACTTGATCATGTGATTCATTTCAAATACGTTGTCCAGCTCTAGTCCTGATAAAGGGGCAAATTCATGGCAGACATAAGCTGACTTTACTCCATTGACTTCAATGGAGTTGCATCCGCTTATGCTAACAATAATTTCCCCCCTTAATCCGTTAATTACTGGACTCCTAGCAGGCATTTGGGCCTCTAGAATACCAGTGAGTGAATCTTGCAGTTCCTTTAAGGGAGTATATTTATGTTAACTAAGCTTTTGCATCACCCAGTACAAAGGCTTCTTCCCTCCAGCCACCTGCTCTCTCACAATCTTGGCCTGGGTCCCCCTTACCACAGTTTTACACCAACGCCAGTCAATCCTGATCTATATCAATGTGAGTGGGAGGAGAATCCAGCTGTCTGCTTTGTTCTTTCTCCAGACACAGACATCAGGAGCTGTGCTCCCATTTGCGTTCCTTTCCATTACTTTAGAGTTGGGACTGAACCAAAAACCCAGATGCAAGCGCACCCAAACTTTGAGTAAATTTAGATCCAGGTCTAGACTTTATGGATGGCCCGTTTTCTGTAGAATGGCCCAAAACAGGACTTCAGAGCCAGACTGGTTCAAACTTTGGATCCAGGTATAGCTCAGAATTTTGCTTTTTGCACCCATTTCTACATTTTGATACAGAGCTCATTTGTTTCTTGATTCCATACGTGTTTCTGCTTATGGACTTCCCTTTCTCACCACAAGATGAACATATTGGGGTCATTTCATCTCACTGGAGAGGCTGGAACAATCTGACTTGGGGACTGGAAACTGGTTAATTCCTTTACTCGTGGGTTTCTCCATTCAGTTGTGACACTGTTAATCAATGTGACTAAAATTTAAAACTGTTAAGGAGTGCTTTTTGCTTCCACTGGATCTATCTACCCTTTGTCCCCTAACTACTTATCCTGTCCATTTTTGTCCTCTAAAGTCCGGTGACCCAGTTGGAGTGGCATATTACTGTTATTATCCACACAGCATTGTCACTACTGCGCTGACCTCATTTTCTATGCAGAACCTATTATGTTGTATTCAGAAGACTTTATCAATCAAGTCTGTTTTCTTTCCATTCTAAACAACCTCCACTGAGGCCTCTGGAAGCCTGCAATGAAGCAATGCTGCTCTGACAAGAGTCTCAACAAAGGCTGAATGAAATACTTACCTTGATCAATGCCAAGACTTGATGTTTGCTGAATTCATAGCTAAAGTTCCACTTGTGTGTTCACTGAACTATAACAATTTAATGGTAAAAAAAATAAAAAATATCAAGAATTTTATGTCGGTAGGAAGAACGTGGGTTGGAATGGGGGCTGCTGGTGAATTGTTATTCATTGTTCGGATGAGTAAAAAGTAAAGGTCAGGAACAAATACAACAGAGATGCAAGTATTGCACAGAATAGAAATCCAGAAGTAGTTACAGCATCACCAGGTGGGTCTGTTCTTTCTAGCCTTTTTTGTTATTGCTAGCATCGGGTTACAGCGGGTCTCTGTAAGGTGCTTTCACGTCAGATCCGTCAGTTCCCTTGATTGTTTTGTATACATTTGTTTTCATTTGCTGCCTTCATCTTTCGTATGACATTTGAAAAGCAATGGGCTGTGATTATAACGGAATCTTGAGAGATCAAAAGCCATTCTAATGCTTCTGGGTTAGCTAGGTGGATCCCTCTTATGCCACCACTGTGAGTGTGATGTGCTGCATGGTTTGTACCCCACCAAAGTCACAATTTGGGGATTCTTTGATTTTCCATTTGTGGAGGAGATATCAACACCTTCTGTGCATTGTTCAAATGCAGTTAAGTGCAGTCCACTGCCTATGGGGAAGGCGGAATCATGGGACTTCTTTTATTGGATCTTCAATCAGGTCTTTGTTTAGGACATCGGAAGTGGCCCACGATTTGAGCCAGCGAGCACTGGCATCTTTTCCGTTGGCCTGTACCATTGACGCATGCATCCAGAAAGGCTTCCTGGAATTGAGTTGGGAGAGTGGCAGTGAATTCGTTTGCATTGAGATGCCCTGATTCTGTGCTCAGGGCCTCCCCAGGAATAAAATAAATAAATAACTGGCAACAGTAGAAATAAGGGAATTAGCCATAGAAATGGCAGCACTGGATGAAATTGCGGGAGGCAGCTGACAGAGCTCTTTTTCCCAACGTGGATGAGCTATAAAGGGCTCAGCTATTGTTCTTCCACCCTCCCCTTATTTCACTCAGTCCCAAAACGGAGTCCTGGTGCCACCACCAACATGAACTGCATTACTGATTTACTTGGGGAACCAAACAGAGAGAGTGGCTGCGGCTTCCTGTGTCCCCACGCTGTTGTATGGTGCGGCAGTGATGTGCGCATTCCTGGGAAATGGGCGGGCCCATCGCCTCCTGCTGATTATCAGGCTCAGTAAAGTTCACGTCACTTATCTGCCTTGATGAAGTTTGAGTTTTGTGGGGGCCATAGACTGGCCCCTTAAAATACTTTCTCTTACAGTGACACTGAGGAGGGATAAAAGAGAAGGACCCATCTTTTGTGCTGTTTTAGCATCTCTCTTTCTGTAACTTTTGAATCCTGGCATGATGTCCTTAGGTCCTTATTCCCTGCTTTCCTCAGTCTAAGGGTCTTTGGGTTTAGGCCCTAGAAATTGGAAATGGAAGAGATCTATTAGATTTTTATCAGGCTGTTGTCTGGGGACAAGGTTTTGGTTGATGGTGTGCTCTTCTTTAAAGCTCTTCTTGGTTTATTATTAAAAACAGAGTTGTGGTTTTTTTCCGAATTATGACATTTGACAAAATTTCAGAATGAAAAGAAATGCCTAAAATATCCCGGACATTTTCCCCATGCTAAAGAGCTTATAGGCTACATTGACAGGACAGAGGAAGAGTGGGAGAAAGGAAGGCTAATTACCCCCCATTTTACAGAATGGGCAACTGGGGCACAGAGCAACTCGGTGACTTGCCCAGGGTGATACAGGAATTCTGTGGCAGAGCTAGGGGGTGAGCCCAAGTATCCTGAATCTCAGTGCCTCGGCCATAAGAACATCCTTCCTCTTTCAAGGTCAACGCACCTTGGCAACGAGCTGATCTTAGTGAGCAGTTGATGATTTTTTAATTTTAAATGATGGCATTTGGCCAGGTTTGTGCCCTTTTGGTATTCGCTTCCCCCATTGTGTTCCATATTAGCCTGGAGTAATAAAAATAAAAAAAATCCATCATAATCCACACATAACCCTTGTCCTTGTGATGGTATGACTCTTCTCCTTTCTCTAAAGATCTTCCCAGTACATCACAGAGTTAGCAATAATCTCTCTCAGCTCCACCCTCACGCACCTTCATTCTTGCCCATCTTTCCCCCACCCCAATAAATCCTAGGCTTTGCCCACTCTCTTCTGTTAAAGGACTTTAATGGAAACTTTGGCCAATTCTAGTCTAAAAATGAACTTTGGTAAATAGAGTTGTGCATGTTTAAGCATAGAGCTGCATGTCACCTTGCCCAATATGCTTGTAATCTATATCAGACCTGTAGTTTTCCTGATTCCCACCACACTGACACATTTTTAATCCCGAGCGTCATAAATGTTTGTTCCTATCATGGAGCTTTCTAACTGAAGTCTGGGAAAATACATTTTTTCTCCCTCATTTTAAAATGAATTTTAGTGCTACTGAAAGAGGCTAGATTTACAGCCCTGGAGTCTGAAGCTCCTTATCTAACTATACCCTATCAGTGTGGTGTCTAGGTGCTAGTTTATCCTATTCGGCCTATTTATCCACAATACAGGAACAGCATGGTCAACAGCAGAGCCAGCTACCCGCATGCTGTCTACTGCTAATGTGCCTCAATCTTGACTAGGCGAGACCGCTTCTATGTGGTGATGTTAGTTCAGTCTCCATGGCTTATTTAGTCCTGGATGTCTCAGTTAAGGATGAGCAATACCACATTAGTCCATGCAGCTGTTTTTAAGGGCATGGCTACACTGGAAACTTCAAAACACTGTCGTAGGAATGCTCCCACGGCAGCGCTTTGAAGTGTGAGTGTGGCCGCGCGTGAGCACTGGGAGAGAGTTCTCACAGTGCCCGTGGTAATCCACCTCCATGAGGGGATTAGCTCCGAGCACCGGGAGCAGTGGAGCCTGTCTACACTAGCACTTTAAAGCGCTCAGACTTGCTGCGCTCAAGGGGGTGAGTTAGAGCACTATAAAATGTAAGTGTAAATAAGTTTGGCAAACTCATCTCTTCCCTGTGCTCTAGGGATGAGTTTCCATCTCCTGATCTTGCAGTTATTCCATGCATAGAATTCACTTTGACTCCAAATGAAGTTCTGTCCTTGGTGTGGTTGCAAAACTGGGCCCCTAGAGCTCAGAGTTCATTTGTGTCTGCTGTACAGTAGTTACCAATCCTCACCATCATGGAGCAATGTGCAAAGCTTGCAGCATTGTACCACATTGGGAGGTACACGTCTGCCAAAAGGATCTGCTAAAATTCAGACAGCCTCAGATGTCCACCCAAAACATTCCACCAACCCTTGTTCTCTGCTGGCACTGGGGCTGATGGCTGAGACAATCACTTAAACATGAGTAAACTCATTGGGAAATCTGAGCTCACCTGAACCATCCACCTCTGAATATACTTAACCCAAACTTTGGGAGCACTGACCCTTAAACTTGAGATTATCCCGTCTTCCTTGAAAAAGAAATTGGTGTGGAAATATCGCTAGCTTCATTGCAGCAAGATTCCCAATTCAGCCTAGTTTCCACTGACTCAGAGATTGGGAGAACAGATTACTGGATTAAACCAAAATGTGCACAAGACTGTGTGTGTGTGGCCGGGGAAATAAAGGAGAAGTGAACCAAGCAAGGTTTGGGCTCTGCTTAGAGAGATGTTTCATGTTGGTTCTTATCCAAACCATTTCTCTAATTGGCGGTGACAGCTTAGCTAATGATTTGTAAGAATTATATTTTTTAAATATTATACACTGGACATATGTGCTAGAATGAAAGACAAACAGGAGAAAGAGAGAGGAGGCAGATGGAGCAGAGAAAGACAGCTGAGGAGCAAGTAAGAGCACAGACAGAGAGAGAACATAAGGGCCTGATCTTACTCCCACTGAACTCAATGACAAAATTTCCATTGACTTCAATGGGAATGGAATCGGGCAGAGAGAAATCAAAGGCAGATGGACATCCAGAGCAGAGGCAGACGGATGGAGAGAGTGAGCGACAGCACATTCAGAGAGAGAATGCAAGCAAGAACACAGAGAGAGGGAAACTGCTTTATGCTTTATTGGAAATGAAAGATTTTTTCCGCCTTCCAAAATTTATTAAGGCTTTAATCTTAATCCTATTCATCATCATTAATGCCAGGAATTGGCCAAAATATTTAAATGAGGCAAAATGAAAAGATTTAAGAGTCGACTGAAGTCTTTTCAAGCCCCAGAAGAATAATCTCGAAAGATTAAGAAAGCTATGGTGACCCAACCTGTAAAGAGTGCGGGGGGAGCTTTTAAGATAAAAAGAAGCTACCAATTAGCTCCTTTAACTAATAATATTGAGTCTTTCTCCCCACCCCCAATAGTCAAGTGTGGAAAAAATCATAGAAGATGAATTAAGAGTTTCAATTGACTAAAAGGAAAGAGAAGTAATATTTTAATAAGACTTAAATAAGTCTTACAAAAAGGACTGGAGAGTTCTCAGTCCTGCATCTCTCCTTATTTTTAGGAGGAAAATAGGCTCTTAACTATCCCCGCAGTATGAATTGCTTTGATGTTTATTCCACAAGGGCTGATTATTGTACCGGATGCCATTTACTGCTTCTATGTGTGTCTCATATGTACATTCCCCTGAGGCACCCATTGTAACTGGGTCTCAGTTATGCTTTAGTTAATGGGCACTTAAAATAAAGTGGTACCCATTTCACTTTAATGTCTCCAAAGGGGTGAGGGCCATTTCTCTCTGGATTTCCAGATGAAAGGAGTGATACCCCGGATCCTTAATGAACATCAAATGAATGGGCAGAACTGATAAATTTAACGATCTCATCAGCATATGTAGGTAAAATATAGATACAGATACATGGTGAGAGATGGTACTGAAGTTGGGAGAGTTTAACAGGAAGAGCATAAGGCCAGAGAAAGCAGTTTAACACGGGGAAGGGAGGTCGATTATTTTTCAGCTAGATGTGGCACAACCCTTGATTTCGTATGCGGAGCCTAGATACTGCAATGATGGGCCCATGTCAAATGCAGACAGCATGCTGTACAGAGAGGCCAGTGGATTTTCCCATGGTTTCCCCTTGGAAACAGAGGAGAGCGTAATTCTGTCTCTCTGGGGATAGGTGCTTTAAAATGGGGAGCATTCCTGTACAGTGGGCAGCCGGAATCCCTATGAGTGCAAGGCAATTTGGGAATTATAGCTCTGTTCAAAGGGTAGGGATACCCCCTGTTCTCTGCTTCACGCACAATGTTCCCACAGTATTCTTGCCGGCAAGTTAAAGAAGTATGGGCTGGATGAATGGACTATAAGGTGGATAGAAAGCTGGCTAGATTGTCGGGCTCAGTGGGTAGTGATCAATGGCGCCATGTCTAGTTAGCAGCCGGTATCAAGCGGAGTGCCCCAAGGGTCGGTCCTGGGGCTGGTTTTGGTCAATATCTTCATTAATGATCTGGAGGATGGTGTGGACTGCTCCCTCAGCAAGTTGGCAGATGACACTAAACTGGGAGGAGTGGTAGATACGCTGGAGGGTAAGGATAGGATACAGAGGGACCTAGACAAATTAGAGGATTGGGCCAAAAGAAATCTGATGAGGTTCAACAAGGACAAGTGCAGAGTCCTGCACTTAGGATGGAAGAATCCCATGCACTGCTACAGACTAGGGACCAAATGGCTAGGCAGCAGTTCTGCAGAAAAGGACCTAGGGGTTACAGTGGACAAGAAGCTGGATATGAGTCGACAGTGTGCCCTTGTTGCCAAGAAGGCTAATGGCATTTTGGGCTGTAGAAGTAGGGGCATTGCCAGCAGATCGAGGGACGTGATCATTCCCCTCTATTTAACATTGGTGAGGTCTCATCTGGAGTACTGTGTCCAGTTTTGGGCCCCACACTACAAGAAGGATGTGGATAAATTGGAAAGAGTCCAGCGGAGGGCAACAAAAATGATTAGGGGGCTAGAGCACATGACTTGTAAGGAGAGGCTGAGGGAACTGGGATTATTTAGTCTGCAGAAGAGAAGAATGAGGGGGGATTTGATAGCTGCTTTCAACTACCTGAAAGGGGTTCAAAGAGGATGGATCTAGACCAGGTGTCGGCAACGTTTGGCACACGGCTCGCCAAGGTAAGCACCCTGGCAGGCCGGGCCAGTTTATTTACCTGCTGACATGGCAGGTTCGGCCGATCGCGGCCCCCACTGGCCGTGGTTCGCCGTCCCGGGCCAATGGGGGCAGCGGGAAGCAGCGGCCAGCACATCCCTCGCCCACGCTGCTTCCCTGATCTAGACTGTTCTCAGTGGTACCAGATGACAGAACAATGGAGTAATGGTCTCAAGTTGCAGTGGGGGAGGTTTAGGTTGGATATTAGGGAAAAAAAATTCACTAGGAGGGTGGTGAAACACTGGAATGGGTTACCTAGGGAGGTGGTGGAATCTCCTTCCTTAAAGGTTTTTAAGGCCCGGCTTGACAAAGCCCTGGCTGGGATGATTTAGTTGGGGATTGGTCCTGCTTTGAGCAGGGGGTTGGACTAGATGACCTCCTGAGGTCCCTTCCAGCCCTGATATTCTATGATTCTATGATTCAGGGCTGGCCTGTGGGGATCTCCTGCTGCAGGGCATAGTGGATGTAGTGTCCGTGTGCACTCACCCAGCCTGCCTAGTGACGTTCTGCCCCCTCTGTTCTACCTACGTGGGATGCCTTTGGGGACTAACCCTGTTGTGGTGACCTCAGACATTCCACCTAACAGCACCCCTGTGTATACAAACACTGTCTGGCCTCATGAGTCAGAAGCGAGATAGGTACAGGACTGGAGATGTGGTTCTCATGTTCACAGTAACCCCCGAGCAGCAATATGGGTGACATGCAGCCCTGCAGTGCTCGCTCTTGGCTGTCCTCTCTCAGGGTATGTGACTCTTTGGCCCCACGGCCCTCTCCCATTTATCTTCACAAATAATGCATTGACTCTGCTGTGCCCCAGTGGCAGTATTGCCTTTCCGCCCCCATACACCCTGTAGTGGCAGGGTTGCTAATGCTGGGTTTAATGTCAAGGGGAAAGGAAGCCAGAAAAGCAAAATCAAACCCATTGATGCTTTGCATTTCTGCAGCACTTGTCAGCAAAGGGTCTCGGTGTTTTACAGGTTTCTGTAGATGGAGCCTCTCAACCCCCTGGAGAAGCAGGTAGGAATCGTTATCCCTGTCATACACATGGGGAAATCAAGGCACAGAGAGGCTAAATGACTTGCCCAATGTCCTGTAGGATGTCTAGGATAGAAAACCGTGGGCTCCTTAGTCTCCATCTCTAGATCACCCTTCTTAAAATCTTCAAAAGGGCCTCTCCCAGAGCCTCTCACTTTCTCCGTGTCCTAGCCCCCTTCATGAACCTCCTGCTCTGATTGTGCTTGTCTCTCTGTTTCCACTTCTAACTTTCTTGAGACTTGCTTCCTCTTTTGATGCTTCTGCCCAGACTCTGTATGACATGGGACAAGTCCCTTTCCCTCCTCTCTCTGTCATCAGTTTCCCCATCTGTAAAATGGAATAATAATATTTTTACCTTTCTCACAGCAGCATAGCAGGACTCAATTAACTACCACTTTTAAAGTGTCTTGGGAAGGTGCTATGGGACTCCACTGTAAGTCTGAACATTAGACATCACTGTTGGCTGATTGTACCATCAAGTGGAGGCAAAAGACATATCTGGCTTCAAGACTAAGCTTGATAAGTTTATGGAGGGGATGGTATGATGAGAGAGCCTAATTTTGGCAATTAATTGATCTTTGACTATTAGCGGTAAATATGCCCAATAGTCTGTGCTGGGACACTGGGTGGGATCTGAGTTACTACAGAGAATTCTTTCCTGGGTGCTGGCTGGTGACTCTTGCTCACATGCTCAGGGTTTAGCAGATTGCCATATTTGGGGTTGGGAAGGAATTTTCCTTCAGGGCAGATTGGCAGAGGCCCTGGGGGTTTTTCACCTTCCTCTGCAGCGTGGGGCATGGGTCACTTGCTGGAAGATTCTCTGCACTTTGAAGTCTTTAAACCACAAGTTGAGGACTTCAGTAGCTCAGACATAAGTCAGGGTTTGTTACAGGAGTGGGTGGGTGAGATTCTGTGGCCTGCGTTGTGCAGGAGGTCAGACTAGAAGATCATAATGGTCCCTTCTGACCTTAAAGTCTGAGTCTATAATAATGGGTCACACGCTGAAGCCTTTACCTAGGCAAAACTCCCATTGACATCACTGAGAATTTTGCTAGAATCAAGAGCTTAAACCAAGATTATATTCTAGTAAGGAACCCTCATGGAGTACCCTGTAAATCGTCCCCTCAGGGGGTAGCGGCTTTGAGGGGCTTCAGACTGTGAGGAGGCATCTCAACCCTGAAAATCCTGTGGATCTGGCAGAAAAGGGCTCCTTGAGCTGCACAGAGAGGAGCTGTCCACATACATCTGTGCTGCTTCCCTGGCCCCGTGTCCCCTGGAAGTCTGGCTCCAGCAAAGCACATGCTGCCATTGGCAGGTCTCACTTGGGCTGCTTGGTAGCAGCCCTGTAGGGGATTCAGCTCTGAGCGGTTCTAACTCGGTTGGATTTCCACGCAGAAACCTATCAGAAATGGTGCCCCGCAGAGATCCCCTTCCAGGCAGGGCGAGATGGGATAGGAAATAGCATTTGAGGTGACGCTACTATTTCTGTGTAGGCAGGGGCAGGCCTCTGCCTGAATGAGGATTCCTGGGGGGAAAGCTGGGTCTGAATGAGCGAGTATTGGCATGGCAGGTATATGAGAATGTATTGACCTGGGCTGTTGGCAGGGCCTGCATTTGCATGTCGATTTACGCATGCCTCTGCAAAGCAGCAACCCGGCCCTACTTGGAAACCTGCATCCAGATTCTACTGGGCTCTCAGGTAAGAGCCTGTGGGAAACGTTCTCAGCAAACTGCTGACAGATGGTGTTTTCCCCTCCCTCCAGCGGGCTGCAGCACTTTCCTTTCCAGGCTTTTATTGCCCCGTGTTCTCCCTGTCCTGCCTGTTCAGTCAGCACTGGCAAACTGGAGCATGGAAATGTGTTCTCTGCCTTCACCCAGTCGTCCCGATGGCGTGCCTCCGCGGGGTAAAATATCACCTCCGTCAGCCCCGACATCCATCACCTTAATGAGCAGCAAAAATCAATCCCTAATTGACAAAAACATTTTTAATCAAAGTCTGAGGCATTTAAGAGCTCAGATGCAGCCCTTCATCTTCCGTCAATGTTTACGCTAGAGGAGGACGGGTAGAGGCTTGCGTCTGGTTGAAGGAGCTGAGTTGCTTTTTGCAAAGGAGGGACGGGGAGCATGTCTGATGGCATCACTAGAAACCATTTGATCGGCTTCAACCTTTACCTGCCAAGGCCTGAGCTTAGCTGTTGACTCTGTGAAGGATGATAAACAAAGGTAGCTTGAGAGGGGGAGCAGGGTTGGCCTCTCTGAGGACAGCACTTAGCATGATTTTGAACATGGGTCAAGGTTTAGGCCATATCTACCCTGAGGATTTGCCATGGGTGGCTAGCCCCCGGTATACTGCACCAATGCAAGCCCCTACTGTAAACAAAGCAGGCTTCAAGCCAAGTTATGCTTCATCAGTGCAAATTGTGGTTTAGCATGTCGGCGCTAGTGGTTTGCATTGGGTCTACACTGAGGGTTGAAATCTCCAGAGCAAACAAGGCCTTAGATAGCATTGAGATGGGCCTATACAAACAAACAGTTATTGTAGAATAAATTTGAGAAAGAGACCCCACCTATTTCCACCACTGAAGTTCTTTCTCCTCTTTGCCCAGGGAGTCCTTTGAAGATTTCTAATGTTGTTCTGGGCAGCTTAGTATCACTGCCAGTGTTAACAAGCTACCAGAGCACCATCTGGGCACCTTGGCACTATTGCCATTATTTGCAGGGGGAGTAATGCACGGGATCTTCAGCTATGCCTGGCACTGTTTGGGTATCTTGGCATCATTGCCTGTGTTTGCAATGGAACGAGTATGGGGAGCGCATCTCTGACTGGCACCGTCTGGGCACCTTGGCACCACTGCCAGTAGTTGTGAGGGAAGCAATGAGGGAGGTGCAGCAACGCTTGGCACCATCTGTGCACATTGGCTCTGTCACCTCTCTTTGGGAGGGAAGCAGTATGGAGCTGCAGCAGTGCCTGGCGCTGTCTGGGCAACTTGGCACCCTTGCCTGGGTTTGCAAAGGAAGCAGTGAGGAAGGAGGTTGCATCACTGCCCATCACAGTTGCCAGTGTTTGCAAGGGAAGTTGTCCAGGGGTTGCAACAGTTCCTGAGCACCATCTGGATGCCTGGATGCTTTGGCATTGTCATGGTGTTTGAAAGATTGGCTTTGGACAATGTCTTTTTCCGATCAACGACCGGTGTTTTGGACATAGGCCTGGTGTGTGTGTGTGTGTGTGTGTATGTGTGTGTATTAGTTACATAAATAGTTTGTGTTCACTTCCAAATGGTTTGAGCACTTCTAGAATCTTAAGAGCGTTAGCGGAACTTTAAATAGTGGCTTATCCAGGAGAAGTGACACCTACATCTTCATAATTCGGAGGATTGGTAGGTTGCCCTCTCCTCCTGACATGGGGGTCAGAGCAAGCTTCTTCCCAGCAGTGTAGTCTCCAGGGCTTTGTCCACTCTGATTTCAAATGTAAAGGTAAAGAGCCTATTTTTTTTTATCTTGGCATGCATTACAGCTACTCACTGAAGCTGTCATCAGCGTGTGTATGTTTAGTTCAAAGCGAGTTTGCTTTACTTGCCCAGGATTGACATCTTTTACACTCAATCAGGTTTTTTTAATGTTTGGAAGAAGATAGTGACATTTACCCACTTGTTTTATTTGTCCGATAACAAAATTCTGTGTGCTGTGCTGCTCCTGCTTCCTTGGGGCTTCCAGTCTCTTCTAAGTTCAGGAGGTTTTTTTTCTTAAAGGAGTTCAGTGTATATTTTTAGGGCTATATATGGTTCCTGGAACAATAGCATCAGCACCAGTGGTAAGAGGTGCAAAATGTGGCAAACAGCTGGGGAAGTGCATCACTGGCGGACACAAGAAGAACATCAGGAAGGTGATGGGTTGTAGAGTAAGGGATTGGTCATGAAATTGAGGTGGGCGTGGCTTCAAGGATGGGCGTGTTGCTCGGGCATGGCCATGTAGGGCACATAGAGAGCTGGTGCATTATGAAGAGCAAGAGATGGTATAATTTAAATTCAGTCATATCTGCTTTCTAAGGGAGTGTGAAGAGCTGCAAAGCTCTCGTTCAGAACATCTGGCAGCCAGCGTGTTTCGTGCAGCCCAGTAAGCTACTACATGAGAACAAGAGCCACTGTGTTTTGAATGAAGAATGGTGCTGTCCACGTAGAACAGTGTGTCCATGGAAATCTTTGCAATAGTATCAAAGGCCTATCGAATACACTTTCAGAACGTGCTGCCATTTGCAGATAACACTGTAGCTCTACCATTGGCACATGCCTGCATATTAGCATTATGCTGTTATCACTGGAGTACATAAAACCAGTATGCCACTTAAACAAGTGGTTCTCAACCAGGAGTCCGGGGGCTGAGAGAAGGTTTCAGGGGGGTCTGCCAAGTGGGGCCAGCATTAGACTTGCTGTGGCCCAGGGCAGAAAGACAAAGCCCCACTGTAAGGGTCTGAAGCCCGGGCCCCCATACCCCACCACCCAAAGCTGACATTGAAGCCTGAGCAACTACGCTTTATGGGTCCCCCTGTGGCCGGGGGCCCCGGGCAATTGCCCTGATTGCTACCCCCTAATGCTGGCCCTGGCTTTTATATGCAGAAATATAGTTGTTGTGGCACAGGTGAGTGGCGGAATTTTTGTAGCATGTTGGGGGGGGAGCAGAAAGAAAAAGGTTGAGAACTCCTGACTTAAACAATAGCTGGCAATTCATACCCCTTATATAAACTGGTGCACCATGCTGCACTTCATCTGGGGAAAATGTAGGTTCCTCCTGAATTCCATTGTCTATTTACACCACTGAGGACAGAATGTGGAACCAGTGCAGTTGTGCAGGGTAAGGGCAGGCAGCTTTTGGACCCAGTGCAAACCTCCTCCCTCTAAAACCTGTCAGCTGCATCATCAATGGTCAGGTGTGTCTATATGTGCGTGCCCACCACTGCCCCCTACAGCCAAAGGACCAGTCTGCTCTGATAGCTCCTTCCACTCGCTAAGCTGGAGCATATGCTCCCGTTCTGATCAGATGTAGGAAAGCTGTGCCAAGTCACCTCAGGCCTTGAGTATGGATCTTTCCTGGGCTGAGTCTGAGGTGACAAATTCCTGTAGGCGTATGTATCCTCCACATATGGAGACTGAGATGTTCTGTAGGCAGCCCTTAAGTTGCAGGTCCACGATGCATCATGTCAGGTGCCACAATGTGACCTGAGGCATGGTGGGACAAGGAGGCGGAAGGGAAGGAGAACACACTTTTGGCTATTTTCCTTGGACAAGAAATAAAAAAGCCATTATACAGGAGTGTGGCTTCTTTCAAACATAGGGTGCCAGTTTGAATCCAGCCCAGCTTACCAGTGATGAAAGCTGTTACCATTCAGCAGCCTGGGGGATGTGAAATGAGTTGGTGGCTTCGGTCCAGTATTTAGTGGACAGGTGTCCACATTATAAAACCTGCCACTTCAAATTGGTCCCTGGCAAACTCAGTAGAAAGGTCACAGGCTGAATGGATCTTTGAAACTGAATTATTCTCTCAGTCCTATAGGGGAATCTCTCCAGGTCAAAATCTACTGTCAGGTCTAGGAGAATCAGAAAGGACCATCATTGAGAGGATCTTGTCAGCCCTTATGACCAGTGAGGCCTCAGGACATGAGTTCCCAGCACTATAGTACTGTGGGCCTGGTTTTCAAAGGTCTGAGCACCCAGTTGAGGCCAATGGGAGCTCCAGGAGCTCAGTGGCTATTAGAATCTGAGCCAGCACTAGATCCTTTTTTTTTTATTTATTTTTAGTTTGGCATCTGCCAGAGGCAGATAAAGAATCCTTGTGCGAGCAGCAATCTAAGATCCATTTTCCTCATGCTTCCTTACTTAACAAGTTGGGTGCTCAAGGGTTTTAAAGACTTTAAAATAAATATAAATGTGTGTGTGTGTGTATATATATATATATATATATATATATATATATATGTATGTATGTTTCAGATGACAATTATGGCAGCCGTACTAATGCAGCTCCCTTTTGGCCAGTTTGACTAACAAAAATTTACCAACCAAGTGACAGAGCAAAGTGGAGAGATTAAGAAAAACAGCATTTGATGCAGCCTTGCAACGAGCCAATGGCATTACTCATCCCATAACAGCCTGTACCACGCACCGCTTATGTGTGAGGCTGGGGACAGCCTTTCCCAGCCAGCAACTCTTTCACATCATTGTGTTTGCCCCCTCCACTGGTGATACAACAGCAACAACCAAGATTTTGCTTGCTCTCTCTCTCTCTCTCTCTCTCTCTCTCGCTGCAACTTTTTTCTCTTTCAGCTCAATAATAATGGATCCTTGGCATGGAAAATACCTATTAGGTCCAATCCATTGCCTCTCCCTGCCAATACAGGATCATTCCATATTGCACATTTACTAATACAGTGTCCAGTCCAGTTTAAGTTGTGCTGAGTGATGGAGTTACTGTCACGGCCCTTCGGAGACTATTCCACAGCCTAATATACAGAAGTGTCTCCTGATATTCAACCTACAATTAATTTCATCCCATCACTCCTCATCATATTCTGTTTAACCATGTAACATAGTACTTCTTCCTCCCTCTTTCAAATATTTGTAGTCTCTTTTCATATTCCCCTTTAGTCCTTGTTTATCCAGATTATTCATATTGGTGTATCTTCTCCCTAACTTGTGATGGGGCACTCCTGGAAATGAGGAATAAATTGTGCTGGTCTTTGTTAATGTTTTAATCTAACTTCTTGACAACTGCTACCATCAGGTCTCTATCAGCATCAATCTAGCTGTCACCACCAACTGTGTTATGGATTATTATTGTTGTGGATTTGTATTAGTGCAGTGCCTCAGAGCCCTAGTCATGAACTGGGGGGACCCATTGTATTAGTTGCTGTACAAATACAGAACAAAAAAACTGCCACTGCTCTACATGTTTCAGCTATATTTTTTCCTAATTAGATCTCAGTTATTACTGAGTTAGACATTTTGGGGGGAATTAGGGAGGGGGGAGTTACTTATCTTAATGGCGAACTGGAAAGCAGTTTTTTTCATTGTGTTCCCCTGACTCTTTGTTCATTATATATAATAACGGTCTTAGGGTACGTCTATACCCAGCCGCTAGTTCGGCGGCTGGCAATCGAACTTCTGGGTTCGACTTATCGCGTCTTGTCTGGACGCGATAAGTCGAACCCGGAAGTGCTCGCCGTTGACTGCGGTACTCCAGCTCGGCGAGAGGAGTACCGCGGAGTCGACGGGGGAGCCTGCCTGCCGCGTGTGGACCGAGGTAAGATCGAACTAAGGTACTTCAAACTTCAGCTACGTTATTCACGTAGCTGAAGTTGCGTACCTTAGTTCGATTTGGGGGGTTAGTGTAGACCAAGCCTTATACCATTGTATTTTTCTGCTTGCTTTTCTCCTTAGAAATATCAAGATTTCTAGGTCATTTCCAGAGTTTGACTTAAGTTCTAACAAAACAAAACAAACAAAAAAGAGTTTTAAACAAAGTCTGATGAAACAACCTTTCTCCACAAAGGACCTGATCCAACTCCCATTAAAGTAAATGAAAATACACCCGCTGCCTTCAATCCGAGTTGGAGAAAGTCCTAACTGAGTTGGACCAGGCTACTGCTCAGGTTTCAACCTATTGTCATGTCACTAGTTCTCCAGAGAAAACCGTGAAGTCAAGTCTTGTGGCTTGATTTGTCATTCTGCTACGACCACTTTTCATAGCTCTGCCAGCATGCAGGGATCAAAGAGCTAGGGAGACAGCTATTGGGGGATTTCCCTGGCATATGGGAAGTCCCTGGGCAGTGTAGAGCCAATGTATTGGCTTTACACCAGCATCTTGAAATCCCTGGAGCTGGGCACATTTGGCAAACGGAGAATGTGACTTTCGCACCTCTGTGCACCATCGTTTTTATCCTTACTATTGTAATTCTGTATGTCTGTTTCTGCTATCAAAAGCTTCCTAAGAGGTTTTTCTTCCAATACCCAGGAAAAATAAGAGAGAGACCAAATTGATTTCAGTATTAAGTGAGCACGAGGGTGGACAGATTATTCATTGAAGAAAGAAGACAGCCAACCTACCCTAAGCACATTAATTATTGTAAAATTTTCAAAAATCAAGTAAGGTCCCACAAAGTCCTGCTGACTGATTCAAAAACCATACTGATGTCCCCACCCTTGTAAAACAACATCATAAACTGTACTTGAAAACCACCACATCCCTTGAACACCGCTAGTCCAGCTCCCATGTTCTTGTGGCACTTTTGTCAGACATGATGTCCCTAAATGATGCATCATGTGCTTTTGAAAAGGTCAGTAGCTTCCTGGGTGGAAAATTGCAGAAACTGGCACATTTTGGGGAGGCAGGTGGGCTAGAATAATTTATCTGCTGACTTGCTCTCTTCTCTTTTTGTTGTTTGAGACTTTGAGTGCTAGCATGTAACTTTGGGATTAAATAACTAAAATTTTCTATGATTCACCTTCCTGTTTAACCCACTTTACCATGGAAATGGCAACTTACTGAGCGATTACAGACCTCCCACTGGTTTTCCCTCCGTGGTGTTATCTGAATACAAGTACGTGTTGCTTTGCTTTGTAGTGTTCACAAGAGCTAAACTTTCAAAACATGGGAGTCTAAAATTATTGTAAGGTCATTCCAATGAAAAAGTGGCCTGATTTCCAGGGGTAGTGACCTCCGATTGACTTTAATGAGAGCTGTGGGTGCACAGTACTTCTGAAAAATGGTAATTTATTTAGGTGCCTAAATATGGACTTTGTTGCCTAACTTTAGACAGCCAAATTTGAAAGTGTTGGCCTTGATGCTGAGGGCTGAGCACTCCTTAAGAAAGGGTCAAACCCAAGGAGAAGATTTGGGCTGGATTTTGTGGTGTTCCAATTTTAGTTCCTTTCGGTGAATAAAACCAAACCCCAGGATGGTTATGGGCTAGATGGTGTGTGACTGCACCCGGGCAACGTGATGAGTAAATATCTTCTCCCCATCTCTTTGCCCAGCTGTACAAAGAACTCAACCTATAGCAATCCCTGTGATCAGTGGAACTCCGGGACTGCTTGCACCTGTCTTAATAGATGGAGCAGATTGCTATGTCCTCCTTCCCATGTAAAGTTTTGTACTGGAGAGATTGTGCCTTCCTGTGATACAGTCTCCCTTATGCTTGTCCAAGTGTGTTGTGGCTCTACGCTGCCCCCCATGCAAGACAGTAGCTTAAAAGTCACAACCTAACCCTATAAATATTGTCCCAATACTTTTGTGGCCCACGTTTGGAGCAGGATAGAGAAGCCACCTGTTCCCAGTCAGCTGTAGCCCTTTCAATTCCTAGAGTGGATAATAAACATACATACATCATGGTAATGATCAAAGGGAACAAAGGCCTTAATGTTTGCACTGCGAAACTGACCCTTGATGGGTGTCAGCAACGGGCGCAGCAGATGGATTCTGAACACTGTATTAGATGCAAGTGTAGTCAAGGACAAACCACGTTCAATTTCATTATGGCATTCATGTTTAAACTTGGTAATTGTTTCTTCTGTTACTCTCTTTGCAAAGATTTTAAATCCCTTGTTGTTCAATTAACTCTTCTCTTCTGCAAAACTGTCTTGTCACGTCTTCTGACTACAAAATGTCTGCTGCAGATGCAGTGTGGCAGTGGATTCAGGGATCGGAAATCTGCTTCCTCTGCTCATTAACAGATCAGATTAGAGCAGGGGTCGGCAACCTTTCAGAAGTGGTGTGCCGAGTCTTCATTTATTCACTCTAATTTAAGGTTTTGCGTGCCAGTAATACCTTTTAACGTTTTTAGAAGGTCTCTTTCTAGAAGTCTATAATATATAACTAAACTATTGTTGTATGTAAAGTAAATAAGGTTTTTAAAATGTTTAAGAAGCTTCGTTTAAAATTAAATTAAAATGCAGAGCCTCCCGGACCAGTGGCCAGGACCTGGGTAGTGTGAGTGCCACTGAAAATCAGCTCGCGTGCCGCCTTCGGCACGCATGCCATAGGTTGCCTACCCCTGGATTAGGGTGTCTCTGTGAGCTGCCAGGTACAGGGGATAGCAGTTCAACGCTCCTAAATGTGTTTTGAGAAGTATTGTTTGGAGCAAAATGGGTGTAGGGCAGTGTTTTCACTGTAGAAGGGGTGGGGGTGGGGCTAGATCAGTTATATCCTTTAACTGGCTACCTTATCTCCTTCTGCTCTCCTATATCCAGGTGATAAGCCCCTTGCTCATCTTTCCACTCTCAGCCATGAAATCAGCTGCCATTTCTAAACATCTCTCAACAGCTTCTAAATGCTTTTGACATATTTCGCTTAAATGGGAGGTTGCTGAGAATAGCTGCTAAATCTTTAAATCTGGTTTCACACTTAGTTTTCTTTTGTGACTTTCTTTGTTGCTGGCATAGCTTGTGTTCCAGGTCACTGAGAGCCTGCGATTAAGGCTCTAAGGCTCAATATTAATGTAAAAAACTAGCAACTTTATTGAGCATATTCACTCTGGCTGGGCATCCACAGTAATTAAACCTCCATAGTCTTGTCCCGTCATGTTCTGTATCTCCTGCAATACCTGGGATGGATGCTTTGCTGCATGTTTCTCCTTCAGCAGTTCCAAAGGATCAGGGAGGAAAAGAGATTGGGAATCTGTCGGCAAAACACAAGATTTCCGATAAGTTCTTGGAACTTATTGGGGACAATATTTTGTTTCACAAAGTGGAGGAAGAAGCAAGTGGAACATCCATTTTAGACTTCATTCTGACCAACAGGAAGGAATTGGTTGGGAATCGGAAGATGGAAGGTAATTTCGGTGAAAGTGACTATGATATGATAGATTTCATGATCCTAAGGATAGGAGGGAGGGAGAGCAGTAGAATAAGAACAATGGATTTAAAAAAGCAGATTTTAACAAACTCAGAGAACTGGTAGGTAAGGCCCCATGGGAAGAAAATCTAAGAGATAAAGGAGTTCAGGAAAGCTGACAGTTTCTCAAGAAGACACTTCTAAAGGCACAACTGCAAACTATCCCAGTACAAAGGAAAGATAGGAAGAATAGTAAGAGGACAGTATGGCTCCATCAGGAGCTCTTTAATGACTTGAAAATCAAAGTGGACTCCTATTAAAAATGGAAACATGGACTAATTGCTAAGGAGCAGCACAAGAATGTAGGGACAAAATCGGAAAGGCTAAGACACAAAATGAGTCTGGCAAGGGACACAGACACAAAAAGAAGTAGTTCCTTAAATACAGTAGGAGCAAGAGAAAGATGAAGGAAAGTGTAGGTCCTCTACTTACTGGGCAAGGAGAGCTAATAACAGATGACATCAAGAAGGCTAAGGTGTTGAATGCCTATTTTGCTTGACTCTTCACTAAAAAAGGTTAATGGTGATGAGATACTCAAAGCAATGGTTATTGACACCAAGGGTGAAGGAACACAAGCCAAAATAGGGAAAGAACAGGTTACACAATATTTGGATAGTGTATTCAAGTCAGCAGAGCCTAATGAAATTCATCCTCTGGCACTTGAGGAACTAGCTAAAGCAATTTCAGAACCTTGAGCAATTATCTTTAAGAATTCATGGAGGACTAGTGAGGTTCCAGAGGGCTGGAGAAGGGTAAACCTAGCACTATCTTTCAAGAAGGGGAACAAAGAGAACCCGGTGAATTATAGGCCAGTCAGCCTAACTTTAATACCTGGTAAGGTATTGGAACAAATTATTACACAAATTATTAATGAATTTGTAAGCACCTTGAAGCTAATAGGGCTATGAGGAATAGTCAGCATAGATTTGTCAAGAACAAATCAAGCAAAACCAACCCAATTTCCTTCTTTGACAGGGTTACAGGCCTAGTGGAAAGCAGTATATGTGAGATATCTTGACTTTTGACACAGTCTCACATGACACTTTCATAAGACAAGTGGGGAAACATGGTCTAGATTAAATTACTATAAAGTGGGTGCACAAATGGTTGAAAAATGTACAAAATGTGGTTATTAATGGTTCACTTTCAAACCGAGAGGGTATATCTAGTGGGGTCTTGCAGTGGTCAGTTCTGGGTCAGGTACGATTCAATATTTTTATTAGGGCTGTCGATTAATCGCAGTTAACTCACGTGATTAACTCAAAAAAATTAATCATGATTAATTGCAGTTTTAATCACACTGTTAAACAATAGAATTCCAATTGAAATTTATTAAATATTTTTGGATGGTTTTTCTACATTTTCAAATATATTGATTTAAGTTACAGCCCAGAATACAAAGGGTACACTGCTCACTTTATGTGATTATTTTTATTACAAATATTTGCAATGTAAAATGATAAACAAAAGAAATAGTATTTTCAATTCACCTCACAAGTACTGTAGTGCAATCTCTTTATGGTGAAAGTGCAATTTACAGATTTAGATTTTTTTTTTTTTGTTACATAACTGCACTCAAAAACAAACCAATGCAAAACTTTAGAGATTACAAGTCCACTCAGTCCTGCTTCTTGTTCAGCCAATCGCTAAGACAAACAAGTTTGTTTACATTTACGAGAGATACTGCTTCCCACTTCTTATATACATCACCATAAAGTGAGAACCGGCGTTCACATGGGACTTTTTAGGCTGGCATTGAAAGGTATTTACGTGCCAGATGTGCTAAATATTCATATGCCCCTTCATGCTTCGGACACCATTCCAGAGGACATGCTTGCATGCTGATGATGCTTGTTAAAAAAAAAATTCATGCATTAATTAAATTTGTGACTGACTCCTTGGGGGAGAATTGTATGTCTCCAGCTGTTTTACCCGCATTCTGCCATATATTTCATGTTACAGTAGTGTTGGATGATGACTCAGCACATGTTCATTTTAAGAATACTTTCACAGCAGATTTGACAAAAAGCAAAGAAAATACCAATGTGAGATTTCTAAAGATAGCTATAGCACTCAACCCAAGGTTTAAGAATCTGAAGTGCCTTCTAAAATGTGAGAGGGATGAGGTGTGGAGCATGCTTTCAGAAGTCTTAAAAGAGCAACACTCCGATGCAGAAACTACAGAACCCGAACCACCAAAAAGGAAAATCAATCTTCTGCTGGTGGCATCTAACTCAGAGGATGAAAATGAACATGTGTCGGTCCACACTGCTTTGGGTAGTTATTGAGCAGAATCTGTCATCAGCATGGATGCATGTCCTCTGGAATGGTGGTTGAAGCATGAAGGGACATATGAATCTTTAGTGCATCTGGCATGTAAATATCTTGCAATGCTGGCTACCACAGTGCCATGCGAACGCCTGTTCTCACTTTCAGGTGACATTGTGAACAAGAAGTGGGCAGCATTATCTCCTGCAAATGTAAACAAACTTGTGTGTCTGAGTGATTGGCTGAAGAAGAAATAGGACTGACTGGATTTGTAGGTGCTGAAGTTTTACATTGTTTTTATTTTTGAATGCAGTTATTTTTTGTACATAATTCTACATTTATAAGTTCAACTGTCATGGTAAAGAGATTGCACTACAGGACTTGTATTAGGTGAATTGAAAAATATTATTTCTTTTTTTTTACCATGCAAATATTTGTAATCAGAAATCAATATAAAGTGAGCACTGTACACTTTGTATTCCGTGTTGTAATTGAAATCAATATATTTGAAAATGTAGAAAGCATCCACAAATATTTAAATACATGGTATTCTATTATTGTTTAATAGTGTGATTAATTTTTTAAATCATTTTACAGCCCTAATTTTTATTAATGACTTGGATAATGGAGTGGAGAGCATGCTTTTAAAATCTGCAGATGACACCAAAATAGGAGGGGTTGCAGGCACTCTGGAAAACAGGATTAGAATGCAAGACGACCTTGACAAATTAGAGAATTGATTTGAAATCAACAAGATGAAATTCTATAAAGACAAGTGCAAACAACTACACTTAGGAAATAAAATAAAATGCACAACTACAAAATGGGGACTAATTGGGTGGATGGTGGTATTGCTGAAAATGATCCTAGGGGTTACAGTGGATCACAAATTGAATATGAGTCAACAGTGTAATGCAGTTGCTAAAAAGGCTAATATAATTCTGGGGCATATTAAAAGGAGTGTTGTATGTAAGATGCAGAAGGTAATTGTCCCACTGTACTCAGCAGTGGTGAGGCCTCAGCTCTGAGTACTGTGTCCAACTGTGGGCACCACAGGTTTGGAACGATGCGATGTGGTGGACTCCCCATACTAGCCCTGCAAAAGCTGAATTAGGCCCGGTGGGCCCATTCAGCTAATTATGCTGCAATCAGGGGAGATTTAGGTTGGAGGCAGCAAGTTAAGGACAGGCTCACCTATGCAGGAACAGGCAGGGCCTGTATAAAGCCAGGTAGCTGGTTGCAGAGAGGGCTGCTGCTGCTTTTAAAGGCTGCAGGGTAGTAGGCTGCAGTCACTCCCCGAATGGAGGGAGTTGGAGGTTAGCAAATCTAGAGAAGCCAGATATGTAGAAAGAAACCCACAGAAACAGCAGCAAGGAGTTGTACTGTGCAGAGACCTTGGCTGCTTGTTATAGGGTCCCTGGGCTGGAACCCAGTGTAGAGGGTGGGCCTGGGTTCACCTACCACCCACTGGGGAGTGGCAAAAGCATGGGAGATGCCAGCCAGGCAGCAGGTCTGGAAAGACTGTGAATTCACTGGAAGGGGAGGACTTTAGTGACCTGGCTGGAGGGCCAAGCCACAGAGAGGAAGCTGCAGACCCGGGAGTGAGTGGGGCAGCAGAGTGAGACAAGACGGGAGAAGACAACACCAGAGGGCAACTGCAAGAGAGCTAATGGCCAGGATGGCCAGCAGGGGACACTGCTCGCGGTGAGTGGACTCTGACATGGATAAATTGGAGAGAGTTTAGAACACAGCAACAACAGTGATAAAAGGTTTAGAAAACCTGACCTCTGAGGAAAGGTTAAAAAAAAATTGGCATGTTTAGTCTTTTGAAAAGGAGACTGAGGGGAACCGTTTAAGTCTTCAAATATGTTAAGGACTGTTATAAAGAGGACAGGTGGTCAAATTTTCTTCATGTCCACTGAAGATAGAACAAGAAGTAATGGGCCAAATCTGCAATAAGGGAGATTTAGGTTAGATATTAGGGGAAAATTAACTATGTAGGTAATTAAGCTCTGGGACAGGCTTCCATGAAGGTTGTGGAAACCCATCACTGGAGGCTTTTAAGAATAGGTTGGAGGTGTAGGTTTACTTGGTCCTGCCTTAGAGCAAGGGGTTGAACTAGGTGACCTCTTGAGGTCCCTTCCAGCCCTACATTTTTATGATTGTATGACCAAGGAGGAAAGGAATCTTTCACAGACATTGCTGCATCCTCCTTTCTTTCTTGGTAGGTTAGTAGTAAATTGTGGGATCTGGTCTGGGGTCCACACTGCCACTCAATGATTGCAGCCATCTGACTCATTGCTAGAAGGTTGGGTCCCATATTTTCTTCAACTACTAGACAGTCTTTTTTGTTTATTGCGCCTGTCTGCTCAACTAGCTTCTCTCCCTGCCCCCTTTCAGCTCCATCTGTCTGCTCCAGGTGGCAGCTCATCTGGATGATACTGTACCATCAGTATCACTGCTCTTGCCATCAGCGGTGGTACTTATACACAGCTTCTGTTGAATGTGTTTCAGATTAATTTTCCTGGGTTCTGGAAGGCACCCAGTTAAGATGCATAATCTGTGGGATGTCTGGCTCTGTCTATCTACTCGAGCGCCCAGCAGTAATATATGGCACTATTGAACATGATAGAGCTTTGTAAACTGTATTCCAAAATGCTTTACAAAGTGAAATAATGGTGACATAAGAACGGATGAAGAAATACATCTGGCTGAATTCAGCCCAGGTGTTACCATTTATAACTCTATTGGTTTGGGCTGAAACTAGTCCAGGCAGAAGAATATGGCAAGGGAGAATAGTAATCAGAGGACACTTTAAATGGTGCCCAAGAGGTGTCGTGATACAGAAAGAGGCTGTTCCAGATAGTAGGATCTGCCAACGAGCAAGACCTTGCATCCACAATGGCCAGACACTGTGAAGAGACAGAAGCAAGGCCACTAGTTTGACAAGTAGGTTGATTAGCCAAATTCCCAGCTTGCCTGGGAATAAGCCAATTTATCCCTCCCCTACCTTGACACGTAGCTTCCCTTGAAGCCCTTTTGCCCACAAGATCCCCACTCTCAGGGGACTCTGTGTCACCTTCTCATACAGTTTCAACAATGCACGTGGTCTCTTGAGCTATCACTAGTTCCTTCTTCCTAGGACAGGAACAAAGTCCTGCTCTGATAGCTCCCTCCTGCCCATGATTGCAATGCCAGGACTGATGCAGAGATCCCCTTCAGACACTCAGCAAGCACTGCTGAAGCTTGACTAACCTGCAAGAGGATGTCTATATTTTCCTCACTGAGGCCAGCCTCTGTCCCTCCTCTTCCATATGCTTGGTTACTCTTGCTTCCCCTTGCTGGGACGTCCTCCGCTTTCCCTCTCTTTAGATACCTGCCCCCACAGAACAGTTGAGGAAATGTAACCCCTCACACTCCATTCACCTCAGCTGCCCTCAGGGCGGCTGCTGCTCACCATCACCTGAGGCCATGTCTATACTACAAATTTTGGCAAACACAAATTACATCCGTGTACTGTGGCTGAATTTAGTATATCACTTGTGCACGTGCATTCTTGGCTCCTTGCGTCAGGACTGTGCGTACTCACCAGGAATGCGGGTCAATACACCACGTGGTGTTCCATGGGTTGATGTCCCAGTGTACAGCTCGACACCATCCAGCGCATTGTCTTTTGGGACGTTTTGGCAATGCATGGTGGGGCAAAAATGAGTCGCGTAAGGATGACTGGAAGCAAGGGTTCAATTTCCCAGCGTGGAACTTTATCCATCCCATAAAGTTATCTATATCCCATAAATTGTTGTGGCTTTTTAAAAAAAAATCCCATGGATCTGTGCAGCACTCCATTCTTTCCCCCATCTCTGACAGACGTGCAGAACCTGCACAGCTCTGCAGTCTAGTCATAAGCGTTGCAAGCACAGGACACACGATTGTCTGGTACTTGCAGAGCCACAAGAAGAACCATGTTGGGGGGGGGAATGTGATGATTTCATGGAGGACAGATTGCTGTGGGACGTAGCGAAAACCAATTCAAAGTTGTTGATGGCATTCATGGAGCAACTGTGGAGGTGCAGTGCTGTTTCTGGGCCTGAGAAATGAGCACTGACTGGTGGGATCGCATCGTAAAGCAGGTTTGGGAAGATGAGCATTGGCTGAAGAACTTTCGAGTGCGCAAGGCCACGTTCTTGGATTTGTGTGCCAACCTCGTCCCAGCCCTCCAGTGCAGGGACACCAAAATGAGAGCTGCACTGAAAGTGGAGAAGCCGAGTGGCTATTGAAGTCTGAAAGCTTGAACACCGGATTTCTAGAGGTCAGAGGTAAATCTTTTTGGAGTTGGAAAATCCACTGTGGGAGCCATTGTCATGCAAGTGTCCAGGGCCATTAATTGTCTCCTGCTACGCAGGACTGTGACTGTCAGTAGCGTGCAGAACACAGTGGATGGATTTGCAGCAATGGGGTTCCCGAACTGCAGTGGAGTGAGAGACAGCATGCACATCCCTATTTTGGCACTGGCCCACCTTGCCCCCAAGTACATCAACAGAAAGGGCTGTGTTTCCATGGTTCTGCAATTGTTGGTGGATCACCAGGGACAGTCCACTGCTATCAGTGTTGGCTGGTCAGGTAAGGTGCATGATGATTACAGCTTTAAAAACACAGGGCTGTTCAGAAAGCTGCAAGCAGAGACTGACTTTCCAAACCAGTGGATTACCATTGGGAATGTTGAAATGCCAATAGAGATCCTGGGGGACCCAGCCTATCCCTTGCTCCCTTTGCTCATGAAGCCGTACACTGGCCACCTGGACAGCACCAAGGAGAGATTCCACTACAGGCTCAGCAGGCGCAGAATGACAATTGAATGTGCCTTTGGTCATTTGAAGGGATGATGGCATTGTTTACTCACAAGACTGGATCTCTGTGACTAAAATATCCCAATGGTTATAGTTGCCTGCTGTGTCCTGCATAATATCCATGAAACACAGGGAAAAGTTGCTACTTGGGTGGAGGACGGAGGTGGAGGCACTGTCTGCTGAGTTTGACAGCCAGATATAAGGGCTATTAGAAGAGCTCAACACGGAGTTATATGTCTCAGGGAGGCCTTGGAAGAGCACTTTAACCGTGAGCAAGAACGTGTTGTGGTGGACTGTGTTCTACCTGTTCCTGCTGTTTGGGGGCCTGTTGGGAATTGTGCAGTGCTTAGTGTACAGCTATGAATATAACACTGTCAAAAGGCATCTATTAATTTTGTGGTGCCTGCTGTACATTTATGATTATTACACCGTGTTGTCACTGATCCTATGAGTTGTGTCATACTGTGCAATATCAAGTAAGTGGGTGCTTTCAGTACTGCTAGGCATTCTGCAGCATATGTTGGGAACTAATAAAAATGAATTATTTTCCAAATAATAGAATTTTAATGAGAAACAAAACCAGTGCAAAAAAAATCTCTGCAATTTAAAAGCAAATGCTTAAAAAAATTAATAAATTAACGGAACAGAACTTAACAAGGGTAAAGAACATTCATGACTGTTTTGGCTACATATACAGCAACCGTGTCTCCCACAGATCAGTGTATGTGTATCTGGTGTTGTCCTTAATATCACGAGAGTGGAGTGGTGGGGTAGGAATGTGGCCCCTGATGCCATATGAAATGTTGAGGGGAGGAGAGTGCATGGAGGTGCTGTAATGGAGTTCTCTGTGGACTGCAAAGGGAGATGAGCCTGTGATTGTTGAACCTGTTGGTCCACAAGAGTCTGCAGCAACTGTTTGCTGCTGGAGAAGCCCCATTATGTCCTGGTGCATCTCTCTCTTCTTTTCTTTTCTGGCTGGGATTTCTGGGCTTTTCGCAAGGCGCTGCTGCTGGTCCCTATTGTACCCTTTCTCCTGTATCCCCCAGGCAATCTGCTCATAGATGTCCACATTTCTACAGCTAGTCCATAGCTGTGCCTGCACAGCCTCTTCTCCCCACCCTCCCAGGAGAGCCAATATCTCCTTTCTACTCCAGGTCAGAGCATATCTGGGGCATGTAGTCAGCATGGTGGGCTGGGCAGTTGCACACAAAAAAGGAGAGCTGCTAGAGGTGTGCTCCCCAGGCTGAACAATCAGGAAAAGTGTTTTTTAAAAATTGCTTGGTTTTAAAATGGGGGAGGCTGGACTTCCAGTCTCCGTGACCTCTGGGCAATGGAGTTCACAACTGGGGACAGAGTGGTCAGTGTTGGGCATTGTGGGACAGCTACTGGAGGACTGCTAGGGTCAACATAAGTAACACAGTGTCTGCACTCGCACTGCGTCGACCTCAGTACATCGACCATGGCTCAACGCCACTCGGGGAGATGGTGTTACTGTGTCACCACAACGGGATGCTTACATCAATAGGAGACCAATTTAAGTGTAGATACATTCACAACTAAGTCAACGCAAGGCGGTTTATATTGACCTAACTTTGTAATGTAGATCAGACCTGAGTCTCATTCTTTCTAACAAAACCTTCAGCCATCAATATTCCTTCTGCATCCTAAAACAGACCTTATCCCCCACGGTTCATGTCCCTTCTTGCTATACCTGTTCACACTTGGCTCTACAAAGCAGGTGGTCTCTTTTACCCTAGCTACATCATTGCCTGCTTCCATTGGAAGTCACACTCCTTCCCGTGTTCTTTGATTTCTTGATGATGCTTGTCTCTGGCTTAGCTGTATTTTCAGTCAGTCACCCTTGCTCAGATGTTCTGTGTGTATGCCTGCCTCCAGCAGGTCAGCCAGCTGCTTTCCTGAATACAGTCAGAGTGATTTTATTTTACTACTGACTCCTACATTCCTCCCCTCTTCTACCCCCTCAAACCTCAGCAAACTTTTGTAGTGTTTCTTTCACTCACTTTCAGCTCTCTCCGAAATCATGGGGTGAAAATCACAGAACACTGTGTATATCTCCTCTGCTCCTCTGGCACTTGTCTGTTTGCAGCCTCCATAGGGCTGCAAGACAAATGTCGGTGCAAGGAGGTTGACCATGCTCAGCACAGCCTCGTGGCATTCCCAAGCAAGGCTGTGCTCTTGCTGCACTCAGTGGTTTTCAAAGTTTGGGTCATGACCCAGTACTGAGTCACAGAATGCAAGGCACTGGGTCGCCTTGCTCAGCACTAGGGACCCTGGCGACCGGCCAGTAAAAATTAGTAGCCCCTACCGGTTCTGACACCACACTGTGTCCCGGAAGCGGCCAGCAGCCGGTCTGGCTCATAGTTAGAGGGCCACAAGGCTCCACACGCTGCCTCCGCCCCGAGCGCTGGCTACACCCCCCCAAGCTCCCTAGAGCTGGCCAATGGGAGCTTGAGGGGTGTGGGTAGCTGCGGGCGAGAGCCGGGTGGAGCCATTTGCATGCCTCCGCCTACGAGCTGGACCTACTGCTGGCTGCTTCCGGGGTGCAGCACGGTCTGCGGTGCCAGGACAGGCGGGAAGCCTGCCTCTGAACCCTGGCTGCGCCGCTGACCGGGAGCTGCTGGAGGTTAGCCTGCACCCCAACCCGCACCCCAATCCCTCGCCCCAGCCCTGAGCTCCCCCCAAACCCAGAGCCCCTTCCTGCACCCCAAACCCCTCATCCCTGGCCCCACCCCAGAGCCCTCACCCCCAGCCCAGCGCCCGCACCCCAACACCCTCCCCCAGCCCTGAGCCCCCTCCCACATCCCAAACCCCTCATCCCCTGCTCCATTGGGTTACGGGCATCAACAGTTTGCTTCAACTGGGTCGCCAGAATAAAAAGCTTGAAAACCATTGGCTGGACTGTTACCTCGTCACTCCCATAGTCTGATCAATAGAGCAAGTTTCTATTCCACACCATCACAAGCGGAATTTTGGAATCCTTTGCCACCTGCCTGTGCAGGTTTGCCTGCAGAGGCTGCTCTCTGGCTGCTGACTGAGTAAGTTGGGGGAAGGAGGGTGGCACGTGGAAGGATTAAATTCATTATAATAAATAAATCAGGTGGAATTAGCTCTCAGCAGAAAGCAGCAGCTGGCTTCTGCAATGTTGTGACAGGCTCCGCCAATTATGCAATGCAAATAAAATCCATCTGACTTCCACCAGCTCCTGGGCCATGACAGGCCCAGAAAGCCTGTTTGGCAACTTCCTTTGATCTTGTCCTGCAGATCTGCCCTCCCCTGGAGTGCGTGAGAACCAGTTGCCTCTGTAGAAGAGCAGCCGTTCTTAAAGTCTGTTCTGTATCAAAGCTGAAATCTCCGAGACCTTCCAGACTCTCCCCTGCACACAAACACACACCCCATGAAGGCCCACACAGGGGAGGGAGAGGAACTTTGCTCGCTTTGCCCTCATTAATACAGTGCACTATTGATTTAGCTAGTAGCTATGCTTCCTTTATTTTTTTAAGCTTAGAGCAGCAAAATGAGGCCACGATACCAACACCATGGCATCCACCCTAATTACCCAGCAAGGTTAATTTGTTGAGGCTGTGCGGGTATGAGTGCTCGAAAGATTGATTCCTTTGTATTATATTAGCTCGGGGAGGGTGATGAGTTTCATATGTGCATGGGGGAGGGGGCACAATTAGGAGGAACTCCTTTGCTGTGGTAGCATAGGCAGGTCAAGGTTATGCTGAAATAAAATGAAAGCTGAGGCACGAAGTGTAATACCCTATAAAAGAGACCAAGGTGGATCAGGATGAAAGATCTTAAGGTGGAGACCAGTCCATTGCATTCAGGTGGCAATGGGCTTGTTGAGCATTCTACCTTGACAATGGGATGTAGGGGGAATGGAGATGTATATGTTTGTAAAGGAGATTTCAGCTGAACTTGCTTGATTAGAGTGAGTCTGTAGGTGGAGGGTTAGAGGGGTTATTTTCCAGCACTGAGAGCTGTAATGTCCATCCCTTTAAGGAGAACAAAGGAAGAAGGATAGGAAGCTGCAGATTGTCAACATGAGAATTTGACTGGTACACAGCATCTGCTGGATAATGGCATGTGTCTATATTAGAGCTGGTCAAAGTTGTGATTCTGATGCATATTCATTATTAAACTAGACTTTTTTTCCTGATTTTTTTTTTTAACCACCTTCATTATTTGTACATATTTCCCAAATACTTTGGATGGATAATGTCTCATATTCCATGTTGTCCGCCAACTGCTCACTTTTGCTCTTCACTGGTCTTTTATTTGCATAGTGTACTTGGTCAGTTGAGTCACTTGGGTTTTTTTTCTGCTACCTGATTGGATGCTGATGCATTTTAAACAGGAAAATAGTGAATAATTAATGGCACATTTCCTTTCGGCGTGAATTTCTAGATAAATTAATGATTTGTGGTCAACGTTCAGGATTTGCTGATATTTTCACCAACACCTTTTGATTGTATGAAGGGGCCATGCTAGCTTAAGATAACACAAAAAGAAGAACAGGAGGACTTGTGGCACCTTAGAGACTAACAAATTTATTAGAGCATAAGCTTTCGTGGACTATAGCCCACTTCTTCGGATGCATATAGAATGGAACAAAAATTGAGGAGATATATATACACACATACAGAGAGCATAAACAGGTGGGAGTTGTCTTACCACCTCTGAGAGGCCAATTAATTAAGAGAAAAAAACTTTTGAAGTGATAATCAAGCTAGCCCAGCACAGACAGACAGTTAGATAACAAGTGTGAGAATACTTACAAGGGGAGATAGATTTCAATGTTTGTAATGGCCCAACCATTCCCAGTCCTTATTTAAACCGGAGTTGATTGTGTCTAGTTTGCATATCAATTCTAGCTCAGCAGTTTCTCGTTGGAGTCTGTTTTTGAAGTTTTTCTGTTGTAATATAGCCACCCGCAGGTCTGTCACTGAATGACCAGACAGGTTAAAGTGTTCTCCCACTGGTTTTTGAGTATTTTGATTCCTGATGTCAGATTTGTGTCCATTAATTCTTTTGCGTAGAGACTGTCCGGTTTGGCCAATGTACATGGCAGAGGGGCATTGCTGGCACATGATGGCATATATCACATTGGTAGATGTGCAGGTGAACGAGCCCCTGATGGTATGGCTGATGTGATTAGGTCCTATGATGATAACACAGTATCATGAAATTGTTCCATGAGCATTGAGTCTATTGGATTGTATGTACGCTGATTTTTTTTTCTTTTTTAGAACCCATGCGTCAAATGTCCATGCGATAGTATAGGAGAAAAAGGTACATACCACAGCCTATTGAACCACATTTCCTTCCTGCATGACTTTCCAGATAAGTAATTATTTGTGCTAAACATTCAGGATTTGCTAATATTTTTACCAGCACCTTGTGATTGTCTGAATCCTTGTGGGACAATTTAATATTAAGCTGTTATAATTAAGCAGGCATGGCCCCTTTACTATATATAAGAGGTTAATTTCATGATAGAGAGCTAGAAAATATACCTTGAGGGGAAACTTACCAGTCCCCTAACAAAGTAGGGAAAAGATGAAGAATGCAGAGAGACTCTGAATAATTCAGATATTGCGAGGTGGCAATCCTAAATGCACTGGTATAGTGGAGTCAGGAGATTAGGTGATCTGAGAAGGACCATGCCACAGTGCAGTGTATTTCCTAGAAGTAATCAGGCAGGCATGTAAATCACACAATAATCTCTCCTTGAAGTAGGACAATCCCTGTCCTTGCCAGATCAGACACATGTGCATCAGCTGACTGACAACATGGCAGGTCATGCTCCAAAGGCATTACTTAGCGAGCGACAATGTGGGGCTGGGTTATATCAATGTGGGACCATGTAGGGTTACATCATCTTGACCTTTGTTCTGGTCAGAACTCAAGAGCTAAGTGGGGGTGAGTAGGTGAATCTGTGAGCCTTCCAAGGAAAATGTGTGGGTGCTGCAGGAAGTTGTCGGTGATTCAGCATGTGTCAGTCTTCCCTTTGAATAATTTCCCAGCATGGTATTAGTGGTAGGGTTGCGAGGTGTCTGGTTTTCTACCAGAACGCCCAGTCGAAAAGGGATCCTGGTAGTTACAGTCAGCATTGCCCCAGCCCTGAGCCCCCTCCTGGATCCTGCACCCCAACACCCTGCCCAGAGCCCCCTTCTGCACCCCAAAACTCTCATCCCTGGCCCCACCCCAGAGCCCGCACCCCCAGCCGAGCCCTCACACCCTCCCACACTCCAGCTCCCTGCCCCAGCCCAGTGACAGTGAGTGAGGGTGGGGGAGAGCAAGTGATGGTGAGAGAGGGGATGGAGTGAGCGGAGGGTGGGGTCTCAGAGAATGGGTGGGGGCAGGACTAATAGAAGGGGTGGAGCAGGGGCAGGGCCTTGGGGAAGGGCAGGGCTGGGGTGTTCGGTTTTGTGTGATTAGAAAGTTGGACACCCTAATTAGTGGGCCATGGGCTGCTGGAATTGCTGTCTGTCAAGGGAGACATAAAGCTGACGTGCTGCGCACTTCTCGTAAGAGTATAGGGACTAGGGCAAATTCCAATCTTGCATAATTACATTCTGCCTCCTGAAACTTCCCCTTCGGTTTCAACTAGATATGGGATTTTTCTTCACAATCAGAGGCGCCCAGGATCACAGGTGTACCGGCTGTACCGGACACCCTGAATAGACACTTAGTTTGAGTTTGGTCACACCCAGCACTTTGAGTGATACTGACTAATGAAGTGAATGCAGAATTAACCTTCCCCCTGGAATTGCCGAGTACCCTGAGGAGCCCATGGTGCTTGATTCCGTGGAGGACACCGACCAGACACAGGTACTACTAGAGGGGGAGATCGGAAGTAGCCCGGGGGCAGCCGACCCTAGTCTGGCTGCGGCACACCCAGAGCCGATGTCAGTGTGTTGCGGCCAGGATCCCCACTGACACAGCATCAGGCTGACTGCCGCTGTTAGGGCCCCGGCCTGGGACGCAGTGGAGTGGGCGGGCCTGCGTCCCCCCGCCACTCCACTTACGGGTGGCAGTCTCTCCCTCATCCCAGATGCCAGAACCGGGAGTCTGGGTTCTTGTTCCTGAACTGTTTGCTCAGCCCCTGCCTGAGGGTCTGAGCTCCAGATTGTGTGTTGGCCGCCCTGACCCAGGGTCTGGGGCCTGATATTGAACTATTTGCTCAGCCCCTGCCTGGGCCCTGAGCTCTAGACTGTTTGTTTACCGCCCCACCCTGACTCAGGGCCCGGGCTTGTTCTGGAACTATTTGCTCAGCCCCTGCCTGAGGGCCTGAGCCCTTCACTGTTTCCTGCCTCACCCGGCTAGTTCTTTGACTCAGCGGACCTCAGTAATGACGCTGCCTGGCTCCCAGCCGCCCCAGAGCGGGGCGACCCTAACAAAAACCCTCTACATACAGGATTCAGTGTCTGCACAGGAAGTGCCCCACTTGCAGTAGTGAAGGCTCAATACAGCCTGAGTCAGATAGAGGATAGGAAGAAAAGTGATTATGCTCAAGAGGTTTAGAGGCATTTGGGGGAGGAATTTGAGCAGGGTGAATGTGCGGGTTGTGGCTATAATTGCTAAAAGTTCTGCATTGTAAAAAAAAAAAAAAAAAAGAACAGAACAAAATAAAAACTATTTTTGAAAAGTCTGTTTAAAGAAATGTACTTCTGCAGAAGAACCGCGTGCACAGGGTGCTTCAGAGAGGTGAACCAGAGAAACTTGCTCTTTCGGATTGGCTTAGGAAGGCTGGGAAAGGAATGTAAAGGAAACAAACAGCACTGCAGTAGCTAAAGCAAATTCAACCTGCTTGAGCTCCACTCAGAGCTAGAGTGACCATATTTCACAAAGGGAAAATGGGACACCACATGGGACTAGCCCGAGCCCACCTACCCTGCACGGGGCTGCCCAAGACACTGGTCCTAGTCCTGCCATGCCCCCCGCTCATTTCTCCGCACACTTTTTTGACAAAAGTGGGCATTTGTCCTGTTTGCTTCTGCTAAAGGAAGCAATGTCCCCTTAGCCGAGCCACTGGTAGCAAGGAAAAGCTTTTGCTAACACGTAGGATGCCAGCCTTGGGCTAGCCTTATGAAGGGGGGGTGGACTGCTCTGGAAATGGCTCTTAAGAAGCCAAGGGAATCTCTCCCAGGCTGCGCCAAGGAATCAGTCCTGACTGAGAACTCTCAGGAGTGGAAGCATACAGGGCACATGCTGCCCGTAACCCTCCCCATTCCCCAGCTCACAACAAGATGTGACAGAAGCAAGGTGGAATGCTGGGAGCCCTTGGAAGCAAAGGCATCTCCTAAAGCTTAGTGGTATTTGTGGTGCAGGAAAAAGAGAGATGATTTTTCCATGTGTTTTAAATATAGAAGGCACGTTTTAGCAGATTTAAAAAAAGGGAGGGGGAGTAGAGAAATGATTAGCATGGGAGAGCACTAGAGTGGGGAGAGTGAACAGAAAGACACGGAAGGTAAAGAGAGGGTGTGTGTGTGTGTGTGTGTGTGTGTGTGTGTGTGTGTGTGTGTGTGTGTGTGTGTGTGTGTGTGAGCAATGACAGAATCAAACCTGAAGCTGACATTTTATTTTATTTTATTTTTCCCTTTGACCCCTGGAGAATACACAAATAAAATCAATTAATGGGCCTTGAAGAAGAATCACTTTAAACTGTTCAATTAAACTCTGCAATGCAGAGAACAGAAGGGAGAGGGGGGGAAAAACAATAAATACGTCTTAAAAAATGGACTTGTCTAAGGCGCCTGGGCCCCGACATGCACCATTACTGACGGATCGAATCACACTTCCATTAACACCATAATCTTATAGACTCCACAGGCCGTAAAAAAAGGATTTACTTTAATCAGGTTTGGTTAGGGCTGAATTTGAAAAGTGCTACAAGTAAAATAAAACACAACCTCGTCCCCCCTTTGATTTTCTTTCTCTCACTCCAGCTCTCTAATTTACAATTTGCCACCCGCCAATGGTTCATTTCAAATGTCTGGGATCCACTGGTGTATGTCATGCTCTCTCCCTTATTGTGGCGGAAATTATTAGGAAGAGCATAGACCTTCCCCCCCCCCCCCCTCATTCCCCCTGATCAAATAGCTGAGGCCTTTGTTTCCTTTCAGGCATTCTCTATAAGCACTTCTAGATCTTCCTTGCTTTCCTCATCCACTCTTGGCTGCCATATTGGTAATGTTCGTTCACCCACAATGTGAGCGGGCTGGGGGAGAGAGCCTGTAGTTTCCCAGGCACGATTAATGGCCATTAAGGAGACTGGGAAGTCGATAAATCTACAAGGTGTCAGAATAATCTTTTCTCAGTTTTTTCTTCTTCATACTTCAGCTTGTCTAATTTATCACATAGTGCCAACTCAATATATGATTCTTTTCTCCCCCTCCCACCTTCCCATGTCTGCTGCAAATCCAACACATGCTGTATTTAAAGGAGAAAATCAACAAGTGTGGATTTTCTTCTGCTTGTTCCCCCTGTCAAACTCACATTGTTATCCCTAGAGTAAAAATGTGTCCTGTTTCTCTCTATGTGGAGAGGCTTTTTACTGAGAGAGGTGCTGATAAGGGCAGTAGTTGTGTTTTTATTTGCCTAACTTTATATGTGGCCTGCTACTCCCTAATGAGCTACAGTGTACTTTCCTTGATGTCACCATTTCTGTCCACTGCAGAGCCACTTCAGATGATGCTGGCAAACGTGCAGTACCCCACGTCGCAGTGCTCACCCCTCCAGAGAGGGGTTGTAATGCTCAAGTGAGCTTTTCTTGGCTGAGGTGTGGCGTAATTGCTGTTTTCATTCTGAGGGCTCTGTGATGATATTGCAGTTCCCTTGAGGGCTCATGTTAACTCATCTGGTTCCTTGGCTTTAGTTGAGGAAATCCCTCAATACACGTGTGCACACACACACATGGGCTGGACCTATTGTGTTTTGCCTTCCTATGAAGCTTTTGTGGCACAGTAGTTTGGGGCAGGTAGGGGAGGAAAGAAAGATCACACACAGATTCTTGGCCTTATTATGGAAGACCCAGTAGAACAGCCAGCTCTGCTTACCTGAGCTGAGATGGGGAGAAAGCTGAGTCTTTGATTCACTCCTTTAGGGGAAAGTCAGTATTGGAGAGCAGTGGATCCCGAGTATAATCCCATCACTGCTGTGTATGTATGATGGTGTTCAAGAAAAGGGTGAAAGGATAAATTATCTGCAGAAGGGATCTTGTGGGAGTGTCTTTTCCCCCATGTTGTATAAAGATTGGCACGAGCTGCAAAATTTGCATGAGGATCTGAATATCCCCAAAGTTAAAGGGTGTTTGGCTCCTAGGCCTTTCTCTAGAGTTTTGTAATGCTTCCTGCACTCTCACAGCATTCTCTAAAAAATCATAGTGGTTTGTGCACCTTCCAATATAGCCACTGAACTGTGAAAAATATACTGGAAGGTTATATAGCAACATAAGTCAGGTGCATCAACTGGACTGGCCTGAAGAAATCAACCCTGCAACTCCTCTGGTATACAGCATAAAGAACAGAGAATGCACTGGGTACTGCCTCCTTCTATTTCACTTCTTGCCTGTCTCTCACCCTTGGCTTCTCCTCCACCGACCTTCATCCTCCAGGTCTGGGGATCCGAGTTGCTGTGCTGAAAAAAGGTTAGGAGCAATTCCCTCAGGAAGACAACTACTTGTCTTGACTCATCCGCTCCCTCCTCAGACACACTTCTAATCATGGAGTGGGAGCTTACAGCACAGAAATTACACTGAAATCTCCCCCAACCCCACAGAAAAGCCCCTGAGGGAGACTGGACACAGGAGCCAGATAGTGAATTCCTTGCTCACCTTGGTCAGCACTTACATGCGTAGTCTCATTGGCCTCGGTGAGATTACATTTAGGAATAAAATACTCACCAGTATGAATAAGGGTTTTCAAGTGATGCCAGAGCAAGCAAGAAGTGGAGTGAGGGGCTGCACATGGTGGGGCGGGGAGCAGAAAACAGGGAAATGGGTAGGGAAGACAGAAAGGGGTTCTGGCCAAAAAATGATGGGGAGAGATGCAGGGAAGGAAAGTGATAGAGGAAGAGGAAAGAGTGTGGGGAAGAGGAGGGGGTTACAAAAGAAGAATTTGACTGAGAAAAGGAGGGGATGAGGGGGAGATGGATGAGGTAATTAGGTGGGAAGCGTGTGTGAGAGTGTGGGAGAGATGGAGGGAAAAGAAAAGAGGCTGACTGAGGATTTGGTCATGGCAACACAAGGCTAATGCTAAAAACAGATAATAAGGAAAGGCAAAGAGAGAAAAAACCCATAAAATTCACTTGAAAAACTCTCCAAGTTTAAAAGCTCCCCAGAGGCTGTGTAATAGAAAAGGGCTTTTAAGTGCTATTTCTATTTTTTCTGGGTTTTTTTCCTTTGGGGATGTCTCAGAGGGATGATTTATTGTCTAATGTATTTAAAGTGACATGGCCAATTTTGAAGAACTTGCCGCAGCAGTGCCAGCGGCACATTTCGTGGCACTGAGGAATGCACCCTCTGTCTTTCGCTCCCTGACACAGAGCGACTGCTGCGCTCTGCTGCCAAAGCAGTGGGGGACGGGAAAGCAGGCATCAGGCCATGTCATCAGGGAAAACGTTCTCTCATACATACCTGGCCTCACCAGAGTGGGGGAAAGGAAGAAAGACAGGGGAGAGGTTAGAATATGGCATAGATTTTCTATAGCCACCTGGCATCTGTTTGCAGCTTTGTAGAGGACAAGAACCAGAGCTGGATTTCTGTGTTCGCCTGCTGCGTTGGCATCTTTTAGATGGACTGTTCCGGTGGGTGCTGAAGGTCCTCTCCACTGCTGCCACCTGTCTGAGGCAGTGTGTGTTTTTTGCATTCTAACTGATGTTGTTGCCACTGACCTCTGTTGAAACATAAGACCTTTCTTGTGCCTCGGCCATTCTAGTTGGGAAACTGGGTGGAAAGCAGGAACCTTGCTACTGTCTGTTCTAGCCAGGCCCCCTACAGCTATTTCAACCAGTGGAGCTTCCCCCATTTCCCTGGCAGGGTTGTTCCATAGTGTAATAGGTCTCATTACTGGGGATTTTTTTCTGATATTCAGCTGTTGTCTGCCTTTGCTCAGTTTCATTCCGTTACACTTAATTATACCCCTTTATGCAATTCCTTTACTTCCTCTGTATTCACACACTTGTAGATGGGTAGTCGTACCTCTCTTAGTTGTCGCTTCGCCAAGCAATACATATTTAATTATTTTAATCTCTCCTCATATGTCAGCCCTTCCAGATCTGTAATCACTTTTTGCTGCTCTTCTCTGAATTCCCCCTGCTCATCAATGTCTTTTTGGAAACGCGCATTGCCCAAATGAAGGCAGTATTCCAGATGCAGTCTCGCCAGATCTGTATAGAGGGGCAGCACCTCCGTTTTGTGACATGAGGTCACTGCATTTAAGCCCAGCATTATATTATCTTTCCTTTCTTTCTCCTTTTTGCTGATGTACAGAACTGCAAACCTGGAACTAATTTTGCTGTCCACTACCTCCCACAGGTCTTTTTTAACTATTACTGGTTTCTAAATCTCTCTCCCCCATTGACGACACTGTTTCCATATATTTTTTCCCAGATATATTAATTTGCATTACTTTAAACTGATTTTTTTTGTTTTTTTCCCCCCTCCTGCTCCTGTTTCTAACCTTTCTAGGTCTCTGTATTTTTCTGTCCACAGCAGTGTATAAAGGAAGAAACTATTCAGGCTTCTTTATTCTTTTTTGGTACCGAGTTCCTTCATTCTCCCCCATGCACATGCACCCCAAGAGCACAAGAACCCAACAGCCGGCCAGCACCAGCTAGTCTCTCTAAAAGCCAAAGTCAGAGTCTCCTCTGACCTGACCAGTAGCAGCCACCCCGTGCTCTGCTCCGCTACGTTAATGCTGAGCACGTGGGACTGCTTTGCATGTTCTAAGCACCGCATGATGCTTCCTCCCATAATCAGTCTGAGCATCACTGCTTCCCCCAATCGCTCCCTGCACTTAATTGACCAATAGAGCTAGACATATGGAGGATTGTATCACAAAGCCAAATCAGCAGTTGTCAGAGGAGATTAATTCAAACAGGAAGCAGCAAAACACTTGTTTTTTTTCCCTCCAGCTTTGATGAAAGAAATGATTATTAATATCCCAAGCTGTGCACTCAGGCAGATGCCAGGGACTTCGGTGCACTCTCTCTACCCAAGTCCCTTTCCCCATTGGATTCCTACTGGCTTCTCAGGGGTTTGAGTGATGTGGGGAGGGCTAGTATGAGAGAGCCTCCCTCAGCCAGGCTATACATTATGAGATGTGGTGGGGTGTGGGCTCTGGGGCAGATCCACAAGGTGTATCACAGCTGCAACCTGATGTTACTTTGTTATTTGCATTACAGCACTGCTTAGGTATCCTAATAAAGTATAGGGCCCCATTGTGCTTGTGTATGATGGCAGAATAAGAAACAACCTTTTCCCCTAGGGACTTGCAGTCTAAATAGACGAGACAGACAAAGGGTCGGAGCTAGGAAGCATCATTTCCCCATTTTACAGATGGGGAATTGAAGCACAGAGAGATTACTTGCCCAAAGTCACACAGGAATTCTGCGACAGAGAGGGGAATTGAAACCAGCCCAATGTATTAACCACAAAACAATCGATCATCTCGGGAGGAAGTGGACAGACTCACCTGTGGTTTCATGGTGATATTTGTTCCACAACATCATGATGTTCTGAGGTGACGTTTGTGTTGCAACATCACAACTCCTCTTGCCATATTGATGTGGCTTTGTAAGTGCTGTGAGCAGCATCCCAAGATGATGCCAGTGTCATGATGCTGTGACTTGTCTCAATGACCAGTTCTAAAAGTACCAATCCCACACTCAGAAGAGATCAGCTGTTGGATTTATGGGGTTTCTTAGGACTGAGGCAGTTCACAATATTTCATTTCAGGATATGTGCCTCTGAAAGATTTCTGGAGGCTAGGAATCTAAACTTCTGACTCCTTATCTAAAGCTATCAACATGTGCATCTTGCTAATTGATAGGACTGACTGTCCTGGCATCTAATGACAGGGTGCCAGATGGATTTCTGTGGGTGGAAGATGGTCAGGATACTGAAGGGAGAGAGGTAAGAAGCAAGCCCAGTACTTGTCCATTTTGGGCTTTCTTGCACATTTCACTGATATACTTGGCACTGACCACTATCATATTCAAGACCCATCTACTATGGGTATTCCTATGTTCTCATGTTTCTACATGCAGCGGCCTCCAAAGTAGACAGTGAAGCTAAGCTCAAAGTCCTGTGGGTAAGAAAGCAGATGCTGGTCCAGGAAATCTCCCCTCTTGGCTACTTTCAAGGCACTGGGGCAATGAATGCTGCAGCTCTTGCTCAGTCTTAAACATAGAAACACTCCCTCCATCTTGGCTAAACAGTATGGAAGAGATGGGATGAGGATCAGAGCAGTGGTACAGGGACTGCAACTTGAGAGAAGGCTCTGCCCCCTATGGGGGCCACGAGCATATCTGAGGCCTTGGAGTGGGTGAGGGGATATGATACTGCCTTTCAGAGCTGCACAGGTGTGTGGGTCTCATTACATTCTGCAGTCTCTATCATTAAGGCTGTGGCAGATGTTGTCAAATGTGCCTGGCATAGCCACAGGGGACTCAGTAAACCCAGCTTAATGGTCAGAACAACAGCGCATCTCTGGCAGGCTGGGGACTTCGGAATTGAGCCTTGCAAGCACAGAATCACCTTCTGTTCCTTGAAAAATTCAGGCCTTCTATTTCACAGCACCCCAAACACCAGTTTCTACTGCAGCCCTCTGATTCATTTTTAATCTCTCTTCCCCATCCTCATCTTAATGGCTAAAGGTAAGCAACTCTGGAGAATGGGCTTTGTACTGTAGCCTATAGCAGTTGAGCGTAGTCTAGGCTGCCCACCTTGGGGTCCTACAGGTTGAACATAGAAGGATAACAGATCAAGGTTACCAGCGGGCCTATAGAGAAGGCAGTTCTCCCCTAGTTGAGATGGGATGCTAGGCTAGCTGGACCGTTGGTCCAATGTGATATGGCAATTCCTATGTTCCTTTCCCCAGATCCCAACCTTGTTTTTCTGGAGTGGAATATTTAACTTTCCTAGCTCTCCATTTTGCACAGTGGAAATAAGCAGCACAAAATGACACTTCCTGCAAAGACATTACTCAGACATAACCTCCGCCTTCTCATCCTATCATCCTACCTCATGGGTAGGTGACCAGATGTCCCGATTTTATAGGGACAGTCCCGATATTTGGAGCTTTTTCTTATATAGGCACCTGTCCCGATTTTTCACACTTGCTATCTGGTCACCCTACTCATGGGGCACCCACTTCACAAATGCCCCCCTTTTATTTAAACACAGAGCAGATTTCAAAGAGTGACAGGTAGCTAGGAAGCCAGCACGTTTCAGTAGCCACTCTGCTGCCAATGCTAATCAGGAAAACACAAGTGCAGGCTGGATTATTAGTTGCAACTTGTGTCTAGTCCATCGGGAAACAGCACCTCACATGCTGTGAGGTGTAGGCCGTGTACACACACTGAGAGAGAATTCTGTTTAGGTCCTTTATTTGGTGCCAAGCATTATGGTATTGGAGAACTTGCATAATAATACTTACATTACCCAGGGCCGGTGCAAGGAAGTTTCGCGCCCTAGGCAAAACTTCCACCTTGCGCTCCACCTCCTAGCCCTGCAGCAGCTCCCTGACCCCCCCTCCACCCTGAGGCGCCCCCTCCGCGCCCCTCCCCCCCGCAGCAGCTCCCCCCCACCCCCCGGGGAGCCGTGTGGCAGCTTCCCACCCCAGCTCACCTCTGCTCCACCTCCTCCCCGAGCACACCACCCCCGCTCTAATTCTCCTCCCCTCCCAGGCTTGCGGCGCCAAACAGCTGATTGGCGCTGCAAGCCTGGGAGGTGGGAGAAATGGAGCGGGGGCGACACACTCGGGGAAGGGCGTAGGAATGCTGTAAAAAAAAATTGGGGGCACCGCTTTTTGGCGTCCCCAAATCTTGGCGCCCTAGGCAACCGCCTAGTTTGCCTAAATGGTAGTACCAGTCCTGACCTTACCCTTTGCGTGTGAGTATCTCAAAGCACTATACAGAAGTGGGCGGAGGGGATAAGATCATTAGCTCCATTTCATAGATGATGAAACAGAGGCGGAGAGGTGAAATGACTTGCTTGATGTGCTCGTGGTAGAGTCAGAACTACCACCCAGGTTTCCTGACTTGCAACCCTGTGCTGTAACTGTTAGGCTATACCACTTACCCAGGGAAATACCCCTCTCTAGCAAGCTTCCATGCTGAATGCTGAAGGGGTGCATTTTTTCTGGTGGTTTTATGAAAATGAAGCCTGTGGCTATGTGAAGAGCCATGGAAGCTTTTAAAAGTATGGAGTCCATTATTGTTGCCTGGTGGTGTTACAAAAACCAGAACAGACAATAGAAGAAATATGAGTCCACTCTTTTTGCATTTCTCCCTCTATTTATATATACACTGCTCACTTATCACCACAGCTTCTAGAAACAGATTTGCTGTTCATTTCTTTGCTGCATGAGTTTATGATTAACAGACAAAAAGTTAATTGTACTGTTGTGCCATCTGTGAGATCAGGAATGGACCATAAGCTTAGCAGTCCTGCACGTCCCTCATAACTACTTCTACCCAAGCCCTATTGGTACCTCTGTCTGACCACGTGTAACTGAGGAATTTCTGCTACTCTTTGCAAAAAGAAGAACAGGAGTACTTGTGGCACCTTAGAGACTAACAAATTTATTAGAGCATAAGCTTTCGTGGACTACAGCCCACTTCTGCATCCGAAGAAGTGGGCTGTAGTCCACGAAAGCTTATGCTCTAATAAATTTGTTAGTCTCTAAGGTGCCACAAGTACTCCTGTTCTTCTTTTTGCGGATACAGACTAACACGGCTGCTACTCTGAAACCTGCTACTCTTTGGTGAACCACCATAGCTTGCAAACACCAGTTATCTTCACACTGCTGTGCTTCTTAGCCACAAGCAGGGCTTAAGACATCAAGTGGTAGTGACACTTGTCAGACACATGCTGGTGTGTGCCTTCTGTAAGTAGCAGGCATCACTTACACATACAGAGACAGCAGGCATCACAGAGTCTTGGTGGACAAGTCTCATGACTGGAATATTGGTATAGGGAGGTATAGCTTGTTGTCCAGGAATGACAGGCAAGGTAAAAAGGGAGGAAGTGTTGTATTATACATCAAGAATGTATACACTTGTTCTGAGGTCCCAAAGAAGGTGGGAGGCAGACCAGTTAACAGTCTCTGGATAAAGATTAAAGGGGTAAAAAATAGGGGTGATGTCATGGTGGGAGTCTAGTATAGACTACCAAATCAGGAAGAGAAGGCTGATGAGGCATTCTAGAACATATAACAGAACATTATTCAAATTCAATATTCAATATTCAAAACACAAGAGCTGGTAGTAATGAGGGACTTTAACTACCCAGACATTTGTTGGAAAAGTAATACAGCAAAGCACAAACTTTCCAGTAACTTCTCGGAATGTACTGGGGACACATTTTTGTTCCAGAAAGTGGAGGAAGTAACCAGGGGGCAGCAATTCTAGACTTGATTCTGACCAAGAGGGAGGAATTGCTTGGGAATCGGAAGGTGGAAGGCAATTTGTATGATATGATAGATTTCATGATTCTCAGGAAAGAAAGGAGTCACAGCAGTAGAATAAAGACACAACTTCAAAAAAGCAGGCTTTAACAAACACAGAGAACTGGAGGTAAGGTCTCATGGGAAAAGTATTGAGATGACAATATTAAAAGCACAATAGCAAACTATCCCAATGTGAAGGAAAGATGGAAAGAAAAGAAAGAGGCCAGTATGGAGCTCTTTAACAACCTGAAAATTAAAATGAAATCCTACAAAAAGTGGAAACTTGGGGTAATTGCTAAGGAGGAGGACAAAAGAATATCACAGGCATGTAAGAACAAAATCAGAAAGGTGAAGGCACAAAATAAATTTTGCAAGGGACATGAAAAGCAATAAGAGGAGGTTCTTTAAATGCATTTAGGAGCAAGAGAAAGACCAAGGAAAAGTATAGGTCCTCTACTTATTGGGGAAGCAACGCTATAATTGATGACACAAAGAAGGCTGAAGTTTTTAACACCTATTCTGCTTTAGTCTTCACTAAAAACGTTAATGGTGACCAGATATTCAACACAGTGATTAACAACCTCCAGGGAGAAGGAAGCCAAAACAGGAAAAGAAAAGATTTAAGAATATTGACACAAATTAAATGTACACAAGTCGGCAGGGCCTGATGAAGTTTATGCTAGGCTACTTAAGGAATTAGCTGAAGCCATCTCGGAACAGTTAGCAATTATCTTTGAGAACTCCTGGAGGACAGGGGAGGTCCCAGAAGTTTGCAGAAGGGAAAACATATGCCCCTTTTTAAATAGGTACTAAATCGGACTCAGGAAATTATAGACCCATCAGCGTAACTTTTATACCTGGAAAGATCCTGGAACAAATTAATAAACAATCAATTTGTAAGCACCTAGAAGATAATAGGGTATTAAGGACTAGCCAGCATAGATTTGTCAAGAACAAATCATGCAAAACCAACCCAATTTCCTTTATTGACAAGGTTACTGGCCTAGTGGATAGAGGGGAAGCGGTAGATGTTATATTTTGATTTATAATAAGGCTTTTGACATAGTCCCATTTGACATTCTCATAAACAAATGTGGGAAATGTGATCTGGATTAAATTACTATAAAATGGGTGCACAACTGGTTGAAAAACTGTACTCAAAGAGCAGTTATCAATGTTTTGCTGTAAGAATGGAAAGACATACGTAGTGGGATCTCTCGGGTCAGTCCAAGGTCTGATACTAATCAGTATTTCCATTCATGACTTGGATAATGGAGTGAAGAGTATGCTTATAAAATCTGAAATGACTCAAATCTGGAAGGCATTGCAAGAATTTTGGTGGACAGGATTAGAATTCAAAACAACCTTGCCAAATTTGAGAATTTGGTCTGACATCAACAAAGGCAAGTGCAAAGTACTACACTTAGGAAATAAAAATAAAATGTACAATTCCAAAATGGGGAATAACTGGCTATGTGGTAGTATGGCTGAAAAGTGTCTGGGGGTTATCGTGGATCAAAAATTGAATATGAGTCAACGATGTGATGCAGCTGCAAAAAAGGCTAATATCATACTGGAGTGTACTAACAGGAGTGGCATATGTTAACGAAAGGGGGTTATTGTCCTGCTCTACTGGGCATGGTGAGGCCTAAACTGGAGTACTGTGTCCAATTCTGGGGGCACGCGTTAGCAAAGCTGTGCACCAGTTGGAGAGAGTCCAGAGTAGAGCTACAAAAAGTTTAGAGAATTTGACCTATGAGGAAAGGTTAAAAAATCTGGGAATGTTTAGTCTGGAGAAAAGACAGCTATGAGGGGATACCTGATAAGTCTTCAAATATGTTAAGGAGTGTTCTAGAGAGGACGCGTGGTCAATTGTTCTCCATGTCCACTGAAGGTAGGACAAGAAGTAATGGGCTTAATCTGCAGCATGGGAGATTTAGGTTGGATATTAGGAAAAACTTTCTAATTATAAGGGTAGTTAAGGACTGGAACAGGCTTCCAAGGGAGGTTGTGGAATCCTCATCATCAGAGGTTTTTAAGAACAGGTTGGAGAAACATCAGTCAGGGATGGTCTAGGTTTATTTGGTCCTTCCACGGTGCTGGGGTCTGGACTTGAAGATTTCAACTCCCTTCCAGCCCTATATTTTTTGTGATATAGGGGATAAATTAAAGTTTTCTTTGATTTCCTGTCTGTGATTTAATGTGGGGCAGGAGGGAGAGGGGGAGGAGGAGTGGTGGTGATTGTTTTGTTAAACATTTTGAATTTCCTTTCTTTTGTGTGTCTTTTCTCTCTTTCTGTGTCCATTGTTCTTTCATGTTTATTTCCCTTAAGGAATTACAACCCTAACTCAATTTAATAACTCTTTTTTTTTTTTTTTTGGCCTGGGAATTGTATTCTTGTGATTCTTCTGCTCCTCATTAGTGGTTTTGGAGGAAAGATTTGCCTGACATGGAAGCTTAGCATTTCTGAGTCCTTCCCCTTCTCCTCCCTTAATCTGCATCCCTCCCTCTCTTCACTGACATCCACAATATTTTTTAAGAGGGTGACCATTTATTGCCACTGACATTATGGGGAGCCTGCCATATTAGCCATCCACACCCATTTTTCATCCAGCTGTAATGCTGGTTTAAGAATGAGAATAGGGCACTTACTTAGCTAATATTGGAGAACAATGTTTAAGCAGTGAATCTTTTCCTTCTCAGGTTGTTGAGCCTGATATTAACACTGGAGGAAGGGCTGCTTGGGGGTGTGTCTGCACTGCAATAAAACACCCGCAGCTGGCCCGTGTCAGCTGACTGGGGCTCCGGCTGCAGGGCTATACCATTGTGGTGTAGCTGTTCAGGCTCGGGCTGGAGCACGGGCTCTGGGATCCTCCCCCCTCCATTGCGGGCCCCAGAGCTTGGGCTCCAGCTTGAGCTTAAACATCTACACCACGCTAAACGTCTAACCGTTTTAAAGCCCCGCAGCCCAAGTCAGCTGCCACAGGCCAGATATGGGCTTTTTCTTGCTGTGTAGGCAGACCCTTATTAGAGCTCTGACCTGAGCCTGATGTGACCCAACTACAAATGTTGGGTCTGGGTTGAGTTGGGTTGGGTGGGAAAACAACCTGGCCCTTCCTGGGCTCGGGGCAGCTCTTCTCCTTCTGCCCCCGGGGTTGGCATGCTGGCAGCTGAATGCCCCACTCCCAGTGGCCCCCGTCACCTCACAGCACTGTGCGCGCTGTGGAGTGAATATGTTGAGGAGTTGCAGAGCCTCTCGCTCCACCACGCACACACAGCAATAGGGGGTGACAAGCAGAAGGAGCACATGCAGCTGCTGTGCTAATCCCATGGGCAGGAGGAGAAGGCCGACCTCATGGGCAAGAGGTGGAGGGGGCTCTGAGTCAGATTCAGGGGGAATGGTTGGAGTCAGGTTGGGTTGGAAAATGACTCAACCCACTCAAGTAGGGTCGGATGGGCTTGGGTCCGGTTCAGGTCTGGGTCTGGCCTAAAAATTAGGCCTGACCAGATCTCTGGTCTCCAGCCCAAATGACACCACTTCAGAGCAAGTTGGCTTCTGCTAGCTGGGGGCTCGGAAATGACACTGCAGGTTTTTATTGGCAAGAGGATTCCAAGCTTGATAATTTTGCTGCTGTCTCATGTAAAATTGCATCAGGCATAATGTACCTCTGGGGTTTCCTATGTACCAGGAGTGTCCCACCAGAGAGGTGGCATTCAAGTAGAACTTTTGGGTGTTGTAAAGAGCCAGAACAGCTCCATGGGCCGGTAGTGATGGCACTGCAGTAGTAATGGACAAAACTCGAAATGGATTGGTCCAGTGGCTAGAGCCTGGGCGTGCAGGTTCCTGCACTCTAATCATGGTGGTGGGTTGATTCCCTATGGGACCTTCAGTGTTTTTAAAAGGCCCTAATAATTTTCCTAAGTGGCCTCTAGTTTTTGGTGTCTCCGTTTCTGGATGCCTCACTTGAGACGCATAGAGCCTAGTTTTCAGGACTGCTGAAGTCAGGTGAAGTTGTGGATGCTCAGTTCTCTCTCTGGTGAGAAATGTTATGGTATGTTATTTGCAAGAGCCCTTTGCCCAGAGGTCTGTGGGCACTCAGCAAAAGTAAAAATAATTCCTAAAAAGCCATCATCAAAATCATCAGAGTCAAAAATGGCTCCCCTGCCAAAATAAGCAATATGTAACCCTACCCTGCTCATTTCCCCTTCCTTCCAGCCCTGCTCCAACCATACATAATGAAACAAGGTTAGGATCTGGATCCAGATCTGAAGCTTGGTTTTAGATTTTTAGTTCAGCTCATGTGTATGGAGAGAGGTCAGCTGCAAAGTTTGGATTTGAATCCAAACTTCCCACAGTTTAGGGAGTGGGAAGTTGAATCTGGAGATGTCTAAAAGAACAACAGCTGAGTATAAAACTAAAACATATTTTAACTAACTAAAACTCACTCTAATCAATGCCCTGGTCCTGGTCTGGTCTGTACTGAGGGGAGAGCAGGTCAGAGTCACAGGCTTTCTGTTCCCATCAGAGAATACTGTGAAATGGCTCCAACTGTGACAAGGCACAGGGCAGCAAGGGAGAGTTCCATTCACAGATGACTCCTGGGCTATTTCAAGGACTCTCATTAAGATGTAATGGTAGAAGCTGGTGATGATAGAGTTGAACTTTTTCTTGCCCTATTCCTAGATAGAATGCAACAGGAGAGAGATGCTTCTTAGAGAACGGTTAGATTGTAGCATTGAGTGACTAGAGATGGGCCTGAACCAAAGCCTTGCATCTGAACGTACCCATACGTTGAGGAGTTCTTATCTAAACATCCCAGCTCAGGCCCATCTCTCTAAGGGCCTAAAGAAAACCCTAGATCTGCATGCCCCCAAAAATGTAATGGAAGTTTGGATCTGGGTCTGAGGTTTGTGTATCATTTCCATTTCTATAAACAGGATGCACATAGATGCGGTGTCCAGTCTTTAAGCTATCACAAATCCCAGGTCTCAGTTTGTCCTAACCCTAGAAGTTGCATGTCCCCAGTCTCTTCATTTACCCTCAACCCTGCTGGAACCCGCCTTCTGTTGCATCCATATAGCTCCACAGCAGGAGACCGATTACAATCAACCACAGACAGATGAGATTGAAGAGCACTTCATTCAGATGGATCCTTTTCCCTTTAAAACCTGAAGAGTAGAGAGTTGGTTACTAATGCAGCAGTGCTGAATTCTGCATTCCTGCTGGACAGTGGGAGGAAGGGGAAGGCAGTCCCGTTTGCTGTCGTGCCTGCAAGAACTGGAAGTAAATAAATGCAAAGCCTCCTTGCTCTCTCTGCCTCAGATGTAAGGCCTTATTTAAATTGCCTATTTAAATTTTGCAAACCGCTCATATTTCAGCGCTTTTCAGGAAACAGCAAATTTAAGCATTTTTAGCCAATTTATCAATTTTTTTTCCCAGTAGGGACAGCATGATGTCTTGTCCCAGCAGGGAATCGCTAGTAGTGCTACTCGCAATTCACACAAGAAAGTGCTTGCAGTGATAGATGCCAGATGCTAGTCACCCTTCTAGTATCTCTTGCTAGTAGCATTTGATATACTAGGTCTACTAGCATCTGACGGAGCTCACTAGCAGAGAGTTTTAATGTTAGGCACTGTAAGTTGAATTCATCCCTGTTCCTATGATGGGGCCAGTGGCTTGCATCTCCTTGATTCTAGGACTGCTCGGGGCTTGTTCAGTCCCTCTCAGACAGACCTGAGAGCTGTCTGAAGTTGCACCTCAACTGCCGCGGCCCTAATGTGTCTTGTGTTCCTGCCCCTTCCTACCCAGTCCCTCCTCCAGCTCTCCCGCCGTCTCCAGTTGGTCCACCCCAGAATGCCACCTGAGCTGGCTGAGCTGCTCCTGTATCTGGCAGAGGTGTGAGGATCCCATACGTGGGCAGGTATAAGACCTGCCTCACGTCAGACAAATTGAAGATGAATGGTCTCAAATCCACCAGCTAGATTACTGGAGGTTGCTGACATAGCACAGAAGTGTGCCAGGTGCTTTTGAAATCATGAATACCATTTTTGGTTCTTGATGCAGTTTATGGCAGGTTAGGAAACTCTTGAGACATGACTAGGGAAATGATGTTCAGAGCCCTTGAGTCCCTTCATGTTCCCAGCCTAGGCTGAAGAGTTCCCTAGACTCTGCCTTACTCCTGGGTACAGAACTCCTACCAGTGTTCCTAGTGGACACAGGGACTTTCCTTTCATAATTTGAGAGGTAATTATGTTTATTTCCTAATCACAAAACTACTCATTAGATTTGGTCGGGAATTTTCCAGTTACATCTTTTTCAATGGAAAATACAATTTATGCAGAGGGAAATGTCAATATTGCAGAAGGTTTTCAATTTTCTATTTGGAAGAAGCAACACAATTTTTTGTTTTAGTTGGTTGAAGTGAATCAAAATGTGTTCTGGGTCAGTTCAATGTTAATCTGTGGTCACCTGAGCTGCTACAGTGCCCCATGGGAGTTGTAGTTTAGTTCTCTCATGCCCTCATTCTCCAGTATGGACTGGGCTCCCTGGCAGGACTGCATCTCCCATTATGCACTGTGGCCTCTGCTCTGGTTGACCACACATGGTGCATCATCAGAGTCACGTGGCCATGGTGCATCGTGGGAGATGTAGTATGGCCAGAAAACCTGGTCAATAGAGGAGAAAAGAATACAAAACAGACAAATTACAGCTCCTACAAGGCAGTGTAGTAGCTCTGGGGGACAGAGAAATGTTTTGATTTGGTTCAATGAACTGAAATAAAACATTTTGATTTAGGAATGTCAAACATTTCATTCCAATCAGAAATGTCTAAATGAAACGTTTCAACATTTCTGAATAATATTTTACCATGGAATTTTCCGTTCAATGAAACAAATTCAGTATTTTAACTTTTCTTCCCAATGAGGGACAAAAACACATGTTAAAATATTGGAATTTTCCAACGGATGGAAATTGCAATTTTCAGCCAGCTCTAGTACTAACCCGGTCAGCTGTGTACTTCTTTAGTAGAAAGAAATCATTATATATTTAAACTGTAATTACCTGAGACTTGCTGTCTAGAGATTGGACAGAGTAACGGTAGTCACTGAAACCGGTGTATCGTGGTCCCTGATGGACTAAGGGGGAGCCTATAAGCTCTGGGAATATGGGAGTTTGGGAGATGGGGTTCCCAGCTCCACGATAGGGAGCCTAGAAACTGTCTGAGAGCCCAGGTTCTAACCAGAGCTTGGCTCCAGGGTCTACAACAGAGGTGCTAAAAGCTCTGGGGCAGTCCTTATGGCAAGTTTGGCACCAGGTGCGGTGGCAGGAAACCAGGCAGTTGTCTGATGGAAACTTGCCTGTAGTTTATCAAAACCAATATATTTCCACAATGATTTTAGTTCCCATTAATCAGCACTTGCTGATGACAGCTATCTGAAAATTCCCAACCAACTCTACTATCAACCTTCCATAACTCTGGCCCCTGTCAGAGGACTGGGGCTAGGAAATGAAGATCATCTCTTATTATCTCTACTGTAGGTCAGACCCTTATTACAGTAGGCACCATCCTGTGTAGAGACTAAATGTGGGCCTCCCACTTGTCATCGCCCTGGGCAGAAAGTCAGGGGAAGGAAGGGTGGTCCTGCACTTACGGTGCAGGGATGGCATCCAGAAGATCTGTGATCTTCTCCTATGTGACCATGGGCAAGTCACATAGGGGCCTGATATTCAGAGTGTTCAGCACGCACAACTCTAGACTGAAGTCAAAGGGAGTTATGGGTGCTAAGTCCCTGTATGTCTGTATGCCTCATTTCCCCATCTGTAAAATGGAGAGAATACCTCCCTAGCTCACAAGAATACTGAAGAGGATACATTTGTTCATTAATATTTGGGAGGAGCTCAGATACTACCCTGATGAGAGTGTTAGCAGCAGCTAGCTAGCTAGCTAAGAAAGAATATGGTGTAACCACATGGCACTACCTTCTGTAAATAACTATCAGGCCATTGATATGTGCAGTATAATTACTCTTGACATGACCTGGTATCCTCTCAATAAGTGTTTATAAGTTAACCTAATAAGCAGCACCGCAAGAAAAGAAAGTGTCCCTTGCAAATCTACTGTGCCCTAATATTTGAGGGGCCACATTTTATTGCTTGCGGGATGGTGAGTAGAAGCTGCAGGACCTGGATTCTGTTTTGAGTTGTGCCACTGACTGGCGATGTGACCCGAAGCAAGACATTTCTCCTTTGTTGTGCCTGGGTTTCTCCATTGGCAATGGGGATAATGATACCTACTATTCCCTCTTTTGTAAAGCCCTTTGAGGCCCAATATGTTGTCCCATAGGGACAGTACTGCCCCTGGAAGATGAACTGGATGATCTATATGTCTTTATCATCTCTATATTCTATAACTTTGGAGCTGATGTATGCCTTTTAATTTCAATAGCCAAAATAAGAAAAAATCAGGTGTAAAGTGGAGGACAGGAGATTATATAACAGCAGCGTACAGCCCAGCTGAGGAGTTGACAGAACCCAGCTGAGGAGTTGATGAGACCCTGAATTATGCACCCTGGACCTCCTGCCCCAGAGATCTGAATGCCTGTTATATATTTCCACCCCTTCATCATATCTCTCTAGCCTGATGCTCACTGTAGCTCCAAAATGCAAATTTCACTCACCCTGCCGCTGCTTCCTCTGCAAAGGTTACTTCCAAGTACATATAGATAATACCGCAGGTGCTTTTTGCAAAGGTCCTTAGATGAGATTCCAGTAATGGATTGTTTTCAATTCCAGCTACATAGAACAAGCCTGCCTCTCATCTCAGGTTTCAGATTGGTCTAAATGTCTTGAATTTGATTACCAGTGTGGGTTTCTTTTTCTTTGCTTTTTTTGGGGGGGTTGGAATTTTGCAAACACTTCACCAGACACCTACACAACCTTGATACCAATCGTGCAGGGTGAACTGTAGGAAAATCGATACATCATTTGCCTTGGCTTTTCCAAAAGGGAGATAGTTATTGAAGTTAGAATTATATTAGCCCTATGTGTCTCTTCCAGCATCTCAAAATGCTCCAGTATTGTACAGCATTGGTCCAAACCCAGCAGAGAATAGTAGTGATGCTATCGGCCCAAAGCCAGAGAAGTGCTGTGTATCTGAAATGCCCATCAGTGTCTATCAGGATTTGACATGTTATGTTTGGAGTCATTACTGTAGAATCCTGTAGTATTTTTAAAGTCTCCTTCCTTTCCCTTCCCCCCACTTGCTGACTGCTTTTCTTTCCTTTTCCTTTTCTGTTTCAAAACACAAGGATCTCAATCTTCAGGTGTGCCAGATTTCTGCTCAGTGGCCCCGAAGGGAGAAAGTGACGGGGAATGGCCAGGGGCTGGTTTGTCCCAGAGACAACTTAGAGGAGCTTCGGGGTAGTTCTAACTTATGCTGTTTTGTAACAGCCGCGTAGGGGCTATTGTGCCAGCTCCTCTCTTACCCCCTATAGATGAACTCTAAGCTGCCCACTTTAGGCAGCTTTAAGTCCCCCATTGCCAGGGCAGCCCAGAGGGGACTTGGTATAGGCCAGGATCTGGTCCACTTGGTCTCTGTCTTTTCTCCTCCAGCCTTCCCTCTCATTTAGAAATTAGAGTCTTGACATTACTTCTTCAGGTCCCCACTGATATTTTGCTCATGTAGATGCCTCCTCCTCCAAATCCCTCCTTCAAATTCTTCTCTGCCGTGATGCCTACAAAAAACTTGTCAATGATGAGGCAGCTGGCCTGAAGAGACCATTGCCCATCATGCTGACCCACGTTGTCTCATTGTTTCCTTGCATGTCATATCTGTCTATATCCACCCGTTGTCTCTTGTCTGATAGCTAGATTGTAAACTCCTTGGGGCAGGAGACCTTCTTCTTTGTTCTGTGGTTGTACGGCGCCTAGCACAGAGGGGCCCTGGTCCATGATTGGGACTAGTGGATGCTACCATAATACACGTAATAAATAACAAGCATAATAAAGTACATGTAAGTGCTGTGATTTTTTTTTTTTTTTTTTGGTCTTGTCATACTGATTCAATGAAGCGGCTTTGGGGAGGAGCTGTCTTGTGGGATGAGGACATGAATACGTTTTTATCTGTGAATAAATTTCCTCTCTGCCTAGTTCAAAGGGGTCTGAATTGTATACTTGGGTGTGTTTGTCTCTTTTGGTTGCCCTTTCGCTGCTATCAGGGGCTGACTGCATTGCCCACAGTGTCTGTCTCCCTGTGAAATGTCAACGAAAGCAATTCAACTCTTCTGCTGATTTACTCCAGTTAAAAAATGTCAGGAAAGGGCTTCTTGCCATCAAAGTCTCTTTTCGTAAGAGAAGTCAGGTGGTGAGTCACAGAAGCCAGAGATCACTGATATGGAGCAAACAATCGGAGAACCATAATTCAGTCAGATGGTTCTGCTGGTTTCATAACCCATGAGACCAGAGCTCTGTCCATTTTAGAGATCATCAAAGTCTTATGACTGAGTTAATACACACTCAGCAATCGATTCAACCTTCTCTCCCTTTCACTTTCTCTCTACCCCCCCATTCCTCTGTTTCTTTACCCTCCTCTGCTACCTATTTTTCTTTCCTTGCAGTCTTTCCCCCTCTTTCTCCTCTTCTTTTACTACCCCCCCTTCGTATTTAACTTCTGGCTCCGGCCTCCCTTCCTGCCACCCCAGCCCAGAATAGATGGCAGATGTATAACAAGGTTGACAGATGCTTTGTTGTTAAACGAAGGGGGCTTTTTAGTCTGTCAGTGCTGGAATAGTGTATTTCCTTTTCATTTTGGGAGATCAGGAATTCATGGCAAGGGCTGAGGAATACAGATGAGTTTTTTCACCACGCCGGTTACAGTCTGTCTGTGTGTCTTTCTCTATGTTATTTCATTAGATCCATAAAGGGAATATCAGTTCAGGTGATGGGCTCATAAACGCTATTAATGCCACTTAGATCTTCATGTATCTTTCAGGAGGTGAACACATGGCTGTAGATGGCAGACAGATGCTGTATATGCATTTGCATAACATTTTTAATTTACTGCATGTGGAGGGGTGACATATCTCATGGCTGGTAGGGTTGGTTGGGTTTTTTGTGTGTTCTTCATCAGTACTTTTATTACTAGACATTTGGGATTTGCTACCTGTTCATGCTGTATAAAACAAACATATGGATGAGTGTGTGGTCACTGCAAAGTAATCATATGTATATGTGTCTGCGTGTGTGGTTACTTTCTAAAATGATCAAATGCATTTGTGCATGTGTGGTCACTGCGTAACACGAACGTATAAACAGCGTTTGGGGGTTACGGTAGTACCATGGATAGGAGGACAAGAGGTTGGCCTATGTGTGTGAATTTGGAATTGTTACCTATACCCTCGACTGAATGAAGTGAGAAAGAGATGTCTTTTGTGGATGGGATTTGACATTGAGTCCAGGGAGATCTGAGGTTCAGTCAAAGCCAGAGCTGTAGCACCCAGGTGATTAAGATCACTTCTTACATGCTCCTTTGCAGTCAGACTTATCCTGTTGAGCCTCTAGCATGCTGTTTTGTTTTTCCCTTTTCCAAAAATGTAGTAGAAATGCCCTGCACTTTCTCTGTCCATGGGTGGTGCTTATTCATCAGCCTGGCTCACCAGATCAGAACAATCAGCAATTGACCGTATGTTGGAAACAGACACACTCGTTAACTTTAGGAGCCGATGTTCGCTAACCAAAATGGCTCATAAACTACCCCACGGGAGCAGGGGAAGATTGGAATTTAAAGACTTGGTGCTATCTCAGCAAAGGGGCTGCCTACCTCTTCTGACCACAGCCCCTAAATGATGGCCTTGGACCCGTTTCGCTTGCACACAAGGGTACAGTCATACAGAATTTACATGGAGCCTTTCCTCTTGTTGGGTCCATTCTTAGGGTGACCAGATGTCCCGATTTTGTAGGGACAGTCCTGATTTTTGGGTCTTTTTCTTCTATAGGCTCCTATTACCCCCCACTCCCGTCCCGATTTTTTACACTTGCTGTCGGGTCACCCTATCCATTCTCCTGACCTTTGTGCTCATTACAGGAGGAAGGCTGTGGTTTCCTATGCAGCCAGTCATGTCAGGAAAACTAAGCCAGGCAGCCTCCTTGGAATTAAACCAGTTTTACGGGGATATCAGGAGTTACTATCTCTAGGTCCCTTGGCAATTAAACCACAGTCCAGTTGGATCTATACTGCAGTCCCCTGAGCATCAAACTACAGTGTCTCTGGCAGAGTAAGGATATCAAGCCACAGCCACCTCAACTTGTTTGAGCTATTCTGGTAGCTTTGAGTTAGAGAGCTCTTTGGTGTTCCTTACACTGAAGACTTTTCCCACCCCCACACACTTCAGAACTTCTGTTCCCTTTCAAGTTTTATTTTTTTGTTCTTTTGTTAAGATCATTTCTCTTCCTTCAAGCCTTTCAAAGCACTTCTGAGGATTCTCAGGCACACAAAGAACTCTTTTTGGGTTGTATTCCTAGTTGTATTCCTGGTTATTTCACACACACACATATATATAATGTCCTAGGTTTTCAACAGTAACTAGTGATTTTGGGGAGCTGGGGGGGGGTCTTAAATTTTGGGGATTCAACCTGAGACACCTTAAAGAAACCTAATTTCCAAAAAGGGTTGAGCCTCCTATCTCTAAAAAACAGGTAGTTTTCAGTGCCCTAAGCTTGGCATCCAGAAATGGTGAAACACCAAAACACTGGTCACTCTTAAAAATGTAGACACATTATTTAGATAGATATGTGGATAGATATGGGTAATAGTTTGTGTGTGAGAGAGAAAGAGAGAGAATTTGCCTGTGCAAGAAACTTGGGGGATCGTCAGTGAGAGCCACACTCTAGGTTGTTGAGTGGACTGGAGTGATTGTGTTGAGACACACCAGATGAACGTGTGTACATGTGTGACGCAATGGCAGGTGCTTACAGATTCTAGACATACTCACATATGTGTGTGCACGTGCATGTGCCAGGGAGAGATGAGTAGGGAGTATGTATATATTCTACCCTGTCAGCCTTGTGGCTGCAATTGCTTGTGATCAGTGAAACACCTCCATCATTTAACAACTAGAATGTGCATTGTTTTTTAATGGGAAAAAAATGAAAAAAGACGTCCGGATTTATTGTAATTGGTGATCCGAGAGCTTTGACTCTTGCACGTGAACTTCTGTCTATCTCATGTCCTGGAAGCAGGAGAGACATTATCTTTTAGTCTGAGGTCTCTCGGAGAATCTCCTCCCAGTTAGAACCACTCTCTTAAAGCACCAATATCCAACATGGAAAAAGAACAGAGTTTGCTAAGGATTGCTGAAAGGGAAATTTAGGCGCATGAAACCAAAGGGTTCCCCCAAAAGCTGATCTCAGGGATCCAGTTAGCAATGGATGAACCTCAAACAGTTCAATGCTTCAGCATGGATTCTGTTCTGAATCCCCAAATCCTCTTGGGTCTACAAAACTGGGCTGGGAATCTTAGGAAACCAGAAACTTCAGAGGCTCACAAACATGGGGTGGGGGGAAATCTTAAAATAAAGTTAATCCAACTTTTCCTGTTATGCAGAAGTTTTGCATAGTCATGTTGGTTATTGTTTTATCCAAACTGTTTCCTCTGCCCCTTATTCTCATGCACTTTCTGTCCGCAGTGATTGCATGCATGGGGAGCTTGGTGAATAATTCCTAGCCAATAGAGCTAGGGTGGAAAATCAGGACTATTTTGCAAGCACCATGGCTCCTTTTAGATTTGACCATATTTGAGCCCATTATTATTTGCAAAGCTTCAAAGGTAGTCTGCATCTGCTGTGCTCAGTCAAATACATACGCTCATTATGGTGAATACTGTTCAAACGGCTCAAGAAAGAAATAATCTGTTTGGCAAATTTTGCCTCTTTCCCTGCTTGTGAATTTTAAATAAGCAGATCCTGGGGTTTTTTTCCCTCTGATTTATTGGCTATTTGAAAATTATTCATGGACTAATATCTGTGAATAATTTTGGCCTGTAGCTAATTCATCAGCAGTTTGTTACCACCAGTGTTTGATATTCACTTTCTGAACTATGTTTGTTAGTTTTGACTGGACACACATGCCACATGCTCTTGTTTCTGTTGCCTAATTGGATAACTCCTAGAATCAGGTTACTGGTGAAAATACTTGTTTTTAACCAGTTTAAAATTCACTTGCCTCAAATACTTGCTCTAGTTTACAGCAGCAGTATTTCTTGCTTTCTGCCTGTAGATTCATTTGCTGGAGGAGTATTAATAGAAAGGAGACAGGAATGAGGTGAAAACAAAGGTGGCACAAATTCCTTACAGGCTAAGTCAGCCCTGAGCAAGGGGTTGTGCAGAGCTGTATAACTCCCAGAGAATCACAGTTTCTCCCCATTGTTTTTGGAGGTGGAGGTGGGAGGGGGGAAATAATTTACTGCAGCCCTGGAAAGGGTACAGTTTATCTCCTGACTTCTGCAGGCCCAGGTCTGCTGATCATGAAGGATGGGGCAAGTGCAGCTAAGTCTGCCCATACTCAACCCTTCTCCTGCTCCTCCCTGTCCATACAATCAACTTAGTCTTGAATAGAGACTGGGAATGGCTGAGCCATTACAAACATTGAATCTATCTCCCCATGTAAGTATTCTCACACGTCTTATCAAACTGTCTGTACTGGGCTATCTTGATTATCACTTCAAAAGTTTTTTCTCTTACTTAATTGGCCTCTCAGAGTTGGTAAGACAACTCCCACCTTTTCATGATCTCTGGATGTGTATACAATAAATGTTCCATTCTATGCATCCGAAGAAGTGGGCTGTAGCCCACGAAAGCTTATGCTCAAATAAATGTGTTAGTCTCTAAGGTGCCACAAGTATTTCTGTTCCATTTGCTAACAGCAGGTTTGTGCTCTTCACCAGACCTGGACCGAAGATCTGCCTAGATCTTACTTAGCTGAACTGGGCGGGAGTTTACTGTGCAGACAAGTATGGCAAAGGCCCAGTCTAGTCCTGAAAAATGTGGATGAACATTTACAGATAATTCATTGCAAGATTTGTGCAGCTGTACATATGTGTGGGGGCTTGGGACATGCATTTGTGCCTCTGTCATCAGACTGGCTGGAACCCTGTGCCTTTATTTACTAGCCCTGTGTAGCATCATGTTAATGAAACTTGGATTGGGTCGGTTTCCTCATTGTTTTCTCACTTCTGGATTGGAACTTCATTTTGTAAATGGATATTACGACTCAGGATCCAGCTTAGTTTTGAAGAGGAAGTCCTAGAGAGCCACTAAACCATCTTCCATAGGGAAGGTATTGTCTAAGGCATCTCTCCCACTAGGATGAGGGTTGAGTTTGAACCAGAAGCATCTGCGACCTGATGATATCCTCTAGCTTTTATATAGTGCTTTCCATCAGTAGGGCTCGATGTGCTTTATAACCTGTAAGGTGTTTATCCTAACAGCACCCCTATGAGCTATGGTAGTGGTATTATCCCCATTTTACAGATGAGAAACTGAGGTACAAGAGGCTAAGTGACTTGCCCACGGTCACATAGGAAGTCTGTGCTGGACCAGGGAATTGGACCTGGCTCTGTCTGAACCACTGGGCCATCCTTCCTCTTTGGAATCTGTAATAATGTTCTTCTCCTGTCTCAACCCCTTCTAGTTCTGTTATATCCTTATTGAGATAGGATGACTGGAACTGAATGTAGTATTGTAGGTGTGGATGTACCACTGATTTATATGATGGTATTATAATATATTCATATTCCTTAGACATCCAAATGTTTTATTTGCTTTTGCTCAGTGCCACTGCACATCAATCACAGGTTTTCATTGAGTGGTCCACCGTGATGCTGAGGTCTTTTCCCTGAATGGTCACAATTAATTTAAAACACAGCAATATATATGGGTAGTTCAAATTATCCCTTCTAAGGTGCACTATCTTGCATTTGTCAAAATTGAATTAATATGTCATCATGCTGCTTGTTAACCCAGCTTGCTTAGATCCCTTTGAAATACCTCATAGTCTTATCCGGTCTCGACTAAACTACCTAATTTTGTGTCAGCTCTAAATTTTGCCACTTCACTACTCACTCATTTTTCCAGATCATTAACAATCATATTAAAAAAAACCTGGTGCCTGTGCGGAGCCTTGCGACACCCCACTGTTAGCCTTTTACCATGTCCAAAATGGAACATTTATTCTTTGCTTTGTTTTCTATCTCTTTGCTGGTTTCTGATCCATGACAGTAGTTGGTGTCTTAAAATACTTCTAGTTTTTGGTATGAGTTACTGAGGACTAAGATGAATTCCTAACTGTCCCTTCCAGAACTAGCTGTTCCAAGGAGCAATCATTTAAAGTGTCAAAAAATTCTCTCTCTAACCCTTGTCCCATTGTGACAGGCTGATTTATATGCAGTTAGCTGAAGTCACCCATTTTTAATGTTTTATTAGACTTTGGTGCCTCTGATCTCCCTCAGCATTACACACTCCATATACCTTTCCTGCTCTGGAGTTTGGTGGTATAATCCTACTAGTGTAGTAGCATTCTTATGATTTGAGATTGGTATCCACACAGGTTCTACTCTATGATCCTCTGCACTCAGGGGTTTTATGGGATTAGATTCTATGGAATCTTGCAGGTGTCGTGCTGCGACAGCAACGTCTCGAATATCGGGCCCGTGTCTTTGCTTTGTCTTCAGGAGAGTTATGCCAGCAGAAAATTTGGCCCCAGTCTGTCCATCCTGTATATTTGTTTGTAGCCAAGCAATGCAGTATCCCACTGGCTTTTGTCATTCCATCATGTTTCAGGATCAGAAATGCCTGTTAAGGTCCTCTTCCATTGCCAGGCATTTTGGTTTACCTCTTTTTTTGTTTTTAAGATTGGTACACTGTATAGACATCCCTGACTCTTATTTTTGGTGTTGCGCCTATTTTTAGTTAGCTTCTTAGTTTGCTGTGCTGTTACTTGTCTGGAATTTACCTCTCTGATCTCACCTTGTTCCTCCCTCTATTCAGCTTTCCTATCCTTTACTGGATAAAAATATACACCTCTGTACTACTGACATTGCTGGCAGATGCCTTTGTCCAGCCACAGTATTGCCGAGCACCTGTCAGCTCTCCCCAGCAACTACTGTAAGAACACCCCCCAAACATGGTTTGTTTTCTGTGCTAGTAGCTGGGTGCCATTGTGGTTAAGGTGGAGCCAGCTTTTCTGTATAGACTGCACCTTCCCACCCCACCCCCCAAAAGATTCCCCGTGCCTTATTAACTTAAACATCTCTTTTTTTTGTATACCATCTTATCTGTATGTTAAGACTCTGAAGTTCCCCTTGTCCAGCTGACCCTGTATAGCAAAAACTACCAGAGAAGCCCTGGATATAATCCTTCTCCCTAGAAATCTAAGTTTAGCTTTCAGAACCTCTCCTGCACCTCCCTGTGTACTAATACCAATACATACTATGACCATGGGCTGCTCTGCAGCACTCACTGGAAGTCTGTCTACCTCTCCCATGGAAGCCACCACTTCCACGCTACAAAAGCAAGTCATCAAAGGCTTCCCATGGTCACCATATACCCAGCTATCGGTATTTGTAATGATCAAAACCCCTAGTAACACAGCCTTTCTGTATCTCAGAATTCTTTCCCTATTCCCCAGAGTGATTAGCCAGCGCTAGCTCTATTGGAATGTGGGTCCCATCTAAAGGAGTTTGTTCTTCCATTCCACTTTCTTCCTGTCTCACCGCCAGCTGGAGGATTGGGAGAGGCAGCTCTGAGGTGGGCCCTCTCTGCAATGTCTGTAAAAGGCTGTCTTTGTAAATAATTCTGTGTCTACACCAGTTCAGCAACTCAGGCCTCAGCAAGAAACATGAGATCCTTCAGCGCCTCCTTCTGGGGTGAATGTAGGAGAAAATGTTGAGGTGTAAGCAGTGTTTGGTTCGACTCAGCACTAGGGCAGCTGTAAAGGACTAGGCTCTGACATGAATTTTCAAGGCGAGCTAGTAGAGCATTGGAAGAAGGGAAGAGATGAGCAAAATGGGGAATGCTGAGAGAATGAGAGGACATTGGGATGGAGGATGAGGTAAAGGGGGATAGAAACAAGGTATATGGAGAGAGATAAAGAGGTAAAAAGCTGAGGGAGGCTGGATAAAAGGGGGAAAGAGAAGGAAGCAGTGGAAGAGGAGGAGAAATTTATAGAATGTGTGTAATGTCTGCTTTCAGCCTCACAAAGTCAGATGACCCTTGGGTTCAGTGAATGCCTGGTTGAAAACTTAGCCTGTTCGACAAATAGAGAAGGAGAGAAATAAAAGAGAAACTATCAAAGAAAAAAGAGGAAAGTAAGCGAGGCTATAACTCCCGGGGAGAGAGACAGCAGGAGATAAAGTTCTAAGAGGATAGCAATAAAGGGATCTCGGAGTGATGGAGTGAGAGGGAGAAGTGGTGGGAGGGGGAATAAATGAAACAATGGAGAATAGGAGGAGGAGGGGGACAAAGGTGCTTATGCCAGCTTGGAACAGCTGAAAAAGGTCACACATGCCCTCTGGGCTCCTAGCCATGTAAGAGCCAGATCAGACTGTCATAGTAGATAAACAAAGGGCAGTGGGATTGAATATAATTTACAACATGGCTTGTCATCTGGCAAAGTGGTAGAGATGAATTTCACATCCCTGTAAGGTTATTGGGGCATTGGGGAGACTGGCCTGTGGGTCCCTATTGGCTGCCAGCTGAGAACAAACAGAGCCAAGTCCTCACACCCGCCTGTCTCTCCGACCTCGGGGTGCTGGATGGGTTTGTGATGGAACTGAGCTGTTCTGTTCGGGATGTAGCGGTTATCACACCAGATCCATGCCATTGCACTATCTAGTCCTCTCTCCCACTTTGATACTATCCGAGCAAAGCAGCCCTCCTCTTGAATGCGCCTGACCATTTGTGTGAGGCTTTGTGTAGCATGGATAAGTTATTGCCTGACCTCTCTGCAAGTAAATAGCTCAGGCCCTAGTGCATAAGTTCTGATTTCTCCTTCTTATTGTCTGAGGTTGAATAACTACACATTGTAAAAAGTTATAAGACAGAGAGCAGCCTTTGGCCTTCCCAAATGTTATTTCCTACTTCTGCTTCTTTAAAAGCATGGTAGGGGATCCTGGGTGACTAGTAATGTGAGGAACTGAGAGAGTTTTTTAAACCACAGTGTTACTCTTACCTCAGGGCCAGATTGTGCTCTTAAGATCTACACGCAGCGTGGATCCTTCCCATGCAGAAGAGTGGGGTCAGCCATCTCTTCCAGAGCTTCCCTGTGGAGAGCTCTCCTTCGATCTGGGGACCCATGCTGGGCAGTTCGGATGGGTAGGAAAAGGTAAATAGCCAAAGGTTGCATTTCCACAGCCCCTTTTCCATCTCACACTAGGTACTTTTCGTCCTTTAGACTGGCTTCATTAGAGCCACTTTACTAGGGAATAGAGAGTGAGGCAGGGCTCCAGAAACAATGTGGAAACACACAGCCACCATGCAAGTGGCCTCTGCCCCCAAAATTTTGGGACGAGACCCTCACTTTCTTCCACAGCCTCAAACCCAGGTCTCACACTCCACAACAGAAGAATGCACAAGAAAATAAGGGAGGGGCCCTAATGGAATCTCCTGGTACCTGTGCAGGTAGTACCACATAGAGATGTGGCCCAGTTACTCACCTTCTTTTTTTTTTTATTCAATGGAGGATAGAAATAAGGAAAAAAAGACAATTTGGGAGAATATACAAGTTATTGCCAAATGGAAGCTGGTTCCTCTGTTTATTCCTTCACTGCTGGAATTCACATTGTAGTTAACAGAACCATCAGAATGAGAATAGGTCATAGTTCTGTACCCAGTCCTAGAGTCGCTTCATATTTCTGCTAAATGGATCAGCAGTGAAACATTTTAGTGTATATTATTTAAATGGACATCAGTAGGTTCAGAGTTAACACACTGAGATGAACAGGGGCAGTTCACACCTCTAAGTTTCTTTGTGCTGATTCATGCCCTCTACACTGCACATTTGGAACATTTTCTTCACAGTTTGAAGGACTGGACATGTACATTTTTTTTTAAATGAAAGCTTAAATTTTGATGAACAACAGATGGTGCTAACAGAGAAGTGCTAGTACAACTTAACATTAAGGACCAGCTCAGGAACATCTCTGGATAGAAATGCTTACAGCCATCATTTGCATGTGCTCTCTGAGAACCTATAGGCTTAGAACAGGATAGTCAGATCATTGCTTTAACGCTTCAACAGATTTCAACTTCCAAACACTTCTTGAACCTTCACTTCCTCAGCCTTGCTGAGAAGTCGGTCAATATCATGGCATTACTCCTCTTGCTGTATTCGTAGCTGCTCCCAGGGCCGGTGCAAGGAAGTTTCGCACCCTAGGTGAAGGAAATGGAGTGACTTCCATTTACACCAGCCAAGGAAGTAGCCAGCTGTCTCTTTGGGGAGTTGTGGTCATGAAGGAGGAAAAACAGCTTTTGTGTCACACTGTTTTCAATACGGTGAAAACAGGACCAGTCAAGTCCTGTGGGTAGATAAAGGTATAGTGTTGGCAGAAAGGCCATGGATCCATGAAAATTAACACACTTGGGCTGACAACAGTGACACTGACAGTAAGCACTTATCTACCACTTTGCCATGTTTACAGCACAAATACAGTACCAACTCAACCTGGCTCAGCTTAGATGGGGATTTAAACTGGACTGTAATTCTTATTTTTGGAGGGGGTTTTTAGACCATGTAATATGTTGTCACTGTTTGTAATCTGTTGTGTAGTTTGGGAGGGGCCATGTGCTGCTGCAGAGCGAAAGTGTTGCCAAAATCAGGTGTGTGCTGAATTCTCAGGAGACTAAGGAGAGAGCAGGAGACACAATGTATGTGTTTAGTTTATAATTATTTTCCCGCATTAATAATTTGTGGTTTTCAAAATCCATATGGTGTTATAAAAAGGAACAGCAGCAGCACGCAGGACACCATGTTTGACAAGGCTGCTGTCCGCTCTCACTGAATGCCCTAGGGACATCACAAACGGCTTCTGCTCCTGCTTACCATCCATATTAGACTCTACCTGTGGATTAATTGGTCCATCGCTTCACTACTGTTTATGGAAGCAGGCAGTTTCGTCAGCTCCCTGTTGTTGCCTGGCATTTCTTCCCATTTCCACCTCACGTCCCGTTGGTAAGATCTCGGCCCCATTGCTATATGTAGCACTTGGAGCCAAAAATTTCAATTTCAGGTCCTTCCCACTAGTCCTTTTAAAAAGTGGCATGGAGGTGGAAGGGTGACATAAGGAAATGACACTGCTGAAAGGTCACACTGGGGTCACTTCAGATTTTTGCAGCCTCCTTGTAGGAGAAATGAGGTATATGGCCCACCCCATCTTTTGAGTGTGTCCTGTTGATGTCCCCTGCAGTTGTTCTCCAGGACTCATGCATTTTCATTCCAGGTCCCCCCAACTTTTATGTGATTTTTTTTACCTCTGCTTCACAGCTGAAATCATGGGACCCTTACGATGGACAGTTAGACAATAGCACGCTTGTGGGAGAAGATCCTTCCCCTCTCCCGGACAGTTAACGATTGGTTTATATCTTAAAGCAGGAGGGTCATGGCCAACAAAAATAGCAAGGTTAGAAGAAGCCCAGACCTCACCCAAGCCTTAGATGGTTACTTAACCTGCAGTGACATATGGCAAACTTCAAAGGGAAACAAAGCTTTGCGGGTAATGGTTTATTTATTTCTCATACGGCAAGCTGTAAATTCACCTATTTATGGAAGCTACATTTTTCCCCCCTATTGTTCAGCTGTCACTCAAAAGTGCCATTTTATTATCGGCTAGGATGTCAAATAGTCAGAACTCTGTCAAGTTGATGTCATGTTGTTGGTGGAATGAACTAAGTTTCTTATTTCAGTTTGGCTTTGAGAGAGAAAGAGAGAGAGAGAGATGGATTGGGGGGTGGGGGAAATATTAAACTGCAACCATTTGTTCACCTCCCTCTCTTTGTCAAAAGCACCAGAGGAGCACTCGTTGACCCTCGCTCTGACAACCCCCTCGAATAATGTGGAGCCTCAACGACTATTCCATTCTCTTGTACAGTCTGGGGGATTGGGCGGGGGGAGGTTAAGGGCAAAAAAAGGAAGGCCAAATCCTCAGCTGGCATAAGTCAGCATAGCTCCATAGACTTCAATGGAAGTCCCTGACATCCATTTACACCAGCCTGCAGTGGTGTTTCCCCCCTCCCCCCTTTCAGTGTTTTATTTTCATTACATTTTCTTTAATAGGAAGATATAACTATAAACAAGGCTGTTGTTCCATCCACCACATGGCTTTGTTCCCCTGGTAGGAGATCATGCCAAAAGCCCAGGACAGAGATACAGTTGGCTTACACTGTCTTGTTCATCTCTACAACTAAAGTATCTCCTAATTAAGGGTGAATATGTTTACCAAAGCCACAGGGATACTGGCTCCCGAACCTGATCAGAATTTTCACTTCCACGTCTCTCCAAATTTCATCTGAGAACATCTCTCTGCTCCTTTGCTTGTGCTTCTGACTTTCTGTCTCCCTGTGGCAGGGCTCAATCACTCTCAGAGCCTCCCCTTGCGTAGATGCAGGATGTTGCTGCTATCTTTGGCTCCAGCACCTCCTATCGGCCGCCTGCCTCTGGCCCCAGGTCTTCTGTGGCTCAGCCCTCAGACCAAGTCACCTAAGTTCAGTCCCTTTCTGGGATACCATAGACAAATCCAAGCAAAACTGAATAGTTCTCCTACCAACTTGGGCTACTGAAGTCTTTTCCTCTCTACTTACAAACTGTATCTGTGGGCTTCCCTTGCAGGAACCTACGCTGCCTCTGTATTGCGCTGCCCCAGTTATCTCTGTCTGTGTACCCTAATCTGGGCTTCTCTCAGACAGTAAGACCTGTTTCCTCCATCATCTCCCTCTCAACTGAGCTCCTTCAGTCTTCTCATTGCAGCTTTGCTCCGCCTGCTCTGCCCAGGAGCCAATTAGCTACTTATCTCCCCACTTGCAAAACGTGACTAATTGGGTGCCTTCCCTAGCCTTGCAGGTAATGGGAGGTTAAGTCCCATCACACACACCTATATGCTTAAATGTTTTTGTCTAGAATATAGGGCCATATATTTTATAAGGCCTTGAATCAGCTTCCAATTTTTCAGGCATATTTGGATGCACCAATGACCATTTGCATGTCTAAAATGAGTTCACACACAACTTTGTAGCTACATGTAAATATTTGAGAGTGCAAAATTGGAGTGTGCATCACACAGTTTAGTCCACAGTATCTTTATGTCCCTGATTTATGTAATGTATTGTAGATGGATCATGCACCGATGCATAAAGCTGAGTTTTCACAAGCATTTTCATTCTAAAGGGTCATTTGCTTGTAAGGTTTCAGAGTAGCAGCTGTGTTAGTCTGTATCCGCAAAAAGGACAGGAGTACTTGTGGCACCTTAGAGACTAATGAATTTATTTGAGCATAAGCTTTCGTGGGCTACAGCCCACTTCTTCGGATTTGCTTGTAAGTTTGTCAAATTTTTATCTGTCAAACTGAAATTTAGCACCTTTGCTATCAGCCTGGGAACAAGTTTTGGGGGGAAGTTTGATCCACAGACAGGTTAACCATTTCTGAGGATGGGGAAAAAAGCCTACATTTTTGCAATTATAACAAAATTCTAACCTGTTCTTTTCAACAGCCCTAACGCTTCTCTGCCAGGTGGCAGAAACTTAACATTTGGCAGGGACCAAGTCCCTAGGTCACAGACGTGCCTTTCAGTGAACATCTGTTTAGATGTGGCTAAACCACAATGTTTTAAAAAACGAATTTCTCTCTCTCTCTCACTCACACTCTCACTCACACTCACACACCATGCTATTTTTGTTATATGACAATAAACAGTCTGCTAATGTACAATAGGTGCAGCTGATGTGTGCCTATATAAGCCGAGTGGGAATTTCCGCCGAATGGATGTTCGCTCAGCATTCTGTTGAATTGTAGGTGTGTGTGGAATGAAATCTTTAATAGTGCTTAGTGCAGAGGGTGAGCAGCTAAAGGGTTTTGCCTCTTTCCACAAGGTACATGAAAAATGTATATGGAAGAAGGCGCAGATCTTTTTCCATTATATATGCCAAATCAACCATGCTGTGCAAAATGATAGGACAGTATGGTCCAATGGATAGGATTCACTGGGCTGGGATTCAAGAGGCCTGGCTTTTATTCCTGTTTCCACTACTGACCTGCTGTGTGACCATGGGTAAATCCCTGTCCCTCTCTGTTACCCCTGGTTCCCTTCCCACTCTGCCTAGTGTAGTTAGATTGTAGACATTTTGGGCAGGAACTGTTTATTACTATGTGTATGTACAGTGCCTAGCACAAGGGAGCTACCAGTCTGTGGCTACTGAGTGCTACTGTAACATAAATATTAATAAAAATCACATGCTTTGCTGAGTAATTGCGTAATTAAGGCATTGATCCTGTATTCAATCCATTCAGAGCTCATTGCAAGAATGAAGGCTTAGTTGCATTTGCTGCTTCTCCTGCATCAGCTGTTTTATCACCTTCCTTCATTGCATTGTATGTCCTTTAGACCATTAGCTCTAGGACAGAAACTGTGTTTCCTTTGCTATAAGCATCTGTCTGGTGTCTAGTTCACACTTGGGCACTCTGTTAATAAATAATAATGGAAAGGTGAGTGTGGAGTCAGGCATGGGCTCCTGCCCAGTCCGTTGCACATTTATACAGGACAGAAAACTCTATTGGGGTCTAGCAATTTGTTTTGCATGATGGAATTTCTTTGTTTATCTGCTTTTCTTTTATTTAAAAAAAACACCCTACTAAATTTGACGACAAGAAGCATTAAAAGACTAGCAAAGTGAAATGCACACAAGTCAGGAAGTGCCAAAAGTACAATACAGTCTTTATACAATCACATGTTATATTTCCTAAAGGACCCCAGCTTCATTCAAGGTTTGGATGGTGGACAGTCAATAAGGCATGGGGCAGTGCACTGAGTGATGAGGAGAAAACGAACTATCGAATAGCTGCCCAGTGAGTGACAGCCATCCATCCTGAGCACTGGATGAGGCAGGAGTCCTGTAGAAAAAACAGTATGTGCTCATGTAATTAAAGACTGTATCATCAGGCCTACACATAAGGAGCAGAGTTACGGGTCCAAGGGAACCATCACTTTGACATTCCTGTGATTTTGCGTCACTTTGCGACCTTCATTTTTTATAATGGAATGGCATATATGGCCCTGATTTACATGACGGTGAAGCCTCTTGGGATCATGTGTGTGGAGTCCATATGCAAAATAAGGCTCTGATCCTGCAAGCTGTTCTATGCGGGAGGGCCCTGGAAGCTAGTGAGATTCTGCTTTGCAGCAGGAATCTGCTTGCACAGAACGATTGCAGAATTGGGGCCTAGATTTTTATCCTTAGAATACACACCATATTTAACAATCAAACTATTTTAAGAGCACCCATGCACTTGCAGCACCCCCATATCATTGGATCAAGTTATAGGTGCTTGGGTGGGTGCATGCGCAGGAACAGAAAGGAGTGTAGGAAGCTCTCTCCTTCTTACATCCCACCCCACTGGGCAGCCAGAATGTGGGTGTCTGCACTCTCTAAGTGCAAGGGATGGGGGCAGTTTAGCATAGCTTGAGTTTCTCCATCCCCAAGGGACTATTGCCCCCTTTTGGATACTCTAGTGTTCGGAAGCCATGCTGGGAGTAGTGGACATAAAAGCCTTTTAAAGCCATACTTTCCCAGTGCAGACAGACTGCCTGTGGCAACTGCAGCTCTTGCTCTTCCATGTCTCCCCCCTCCCCCACCCCATGTGGGGGCCACAAAAGCCAGACCCTAGCCCAGTGTACTTCATTGCAAGGCCCGCGAGCCAGTGGCGGCTCCCATCAACCCTAACTGCAGCTCCCTAAATTCCCTCTAAGCGCTGCACGCATCAGGCTATAAATAGCTGCACAGCAGCTCTAAAGGGCCACGCAGCAGGGACATGGAGAGGAGAGAGGTAGGGAGTGGGCGGGAACTGGCTAGGGGAACAAGTTGGGGCTTGCAAGGCTGCTCTGGGCCTCTCTCCCAGCCCCAGAGCTCCCATGCTGCCTGCAGCGGGGGGGAGAGAGGGCCCTTTCCCCCGGAGCTCCTGTGCTGCCTGCCAGCAGGGAGAGAGCGGGGGGCGAGTCCTCTGAGGGCAGCCCCAGGGCAGCCTGCCTGCACCCCAAACTCCTCATCCCCAGCCCCACCCCAGAGCCTGCACACCCAGATAGAGCCCTCACCCCCACCCCCCGCATCCCAACCCTTTGCCCCAGCCCTGAATCCCCTCCCGCACCCCAAAGCCCTCATCCCCAGCTCCACCCTAGAGCCCTCATCCCCAGCCAGAGCCCTCACCCCCACACCCCACCCTCTGCCTACCCTGGGCCACTTCCCACACTCCGAACCCCTCAGCCTCACTCCATGTGGCTCTCACATTGAAGATTTTTTGCCAAAGTGGCCCCCACTTCAAAAATAGTGAAGAGCACTACCCTAGCCCATAGCTCATACATCAGTCTGGAAAGTGGTTTGGGATGCATTGGGCTACAAGGAGCTATTAAAACATAAGATGCTGATTTACTTTTTTTTTTTCCCACTTCCCTCGGCTTGGACAATGAAAATTCAGTTTCAGTCTTCAGTTCTCTTGCATTAGCGTAATACTGCAGTTGGTTGCAAACACTGCAGGAGAATGCTTATATTTAAAAAAATAAAACTAGCAACTTATTTTTCACTTGATTTTTGTTTTAATTTCTTGGGAACATTCCTATTTATCTTAGGTTTAATGCAACTTTTATTTTACAAAATGGACATGTTGGTCCGAAACCTGTCTACCAGTGACCCTTTAATGGAGGGCACAGAACACATTATAGATAGCATGCTTGGCTATTTGCCATGCTGACAGCCACTGCAGAAAGCTGAACCTTGTTCCACAATGCATTCGGCCAGATAGTGTTTTTCTAGAGTTGTTGCATAAAACAAAATGGACAAATGCCACAACATTCCTATTCTGTGCCCTGTATTGAGTAATGTTTGCTAATTGCCAGTGATTTGGGATCCTAAAGAAAAAGAGAGTGTACTCTTCAGTGTGTCAATAAACCGAAAGAGATCCTGCATGCCTGCTTTTGTCTATGCTGCGCAGTGCTAGCTGGGACGTAGCACAGGGTTACTTCCCACACTCCGAACCCCTCAGTGCGTGGCACTGCAGTCTGTATTCAGGTGTCTGTCCCAGCCCTGTTACTCCAGTGACCTATTTAGGGTGACCAGACGTCCCGATACAATTGGGACTGTCCTGATATTTAGTTGTTTGTCCCGCGTCCCGACCGATGTATGGTCGGGACGCCCCCCCTTTTTTTTTTGCTTCAGCGGCGGCACTCCAGCTTTTTTGTTTGTTTGTTTTTGCTTCAGCGGCAGCCCCTCCCCTATTTGTCCCGATATTTTGTTCTTGTCATCTGGTCACCATAGACCTATTGCACATGCAATATTCTACAGAACGTAGCAGGTCTAACCTCCAACATTTATAAAACAGTTTTCGTTCCGCAGTGGGCACCACACATGTTAAGTTCTGGTCCAACACAGGTACAAGGTGCTAACCTGCCTCCTTGCAGTGAGGTACTGAATATAGGGTCAACCCAGGTAAATGAGCAATTTAACATTAACATGAGGGAAAAATTACATTTGCAGAAATGACTTGGCACAGGTACACTTTGAACCAATGTCTTCAAAGAGATTAAAGGCTTAATTCAACAGTATAGACCATGTTATTGCTCCTTTGGTGTATGGATACTATTTTATTATTATTTATTATTAATTTGTAATCACTGATATGTAACCATTATATGGGAGAACTTGCCAGACGCTAATGAATTGTGTGTGTGTGTGTGTGTGTGTGTGTGTGAGAGAGAGAGTCCATTTTATTTGATTTGAAGCCATGGTTAATTGGCTGTTGCCACAAATCAAAAATGGAGGTCCAATCTTTCATAGGTCTGCTAAATTATTACTGAAGGTTTGCGCAGATCTACGTAAAAAGACAAAGTCTAACAAAGTTGTATGGCGAAGGGCATAGCAAGAGGGTTTTAATAAGGTAAAGAAAATCTTGTCTGAAAAACCTGTTCTATTTCGAGAAAATGTTTGAACAATTATGTTCAGATGCATCAAACACTGGTTTAGGGGATGTACTAATGCAGACAGGGGAAAATAACAAGAAACACCCCATTGCTTTCTTAAGTAAGAAATTGACACCCACTGAACAGAATTATTCGGTCATAGAGAAAGAATGTTATGCTATTGTGTAGGCAATAAAGCAGTTATGGCCTTATCTTTTAACAGGGAGTTCAGGTACTAACTGATCATTCTCCATTAGTCTGGTTACCCAAAAATAAAGCTCCAATTCTAAACTGCTATGATGGAGTCTCATTCTCCAAGAAGATGATATGGAAATTGTGCATATAAAGATAAAAGAGAACAGAGTGGCAGATGTGTCATCAAGGAAAGAGAGCTCTGACCTGCTCCTGTGGATCAGCCTAAATCCTCTTTTGTAAGGGGGGAGGTGTCACTGAATGCACCCCTGTATTCACACCCTACACCAGGGGTTCTCAGACTTTTGTACTGGTGACCCCTTTCACACAGCAAGCCTCTGAGTGTGACCCCCCCCTTATACACTAAAAACACTTTTTAAAATATATTTAACACCATTATCAATGCTTGAGGCAAAGTGGGGTTTGGGGTAGAGGCCATGACCACCCGTGTAATAACCTCACGACCCCCTGTGGGGTCCCGACCCCCAGTTTGAGAACCCCGACCTACACACTACTATAAAAATCTTTGCACAAATCCTGCCTTGTGAGGTATCATTTGAAAACTATTAACTCACTGGTCTGGATCGCACCCCAGAATGTCAGAGTGAAGGAGAGCTCTTTGTAAACTTGAAAGCTTGTGTCTCTCACCAACAGAAGTTGGTTCAATAAACGATATTACCTTACTTACCTTGTGTGTGAGTCAGTCAGTCATTGGGGTTAATGAGTCAGAAGTCACCTTGAATGGTCCCTTAGAATATATTGAACTCCTTATGCTAAACAATTTGTTTCCCCGGTGTTTAGCTGTGACACTCCAGCACCTTTCCCAGACCTGAAGAAGACCTCTGTGTAGCACGAAAGCTTGTCTCTCTCATCAATAGAAGTTGGTCCAGTAAAAGATATTATCTCACCCAACATATCTCTCTAATATCCTGGGACCAACAGGTCTACAACAACACTGCAAGCCTCAAGCTAGTGAGCACTGATTGAATGCTCAGCTGTGCCTATACACACTTCTCAGAGTTCAGAAGAGTCACAATATCTGCAGGTTTTCAAAATATACCTTCAGAACCCTAGAGGCATGCTTGTGTGTGGACTGATATCGTAGTACCTGAGTCATAGAGTCTATCCAATAGCGTATGTACTGTTATAGATACCCATCCAACAAACAGTTGCCATATATTATGTATTAGAGACATCTGGTCTGACATCAGAACTGGTTGCCAGGAACTTCTGAATTATGATCTCTGCTCTTCCACAGACTACTCTGAAGTCAATTAACCTCTGTCCCCATCTGTAAATTAGGGATGATAGTACACACCTCATAGGTGTTCTACGAGGAACAGTTAATGCTTTTTAAATGTCTTGAAGATTAAAAGCCCCATAGCAAGGAGCCACAACCAAAAATATGCAAAAAACCTATGATTATCCTCAGGAACTGCAACACCAAAAGCATGAATCCTTGTCACTTGAGATAGAGCATCAACTCTGCTAGGTTTAAGTAGAAGGCTCTGTTTTCACTGAGGCCAGTCACTAGAAGAAGACATGATCATATGTGCACTAAAGGCTGGGATTTTGATTTTAGTGGGACCTGAGCTACCAGTTCTGAGTGGTTTGGAAATCACAAATGAATGCATTACACTATACTGTAAAATAGTACAGGATCCTCAGGGAATGACCTGAAGGCTGTTATGGAGCCCTTGTTTAAGCCCAGGCACATCTTTGGTACAGTTTTCACTAGCCATAGACTTTTAGTGAAAAAGCTTTGCAACATATTCTGTATGCCAACTGCAGCATGCACTAGTCAAAGGGTCATAACATGGCCAAATGAAAACCCAGCTGACTTTTATGACTGTACCTCGTGGATTCAACTAAGATCAGGGCCCCATTGTGCTAGGCATTTTACACATAGTAAGAGACAGTTCTTGCTCCACTCACTCAAAACCTCTTGTCCTCATTGAGGTCCATTTTCAGATTTCAACTTCCAGCCCTCTCAGCCCCGCCCCCAGCAATTTCAGGGGCAGAGCTGTTCAAAACTTGTCAGAACTCATTTATAATGGAATAAGTATATGTGACTTTCTTTCCTCGATGATCAAAAATGGTAGAACTATTTTTGTTCATACTTTCCAAAAATATTCATCTTTGGACACAGGCCAAGCCTGGAAAATTTCAACTTAGAGCTGAAAGTTTCACAAAGTTATGAGTGAGTGAAAACAGAAGATAAATTGTTATTCATCCTTATTATGGCAGTTGCTGCTGATACCCCACTGCAGGCCAGATTGCATGCAATAGAGCAAGGGGGACTAGAGGACTGTCAAGCATCATGGTATTGTTTCCTGATCCTCTGTGCCAGCCCTGTTCCTAGGCACAAGTTAGAGAATTCTGGGAAATGCCCTAACTTGTGCAGCTGGAAATGTTTTCCAACAGCAGAACCAAAGGTTCTCACTACTCCCTCTGCCTGTCTCTCCCCACCGAAAACACATGCCTTCCCACCCCAATAAAACTCTTGGATTGGAAGCTGGGGGGGGTGGGGGATAGGAGTGGGCTCTGTGTCTGTTGGAGAGTCCCCCACACTGGGGACTCCCATTCAGGGGATTTGTGTGTGAAAACCAAAAGAAAACACAGATATATGCAAATCACAAAATTAAAATTGTATCTGCTTCAGAACTTTCTGATAATGGGGGGTTGTTCAGATTCCGGGTCCTACTTTGCAGCCATTATAGAGAGAGGATCCAGTCATGAGCTGTGGCTCCAAATCTGAATTTACACACTGTTTGCGGGATTACAGAGTTTCAGATATTATGTTCTGGTTCACACTAATCCCTGAGAGTGGTGACTACAGTAAGATTTTCACATCTATTCCATATATAAAGTATATACACTAGGGTTACCATATTTCCACAATCAAAAAAGAGGACTGGGGGGGGAGCCCCGCCCTTGCCCCGCCCCCATCCACTCCCTCCCACTTCCCACCTCCTGACTGACCCCCTCAGAACCCCAACCCCACCTGCTTCTTGTCCCCTGACTGCCCCGACCCTTATCCACTCGCATGGGTGGCAGGGTTGTAAAAATTTTGGTGGTGCCCAGAACCTCCCCCCGACCTGCCTAAGGCTCTGGGAGGGGGGTTGGTTGGCGGGAGGAGGTCTGGGGTGCAGGTCCTGGGCTGGGAATTGGGGTGCAGGGTGCAGGTCCTGGGATAGAGTTTGAGTGATGGATGCAGGCTCCGGGCTGGGGCAGGGGGTGGGTGTGCAGGAGGGGGTGAGGGGTGCAGGCTCTGGGATGGAGTTTGAGGGCAGGAGGGGGTGTGTGGGAAGGGGGAGGGAGTTTGGGGATGCAGGGGTGAGGGCTGTGGGTCTGAGGATGAGGGGTTCATGATGCAGGAGGGGGCTCAGGGCTGGAGCAGAGGATTAGGGTATGGGGGGATGAGGGCTGGGGATGAGGGGTTTGGGGCGTTGGAGAGGCTCAGGGCTAGGGTGGAAGGGCAGGGTAAGGGCAGCCTGTCTTCCCATTAGTAGATGGGGACACTAGGACCCGGGGGCAGCAGACAAGGGAGAGGCAGGCAGGGGGGACTCAAGGGGGGGGGGGGGGCGAGGAGGGGGGGTGGCAGGTGGAGGCCGGGGAGCCATCCAACAGTCCCCCGCTCCCTGACTGCCCCCCCCCCCCGACTCCCCTTACCATTCTGGCTCCACGTGTTTGCAAAACACGCTGCCCAGTGGGTCGGTTTGTGTGTTACACAGGGCTGCAGACAGAGGGAGGGGAGAGCAGGGGAGGACTCTGGCTGCTGGAGGACAATGGGAGAGGGTCAATCGGCCAAGCCGCCCAATCAGCAGCCGCACTCTGCATGGAAGGGAGGGAGGGAGGCGAGGGAGAAAAAAACCCCGGACATTTTAACCTTGTTACCAATTCCTCCCGGATGGCTATTTAGAGACAAAAGCCGGAGATGTCCGGGGAAATACGGACGGATGGTAACCCTAATATATGCAGACTGTCATCTCTATACATTCTGTAGTAAGCATGTTTTGTGATATACAACCTTGGTGGTAAATTGCAGAGCCTGGAGGGGAAAGGGAGGCAAAGCTGGCTTTAGGCAGTATTTGCACTGCCCAGATTCCCCATGCACTGACCGCCAACATGACCCCCAGCATAAGTAAAAGCAGCCCTTGGAGCAGGTCCCTCTTACAGCAGCCTCGTCCAGGTTGCCTAGGGGCTGGTCTGTAGCATAGAAGCCTCTGTACTACAGAGCATTATGTGCATGCATCTTTGTGTCCCTAATTTGCATTCCTCTGCTCCCAACATTACCCTAGGCAAGCCCCTACACTTGGAGTTATGATCAGGGCAGCACTTACTTTAGGCGTATGCTTCTTCTGCACGAGGGACATTCTCTCCTGCACCCCAGAGTTGAAGTTGTACATAGGGCCCAGGACAGAAGACAAAAATGGTCCCCTAACCTCCCTGCTCCCCTCTCTCTCTCTTGTCCACTCCACCCCTGTTTCTCGCATGCACTCTATTTGCAATGCTTCTCACTCATGGAAACTTAGAATTCAAAAAGGAGAGCTGTGAATGAGACTGGCATTGAAGTAATAAATTTAACTCTGAAATAAACGATACCTGTGGGTAATAGGTTTGAAATTGCTGTGTTCCTTGGTAACGGGATATAATTACAAGTACCACAGGCTCTGCAGGGCAACGGTGCAATTATCACCCTCATTTCTAAGTTTCAGTGACAGCATTACCACAATGTTGCCACAATTCAATAGCAGGGAATGGGGAACTTATTGGAAAGATAACAGTAGTTCTGAAAATGCTTCTTTGTAATCTTTCCGCACCGAGGTGTTTTTTTATTTATTTTTATTGTGCTTATTTTTTTCTTCTCCTTCTTCCATTTCACAATCTGAAAACGCACAATATGCTGTGATTAAATCCAAATAGCTACAATGCATCACCGTTGCGGTGAGGTTACTGCGGGGTTCCCTTAGTAACTACCAAGGAATGAGCGATGAGTGATAGGACTACATTATACCAGCAGGCAGGTCATCATGTGTTACTGTATAGTTCTGTAGTAATTAAAGGCTATTGAATGATATTGCTACACTGTAACCATGGGGAGGTCCCTTTGTGTCCCTGCATAGTTCCATAGTAATTACTGGGTAATGAGTGATAGTGTTACTGTGTAACAGAAAGCTGCTAACTGTTCTTCACTACATAGTATTGTTCTACAGTAATGAGAGGGTAATGTCCTGATTGTCGCTATAGTGTAGCCGCAGGGATGAACTTGTGCTTTTCTGCATTGTTCCATGGTAATTATGAGGTGGTGGAAGGGAGGTTATTGTGTTGGGTCCTTAGCACTGGTGTAAGTCGGTTAGTTATAAGACCTAAGAGTTGGAAGACTCTCAGGTCAGATCCTCAACTGGTATAAATGGGTGTTAATTCCAGTGACTTCAGTGGAGTTATTCTGATTAACGCCAGCTGAGAATCTGGCACATGCTTCTGGTATAGCGCTGTATCTCTATTGCTGGAGTTTGAGCATTGGCCACTAGCCTGTTTTTTTTTCCACCTAAAGGAACAGTTTATGGGATTTTTACTCATTTGCTTGAGTAATGACTGAGTAAGGACCTCAGAATTTGGCTGATAGCATGGGGCCTGCTAACTTTTCTCTTTCTGAAAAATGAGAAGGTAACCCTCAAGCCCACCAGGTCTCTGCTTCCCTGAGTGCCACGCAAACTTACCACAGAATCCAGGCACACTGTTCTGCTCCTTCAATGGGCCAGTGGACTTGGACAGCTTTGTCCATCTTTTCTGGTGTGTCTCATTGTGCTTCGCATGCAGAGGAAATGGAACTGGCTGAGATGTTGGGAACAGAGTGGTGCTGTGCAGCTAGAACAAATGGGAAAGATTGTCTGATTGGCATAAGAGGCATTCTGACTTTCATCGCAGCTTACTCAGGAACCAAACAACTGGAGCTAGCTTGCGTATATGCAGTGTCAGGCCCTTTCCCATACACTTCACACATCTGCCCTGTAACTCCCACCCTCATTAAGATAGATGCATTATTAGGGCATGCAGGGCAGAGTTTTTTAATTTTACTGTCCACTTCTGGAAACGAGATATGAGACTAGATGGCCCAACATGCTGGTTTGGCAGAGACTATGGAGCCAGTGAAGTTGGGGGTGGGGGCGGGGAGAGGAGAGGAGGGAGGGAAAGGGAAAAAGCCCATTGGCTAAGGCTTAAGGGTCTTTAGCAGGGAGATGTTGTGGTCCCCTCTCTTTGCGTGAACCTCTGGGAGCAAAGATTCCCAGTAATGAGACCACAAGGAGAGCTGCTTTTGCATTGTCACGTCCAAGCCCTTCCTGCATCTTGGTGGTTGCTGCTGTTCTCTTTTTCCCGTGCGTGCATGAGTGAATTTGTCGGTCTGTTCATGGGAGTGATGGTGGTTCCTTTTACATTTTATATGTAACAGTTGGGTCTTTGAAATTGAAATGGGTTTCAGTCTTTCTGATATATTAATTATTGATAAATGGAGCCTAGGAGACAGAGATGAAGCCTGGCATGATTAAAGACAGACAGTTTTTAATTTCATGTCTCTTACAGTGACAGAGGAATCCAGTTTAATAGGAGTCATTTATCAAAAGAGACTAAATCAGAAGTGTGTGTCTAGAGGCTAGGGTGGTTGCATAAGGAATTGGGGGTGCACAGTAGTGTGACAACTGTGGAATGGGATGATGTGATGAGGTATCATAATGCGCCTTACATCTCAGTGTGTTAGGGGTTACAAGTAGAACCCAGATTCCCTGGCTGGTAAATCAGTGATCTGGAGTCAGGTTACAAAAGCAAAGGGGAAGCTGCTGAAGTGGGAGCTACTTAGCAGTAGGAGTAGCATTATTGCTGTAGCGCTTAGGAACCTCAGTCATGGACCAGGTGCTAGGCGCTGTACAAACACAGAACAGAAAGATGGCCCCTGCCCCAAAGACAGTACAATCTAAGTGTAAGACACCAGGAGGGGACAGACAGACAGATAGGGAAGCACAAGAAAACACTGAGGCAATAGTCTCATACTGGGTGGACAAATGTATCCTCCTACCTCCCAGCTTGCTGAAAGCTAGTAAGGCCTCTGGTGTTATTTTGAATCTTCTTGGTGTTAATCAAGCTTATCCTTAGGAAAGATACTTGAAGTGAACTACAGTTTGGGATTTTATTTTGTTTTTCTCTGCCTGTTGTGTCTACCCATTGACTTATAGGTGGTAGGAACACTCTGAAATTTTTTTCTAAGGGCTTTAGGGCCATGTGAACCTGGAACTTCTCAGGTTCAACCCATAATATAGTCAACAGTTCTTTCCACGATGTCTTGGTCCCGGCCAGGAGTTGGAGACCAGTGCGGTGACGCTAGGCAGAACAGATTGTGTTAGCGAGTCTGGGAGCTGGAGAGCCGGTGTCTTTGTCCAGTAGCTTTAATAAATAATCAATCTCTTCTGTATTCATTAGAGCCCTCTCCTGCCTCTTTTCTATAAGGGACATTGCTGTATTTATAATCCATGGTAGTGCAAATCTAAGCTTCTGCTCACAACACTCCGGGCCAAGCGAACACTGGGTTGTGGTGTTGCAGTGTCCTGAAACTGCACTTCATAAGTCTAAGAGGCTGCTTAACTCTTTGTTTGCCAAATGAAACCCGTGACACCGAGTTACAGCTGGAGAGACTCAAATGGGGCTGTTTTGGGCTCTGCAGATTTCTGCCTGAATCGCTCACCTCCTTCCCTGGCAGCTCAGCTCAAAGTAGGAGATTAGCATTTACCATGTCAATTCCATCTGATACTTGGTCCCTTGGGATGGCTGGGTCCTGGAGCTGAGCCTCACAATGCCTAAGAAAAGAGAGAGAGAACCTCCCCCTTTTTTGCATGAGACTCTGTCTTTATCTGCAGGATGTGGGATGATGGAAACAGGGCTGATGCCTGAGTAGTGGAGGGCTGAAAAACTGGCTGGTAGGGCAGGGATATTCCTTGGGGGAGCTGAGAGGTAGGGGAGTGGGAGAGTGATGGAAATAGGTTACACACTTGGTCATCTCTCAACTCCTTGGCATTTTCCCACTCTCTGCCTTGTGTTCCTACCGAAGGATTGCTCATCTGGCTAAGGAGGGGGGGAGTTTGCCATGCAGACTGAAGGAATTGAAGAAGTTGGTGATGGGGCTGTGTACAGGGGAGTGCCCAAGCATAAAACCCAGAGTATGGCTGAGAGTAATGGCTAAGTGACCTGCACCATACAGTCCCCTGTATGGCAACATGTGCTTATGTCTGATAAGAGACCATCTCACAAGGGAGATGTGCAGTGAGACCGAACTACAGGAAAAGCTGTATTATCCGGCACTTTACTAACCAGAATGCTCTAGAAACCAGCATTTTTTCTGATATCCATTAAAAGTCTGGTTGGTGCAGGGCCGGCAGGGTCCCTACCTGGTTCTCCAGAAGCAGCGATGTGTCCTTGCGGCTCCTAGGTGGAGGAATGGCCACAGGGGCTCTGTGCGCTGCCCCCACCCCACCCTGAGCACTGGCTCCACAGCTCCCATTGTCCGGGAACCCTCTACTTCAACCAGCATTTTCAAACATGGGAGAATAAAGTTAGGCTCTGAATTCCATATTTAGGTCCTGAAATTAGCACCCTGATGTTCAGAAGGTCTGAGTACCCTCGTAAAAAATAATCAACCCTTTCTGACCGCCAAGATACTTATTTAGGTACCTACATATTTCTTTAAGCAGTGTTGGCCTCCCTTTATTGCTGCTGCTTCACAGCCCCGGTGCTTTGGTCATGTGCCAGGTGTGACTCCACTATTTCAGTGTCCTGGGACTAGCTCTGAGCTCTCTCTTCCCAATCTCTTATATACCCCTATGTCTGTCCTGTCTTTCTGATCTGTCACTCACCCCTCTATGTAGGATTGACAACTTGGTAATATTTACAAACCGGATACTCCAGCAGGGAACCTCTCCTGTCCCCATCCACTCCTCTTCTCTCCAGCACCTCATCGCTTGCTGTTTTTCCCTCACACACCCCCACCCTGCCTGAGTCAGGAGGGACTCACCTGCAGAGCCAGAGCTGGGGCTGAGGGCTGCAGCTGCCCGATGAAGGTAAGAGCTGGTGCGAGTGATGACCCGATGCCTCCCCCGCCCTCAGTAATTGGACTTTGGGTGTCCAGTCAGTAGATCTGACTGGACACTGTCAGGTCCCCTTTTCAACCGAACTTTTCAGTTAAAAGCCAGGCACCTGGCCACCCTGTCTCTATGGTATGAGCTGCCCAAGAAGCAGATACTGTGCTGCTTCTCAGTGCAACATCAGTGAGTATCAAAGACAAAGGAAGGTGTTTTCTCTCTCTCTCTCTCTCTCTCTTTCCTTCCTTCCTTCCCCCATCTCTGCCTCCTTCCATTTCTTTTTATCTTTTGATCAGGTCACATTGATCTAATTGCTTTGCACTATTTCCAATTTTTATTCAACAGACTCAGGAAACAATAACCATGGCACCCGCTGAGCAAGCGCCAGTGCCTCAGAGCCATGCTTGTAGGTGGGCTCCAGTCCAGGCTGCCTGATACCTGCCCAGAAACACAGTGAGGGGGGAGTGGGAGATGAAGGGTGGGCTAGTGTAGAGGCAGGATTTTGGCATCAGTCATGCTGTCCTCTGAATGTGATAAAGACTTCAGCCATTTCCCCAGGGCGCTAATGCAAGGGATTATAAATCCGTTTTATAATTCTAGTCTATTCGGAATTTAAACTACCATCAATCGTCTCAAGTTTTTAGTGTCAAATAAGATAATGCAGCCAACTATATTATTAGAAAGTGATGTGTTTCTAAAGGAGTGAATGTCTGTGGGTGGGGCTGGAGAGCATCTCACAAGATATAGGCGCTCTCCTTCGACAGCCCTAATTTAAATATGATTCAGTTTGCGGAGGTGGACATGATGACTCAGGGAATTGGTGCTGCAATATGGAGCCTTTCACCTCTCTATTGCTAGTCTGAATACTTCAAAAATAAATAACTAAGAATGATTAAATGACACCCCTACCGTCTGCGAAAAGGAAGTTTTTTGTTCTCTCAGCACGAGATGGTTCATGTGGCTGGAGAAGCTTGGCTGGAAAGAGGAGTGGAAAAAGATCTGGTTCGCTGCAACTGATAGTCACTTCCAGTCCCATGTGCCTTTGTACATGTTGTTTTTCTCTAAAATTGAATTTAGTGCTGGTATAAGGTGCCAGAGTGACATCCCTGGGGGCTGACGTACTGTTTATCCACAGAACAGCAACAACATGGGAAGCAATCTTCCCTCACACTGCCTCCTGCCAGGGGCTTCAGCCGTACTCTAGAGGGACACCACTTCTTAGAGTGAGAGGGAAGTGTGCTCTCCGTACCCATTCCATCCTTGGCCTCACTGGTGAGACAGCCAGCAAAGGCAAATCAGGGCCAATTTGTGGGGGATGTTTTTTGTGAAGTGGACAGAAACAGAAGGGAGACACTCCCAACTCATTGCACAAACAGCCTCCCAGCAGTAATGACTTTACATCACTAACCGATGTAGGGCCAAAGTCAGGCCTGATGCAAGCAGGCAACTCTCCCCTGAAATACTTGTAGTTTGTGTCCATTTCTGGCTATCTCTGAATTAGGTCCATTGTGTTTCCATTGGAATCTCAGGTATCCAGCATGTTGGCAGCAGAGCCTAATTTTGCTTTTCTATTTAGAAACCTGTTTTCATGAAGATTCTGGATGCTTCCTGGAGATTTTTTTTTTAATTGGAATTTGCCTGTTTCATAGGTTTTCATTTATCTATATCTATATGTATGGCTTCAGTGACCTGACCTCCCATGAAAGTCCATGGGAGACCTGAACACATCCTTGTTCTCTGTGGAGTGGTTTGAAAACATACCCTTAAAACTATGACTTGAGGCAACCAGAAAACAGAGAGGGAATCTTTGACAGTTGGTCTTGAGCTGATACCTGGGTGTGGTATTCACACCAAATAAGATACCAACAGATGGACTCTCAGTGAACTCCTACTTCATTTATTTACAGCTGGCACATGCAGAAAGTCAGACAGGCTTCACTACTTTGCAGTGACAGGCAGCAACAGGATTTAAGGTGGTGATTGGGTCTGTAATGCATTATAATAAAACAACATCCTGCATTGATTTTTTTTTAATTCAAAGAAGTATCCCAAAGAGCCTTATAAACTATCTGTGCATTACTTTGTGTGTCACTGAAATGCAGTCATCTCTGGTGTGGATTGTGGCAGTTGTTTAGGAGCACACTGCAATTTAGGACAGGGAGTGGTTCATAGAGTCATAGGAATGTAGGGCTGAAAGGGACCATAGTTGGTCATCAAGTCCAGCCCCCTGCTCTGATGCAAGACCAAGTAAACCTAGACCATTCCTAACTGGTATGTCTAACCTAAATCTCCCTTGTTGCAGATTAAGCCCAGTACTACCTGTCATACCTCCAGTGAACATGGAGAACAATTTATCATAATCCTCTTTATAACAGCTCTGAACATATTTGAAAACTGTTACCAGGTCCTACCTCAGTGTTCTTTTCTCAAGACTAAACGTGCCAAGTTTTTTTAACCTTTCCACATAGGTCAGGTTTTCTAAACCTCTTATGACTTTTGTTGCTCTCCTCTGGACTCTCTCCAGTTTATCCACATCTTTCCTCAAGTGTGGCACCCAGAACTGAATACAGTTCTCCAGCTAGGCCTCGCCAGTGCTGAGTAGAACAGGACAATTACCTCCCATGTCTTACATATGACACTCCCATTAATATGCCCCAGAATGATATTAGCCTTTTTCACAACTGCATCACATTGTTGACTCATATTCAATTTGTGATCCACTATAACCCCCAGATCTTTTTCAGCAGTACTACCGGCTAGCCAGTTATTCCCCATTTTGTAGTTGTGCATTTGATCTTTCCTTCCTAAGTGTAGTACTATGCACTTGTCTTTGTAGAATTTTGTCTTGTTGATTTCAGACGAAGTCTCCAATTTGTTAAGGAGTTTTAAGTTCTAATCCGGTCATCCAAAGTGCTTGAAGCACCTTGGTGTCCTCTTCCAATTGTATAAGCATGGTCTTCAATCAATTAATCAAGTCATTAATGAAAATATTGAACAATACCGGAGGCCAGACTGACCCCTCTGGGGCCACAGTAGATACATCTTCACAGTTTGACAGTAAACCATTGATAACTACTCTTTGGGTATGGTCTTTCAACCAGTTGTGCACCCACCTTATAGTAATTTAATCTAGACTGTATTTCCCTAGTTTGCTTATGAGAATGTCATGTGGAACTGTATCAAAATCTTACTAAAAACAAGATATGTCATGGCTATTACTTCCCCCTTATCCACTAGGCCAGTAACTCTATGAAAGGAAAAAAGAAAGAAGGTTGGTTTGGCATGATTTGTTCTTGACAAATCTATGCTGGCTCTTTCTTAAAACCCTTTTATGCTCTAAGTGCTTACAAATTTATTTGTTCAAATATCTTTCCAGGTACCAAAATTAGGCTGACTGGTCTATAATTCCACAGGTCCTCTTTGTTCCCCCTTATTAAAGATAGGTACTCACGGTGATTGGAAAAAGGCAAATATAGTGCCCATCTTTAAAAAAGGGAAGAAGGGGAATCTGGGGAACTACAGACCAGTCAGCCTCATCTCAGTCCCTGGAAAAATCATGGAGCAGGTCCCCAAGGAATCCATTTTGAAGCACTTGGAGGTGAGGAAGGTGATCAGGAACAGTCAACATGGATTCACCAAGGGCAAGTCATGCCTGACCAACCTGATTGCCTTCTATGATGAAATAACTGGCTCTGTGGATATGAGGAAAGTGGTGGACATGATATACCTTGACTTTAACAAAGCTTTTGATACGGTCTCCCACAGTATCCTTGCCAGCAAGTTAAATAAGTATGGATTGGATGAATGGACTATAAGGTGGATAGAAAGCTGGCTAGATCGTCGGGCTCAACGGGTAGTGATCAACGACTCAATGTCTAGTTGGCATCAGGTATCAAGCGGAGTGCCGCAGGGTTCGGTCCTGGGGCCGGTTTTGTTCAACATCTTCATTAATGATCTGGATGATGGGCTGGATTGCACCCTCAGCAAGTTTGCAGATAACACTAAGCTGGGGGGAGAGGTAGATACGCTAGGGATAGGGTCCAGAGTGACCTAGACAAATTGGAGGATTGGACCAAAAGAAATCTGATGAGGTTCAACCAGGACAAGTGCAGAGTCCCTCACTTAGGACGGAAGAATCCCATGCACTGCTACAGGCAGGGGACCAACTGGCTAAGTGGCAGTTCTGCAGAAAAGGACCTGGGGATTACAGTGGATGAGAAGCTGGATATGAGTCAGCAATGTGCCCTTGTTGCCAAGAAGGCTAACGGTGTATTGGGCTGCATTAGTAGGAGCATTGCCAGCAGATCGAGGGAAGTGATTATTCCCCTCTATTCAGCACTGGTAGGGCCACATCTGGAGTATTGTGTCCAGTTTTAGTCCCACCACCCCACTACAGAAAGGATGTGGACAAATTGGAGAGAGTCCAGCGGAAGGCAATGAAAATGATTAGGGGGCTGGGGCACATGATTTATGAGGCGAGGCTGAGGGAACTGGTTTTATTTAGTCTGCAGAAAAGAAGAGTGAGGGGGGATTTGATAGCTGCCCTCAACTACCTGAAGGGAAGTTCCAAAGACGATGGAGCTAGGCTGTTTTCAGTAGTGGCAAATGACAGAACAAGAAGCAATGGTCTCAAGTTGCAGTGGGAGAGGTCTAGGTTGGATATTAGGAAAAACTATTTCACTAAGGCTTGGTCTACACTACCCCCCTAATTCGAACTAAGGTACGCAACTTCAGCTACGTGAATAACGTAGCTGAAGTCGAAGTACCTTAGTTCGAACTTACCTTGGTCCACACTCGGCAGGCAGGCTCCCCCGTCGACTCCGCGGTACTCCTCTCGCCGAGCTGGAGTACCGCAGTCGACGGCGAGCACTTCCGGGTTCGACTTATCGCGTCCAGACTAGACGCGATAAGTCGAACCCAGAAGTTCGATTGCCAGCCGCCGAACTAGCGGGTAAGTGTAGCCAAGGCCTAAGAGGGTGCTGAAACACTGGAATGAGTTACCTAGGGAGATAGTGGAATCTCCATCCTTAGAGGTTTTAAGGCCCAGCTTGACAAAGCCCTGACTGGGATGATTTAGTTGGGGTTGGTCCTGCTTTGAACAGGGGGTTGGACTAGATACCTCCTGAGGTCTCTGCCAACCCTAATCTTCTACGATTCTGTGTTTGTTCTTCCACATTCCTGTGGGACCCTGGCTTCAGTTAGTTCCTTAACTACTCTAAGATGAATTTCATTAGGCCATGCTGCATTGAATACACCTAATTTATCTAAATATTCCTTCACCTGATCTTTATTTTGGCTTGCATTCCTTCCCCCTTGTTGTTAATGTTAATTGTGTTGAATCCTGAAGCAAAATAGGCACTAAACACTTAAGCCCTCTTGATGTCATCAGTTATTAGCTCTCCTTCCTCACTAAGCAGAGGACCTACACTTTTCTTCATCTTTTTCTTGCTCCTAATATATTTAAAGAACCTCTTATTGCCTTTCATGTCCTTTGCTAGGTATAACTCATTTTTGTATCTTAGCATTTCTGATTCTGTCCCTATGTGCTTGTGCTATTCTTTTTTACTCCTCCTTAGCGATTTGCCCATGTTCCTATTTTTTTGTAGGATTCCTTTTTGATTATCAGGTCATTTAAAAGCTCCTGATGGAACTTTAGTGACCTCTTACTGTTCTTCGTATCTTTCCTTCTCACCTGTATGGTTTGTGGTTGTGCCTTTAATATTGTCTCCTTGAGAAACTGCCAGCTATTCTGAACTCCTTTTTCCCTAGTTTTTTTCCCACAGGACCTAATCTACCAGTTCTCTGAGTTTATTAAAGTATTTTGTTTTCAAGTCCATTGTCCTTATTCTACTCTTCTCACTTCTTCCTTTTCTTAGAATCATGACATCTATCATTTCATGACCACTTTCACCCAAATTGCCTTCCACCTTCAGATTCTCTACCATTTCCTCCCTGTTTGTGAGAAACAAGTCTAAAATGGCTGTTCTCCTAGTTACTTCCTCCACTTTTTGAAACAAAAAGGTGTCCTCAGTACATTCCAAGAACTTACTGGAAAATTTGTGCTTTGCTGTATTACTTTTCCAAAAGATGTCTGCGTAGTTAAATCCCCCATTACTACCAGCTCTTGTGTTTTGAATATTTCTGTTACTCGTTCTAGTATTGTTTCATCAACCTTCCCTTCCTGATTTGGAGATCTATAATAGACTCCTACCATGACGTCACCCCTATTTTTTACCCCTTTTACTTTACCCAGAGGTCTGCCTCCCACCTTCTTCTGCACCTCAGAACAAGTATATACATTCTTTATGTATAATGCAACACCTCCTCCCTTTTTATCCAGTCTGCCCTTCCTGAACAAGCTATACTCCTCTGTGTCAATATTCCAGTATGCAGTTATGGCAATTAAACCATACTTTAGCTTATGTACTAATACTTCCAGTTCTTCCTGTTTACTCCCCATATTCCTTGCATTTGTGTATAGACAGCTAAGGTGTTGAGGACATTGCCCCATGGATTTCCCTCTTATTGTTCCTATTGTAAGTTTCCATTTCCACATCCCCAATATCTAATTCTCTGTTTCAAGTTGCCTTTTTTATGCTTATCTGTGGGCTTTTGTAACCTGCCCCCTTTGAACCTAGTTTAAAGTCCTTATTGGGTTAGTAAGTTGGTGTGTGAAGATGACCTTCTCGTGCTTGGTTTGGTGGACCCCCTCTCTTCCCAGGAGATCTTCTTCCTGGAACAGCATCTCATGGTCAAGGAAGCCAAAGTCCTCCCATTTACACCGTCTGTGCCGTCTTGCATTTGTGAAGAACATAATACATTGAAAAGGGGCGTTTAAAAATTCAGAATACCAGGACACAGGGTTCCAGGCTCTGTGTTTTTATACTGTGCCCAGCCCCATGGCACCTGATACTCCTATCGTGATGTGCTTAATCATATGTCTGAACTCTGTATAGAACCTGGATTGGGTCTGATGTAAGACTGGTATGGACTCAGGATTATACAGGTCATGAGTACTAATTCTGTTCTCCTTCCACCTACAGCAAGCATCAGAAGGTCAACCTTGCATTTGAATTCACTGTGTTGTTTTTTGGATTTGTCTGTCTGTTATAAAAATCTCTAGTGGGGCCCAGTCCTGCTCCTATTCGAGCCAATAGCCAAACTCTCATTGGTTTTAACAGGAACAGGATCGGGGCTCTACACAAACAAGGTCTTTTTTGTTTTGTTTTGCTTTTTGAAAGCTCTGAATAGACAGATTCATTCCCAGCTATTATCGTAATAATGACCTTTCCACCAAAAATATTAATAATAATGTCGGTAAGGGTCTCCAACCAGGCCATTGTGGGAACTCCGATGCTGGAGGCTGAGCGCCTAGCCCAAAAAAAAATTACATCTCAAAATATAATTGGGCTCCAGCAACAAAAAGAGAGTGCACGGACAGAAGAAAGGAGAAGTCAGCGGGGCTGATGGCGAGGTTGCAGCCGTTCATATCTAAATGGCCTCCTGATGTACCATTTTGCTCCTAATGACACAGGATTAGGGAAGGAACGTAATTGAGGTTTTATCAAATGTTCAAATGAGCGGCAAGCCCATCCCGTTCTTGCTCCCTCCTTGTTCAGTCTAAATTGTAAAGGACTTTAAGGATTTGGAAAGCCAGATTTAGCAGAAGAGAATGTCTCTCTCCACCCCCTGCTTTTCTCCCCCTCTCCGCCCCCCGCCCCCTTTCATTCAGTAATTAACCTTTGGAATAATCTCCCTTGCAGAGCTGGTTAAGACGCTGTTCTGTTTCCCCATTGTTGAATGTCCTTAAGACAGAAGCTGGACCAAGCGCTTTGATGAGACACTGACAGAGAGAGCTTTCTGGAAAGCTGATGCGTGTAGCAGAGGGAGAGCCTTGGTGTCTTTTCGAGATAAGAAGGGAAGAGTAGTGGAAGCAGTGTTTGGTCTTTTTGTTTGTTTGTTATGCCCATTGCATTTCCATATGGCTGTTTCTGGTCCTTGAGAATCTCAGAATGAGGGCCAAATTCTTTGCAACCTTATTGAAGTGGCTGGAGGCACATGTGGTGTAAGGTTTTAGCTCAGAGAGAGCTGGAAGTGGTACCTTTCCAGCAGAGTTTGTGTTCTTTGTTCATAGTCTTTTTTTCCATTTTTCTACTAGTTGTTCTTGGTCCCTGCGTCTCTCTGTCTTTCCACTCCACAGAAGTCTGAAGAATTATATTTAGATGAAACATTGTTCTCTGCAAATCAATTAAAAGAATTTAGTGCTTTTTTCATTTGGAAAATTATCTGGTAGCACGTCTTGATTTTTACTAATTTGTTCATTATTCTCAGACGTTAGATGAATAGTTTGTGTGAATGAATTTTAGCATCTAGATTATTTGAGAACAGGTTGCTTTATGTATGCACTATTCATTATCTGTGCCATTCAATGGCTCACACTTGCTATGATACATGGTACGGTATGATACATGGCATTATTTCTGTTCCTTGGTTGGATGACCCCTATGCTTTCTAAATAAGTGGAATCCCTCAACTTGTTGGCAAATTACCCGTGAACATTCCCATTGTTTAATGAATCAAGTGTGCATGCAACAAGAATAACAAAATGGCTGTGACATCATGTCTGGTGCAAATGTGCTCTTGGATACAATCTGCACTAGGATTCATGACATAGTGCATTTTGCACGCGTTTTTGTGAGTGAAACGGCATTCACCAGAACGTTTATGAGTAAAAAGGGTTGTGGATCTCAGTGACATAAATCAGTGAATTACATTCTTAAGAAGATTTGAGAACATTTCTGTGCTCTTTTTGCTCACCTCTAGTAAAAACATCCTTGTATTTATCCTTCTTTCCTTTGTCCCTTGCCCATCTAATTTTTTGCATTAACTAATTGTTTTAATTTACCCTAAACTTCTTTTGTAAAAAAAAATTAACTATCCCCACCCATGCTCATTATTTCTTCTTCAATATTGGTTCTCCACTCCATTACACTAGTTTTACACAAGTGTAATGTCATTGACTTCAGTGGAGTTGACTGTTTGAAAGGGTACGTCTACACTTACCGGAGGGTCCGGCGGCAGGCAATCGATGGTCTGGGATCGATTTATCGCGTCTGGTTTAGACGCGATAAATCGATCCTGGAAGTGCTCGCCGTCGACGCCGGTACTCCAGCTCGGCGAGAGGAGTACGCGGCATCGACGGGGGAGCCTCCCTGCCGCGTCTGGACCCGCGGTAAGTTCGGACTAAGGTACTTCGAATTCAGCTACGTTATTAACGTAGCTGAATTTGCGTACCTTAGTCCGAAGTGGGGAGTTAGTGGGGATCAGACCAAAGACACATTGTAAACCCAAATTGCTTTGATGACAGACAGTGAATAGAAGGACAGCAGGACTTCATCTTGAATGCTCTTTTGGTGTATAAAGTCAATCCTTTTATTTGTCCCCATTACTAAACATCTCACCCACATTACTGGGGCCATTGCCAAGGAGCAGTCAGTGCAGTGCCTTGCAAAGTCTCCAAACAATGGATTACTGGCATGTGTAGCCAGGAAAAGGCCCTTAATATGGCATCCCTGGCGCAGTGTCTGCAAGCTGAGTCACAGTAGTTTGCAGGTGTGAATTAGTGTTTGCCGACATAATCCTGTCTCCCACAATCCAGAAACATCTGCCTGTGTAGCTCTGTTCTCACTGTGATCTGTTCTCTGTTGTGACTGCTTCACTGGGCTTTGAATCAGGCCCCAGTTATCGAGATCTGGCCTTGGAGCAGGCATATATTACAGAAATGTAACTGTGTGTTGTCTTGCTTATTAACAAACTTCTTATTCACAAACTGTTAATGAAGTAGTGGTAATGTGTCAAACATTCATGCTTGTTAGAGTTTGGCGTTAGAGCTGGTGGGGAATTTTCTGATGAAATATTTTTTGCCAGAAAATGTTGATGCATCAAAACTAAAAACTGTTCATGGGAAAGGATTGGTCTCAATAAATCTCCTGATTCAAAATTTTGGGTGTTTTTTTTAGAAATTGTCAAAAAAAAAAAGTTGAAATCTCAAAAACTCTTGTGGGATGAGAAAACTGTTTCCTGCCCAGTTCTACTTATAGCTCTGAATACGGTATCCCATCAGGTAGAGGTCAGCCAGGTTCTCTCTCGCTGTCTCTCTCATACACACAGACAGACACAATCATATAGTAGCAGGTGTGACATTCCATCCAGTAGATGGCAGCAGAGATACACCTTGTGAGAGAATAAATAGAGACACAAATGTACCCTAAGACTGATGAGAAATCTGGGTCATGCTTGGTGTGATTTGGGTTCCAAGCCAGATCAATGCTAGGATTTTAAGTTGGGTTCCATGATGCCAGAGTCTCACCAGCAAGTTCTCTCAAGATTTCAGCACACTATGGTAGAAATCTTGTGAAAGCAATTTGTGAATTGTTCTATGTTTGTACAGTGCAGAGCACATTGTGGCTCTGGTCCCTCATTGAGACTCCTAGGAACTATCACAATATAAATAATAAACAATCATAATGATTAATTATCTCACAAGATTTTAGCTATCTTGAGCCACAACCAACCCAGGTCTGATAAATAGGCCTCTTCTGGTTTTTCACCTGGCCCAGAGCCAGTTGCATTTTTGAATCCTTTTAATTGCTCCCTTCCAACAACATACTCAGACACTCCACGTAACCCTCCCTCAAGACTGATCTCCTACTTTTGAAACCATCTCATGGTCATATTGTATTCACCCTTCACCATCCCTGTCTCCTGCTGTTCTTGGATTAAATGAGATTGTAAGATCTTTGGGGCAGGAATTGATTCTTGTTCAGTTCTGTGAATATCCATACACACCTATAGCTCGGTATAAGTAATACTTATGTAATTTGGGGAGGGTTTCTTCAAGCCAGCTGAGGTTCTGCTTTTTGAGTCCATCTACTTACCTCTCAAGGACATTGTATCACTCTGAATCTCTGATAATTGCTACAGTCATTTAATTATATATATATATTGGGTGCTACCCCCTTCTCTACACTTTTTGGTCCACCCCACATCCATTTCCTCACAGGATGAAATGTCTGTGGGAGGGGAACAGGATGGAGAGGAGAGATGGCGAGGGCCAGTCACTACTGTTTGGCCCAATCCATGCCTCCTGGCATTCTGGCAAAAAGATGTGTCATATTCCTGAACTTGTGCTGCTGAAAGTCTCTGGTTTGGGTGATTGATTCATTTTTCTCTCCTCTCTTTTTCTCATAGGTAAGTCCTGCTGCTTTCTATCCCTTACTTGATTGTTCTTTAAAAGCAATGGTAAGTAACTCTTGTTTGATCAGATTCTTTGTGGTGCCATTTCTACCCAGTTTGGATTGTGTCAGGCCTGCCATGACCATGTGTCTGGCAGTGCTGGAGATGCTGTGGGGGAGAGGGGAGAAATCAGATGATTGGGACACACCTGACCTGTGCTAGCATCCCTAATCCCTGTGTAAACAGCTGGTGTCAACAGTAGTGTTGCTGAATGCTTTAAACGGAGATGGCTCACATTGATTTTGACCCAATAACGTGTATATTCACATCACAACTTCTCACCTTACAACTGCACTGGATTTATCTGCTTGACATCTCTCATTTGGCTGCTGCTGTCCTTGCACTTCCTGAAGATAGCAGGGGAGATGAGAGTGTAACAGACACGCCGTACTTTAGACAGAGGTGACTGTTCAGAAACCCCCCTAAAGTCCTGGTGAATTCCATTCCAGAAGACTGAGATATTGGCGAAAAATGCTCTCTTCCTTCCAGTGGAATTTTGAGGCCCCAGGCCCTTGAGCAGCTGAGACTGGGCAACAGGGAGTCAGAGGTGATACTGAAGTGGGTGGTGGGAGGTTGGCAAAGCCCGGATCTGTCAGAAGACAAATGCTTTACGGACTCATCTTTCACATTCTTCTGATAACAGAGGCCTTTCCTGCCATTCTGGTAAGTCAGAGTAAAAGTCATGGCTGAAAATCCTGTTCTGGTCTGATTGTAAACATGCCCTTTATTGCTAAAAGTATAGCCAATTGATTTTGACTACACTTGCAGTTTGATATTAAAAATGTTTGAGACCAAATAACCAAGCGTAGCCAATTTATTATCTAAAGACAATGTCATACAATACAAAAAGGATCAGAGGGGTAGCCGTGTTAGTCTGAATCTGTAAAAAGCAACAGAGGGTCCTGTGGCACCTTTAAGACTAACAGAAGTATTGGGAGCATAAGCTTTCGTGGGTAAGAACCTCACTTCTTCAGATGCAAGTAATAGAAATCTCCAGAGGCAGGTATAAATCAGTATGGAGATAACGAGGTTAGTTCAATCAGGGAGGGTGAGGTGCTCTGCTAGCAGTTGAGGTGTGAACACCAAGGGAGGAGAAACTGCTTCTGTAGTTGGATAGCCATTGTTTAATCCTGATCTGATGGTGTCAAATTTGCAAATGAACTGGAGCTCAGCAGTTTCTCTTTGGAGTCTGGTCCTGAAGTTTTTTTGCTGTAAGATGGCTACCTTTACATCTGCTATTGTGTGGCCAGGAAGGTTGAAGTGTTCTCCTACAGGTTTTTGTATATTGCCATTCCTGATTTCTGACTTGTGTCCATTTATCCTCTTGCGTAGTGACTGTCCAGTTTGGCCAATGTACATAGCAGAGGGGCATTGCTGGCATATGATGGCATATATAACATTGGTGGACGTGCAGGTGAATGAGCCGGTGATGTTGTAGTTGATCTGGTTAGGTCCTGTGATGGTGTTGCTGGTGTAGATATGTGGGCAGAGTTGGCATTGAGGGTTTGTTGCATGGGTTGGTTCCTGAGTTAGAGTTGTTATGGTGTGGTATGCAATAAACCTCGATGCCAACTCTGCCCACATATCTACACCAGCAACACCATCACAGGACCTAACTAGATCAGCTACAACATCAACGGCTCATTCATGTAAATAGGGTGGGTTATGTTCCAGGGAAATTTTTTTCACCAGACAAAAGACTATATTACACATATATATATATATATATACACACACACACACACACACACACACACTGTATAAGTTTTAAACAAACAATTTAATACTGTACACAGCAATGATGATTGTAAAGCTTGGTTGAGGTGGTGAAGTTAGAGGGTGGAAGAGGATGGGCTATTTCCCAGGGAATGCCTTACTGCTAAATGATGAACAAGCACTCAGCTGAGCCCTCCACGGTTAACACGTTGTTAATGTAGCCTCACTCTACAAGGCAGCACAAATGGAGGGAGGGGAGACAGCATGGCAGACAGAGACAGAGAGAGACACCGTGTGTGTGTGTGTGTGTGTGAGAGAGAGAGAGAGAGAGAGAGAGACATTGCCCCTTTAAGTACACTGATGCCACTCTAAGTACATTGCCTTTTTAAGTAGATCAGCAAGTTGAGACAGCAGCTGCTGCTAGCAAGCTCCCTCCATCCTGAGCCCTGTCGTGTCCCTCCTCCCCCTGCTCTATGGAGATGGGGTAAGTGGGGAACAGAAGTAGGGGGAGGGGGACACCCTGATATTAGCTCCCTTCTTTCCCCCCCCATCCTCCTCCGCACAGCAAGCAGGAGGCTCCCAGGAGCAGTTCCAAGGCAGAGGGCAGGAGCAGCACATGGCAGTGGGGGGAGGGACAACTGAACTGCCAGCAATTGCTAGCCTGCTGGGAGGCTGCTGCACAGGGAACTTAGGGGAGCGGGGAGCTGATAGGGTGGCCACTCTGGTTACAAGCCTCCACCAGCTCGCTCCAACGGGCTGCTCTTTCTGCAAGCAGGGCCGGCTCCAGGGTTTTGGCCGCCCCAAGCAGCCAAAACCAAAAAAAAAAAAAAAAAGCCGCGGCTTTTGATTTGCGGCGGCAATTCGGCGGGAGGTCCTTCACTCCGAGCCGGAGTGAGGGACCGTCCGCCGAATTGCCGCCAAATACCTGGACCTGCCGCCCCTCTCCCGACCGGCCGCCCCAAGCACCTGCTTGAGAAGCTGGTGCCTGGAGCCGGCCCTGTGGACAAGGCAGGCGGCTGCCAAACGACGTTAGAAGGGAACATTGCACAACTTTAAACGGGCATGTTCCCTAATTAATCAGCAATGTAACAATGAAACAACGTTAACCAGGATGACTTTAAGTGAGGAGTTACTGTATATGTATTGGCTAACACTTTCCCTCAAACCAACCTATTGACTTATCAATGCTTGGAACGAAACCTGACTATGAGAGGCAGGTCTTGGGGGTTTCATCCCAAAAACTGGTATTAAGCTGTCTGCACCACTGAAACAGGTAGCCACAATGTTTGGTTGGAAGAAACATTTCATCCATTACCTTAAGCCTTGTTAGTATTAAAAGAACGGGCATTGTGATGTTGCCTACTATTTTCCATTAACTGTTCTGCATTATATAAGCGAATATGGTTCCTGTCTTGCCCCTCCTGTTGTGGACCCTTATGAAAACAAGATATGTATTGCATAAAGCTGACAAAGTGTGCTGCATTTGAAATGAAATGAGGTAAATCAATTTGGTTGGGTCTGTGAGAAATCCAAAGGGTTAATTTTGATGGCCTGGTGTTGCTTTATTGCAGGCTCTTTGGTTCTTGCCAGGAGTTACATTTGCACTGGATGAGATGGCTCCTTCTTCCAGCATCCCAGTATAGGTTGATCTCAAGTATTCAAGTAACTCATTTAGAAACAGTAAAGCGTTATTAGCAGGCATGTTAGCAGTGGCAGGAAGTTTTGACTCCAAACAGGAAGTTTTGACTCCAGATGTGATCTGCTGTAACATTATTTCCACCTCATTATGCACATGTTCCTCCATATGGATTCTAAAAACATAAAAATACATTATCCAGGGACATGTTGAGTGGGGGTGTGGGCAAAAGGGAAGACAGTTTCTCTGGGTCCTGCACAGAATATTGTGGTTTTGTGCTTTCTTTTCTGCTCTGCAGCAGCAATTAATTCTCAGGCTATGCATTATTGCTGGTGCCACTGAAGTCAACAGCAAAGCTGCCTGTTTTGACCCCTCTCTTTTTAGAGTTGTGTTGTGACTTGATCCATGATCCCGGCATATAAAGGAGGAGTAAACAAAACCGAGCATTGTTTATTGTTATGTATCTTATTATTTCAAGCTCCATTAGAAACACAAAGGTTAGGGGCATTGTTTTCAATAGGACAAAACTATGCTATGTGGCAGCAGATCGAGAGTAAATCAGAATGCCTAGAAAGAAATTGCAGACTGGGGTAAAATTTTCAAAAGCATCTAAGTCACTTAGGAATTTCTCATTGAAAGTAAATGGGACTTAGGCTCTGAAGTGCCTATGTCTCTTTTGAAAAAGGGCTTTAGTTTCCTAAGTCACTTAACATTTTGAAAACGTTTCTCTTTGCACTTAATAATGGTCCCGATCCTACACCTAACTGAAGTTAATCAGAGTTTTGCAAATGATATAAATAAGTGCGGAAGCTGACCCAGTGTCTTAAGTATAGTGGCCTGTTAAAACCTGAGACAAAACAAAACTTTACTGGGGGGCTGTTATGAAGTTATTCTACCACCTGTCCCAGTTTCATGGGATAGTACTTATTTCAACAGGGCTGTCGTGTGACCTGCTAGCCAGCTTGGGGGAATGAGGAAAAAATCCCAAAAACATCTTCCAGGTCGATGCAACATCATCATGCCATGATGTTGGGTTCTGATGGTACGCCTTTACAAACTTGCAGTACGAGCATCCTGATGAATTGACTTCCTTCCGGAGCATAGTGCTTTAAAAGTGGCAACCCTAGGCTGCTAAGCAACACTGCTAAAATGGCCTTCCTTTGTCAGGCTGGAAGCCATGCTAAAAATAGGAGGAATCCCAAATCTGCATAGTGATATCTGCCTGTGTAGTGGTGGCATTGAGGTGGACTTTGCAGTAATGTTTCTTGAACATAGCTCGTGGTCAATGAGTTTGCTTTGACAGTGAAGCTCAGCAAGGTAATAGGAGTGGACATATTATTATTAATTGCTGTGCTAATATTTTCCCCTTTGGTTTTAAGTTGCCCTCTTCACACTGCAGGCGTTGAAAGTCAATGGGAGTTAGGTGTCTAACAGTCATTTGTGCCTCTGAAAATCTCCCCCATAGACGTGTGCTCCAGCCACTCTTTAAGGTGTGGGTCTTGCTTTTGTGTAGATGCCCATCTGAGGCCTGTCAAGTACCTCCTCATCATATGGTGGAACCTTTGCCTCATGGAGCCTAATGGTGCAAGATACTGAAGGTGGGTTCCAAAGCCATCCATCACATGGGTGTTTTCTTCCTGAAAGATGATACACATGGTCATTAAAGATTCAGTGACACTCCTTGATTGTTAGCCCCAGTGTCCTGGCCAAATTTCTATCTATGGGTAAAAAGTCCAAAAGTGCCTAAGTGACTTGGGAGTCAAAGTCCCACTGACTTTCAGTGGGTCTTAGGTGCTTTTGAAAATGTCTTCACTAGAGCTGTACAAATCTCACTCAGGCAGCTGGGCTCCTCGGGGTTCATGTGAGCTTTTTTGTTGCTGTTTTCACCCTTAGAGTTCCAGATCCAAACAAATCACACATTCAAAGCAGTCATTACCTACAGGTGAACTGAGAGCTGCCTGGTTTCCACTGGAAACTTGAAATGAGCTTAGATTCTGCGGGGCTGCACGTAGCCAGAATATGTCCCCTTAGAGAGCAAATGGCAGCTCTTTTAATATCTCTGGCCAGTGTCTTGTTTAGAGCCCATTGTTTCCTTTGTTGCAAGATGCCTGTTTTAATCCTTCCTAGCTCTCTATTACCAAGGACACTCGTATTGAAACAGAACATTGGCTTCTTTGGACTTAACCCACTCTTGTTTGTTGTTATTCATCCCCAGCCTCCATGTGCAGGGTGCTTTCTTCAGCTTGCCATGGAAATGATTGTGCACTCACAAAGGAGCAAGTGAATTCACATAGAGAGAACTATGCATGTGGGTGAGGGCTAGAACTCCATGAGCAGCAAGACCATCCCTAGACAGCCCCCATGCTGAAACGAGGTGGGAAATGAAGCAGCGGTGAGCGGAAATGGGATGGGTTCAGCTGAGTGACAGCCAGCAATATGCTATTCTGTTGTGTAAGTTGCCCCTCTGTTTGCCTTTCAAATAACCTCCTTTACAGGAGACGTTGGAAGGCCCAGTGGTGAATTTAGTTAAGGCAGGAACTGTGATAGCTGCTGATTCCAGCTCAGTGGAATATTACTAGGGTGAATGTGTTGCCTGACTTCCCTGGTCCTTTAAGCCTGTCCCATCCTGGCTGCTGGTAACAGTTGGTGCTCAATGTGTCATACAAATTCATTGCAATTAATCTACTGAGCCTTTTGCGAAACATCCTCTACTGACAGCTAAGCTTCTCCTTGCAGAAGCCACGTGGGCAGCTGGCAAGAACTGCTCATTAGCAGTAGGAACTGCCAGTTCAAAATGTACCATATGCAACCCAGCAGGCAGCCCTGGGCATTAGGGGCTACAGCCTCTGCTGTCCTGGAGACACTGTCCCTTGCCCCCATGCGTTGGGAATATCTAAGCTGTTCCATTTCCATTTGTGGTTTTCAGGCTTTAACAGGAGATTGCTAACCCGGCAGTAGCCACTCCAGGCACAGCAGGGAGGGGGCAGTGCGGGGGAGGCTCCATCACAAAGGAGATTGTTTAGCAATGTTATCTCCCCCAACACACACTTGTGCTGCCTGTCCCATGGCTCTTCTGTCTGGATTAGAAAGGAGCACCAGCATTGGAGGCTCTCAGAAGGCGAGCAGTGGCCAGGGCTTTTGTTAGTGCCCTGCTTCTCTTGTCCATCTGCCTCCCTTGCTCATTCTGGCCTTAGTGGGTTCTTCGCGTGTTATAAGTGCTCCCAGCCGAATGCAATTTCACAAAACAGAGAGAGAGAGAACATTCGGGTTTCCCGCTATTTCTTGGTGGTCTCTTGTGTTGATAGATGTGCTGTGAAGCCTTTCATAAGAGGCATCTCCTTCTGCAGGCATCTCTCTAGGAAAGAATGGGTGTAGTAGAATGCTGGGCTAAGACAAGTGCAGTGCTTCTCAGCCTCTTTGTACCTGGGACCCCAAAACTATATGCAGTTTCTTACCATGAATGATCCATCAGAATCCTAGTCTTTCATGGCCATGAACAGTTGTGCTGTTAGGGGTCACAGTAAGACACCACAGCAGGTTTTGGGGGGTCCTGTGTGAGGGGTGCTGAGTGCAGGCCTGGTGCTTTGGATGGGGAGGGTGTGGGGAGGATATTTTTGAGCCATCACCCCCAACTCAGAAAACTCTCCGCTCTGGGATAAAGCCACGTAAAGCTTCTGGAAATGCTACTTCCCCTGGATCTGAATGCTGTGTGTGAGAGGAGGGTGAGGGTGGGCATTAGACAGGACAGAGACAGCAGAAGGAGGAAGGGGAGGGAGCTGTCCATTATAACTTCCCTGTGAGATTCTCCCCCACCACACACACACTTACCTGGTGGGATGGGCCCTAGCAAGAGATCTCTCAAGAGCCACCTGCTGGTCAAGCCTCACAATTTGATACGTTCTGCATTATATAGCATGACTCCCACTCTTTGCCACTTCCAATTGGGCATCCTTCACATGTGCCTGCCTGGGCCTACTTCAGAGGAAGGGCTGCACTGTGCTTCAAGGGACAGCGTCTGAGGAGGACCGACAGTAACAGGTTTGTTACAGCAGCTTCAGCCTAAGGGTTCAAATCTGCTGCCTGTTCCTTGGGCTGTTGCACAAAAGACCTGTGTTCAGAAAGCTCTCTGCTACCCGGTGGGTGGCCATGCAAACTGAGAGCGGTATGAGTATTCATTAACGTCCTCTCCGCCCAAAACCAGTCTATAACATTCCCCCAACAACTGTGGGTGGAAGATGTCCTGACAAAGTCACATACCAGGGGAAGCCCTGGAGAAGGGAAAGAGTGACTTGAAGAGAAAGGGGAGGGCATTTCCCACCCTGAGAATGCAGGAGCTGGGAGCAGATTTCACTCACAGAGGTTTTTGGAGGCCCTGCTTCTTTCCATGAGATCCTCTGGTCTTATGAATGTAGTTCCACTGGCTATGATATCTTAGCCAGCCCTGCCCCACCCCATTCTGCTCCTGTATGCTCTTCCAGCCTCTTTCTCGCTCGCTCGCTCATAGAGCCCTAATGTCTATTTGTTAAAATAATCATTTTTTTCTGTGAATGAGCTTCTGTCATTAGATGAAAGGTCATGGTTATAATATGAATCGGGAACAATAAATACAGTGCAAAATGGATTGAAATGCATGCAGCAAAAAGGGTTTCCAATTAAAAAACACTTTGCCGAGCTTGCACCAAACAAACAGCCACACAGACTCCAATTTCTCTTCCTGTATAATTAGCTGCCATTGAAAGTTAATTACTTTCAGGACCGAAGGATATGAAAATAAAAAAAAAAGAAAGAAAGAAAGAGAGGAGGAATAAGAAAAGAAATTCCTTTTAGACTTAGCACCTAAATCAAATATTTGCTTTAGAAGTGGTTCACATGCAGAATCTACTCCAGAGAGACACAAGAAAATCCAGTTCAGGTTCTTAGCATTATAGAAATTAGAGATGGAAAGAGTACTGTGAGTACTTCTAGCACCTGGAACGCATCCTTGCCAGTATTGGATTATTGTAGGGGGCTGCACCCAGAGTCCGTTCCAGTGGGAATCCAGTCCAGCTCTTTTCAGGAGCTCTGTTAGGAACACCTGGATGCATGTTCCAGCTGAGATTCTCCTCCTTTCAGGGGCTACATCCAGAGTGATTGTGAGGTACCCCAGAAATACTGCAGCTCAGTTTCTTCTACTCAGAGCTTGTGCTCCGACTCCATGGCAGCTGAGCGTTGAAATCCAAGACAGATTTTCCTCCTCTCAGGGGCTACATCCACCGTCCATGTCAGGTGCCGCAGAAATCCCATTCTGGTCCCATATGCTTCTTTCCATTGCATTAACTGAACACCAAGATGACATGTATCTGCTTGACACTTGTGGAGGCTTCCTTGGCTAACTCCTTGCATCTGAGAAAAGCACAGTGGTCGCATCTCTAGCTCAGTCGTGGGATATCTGTGAGAATTGCACAGTGGTGCTTTGTGGTGGTGCAGTACCTGTATGCGAGGGATCTCCCTGGCCATGCCCTGTGGTTGGCAACCTATCCTTTGGAACCACAAGCACTCCAGCCTCAGTTACACGGTCATAATGTAGAACTGTTAGGTTTTCCCAAACACAAAGAAACGCCATAAACGTTCAGTTTTATTTTAGATTAAGAAAAAACTGCAGAAAGAAATAACAAAAGTAAAAGCCGTGATTTTGAAGAGTGACTAGCTATTCTGCGGGTCCCCATTTTTGGGTGCCCAACTTGATACTCGTGACATTATTTTCAGAGGTTCTCACTGCACTCCCTGCAAATCAGTCCCCTCTAAGGTGTTTCAAGTTGGGCACCCAAAAATGGAGGCACCCCAAAAATCACTAGTCACCGCTGAAAATCTTGAGCAGGATCATCAGAGTTTCATATTCACATATACCACAGGCACCTAGTAGTCTTATACTTCTGCCTGTGACATCAATACAGTACAGTGCACTGCAGATGAAGGAAAAGCCTGGGAGGGAGATGACAGCATGTATAGTTCCCAAAAGAAAGCAGGGGAGCTCTGTCTACCTTTGGTTCCCACAATGTGATAAGACTGAGTGAGATGTTTCCTTCAAGCTCAGGATTTATCCAGCCCAATTTGAGGTGGCAGGACAAGCCATTCTGAATCTAGACCATTCCATGAGGGCTGCATATCTACAGTTCTATGCTTGAAGCTAACACAGAACAAGGCCTGGAGTGGTGATCAGGAGAGACAGAGTCAGACTCTGAGGATAAAGCAATAAGAATGATCATAATGACAAAGTCATTTGAAAACGGGGGGCAGGGTGGGGAATGGGCAAAGGGCTGTCAAAATAACAAGAGTCCCATGAAATAAGCAAGCAAGGAGAAAGGTGAAACCCTGGCTTGGATTTATAAAATAACCAAAGTCCTTGGAGTTCCAGGACTCTGGACCTTTTAGCCCAAGTTTTGACTATAGGTGTTAGGAACCCTAGCGTTGGAGTTAATGGAGGGTAGGTAGAGTTAACCCTTTTTCACTCTGTGAGTCTGATTTTCCTGGTGCTACAGAAACATTGAAAAGTTGGGTATGGCTGGGGAGGGCGTGAAGGGTGGTGAAGCACCGATATAACCTGGAGAATGGTGACAGATGCTACATGAGGGCAGAGGAACTATATGTGATAAAAGGGCTAGGGAAGGATAAAACCTTCACTCCCCAGTGGGAGTCTTTGTTGGAGGACAAAGCAAAAATCTCTTCAAGAGAGAGGATTTTCATTAGATGGTTTTCTGTTCTCATTCTTTATTATGTGTTTCATGATTTGTATGCAAAGGAAAGCCCTATGCCAGGGGAAAGGGAGTCTGTGTCACCCCTGCCAGAGATCCTTCCCTGGGTTGATTCTTTGTTGAGCCAGAGGCAAAGGAGTCTGTATATATCCTCCCTGATGTCCCTCCCTGGGTTTACTTTGCTTAGATAAACATGTTGATCTATTATTGTGTGGTACTTTTTCCCAGCGATTAACTCTAACCGCCCCCTCCCAGGAAAGAGGGTTGGTGTCTGTACAGAGACATGTGGCTGGTACTCTGGACTTCATCCCCAATCCTGGGAATCACCTAACTGACACCAGCCATGCCCCTGACATGGCTCCTACACTGAGTGGTATGTCAGGTTGTGTGTGTGTGGTGTAGTGCTGAATCTAACCCAGTGGGTGATTCCCTTATGGCAAGAAGACCCTTAGCCAACCTGGTAATCTGTCTTGATATCCTTTTTCATCACTGGAGCAGCAAAATGTGTCATAGGAGGGGCTGGCTTCTGTCCCACAACCCCAAGTCAAAGGAAGGGTGTAGTGCCGGTGCTGGCATCCTGGGCCAAATGAGAGATCCTCATGAGGAATGCTGCTGGGTGAAGTTTTGCAGGGAATAAGCTGATTGCATTTCACTGGAGGTACTATGGCAGCAAATGACTTTTTTTTTTTTTTCATTTTGTTTAAGGGAGAATGAGGTAACAATGGCGAGCGAGTTTCTCAGCCAGCGGGAGTGGCAGAAACTCATTTACAGCTGAAAAATATATAGAAAAGAAGGCAGGAAACTACTGAATGATTTGCAAAAAAAAAGAACGTGGTTTCTCGTTTACTGCTCCATTCACTGTGGTATGTGTGAATCTCTAGGGGAAGAGAGATCATTTCCTCATCCAAGAACAATTTACCTGTGTGCCAGCACACAGTTAAGAGCAGTTTAGAAAACAAAAAACACTCCAAATTAACATGTATTCAGATATATGAAAGGAAGTTTCTTTGCCTCCCCCTGAAAGGCAGAGACTCAGAAACATTCTAACTCTTTAGTGGATGAAATCAGTGCTTTGCATTCAGTAGGCAGTCCCAGACATGTTGCACCTGAGGGAAGAGCAGTGCAAAACCCTTTGGGACATATTCTGATTGCCTCTCCCTAGTTGTGTGTGTGGTGGGGAGAGGGGGTAGGGAACTTCTTTCCCACCCGGCATGTCAGCACAGGGGGCAGCCAAATACCAGGTTGTGTGTCATGAATGTTGCTGCATGTTTAAATACCAGGCCTGCTTGTAATCTCACTCCCCTTGATTTTACCCCTCTGTAGCTTCATTCACATCAGTGGAGTTATTCTAGATTTACACTGCTGTATCTGAGATCCCAATCTGGTTCTCTACCTTCAACAATTGGGACTATACCCACAGTGTCAGCAATGTTAACCATCTAACACGTGGTCTAAAGGGGAATGCTTAATGTTGTGAGTGGGCAGTGGGTTGTTACCATCTTTGGGGCCAGTCACTGAGGAGACACGTGGGGTCTGATGCTTTGTGTGTAGTTATTTACAGCAATGAAAAGAAAGTATCAGGGGGCAGCTGTGTTAGTCTGTATCTACAAAAACAACAAGGAGTCTGGTGGCACCTTAAAGACTAACAGATTTATTTGGGCATAAGCTTTCGTGGGTAAAAACCTCACTTCTTCGGATGAAGAAGTGAGGTTTTTACCCACGAAAGCTTATGCCCAAATAAATCTGTTAGTCTTTAAGGTGCCACCAGACTTCTTGTTGTTTTAATGAAAAGAAAGTGTAACACACGACTAGATCAGAGTAGTGGTTTCACTCCTAGGGTACATCTATACTTACCTCCGGGTCCAGCGGTAAGCAATCGATCTTCTGGGATCGATCCCGGAAGTGCTCGCCGTCGATGCCGGTACTCCTGCTCCGCGAGAGGAGTACGCGGAGTCGATGGGGGAGCCTGCCTGCCGCGTGTGGACCCGCGGTAAGTTCAAACTAAGATACTTCGACTTCAGCTATATTATTCACGTAGCTGAAGTTGCGTATCTTAGTTCGAAGTGGGGGGTTAGTGTGGACCAGCCCCTAGTTTGCACTGACTTTACCTGCGTGTAAATGACTATGCTTAGTGCAGGAAAATGAAGAATCAGTCCCATGACCTCACATGTGAAGCCAGTAAATTGCCCTGCACTCTGTGAGCAGGACCTGTCAGAGCCCTTAGCATTGCTACACGTTCCAAAAGGGGCGGGCCACACCATCCCCTGCGCACCAGTTGGCAGTTCTAGACCAGCAGGTAGAGGAGCCACTCCTGAGGGCACTGCCTTTCTCCTTCCACCAGCACCCCAAAGCCATTCTGCTAACCTAAGCCCCCTTCAGGCACAGTGCCTCCAGCTGCTGATACACTTCTCTCCCCTCCCCGCAGTCCCTTCTCCTCAGTCACAACTCTAGAAACTTCTGCCTAGCTGGGTATGGACTTAGCTACAGAGTACAGGGTCTCTAGTACACACTTCTTCCTAATAGGCCAGTGCCCTCCTCACAAAAATGCCATCATTGTTGGCACTGTGTGCCCCTCTCTTGGCAGAGAGACCAAGGCCAGAGTGGAATCTGTTACCCCTCCCAGCCCTGGAAGGGTTTCTGTCAGAGGGCACAGCAAGGGCCCTGCAGCTGTCTGTGTAGTGCTTACTCCATGGGTGAACAGAAGACACCGGCATCCAGGGCAGTCAGTCCACCACCTTCTGCCAGCACTAAATTCACTGAAACACTCTCAGTCCCACCATTACAATCAGCCAGCTGCCATCAGAGCTCAGCGGTGGCCACAGGAAAGAACAAATAGCCAACCTGTGATGCCGAGGGGAGGAGTGGGAAGGTGTCAGACACAGAGAGGAAGCTCATATGATGCTCTCAGAGATTGGGAGGGAGCTCAGAGCATCCCAAGGTTGCTCAGCTCCACTGGCCATATAGCCAGTGACTGATTCAAAGTGGATCAAATGGATTAGCTCATCCCAGCCCCCTTAGCTGCAAAGTGCCTCCTCCCAACAGCACCCTCGGAGAAAGGAAACCTGACACACAAGGCCCGGGAAATACACACGCTCCCATATTGGAAATTAATGTGCAGATTTAGGGCCTTGTGGTCTGATCTGACCCACGATTTGTCCTCAGTCACCCTTGCATGCAGTGGGAATGGCAGGTCAGCCCCCTGCGGCTGCACGGCCCTTCCTCTGGGCAAAACTAGCACCCTGCACAAGTTGTCCAGACCCAAGGGAGAGGGCCCTCAGTGGCCTGGGTGTGGCAGCAGTTGGATGGCTTTACAGACAGTTGTATAGGGCTACAGCTCTCCTCACAATAGAAATCCACTCAGCTGCTCCCTGCAGCGCTGTCATGCCCCCTTGGGGGAAATGAAAGGTGGTGATCATAGGAAAGCATCCCTGCCACCTTTTAAACAATTTATTTGCTGCAAAATCAACCCCCTCCCCCACATGCACACACCATCCATCCATCCATCCAACCCAACCCCAGTATTCCTGCAGATGCATGCTTGAAATTAAACACGCAAACAATTCTGAATAATCAGCTCACTAGGCATATACGATTCATATTCCATCTCACCCTTCTCCGTCCCTTGCCATCAGAGCCCGCCCGCTCCTCTTCTCTGCCCTCCCCCCCGCAGCGGTCTGCACCATCATCTATTCTGCCGCTGTACGCCATGTCGTTTCCTTTCTTTTTATTTAATTTAATAAAACGAGCGTGCAGGCTGATTTGCATATTCATGGAGCGCTTGATTAATAATTGATGAGAGGGCCTGGGGCAGGTGGTTGAGAATAAAAAACATTTAGCAGAGAGCAGAGTGGAAGGAACAGATCCCTGGCTGGCGTGCGTCTGTGGGGGGAAGAGCTGCCGGGGGCCAGGCGGGAGAGAGCGAGAGGCAGGGTAGACGCAGAGCTGAATGTCACTGGCGGAATGTAATTTTATCGATTTAAATATTTAATCATGTCCTAGGAATCCGCAGCATTTCAGTCCCCGGGGCTTTCTGTGTGTGACACCAGAGTCAGGAGAACGGGGAGGGGGAAGTTTCATTCCTTGGAGGGGTGGAGATGAAGAAGGTAGAGGTTAGGGAGTCATTGGCTGGGTTATCATCATCCATTCTAGGTTCCTGGAGAGCCTGAGGTTCTTATCCTGAATCCTTCTCAAGCCGAGAGAGGCTCACATCTCTGACCTGATCACCGCCCCCACCCCAGTTCATTTTTGTTTGGTTCATTATAAAAAGAGGGGTGAGAGTTGTCTCTGGCCTGGGATTTCACACACTCCCCGAGTTTGGCATTGTTCAGTCCTAGGGTTTCTCTTTCCAGCCTGCCACTGGTGCTCGGTAGTGGGAGCCAGTTTCTGCTTTGGATCTTATGGGTGATTTCAGGATGGAAGAATAAGAAGCTCTTATATTTTGGGGGAAAAAAACCTCCAGAGCTTTTGGGAGCGTTTCAGAGGTCTTGTGAAATGCCTCGGACAGATCCATGTGGAACTCGTTGCTTTCAGGTCCCAAGAGCCTGGCCCATAAGCGCCTTAAGCTCCAGGAGCCCAGCTGCAGAGCCCTCCTAGCAGCAGACTGCATGGGGAAGCAAAAAGCTAATAACTTTGCACTCTGGGATCTAAGCCACCAGAGCAAGAGAAGAGAAGCGCCGGCTGCTTCTCTTTGGGGAAGACCCTGCCCTGCTCCGTCTTTGGGGTGTGGGGTCTATTGATGGACGTGGCAACACTATGATGTAAATATTGCTAGGTTTGGCTTTTGCTGAACTCTCGGGTCAAAGCCTGGAGGTGAGATTTTACCTTCACACATTTTCAGTTGGCCCCTTCCTACTCTGAAAGTAAGTAGCACAGAGCAGGCATTTCCTCCTCTCTCCCTGTCCATACCTGCCAATGTAAAGAATTCCACCTTGGTTGGAGAAAAGTTCATTGTACTTCTCTGGGATTTACCACAGGAACCCCCGTGGCATTACGGGACATGGGACAGATAGGAAAAAAGAGGAGGGCACAGGAAGGTTGGTAGATGCTACTGCACAGCTAGATGATAGGTGCTGAAGAGTGTGCTGAGAACTGTGGTGCTCTGAATAATTATTAATCTATGTTTCCACAGTGCTTTTAACAGCAGAGGGGGAGAATTTAAAAATGCCTAAGGGATTTAGGAACACAGTCCCACTCAAGGTCAATATAGGGTGTGACAGACCCAGACCAGTGGGGTACAGGAGTCTGGTAGAGGGCAAATATACTGGTCACTGGATGAGTAGTTTTCTGTTCCCTGAGTGACCAGAGCAGGGGCTGCACTAGAGTAATCAGGAACCTGCTAGAACCAGTGAAGGCAGGCAGGCTAATTAGGACACCTGGAGCCAATTAAGAAGAAGCTGCTAGAATCAATTAAGGCAGGCTAATCAGGGCACCTGGGCTTTACAAAGGAGCTCACTTCAGTTTGTGGTGCGAGTGTGAGGAGCTGGGAGCAAGAGGTGTAAGGAGCTGAGAGTGAGAGGGTGTGCTGCTGGAGGACTGAGGAGCACAAGCGTTATCAGACACCAGGAGGAAGGTCCTGTGGTGAGACTAAGGAAGGTGTTTGGAGGAGGCCATGGGGAAATAGCCCAGGGAGTTGTAGCTGTCATGCAGCTGTTACAGGAGGCACTATAGACAGCTGCAGTCCACAGGGCCCTGGGCTGGAACCCGGAGTAGAGGGCGGGCCCGGATTCCCCCCAAACCTCCCAGTTGACCTGGACTGTGGGTTCTTCCAGAGGGGAAGGTCTCTGGGCTGTTCCCCAACCCACATGGTGAATCTCTGAGGCAAGAAAATCCACCAATAAGCGCAAGACCCACCAAGGTAGAGGAGGAACTTTGTCACAAGGGATTTAGAAGTTTATGACTTAAGTGAACTGTCAATCAGGAAATTATAAGCCTTTTGGAGCAGGGACTGTCTTTTTGTTCTGTTTGTACGGCACCTGGCATAATGGGGTCCTAGTCTATAACTAGATCTCCCAGGTGCTCTGGTAATACACATAATAAATAGTTACTTTTGCCTCAAAAGTTCTGCACATGGCCTCTACTCACTGAACAGAGGAGACTTATGTACGCTACCCTCACTAAATAAACGTTTCCGTTGTTTGAGATCCTGTGAACTCTCTGTGGCTAACACAGGGCCCAGGGCTGTCTTGAGTCCATTTAGCCAAAACCAAACACAAACCTGGAGTGATTCTTTGCTGTGACTGAACTTTGAAGCCTGCAATGTTGGAGTATATTAAAATCTTCAATCCCTACTTATGGTGACACCACACAGGTCTGCTGGGAGAACTTGGATCCATAACAGATTTTTATCTGCTGGTGGGAAATCTGATGGTTTATTTATGAATGGTTTTTACAGTTAAAACCAAAGCAACCTTTAACAATAGCCCAGGGGAAGCACTGACCATTCATTTCCATTTACCAGTGTATAGTTATCTATTAATAAATAAGCAGATGATGCATTATGGAACAGGGATGAGTCATTAGGTAAATATTAACCACTTGTTTTATTAATTGTTAATTACATAGGAGTTAATGGTAGTTTTTTTTATTATTTTTATTTATCATAATCCTTGCTGGGCGAGGATGGGGCTGGAGTAGCTGTGAGCACCCCACAGCCAGTGCCCCTGCACCGTTCTCTAAAGTGCCCCCTGCTGGGAGAGGCTGGAACTAAGTGAGCTCCCCACAGCCATCACTTCTGCGCCATTTCCTACTGCACCTCCTGCTGGAGAGTTTCTCTCTGCAAACCACTAGCTCCCTTTTCACCACTGTTTCCTCTGCTGCTTTCCTTAGCTCTCTTAGAATCTACACGACAAGAATGCACATGGTCAGGTCTCTAGTGAGGCGCTGCCTCCCTTTCTTTTCTCATGACCTCTCCCTTCTGAGCACAATCCCACTTTGTCACCATCATGACACCTGCCTGCATTGAGGAATTCAGAGTCAGGACCTCCCCCTCGCAAGAGGTCCACCGGGCAGCAAAGCACCACATCAGCTGTGAGCTGACATTTGGATATTGCAGAGATTTCCCAAGCAAGAGCCTCAGCACGCTGCTGTGATGTAAATATGTCAGAAAAGTCTGTGAAGACATGTCTAGCCTTTGTCCCCTTCAGCTGCCTATTCAAGACAAGAGAGAATAACAGAATGAGCTTTGGCTGCATCCATGGTACAATCTTTGTGTCCACAGTCGTGTCTGACCCTCCATAGGGTCTATACCTGTTCAGCAATTGCACTCGTCTCTGGATGAATATCCAAAGAGCTTGGAGGATCGGTTTAGATCAACACCCAGAAATGTGGAGGCTTCTCTGAATCTTGTATCAGGACCTCTATGGGATGCAAAAGTGGACTGAAAAATGAATGAGAATAGGTTTTCCCATGAGAATTTCTTACATTTATTTTATATGAAAAGTGGGTACACAGAAATGAAAAATGAATGGAAAAGACTCAGAGGGATTTGTTTGAACCTTTTGTTTAAAAATATGTCGTGAGGCATTTCTTGGATTAGGGTTCAATTTTGGCCAAGAGATCAGGTCAATTCTCATTTTCCTTGACCCACTTTCACTCCTCGCTAGTCAGGAGTTCCTGATTCTAAACAACTTTAATAAGAAAGCATGTGAAGTAAGAGCAACTATTGCACAGGGTAGCAGAAGGTGTGTGTGTGTGTGAGAGAGAGAGAGAGAGAGAGAGAGCGAGAGAGAGCACATGTGTGCATGGATGTGACTATGTATATATTTAGTTTTGTATGTTGGACTCAAACCAAAGCACCAGAACCAAACATCCCTAGATGACATTCTAACCCCCATTCTGGCCTCTTTGTGCTGCACACAAGATCAGTTTAAAGGGGCCATAAAGACCCTGGTTCTGGCTGGGAGAGGACTTCCCCTCACATAAGCACTGTGGAAGACAGCCATAAGTCTGTCTCCTGTTTACCCATTTGCAAGCCATGGCATAGGCATGTGCCCAGGACAGGGCTGTAGGGTGGGGCTGCAGCATGCAGTGCTGTGGAGATTCCAGGCAACCCAGGGAGGCTGTCTGTCTAACTTTGGGGACCCTAGAGAAGCCCAGGCTTGGGAAGGCGCAAAGGCGGCTTAAAGCCTCCTTAGTTCTCTTCCCTTTGGGCTCCAAGTTCTGTGCCGCACCTCTAAGGCCTTGTCTACACTACGAGAGTAGTTCGATTTTACTTGCATCGAATTTTTGTAATCGATATTGCAAAGTCGAACGTGTGTGTCCACACTAAGGACAGTAATTCGACTTTGTGCGTCCACACTAACGGTGATAGCGTCGACATTCGAAGCGGTGCACTGTGGTCAGCTATCCCACAGTTCCCGCAGTCCCCTCTGCCCATTGGAATTCTGGGTGTAGCCGGCAATGCCTTCTGGGTAACAAAATGAGTCGAGGGTGCTTTTGGGAAACTGTCGTCATCCGTCCATCACTCCCGCCCTCCCTCCCTGAAAGCGCCGGCGGGAAAACAGTTCGCGCGCTTTTCCAGTCATTGACAGCGCGGACGCCACTGTACTCCGAGCATGGAGCCCGCTGCGACCATCGCTGCAGTTGTGGCCGCTCTCAACGTTTCGCAGCTTATCATAAAGGTTTCCCTGAGGCAGATGCAGAAAAGTCAGGCGAGGAGGCTACGGCACCGCGGTGATGTCCTGAAGTCTGAGAGTAGCACAGACCTGTCAGAAAGCAGGCGACCCAGCGCCGAGGACATCACAGTGGCAATGGGTCATGTTGATGCCGTGGAACGGCGATTCTGGGCACGGGAGACAAGCACTGAGTGGTGGGACCGCATAGTGCTGCAGGTCTGGGATGAATCCCAGTGGCTGCGAAACTTTCGCATGCGGAAGGGAACTTTCCTGGAACTTTGTGAGTTGCTGTCCCCTGCCCTGAAGCGCAGTGACACCCGGTTGCGAGCTGCACTGAGTGTACAGAAGCGAGTGGCCATAGCCCTGTGGAAGCTTGCAACGCCAGACAGCTACCGGTCAGTCGCGAACCAGTTTGGGGTGGGCAAATCTACCGTGGGGGTTGTTGTGATGCAAGTAGCGAAGGCAATCGTTGATGTACTGCTGCCAAAGGTAGTGACCCTGGGAAACGTGGAGGCGATCATAGATGGCTTCGCAGCGATGGGATTCCCAAACTGCGGTGGGGCCATAGATGGAACTCACATCCCTATCCTGGCACCGGACCACCAGGCCACCCAGTACATTAACCGAAAGGGATACTTTTCCATGGTGCTGCAAGCACTGGTGGACCACAGGGGACGTTTTACCAACATCTACGTGGGATGGCCGGGCAAGGTTCATGACGCTCGTGTTTTCAGGAACTCTGGTCTGTTTAGACGGCTGCAACAAGGTATTTACTTCCCGGACCACAAAATAACTGTTGGGGATGTGGAGATGCCTATAGTCATCCTCGGGGACCCAGCCTACCCGCTAATGCCCTGGCTCATGAAGCCCTATACTGGCGCCCTGGACACTGAAAAAGAACTCTTCAACTACCGGCTGAGCAAGTGCAGAATGGTGGTGGAGTGTGCTTTTGGCCGTCTCAAGGGGAGATGGAGAAGCTTACTGACTCGCTGTGATCTCAGCGAAACCAATATCCCCATTGTTATAGCAGCTTGCTGTGTGCTCCACAATCTCTGTGAGAGCAAGGGGGAGACCTTTATGGCGGGGTGGGAGGTTGAGGAAAATAGCCTGGCTGGTGATTACTCACAGCCAGACAGCCGGGCGATTAGAAGAGACCAGCGGGAAGCGCTGTGCATCCGGGAGGCTTTGAAAGCAAAGTTCCTGAGTGAGCAGGGTAACCTGTGATTTTATAGTTTGTGTACTGAGAAGCTAAACCTGCCCCCGTTTCTTTACCCAGGTAATGTTGACTATCCTATCCAGTTACATACCCCCTTCACCCCCCCTCCAACACACGTGTCGAAATAAAAATAGTTCTACTTTGTTAAAGCACACCGTTTTCTTTAATACTGTTTTAGCGGGAATTTTTTAAAACTGGGACGCAGACTGTGGTGCGGGGCGGGTCTAGTGTTGTGATGCGAATGCAGCTTCTAAACTCAAGGATTGACAGGCTCCGCTGCGGTGGGATGCTTGTTTCAACGGAGCCTGTCACCCCTCCTGATCGGGACTGTGTGTATGGGAGGTCTATTTGACTTTGTGGCAGGGGGAGGACGGTTACAGATCCCATGCTGTGTGGCTCTGTGATCCTGTCTAAGGACCGGCGCTTAAGATCTGTAACTGCCCTCCCCCGCCACAAAGTCACAGAGCAACCCACCCCCCCCCAACATTACATCAAAACAACCTCCCAGACTAACCGGGGCAACTAGTCACTGCATCACTGCACTGTGTATGTGCCCTGCTGCTGTGCCTGCCCCCGACTATGTACCCTGCCAAAGGAGACTGTCCTGTCCAATTTCCAACCCCCTTTCCCCTCCTCCTCCAAAAGAACATGATTGAAACAGTAGTTAACAGAAACGAATTTTTTATTATCAACTACACATGGCATTGGGAGGTGAAACTTGGACGTGGGCTTGTGTCAGGCAGGAAGGAAAGAACTTTTCAAATTTTGGGAAATGAGAGCCTTCTGCTACTAGAGCTCTCTGCAGGGGTGGAGTGAGAGTTAGCAGGGACTCTGCCGCCTCTCCTTCTTTGCACTTTGGGTGAGGTGGGTATGGGACTTGGTGGCGGGGGAGGGCGGTTAGAGATGGACTGCAGCGGGGCTCTGTCCTCCTGCCTCCGTTCCTGCAGAACATCCACAAGGCGCCGGAGCGTGTCCGTTTGCTCCCTCAGTAGTCCAAGCAGCGTTTGAGTCGCCTGCTGGTCTTCCTGCCGCCACCTCTCCTCCCGATCCATGTTGGCTTGGTGCATTCGGGTCAAGTTCTCCCGCCACTGGGTCTGCTGTGCTGCCTGGGCTTGGGAAGAGGCCATAAGCTCAGAGAACATGTCCTCCCGTGTCCTCTTCTTCCTACGCCTAATCCGCGCTAGCCTCTGGGAGTGTGATTCCAGGCTAGGTTGTGAGACAGTCGCAGACGGGGCTGTGGAAATGGGAAAAAGGGAGTGAATTCCTCTGAAAGATAAATGTAGTTGTGAACAAAGAACATAGTCTTTCTCTGTGAACAAGACCATGCACAGCACCTTTCACATGCGCACTCAGCACAAGGTCGAATTCTCGGCCTTCGCATTCTGTGCCTGGGGTCTTGAACAGCACATTTGAGAAGCGAGGCAGCACAACGGAATTTCTGTTGCAGGCAGACATGGTAAGCCGTACACTTGTGGCAGTTTAAAACTTTTATATTACCACTGGCCTCATTTCACATTTAAATCAATGTCAGTCCCTGCTGCCAGCAATCCGGCAAGCGGGAACTCTGCCCCTGTCCCACCCCCTCGCGGCTGTCCCCGGGAATGATCCCTTTCGGCTGCCCCTCTCCCGCCTCCACCGCGTGGCTGCAAACCAGCGGTGACAGTTCTGTAAAGGAACGGGAAAGCAGTCCCAACACTAACATTCCCCTACCTAATTAAAAGCAGGTCACCATGGCCGACATCACCCTGATGAGGATCTCCGAGAGCGACAAAGAGAGAATGCTCCGGGAAAGCCTCCAAAGACCAGGGCCGTATGCCGCCCTGCTGTGCAGAGCAATGATCCCCGAGTACCTGATAATCTCGTGGCGCGGCAACGTGTCGTACTTCGGAGGACCCAATAAGGCCGCTCTCCCCAAGAACCTCATGCAACGGCTTTCAAGTTACCTCCAGGAGAGCTTCATCGAGATGTCCCAGGAGGATTACTGCTCTATCCCCGCACATATAGACCGCATTTTACTGTAGCTGCAGTAGCAGGGAATACACAGTAGAGCGGCTTGTGCAGGACAATCACTGAAAACCGGACATTGCTAGATTTCTTTTCAAAACTTGCACTGCCCCTTACTAAACCGTTAAGCGCCTAGGGCACACTAATCATGAACAACCCATTCTTTTAATTGTTAATATTCCTGTTTTGTTAAAAATAAATGTTTAGATGTTTACAACACTTACTGGCTGATCCTTCACCAGATTCTGTGTCCGGGGTAATGGCTGGGGACGCTTCGTAGGGGATCTCTGTAAGGGTGATGAAGAGATCCTGGCTGTCGGGGAAATCAGCGTTGTGAGAGCTGCCAACTGCCTCGCCCTCCTCATCTCCTTCCTCATCTTCCCCGTCCCCTAACATGTCTGAGGAACCGGCCGTGGACAGTATCCCATCCTCAGAGTCCACGGTCACTGGTGGGGTAGTGGTGGCGGCAGCACCGAGGATGGAATGCAGTGCCTCGTAGAAACGGGATGTCTGGGGATGGGATCCGGAGCGTCCGTTTGCCTCTTTGGTCTTCTGGTAGCCTTGTCTCAGCTCCTTGATTTTCACGCGGCACTGCGTTGCATCCCGGCTGTATCCTCTCTCTGCCATGTCTTTAGAGATCTTCTCGTAGATCTTTGCATTCCTTCTTTTGGATCGCAGCTCGGAAAGCACGGACTCATCGCCCCACACAGCGATGAGATCCAAGACTTCACGATCAGTCCATGCTGGGGCTCTCTTTCTATTCCCAGACTGCATGGCCATCACTGCTGGAGAGCTCTGCATCGTTGCCAGTGCTGCTGTGCTCGCCACGATGTCCAGACAGGAAATGAGATTCAAACTGGCCAGACAGGAAAAGGAATTCAAATTCAAATTTTCCCGGGGCTTTTCCTGTGTGGCTGGTCAGAGCATCCGAGCTCGCACTGCTGTCCAGAGCGTCAACAGAGTGGTGCACTGTGGGATAGCTCCCGGAGCTATTAGCGTCGATTTCCATCCACACCTAGCCTAATTCGACATGGCCATGTCGAATTTAGCGCTACTCCCCTCGTCGGGGAGGAGTACAGAAGTCGAATTAAAGAGACCTCTATGTCGAACTAAATAGCATCGCAGTGTGGACGGGTGCAGGGTTAATTCGATTTAACGGCGCTAACTTCGACATAAACGCCTAGTGTAGACCAGGCCTAAGATTCACAGCACAGAATCTTGCCTTCTGAATTTTGTAGGAACTTAAAATCCAAACCAGAATCCAACATGGATGAATGTTAGTATCAGTTATTTTAGTGAAATGAGTTTACTCCATCCCTGGAGAGCAGTTCAGTCTCCCTTCTACGGCCCCCATCCACTGCAGGATATGAGCATTTCACAATCTTTAATCTGTCTACCCTCCCAACACACCAGTCAGGTAGGGAAGTACTGTTATCCCCACTTTACAGAAGGGGAACTAAGGCACAAAGAGGCTGTTTGACTTCCCCTTCGTCATGTAGGAAATCCGTGACAGACCAGGCAATTGAATCCAGGTTTCCAAAGTCCTTAGCTCATGCACTAACTAGTCAACCACTTTCTACTGCTTTGGTACTGAGTGCCAGATTGTGGGGGTGGTTTTGAGATTTGAATCCTGGTCCACTAGGAACTAGTCTGAGACCTACCGGTTCTTCTATTTTTTCAGAGGGGCTACCTAGCAGTCTTCAGATGGTGACCCATTTCAGCCACTACTGACCTAGGTCAGATTCTAACCAATGAGCTAGAGGAGAAAATGCCATATCCCAAATTTAATCCTGATAATCTCTCTGATTATGCTGACTGCAGATTGGTCTCATATACAGAGTTTGGATCTAAATCAGAATTTTTCTCAGGTTTGAGGTTATATGAATCTGAGGTTTGTTGGGGATCCATTGTAGAGAAAGAGAAACCTGGAGCACAAAAATCAGCTCTGTTAACAAACATTGCTAAAATCTGAAGAGGCTGGGATGTAGGATTTCAGTTCAGGTTCATGTGATAGAACTTCAGCTGCTGCACTGATAACCTCACCTTGTATATTGATAACCTCACCTACCACACTGATATCCTGATCTTGCTCAGATTTTTCTTACAGTAGCTGCTCCTCCTTACTGGTACTATGTACAATTAATACATGGCACTGGTCAGGATAATGTGTTCTTCATGCAAGGGAACTCAAAACATGCTATTAGCCACATTCATTCCCGGTGTAACTCAACTGAAGTCAGTGAATTCCCACTGAGATGGGGATTTGGCTTTATGTGCCCATAATACTGCATTGCTAAAGGATCCCAATTAATAGAGAAATTCATACTTAGAATGTAAAACAGATTTTTTTCTCATTTTTCTTAATTGGAGAAGAAAACACACATTAAGCTGATTTTCACATGCACACAAACCTTGGCACAATCTAGGGAATACCCTTGTGTTGCAAAAATAATACCTCTAAAGTCTTCTTCCAACTTTTAACTAAAATGTGTATAGCATGGTGAATAAACCAGCTGCTTAGTATGTCTGCAGTACTATGTTAAAGTTGTAGTTATTCAATATTTCAATTAACTCTTTGCCACTGATACGATTATATATTAATTAAATCTTCATAATGTTTCTAAAGTAGAGATAGAGGAATATATTTCATCAGATATTTCTTTTCATACGTATGAAAAGGCCTGCCAGAAAAAGACATGCAGAGCTGCAGAAAGATGTGCTATCTCTAAAAGGAAACGGCTCTAGGAAAAACGGCCAGCTCTTTGAGTCATGTGCAAACATTCCATCTTGTTCTGTGATCCTGTTAGATTTCACAAGCTCAGTAGGGTTGGGCTAGCTCAGGAGGGGAATCTCCGCAACCCAGAATTGTAAAAAACTGGAGTTGGTGATGCAGTAGGTGGCACTCTTTTATTTTAGTCAGTACTGTGACGATGCCTCAGTGTAGTGCTAAGGGGCGCTTTGCTGTTGGAGGTCACATCTTTTGGCTGAGACATAAAGCCAAGGTTCTAACCACTTACATTATAAATTCTGGTGATGGTTTGCTTAAGAGATGGAGGGAATTAAGCAGCCAGGCTTGCCAAAGAATAACATAAGTATCTGGATTCGCATGCAAAATTCTTCCTGCAGTTTCAGAGCAAGATGATAGTCTTCCTCCACGGTTGCGTGGCATTGTTGTGTGCTGTGAAACAACAGACACATCTCTGCCTGGAGGTGAGTGAAGCAAGTCCTAGGAATGCATAATCAGTGTGTCAGTACAGCTCTTCCAGATCAAGGGTCCTATATCAACATAAGATATTAAGTATTGGTTTTACATGGATCAGCTAAACAAAGCAGTCAAGGCTTCCTTGGTTCCCCCTTCTCCGTGTATGTGGGCCGGCAAGCCCCATGGAGCCTGGGCTGAGTTGCCTTTTTTAACTTAATCATGTAAATAACTCACTCTTGTGTAGCCTGGCTGGTTTAATCTCTGTCCTTTTCCTAGCATAGCTCATTCCCCGCGTGTTAAATGTTTTGGATCCAAGCGACACAAACCCTGTTGATGCTGCCTTATATAATGGAAAACTGAATAAGCCAGTGATTTTATTTCCCTCCATTGGGCCCCCTTGTCAATCACAGAGAGGCCTGGAGCAGAGGGAGCTGTGCTAGCTGGCTCTAATGGTTGGACTTGAGCAATGGCAGGGCACAGGAGCCACAGTGCTGAGTGACAGGAGGCACGTCAGTGGCACCACATACCAGTCCCTGTCTTTACTGCTAATGTAAACAATGGTGGAGAGCTGCAAGCCCTGTGGGTGTGGGGAGGGGTCAGCTGTGCCCCTGATGGGCAGAGATGTTTGCTGCATGACCTGCCATTTGCTTCCGCTCATTTGAATTCAGAGACACGCTCTGTGATGTTGCTCTTAAGTGAGCAAGGAAAGAAGGTGGTGCTTTTTACTAGATTCCTTTGTCTTTCCCTCTTTTTACACTTCTCTCTCCAGTGTTCCCCCTTTTTATTTCTTGCTTGCTCTCTCTCTCCTTGCTCTCCCTTTATCTTTCTTTTTTTCTCTCTCTCCTCCTCCCCTCTCTTTATCAGAGAAACATAAAATTTACCTTTGTCTAATCTAGGAATTTGGTCCATCTATCCCAGTATCCTGCTTCCCACAGTGGCTAATACTGCATTCAGAGCTGCATACTTCAGAGGATGGTGTGTGTGTATTTGGCTAAATGTACAATACTTTACAAGAAGGAAAAGAAATCCTTCCTGCCCCTTCAAGCCCGTTATGCCCTGAAGCCTGAGGAGCGATTCCTCATGTCATTCATTAAGCTTGCAGCATAGCTTCAGATGTTATTAGTACTCATGAAATTATCCAGCCACAGTGTTTGAGTTGACAACCTCCTGTGGCTGTGAATTCCACAGGTTTTCCAAACACTGCAGGAAGGTGCACTTCCTTCTGTTTGCTCTAAATTGACTGGCGTTTAATTTAATCACCTCTTATTCTCCCAAGGCTGCATAAATGCAGTTTAGCTGATGACCACGGTTTCTCCAATGTACAGTATGTTTCTGTGTATCACTATGCAATTACAAACAGCACTCAGAAAACCTGCACTCGGTTAACAGGTGTATGCCTTTCAAGAACTTAGACTAGATGACCCGGGCAGTCCCTTTTAACCCTCTGATTCTATGATCTTTTTGTTGGTGATTACAATCGATAGTGCCTTGGGCATTCAGATATTCTTCAACATCTGAGACAGGAGGATGATCTTGTAGTTAAGGCACTGGACCAGGACTCTGAAGAGATAGACTTAAGTGCTGGTTCTGCCACAGACTTCCTGTGTGATCTTGGACAAGGTACTTAATCTCTCCGTGCTTTGGTTTCCCATCTGTAAAATGAGGATACTAATGTTTCCTTTCTCCCCGCCCTCTGATTTGTCAGTTTACATGGTAAGCTCTTTGGGGTGTGGACTGGCTCTGTTTGTACATCTGGCACATTGGGGCCCTGAGCTCAGCTGGGGCATCTAGGTGTTACTGTAAAACAAATAAACAACAACAATAATAATTACCTCTGGGCACCACAGCACAGGAAGGCTAGTAAAACAAATAAAACATGCAACTCAGTAAGAGAGAATGCAGCTGTCTTTACCCTGATCAGCTACCCTGTTTCCCCGAAAATAAGACATCCTCCGAAAATAAGGCCTACTTACAGTTTTGCCTCTCGTTGTAATATAAGGCATCCCCCCGATAATAAGACCTCCCCGATAATAAGGCATCCACCGATAATAAGGCATTTTTCATTTCTGAAAAATAAGACATCCCCTGAAAATAAGACCTAGCGCATCTTTGGGAGCAAAAATTAATATAAGACACTGTCTTATTTTCGGGGAAACAGGGTAGCAGACGCTTCCTGTCAATTACTGGGGAAACACTTCAGGACCATGGACAGTACTGTCTCATTTGAGGACCCCTGCTTCTGGCCCCTGAGGTTGTGCCCCCTTAGCAGTTCACCAGCGCTGGCCTCTAACAACCTTCATGGCTTGAGGCAAGAGGTATATTTATGAAGCCAAGGTGTTAGCTGCTCTTTTTGTTGCTGATAGTGGTGGGGTTGATAATTTGTTTCTATTATAGTCTTTTAAGCTTCTGTTTCTTTTATTCTGGACAAAGTGACAACTCAGCTGGTATGAATTCCTGATGCAGCAGCTTCAGCAGCAGTGTCTCTTTAATACTACCCATTGCAGCTAGTTTTTATTTCTGTTTGTTTATTCAGACTTTAGCTCTGATCCTGCAATGAACTGTGTATAGGCAGGATCTTGCGCCCACACAAAGCACCACTGAAATAACAACCATCAAACAGAGAGCAAAAATCACAGTGTTTGTAACTAACTGCCTATAGATACTCAATAAATCAGCAGAAAAATAATGACAACTCAGGTTTTCTCTCAGAAGCTCTCAGTTCTCTGAGCTGCTCCCTCGTTGCTGAATTAGGTTCTTAAATTGTCCATCTCCTGGATCATTGCCCTCAGTTGCCCCCATAGGCATGGTACGGGACAATGTTCAGTGCTCCAGGCACAATGCTGTCTGAATCCATAGTGGAGTAGGTAATTTACCCTGTTGCTTACCTGTAACCTCAACTCTTCACTCTCCGAGCTAGTTCACACTGAAGATGGAATATCAAGGCTTGTTCCGTACAACAGTGAACTAGCTGTTAGTGCAAGGATGTGACCCATTGTCTGATAGCCCCCAGCAACAGTCTGCCAGTTCGTTTGGACTGAGTCTATAAGGTCAAGCTCTTATGTTTATGTGAGCTGGGGTCCAATCTTTATGGTAGTGATTTAGATTTAGAAATTGACTCAAAAGTGCCGAGTGACGCAGTTGGTTGATGCATGAGGTGACTGTTTCTCAGGTGTTGGGTCCTGACCCCAAAGTGAGTCACCAAGTTGTGTTCTGAGGTAGTCATGGCATTTTCTGTAGATTCTAAACTCCTTTACTGTATACAAATAAATCTCTTTCTACCTTACCTGTAAGCTCAGAAAACCTGAAAGTAAATAACGGCAGTTACTGAATATATAGCACTGGGCAATGTGCAGTTGTTAACATTTCAAATAAGAATGTATGAATTAGATGTTTTTATACATTTATTTTCAATGTAAAATATCAAAAAATGTTTGCACTGGACTTAAAAGCCAAGTTTGGCCATATATGGAGCAATGAAAATAAATTATTAAGCATTTTTATTTTTGTTTTATTGGCTGAAGATGAGCAAAGGATTATGAAGGGTGAGGTCATCAGTAAAAAGAAATGTGGAGATTGCAAAAAAGGGTGCAGATTGGGACTGAGGTGAAGTGACAGAGCTATGCGAGTAGGCCCCAAGAAATACATCTGCATGAGGTGATGTGGGCCAGGATTGAGATGCATTGGCAGACATGTATGGAGAGCCCAGGACTGGACTGGAATAGCAGAGAATGTTGTGAGCCAGGATTGAGAGGCATTGGCAGAACTGTGTGGTAAACTTGTTCAGTGTATGTAGCTTGTGGTAATTAGGGCTGGTTGTCCCTCAATTTTATTAATACCAATTTCAGTCAAAATTATTTAAAATTTCCTCAAAAGCCTCTTAAAATAGTTCCTGTCAAACATGGAAAATAACAAAAATGTTAATTTTAAAAACTATCAGCACTGGGTTTGTTTTCAGTGAATTCCCCCCTTTCCTCCCCACAACGGTGCAGCAACAAAAAATAACTCCCTGATGGTCTGAGAGGAAGGTGCAGCTGACCCTGATTGTCATGAATTGGCCTTAAATTCCAGTTGACTTTGTTATGCCTAAATATTCAGAAGATAGGTTTGTGGGAGAAGGTGACTGGGAGGAGTGGGTCTCTCTTATGTTTGTGTGGCTAGGGAGTGTTCATGTACATGCTCAGGGAAGGAGATCAGAATGGCATGGAAACTGCCTGCTGGGTTAGATGGGCCACTGGCCTGTTCCAGCACAGCAGGAAGTCAGGAACTACAGACCAGAATAGCCCAATGGTTCCTATAGTCTGGGATCCTAGAGAGAGCTGAAACCTGTCACTTTAAGAAAAGTTTTGTGCAACAAGGAAAAAGTTATCTATATTTAAAAAAAATAAAAGCCAACTGCAGTCATTAAAATGGATTTCCAGAAGACTGGGAGAAAGGGAGATTAAAAAATATTATGATTTCTGTCACGACCATGTTTAAGCTGGGCCATTAAAGATGCTATTGTCTGGCCCAGCTGTTTCAGAACAATTAGCTGTGTGACAGCCAGGCAGGAGGATAGGCTGGCTGCAGTCCCTTTCCTCCTCCCTGCCACTGCACCGCACACTCACACCCACACATCCCCCACCTCCCTTTGATGAAAGCTCTACCCTCAAAACTGCAGGCAAGCTAACAAACCAAAAAACCCACCCTGCCCTCTAAATGGGGGGGGGATTAAAAAAAAGCAGCCTTTCCCCACTGTCTGCAGGGAGCTGAGATGTCTCCTCCTCGCTTCCCTGCTCCTTGGGGGGCTTTGTGATGCATGAAACAGCAGGATCATGTATGTAGGCCCAGCGCATGCTTTTCTGTGCTTTAGCTTCCACCTCCACAACAGCTTGTTAGCTTCTAACCTCTGCCCTCAGCTCCGCTCCTTCCTATGTGAGCCTCAGGTGGCTTGGACTGAGGGAAAAGGAAACTGACTTCCCCAGGAATATAAATCACATGGCCTTGCTGGAAGTCCCCCCTCCTTTTTCTGCCTTGGTTTTTAACAACGATGAATTTATTGGTTCTCCTTTCTTCTGTGTGTTCTTTCGGAACTGGACATCCTTATACAGCTTCATCAGTAAAACCCTCAAATCAAGCTCTCCTGTGTTGAGCCGGAGGAGGTAACAATGCTGGCATATGCACTTCTGTGGCATATTCCACCCCAGAATCACAAAGTGCTTTACAAGCAAGATGACCCTTAGTCTCCCCATGAGAAGGATCAGTATCATCATCCCCATTTTATATGTGGTAAACAAGATACACTGAGAAGTGGCTCCACTGTGGTCCCAGTATGTTTGTGTCAAAGCAGAGGAATGAACCCAGATTGCTTATCTTGTAGTCCAGGGATCACTAGATTGGGTGGTAACACTGATGTAGTATACATCAAATTCCAGACTGCTCTTTGCAGCTCCATCATTCAATCTGAGTCCAGACCAAGAAAAGTCAGCCTCTCCCAGAAAGAAAATTTAGTCTCCATATACTTTCAAATGTGGTTCAACTTTGAAAAGTGACTCTGTAAAGATAACACTAGGGAGCTGTCTCTCCATGATGACAGAGCAAATCTGATCTTTTTACAAATCAAGGGATGTGTGTTTTTTTCCTTCGCTCCCTGTCCAACAGCTTACCCAGGGATCTGAAAGCCAAGCTGGATTCTTTCTGGTTTGCCCATAACCAAGAATAAAGATACTGCTGACAAAATTGAGTTAATAATTATGTTAATGATGCATGAGTCAAAATGGACCCCAGTTCTCTGTCTCTGGGATGTGCTGACTTTGGAGCTCTGACAGGTGGAAAAGGCAGTGAACATTCATTTTAGTGACTAAGGTCAGGAGATCTGACTGGCATACAGAGAGCCAATCTATTGAGAGGAGATGCATTTTTATATAGACACTTTTCAGAGAAGAACTGTACTTTCAAGGCTGAGTTTCTCTAGGGGACTCTTCTAATTCACCCCCAAACTACTACCACCTCTCTCCTTGCATGAAATGGGAGTTCATTCAGTTCTGGGTTTCCCTCTGTGCTACTTCAACAATAGGCCCCAACCCTAACCATAAATGTTCACAATCATGTAGCGTGCAAGGCGATCTCAGAATTTACATCCATTCAAGACAACACTTCATCTCATTTGTTCATTAATAGACCCTATATCGGGTACACGGTCTGAGAGAGAAGTTTAGTCTCTTAACACTTCCAGTGTGTGTTCCTCTCCCTACACAGTACCTCCTAGGAACGAGAACCTCCGTCTCCCCAGAGACTAATCTGAGACTAAAATATCTGTAGCTGAACTGCTCGGGGCTATGATCTTGTCAGGGCTTGTAAGATAGGTTATGTCAGTACTTGGATGGGAAACCTCCAAGGAAAATACAGATTGCTATGGGAAGTTGTACTGTTGAATCAGTATGTAACAACTTCTGAGGTGCTGTTAAGGGTCATTGTGCTACTGGAGGTGCCATCTTATGTGATGGAAAACCATGGTCATTGGTGGTCATTAAAGTTCCCATGATATTTTTCATAAGAACAGCGGTATTAACTTCAGTGTGTTGAACAAATTCCAATAGCACTATCTCCTTAAATCCCCCAGCAGTTTCAGTTACATATGGTATTCTTCTTCATTTCTGATCTTAAAGTGCTGTGCTGGGTTTGTGTGTGCTGTTATATCATTACTGCTTTCCACATGTATAGTATAGCACTTTAGGACCTTTCTCAGTGTAAAGCCCTTCATTTTTTATCATTGTTATTTATTTAATAAAACTTGGTATTCCTGTGCTTCTTGCCAATGTAGCAGACCATAACAAATCCTTGGTCACCTAGGATTACACAGTTGTCATGCCATTGCACAGTAAGACCACATGGCAACAGCGAAGATAGACCTCCTGCTCCCAAAGCTCAGGTCCTTCACTCTGAAGCTAAATGGGAATCTCCGCTGGCTGTTGGCAGTACAGAACTCATGACACACAGTTGAGCAGTTCTGATTCCATATGCTAGAGCTATGGCTACATCCCATTCAGCTGATTACCAATTCTGTCTTGGGTAGGTTCCCTTTACTTTAGCTTTTCCCACTGTCTGTCTCCCAAGCTCTCTCTCCCAAAGGCGCCCGTTTAGGCCATATGGGGAGTGAATGCATGTGAGTCCAATTACTCCACCCCCATCCCAGCAGGTGCTGCTTTCTAGGAGGCTGGCACATACCTTCTGGCTGGGGCCTTTTGACAGTCTTGTTCCCTGTCTGTGTCCCCAATGATGCCACCACACAGCCCATAGTCAGCAAAAGGGGTTAAATAAAAGAAAGGTAAAGAACAACTTCAAGCAGCTACCTCCAGGATAGGGGCCTCTCTTACTTCAGAAGGGCCTGGGAGCAGCAGTGTCCACTTCAGAGTTCGCTGAGCTCCGGTGCCGCCAGCCTCAGTTCCTCTCCCCTTCAACTCAGGGGCTTTCTGCAGGCTCTCAGTCCTCTCCCCGTGGCTGGAAAAGCTCAGTGGGCTGTTTCCTTCCCAGGGTTGCCTCCATCTGAGTGGAATTCCCTCTAATTCCTCCTCCACTCCTGGCATGATCTGCAGGTGTGTCGGGGCAAGGCTACTCCAGTCCAAAGCAGCTCCTTGCCCCCTTCCATGCTAGAGCAGGGTTTATATACCCCGTCACACCTCCTCCCCCCACCTGTGAGGGCCCATGGGCACAGTTATCCATCCACAAGCACAAACATTCATCTGTCATTTACCCCTGGGCACACATGCCAACCAGACAGCACCTCTAGCCTGCCCTTGGACACATTTGTCCACCCAGTGGAACAGCTGCCCATTCTCGGGCACTGTCACCTGGTCATTGGCACAGCTGCTTGCATACAAGTACATTTCCCTACGCACAGTCACGGGCCACCTTCCCGGGGGCACAGCTGCTCACTGGCTTACATAGCCCAGTTCCCATGCACACTAAGACAGCTGTCAACCCACTGGCACAGGTGCTGCCATCTGCCCTTTTGTACAGCTGCCTACCCAGAGGCACAGCTACCTGCAGTCACAGTCGATCATCTGCCTTACATTTGCAGTTGCACGGTTGTTGGTACAGCCACCCATTCTTCAATATCACAATGTTATGACACCCCAAATACTTTCCGGAGTCTGATGGTGTTCCAGAACCTGTGCTATGAAACAGAGCTAGGAACATGCGACAAGGCTAAATCCTCAGTTGAGGTAAATCAGCATAGCTCAATTGTATTGGGCCTTGGGTGTGCATGTGTAGTTGCTGTGACACCACACTACTCCTTCAGTACACGTGTGCACACACACAGAGCTATGAACATTTTTCCAATGCCCCTCAGTTCTGTCCTGCAGCATTCTCTGCTGTTCTAGTCCTGGGCTCCCCACACAGCTCTGCCAGTGCCCTTCACTCCTGCCCCGCGGCCTCCCTGCTATTCCAGTCCTGGGCTCCCCGCACAGCTCTGCCAGTGCCCCTCACTCCTGCCCTGCAGCCCACCCCCTGTTACCGCAGTCCTGGGCTCTGCCAATGCCTCTCACTCCTACCCTGCAGCCTGCCTGCTGTTCCAGTCCTGGGCCCATTCAGTTCTGTCACTGCATTTTGCTCCTAACCTGCTGCACCCCCTGCTATTCCAATTATCTCCTGAACAAAGATTGCTGTGCTGAACTGCACAATGTTTTTTTGCAGTTTGGATAAACATGCACTAGGGACCAGGCTGAGACCACAAATCTTATTTCACTTGTGCTGACTTAACTGGTGTTTGAATCTAAGCCTTTAGATGTGAAAGATTGGCACTGTAACCCCGTGCTCGGAACAGCCTCATCACACGGTCTCCTGCCCACCCTCTCTTCTCAGCTGAATAGTAGGATGTACACCAATTGTTATATGTCTCAAGAGTCTGGCTTGTTTGTTTCCAGCTGATTGTGACTCTAAAAACAGCTTTATTTAAATAATGCGTGTGAGCTGGTGTTTTAAAATAAGAGAATAATTAGAGAGCAGGAGGAGGGAGGAGGATATCAAATATTCATGTACTTCAAAGGAAATACAGCCTTCTTAGCTATCCTGTGGCTACAGAATATTGAAGGAATGGAATTTGTTGTAGCAGTTCATTGAGCTCCTCCATGTGCAGGCGCCTGAGAACTTGGCCAGGCAACTGTAATGGAGTTTGAGATGGGGGGAGAGAGAGAGACAGAGAGAGGATAGAAAGAGTGTGTGGAGGGGAGAGCACAAGTGAGAAGCAGAAAGGAAAATAGGTGAGAAGGAGAAGATGGGGAAAAGCTGGAGGAGAGGTTAGGTGTGAGAGCCAAAATGGTGGCTGAGAGCATATGGGGATAGACAGGGTGAATGGAGTGGGTGAAAAAGGTAGCTCCCTGGTCTAACTCTATTGAAATGGATGGGATGGATTTCGCTCTACCAGAGGAAGTGGGGGAGGAGAGGGAGGGAGGGAGTGTGTGTGAGTGTGACAGCCAGTATTCAGGATGGAGAGGGGAGAGAGTAGGGACTGAGTTGTGCTTGATGTTTCGCTTTGATGAAGAACCCACATCGCAGCCCGCGGCTCAGGCCATCGGGCATGCTGTGTCCGTGAATGCCAAAGCAGGAGATGGAGGAATAATTGATTGGCTGCAGCAGTCTCCCTGGGCACTGATCTGTGGGGAGGGGAGCAGTCCAAAAGGTACAGCCAGATGGTGAGCTCTAATGTGCCCATATTTATAGATGTCTTCATTAGGTGACATCTATGCTGGAGTCCAAGGGCAGTGCCTTTCCAGGCCCTGTCAGGGATGGACACGGCATGGTAATGAAGGTGAGAGCAGCCTAGGGCAGGGCAGGGGCTGGGAGCTCAGGCCCAGGGGACATGCTTCCCTATTGTAATGGGGTTGGGATGAGAGGGGAAAAGTGATCTGCAATGTCTAAGGCAGAAAGTCTCTTCATGGGGGAAAAATCCAAAGCAAAAAAAGCCCCAAGAATCTTTCCCATCCCCTGCTCCAGCATTCCCCCCATCCCAGCACCTGTCACCTTGCCCTGCTCCCGTCATCCCTGCTCCAACTCAGCTCTGACATCAGCACCCCAGCCAGGTCTTATCACCCCCACCATCACCCTGCCCTGCTCCTGTCACCCCTGCTATAACCCATCTCCTGCCCAAGCACTCCCATCACCCTATCCTGTTTTAAGCCAGGTTCTGCCCCCAGTTCCCTCTCCTGCTGTCTCTTCCATTGTACCCTCCCCTCCCCAGATCCCATGTAGATCTGGTCAAGAATTTTTCGACAAAACATTTGTTCCTCTGAAAATTCCCTATTGACAACCCCCCCCCCCCCCCCCGCATTTTTTTCATGGGGATGTATCTGTTTTTATTAAACTTCAGTCAGGAAAGAGTTCTCACTTCCAGGGTAGAATTTCTAGTCAAAATAAGGGACATTGACCCACACTTTCATGGCATGGTCATTAGAGCATTCACCTAGGAGGTGGGTAACACAGCTTTGAGTCCTTGTTCTGCTTGCCTCAGCCCAGGGATTTGAACCTGGTTTCTCACTTCCCTGGCAAGTGCTCTAAACACCAGGCTATTAGCTACTTTGGGTAGGAGGTTCTGACACTGCTCCTCCTGTCCCACTTCCTGGATAAAAAAGCATATAGGCAGCAATTTTGGATTGGGAACTTTTGTTGCAAGTATTGCCACAAACCACCATCGAGCACATCTCCAAACCAGAGCCTGATCCAGATTAGTTCTTCCCTAGACCTACTAGCCTCTGGGAATGTAGAGAAGCAAGATACAATCCCACACTCTTTATCCACTGCCCGTCTCCAGGCAAAATATCCCTGTGATGTCTGATAAGCAGCCAGACCTTTACATGGGCCGTGTGCAGAGGGACAAATCATATGAGGGCTTTCAAACAATATTCTGTTTACAGGCATTCTCAGAAATAAGCATTCATACAGGCAAATACATCCTTACAGGATTAAAGCCTATTTAACCAAAGCAAAGGAACATTAAATATGCCTAAAGTAGTTGTTAATGGTCCGGTTCCTCAAATCCATGGAGACCGGAAGACTCCAGGGATTGATAATAGTCTTGCAGTGCAGTCAGCAGTCCCTTTCATGACAGTGGAGTCCAGGTCAAGATTTAGGGAAACCCTGTGTGGTAACACTATGTAGCACAGGCTATGTTAGTCAGTCTGGGAGCTGAAAAGCCAGAGAGAACCATAGGATCTCTGTGTATACAACAGCCTCCCTAAAGAATCCCCTGTTATGTTCATTAGTGCCTACTCCTCTCTCCTCTACCATAAGGGACGCGACAAGGCTGAGGAGTTTTTCCAACTTAGAGTGCCAGTTCAAATCTGGCTCAGGTCAGTAATAACTGAAAGTGGTTACCATTTGCAGCCAGTATGAAATGTATTGAGGGTTCTCAGTCAAGTTCCTAGTGGAGAGCTGTTCACTAAAACGCCTTTAGTACCATCTGGGATTGGTTACATCAGAAGTCTGAACCATCCTCCCAATTGCAGAGGTGGTTTCTCTAGGTTGAGAGAGAGGCAGGGGCAGAGGGAAGCTTGAAGTTGATGTTCTCTGTGCTGTACCTATCCTGCTGGCTGGGAGAGGAATTCAGTCTCCAGTAGAGTGTCCAGACAGCAAGCAGGGCCGGCTCTAGGTTTTTTGCCGCCCCAAGCAAAAAGAATTTTGGCTGCCCCCCGTCCCAGCCCTGGGCTCCTCGCCGCACCCCCCTGCTGCCCCAGCCCTGGGCTCTCCCCACCCACACCCCCTGCTGCCCCAGCCCTGGGCTCTCCCCATCCACCCACCCACCCACCCCCCCTGCTGCCCCAGCTCTGGGCTCCCTCATTCCCCCCCACCATTGCCCCCCGCACACACCTCCTGCCACCCTAGCCCTGGGCTCTCACCTCCCCCTCCCCCACCTGCACCCTCCTTCCGCCGCAGCCCTGGGGCACTAGTAATTCGCTCCTACGGCAGGTCATTCAGCAGGAATTTTAGATGTGCACAGAACACAGACAGGATTGGTTCCCATATGGTTACAGAAGTGCAGTAAAGTGGAACAATTTTCAGCTTGTGTGATTGGAGGATATCTGGATGCATATTATAAGACTGTCCTACATAAATGAGGAAAAGTTGAGGTGCCTTTATTATTCCTTTGTTCCACTCTTTCTTTCTATGGGGAATTTGCCAATGCGATATCACTGTCTTCTTTTTAAACAAACAAACAAACAAAAAGGCAATGGCTGTTGAAAATATCAATTCCAGTCCTAATAACCACTGGGAAGCATTTCTTGCTCAATTTTATTCTACTTTTTCTACAGCAAGTTACATCAGTATATTTGATTTGGGAGAAATGAAGTAACAGCTGCCCAAACTGAGCTTGAGCACTCCTGAATTTTGAGGTGTTCAAATCTGGAAGGCAGGTGCTGGAGGGGGGCAAGGAGGCTGTGGCTCCGCGGAGGAGCACGGCAGCATGTATGCAGCAGTGTGTCTGGCGCTGCGCGGAGCCAGACATGCTGGTCTGAGTGGCATGGTAAGGGGGCTGGGAGGTTGGATGGGGCGGAGGTTCGGGGGGGCAGTCAGGGGCAGGGAGAAGGGGGGGTTAGATGGGTGGGGTTGCGGGGCAGTCAGGGGACAGGCAGTGGTTGGATAGGCATGGGAGTCCCGGGGATTTGTCAGGGGACAGGTAGGGGGTGGGGTCCTAGGGCGGAAGTTGGGGGGGGGGTCTCAGGAGGGGGCAGTTGGGGACAAGGAGAAGGGAGGCTTAGATAGGGGGTGGGGTCCTGGGAGGCAGTTAGGGGCAGGGGTCCCGGGAGGGGATGATCAGGGGACAGGGAGCAGGGGGGGGGTTGGATGGGTTGTGGTTTCTGTGGGGGGCAGTCGGAGGGGGTGGATGGTGGCAGGGGGGGGCTACCCTCCCTCCCTGTGGAGTGACCTGTTTTTTGAATGTTAACATATGGTATCCCTACCCTTCAGAGTGCAGCTCTCCATTCATAGCAGGCTGCAGCATGAGGTATCAGCTACCTCCCTCCCCCTCTTTCCTGTTGGTAGTGGCCAAGGGAATGCTGGGAAATGTAGTTCTTTCCCTGCTCCAGGGCTGGCTCTGTAGGCAGGGAGCTAACCAATGAACTACAGCTCCCAGGGCCCCCTGTTGGTTCTCAACTCCCATGCTGGATCCCTGCCGCCCCTGCAAATGGGCTGCCCCAAGCATGTGCTTGCTTTGCTGGTGCCTAGAGCCGCCCCTGATAGCAAGTGTGAAAAATCGGGACGAGGATAGGGGGTAATAGGTGCCTATGTAAGACAAAGCCCCAAATATAGGGATTGTCCCTATATTTCTATTTCTGGAGGACATCTGGTCACCGTAATCTCCAGGGGTGCTGATCCAGTAGTGCTATTTTTTTTTTAAATAAAGAAGCACTTTCCTCTCTCTCTTCATGTTCTCTTGAGAGCAGACTTGCTCTTTGTTAATGTCTTTCTCAGCAACGGGCTGTAGCCGTTAAGCTTCTTTCATTCTCTCTGGATCGCTCTGCAGGAAATGGACCCTGCAAACCACATCCAGAACTCCTGGGACCTCAGTGTTTCCAGGATCAGGCCCCAGGAACAAAGACCCCCAGAATGAAACATTAGGCCTCTTCTCCTCACTGTCTCTATGGTCACACTGGGAGGTGAATGGCAAGTAAATTTAGAGCAAGGAAAAGGGCGCTCCTGCTTTACACGGTGTGTATGTTGACCTGTGGAGGGTCATGAATCCATATTCCAGGTTGGATCTAAACAGGGCTGCATCATTGTAAGAATGGGAAATAACAATTATGGCTGTGTCCCAAGTTAAGGTAATGTAGAGACTCAGACCTCATGGTTAAGTAAATTGAATGCAGAGGAACAAAAAGGAGGGGCTCTCTATTTCCCTTCCCCTCTCTAGCATCCCCGTGTACTGCACAGTGCTGAAAGTTTGCCCTTCTCTTTGAAGTGACAGGAATTGTCCACTGTCAGAAGGAGGGTACTATAATTGTGCCTCTCTTTAAGGGCATCATTGTGGAACTGTGGAGTCCCAGCAATAAGAGGAATTCCTCTGATGCAAGAGCTGTGATTGTGCCCAAACTGTTAGCTGCTGCAGTTCTGAAATTAATGACATACAGTGGAGCCTCAGAGTGACAAACACCAGAGTTAGGAACTGATCAGTCAACCTCACACTTCATTTGGAACTAGAGACAAAACACAAAAACACACACACAAAAACCCACAAAGAAACACAGTACAGTGTTAAAAGTAAACTACTAAAAACAAAAGGAAAGCAGCATTTTTCTTCTTCATAGTAGTTTTAAAGCTGTATTAAGTCAATGTTCAGTTGTCAACTTTTGAAATAACAACCATAATGTTTTGTTCAGAGTTACAAACATTGCAGAATTATGAACAACCTCCATTCCTGAGGTGTTCATAATGTTGAGGTTCTACTGTAGTATTAAACCTGTACTGGTGTGTGTATGCGCATGTGCGTGCACACACACTGGGATTTTCAGACTTGATGGGCACTGTGATCTGATCTGGGCTGGCAAATTCTTTCACCGTCTGATTCCAAGGAAGAATGCCCTAGCAAAGCACACATTTGCACTGTTATAAACCTTCCCCTATTCATTCTTCCTTCTCCTTTCTCCTTATTGTCTAGGGAAGCTATTTGTAGCAGCTTGTTCACAGGTGAAATTACCTTGTTCCTCTGTGCTCCAAATCTCCTCTGTTAACAGAATAAATATTTGCTTTTTCCCTAGTTGGAAATATCTTTTTGTATACAAGACCTTTTTTCAGTTTTGTGTTAGAGAGATAAACCTTTGTACATGGTTTGTCAGAACAGGGACCATATCTATTTTCCTGTAAAGCATTAGAGGGCCATGCACACCTGTGGCTCTGTGTAAATAATCATCCTCTGCTTTATTCCTTTGTGTTGATACAATAATTAAAACTCCCCCCAGCCCCACTTCCCAGAACCCTTTATGATCTCTGTTTAGTTTTGATAAAATCTCAATTTCAATGTTGTATTCAAAACACAGACCTGCCTGAGGTCCCCCTGTAATGCTACTGCAGCTCCCCAGGATGCGCTGAGTATTAATTAAGCTGTAATCTCCCCCCACTGCTACCCTGTAAAAACTCATTCACTTTCCATCTCAAATTGTGGTTATTGAACACCGGAACCTGCTGTTCCTGCTGTTCACCATTAAAACAGTGAATACTCAGGATATGTTCTTCCATAGTGGAAACGTGTAACAATGCTGCTTCCCTCCCCAAGAGACGTGAGTGGGGATACAATCGAGATCTTCAGCACCAGGAAAGCAAGTCTCTACTGCTTGAGCTAAAGGAGTAACTGTTAGCTGGTGGCTGTAGTAGGCTCTTATCCCCTGTGCGGACCAGACACTAAGGCAAAATCTACACTAGGAGTGAGGGGTGTGATTCCCCTGCTTATGTACGCACACTCACGCTAGCTCTCACAGGCAGCGGCGGCATGGGTAAGCCTTGCCAAGTACATACCCACTGGTTTTAGATAGGATTGTCCTCAGCACTGCCCAGCCATGCCTCTCATGCCACTAACAGTGCTCCTGTGGCTACACTGCTATTTATACTTACATGTGTATGTGTACATGAGCAGGAGAATCACACTCCTAGACATAGCCTAAAGGGGTACACTGTACACTTAGCCAGCCTTTGAAACAACAATCCCACTAAGCCCAGCTAATTAAACTTATCTTTATTTGTTCATATATGCATATGTCTATAAAGCAGGCATTCTAAATGTCTCCCATGGAAGCAGACACAGCTTCTGGATTTGTTAAGAACCCAAGTGACAGGCACACAATCATTGCCAATTATGAGTAGTATTTTTGTCACAAGGCAAGTCTGAGACCAGCCGACTCTTGTTCTTAAATTGGTCTCAAGATTTTAAATGCAAGAACTCCATGTGTCAAAGGGGACATAAACCCTCCATACCACTGAGTATTTGTCATTCTCTTTCACTGTCTTTCTCTTATCAGCTGAAGGCAGGATATATGCCAATTCTCTTACGTCGAGAGACACTTGAATATTTATTTCAAGATGACTGAATGTGACTCTTAAAATAACAGATTTATTTAAAAATATGTGAGCTTGTGTTTTAAAATAAGAAAAGAATCGAAAGTAAGGGAGAGGAAATCAAATATTTATGTACTTCAAAAGCAAAGGAATATAATTTCAGTGGCATTGTTGCTAAACGACTGTTCATCCCGTGCCTTTGACTGACAGATAAAACAGTCTCATGTCAACTTGAAGTGGCTCCTCATATCTGTAACTTCTCCTTTGCAGTCAAGGCTCTGGCAGCTCCCTTCAGATGTCTCTGTGGGAGAGAAGCGAGGGAGATTACAGAGAGACAAAAATATCAGCCATTAATGTTTGCTTTGCTTGTTTTACTGCTGTTGGTGATGTTTTGTTGTTTATTCTGCTGCCTGAAAGATTATATGCCAGATCTAAAACCACAGTTCAAAGAAGCCCCAAAACTAGTTGCTTTCAGACAAGAGGGGGGGAATTTCAAGGAGTGAAGAACTTTGAATCCATAATATAAGCTTTAGTTTGTGAGCCCCTTTTCAATTTATTATTATTTATTTGTATTACCCTACTGCCTAGGAGCCCTAGTCTCCCAGGACCCCATTGGGCTAGGTGCTGAACAAACGAGTTGTTCTTTATTGTCTCCAGCTATATAATCCTTCCTATCTGGACACTCACACAAAAGGAGATACACTGAGGGGTGTAGGGTAGGTCCTGGTCATAGTCTGATGTCACGCTTGAGACCATAGTGTGGTGTTATGCCCAGGGTCATAGCATGTCAATATGCCCTGGACTGTAATCTGCCTGGGGCAGTGTCACGTCATCAGTGCCTGGGTTCACACTTCAGGAAGTCTGGAGAGATACTAGCTCTTATTTTTTGTGAGCTGTCTATGGAAAAGCTGCATTCCAAGAAGAAATGCTGATTTAAGTTTGAGGCAATTTAACATTTTTCCATTGGCTCCATGGGCCTTTGCTCATAGAAATGGGTTGTTTTGGAGTGACCACAGCAGTTGCTGGAGGTGTACAGAAGACTGGGAATTAAAGGATAAATCAGAGGCTTTGGACAGCGTTTGATAAATGTTTGAAAATGAAGCTGAATACAACTCTGTTTTGCTTGGAAGACATGTATCTGAGCAGGTGTGTCTTAGGGATAGAGCCTTTAATGATGCCAGACTTGGAAGCAGTTTTATTGGACATGTTAGACATTATCTATCATCTGTCTGAATCTAACCAGATCTCCCAAATGGCCCTGTCCCAGCATGTACTGGGTCTTTTGTAAAGCCTGATTGGGATCACAGAGGCAGTCTTTCTGGGACATGACTCATAATGGATCAAAATCACACCTGACCTGAGCAGCTGCAACTCCATTCACTTCACTTTGTCTGAAATTTTCCAACATGTGTTAGCTGGACCCTTGCATACTCCCCTGCTATGCACTGAGCAGCACCTCCAGCTTCAGCCCTGGCTTCTTCCCTCTCCCCACCTAGGAATCTTCTTTTGCTTGAGACTCGTCTCATCTCTCTCTGGAGCGCTCAGCCTTCCCCTCCTAAGCCCACTCACTTGTGTTCAGAGCTCATTTCTACGTTAGCCTGGGACTGGGAGCCTGCCTCTGCCAATCCCTTAGCAAGTGTGTATGCCCCCGCTCCTTCCTTTTCTTCCATCATTCCCTTCTTCCGTGGCAACAATAGGTTCACAGGGGAGCTATTTACATTGCAGCTTTTAAATGGCATCTTTCTTTCCTCTGGCTCTGGGCTCCATTTCTGCATTGTTTTGCTTGCCACTGGATGAGAGTGTCAGATCTCAATCCCATAGACTCCCTCAACTCTGTTATTATTTTCTCTCTCATTGGAAGGACACTGTCTGTGTGCTCTTGTGCCTTAATCTTGAGACCATCCTGCTGCTAAAAATCACTCCCTTCTTTGGTTCCAGGCCAAGACATGAGTTCAGGATTTGGTGTTTTCTCTGCAAGGCCCTGATACAGCAAAGCAGTTGCACACATTTTTAACATTAAGCATATGTGTAGCCCCAGTTGGGTTACTCACTCAAGTGCTTTGCTGGGCTGGGTCTTAGGAATGAAGGGCCTCACTGACACCTCCAGCAGTGTAAGGAGATCTTACAGTGCTTGCAAGACCATTGTCTGTTTCTTGGGAGATGCAACACCCTGAACTTTGGACTACCTACCGGAAAATGCAGGCGGGTCTGAAACTCTGCTCCTTGCTTTTGAAATGCCCTTGGTTTAGTTATTTCTCTGCTGAATGTGTCCTGTTGCTGAGTCATGGATCTTAAACTGTGCTTTCTTTATTTACCAAATAATTTCCTATTTCTACTGTAGAAAATTGAGGGGTTTATGTTGTTATATTTCCACCCACAGACACACACACCCTTCCCGGAGAACCTGATGTGAAGTGATTCAAAGATGGGAGCGGCAAACTAAGACAGATGATGGGCCCTGCGGGTAGGGTGACCAGAGGGCAAGTGTGAAAAACCGGGACAGGGGGCGGGGGGTAATAGGAGCCCATATAAGAAAAAGACCCAAAAATCAAGACTGTCCCTATAAAATCAGGACATCTGGTCACCCTACCTGTGGGGGATGAGGGCACTGCAGGCAAATTGTCCCATTTTGCACTACAGAATTCACCCACCATGCACTTAGGGTTCAGAACGCATCTAACTGGCCTCTCATAGCTGCAGGATCAGAGAAACAAGCTTTCCTTGTCCTGTCTTGTGTATTTGTTTTCTCCATTGGTGAGTGATTTGTCAGCTTGGTTAATCAATGACTTACCACGCTCCTAGGCCCAAACCAATTTCCAGGGAATAAAAGATTTTTCAGCTGAACTTTGGCTTTGGTTGACCACTTTCCATTTCTTCATTGCATCAAAAAAAAAAAAAAAAAAACCCTAAAAAACTCTTAGAAACAAATATTGGATACCCCCTGCTGCTGCTCAGTGATTCTCAACTGGAAAGGTCGATCTCCTCTGCTTTGAAGGATGGCGTCAGCTCAGGAGTGGGCAGAGTTCACGTGTCCATCCTCCCTGTTGACACATTTAAAGACTTCACACTTTTAGCAGACCCCTTTGAAAAAGTCTCAGCTATGAAGCGGTGTCCCTGCTGCTTGCTGCTGCAGCTTGTCACCAAACCAACGGCACGTTATTAGCAGACAATCGCCTGTAACCTTGTGGCTTTATTAAGAAATACACTGTGCTCTTTTTCCTTGCACCTTCAGTACTTTTATCTTTTTTTGACAAAGAAGGAGAGGTGCCCATGGGAATGGATTTGTTAAACAGTAACCCAGGGCCTATGGGGCTAGGAGACGGAGCACAAAGAACCTGCTCCAATTCCCATTAAAGTCAATGGAAAGAGCCCCCACTGACTTTATTTGGCGTTGTATCTACCTTAAAGGGTATATTAACTAGAGTTGGTCAGAAGAGTTTTTTTTTTTTCCTGAAGAAAATTTCAACAAAAAACTAATTATTTTTCATTTTAATCAAAGCTTTCTGTGGAACTTTCCAACTCTTCAGTAAAATATTAAAAAAGAAAATTCATCTGAAAATGGAAAAAAAATATTCAAAATGGTGCTGTGGTAATCCATGGGAGATGTAGTTCAGATGCTTTATGTTCCCATTATCCTGTTGGGCTGAGCGTTCTGGTCAGATGGCATCTCCCAGGATGCACCACTTTCTCCTCACTTAGTGAGGGGAGAGGGTAGTGTCCTCAGAGTCCTCAGCTGTGTTGTGTGATGGGAGTTTTAGTTCAGTCAAATAAATTTTGGTTTTCAGACATTTATGTTTTTCAACAAAATATCAATATTTTCCAAGGAAGCAAACACTCTTTGTGAAAAATCTCATTTAGTCAAAAACCCAATTTTTAATTTAAAAAACAGTTTGATAGAAAAATTTGACCCTCTGCTGGAAGAAGCTCTATAAGTGCAGAAAACTGTTATTTATTTTTCTTTATTAAATGTTTCAGGTGGAAGGTTCATTTTAATTTCCTACCCCCTTTGCTTAAAATTTAGTCTCTAAACCATTTATCTCCCCTCCTTCAGACACCTGCTGGTGACTCAGCTCAAAATTAATTATGGGGAAAACGTGTTTGGCTGAAATGAGAACCATTCTGAAACCTTCTCCTCAAATCCCAAACCAAAACCTTAATAATTTTGGGTTGAAAAAGACTGGGTATGTTTCAGGCCTTGTTCTAGTCATCTGAGCTCGGACATCAGTGTTCCTGAGTTAATTCTTGCTTTGATGTGAACTCTTTCTGTGGAGTAATGCACAATAACAAATTTGAACAATTGCAGATGATGCACAATAGAGGGAAGATTAAACTGTCCCTTAAATCCTTTTAACGGGGGCTGAGAGTCTGTTCCTAACACATGAGGGTTATTGGTGGTGTTGGGAAGATTTTTTTGTCATTAAGCCTGAGGCAGTATGGTCTATTGGGTTAAAGACTGGAGTCAGGAAACCTGGGTTCTAACCCCAGTTCTGACACTGCTGCACTGTGTGGCCTTGGGCAGGTCACTTAGGTCAAACTTTTCAAAAGTGTTCATGAATTTTGGGTGCCCAAATGAGACATGTAGAGTCTGATTTTCAGAGGCTCTGATCAGCCACAGCTGCAATTGATGACAGTTGGTGTGGTTGCATAGCACCTCTAGAAAGGAGGCTCAAGATGAGCACCCAAAACAGAGTCAACTGCTTTTGGAAAATGATGTCCTCACCTTTCAGTGCCTTAGTTGTCTCCATTGGTAAAATGGAAATAATAATTAGAGCAAACTGAGGAATTTGCATTCTGTAGTTGATTTGACAATTCTAGCCTTTTTTTCTGTTTGGGAAATAGCCACAAGCAGATTTTGAGTTTCTCAAAAGTATTTGCTATTTGAAATTATTCGCTAAATCACATGTGCAAATAACTCTTGGTCTGTAAATTGTTTATAATCTCCACTGAAGACCTATGCCAGTCTATACCAGAAGAGACTCTGATTAGATCCTCAGCTGGTATAAATTGGTGTATCTCACATAGTTCGTTGTAGGTATTTGAAACAGTTTTTTTTTTTTAAATAAGATCTGTGCATCCAGTGATGTTTCGTTTCCCTGACCCCATGAGTGTAAATTAGAATCATTTTTTACTATGGATACAAATTAACTTTACACACACACAAAATTGTGATCTTAAGTTATTATTTCCTATTTTTGTGAACATTCTTCCAGGAAACTAACTTGCTCTGATATTTCTAGGGAGTAGATGTAACCCACTTGTCAGTGATGTTACAGGTCCCACTCTGTGCCTGATCCACAGTGGATGTTAGTTTATTACAGTCACATAGCGAGAGACTCTTAGTTCTTTAGCTCAAGCTGTACCAACATATACTTTTAGCTCTGGCGGTTCCTGGGTCAGTCCCCAAGATGATGTCTATGGGACTAGAGTTTTATGAATAGTGGATTTTCCAATTCACTGGCAATTCTGAAAATAAAATAAATAAATAATATTTTGGATCATACGGAAATCAATTTTTTTTAAATGCTGGCAAATTGAAAAGTTGGTTTCAGTCAAACAAAACATTTTGTACAACCTGAAACAAAACATTTCTTTTCCATTTCAATCATTTTTTAACATTTTTTAATTATTAAAAAAAGTAAAGGAAATTTTGAAAGGAAAAATTGTTTTGAACAGAAAATCTAAATGTTTTATTTTGAAAATGTCAAAAAAGGGGTTTGTTTGTTTTTTTCCACACAAACCGTTTGGCAAAATTGACACAAATTTATGAGAGACAAGGTGGGTGAGGTATTTTCTTATATTGGACCAACTTCTGTTGGTGAAAGAGACAAATGAAACCAAAAATTACTACACTCCCAAATTAACTCACACAGAAAAATGTCAAAATACATTCACACCCTATCATCCATAAGTGAACACTTTGTCACAAAAGACTACTCCATATCTGACCTCTCAGTCCTTGTCCTCAAAGGAAACCTGCACCAACAGCTTCAAAAGATGAGCCTGGGAGATTAAATTCATAATTCTGCTAGAAACAAAAATTATGGATTCCATAGAGAGTCTGGATTTATGTCTCATTACAATGATATATAACCCACTAACTCTCCTGTGTCCTATGACTGCAAAGGTGTTAATTGCCCATTTCACCTTGAATGGTTTCTTGCAACATGTGTTAGCTCCTTATACTTAACAATCTGTTCCACTTTGTATTTAGCTGTGACAATCTGATTACTTTTCCCAGACCTAAAGAAGAAATTGGTGAGAGAGAGTAGCTTTTGATCTCCACAAACATAATCTGGTCCAATAACAGATATTACCTCAGCCACCTTGTCTCTCTCATATCCTGGGACCAACATAGCTATAACAACAGTACAGATAACAAATTTGTGAAACATTTTGGTATCACCAAATCTGTATTTTTTTTGCCAGAAAAAAAGTTTTGTGTGAATTTTTTTGCCCCGCTCTACGTTAGACAAACATAAAAGGGAGGCAAATATGGCTGAAGTGAAATGATGTTAGAATTTCAGAGAGAGGATATTGATGGAATTTTCCCCACCTAACTTAGCTCTGATTGGTAACATAAGGCACGTAGGCCAGATTCTCATACTTTACAATGGCGCTGTGCCAATTTCCAACACAGAAAGACCTGTTGTTTCTATTCTCTGATCAGGTGAGCTCACAAGCACTCCAAGAACAAATGCTCGTGTGTACGGCTTTGCAGTTTGTTCCGCGGGGACGTGTGTGCCAGTAAAACTGAATTGCTCAAATCTTGGAGGGAAGTGACCATAAAAGGGGAGTGAGTGCAACTGAAGTGAATTAATTCATACAGTCAAATGAATATTTGTGGAACAATTTCCATGCATTATTCACCCACCTCTAATAATGGTATTTACTACACCTACCTCACACAGTTGTGGTGAAGCTTAATTTAACCAGGCTTGTAAAGTACCTTGGAGATGAAAAGAATTAATTGTTATTATATGTTGTTGTTTTTCATTTTCGTGGACCTCTGAGCTTCGTAGTTCCAGCTGGGATCTGAAGTGCAAGTGCCGGAAAGCCTTGTCTCTGCAATTCTGGCCTGGCAGGGAGCAGCAAATGGATCTCATAGGGAAAACTATTAGCACATGGTCTCCAGCCCATTTTAACAGGCCTAGTTGTTAAAAGCCCGGTGCAAATACTGAGGACCAGATTCTGACCCTGGGGAGTCCTGGCCACAGTAGCTATAAGTCTATTGCAGAAAGGAGGGATTCTGCATAAGAATTACACAGCTGCTACCCAACTCCTTCTCTTGGGTGCATGTGTCTGACCCCATGTGGTCACTCCAGGATGCATAAACACTATTAATAGATCTCAGTACACCTTACACAGGAAGACAAGTAATGTTATCCCCAGGGGGAAAGTGAGGCGGCGAGATGTAAAGTGATTTACTTAAGATCACACAGGAAGCCAGGAACATAACTCAGTTCCCTGGACTCCCAGTCCAGCACCCTGTTGGCTGAATCATGATCACCATGACAGTGTGTGGGCGAGGAGGTCTCCTCCTTGGCAAACTGATAGTCATTGGTAGAGAACTGTGAAAAGTTCATACTACTGAAGAAGCACCGAAAGTTCCGGAATTGAGCTGTCAGCAAAGGAGCTCAAAGAGGGGACCATCAAGGACTTGAAGAATCTTGTCTTGTCAAGATACTCAGACAGGAAGTGGAGTTCAGACCCAGCCCTCCGCAAAATCCTTGGTATAAAATGGGGATTCCATTCAAGGACATCTCTCCCAATGTGTCAGAACTGGAAGTAAATCCCCAGATCTGAGTCCCAGGCCTCTGCTGTCAAGGTTGTGGGAAAGAAAGCAAATAAATACACACACGCTCAAAAGACAGAGAGAGATTCACAATTCAATCATAAAACATAATGTCCTTTCTTTCTAACTCCCCTCCTCTCTCAACCATCTTTCCATACTCATAAGAGAAATAACAGTAGGTTTAATGATATTGACGGACTCCGGTCTCCACTGTATACCTGTTCTCTATACAAATGTATTGGGCCCACAGGGCACAGAGAGAGCTAGATTGAAGTTTCATTAATATTTCCCCTTAAGCAAGCACTCAGAAAGGCTCGCTTGCCCAGTTGTCTGGATCCCTTCTGGCTGGAAATGCCAGGGCAAGAATCTAAGAACAGCTCACATGGAATGGAAGGTGGAGGGGGGAGAGGAGATGGAATTGGATACTTTCCACATGTTTATTATCCCGTGTGCTTGATCTAATTTTTGCAACATAGAAAATAAATGTAAAAGGTTACAGAATTGCTTAGTTTTCATTCTAGGTGAAATAAATATGCAGCAAGACATGATCATTTCCAAATAGATTTCTAAATGCCATAGAAATGTATTTTACTCTCAGGCCACATTCTATTGTAATGTTCCAATAGCAACACTCCAGCTAGGGCTAGGATGGCCATGCCATGCTTTCTGGTTTGGATGGTCTGTCTTAAGAGCCACAGGGTCTTCTCCACCTCAGAGAGGATCCAAGTAAGCATGTGTTCTGGCAGCTTAATATCCTTCCCCAGCCATCTTCATAGCATCTTCCTCTTCCATGGGGATTTCATGAGGAAATTCATGCTAACCCAGTAAACGTTAACATAATTGGGTTCCCCCTGTGCCGTCTGTAATGCCCCACTCTTCCTGTGGAGGAGCTCTAACAGAAGCTGTGAAGGAGACACAGGAGCTCCAGAGTGATGGTGGGGAAGTGGCAAAATACACACCACATGGGAAGAATGAGAAAGAAACTCTGAATACAGACTGGAGCCCTCCTCTGTGGTATTAACCTGTGCAGAGGATGACACGGCTCTATGTGGAAGCATTGATATTGGTGAAAGACACTGGACTAACAACCTTAGTTCTGTTCATATTGTCAGACACCTCTATTTCTTTTCTTTTAGTATACGCTATTTGCAATGACACAAGGTGATTAGTGCGCTTCCTCTTTCTTGTGTTCTTTGATCAGCTGGGAAACGGTTGAGAGTTGATATTTACAATTCCATTGTTAGACATAATTATTTACACCCTATTGAGAAGAATGGGACAGTTAGTTTCTCAGTGCTATTTTTCAGTCTCTCTGCAAACTCAGGCAGGAAAAGATGCACCAATTACACTTGATTCACATTTTCTTTGCAACCATAAGGATTAGAGATTTTCTTTAAATGAAAGCTTAGATTTTGAAGCACAAGTTTGCAGCCTCTATCCAAAAAAACCCTCAGACAACTCACTGAGTCACTGCAAAATGGTGTCAAGTCAACTCCTGCTTGTAAATTTCCCAGAAATTTGCCTTAAAATATATATACACAAGTTACTGTCATGGAAATTTTTGTTAAATGCTAAGTGACGGAATTTTTGTTCTTTTTTTGTTGGTGTTATTTTTTGTTACCTGAATCTGAAGCAGGCAAACAATTCTCAAATAAGCACACATACAACCCCAACACCCCGTGTAAAATACATTCTTTGAGAGATGTATTGTATTCAACTGCACCAACTATAGCCGCACTCCTCAACGTGCCCTTCGCAGACATATGCAAGGCAGCCACGTGGAGTTTGGTAGACACCTTTTCCACACACTATGACAGGGGAGGGCAAACCTTTTGGCCTGAGGGCCACATCTGGGTATGGAAATTGTATGGCGGGCCATGAATGCCAGTTGTGGGAGGGGGACTCTATGGGGTGTAGCATGGGGGCCTCTATAAGGGATGTTACTGAGGTGAGGGGTGGGGGGACTCATGGGGTGTGGCATGGGTGGGAGGGGGCTCTAGAGGGGAGGTACTGGGGACTCCTAGGGTCCCTGCCAGAAATGACACCAAGGTAGCCATACCAGGCACTGCCACAGGCTGAGGCACTCTAGCTGGGACGGGTTCAGCCCCTGGGCAATTTCGAGGCTCTTGAGGGTGGGACCATAGGAGACTGGCAGGGGATTGGGCACGTTGCCACGTAGGGGTGGGGTTCTGATCCCAGAAACAGCACAGTGAAGTCGCGCCTGCGCAGTGTGGCTCTGCGTGCCAGAAGATAGTGCTCATCAAGGGAATTGTGAGTTGGGGGCTGGAGCGTGCCAAGTGGGCGGAGAGAGGCAAGCCCCCGACCCTGCTTCCCGGTGGGAGCTTGAGGGCCAGATAAAAACATCTGATGGGCCAGAAGTGGCCCACTGGCCATAGTTTGCCCACCCTTGCTCTAGTGCATGATTCCACGACGGACACTTCATTCAGAGCAGCAGTGCTCTGTTTCACACTCTCCTCGCACCATCCTCACACATAGGTACTGCTTGTTAATCACCTTCTGTGGAATACAATAGGGACCATCACTCAGAGAAGAAAACAAGGCTACTGACCTGTAACTGAAGGTTTGTCGAGATGTGTGGTCCCTATCTATATTCCAAACCCAATCTCCTCCCCACTCTGCTGTGGAGTCAACAGCTCTGTAGTAGAGAAGGAACTGGAAATGCTGGTGGCCTGCTGCACCCTTTATCACCTCGGGCGAGACCATGAGGTGGCACAGAGTGCATGTGCAGGCCGCCAAACTGTACTGCTGTCCAAAGCTCCGGCTCCAGGCACAGGGTGCACATGCGTAAACCTTCAGCTGAATACAGACAGGGACCACACATCTTGAAGAACCTTCAGTTACAGGTAAGTTACCTCGTTTTCAGTGTCAAGGTGTCCAGGGAAGGATTACCCACTCTCAGCCCTCCAATTCTAGGTCTTCTGAAAGTCATGGACAGGTTTATCCACAGCGGGGAATTACTGGGGATGACGAAGAGCTCTTGGCGGGCAATTCAGTATGCATACAACACCTGACTGGGAAATGCCCGCTACACCCAGTGCCCAGCAGAGATTATTCCTGTCATCATCAGTGGGAGATTGCACAGGGAGGAAGGGGCTGTTCTGGGGCAGAATATGAGCATGTATTAGTGCTCCTTTTGCATGTGCCCAGTTAGGGGGTGATTGTGCCAGCTCCTTTGGAACAGCCAGAAGTCAGCCCATACTTTAGAAATAATGCAGCACCCTTTTCCTGCTCTCATTATCTCTTCATATGTCTGAGGCTTACGGGTTAAATGTTACACGGCTGATGTATTCTTCTGGCTGCCAAGATGGTTGGGTTTCTAGTTTTGCTTCCTTGCAATTTTAATATATTGTTTTATTCTTTAATCCCCTCTAAGACTCTTTAAGCTCTTTGAGCCGTTGAAATAATCTTTCTTCCTGTCTCCCCCCGCTCCACACCCCCAGCCAAGAGCTGCAGTCAGATAGCCTTGTTTATTTTCCTTGTATTTCAGTGGAGGATTTGATTGATTGCACTAAGGCAGGTTTTGAAATAGATATTTCAACAAGTCCAATGCTAGTTGTCACAATGCTTAAGTACGAATATGTGTGTGTGGACATTGTACCTGTCTCCCAAGTGCAACTGGAAGAGGAAAATATAGATTGAATAACAAAATCAAATAAAAAGTGCATTTAAAGTGATAAAAACAGACTGAACATGCTCAGTATGCCATTTTCCTTAAAGAAGAACTCACACTGTTTGCTACATAAACATTTATAAGAATAAGAGCATAAGAGTATATAGTGTCTATTTGAGACACCTTGTCAGGTTAAAATTTTTTATCTGGATTCACTGAAGCCATTGAGAGTTTTGTTCTATTAAGGACAACAAAAGTTTGGCCTTAGCTACCTATATTATTATTTTTTGTATCTAGTATTAATACCTTTGATTTTAAAATCTGAAAGAACTGTACAAATCTCCTGCACTTTTCCTAGTTAATGCTCATGGTGGGATGGTTTACAGTGTGTATTTTGCTGGGCTTGGACAATGAGACTAGACCAGGCATGTTCACTTTTCATTTAGATCAAATCCTCTTTCTGGGATTCCTGCACTGGCACAGTCATGCTTTAGCCTCACAATTGGTCATATGACCATATTTTTTGACCCTTGTGCTCATCCCATATTGACACCATATGAGTCTTCTCTTAATTCAGGGGGCAGCCCTCCAAATATATACTACTGGGCACAGCTACCTCAAGCCATCCCACAGTAATAAGTTATACTCAGTGCTTGAGTCCTTAAAAAAGAAAAAAAGTGTCAGAACTTCCTGTACCCAACTCCTTGCTCCTGGGCAGTTCAGGTTATCAAAACACCATCTCTCCTTCTAGAGCAGGCCCAGGAGCAGAAGAGCTGGAGGAGCTGGCATGAGAAGATGGCGTGCTTGCCTTCTCCATCTCTTCCAAGCCACCACCTCTACTTCCAGAGCGGGAGCCAGGTCAGAAGTACCAGAAAATCATTCGGTCTCCCCCCAAAAGTGCTGGAATGCTGTTCCGGTGTGTTTTGGCATGACTCAAGTGTTTGGTTTTACTCTGGTAGCATATGTTTGTAGACTTGGGTCTTTAAGACTCTTCAGAGCAATAACTCAGGGCCAGGCTCTGGGGCATGCCAGCATAAAGGGACCACAAAGCAGCCATAAGGAACAGGGGCCTCTATACCAATCACAGAATAGGTTCTGCTAGCCGTGCCTTCCTCACAGAAGCCACTGGTGCCAGGGACATGCTGCATGCAAGCTGGAGGGAGGAGGCAGATCAGGGCAGGAGGAAGTAGAGCTGGAGTGTTCCTGTGCCCTGGTGATTTCCCATTGCCATAAGCTACATACAGGCTATGTCAGCGGAAAGGATGCAAGTTAGGGCAGCCCCTAGCATTGTTCCAACCAGCACTAGGGGCTGAAGAAGCTCCAGAAGTCCCCGAGTTGGGCAGGTGGAAGCTGCCTGCTCTTAGTCCCTCTGCTGGTGCTATTCAGTTACCCCTTTTCTTCTGTTTTGTTCAGGTTCAAGCATATCTATAGTTTTATATGAGTAATCAAATAATAGCTGCAATACTGGGGTAGTAAACACTGTAGGGGAGTAGTGAAATTCAAACCACAAACCTGTTTTCATTGAAATAAAAACAAAATCATAAAAATTAATAGTAAGTTTTCAAAAAGTTAAACTCAGAACCTCAATTTTGAGCTTAAAGTACCAGACAATATCACTCACAGAAAGAAGATTCAAAACCAGTGGACCTGCTGCCGTCACGCTGTGAATGGGTCCATTGTCCTGCTGGTTGGGGGTTGCCATTGTAATGACGAAGGGCTGTGTGTCTCAGCACTCACAGGGCAGCGTGGGACTGAGAGACTTCCTCTCCTGTTTGAGGCCCTACCGAGCAAAGTAGGTCCCTGCTTAACTATAAACATCTGAATAGTGCCATTGGTTTGGTCGGGCCTGCCCATGTGTTTGAACTGAAGCAGATGCCGCAGCGCTTTGCTGGGTTGGGGCCTGACAGCCCCAAAACCTGGAGCAGTTCCAAGCTGATGTAAGGCGAGTTCTATGTAAGTTTCTTTTTAATGAGCTAGTTTAGCAGTTGATGTAACTACTGTTAAAATAACTGAATCCTTGAAACAATTAATTTAGAACAACGCTGATGTGCTTTGCCAGCCATTGCTGTTCTCAATCCTATTCTGTAGCACCAAGCTTTCAAGAATGCAGCTTCCTGGCAGATTTCTTCTTCTTTCTTTTCCCCAGACCCTTATTTTTGTTTATTTTTTGTTTACAGAGTTGGGGAAGTTTAGTCATTCATTCTTCTTAGCAATTTGCTGCTGTTCTTTGTTTATTGACTTATTTATAAAGCACCTCAGGCTTGTATGGTGCTTTACAGGCAAATAAAATTGACAGATCCCTGCCCCTACCACCTAAGGGCTCAGTAGTGCCTGTTTCACACTGGCTTGTGTTGGTGCTGAGATATACTGCCACAGCCTTCCGAGGGGAGCAGTGGGGCAAAAAAATCACCCAGCTTCAAGACTTGATACATTTATGGAGGGTACAGTATGATGAGATTGGCTACATGTAGGCAATCTGTGAATGCTAGTAGCAAATAGCCTCAAAGACTGGAGATGGGACATTAGATGGGGAGGGCTTTCATTTACTACAGAGAATTCTTTCCCAGGTGTCTGGCTGGCAGGTCTTGATGACATGCTCAGGGTCTAAATGACCGCCATATTTGGGGTTGGGAAGGAATTTTGCCCTGGGTCATATTGGCAGAAACCCTGGGATTTCCCCCCCTTCTTCTGCAGCATGGGGCATGAGTCACTTGCTGGTTTATAGTAGTGTAAATGGTAGATTCTCTGTAACTCGAAGTTTTTAAATCATGATGTGAGGACTTCAGTAATTCAGCCAGAGGTTAGGGGTCTATTACAAAAGTGGTTGGGTGAGGTTCTATGGCTGTCAATGTGCAGAAGGTCAGACTAGATGACCACAATGGTCCCTTCTGGTCTTACTGTCTATGACTAGGGCCCTACCAAATTCACATCCATTTTGGTCAATTTAATGGTCATAGGATTTAAAAATTAATAAATTTAATGATTTCAGCTATGTAAATCTGAAATTTCACGGTGTTGTAATTGTAGGGGTCCTGACCGTAAAAGGAGTTGTGGGGGGGGGGGTTGTGGTATTGCTACCCTTACTTTTGTGCTGCTGCTAGCAGCAGCGCTGCCTTCAGAGCTGGTCAGCTGGAGAGCAGCGGCTGCTGGCTGGGATCCCAGCTCTGAAAGCAGAGTCGCCGGCAGCAGCAGTGCAGAAGTAAGGATGGCATAGGATGGTATAGAATTGCCACCCTTACTTCTGCATTTCTGCCTGCAGAGCCGGGCCCTCAGTCAGCAGCTGCCGCTTGGCAGTGCAGAAGTAAGGGTAGCAACACTTCAGTCCCCCTAAAATAACCTTGCAACCCTCCTGCAACTCCTTTCTGGGTCAGGACCCCCAATTTGAGAAATGCTGGTCTCCCCCATGAAATCTGTATAGTATAGGGTAAAAGCACACCAAAGACCAGATTTTACTGTCCGTGACATGTTTTTCATGGCTGTGAATTTGGTAGGGCCCTGTCCATGAGCAGGAGCTCCGGAGAGACTGTGCCTCAGGAAGGCATGAAGGATTTTGGAGCTTCTCAGCTCATGCATATGTGTTTGCAGGTGGGCGGGGGGAGAGGTCGCGTCTGCTGCTACACTTGGTAAGAGGTAACACTGAAATAGAAGCCTCAGATAGCCAGCTATGACCATGGTATGCACAGCTGTAACCTGTGGATTTCATCGGCTGCCTTGTGAATTAGAAGCTATAACAGCCTCACCTTTCTCTTGGTCCCTTCCCCGGCAGCTCTTTGCAGACCTTAGAAACAATTATTTTGTGTATTATGGTAGCACCTAGGGGCCCCAGTTGAGATTGGGTCCATATTGCATAAACTCATTGTAAGGGACCATCCGTGCCCTGAAGACACTGCAGTCTACATAGATAAGACAGACAAAGGGTGCAGAAAAGTGTGATATATTATTTTTATTATTTGTATTACTGTAGCACGGTGGTGGGCAACCTGCGGCCCATCAGGGTAATCTGATTGCGGGCCACGAGACATTTTGCTGACGACCATAAGCAGGCATGGCCCCCACAGCTCCCAGTGACCGTGATTCGCCATTCTCGGCCAATGGGAGCTGCGGGAAGTGGCAGGCCGCAGGGACGTGCTCACCGCCGCTTCCCGCAGCTCCCAGTCACGAGCCCAGACCCCGTTGTGCAGGTGCTGCGCAAACAGAGAATAGACAGTCTCTGCCCCAAAGAACTCACAATCTAAGTAGAAGACGAGACAACAGATGGAGACAGACAGATGGTGGAGTACAAGGAAACAATTAGAAGTGGTCTCAGCACACTAGCAGCCTAACCATTGTCAAGCCTTTTGTAGGCATCACGTCAAAGGAGAGTTTTGAGTAGGAACAATGAGGTAGTTTTGCAGATGTTTACAAGGAGTGCCCCAAACATGAGGGGCAGCATGGGAGAAAGCATGAAAGGGACTAGTTTGAAAATTTAACAAGTGAGCAGTGGAGGCCAGCATCACGGGCCACTTGGAGACAAGCGTCGGTAGCTCAATACAGAATGAGAGATGATATGTAGGGTGGGGAATGACTGTGAAGGGCTTTGAAAGTGAATGCAAGGAGCTTATGTTTGATGTGCTAGAGAAGGCGGAAACCAGTGGAGGGATTCAAAGAATGAGTTGGTGTGGTAAAGCAACTGGCTAGGAAAATGATCTTTGCAGCAGCACTTTGAATGGATGTGAGCAGGGCAAGACTGCATTTGTCCAGGCTGCAAAAAAATGATGTTGCAGTAATCGAGATGGAAGATAAGAGCCTAGATGAAAGTTTTAGTTGTGTGGATAGGAAAGGAAAGGCTGTATCTTTCTGTTATGCAGAAAGAATTGGTAAGATTTAAATATAATCTGGATGTGAGGCCCTAATCCAACACACTCTCTCTCTCTCCCCCATCCCAGGCTCCCACAAAGTAACCCAGCTTCTCATTCATTTCTTCACTGCCTTTAAATTTGTTCTCCGTTCCGTCCTGCTGGAAATAGCCCCATTTTCCCAGATGGGGGCATCTACAGCCAGGAATTCCTAAGGGCTGGTCTACACTGCGGGGGGGTGGGGGGATTGATCTAAAATATGCAACTTCAGCTACGAGAATAGCGTAGCTGAAGTCGACGTATCTTAGATCGACTTACCTCGCGTCCTCATGGCGCGGGATCGACGGCCGCGGCTCCCCCGTCGACTCCGCTTCCGCCTCTCGCCCTGGTGGAGTTCCGGAGTCGACAGGGAGCGCGTTCGGAGATCGATTTATCGCGTCTCTAGATGAGACGCGATAAATGGATCCCTGATAGATCGATTACTACCCTCCGATCCGGCGGGTAGTGAAGACGTATCCCAAGTCACCATTATCCACACCCACACTCTCCTTGATTTATTCACTATTGCCATGCCCTCCTACCCACCTGCCATCCTTTCGCATCAGAGTAATAAGGAACTTTCTTGATGCTCATGTCTGCAAAATTGCTAAAAATCAACTCTCCTCAGCCCTGAGAAGTTGACTGGAAAGCAGTTAAAAGTTTTAATGCTGAGGTGAATCCCTTTGGAGAATGCCTTTAGTTTGCCATTGATAACTGGCCAAGCCACAATCAATGCAGAATTGCCCAGAGCAAAGGAGTCAGAAAGGAGAGAGAGAAAACTGCTGCCTTAATGGGGTTTGGAGCCACTGAAAGTCTCCAGAGTATAATGTCTTAGATCCACACCTCATCACTTCCCCTCCCCCACCCAAAGAGAGAGAGAGAGGGAGGAGGGAAGAGAAGGAGAGGGGTGGGGAGCCAAGACTGCTGCTTTGCCTGACTGGATGAGCTAGTTCTTCTCTCCCCCTCCCCAATCCGCCTTCCATCTCTAATGGAGAAACCTACAGCTCCAGAACTAATACTTTCCCACATTGCATTAATCCTAATTGACTTGGATATAAGTTCCCCCTCCTACTCTCTTCAGCATGGCATTACTATCTGCCCCCTGGGAAACCACAGGCACTTTTGCTCACTGACTTTCTTACTGACAACGTTACCCTGGGAGAAAGTTGCTTGCCAGTGTATTGTGAGGCCGCCATATGCAGGGAGCAGCCAGCAGAGGGCACTGGTGGTGACATCCCGGAGGAGTCTGGGGAGAGGCTCCTAGAAGAGAGTACCAGTGGTCTGTCCGAGGCAGTTGGTTATGGATCTTGCAGGGACTTTCAGGAGAAGTTTATAAAGGAATGGAGTAGTCTGGATCCTCCTCAGTCGAAAGGTGGTTGACTCCACCAGGGGACTGAACCTCTAACTGAGTGGATGTTAATCAGTGCTTAATAAACAAATCAGTTTGTTTAAACTTTCCTTGTGTCTGTGCCAGTCCTTTGGAAGTGAGTGGGAACAGACGCAGTGCAGAAATTAGCCTGAATTCTCAGACTAAATCAGCGAGAGCAACCACATGAAGCAGAGAAGAGAAGCATGCGCTGGCATAACAGATCACATCTTTCTTTACTTCTTGATGACTTCAGTTACTCAGTGTCCACTTCCCCTGATCTATCTACCTTTCACTCCCCTGTCATCTTTCAGCCCATTCATCTCTCCCAATATCCATCCAGGCCTCCATTCCACTAGGCATCTGTGCTCTCCTCCTTCCCTTCCTCTCTTTTTACCTCCATATATGCCAGCTGCACTCAGCCCAACAAAGGTCTCTCCAATGCTGCTCCTGTCCATCCATCCATATCGGCCACTCTCAGCCCAGTGCAGGGCAAAGGGTTTTTCTGCTCCCACCCAGCTTGCCAAAATGTTTGATGACAGGCTCACTTCACTGGGATGATGATGGCGGAGAGTGATGCACTGTTGGCTAAATCCATCTCACCTCACTTGGATGAACCTGAGAAGGGCTTATATGCATGTCTGTATGGGATGGGGGAAGTTGCAGCGCAGGACAGCTTTCCATACCTACTCACATAGATCACTTCTGTAATCCACTTGGGTGAGTGGGGGGAGGCATAGGTTCTGTGCCTAATTCTCCACTCACTCATAGTGGTGCCAGTCAGGAGCCATTCCATTTAAATCAATGGCATTACAAGTGCAGTAAAATTAGAATTGATTCTGATCTCACACTGTCTCCTGACTCTGAAAAGGGATGGGAGGGACCATCAAGTCACCTGGCAGTCATGCCCATCCCATGAGCATGGGGCACTGCAACCACCCCCACCCCAGGTACAGACAGGTCTGTCACCCAACAGCACACTTCATGAGGATCACAGACATTTGGCAAAGCAACTGTGGGGCTGCTAAATCTCTATTCAGAGATGTATCATATGACACTCAGCCCCGGCACGCACACAATATAATGCTGTCCACATACAGGCCACTTTACAAAGATGAAGCCCCACAACTCCCAAGTGAGATTAGCATGGAATAATCCTCCTTTTCACAGGTGGGGAAACTGAGGCACAGAGGTGAATTGACTTGTCCAGCATCGCACAGAGTCAGTGGCAAAATAAGATCTTACCGAATCCTAGTCCCATGCTCCAGGCCATTAGACTTTGCTGCCAGTATCATGAGTTTGGGCCTCTTGTGCGGTGACACTGTCTCAGGTAGGCAGTTTAACTCCCCTACTTCACCAATAACACCCCTATCATTCCTCCACTCTGTTCAGTCACCCATTGTCAGAACCAGATACTTCTGGATGGAACAGTGGAGGGTGAAAGACAGCACAAGAGAGGGGAAAGAGGGACAAAAGGAGGTGGACACAAAGAAGGGAAAATGAAAGACAAGGAGGCAATGCAAAAGAGGAATAAGGAGAGAGGAGGAGATCAGGGTAAGAGGTGTAGAGGAAGAACAGGTGTGTAGGTTGTTCCAGTAACTGAGCATATTGAGTAGGAATGGACATCGGTGATTGTGCTGCCAATATTTTAACCCCCACCAACTTTTTTTTTGCAATAACCTCTGATAATCCCTGTGCCCCAGGGATGTGACTGCTGCAGAATAGAGGGGTGCAGGGCAGGAAGGGGTGAGGGTTTCTTGATTTATTTTCCCATTGAAACCATGGGCTCAGTTATTATGATGTACTTCATAAGTGGTCCTCACGCCATTTAAACCAAGGAAATGATATCAAAAAGTCTCTAAGGTGCCACAAGTACTCCTGTTCTTTTTATCAAAAAGGGAGTTATATTTGCTAGAGAGATTGTGGAGGAGTAGGGACTAGAGCTAGGCATGAAATGGTTTTCCCTTCCCATGAGAGAATTTGAGGTTTACATTTTTCCCCATCCCAAATCGTGATGAAAAGTCGCAACCTTGAAACTTTTTGCGAGCCGATAGCTGGCCCCCATTGTTAAAGCCAGCTCATTTCCCTAGTGTGGGCACAAGGCCTCACTGGGTTTGAGGCAGAATGATAGCAGTGGTTGAGCAGTATCTGGACTGTGTGTAGCTTTGCTGCCCTCTAGCACCTGACTTGGCTCAGAGCGGCCGCAGCTCCCAGCTAACCAGCCTAGGAATGGAGCAGCCTCACTCCTATACACTTCACCTGCATAGTGGGGGCGGGGGAGGGGTTGTAACTACAGGGGAATTAAGGGGAGCATGAGGTGCTTAAAATACTTGGGAAGCCAGTGTTTGTGTGCTCTGGTTTGTCAGTGCTTCTAAGAATCTCTTTGCCTCTGCACCCTGTTCTGTCCCCCAACAAGAGGCAGACAACACAGAGAAAGATTGGATTTGGCAGGAACTTTTATCTCAACAGAATTGCCCCTCTCCTGTTGTTTGTCACCTCTCCTGCTTATGTTGTCATCCTCCTTTTTTCAGTGCTGTTTCTTTCCCACCCCCACATTTCTCTTCTGCTTCCCACCCACTGGTGGTGTCTTTCTTATCCCCCTCTTCTCAAATCCATCACTGCTCTGGGCACATCTGCCTCTGCTGCTTGTGCCCTGGAATAGAATGGCTGAGCATTGGTTCCCATCCACCACAAAGGTCAGGATCGAAGTTCATTTTACTCTGCTGCAAGCACTGAGAGCAGCAGACCCAGGACCTGCTGCAAGCACTGAGAGCAGCAGACCCGGGACCTGGATGAGAGGTTAGTGGGGGAGAGCTGGGAAGAACCCCTGCCCCCTGCATGCAGACCGGGGTAGTGTGGTGACTCCCTGCAGCAGCAGATGTTACAAGAGCTCCCTGATCATGGATAAAAGGAAAGAATGGAAGCTAGTGGCAAAGACTAGAACTGGTCAAAAAGTTTTCCATCAGAAAATATAGTTTTATCAAAATAGAAATGATTCATGAGAATGTGTCAATTTCAACAACAGAAAAGTGTCTAAATGAACTGTTTCTTGTTTCAGTAATGTCAAAACACTTCATTTTGGTAAGGTAAAAATGTTTCACTGTCATTTTGGTTGATTTTGTTATAATTGTTACATTCTATTTATATAGAATGTAATATTTTACATTGTTTTAACACTATCAAAACGAAATATTTTTACTTTATCAAAACAGAACATTTCAATGGTGCAGAATCAGAAATCTTCACAGTTTCTGTTCCACAGGAAAATTGAGAATTCTGACTTGTTCCCATTCCAAATGGGAACAAATGTTGGGATTTCCTATGGGATGGAAAATCCATTTTCCAGCCAGCCCTAGCACAGCCCACCCTGGACCCTACCTGGGTTCAGGTGATTGAGCCTCATGTCACAGAGAGGTTGTATATTGTGCTCTGTGATAGACCCAGACCAGTTGGGAACGGCAGAGTAGCCGAAGAAAGATATACTGGTCACTGGATGAGTAGTTTTCTGTTCCCTGAGTGACCAGAGCAGGGGCTGCTCCAGGCTTATAGACCACCTGACTCCAATTAACCTGCTAAGAGTCAGGTGAGGCAGTTAAGCACCTAACTCTAATTAAGGCCCCTCTGATGCTATAAAAGGGCTCACTCCAGTCAAGCCAGGGAGAGGAAGAGTGTGAGAGGAACTGGGAGCAAGAGGTGTGCAAGAAGCTGAGAGTGAGTAGGCATACTGCTGGAGGATGGAGACGTACAAGCGTTATCAGACATCAGGAGGAAGGTCTGGTGGTGAGGACAAAGAAGGTGTTGGGAGGAGGCCTTGGGGAAGTAGCCCAGGGAGTTGTAGGTGTCGTGCAACTGTACCAGGAGGCACTCTAAATAGCTGCAGTCCACAGGGCCCTGGGCTGGAAGCTGGAGTAGAGGGCGGGCCCGGGTTCCCCCCATACCTCCCAACTCCTGATCAAACACAGAAGGAATTGACCTGGACTATAGCTTCTACCAGAGGGGGAGGTCTCTGGACTGTTTCCTGACCCACAGGGTGAATCTGTGAAGCGAGCAAATCTGCCAATAAGCGCAGGACCCACCAAGGTAGAGGAGGCACTTTGTCACAGCTCCTTCAGAGCAGAGAGCTCTGATAGAAGAGTCTCTACACATAGGAGAAGGGGAAACAGGACTATCCTCTTATCACAGCAATTCAAGGGAAAATTTCTGGGGGCGCACTTGGATGGATTGAGAGCCATCCCACCTTTCCAGACCTGTTGGAGACAAGGAGACTTGAACTGATTGCACTGGTGAACCTAGGGGAAAGCATGGAGTCTTCTGTTGTGTCAAGTTATACACAAAGCAATGCTAATGGCAGTGCAGTCTCTGTACCAGAAAGCAGATATCAAGGGCATCTCAGGACCCTCCAAGGATCCTGAATTTCTTCCAGCACCAATGCACCATCAGGGTGTTGCGAGGTTGTATCATGGGCTTGATGACATCACCCCTGCTGAGTGCCAAGACAATGTGATAATGGGAGGACAAGGCACAAACTGGTTCAATCTAAATAAGAACCAGCCTGAATCCTTCCCCTCTCCTTCTCTCAATAGGTTCATCCAAATCCTGACAAATAACAGGGTTTAAAAAAAATACTCTCAGTCCACTCAGTGTTCAATGTTTTATTTTTATTTTTTCATTCCTGAGCTGCTTCTGCACTTCCAGAAGCAGAAGGAATAAAACCAGATGAGAGAAACTGTAACACCAGCCTGGGAGGAAGGATGATGTGTCAGAAATGTCATGAGAGAATCTCTTCTGAGATTTTCAGCCCAAATGTGCAGATCCAGGAGAGACAAGGAGGTGAGGTAATATCTCTTTTATTGGACCAATTTCTGGTGGTGAGAGAGAGGAGACTCAGATAATCTTCCAAACTTGAAAGGCCTGGTCCCGAGGTCCTTATTGGACAATACTGCTAATGATCTTCAGTGAGAACTTTTGAGCTGATTCAGGGCTGCAGGCTTCGGTTCATTGTGAGGATATAATCTGAACCTCCTCTTCCCTCTTTTTTTGATCTCTTAGTCACTAATTGTGATATGACCATGGTCATACATGTATGTGCCAGCCCCTTAACCCATCAGCCTGCTCTGGAGTCTAGGAAGAGAAGTCTCAACAGGAGAGGCAAGAGTGAGATGACAGAGGAAAAAAAGCATAACTGGAGCTCAAAGGAGGAAGCAGGCAATATCACATGCACTGAGCCTCACAGCAGGGAGAAGAGGGATAATTTCTGATATGGACCTGAGTTTGGATTCAAGCTTCTACAATGTTCAGAGCTCTTTGAATCTGAGGTTTTGGTTTGTCTCTCTTGTCTTGACTGTGGTTAATATTGCTCAGCTCTGCTTTAGCACCTTCTATCCAAAGCAGGTTATAAATGCACATTTAACCTCATGATCCACCCTCACCTGAGATAGAGAAGTACTGTTCTCTCTCTTTTACAGATGGGAAAATTGTAGCACCCAGGGGTGCAGTGTCTTGCCCAAAGTGTCTCAGTCAATGGCAGAGCTGGTCATAGACCACAGGAGCCCTGGCTCCAATTCTCCTGCTCTAACCACTAGAAACAGTCCCCTTGCAGAGTCAGGTATAGAACCAAGGTGTCTGGACTCCATTTCTCCTGGTCTAAATACTAAACACGTTCACTTCCCACAGTTTCCTGCCTCCTTGTTCTATGTTTTAACCACTATGCCACAGTCTTTCTGAATAAATGAAAAAAGAAATCTGACAATCCCAGAGGGTTCATTAACTGGTTGTCATCTCCCTCCAAAGACTTTAAATGCCATTTTCCTCTTCCCAGCTGCTCCATCATGCTCAGGCTGCAGTCTCTTAACAACGTTATTGCTCCATTAAATATTGATCACGGTTTATGAAAGCCAAACCCCAAACCAGCAACCAGCCACCTTGCCCTGGCATTGATCCTTCACGCCACACGCTTCCCTCACATAGCAGCCTGTTCCCATTGACTGCTGTGTGTGTGTCAGGAGAGGGAGCGGGGGCAGCAGGGCAAAGCCATCCCCCTCACTTTCCTCTTGTTCTCATGGGCTGTGTCTGTTTTGTATACATTTTCTTTGCTAGGGTTACCATATTTCAACAAGCAAAAAAGAGGACGGGAGGAGCCCCGCCCTAGCCCCGCCCCTGCCCCTCCCACTTCCCGCCCCCCCAGAACCCCCAACCCTCCCCCCGTTCCTTGTCCCCTGACTGCCCCCTCCTGGGACCCCTGCCCCTAACTGCCCCCCGGGACTCCACTCCCTATCTAAGCCTCCTTGCCTCTTGTCCCCTGACTGCCCCAACCCTTATCCACACCCCCACCCCCAGACAGACCCCTGGGACTCCCACGCCCCATCCAACCACTCCCCACCCCCTGACAGCCCCCCCCAGAACTCCCAACCCATCTAAACCCCTCTGCTCCCTGTCCCCTGACTGCTCCGATCCCTCTCCACACTCCTGCCACCTGACAGCCCCCCCAGAACTCCCAACCCATCTAAACCCCTCTGCTTCCTGTCCCCTGACTGCTCCGATCCCTCTCCCCACTCCTGCCCCCTGACAGCTCCCCCCCAGAACTCCCAGCCCTCTACCCCCCGCTCCTTGTCCCCTGACTGCCCCCTCCTGGGACCCCTGCTCCTAACTGCCCTCCAGAACCCCACCCCCTACCTAAGACTCCCTGTTCCTTGTCCCCTAACTGCCCCCTCCTAAGACCCCCCCCCCCAACTGCCCCCCAGGACCCTACCCCCTACCTGTACCCTGACTGCCCAAAACTTTCTCCACTCCCCTCCAAAAGCCCCCCCCCCGTTTCTTGACTGCCCCCTCCAGAACCTCCCTGTCCCTTCTCCTGCCCCCCCTTACCCTGCTGCTCAGAACAGGGTGTTGGGCTCTGTGCCAGCCGGACACATGGCTGAGCTCCCCTGCACAACACAAAACCCGGTCCCTGGCCCTGCACAGGGCTGCCGGAGCGGGCTGCAGGAGGAGGAGCTGCCGGCCGGCTCAGAATGCGGGGGGGGTGGGGAGGAGGAAGCTGCTCCGGAGTCCAGCCTGGGACTTTCCTGCAGCCCTCCCAGCCGCTCGCTCTGCCGGGGGAGGGGGAAATCCCGGACATTGTGAGTGCTTTACAAATTCCCCCCGGACGCTATTTTTAGCACACAAAAGGAGGACATGTCCGGGTAAATCCGGACGAATGGTAACCCTATCTTTGCCCTCTGCAAGCTCTTATGCTTGGAGGCTGGGAGAGGCCCAGTGAGAGAGCTTGGGGGATGGAAGGTCAGACTCCACTCTGACCCTCTCCCACCACATCTGTCTGAGACCCTGTGGTAGGGAGGAGAAGAGAAACTGCAGCTCTCCAGTTCTGTTGATTAGGTAGCCCCTTCTGTCTCCAGCACTCACCAATACCTCAGAAGTAGGGGGAAGAAGTTCTGAAAATACAGAATACTGACTGTGTCCAGTCAAGCTGCACTTAAGGGGTTTATGGGTGGTGGAAAAGATCTCTGCACCTGTTACTATATTCTCACTGATGATCAACACTGTGGCCAGGAGATGCTCGGAGGGACCCTTCCAAGTAAAGCAAAAGCTGGGTCTCATGTGCAGGTATTGTTGGCCCCCTCTTTTGTTTTGGCTGTACTGGCTTTCCCCTCTCCTGTTCTGATTCCTGGCTCTCCTGTTCTGGCATCTGTTCTTTTCTTCCCATCTCCACTGGGCTCTCCTTTTTGTGGTGTTCCATTCTCTGAGCTCCTGAGGACGCTGCTGTGTCTCCTGCCCGGACATTGGCATCTCTGTGCCCTGCTACCTGCACTCCCAGTACCTCTGTCCTCGCTCTGCCATTTCTCTGTGTTCTAAATGTGTATTTCATCTCTCCACTCCTGTAAGAGGGGAGACATCAATAAGGGGAGACATGGTGGGAGCAGACAAAAGGAGAGAGAAACCAGCTGAAAGTTTATTCTCTGTGAAACAATCCAATCAGGGATTTAGCCCTTCTTTCTGTTCTCAGGTGGCACTTGATTTCTGTGAATGGATTTAGAGAGACAAGGGGGGAGAGGTAATATCTTTTACTGGACCAACTTCTGCTGGTGAGAGAGACAAGCTTAAGTTGGCTCACTCTTCCTGTCTATCTAATATCCTGGGACTGACATGGCTACAACAACACTGCATATGTGAATGGATTTGTCATTTGTAATTGTTTGCTGAACAAATTTCAGCCTATTTATTTCTGGTGCATGATTGGACCTATGCCACATGGTATTGTTTCTGATCATTGATTGGATGACCTGAAACGTTTTATATGGGAGAATGATGAATACTGAATAACAACTAATCTTAGAAAGGGCAGCTATTCTCTGAACATGTGAGCGAACACCAAACAGTTTGTGAATAACTCATACTTAGGTGTATAAGACTGGTTGAACTCAACAGCCATTCAGAATGCAAATGAATGTTTGGAAAAACTGTTTCTGTTGCATCTAGGGAGAAGAAAAGGGTCATGTGTTCATGCCTAATAGAAGTCTTGAGCCTTTGAAGTGTATCTTTACAAATGTAACTAAAACACAAGTTCTCTCTCTCTTTTTTTTTTTTTAATAAATATCATTATCTGTTGTATGCACCGGCCTTTCATATTGGAAGACCTAGGTGTCCTCTCTGTTTAGATTGCAAGTAAGTGATTTGAGTGGAGGCAGCTTGGTCCTGAGGGGACATTTATTCACATCACCAAACCATTACTGAACTGGAAACAATTAGGCATGATTGGCTGTATTAATTGAGGAGAAGCCGGAAGGACCACAATAGCTGGGGGTGCATTGTCAGAGCTGTTTGGGGTCCCCAGAATAGCTATGTAATAGAACTGACATGCATTGGCAGAGCTGCATGGGACTGGAATAGGAGGTGCCGATCAGGAGTGAGGGGCACTGGCAGAGCTGTGTTTAAGGAGATCAGGACTGGAATAGCAGGGGGGCTGCAGGGCAGGATTGAGGTGTATTGTCAGAGCTCGTGTGAAGCAATGGGAGAGAGGATTGGGTTGCTGGAGGGCAAACTGGCATAGATCTTAACTGCTCCATATGTTACTCTTATATTTTTGCATTCTAAATTCAACCAAAACCTAATAAGGGGGTTGGAGGAAGGAACCCATTCACATGTAGTATAATTTTGCTTCATTCAAATCAGAAAACTCAAAAACTGCAGATTAAATTAAAGTCTCTTTCCTGTCAAGTACACAGCCCAGATTAGAGCAGACAAGGATCCATCTTACTCTAGGAGCTTTCGCAACAAAATATCCAAGATAAAAGGAAATGTCCTTAATAGGATCCATGAGTTGCATGCCACTTGAGTCATGTGTCCTGCCATGATGCTGAGTTACAGTGTGTTATATTAGTCACCATCTACACACCAAAAACAAAGCATGCCCCTTCCCACTAGGAGGCTTACACTGGAGACTAAGGAAACAAAGAAAGAACAAATATAAAGTCTTGCTAAGAGACGAAAAGCAGTGGGAGGGTTACACACCGATCTGGGCAAACATTTTTCTGAAAATAGTTAATTACCAAAGTATGCAGTTTCAGGTCAACCAAAGCCATTTGCAACTGTGGGTCAAATTTGGTGAATATTTTTGGCCAAAAAAGGGGGGAGGGAATGCTGAAAGAGGTAAAACATTTTATTTTGACATTTTTTTAAACAAAATATTTCCACATTTCATTTTGAAACAGTGTATTGTTTCAAAATTTAGCTAGATTTAACTAAATAAAAACCCGAAAAACCAAAACAGATAGAAACACACTAAAAATCGTAAAACTCCTGAAAATGAGACATTTAGTTTCAATTCATATGTAAACCTTTTGTTCAATCCAAAACCTTTTATTTTCATTTCAGAGAGGGGAAAAAATGAAAAATTGTTGTTTCAGATTGACTTAAACTGGCCAACAAACCGAAAAAAATCATGTATTCACCTAGCTGTAATTACACACTGTAAGAATTTCCAGTTTGAATCCTGTTACGGCCCTGTCCCCAGAAAATTGACTCAAGCAACCCTGAGACCTGTAACATGGCCATTTGATAGGGGCCGCTGTCTGCATAGGGGTAAAAGTCATACCTGTAATTTACTCTCTGTGTGTGTGTGTGTGTGTGTGTGTGTGTGTGTGTGTGTGTGTGTAGTTAGGGGACAAGTGGATAGAAATTTTCTGGTAAAGAGAAGGGTGAGGGATTCAATTCAGTAAGTCTTTTTAAAAAAAAAATGTCTTCAAAATTGTGGAGCAGGGCTGATGCTCAAGCCAGTTTCCCCCATCACTAGTCACAAGGGGAAGGGAGTGCTTTGCATCCCCCAACTGCTTTCTATTTAAAGCTGATGGAACAGCTGGGTATGTTCAGCTGAGGCAGGTACAGTGCATCCCTGACAGATCTCACAGGCACTGTTTTCCAAGCTCGCTGTTTCACTCTCCATCATGAAATCCCATTATGCCATCTAAGACGTATTAGGTTCCGAGTGCTGCTGACACGTCTGATTCCTCTTCAAGAAGGCAGGGCTTCCATGCCTCCCTGACGCACTGCAGGAAAAGGACAGGGTGGCTGGTCACCTGTCAGTCACAGCAGCATTCAAACGTAGGTGTAACATAGTGTTTGAGGGATGAAAGTGTGTGCATAAAGGGGGAGTATGGTGACATGGCAAGGAGAGGGGTGAATATACATGCACATGAAAGGGGATATGTGTAGGTAGGAGGGTTGATAGGTTGCCTACAATTGTTTGTAAAACATCAATGTTTCTATGTTCTGGAAGGGGTTTATACTGACACCCATCACAGTAATGTCTGACCAGGGTTTCTCGGTCAGGTGTGCCTGTGTTTATGTTGATAAGGAAGGGAGTATAGAGGGTGGACCAATGCATGTGTGTGTGGTGGACCCATTGAGCATACGCATGTGTTTGTACATTTGGAAAGAGGGAGGAGAGGGGTGTATATGAGGAGCAGGGAAGTGACGGAGGCCGGCTTCCACCACCAGTCCTCACACTACGTACACCTCTACCCTGATATAACGCGACCTCGTATAACACGAATTTGAATATAACACAGTAAAGCAGCGCTCCAGGGGGGCGGGGCTGCGCACTCTGGTGGATCAAAGCAAGTTCAATATAACGCGGTAAGATTTTTTGGCTCCCGAGGACAGAGTTCTATTGGGGTAGAGGTATAGTAGCTTGTTGTAAAGCTATTGCTATGAAGGGGACTGCTGGCGTACTGCTCAGTGCGACTAAGGGAACCAGAACTGGGGCTTCAACTGGCACACGCGTGCCCTCCTACATCAGTATTTACAGTGAGGAACTGGAGGCGGGGAACTGCTTTGTATCTGTCACAAAGAGGGGAGAGGAGAGGGGAGTTGGAAGAGCCACAGCAAAGCTCCTCATTAAATGGAAGAATTTTGAAAACAGTGCTTTAGTTGTCAGCTTATTTTCAGGATAAGGATTAGTTTTAATTGTGAGGTTATACAGAGTGGAAGGGCTTAATAGACAGAAGGAGCGCTATGTGCCCAGCTCTGTGTGTGTGTGTGTGTGTACATACATGCTCACCCAGTTCTGTGTGTGCCCAACTCTGTCTGTATGGGGGTTGCCCAGCTATGGGTGCGCTCACACTCAGCTCGATATGTGTGAGAGAGAGCAGGGTGTGCATATGTGTGTACACACACCCCTCCACAGAGCTGGCCACAAACAGAGCTGAGCGGGCGTACATGCACTTGCACACACAGAGCTGGGCAGGCACATGCGCACTTACACACAGCCACAGAGCTGGGTGTGTCCGCACTTGCACACATGTGTACACACAGACACAGAGAGCTGGGGATGCATCCGCACCCTCACCCATGCACAGATCTAGGGGCCTCACCCTCACCCTGCTCTGTGTGTGTGTACACCCAGATCTCTGTGTGTACGTGCATGAGTGCACATGCCCAGCTCTGTGTGGGTCTGTGCCCAATTCTGTATGAGCATGTGTCCATTTCCAACTGTGTGTGTGTGGCCCACATTGGGCATGCACATAGCTTTGTAAAGGGGCCGAGGGTTGCACGCACACCTCTATGTCCAGCTCTGTGTGTGTGTGTGTTGGTTCCAAGGTCTTTGCATATGTGTGCGGGCATGCCCAGCTCTGTGTGCAGGCACCAAGCTCTATGTATTCCCAGCTCTATGCATGTGTGTGCCCAGATTTGTGTGTGTGTGTGTGTGTGTGTGTGTGTGTCCAGCTCTCTCTGTGTGTGTCAGGGTTGGTCTGCAGGTATGGAAGGGAAGAATGTAGGAATTATGGAGTGCGGGGAGGACAGAGAGTGGTGAGAGCTGGCAGGAGTGTGACATGTCTGTGCAGGGGGCATGCACAGAAGGCAGTGTGAGGTGTGCATTCTAAGGCAGGGATTGCAGGGGGAAGTGTGGAACCTGCAGGGTGCATACTCGAGAGGTCCCATGGATTGTAGTGTGGGGAGCGGCGTGGGGACTGCAGGATGCACCTGAAGGGATCCCGCTTGGAGAGAGGAGGTGCACATGCAGGGGTTTAGTGAGAGGGTTATTAAGTGGTGGGGGAGCAGTGAAGACTGCAAACTCCCATTTGTGCTGGGCAGCAGGGGGAGTGCTGGTTGCACAGGTGGAAGGTTTATCTTCTTTATAGCATCTTCCATCGGAGGATCTCAAAGCCCATTACAGACATTAATGATGTTAGCCTCTCCTTCACACACACACTCTCTCACACACACACGAAGTGGATCAGTATTATCCCCATTTTTCACATGGGGAAAATTGAGGGAAATGTCTTGCCCAGTGTCATGCAGCATGTCAGCAGCCGAGCCAAGAACGGAACCCAAGAGTCCTAATTCCTAGTCCCCTGGTCTAACCACTAGACAAAGCTGCCTCCTTAGAAGATTTGAACATCATCTCCTTCCGTAGAGGACGATGCCCCTTTTCCCCTTCTTTGGGTGATTACATCTTCAAAAACTCCCTATCTAAACTCTCCCCTTCCTTCTGCTGCCTAGGCCCCTCTTGGGAGGCGAGTCAGAGTTTCAGCCGTTCTTGTTGGAATGAGATGAGGGAGCCGTGCATGTTGCTGCTGCTCTCAGCTGAAAGAAAGAGATTTCTCTGAACCAGAACCTAAAATACAAGGAGGCAAAATACGCCAGCAGAACTGCATTGCCCCCTTTCGCGTTACTACTTGCTCTGCTGCTGACACCTCTCTGAAACATGCATCTTACAAGAGCAAATTCTGGTGGTTCAGTCCTATTTTCCCACACAAAACTTGTGTGTGTGTGTGTGTGTGTGTGAAATATATAGATAGATCTATCTACATGCACACATGCCATATGCCTGGGGCTACATTCCAACCTTGCATAAATGAGTGGAATGCTGTCAATATCAGATGAGCTGTACCTGCTTACTCTCGATCTGAATTTGGTCCAGAAAGACAGGTATAGACGGAGATAGAGTGGGCAGCCCCATCTAAACTTAAGGTTATCTAAGGCGTTTCATTATATTACCCAGTTTTCAGTTGCTTGTAACTTTGCCAAACTTTGTACATTTGAACTGAGATTGTCCATGCTGAATGTCTGCTTCAAGCTGATTGATTTTGTTTTTGTTTTTGTTTGTTTGTTTGTTTGAGTTAACATATGTTTCCCTAATATCTGGATTTTTGTTTGTTTGTTTTACACACATTAAAAAGCTCTCACAGCTGTTTCTTTGGGAAGCTCTACTACTTCCATGGTTTGGAGCAAGGCTTGAAATTTGGCAGGTGAGTTTGCCCTGGTGTCAGGAATGGGCTTTTTTGCCATCCTTGTGAAAATCCTCCCAAATCCGGCCAAGTTATAGGCCTTTGAAATTCTGAGTTCACATATGTACAGTAGATACTCGTTAGAGTTTGGCAGCTAAATTCTTGGAAGAGTCCATCTGTACTGAACATGTTCTTTGCCAATTGTAATGATTTTATTGCAAGTCTCAGGATATTTGATGTTGTACTTAATACTCCAGCTGCTGGAGAAAAGTGAATCTCAGCTTTCATTAAAAAAAAAAAAAAATTGTTTCTAGGCCTCTCATGACCTGTAAACATGTCTTGTGCTTTTGTGGGGTCTAACTCACGATTTTTGAATATTTGGGATTGGTAATATCGTAGGGTTGCTCATCGTCTAATCGCACAAACCCTTGCCTCACCCCTGCCTCACCCCCTAGGGTTGGTAGGGAGCCTGCCTTAGCCGTGCTGCGCCATTAGACTTTTAGCTGCTAAAATCTCCCATATTGGCTTCAGTAGCCTCCGAGAGATCGAGCCCAATTCTGGGAGACTCCCAGCCAAACTGGGAGGGTTGGCAACGCTATAATACTGCCATCTCCACACAACTCCTATGTGCTTACCAGATTGCACATGCACCATCCCCACAGAGCAACGGAGCATGCTCCATCCTAGGGCTGCAGGGGCAGAGCAGGAATTTCCTTGCAGTTGCTCCTGCCAGGGCCTGCTGTAGCATCAGGCACTGGAACTGAAATCAGGGAAATAACCTCCTTTTCCATTTTGAGAAGACAACATAGAAAAGAAGGAAGGAGTGGCCTGACTTGAATGCAGAAGGATGAGGTGGTGCAGGGAGGGGCAGGCATAGGAACAGAGACTGTCAGAAACTAGGGAGAGAGGGAAACAGAGAGTTGCAGGAGCTGGGGAGAGCTTTTTCCACAGAAACCTTGCTTCATCCAGCACGCGGTCTGGGTGGTGCACTCTGGGAATTAATCAGGGTTGTGTAATTAAAGGAAGCTATTATCTGTATGGTTGCTGGCTGGTTTGTAGCAGAAGTTGGAAGGTGAATAGTAAATGAGGCAGGGGACTGCAGGAAGAGAAAGGAGGGTCTTATGGTTAAAGCCGTTGAATGCTGTCCTAGAAACTTAGATTCTATCGCTGTTTCTGTCACAGAGTTCTCAAGATGATGCTGGACAAGTCCCTTCAACCAAACTTTCAACAGGTATTCCCTAATTGTGTATTCCTCCTTTTCTGGGTGGCTTACTTGAGACTAGAGCTGGTTGAAAAATTTTGAGAGAACAATTTTTTCCCATCCAAAACTGTAGTTTCATCAAAATCAGACCATTCTGTGGGAAAGTGTCAATTTCAATGACATATTTTATATTCTTATTTATTTCCAGTACATTTCACTTGGATTTTATCATTTTGCTTTGATTTTTATTATTAAAATATTAGTTTTATATATTTTGTTAATTATATTAAAATACCGGTATATATTCTGTATGTATTATTTAATATAGTAGATATTCTTTCAGCATTATCAAAACCAAATGTTTCAATGATTCTGCATTAATTTTTTTCAAAATGTTCATTCCTTAGGAAATGTTGGCTTTTCATTCTGATTTGGAATGGAAGCAAATTTTGAAATGCCGGAATTCCCTGCAGAATGCAAATTTGTTTTCCAACTAGCTCTACTTGAGTCACCAGCGCCAAGAGTTGCAAAATTGCTGAGTAGTCATAGCTGCAACTAATGTCCACTGGAGCTGCATTTTGAACATATAAAGCACTGTAAAAATGCTAAATACTCTGAAAGATCAAGGCCTGCATGTTTTGGTTTAGGTACCCAAAACTAGTGCACACTTTTGACAAATTTGGCCTGTACCTCAGTTCCCCCATCTGGAAAATGGGGATAATAGTAATAGCACCTCATCTCACACGTTGTTGTGAAAGTTGAATTCATTAATGCTTGGGAAGCATTCAGCTAACATAGTGATGAGCACCACAGAAAAACCTATGAGGAGATTAATAATTTTGTATTCAGTACAGGGTTTGGCAAGCAATAAATAACAGCTGGAGTCCACACAGGACAATGAAGATAAAAGGGAAATATTGATTAGCTACTATTCAGTTAATACTATCCTTTCTGTGCACTGATTAGGGCAGGGGTCCTGTGTGATCATGTAGTTAAAAAGATGGTATCATCATGTTTATACATGGAGGTGGGATGGCAAGTTAAAGTTGCACAAGGAACCTCAATTCTGTTATTCCTGACTTGACTTTTTACCCTTCATAATTTTTTAATAGAATTTTGTGGTACATGGTTAGAGTGACTTGAAAATTGACATGGTGGTTGGGGAGTAGGGTGTGTGATTTTGAGTTAATTTGATCAGATACAGCCCCTTCTATCCACAAGGAGCCCTTTTTAATGTTTTGAAAGTCATCTAATGCTTCTTTATGCCCAGATGGGGAAAATGGACGTCAGGAGACTGATATCTCTAGAATGCCCTTGTGAGCATGGCACCAAACAGGTGGTCAGACAACTGAAATGTAGGAAGTTATTATACCTCATTTTTGCAACTACTGCAACATTCCACTCTGTACTAGATCACTGGCATATCCTGCTGAAGGTGAGTGCTCTGCCACAAAGTGCACTGGGCTATGAGTCAAGAGATCAGGTACTGTCGGTTCACCTCTTCTACGGACAGATACACCTGGGCATTTCACAACCCTTATCATTGACCAAGGCTTCGCGGTCTTAACTGTTTTGTTTTTAAGTTGATAATAGTGACTATGGTCCACCTATTGCTAGAGTCACAATCTTACCACAGTTTGTGGTACTCATGCCCTTGAGCTCGCATTCTGCTCATGGTCTGTCATAGTCGCCTTATTCCTATACTGCAGGAGGGTTGGGTCAGGTGTCTGGTGACTGTCCAGGCCTGAGCAAGCATTGTGCTTGGTGTAAAATTTCTAAATGTCCCTGTGTTCTTTGTAATTCAAACTTCTTTCCTTTCATGAGACGCTGGCTCTTAAAAACCTCCATTATGTGCACAAACTCTCTGACACGCCACTGTCAAGATTGATACCTCTGTTGAAGTACAGGAGACTCAAAGCTATCACTATCATTGTTTGCAAATATTTGATCCCTCAGCCACAAGAAAGTAAATCCATTCTTCTCACAGAGAAATGGCAGAAGCTCAAGGCAGCCTGGTTTATTCACGGGGGGGGGGGGTTTAAAAAAAAACCCTATTCATTTACAGACTACTTTGAAATGGAGCTAAGGTTGTTGTATCACATCAGGGCCACCCCCTATCATTCCCAAGTGTACAAGGTCAGAAAACCAGGCACTGCCCAGTTATCACCTCCTGCATTAATTTTATGGGGGTGTGGTAGATAGGGAAACAGCACCTGAATTGCGTTGCAATTGCATTGCATTGCTTGTGATAGCTTGGTTGGGGGTGGGTTTTCCCCCTTGTAACTGTAATGTTCTTTTCAGGGAAATGAAAGGAGACAAAGCAACAGCCACTTTCACGAACAACCGGGTCTTTGAGAATGTGACTCTTTATGAAAGCTGAGCATTTTCCAGAAGAATGTGTTAATCATGAAAGTGGTTACTGCTATGTCTGAAATCCTTTCTTCCAACTCAAGGAATTCATACACCGAACCACTTTAGTGTCTGTCAACTAAGGGTGTCATGCATGTAACATAGCAAACACAACACCTTCCAAAGCAAGAAGTGAAGTTAGAGCATCTAACACAACCTACCTACCTTCTAGTCCACACAGAGGCACCTCACCCCTAGAACAACCACTATACACCAGAGACAGCACACCATAACTTTAATTCTGCCTCCTGATTGACAGCAGCCCTCCCGCATACCCTTCCCAAACGTGAGTGAGATGAAATTTTCCAGGCCTGTGCAGAAAAGATAGGGGGAGGAGGGTAAATGTAGTAAATTTGGGAAAGAGGCTGTCAAAAGTCTGCCACAGTGCCTAGGGCAGAGTTAAAGTTAGGGTGCAGTGTGTGTGTATGTACACACACACATATAGTACTAGGGTTACCACCACATTGTGCTAGGCACTATTCAAATATACAACAAAATTTGTTTCTTAGGGTAGTGTAGTGTTAAATGTCTTACTGCACCTAACCCAAACCTTTACATGCAAGTGCATGCAGAGAGGTGTGTCTAGGGCCATCTTTAACCGACAAACAGACACACACGCCGGAATACGGTATGACTGTGTTCAGGGCTTCTTAGCTTCTCAGTACAGCAGACTCTTTTCTTACTGAAAGAGCAGCTTTATTAAACAGCATCCCTATGCTACTTAAACATTTGAGAGGCATTTGTTTCTGGCACTGAAAATATTTTTTTCCTAGAAAGAGGAGTTACAAAAGCTAGAGCTGGTTGAATATTTTCCTAAGTGATCGTGGCTGTTCAACAAAATGGAGGTTTCTGTTTTCATTGAGAATTTGAGAACAAAAACCAATTTTCCAGTTATAAAAACAAAACATTTGGGGGTTTTAGGTGGGAACCCCACTGCCTTTTGGACAAAAACTCAAGAAAATTGAAGAAAAATATTGACTTTTTTGTTTGCATTGATGTTTTTTCCATGCAAAAAAGTTACACTTCTCAACCAGCGCTAATACAACTTCTTTAAAATGTTCCATATACTACATATTTTTTTGTAGTCTGTCCTTGAACTCAGTCAGGCATGGCTCTTTTACTCATATATTGCGTTTGAAAAGTATTAAAATAGCATAATATGAATAGGCGGTCATTTGGTATTTAGTTTAAGTAAGAGACCAGCTGGACTCTTACCTGAACCCCAAGTGCCTCATATGGCATAGTAATAAGACACCCCTACCCTATTGCAAATACATGCAGTAAGGAGTCTGTTAGTTTCAGGAAGCAAGAGAGGAGACAAAATCCAAGCACACTGGAGCCAATGGGAATTTTGCAATTGTCTTTTTGAGTATTTCACTCAAGATGTTTTATAAGTTAGATCATATCACCCCCCATACCAGCTACCTCCACCACTCAAACCCAGCCTTAGTCAGGAGTAAGTCTAATTATGGATTAGGCACAGCTCTACAAGACAGTTTTAGAGTTGCTTAAGCTTGTGGCCCAGGGAGCAGTGTCACAATTAAATCCATAGACAAACCACAGCTGCCAGGGAGAGAATAATTAACCTGTTCCTTGTTGGCTCTGAATGGGTGCCCTTGATGCAAGCTTGATCTCCATGGTGGCAAGTTGAGTCTATGGCTAAACATCCTTTCTCCCACCGCAGAGGGACAGGAGGCCTTGTTTCTCAGCTTTCCCCTTTAACCATCCTCACAGCTGCTAGAGTCTTTAGAGGTCTCACTCAGCCACCCTCATTGAAAGTTGAGGAGCAAGTATAGAAGGGGGTATGAGTTTTTTTGTCCTTTTAATTGGAAGAGAAATAATTGCTGCAGATTATTTTTTGCATCAAGAGGAAAAGACAGGCAATTTGATTACTGTGCTCATTCACATCACAAGGCTCACTCAGTCAAAGCAGGAAGTATTCTTGGTGCAAGAGACGGAAGTCAGGTGCAGAATCCCGTGAGCAAGAAATGCAGCATCTACAGTTTATCAGTTTATTAGAACAGGGGACGACAACCTTCGGCACCCGGCCCATCAGGGTAATCCACTGGCTGGCCACGAGACATTTTGTTTACATTGACTGTCCACAGGCATGGCCCCCCGCAGCTCCCAGTGGCTGCAGTTCACTGTTCCTGGCCAATGGGAGCTGCAGGAAGTGGTGACCAACACATCCCTGTGGCCTGCGGCTTCCCGCAGCTCCCATTGGCCAGGAACGGCGAACTGTGGCCACTGGAAGCTGTGGGGGGCCGTGCCTGCGGATGGTGCCAGTAAGAGCACAGCCATGACCACTAGACCTTTAAAAAATGAGCCATTTGTGATGTTGCTTGAAAAGATTGAACTAGACTCATTTACTAAACTGGCTCAAGAGCCCTTTGGGAAGGCTAATAGTCACTACAGACCCTCTGATTTTAAGAAACTGGTCAGCCACATGCTAGTTTAATGGAGATATGCAGAGTATCTCTGGTGGCAGGTGTTCGAGTGGCCATATTGTGGCAGAGATGGTCAATAGCTAGCAGAAAGCTCTTTATTTGCAAGCTGGCTAATCAGAAGGCCAGTAATTGAAAAATATTAGCCATTGGAAGAGACTACGTCATGAGACAGTCCAGCTTATCTACTTGGGATCTTAACTTGTGGAATAACATGTTAAGGAGATGGAAAATGGCCTTTGAACTCTTTGGGGCATGTAAGTCAAGGTGGCACTTCTGTAATATGACAATCTGAAGTAAGCCCAACACCATTTCTGAAAGACCAGGATGTCCCTATGTAGAATTAGTTATGAGGTCCACGGGGAAACCTACTCTTCCCTGTACATACCTTATTTCTTAATCATTGCTTTAGTCGTTTCTTAAATTACAGCTGCTACATCCTTTGTGAGGTGTCTGACTTTACTTAATGACGGGGAAATAAGGAACATTCCCTTTCTTGCATGTAGAAGGAGTAATACATGACAATGATTTAAGGAGGAAAGGACAGAATGGAGCCATTCACCCCATGACAGTCAGGTAGTGCAAGGGAAGGAAATCTTCCTAGGTGCATGAAATGAAGAAATGGAGCTCCAGTCATCCAGTGGCAGTAGGTCTAAAGTCCTGACCAAGGGCTGGCCAAGAAATGAAGCTGAGATCTAACTGCTAAATGGTTGAACCATTTTTGCTGAAACTTAAAAACATCAGCCTGAGGTAGATAGCCAGCATGAGAAATTTGAGCCTGAACAATTAAAGTTTGGCAAAGTTATAAGCAACTGAAAACAGGTTCTTGAAATGGGAAGTGAATGCAACCTTAACTACAGGTTACCTGTGCTGCCTATAATAATTCATCAAATATTACAGATATTTTACAAATGGAGATAAACAAGCATGCACGTAGGGCTGGTCTACACTGAAACCTAACACTGGCATAGCTACGTCTCTCAGAGGTGTGAAAAAATCCAGATCCCTGAGAGACGTAGTTGTGCTGATCTAACCCTGGCGTAGACAGTACTAGGTTGATGGAAAAATTCTTCCATAGATCTAGCTACTGCCTCTTGGGGAGGTGGATTAACTTGAGTGACAGGAGAACCCCTCCCATTGCTGTAGTGAGTGTCTCCACTGACGTATTCCAGTGGCAGCACTGTAGTGGTGCTACTGTAGGATTTTAAGTGTAGACATGCACTGAGACATGGAGGGCATGTTTACCCTGGGACATACAAGAAAATTAATCCAAATTAACTAAAGGTTAAACAGCATTAAATCCCTGTGTGAATACCCTCACTCAGAATTAAAGTGGCCTTAATTTAGTTATTTTAATTCACTTCCAAAGTGAATTAAGATACACTGAATTAAAGTCACTTTAATCCTGAATAACAACATCTACATAAGGATTTGTGCATTATAACTAATGCACTTCAAATTCACACTTTTAGTATATTTGGATTCATTTTCCTGGGTGTCCCCACGTAGGCAAGGTTTAAAATACCAACAGATATTCGGAGAAAGAGAGATGTGTATATACACAGAGAAGGAGACATGCATGCACGTATGCAGAAACACATATTCATGTTCACACACAAATGCAAACATTCATGCACATATCCTTGTAGACACACACACACACACAAAAATATGCTTATGGAAACGTGCAGGCAAACGTGCCTATGAGGACACATTCTCAGCAATGAAGTCACTCAGAGATATGCAAGCACTCATCTGGGAAGACACCAGGACACACACACATACCATGAAGACACTTGGAAACACTCAGCAGTAAAGATATTTGGATACATGCACAGATACACATCCCTGGAGACACACACAATTCAGTTCAACTCAGTCATATTTTATTACCATGATAAGATATTGAGTTGTTGCCAGAGTGCAATAAACACAGATCTCTTAGGTCTCCATCAGTGGCAGGTACAATCTCCTGAGCATAGGGCTTTACACTGTATTTAGCATCTATCCTGTGTACATTTGTCAGCAGCATCCATTCCTGATCCAGAGGCAGATTGCTACACAACATGATGCCACCTCTGCACCTGTTCTCACTCTCTCCTTTCTTCAGGGTTAGGCAACATTTTTCATAATTGCATTTTTAAAGCCTTTTATCATTCCTGATAATGTCAACAAATATATTTTTTGCATTCCCTTGTATTTTGTGCCTTCAAATATAAAGCATCTTTCTGGGTTTGGGGCTGTGCTTTGCATCTCCAAGTTTCCACCTTAAGTTTATCATCACTGATTTTATATTCGGTTAGTGCCTGCCTTGATTTGCACATTTCCCTGTAGTAAGGTGTCTTCTAGCGTGATAATGCTCTGTAGGGACTTGTAGCAGTCTAGTTTGTTGTGGTTAGAACTATTTGAATTTTTTCTGATTGAATCGTTTTCCACTGGAAAACACAGTTTTATCAGAATTGAAATGTTTCGCAGAATATATCAATTCTGAGGAAATTTTTCACCAGGAACAAGCCAAAACAAATCATTTTGACTTTCTGGTTTTATTCTGATAATATTGAAACATCTTTGTTTTGTTAAGATAAGATTTAAACTTGACTGTTTCCATCCATTTTGCTTTGACTTTTATATCAAATTATTTTAAATCTATTTGTGTATATTATATAAATATTTGATATAATTACATTTTGACATTATTGAAATGAAGCATTTAGATGGTTCCAAATCAAAAATTTTCACAATTTTTGTTCCACTGGAAATGTAAAAAAAAAAATTGACTTTTTGTTCTGATTTGGAACTAAAACAAATTTTGAGATGTCAGAATTTCCCACTGAATGAAAATTTAATTTTCCGACCAGTTCTAGTTGTGGTTGTTTTGACCTGTTCCACCCAATAACTCTCACATTGATTGATTGATGGTTTAGATGTTGATCTAGCTTTGTAAATATATTTTGTTCTAGTGGTCAGGTTAGACTTGTTGAACCCAGGAAGTGATGCTAGGTAAGTGAAGGTGGTTATTTTTTTTTTATTTAGTTTTGTTTGTTCTTTGCATTCTGTCTCTCCCCCCCCCTTCCTCCCTCCTCGCCACCAGTCCCCAGCATTTAGAAGAAGTAAAAGGAAAGTCTCACCTCATCCACTCCTCCTACTGTCACCTAGCCCTCTCAGCTCCATGTTCTCCCCATAAGAGTAACTTTCACAGGAATATAAAGTGCCTCTTGCTGTTGACAAAGGAGAGGGTAAAACAGTAAGGGAAGATATGTCTCCCACTACTCCCACCACATCACTCATCATCACTTGCACCCATTTAAGGACCATCATGCAAATCTATTGGACTGTAGCTCAGCACAGCACTGCCAGACCCTGAGGATCTGAAGCACTAGAACACCAGGATCTTCAAAGAATTTGGAACCCCACCACCCCACACCGTCTGAAATCCCCACTCTCATCGGGTTGAGGAGACGTTCCCCCAAGAAAACCATGCACTAGAATAAACCCAGAAGCCAGACAGTCGAATTCCATTGCTTGATTGCTAGCATCATTAAACAAAGGAGAAGAAGAAAATAACAGCCTGCAGCTCCTGCTACTGAATGCAAAGTGTGAAGAATGAGGGAGTAATGTGTATTATTTTTATAAATGTCATATGCACCTCAGTTTACCTCTAGGATATTATCTGGTCTGTATGCAAAGAGTTAAATCAAAGGAGGCTGTAAGAGGAGACCCAACAAGAAATGAAATGATGGCAAAAATAAGGTGCTATCATAGTGAATACTAAAGGTCTTTGGAGAAACAATGGGGAAGCTATTATGTTGTAAATAACCTTTTGCCTGATGTCTACTAAGTTGGTAATGTTTACTCTCCCCAGGCTAAACCTAGGATCAAAGGGAATACTAAAACCTTAGAGAGGCTCGCCTAGGCAGGAAGTGTGTGTGGGTTGTCTGCATGCTGACAGAGACACACAAAGTCACAAAGAACATGAAGCAGAAGGTAGTCTGTCTCTCCCACACGGAGATGGGCTTAACTGGGCTGAGGGGAATTTGCAAAAGCTGGCAAGGAAAGATTAAAGTGTAGGTAAGAGGGAAATATGTGTGTAGGCCTTTATTGTTTTTACCCTTTGCTCTGCATGCTATGTACCTTTGGGTGAATGAATAAATAATGCTTTGTTTTGAAGAAGCTGTTTTTTTGAGTCACTTGAATCAGCTTCTGTCACAGGCTTAGGAGTGACAAGGCTTACACATGCCAAACATGTGCTTGTCATATTACACGGTTGGGATCTGCAGTGCCAGAGATCAAGAGACCTAGAGAGGTTGGACCTTGGGGTCCCACCCTTGAGAGAGTGGAGGGACCCTGGACTTGTCACCTGTATACTTGAGAGGAACAAAATGTGGTCTAATGCTCACATACCCTGGTAACCATGACGCAAGGTCACTCATTAACAAAACCAGGATTATCCAGGATTTCCTTTTGGATGATGCACCTGGCTTTGCTGGCATCGCTGGGACATGGTTCTATGCCACTTCCAACCCTACCTTAGCAAAGCTAGGCCCCACAGGACTCTCCATATGTCACAAGCTCAGACAGACCACTGAATGCATCGGGAAAACCAAAGAGGAGGTGCAGCAGTAGTCTTGGTCACATCCAGCCTTGGATGCAGAAGATGTTCCATCCCAGAAAGAGAAACATTCAAGTGTGACTGTATGGTCTGTGAGGCGAAGGACAAGAGGAACCTAGGGCTCCCTGTAGGGTTCCCTGTTAACTTCCCAGAGGATCTTACAGAGTTGGTGACCAGCACGGTACTGAAATCCCTCAGATTCCTTGTCCTCAGTACTCTCATCCTCCACATAGACAAGGCCAATGATTCATATGTATTTGCTCTCACAGCCTACCTGGGTTTCTGCCATGCAGTCACTGGAACCACAGATGCAGCCTTACATATGCTGGATTCTATCTTCAGCCTAGGACTGGATATTGGAGTTGTCACCAACATTTCACTCACCGTGTCTGATCACTGCCTCATTCAGGCAGAGATCAGAGTCTTCCTGCCAGGGCAGTGAGCAACCAAACCTGGTCTACCCCCTGAGACCCATGAACTCCCTAGGTTTTCATCTCACCCTAGGAGAAAAAGCCACCCAAATACAAGGCCAACGTACCAATGTGTTTAGTACAATAGTACAATTACCTGTGGCCCATTATAATTGGCCTCAAGCCATCCACTCCCCTCACATGGAATGAGAAGATCCTCAAGAAGCCAACACTTAACCATGACAGTCTCTCCAACTACCATTCCAACTCCAGTCTTCCACTCCTGGACAAAATAATTGAGACAAGAGCAGTCACCAAGCTCCAACAGCATATGACATCAGGTTCAGACCAGTGTACAACACATCAACCGCCCTAGCGGCACTAAAAGATAACTTCCTTATGGGTGAGGACAAAGATAAAATGTCCGTGCTCAGATTGCTGGATCTCTCTGCAGCTTTGACATAGAGGACCACAAGGTACTGCTAATCTGCCTACATGACATAGCAGGAGTGGATGCCCACCATTACAGTGGCTCCAATTGTTCCTGTCCAACAGAACTGAGCGTGGTGATGAGTAACTGTTCCTCCTTCCCAAAAAGCTCTGAGGTGCCATGTCCCACAGGGAACCATACTATCACCATTTCTCTTCAGTGTCTACATGAGATCACTGGGAGACACAGTGAGATGCCATGGGCTCCGCTGCCAAGAGTATGCTAGTGACTCTAAACCAGCTGTTCTCAAACTTCATTGCACCATGACCCCCTCCTGACAACAAAAATTACTACACGACCCCATAGGCGTGCGCACAAGGTGTGCTGAGTGTGCCCAGGCACACCCTAATGCAGGGGTGGGCAAATGGCTCCACTCCCCGGCGTGGCAAGCCGCGGGGTCTGTGCTTCCGGTCCGAAGCGGCCAGCCGAACGCAGCAAGCCACCGGCCCCTCCCCCGCCTTCCCCCTTCCCCTGGAGCTATACTATCCCACGTGCAGCGCTCTGGGGACCGGGGCTGTGCACTCCTGTGGGGCAGCGTTTGTCTCCACGGTGAGGCAGACATGCTCTCCCCTCCTCTGGAACTATGCTGCTGCGCGCAGCACTCTGGGGGCCGGGGATCCGCGGTGAGGCAGACATGCTTCCCGCTCCCCTTGAGCCATGCCGCTGCATGCAGCGCTCTGGGGGCCGGGGCTGCGCGCTCCCGCGGGGCAGTGTTTGGCTCCGCGGGGAGGCTAGGTGCCTCATCTCATGGTAAGAGGTCCAGAGCCAGGGAGGTTGGATAAGGGGTGGGGGCAGTCAGGGGACAGGGTGGGTTGGATAGGGGGTGGGATCCCGGGGGGTGGTGGTGGTTAGGGGCAGGGGTCCTTGGAGGGGGCAGTCAGGGAGCAGAGGGGATTGGATGAGGCATGGGAGTCCCGGGGTCTCTCAGGGGGCGGGGGGTGGATAGGGTTCCGGGCAGTCAGGGGACAGGGAGCAAGGAGGGTCCTGGGGGGCAGTTAGCGGGTGGGATCTCTGGAGGGGGTGGTCAGGGGACAAGGAGCTGGGGGGGGTTGGATGAGTCAGGAGTTCGGGGGGGGGCTGTCAGGAGGCAGGGGTGTGGAGAGGGGTTGGGGGAGGCAGGGAGCAGGGGGGTGTATGGGTCGGGAGTTCTGGGGGTCCTGTCAGGGGTTGGGGAGCAGTTGGATAGGCATGGGAGTCCCAGGGGTCTGTTTGGGGGTGGGGGTGTGGATAAGGGTCGGGGTTGTCAGGGGACAGGTAGGGGGTAGGGTCCTAGGGGGCCAGTCAGGGGACAAGGAGCAGGGAGGCTTAGGTAGGGGTGAGTCCTGGGGTGCAGTTAGGGGCAGGGGTCCCAGGAGAGGGTAGTCAGGGGACAAGGAGCCGGGGGGGTTGGGGGTTCTGAGGGGGGAAGTCAGGGGGTGGGAAGTAGGAGGGAGTGGATAGGAGCAGGGCTGGAGCGGGGCTCCCTGGGTGCACACCCTAATGAAATGGGCTGCGCACCCCTATGCACGACCCCAGGAGTGGGGACCGAAGCCTGAGCCCGCTTGAGCCCAGCTGCCCTGGGAGGTGGGGGGAAAGCCGAAGCCCAAGAGCTAAGCCCCAGGCAGGGGGCCTGTAACCTGAGCCCTGCCACCCAGATCTGAAGTCTGAGGGCTTCAGCTTTGGCCCCAGCAAGTATAATGCCAGCCCTAGCAACTCCATTAAAATGGGGTTGTGACCCACTTTGGGGTCCCGACCCACAGTTTGAGAACCGCTGCTCTAAACTGTATATCTCATTCGCTACTGATGCAACCAGCACCACTCCTAAAATCTGAGAATGTGTACAGGAAATCAGCTCTTGGTTGAAGAGCTGCTGACTCAAGCTGAACTCATGCAAGACTGAAGTGATGCTGGTTGGAAAGGGGAAACTCACTGGGGAGCCGGCCAAGAGGTTGTCTCTACCTTCCATTGAAGGCATATGGCCCCCTATTAATCAAAGTGTTACGACATCTCAGAGATCCATTTGACTCTTCACTAAGATTTTATAACCAGGTAGCACTGGTTTCCAAAAATGCCTTCTTTCAACTCAGCTTGTTAGGAAACTTTGTCCCTTCCTCCTGGATGAGGACCTGGCCTCCGTGATCCAGGCATTTGTCATCTCTAGGATGAATTACTGTAACTGAAGCTGAATGTGAAGATGATGCACAGGTTCCAGCTGCTACAGAATGCAGCTACCGGCATGGCTCAGTCTGCCGTGAGCACTTCAGATCTATGCTCAAGCCCCTCCTCTGCCTCCTATCATCTTCCAATGCCATTTTAAGACTGTGGTTCTAATTTTCAAAGCAATTAATGGATTAAATCCCTGCTACATCAAAAACTGAATTTCCATCTATGAACCACCATGACGTTTGCGATTCTCTGGAACAATTCAGATCTCAAAACCTAGGATAAAACATATGAGAGCTGGGAACACAGCATTCTCTGTCGAGGGCATCTGGCTGTGGAACAATCTTCCAGAGGAGATCAGGCGACTTCAGAGTTGCTGCAAAACATCCCTCTTAGAGAAAGCCTTTCCACCGTAAGTGACACACAATTCAAATGCCTCTTTTATTCTCAAACCTATACCAATTCTGTCTGCTCCTCAAGCTCCCCCACCAAAAAAAAACCCCACCTACCCCAAGCAGAGATTTGAGACCGTAAAGGGAGAAGTGCCTGAGAGTCCATAAAATCCACTAAGGACTTTGCTGCTGCTACCGATTTTAAGTGGAAGGTGCTCAGATACTGATGGATGGCAGTATAAAATCCATAGGTAGAGAGAGAGAGAGATGTAGAAGTGGATCATGGTTTTTATTTGAATTTATTTTTTGATCCTCCGCTGCTTTGGGATGGAGGGAGAATTTTCTCCATTGGTTGAGATGGCACCACAAGCTGTCTGCATTCTGTATATTGATTAGCTGGGGAAATCATCCCAGTTCTGGTCTGCAGCTGTTGTTGCTGAAGTTCTTGTGCGTGTGCACTAGTTATTTGCAGAACTTTAGATGTGGGATTTTATCCCAATTAGTCCATTCATCTGTTAAAGCTGGGCCCCGGACTTCACTGCCATATAATAGAATGGGTTGAATTATACCATCAAATCTCTTTAGCAGTTATTTCTTTGTGGGGCTGTATCAATCTAATGGATTCTTTATGGTGTTGAAGACCTGCAGAGCTTTCTCTTGTAATTCTTTCATATCCAGACTGAAGTGTGCTCATGTATTTATTATGAGGCTTAGGTATATATAATTTAGCATGTGCTTAATGTCTATTCTCTGTAATAAAATTGTAGATTATTTTGATAGTTTGGAGGCTCTTCCTGAAATATCATGATTTTCCTTTTTCCTAGGTTGACCTATAGGGTCCATGTATTGCAGCAGGCTTCTAGTCAATGCAAGTTCCTTTGGAGGCCATCTTGCATAGGTGCTAGCATGGCCAGAGTATCAGCATATATAGCAGGCATTTTCTCTCGGAGTTGGTTCGTGGGAGTCCCGGGTTTGGGGATTCTCCCTGGAGGGTTGCTAGGTTATTGATGTGTGTGATGATGAGGGCTGGGATGAGGTTACATTTGTATTTCACTCCCTTTGCTGGGTTGAAGGCTTCTGTTTGCATATTGTTTATCTTCTGTAGCCTCCATTTGATGGATTGGTACGTGGGTTTAATTGAGATCGTGTTTTTCCACCAATTCCAGTCTGTAGGAATTTAAGATTCAGTCCTAGTTGTCAGACAGAGTCAAAGTTTGTTTAAAATCCACAAAACAGGCAGATGCCTTCCCTTTGTTTGGTACGTTTGTTAATGAGAGTCTGCAGGGTAATGTGGTTGGTGCTTAGTGTCCTGGGGAAGAATCCAGTTTGACTTTCATGGATTACACTGTTGGTCAGATACTGTATTGCTCCTTCTGTGAGGATGCTGCAGTCTAGTTTGCTGATGCTGATGCAAACACAGGTACCTCAGTGGCTGATAAGGTCGAGTGCATCTTAGCATATGTATATTGGGGTAATTAGTCCATCTGAACAGGCACACCTGTGAAGACACTTGAACACACACAGTTTATATAGCTGCCAGCAAACTTCCCTGTGTTTCAAATAAATGCATACAATAAAAATACACCATATAGAAAGCCTGAAGGTATGAGGTTTGCCTGAGCCACAGCTTGCACGGGGAGAAGGTGGGGGAGGCAAGGCCGAGTGATGTATTTAAACATTTAGCCACAGTTGCAGGGAGGAAATCGGAGACAGGCAAGAGCGTAACGCTTGTTAATTGCCGATTTTCTGGGCATTCTAGCATACAGACACTTGCTCCTGTCTTGTTACTTCTTGAAGAGGGAAAGGGGATGAGAAAGAAAAGCCATTTATTTTTCTGTGTGTTTTTAATTATCCCTCCTGAGACGGGCTTTTGCACAGTTGCATGTTCAATCTGTTGCCTGCAGTTTGTTTTTTGACAGCAGAGGCTCCGTTATCGGAATATACCAGCTACAGAGGGGAAAGAAGAAAGGTAGGCGCGGCCTGCCTCCTGGGGGAGTGCAAGTTGGAGGAGCTTGATCAAACCAGGAAGAATGCCTGCAGGGTTATTGCTGATTTCTGACTTTCTGCTGAAGAGATCATCACCTGCTAACAGGCTTAAGTGTAGCTCCTGTCCTGCTTGAGTTCCCTGTTGTGATGGTCTGACATCCTGGCAGGACTCCACAGTCCGGCTGGAGGTTGTTTTTATGTAATTTTTCTTTGTGACTATAGTGCTGGTGAATGATGCCCCATTGGCAGGCCTAGACAGAGAGACGTCCTCTCTGTCTCCACAGGGTGATGCAAGTTTGTTTCCCCCCCTCTACCCCTCGCCCCAGCCAAAGTGTTTTTACCTAGTTCTGGAGGGAACTTAGTCTCTATGGTCCATTCAGTCCTCAGCTTCTTTGGCTGCTGTCTATCACCAAAATTTCCTGCTGTTGCTACCACCAGTTCAGCTCCACAGGGGGGAGTGCTCATGTTGACAAGGCTCTCACAGCCCCCTGTGTTATTTCCACCATATTGTCTAGCAGTGCTCAGAACAGAGCTACATGATGCTGTTGTTAAAAAAGCTAGCAGCTGCCAGTGCCCTGTTGTGATGTTCCCCTCTGGTGTTATCTGGAGGGGTGATCTGCTAGGTCACTCCAATGATTGACTCTGGGAGCCAGCCTTACCATGCCCCACTCCTGGGCTGTTCATGCACTGCCTCTGGCATGTAAGCTGCTCCTTGGATTGTGCAACCGAATGACACTAGCCAATGTCTCCGGCCACAGACACAACTCTAGGAACCTCAGTCTTGCAGTGTCCAGTTATGCCCACTGGACGCTGTAAGCTTATATGAGTTCATCAGTTTAACAAAGAAATTGATATGTACCAGGCTTGTTATCCTAAGGGGAGCCTCTGACACACTTCAAACCAAACACACTGCTACAGGTAGAATAAACAAACAGATTTATTAACTATAAAGATAGATTTTAAGTGATTATAAGTCAAAACATAACAAGTCAGATTTGGTCAAATGAAATAAAAGTAAAACGCTTTCTAGGCTGATCTTAACACTTTCAATGCCCTTACAAACTTAGATGTTTCTCACCACAGGCTGGCTGGTTGCTCTTCAGCCAGGCTCTCCCCTTTGATCAGCACTTCAGTTGCTTGGTGTGGTGTCTGTAGATGTAGGTGGAAGAGAGAGAGCATGGCAAATGTCTCTCCCTTTTATCATGTCCTTTCTTCCCTCTAGGCTTTGCCCCCCACCCTTCAGAGTCAGGTGAGCATTACCTCATTGCAGCTCCAAACTGACAAAAGGAAGGGGGGTGACTCACTGGAGAGTCCAACAGATCCTGTTGTTGTTGCCTAGGCCAGCGTCCTTTGTTCCTGTGAGGCTGGGCTGGGTTTGTCCCATACATGCCCTGATGAGGTGTGAACTGCCTCTCTGCTCTTGGAGAGTTTTTGCCTGGGCTTGCTTTAAGCCATGAAGATGCAATTTCAGCCTCATAACTACATACATAAAATTCTAACCTATAACCTTACTATAACATTACTGTAACAATTACTATAACGTCACTATAACAACCATGCTCAGTGCATCATGAGCCTTTTGAAGACCCCCAACATGACAAACTTTGCATTGGATACCACACAATCATTTTATAAAGATGAACATGGGGTGTAGGGTGTTCCCCCGAGGTACAGAGCATCACACCTGTATTCAGTAGTACTCCTGCCAGTGTTACCATAGGTGCAGCTAAACTGCTGAAAGCAGCAGCTGGGAACTGGGTGGTATGTGGAAAGATTAGTATAGGCAAGACCTCTGCTGTGACTGCCAGCAAGGGGTCAAATTAAGGCTGGTGGCAGTTCCCTCCAGGGAAAGGAACAAAGGCTCAGTCATCTCCGCCACAGGTTAAAATATCTCACTTCAGAGGAATCTGGGTTGGCTGATTTATGCCCTAGAGTGCCCGAGAGAGACCATTTCACTACTTCGCTTCCCAGGAGGAAGAGGTGATTAAATAGATGATTAAAGAGGTCAAAGCTTGATGGCAAGACTCAAATTCAGTGTGATAATGAAGAGAGATAGCTGGGGATCTTGTCCACCTCAGGGATAGTTCTAGAGGTTCAGGAGCCCCATGCAAACAGACTAATCTCCACCCGTACCAGTACACAGTCAGCCCTACTCATGCATAGCTACTCAATGTTTTTCTGTCCCTAAAATCTCACTATCTTAAGCGTGTCCCTCCTCCTCCCCTCCTGACTCCACCATGTTCTGACTGAATGCTAGTACTAGCCCTGTTTCATCCTGTACCCCACAATATATCCAGCACATGGCAATGTAAAATACAGACACAGGGAAAGTGCATCCTATTGTGTCTTGGCACAAACATTTAAAGACCCAAAATCACAGGCTACTTTTGTAAATGCTTGCCTTAGCTTCTTGGTGCATCAGTTTCCCCAGTGTAAAATGGGGCTAATGATACTTCCTTCCTTCATGGGTAATTGTGATACTTAATTCATGGTTGTAAAGTGCTTTGAGTCCTTGAGAAGATGCTATAAGTATTATATATGTATCCCCTGGCTTTTCTGGATGCTCATATACTGGGTATAAAGTGCTATAGAATGCCTGTAAGTAAAGTGCATATCCTGCTCCATCAAAACATACCTATTGCTGCTGGACAGATCCTCTGAAGTGCTCAGGTCTTGTCAATGATTTGCATTAGGAGAGGGTATGTGAAACCTACATATACAGGCCCATTTGCTGGATGTGCCGTGTACCACTAGAATTGGCCAGAAAATTGAATTGCCATTTGTAGCAGGTTGCCAGTTTGTTCAGCAAGCCTAGTGGTCAAGGCCTGCTTCCCTAGTTTTTCTTTTTGTCCACTGTGTCAGGACTCCTGGATGGGGTTCAGTTGGGTTGGCTTCCTTGTTGGCAAACCCCAGTCCACGGTGAGGCATTGGGAGATCTGAGGTGGGTAGGGGGACCCGGGCCCTCCCTCTCACTAGGTCCTGGCCCAGAGCCCTGAAAGTGTGACAGCATGGTCTGGCCTACATTTGGCCCACCTCCAGTTCACCTTCCCCGGGCCACTTCCTATCCCACCGGCTGTCTCAGGTTGGGGGCATGGCTGCTGTTTGATTATAGTCCTTCGGTCCAAACCACCAGAATCTCAGGGCTGGTCCAGGCAACCCTCTGGCAGCCCTGCACATGGTTCTCCTTACCTCTGGGGTGATGTCTCAAAGGAGAGGGGGGAAGACTCAAAGCCAGACCTCCTCAATAAGAACTCCTCCTCCTCCTCCTCCTGTCTTAGGGCAGTGCTCCTCCTTGAAATGGCTTTTCTCCTCCCTCCATTCCTGGGCTGCTGGAGCTCTTTATACTGCTCCTTTACCCAGTACCATGCTCGGCAGTGCCTGAGGAGCAGAGCTTTCCTGGCCCAATATCACTCTAGCCTTTCCCCTGCCTCAACTTTAGTGAGGGGTTTGTAATCCCCATCACACCATCCCCCAGGAAATTCCAAGATTTTTGATATTTGGTTTTGTCCTGAATCAGGATGAAAAGTCTAAATACCAGAATTTTCATGAAAGAAAAAAAAGCGAAGAGTTTAATGTTGACCTCTGTGTCTGCATAATATAATGTAATAGTCAGGATTAAACCTTTCAATAAATTTCTGTCAACATTTTTTATAATTTATAGATTCCCGCAAAATGTTTCAATTTAGTCAAATCAGCATTTTACGATGGAAAAATGTGTTGGAATTTTTTTGACAAGCTGAACATAGAACTACGTTTCCTTAAAAAGGTTTTAAAATATTCACTCCCCCGTATATCTCCCCCTTCCAAAACTGAAGGTGTTCAGTGTCCATTACTGCTGCCATAATAGGATGGTGCTGAGAATGTCAGACTGGACCAGCTATGGTCATCGCAACTGGAGTGGAGAATTGACCTAGCTGTGCCTTGTGTGACTCTGAAATAGGTGATCTATTATTTAGCACTTAAGCAGTTAATTTATTAGGAAGATAGTGTCACAGTGGTGGAGAGGTACACCTGGAAACTGGTGCAAAGGTGAGAAAGTGTTCACCTGTCCTGACATATTAATGAGATCCAGCTAGCTAGCCATAATACATATATGTGCTAGAATACATACACACACACACGAATCCACATATTTACCCTAGCACATCCATGCACACAAGGATAAGCCAATTCATGTTGGAAGTGTTTTAGAGGTCAGGTGATAAGAAACAATGCCATGTGACTTAACTGACCAGTCACTATGAAAAAAAAACACAGCTTGAATTTTGAATATTGAGTATGGTACCACAAACTGGTTGTGATAAAACCTATACAGTTTAGCCAAAAATATTTGGGGAAAAATTATCAAATAAATCAAGGAAATGGAGCTATACTCATGGACAGAAGCTACATGTGTTGGCTGTATTACCTGATGTGAGTTATTTGGTCAACTCCAGATGTAGATACTTGTTCACCAGGATTGAGGCTTCCCATCTCATTTCACACAGGTCATGGAAAAACATTTAGATGGTAACAACTTTCAGTCTCTAATGGCCCCCCTTATGGAAAATGCTATTTTTTTTTACAGATTTTATTGAACCTTTCATAGACTTTAATCTCTATTAATTAGATCACTGCTATAAAATGGTTCAAAAACCCTCTAGAAGGAATCTCCTTCCTTTCTAAATCATTTTGAGTCAATTTACAGATCCCTATTAAATTTCTATAGAACCCTTTTGGTTTAATCCCTATTAAATTCTATAAAATTCTATAAAATGGTAAAATTCTATAAAGCAATGGTTTACTGACTTCAGTTGATGTCAATGTAGCTACACCAGTCTATACCAACCAAAGATCTGTGTGTTTGTTTCTCAGTGAAATTTCCCATGCCTCTTGCCAATACATAAGTCAACCCTTGTTTACACATTTCTCTGTAGAAATGATGATCACTCAACCTCACCCTCTTTCTATTGCCCAATTGTTGGTGAAGTTAGAGCAGTACTTGGGTTGTGGTGCTGTGTCCAGTATTGGCTCAGGACAGCACTTTGGTCTTTGCCAAATGCTTAGCAGAGCGTAATTGAAGCAAGGAGCCAGGATTTCAGGGAAGGAAGAGAAGCAGCACTCGGACAATGGGATGTAATTAGGGATTTCGGGATGTCTGCGTGGGCCTGTCACCAGGGTATATTACCGTCTTTCAGAACACATCCACTTCTTAATTAAAGCTAAATGCAGATCTCTCTCTCTTTTTTCCCTGTGACCTAAAGGTCTTAAATTGCTACTCTCTCTGGAAGGAGACATGATTTGAACTGACTGCAGTATTCTTAGCTGGATGCAGACCTGTCAAGGGAATAGGAATCAGGAGCAGAGACAGCAGGGAAGGGAAAGTCTCAACTCATTTTAATTTACCCCAGTCCACCACCACCTGGCACTCACTCTCTCTCCGCCTGCCCCTAGAGGGATAATGCTGATGTTAGTTATATTGGATTCAAGATCGTGACTGGGAATTAGGGATGAATTAACCACTCCCAAATGCAGTCTGCTGAAGGGCAGGGAATCAGAACCTTGCCCCATCCAATGTAGGCTGTGGCTGTGCAGATGAATTTGGAAAACAGGCAACATTTCATGTATTTGCATTGGACACAGCATCCCAGAGAGCAGCCAGGGGGCCCATTGGACAGAGTGTCCCAGGGGGTAGAGAGCAGCTGGAGACCCACTGGACACAGCATCCCGAGAGCAGCTGGGGCCCGTTACGGCCAGGCATGGGGAACAGTTCACACTGATATTACTCTACTGGCTTCAAAAAAGTTACATCAGGGTGAATTCACCCCTTATGGACATACACTGCAGTTTCCCCACCCCATAAACACACACACAAGGCTCTTCCAATGCACCTCCGTCTTGACTAGCAGCACCCCCTGTTTTTTCCAGAACTGGACTCTCCTGCACACAACTCTGCTATTCCCCCTCAGTCCTGTCTTGCAGCACCTCTTGGTATTCCAGTCCTCAGCTCTGCCAATGCCCCTCACTGCCTACCTGCAGCGCTTCCAGTATTGGGCTCTTCACACGCCTCACTCCTGTAACACCCCTGGCATTCCAATGCTGGACTGCTCCTGAGATGTCATAAGCCTTCCTTTTGACCAAATTGCGTGGCAGTTTTGTGCGATGGATCAGTCCCTTCCAAAGAATAGGTAGAGGCCACCAAATGTTATTTGAGTTATGACCTTAGCCCAGATTTTAATGCAGGACTCAGGAGGTGGTGACAAGGTGCTGCCATAAGCCCAGCGTGTCATCCAGTGTCCCCTCTCTTCTCACAGATGGAAAAAGAACTTTCTGACTTGACAGCATAAAAAACAGAGAGATTTTTTTTCTGGGGAAAAATTATATAGAATTATGTCACATCAAGAAAAACACAATGATTAAAATAACTTGCAGTGAATATTCATTCTCAGCTTGGCAGATGGATGAAGTGGGCTGAGCATTTGCAGAATATTGCTAACTGAGCTCTCTTCCAGAGAATAACATTTCAAAAGAATTTCCGATTAGGTCTGTTGGCCAAAGCTAGAAAGGATTTTTCTCTCTTTTTTTTCTTTCTTTGGCATTCTGAGCTTCCACCTTCCTGCCGAACTGAGTTTCTTTCTAATCACAGTCTTGGATAGTTCTGAAGCCTCACACTGAGGACTTCCAGAGGGGTTCAATGCTGAGGGAAGAAAAATATTCATCATCTTTACTATTACTATTATTATTCTTAAATCTTACATTTATATAACACCATTTATCCTGAAGAATCTCAAACTGATTTACAAACGATTCATTTCCACCCACCACTGAAATGCAATCTCCTCAGGGGTGGAACACAACAATTGTTGAATAGTGCATAGCAAGGCTTTGGGCTAAGAAGTGCGGAATCCCGCTGTACCCAATTGAAATTGCAGAGGGCATTAATGAGGTAGCATGAAATTATCTAAGCCATGTCCACTACCCCAAGCCTTGTGAAAAATGCCACGGTAACTGTAACAACAAGAAACAATCAGGAGCAGAGTTTTTTACTTCTCATCCCAAAGGCAGCACCCCCAGAAGCAAAGTGCCCACAAACACCAGACTAGGGAATTGGTTGAGTATTGACTTTGAAGGAATAGCTCTACCTGTTGAAACTCTAACACTGCTTCCTGCGGGACCCTGAGCAGAGTGAGGCAAAAATGTATGTTGTTTTCCATGAAAAATTATGAACAAAATGAACATTTTTGTTTTTTGTCAAAAGTTTTTGCTGATTTTTGTGGTTTTGTTGCAAAACTGGAACATTTTCAGTTTTCAAAAACCAAAAAGGTTTTGATTTTTCAACAAAGGCTGAAAAATGTTGGCAAAAATGTCATCATGTCAAAAAATCTCATTTTACATAGGAAAAAAGTTTTGAATAAAAATTTTCCACCAGCTCTAACCATGTATTTTCTTTGGTCTCCCATCCACATACTGGCCCGGCCCAAACTTGCTTAGATCTCGTAAGTTCATAGCTAGACCTACACAAAAATGTTTATTAGAAAATCCTAAAGCAGGCAAAACTCAGCTGGCTTTGACTTTTGTTACAACTAAAAACTTAGGCCAGATTTGACAAAACTCCTGTTTGCTGGCCCTTAGCCTCAACCTGGAGAGATCTCTCCTTCCTGGAAGGAGAGAGGGATTCCTGGAAGGAGAGGGAGATTTGTTTTCCATGAACATTCAGTCATGAGCTTGTTTCCTATCTTTACTTCCCTTCCTCCAAGGAGAGCATTTTATCCTGATGTGCATGACAAATTGAGAGCCAGCTCCTTCAGTCCAGCTGAGCTGTGCTTGTCACACAATAGGAAAGAGGAAGGGTGGGGGTAAATGTGGCTTTACACTTCCCTGATCCTGGGTCTGCCTGGGGACTGCTCCAGTCTCTGACATACCTTAGAGCACCATAGGGACTGTTCTACCAGCTGGAGCTCACCGGAGTGGTCCAGCTGTTCCCCTTTCCTCCTAGCCATGCTCCCTATGCTGTGAGACAGGAAGGGTGGGTAGCATATTGTTGCTACAGCATCTTTGTGCCATCAGCAGATTCCTTGTGCACAAGTGGAATCCCCAGGTAACATGTTCAGCTAACATTATGGCTGCTTTTGGAGTTGTGCCGAGCAACCAAAGCATGCCCAAATCGCTGGCCTTTATTCTGCATGGTCTTTCATTCTTGGACATCTTTCCATGATGATATTTCAGTTGACAGCAGACTTGGCTTGGATAGTCCACGCTCTTCTTAGGAGAAAATTGAGTTCATTCCCCTCGATGAACCACCAATTGACCCTGCCACACACTGCTCCATGAAGAGATCTCCAAGTCTGATCTGTAGAGCCATCAATACAAATAGCATAAATGAGTGTGGGGGCAAAACTGGAGATAGACATTGCTTTGGACAGAGATATATGGGTAGCAAATGTGATGATGCAAGGAGATGGCAGCAGCAAAATCCCCCTAAGAGAGGACAAAAGTGCTCTGCCCAGTGACTTGTTCCAGTCCCAGCTCCTCTTCTTCTGACTTAGAAAGAGCAGTATCTCCTGGGAGGAGGGGAACTCTAATCATCATGTTCATTCATTTATAGGGTCCTCCTGCACAAATCCACCGATGAGTTGTTACCTTGCCTCAGGCAGATCTCTCCTGAAGGTTAGTGGGAACAACTGCCCCCTATTTATTTAGGTGTCTTATTAAGCACAAAGAACACCATTGGCACCACATTAGGAAATCTTGTAGGGAGCTATGCAGAGGCCTTCAAACTCATTTCAAGTAAGTTCTTGAATCAGGATAGCTCTGTGCCATGGAAAGTGGAAACAATCATTTTGGAAGTGGCCTGCATTGCCATCACAGAATGACCCATCTGGGACTATTCCACAGAGGGCCCGTGTCAGGTTGATCTGTGAAAGCCAGTGCTCCGGTTTAATAAACTCAGCACCACTCGTGTTTGTCTCTGGCAATGGATAGTGACACACAGTGACCATGCTTCGCCAACAGTGTTACCTGGAATTGTAATTGCCTTGAATATAAAGTATTTGTCTCTTGTATCAGGAGGGTTGTGACCACATTTAGGGAGTAATTACAAACCTGCCAGAAGGACTGGTGGTCACCACACTAGCCGCGCTGTGATTTATTGGCTCTGCTTGTGCTTGGAAAGTGATCTATCATCCCACACTACTCCACTCCTCACCCCCAAAGGCACCCTCCCCCGCAACCATCCTGCTCCTCTTATCTATGCGTGCGGAATTCATTGGGCTGTCGTAATGGATTGAACTCTGTGTGTTCAGGTCTGGGTGTTGCCTTCCCGATGCTGCTCCCTAGGCTCTTTCTGTTGAGATGCTTCTTTATAAAGTCCAGAGAGATTTGATGCTGATGTGCAGAGGCACTCACTGTTTGCATTGCACAGGCTCCTGATTCTTCTGCACCCTTCATAGGCAGCAGCTTTTCATCATCCCTTTGTGGTTTGAAAATGCCTCTGCCTTTTCCATAGGATATTTGTGTTTCCTTTTGTAATCTGAGTTAATGTAAATGCTTTCTGTCTCTCTGAAGTTTCACCTCCACCCTGACCAGCAGCTCACCTTTCTGTTGCACTCCTGGGCTCCACACACAGCTCTGCCAATCTCCTTCGATCCTGTTCTTAAATAATCCCAGTTATGCCAGTCCTAGACTTCTCAGATATTGCTCTTTCTCATTCCCTGTGTCTTTATATTACTCCCCTCCCCCCAATATACACATCTTTGTTTTTGTCTTCTTGTGTCCAATAATAACATTTCCCAAATGTCTGATGCATTTCCAGAGTCCTGCAGTTGTCATAACTTATACATTACCACTTTATGACCACCATGAGCTCTTCTCTGTTAGCATGATGGATTTGTGCTGGTTCCAACATGATAATGTATCTTCCCCACATATTACCAATGTGTTCAGTGCGGGACAGTGACAGCATAAGACTTACCATAGCAGTAGCATGATATTTAAATTACTTCCAAGAATATTTAGGGAATTATCCCCAACTAAAATTCTATAACTATGGTCCTACCATCGCTGCAAACATCTGCCAGTAGCAAACCCATAATATTAATAGGATGTCACAGCCTTTGGCCATTTGCTATGGGAGCCATTTGAAAATGGAACTGGGAACCTATTACATTTTATCTCCCATAGCTTATGATAAATTAAACAGTGATAAGACACAAGGACCAGATGGTATTCCTCAAGAGTTTTGAAGGGACTCAATTATGAAACTGCAGACCTACTAATTGTGGTATATAACCGATCACTTAAATCAGCCTCTTTACCCGATGTCTGAAAGATACATAATGTAATGCCATTAAAAAAAAAAGGCTCCAGAGGCAATCCTGGCAATTACAGGCCAGTAAGCCTAATTTCAGTACCAGGCAAATTGGTTGAAACTACAGTAAAGAAGAGAATTATCAGACACAGAGAAGCATGATATGTTGAGAAAGAGTCAACATGGCTTTTGTAAAGGGAAATCATGCCTCACCAATCTATTAGAAATTTTTGAGGGTGTCAACAAGCATGTGGACAAGGGTGATTCAGTTCATACATAAAGTTTACTTGAACTTTCAGAAAATCTTTGACAAGGTCCCACATCAAAGGCTCTTAAGTAGAGTGAGTTGTCATGGGCTAAGAGGGAAGGACCTCTCATGGATCAGTAACTGGTTAAAAGATAGGAAATGAAGGGTAGGAATAAATTATCAGTTTTCACAGTGAAGAGAGGTAAATAGCAGGGTCCTTCAAGGATCTGTATTGGGAGTACTGTTCAATATATTCATAAATTATATGGAAAAGGAGATGAGCAGTGTGTGGTACAAAAATTGCAGATGCAACAAAATTACTCAAGATAATAAATAAAATCCAAAGCTGACTGAAAAGAGTTACAATGGGATATCACTAAATTGCTTGAGTGGGCAACAAAATGGCAGCTGAAATTCAACGTTGGTAAGGCAGAGTAATGCACTTTGGAAAATATAATCCCAACTGTACAAACAAAATGATAGGGTCTAAATGAGTTGTCACCACTCAAGAAAAAAGATCTTGTAGTCATAGCGGATAGTTCTCTGAAAACATCTGCTTAATGTGCAGTGGCAGTCAACAAAGCTAACAATGTTAGGAACCATTAGGAAAGGAATAGATAAGAGAGAAAATATCATAATGCCACTATATAAATCCATGAAACACCCACACCTTGAATACTGCATGCTTTCTGGACACCCCATCTCAAAAAAGATAAATTAGAATTGGAAAAGGTGTAGAGAAGGGCAACAAAAATAATTATGGGTAGGGAACAGCTTCCATATGAAGAGAGATTGAAAAGATTGGTACTGTTCATTTTAGAAAAGAGACAACTAAGGGGGGGATATTATAGAGGTCTATAAAATCATTAATGATTGGAGAAAGTGAATAGCACAAGAATGAGGGGTTACCCAATGAAAATAATAGGCCATAGCTTTAAAACGAAAGGAAGTATTTCTTCACACAATGCACAATCACATAAGAATGGTCATACTGGGTCAGATCAAAGGTCTATCTAGTCCAATATCCTGTCTTCTGATAGTGGCCAAATGCCAGATGCTTCAGAGGAAATGAACAGAACAGATAATCATCAAGTGATCCATTCCTTGTCGCCCATTCCCAGCTTCTGGCAAACAGGGGCTAGAGATACCATCCCTACCCATCTTGGCTAATTGGCATCGATGGACCAATCCTCTGTGAATTTATCTAGTTATTTTTTTCACCCTGTTATAGTCTTGGCCTTCACAGCATCCTCTGGCAAAGAGTTCCACAGGTTGACTGTGCGTTGTGTGAAGAATTACTCCCTTTTTTTTGTTTTAAACCTGATGCCTATTAATTTCATTGGGTGATCCCTAGTTTTTGTGCTATGAGAAGGAATAAATAATACTTCCTTATTTACTTTCTCCACACCAGTCATGATTTTATAGACCTCTATCATATTCCCCCTTAGTCATCTCTTTTCCAAACTGAAAAGTCCCAGATTTATTAATCTCTCCTCTTATGGAAGCTGTTCCATACCCCTAATAATTTTTGTTGCCCTTTTCTGAACCTTTTTCAATTCCAATATATCTTTTTTGAGATAGTATATCTGCACACAATATTCAAAATGTGGGCGTACTATGGATTTACATAGAGGCAATATGATATTTTCTGTCTTATTATTTATCCCTTTCTTAATGATTCCCAATGTTCTGTTAGCTTTTTTGACTGTCGCTGCTCATTGAGTGGGTGTTTTCAGAGAACTATCTACAATAATTCCAAGATCTCTTTCTTGAGTAGTAACAGCTAATTTAGACTCCATCATTTTATATGTATATTTGGGATGATGTTTCCCAATGTGCATTACTTTACATTTATCAACATTGTATTTCATCTGCCATTTTGTTGCCCAGTCACCCAGTTTTGTGAGATCTCTTTGTAACTCTTTGCAGTCTCCTTTGTACTTAACTATCTTGAGTAGTTTTATATCACCTGCACATTTTGCCATCCAATTGTTTATCCCTTTTTCCAGATCATTTATGAATATGTTGAATAGTACTGGTCCCAGTACAGACCCCTGGGGATACCACCATTTACCTCTCTTTGGGGGGAGGGATAGCTCAGTGGTTTGAGCATTGGCCTGCTAAACCCAGGGTTGTGAGTTCAATCCTTGAGGGGGCCACTTGGGGATCTGGGGCAAAATCAGTACTTGGTCCTGCTAGTGAAGGCAGGGGGCTGGACTCGATGACCTTTCAAGGTCCCTTCCAGTTCTAGGAGATGGGATATCTCCATTAATTTCAATTTCTCTCCATTCTGAAAACTGACCATTTATTCCTATCCTTTGTTTCCTATCTTTTAACCAGTTACAGATCCATGAGAGGACCTTCCCTCTTATCCCATGACAGCTTACTTTGCTTAAGAGCCTTGTCAAAGGCTTTTTGAAAATCTAAATACACTCTATCCACTGGATCCCCCTTGTCCACATGCTTGTTGACCCCCCTCAAAGAATTCTAGTAGAGTGGTGAGACATGATTTCCCTTTACAAAAAACACATTGACTCTTCCCCAACAAATCATGTTCATCTATGTGTCTAACAATTCTGTTCTTTACTATAGTTTCAACCAGTTTGCCCAGTACTGAAGTTAGGCTTACAGGCCTGTAATTACCGGGATTACCTCTGGGGCCTTTTTTTAAAAAATTGGCCTCACGTTATCTATGCTTCAGTCATCTGGTACAGAAGCTGATTTAAGTGATAGGTTACATACCACAGTTAGTAATTCTGCAATTTCACATTTGAGTTCCTTCAAAACTTTTGCGTGAATACCAGATGGTGAAACTTGTTGCCAGGGGATGTTGTGAAGGCCAAAAGTATAACTCAGTTCAGAAAAGAATTAGATAAATTCTTGGAGGATAGGTTCATCAGTGGTTATTAGCCAAGGTGGTCAGGGATGCAAACCATGTTTAGGTTTTCCTAAACTTCTGACTGCCAGAAGCTGGGATTGGATGACAGAGGACGGATCACTCAATTAATTGCCCAGTTTTATTCGTTCACTCAGAAGCATATGGTATTGGCCGCTGTTGGAAGACAGGATACTGGGCTAGATGGACCATTGGTCTGACCCAATATGGTTATTCTTATGTTCTCATGATTCATTCTGTTGGCTTCACTAGCGTTGGATTTCCATTTTTAGATGGATACCTGTTCGGCTGAAATAATTTCTTCAGCCTTGCCATTTAAACAAACTGTGGAGTTTTCCTCTTGCCTTCCTGCTTCATTTTTTCTTTCAGTATATACATGCCTTTCATGACTCTCTTATGGTTGCTTTCGTAGTCTCCATATATTAGTTAATTTCCTCACTTTGACATTATGGTCTTTTTGACCTGCTTCTTACAATCCCACTTTCTAAAATTTACAGATAATTATTGTTATGTTCCCTCCCATGAGGATGTTGAACCTAATTATCTGGTGGTCACTGTCATTTAGTGGCTCAACAATAGTTACTTCTTGAACCAGCACCAGTGTGTTATGTGGGACTAAGCTGAAAGTACCCTCTCCTCTTGTGAGCTCTAGAACCATGTGTTCCAAGAAGAAGTCATTTAAGGGGTCAAGAAATTGCTTTTCGAAACTGTTTCTCAACAAAACATTTGACTAATTTGTATGCAGACAGCCAAAGTTTCCCATTATTGCTGCAGTAATAGACTTTGTTGTCCCTTTGCTCTTGCTTGAGATTATGCACTCAACATCTTCCCCCATCAGGATCAATCTAACACTGTAACCCTACCACTATACTTAAAGTCTTAGGGCTTGGGATTTGTATCTGGACACAGTCTGTTCTATGATCCTCGCTTCTCAGAAATGTTATCTCATTAGATTCTGTAGAAGACTCAGAAGACTTAATGCTAATACTGTTCACCTCTATAGCCTAATATGTCCTTCCTGTATAGTTTATAGCCAGGGATTACATTATCCCATTGACCTTTGTCATTCCACCATGTTGCTTTATATACCAAGGTCCTCTTCCATTACCTAGCATTGTAGCTCACCCATTATTGCTTTTAAGTTTCCTGAATTGGTAAACAGACCTTTGATGTTTAAAAAAAAATGGCCAAGCACCTAATGTTATTGAGATTCTGATTCTGACCCCGTTATTTTTCCAAAATTTACCTCTGTGATCTCAACCTGCCCCCACTATAGCTGAAGTTTCCTTCTTATTCCTTGTTACCAGATATAGTTACCTCTGTATTATGGGGTTCCCTAGCAGATGTCTTTGTCTGACTGGAGTGCTCCTCAGCACCTGTTGGCTTTTCCCAGTTCCTAGTGTATTAATTTTCCATGCCAGCAGTTGGGTTCCACACTGTGATTAAGGTGGAGCCCATCCCTTCTGTAGCGACTCCCTCTTCCCCACAAATTCTCTAGTGCTTGATAAATGTATACCCATACTTTTTATTTTATCTTCTCCTCCTTGAGTAGCTCCTGCTGTCTAGCTGGTCTCTGCATGGAACTAGAAGAGTTTCAGAGAAAACTGGCAGAGTTCCTGGGTATCAGACATATTCTGAGTAATCTAAATGTAGCTACCAGGACCTCTCTACTACACCTCTATGTGTCACTTATTACAAGCATGCATTGTGTCCATAGGCTCCTCCCCCGCATTCACTAGGGCTACGTCTACAGTTACCGGGGGTGAGTAGAGTACAGACATTGCACACATCCCTATCAGAGATATTAATAGTATTCTAGACAGTGAGGCACTGCATAGGCGACTAAAGACATGCCAGAACCTTAGATTAGATTATGTACCTACAGGCTCTGTACTCACCCAAGCAGTGCTTCCTCTGTCTACACTGCTAGCTTTAGCAGTGTAGTGTCCCACTGCCTCTCTCCTGCCAGGGCCTTCACCCACTGCAGTGAAAGGCTCTGGCAGTGGGGAAAGGCTTTGGCAGCTGATTGCTCCTGTTGCCTTTCCTTTCTGCATCTCTCCCTGCCAGAGCCTTTCACTGCCACTTGTAGCTACATGCTGCTGTGTGGATGCAGCATGCTTTTCACTGTGTCATATGTCTACACCAGGGGTCGGCAACCTTTCAGAAGTGGTGTGCCGAGTCTTCATTTATTCACTCTAATTTAAGGTTAAGGTAATAAATGCCAGTAATACATTTTAACGTTTTTAGAAGGGCTCTTTCTGAAAGTCTTTAATATATAACTAAACTATTTTTGTATGTAAAGTAAATAAGGTTTTTAAAAGGCTTAAGAAGCTTAATTTAAAATTAAATTAAAATGCAGAGCCCCCCGGACTGGTGGCCAGGATCTGGGCAGTGTGCCGCCTTTGGCACATGTGCCATAGATTGCCTACCCCGGTCTACACATACCCTGCACACTGCCACCTGTTAGACAAGGCATAGGCATTTCCCTGGATGTTTCATGAGATCCACTAGTTTTGCACCCTGTAGGCAAGTCACCAAATGGTTCTCTTGGTCACAACATCCCCAGCTCTCAATATTCCTAATGATTGGCTTCCCGGTCACCACAGCCTGGCTATGTCTTCCAGCTGTAAAACCATCTGATAGATCCTCCTCCTTGTTGCATGAGGAATGAGCAGCCACCTCTACTTCTGTGACAAGGTGGGTCCCATTTTAGGCAGTTTGTCCCTCCTTCGCTCTGGTTCTGTCCTATCATGAAACTACCTTTCTCAAATGGAGGATTGGGGCAGCTTGTTCTGAGATGGGCCTGCTATGCTAAACAATTCTTTCTGTCTCAGCTCCTGCATTTCAACTGCTCTGCCCTGAAGATGCTGTGCTCTGGCTTTGAGGGCCATGAGCTGCTTAGATTACTTACATATATATGCCAGCCAGTCACTGTGTAGTAAATTGGGCAGCCCCAACCCTGACTAACCTATTGCTTTCATTGATCATACTGGCATTTTTCCTTTGTATCTGGTTCGTGGTTTTATGATTATTATTTCTAATTTGTGGTGCAGTAGTACTTCGATTGTGGTGCAGTAGTACTTTGATTGTGACCTCATTATACGAGGTACCATACCATGGTATAGTGAGAGAGAGTGCCTGCCTCAAAGAGTTTACAATCTAACTGGACAATTACACAGAGTGTAAGGGTAAACAGAGCCACAGAGCAGTGAAGTGCCTTGCCTAAGGTTGCATGGTAAGTCAGCGACAGAGCAAGGAATAGAATTTGCATCTCCTGACTCCCAGTCTAGCATCCTATTTAGTAGACCACACTGCCTTTCAGCTGGGCCTGCTTTTATCTTTAACTTAAAAGATGGGGGGGGGTTATTTGTCTGTTTGTTTGATATATTGTGCAGATGTTGCTTTTTGCTTTGGTGGACTAATAGAGCAGCTTGCTTCCCTTCCTGCCCAACCCCTTCTCAGTGTAAGTTCCCCTTTTTCTCTTTCTCCGGCCCTTTTCAGCTGGAAATTAAATACAAACAATGCACCTTGATCCTTCCAACATGCTGCCACCGAAGCAGCCAGAAAGGGTCGCTGCAGAGCGATGGGCATCCTTTAGGGAGGCAGAGGTTACCAACACACTGGCTGATAGTCACTTTACTTCCAAATGAAAATTGACTGTAAATGTGTCAAGGACAGAAGGACAGTTCTGTTGAGAAATGTGATGTGATGTTTGTAGGTGCTATATCTGTTCAGTTGCCTTCTTTAAAGGGGCTACTGATATGCAATCAGCACCCAGGTAATTTTGTGAATTTAAAAGGGAACAAATTATATATCACAGTGATGGGCATGAACCAAAAACACCAGAGCTGGACACATTGTCACTTTGTGGTGTTGGAAGTCTGGATCCAGAGCCAAATTTGGAGGGCTTGAACCCTTTCCAAGTTAATTTAATAAACACCAGAATTGTGATTGATAAATTATCATTTTTGTCCAGGTGTTATGAAACTGACCTGTGTCAGTCGTGTCTTGGGCTAAAATGGTGACGTAAACAAATGAACAGTATTTACCTTCTGTTCCACTCCTGGAGTATTGTGCATTATCTCCCCACATGGCTGCAAAATCTGCCTGTGATAAGAAGCGGGAGTCAGGGAGTTCTGGTAATTAGAGAGTGGGACCGGGAGTTGAGACAGATCTGGGTTATATTCTCAGGTTTGGCACTGATGTGATCTTGGTTGAGTCTCTTCCTCCCAATTTTTCTTCATTTCCCCATGTGTACTATAGGGATAATCATTCTTACCAATCTTTGTGAAGAGGTCAGAGATCTTTGAAAGAAAGGTGATATATAAATGCAAAGCATTATTATTATTTATCACCCTATAACTGTACCTCTGGCCATTCACGTCTGCACATAAGTCTCGACTTGCTCCAGCCTATGCCTTTAGCCCTCTCACGCTCGCTCTCTCTCAGCTTCCACCACCTTGTCTGGCCATGGGATGTATTATTCAAATGCCCCCAAACTCTTCATATTGCTAATTATATATTAAACAGGATCTGACTTCATTTCTGCTCACTCCAGAATCCTCGTGCAGCCATGACACTGACAGAAAAGGTTGCTGGAGCTTGTGCAAATAGCACTTCTCTTTTAGGGCTGTCAGTCTTAATGGAATATTTGATGAGCCAGTAATAACCCCAGAGCTCCTTATCAGCAAGACTGGGAAATGGGGCGGGGGGGAATCTTTTTCACTTGCACTGGCTTTTATTTATTCATTTATGTTTGCAATAGGGGCATTTTCCATAGGATGGTCCTGTTAATGGCAGTGCTTTTCAACAAATTGGTGTGGCTTGAACCCTCCATCTGGGTTTATGGCTGGATTCCTGCGGGTGTTTGAAAAACCCTGTGCTGCTCCTCTGTGTGTGTGTGTGTGTGTGTGCGCACGCGCGTGCATGCATGCATGCATACATTTGCAGAGACGTGTATTAGCTTATGTGTTTGGTATGTTCTCATTTCTGCTTGGGAACAGGCACCTGCAGGTGAATGTGTTTGTGGGTTTGTGTGTGAAATTGTGTTTGTAGGGTCACTAGGATTATGAGTGTCAGAGATTGGGGGGGGCGGGGGGTGGGGATTAGGCAGGCACTGTTTGTAGATTCACAGATTCAGGTTTGAAGGCCAGAATAGACCATTACACCATTTAGTCCGACCTCCTGCATAGTGAAGGCCACATAATTTCACCCAGTTACCCCTGTCCTGAGCTCAGTAACTTGTGGTTGATGAAAGCTGGTGTAGGTTTGTGTGTGTGTGTGTGCGCGCGCATGAGTAGCTGCAGGAGGATGTGGTATGCATATGGGTAGTGTTCACAGTGCTGACTGGGTTTGCTCATGCAGTTTTGGTGCATGTTTCTGATGGAGTATGTGAGTGTGTTTGTTGGTGAGCATTTGTGCAGCTTTGTGGGTGATGTCAATGGGAGGTCCTGGGTGCTTGACATTTTTGAAAATGAGGCTATTTGTTTTGCTACCTAAATGTTGATTTAGAGGCCTAATTTTATTTTATTTTTTTAAATCCTCGCCACGCATCTTTTGGGGGGATGTTTAATGAACACGACTGGATGCTCACTCCTGCAGCAATGAGTGTGGTCTAAGAATTTACAGACAATAGAATGACGGTGTGAATTACTGAACCTTGGTTGAGTGTTTACTCTCCCTCCTGCTTTCAGAAAGCCTGCCCCATGTGTGGTGTATGATCCTGCCTCAGATTTCAGGGGATCAAGGTACAACAGGCAAGAGGGCTGTGATACCATGAAATGCCAGAGGCAGTAGCAGTAAATCTTTTACCAGGTGCTCTTTCTTTCTAAGGAGGTATGACGGAGAAGCATCTTCCCTAGACTTCCTGAGCTTTTCAAAACAATTCCCAAACTAAGTTCATATGGCACAGGATCAGTAAAGACCAGAAGAACTTATAATGACCTGCCTGCAGGGGCAGATATACTGTAGACCAGGGGTCGGCAACCTTTCAGAAGTGGTGTGCCGAGTCTTCATTTAGTCACTCTAACTTAAGGTTTTGTGTGCCAGTAATACATTTTAACCGTTTTTAGAAGGTCTCTTTCTCTAAGTCTATAATATATAACTAAACTATTGTTGTATGTAAAGTAAGTAAGGTTTTTAAAATGTTTAAGAAGCTTCATTTAAAATTAAATTAAAATGCAGAGCCCCCCCGGACCGGTGGCCAGAACCAGGGCAGTGTGAGTGCCACTGAAAATCAGCTCGCGTGCCGCCTTTGGCACACGTGCCATAGGTTGCCTATCCCTGCAGTAGACACTAGAGACTGGCTTAAACAGCTTGTTTGAAGCAGACCTTAGTCAAAGTGGGGAGGTCTTAGATCTGAGGTTTTGTCTCAGGCTATTCTGTGGCAGACACCACGATCATGAGTCGGCCAAACACTTGCCGTGTCAAGAACAAAACTTGTATCCTTTCTCTCTACAAATACACAGGCTACAGAGCAACTCCACTGGCTTAGTCAGTGCAGGCCTATAACTACATGACCAGGTCTGAGAACTATTAAATAGAAGGCTGTACTGGATATGACAGTGACTGAGACTTCAAATACCTAAGATAGATCACAAGCATACTCTGAGCAATCAAGCCCAACACATCATCCTGTGTTTCTTCACTGAAACTCACCTCTCCACACTATTACCAAATCTTGCTTGTGGCTTTACTTTCCCCATCCCCCATAGTTTTTACTTTTCCAAAGATGCATTATTCCCACTTTTGAATTGGTGTGTGCTCATTGACCATGTGACTCAGTATGGTCAGGAACCAGAATTTCAGTTCCACAGAAAATTCAATATTTCAGAAAATCATTCTGGATTGGAACAAACCCTCCAAATTTTGAATTTTCCCATAAAACAACAATAAAAAAATGGATTCAGGACTGTTGAAACGTTTTGTTTTGACTCTCATTTGGATTCATTTTGTTTAAACTTTTACATTATATTTAAATATTAAATATGATTTTGCACATAGATATTAACTATAATATGCATAAATATAATATCAACATTAATGTTTTAATATACAAATGAATTGAAACAAAACATTTTCACATTATCAAAACAAAACGTTTAGGCTTCTTTCCATTTAAAATGTCATTGAAATCAACTTGTTCCCGCACAGCATTACAATTCAAACAAAAAGCTTTCATCTAAAATTTTCCAAGCAGGTCTACTGCCCGCAGTTGTGCCAGCTCTTCTGCTGAGCAGCACTGTGACCTCTGACCATGGGGAGGGATAGCTCACTGACCTCAGAGACAGCATGCTCTAATGGGAGCAAGGAGCAAGGGACTCCTGTATTTTACTCTAGGCTCTGGTGCTGCCTCTCTTTACGGTCTTAGTCAACTTACTTAACCTTTCTCTGTGAGTCTCGCTGTCCGTAGACTGGAGATGGAAATTATGGCCTGTCTCACAAGAGGGCCTGTGAGGATCAATTAGATCATGTTTGCACAATGCTACATCTCTGCTAAAGTTCACCAGAATGTAGCACACAAATCCTTCCTGTGGCTGGGGTTTTTAGTGTTGGCAAATATGCATGGGCCACAGCACAGGCCACTGGGCTCCATTGCGCCTGTCGCAGGAAGCTGATGCAGAGGAGAAGAACTGATCCACTCTTTACCCACACAAACCCTCTTTATGCAAAGTGAGTGATTTCTCTTGGGGTACCATCCCTCAAACTTTCCGGCAGGCCCTGTGCACGCCAGTATGAACACAGTGGGAAATAGTTTGTCACATGTCGGGAAGAGAGCAAAAATAATTATGTATGGTCTTGGAAATAGACTGAAACTGGCTCTGATTAAGACCTTGCGGGGGTTTTTTTTAGTAACACTTTATCCTAGTGTATTAATTCCATGCTGCCACAGATCTGCAGGACATAGCAGTTGATAGCATCACACCACTCTAGGCTGTAATTCTTTCTGTCAGATTCTCACAAGCTTGTGCCAGGCCAATACTTGCAGAGGAGACAGCCAAGCAACAGCCAAGTTGTTGCAAAAAGCGATGGTGGACTAGAGTAGTGGCTGCCCTTGCCTTTGAGTCAGAATTGAACCAAAGCCCTAGCGGGACCACTCATGGGGTTGCTGTGCTGCTAATGGTGCAGGTGAGATCTAAAACGGATGGGAAATGAACTAGCAGTTATTACAAACCTGATAGGAAAGTGCTTAATGTGTATACCTGAAAAATCTCTTCTCATCTACACTAGCAAAAAGGTGTTTTTAAAATGGGATAGCTAACGTGTGTTCAAGCCCAAGTGTATAGAGAACAAGATGTATTTTAACACATTTACTGGTTGAGAGTTAAGTCTCACCTGGGCCAGCTCGCGTGTAAAACTACAACTGCCCTAGCTGCACTAGGATGTTAACCATTGATACTGTACTAACAACCCCTTTTCCATTCGTGTGGACAAGCCCTGTGAGGAAGGCCTCTCAAAGACCCCTCAAATCAGTTGTAAGTTGTCCTAGGCTCGTAGCAATGCTAGAGTTTGAACCCCTTTTCTGAACAACTTTTCTGCCCTCTAAATTCTCCAAATAATTGAACCCCTGTGATGCTTTCTGTGCTTTGTTCTTTCCTCTTACTGCTAAAGGGTGGAGCAGAAGAAGCTCTAGAATGTATTTATTGCCTAAGCCCACATGCCATCTAGCCCTGCTTCATACAACACCAGCTATATGCAAAGGTAATCGGGGTCATTCTGGCTGGGGCTGACGTGAGTTACTGGGACAGGGGAAAGGGAGGCTGAGCTGCTCTCTTTACTCGTACACTGGGATAAAAATTGAGTAACTCTATCTGCTAACTTCAATGGAGTAAATCTGGACCCCAATGATTTCTATGGAATTACTCTGGATTTATGCTGGCAAAAGAGGATTTTGGCCCCAGAAATGTAACCTGAGACAGTCACGTCTCCATTAAGAAATTATGCATTGTGCAGAATTAATGCATTACTAAAATTCCAAACTGCTCTTAGAAAAACTGAATTATTGAGGTTTGCCATTTAAGCTGTCGCCTGGCCAGACGTAACAGCTGGCCTTTTACATTGCATGATAAACCGCACGTTCTTAATAATCACTTGGAATTGAGTTCATGTAAATAACTAGTGCAGCTACAGTAATGAACTCGTGAGATGGTGCTGCTGGGTTGCCATGAGTTTTCCGGTAGCTGTGTTCTTCACCCTGAAGTTAAAGTGAAACAGCCTGCGTGATTCCACAGCACCTCAATTAATACCTTGTTTCACCTCCAAAGAGCTCTCTTTAGATATAACAAGGCAGTTATTGTAGGTTAAATGTGTACCAATTGAATTTTATTATGCCATTATTATTATTGATGGAGTTTTCCCAACTCTGCAATGAGAGATGTATAAATTACATAGTGGTTAAACCTTAATAAATATGATTTTAGTAGTAAAGCAATTGGTATTTGATATCCCATTACAGGGGCCGGTCCAGTGATCTAGCAATTGTTAGTGCAATGTGTGATATGCTATTTTGTGAGGAGCGGAGTCCAAGCCTTAAGTGGCTAGGTGGGGTCTTTAAAGGAGTCTCCAAGGGAGTTAGGCACCCACTGGGATTTGGGCATCTAACGCCTTTAAGCTCTTTTGAAAATCCCAGCTGTAAGCTTGTCAGCCTATTCTCCCTATGAACAGCAGGTTTCTCCCACTCTACAAGGCATTCCTACTAGCGTCGAACCTGAGTCTTTTTCCCGGGAGAGGAGTTGTCTCTGTCCTTGGCCCACAGGAGCATAACAACGTTGCATGACTATGGTGGGGTCCCATGATATTTTTTCAGCTCCCCGGCTGGATGGACAAATGGTTAAAATCAGAATGTCAAACTGGGTAGTCCATGGAAGCTGCTGGATGCACAACACTTTTGTCTATCTGGCCACTTATTTAGGTGCCTGAATATGGACTTGGATTTCACTTTAGGCCCCCATTTATTAAAATGTGGGCCTTTTGACTCAGTTTTCTCTCCCTCTGAGTCCTGAACATTTGGTCTCATGGTAATTGAGGCTCCTGGCTTTACAGGTGGAAGGATACGAGAAAAAGAGCTCTAATGAAATAAAATCCACTTTCTAGAACATTTTTACCATAGTGTTTCTTTAACATGTGTGGCAAATCCAGAACACATGCTGGTGTAGAAATGAGGGAAGAGGATTTGGTCTGACCTGCATAACTCGCTCATAGCTTTGCCACTCACAAGTAGTGGAGACATCCCAAATTCATGACAGCAAAAGCTTTGGAGCATGCTACATCTTCCTTAGTCTCTGTGTTTACATCCATTATAGAGATTTCACATGGCTAGCCAGAGCTTTTTCCGTAGCCTCTCTTTATGCCCCATTTTCAACTGAATAAGAATTGCTACCAACTCATGACATTGGCAGGGTAGCCCATAAAGGGTTAAAGAAATGTGAAATATAGTCTTGCTGTGGAAATCTGTGCCCCTCTGCTGTTGCTGAGTCCTATCCCCTTGTGTGGCTTGGCTGTGCTCAAGTGCCTTCTGGAGCTCACAGGTGTGGCTGTCTGGATACCCATTTGTCTGCCGTGTGACTATAATTGTTATTTCCTTTCCAGCTCAGATAATTGCATTTGCTGTCCCCTCCCCCTTCTTCTTCTCCTCCTCTTCCTTGCCGGGGTGAAAATTCCCTCAAATGTTGTTCAACAAGAATGCACGTAACGAGAAACAAATTGTTTCTGGGGAGTGCTATTTACCTTTTTTATTTTCTGCTTTGTTAGCGACGCAGAGGTTTCATTAGCCGCGAACAAATGAATTCCAGGGACAGCAAATAGTACACGAACACATTAAAACAAATCTGGAATAAAAACAACGAAAGCATCTGCTAATGAGGGAGAGGACAAGAATGAGAACTGCCTCCAAGATGACAGGCACAAGGTGGAATTGCCCATTAAAACCTTGGGGATTGGTGGTGCTGCTACTGAAAACAATCTTAATGTTGTTAGACATGTGGACACCTGAGTCCAAATGGGAGGCAGGTCAAAAGGGCAATAAACTTATCCCCCCTTGGGTATTTGTAGCCACCACAACAGCTATTACTCAGTTTGGCACAGCAGGTACATCTGCTCAAGACTGCACTAGATGGAGGTGCAGCATGTCAGGAGTGTCAGGAGTGAAGGATATTGCGAGAGTGTCAGGGGATCTTAGGACAGGAATACCGGGGGGGGGGGGTAGGGTCTACAGGGCAGAAGTAAGGTGCCTTGGCAGAGCTGTGAGTGAAGCTCAGGATTGGAATAGCAAAGGGTGTTGTGAGTCAAGACTGAGAGGTGCATTGACAGAGCTGTGGGTGGGAGGATTTCTAGGACCAAAATAGCAGTGGGTTAGGTTTGAGCTGCATTGGCAGAGTGTAGTGAGGTGGAGTAGCCTCCACTGGACCGAAGGGGGAGAAACCCCTCACTGAGCCCTGGTGGGTGGAGCCAGGCCATGCTCACCCCTCCCGCCGGAAGTCAGTGGGTGGGACAGGAAGTATAAAATCGGGGCTGGAAGCTCAGTTGGGCTGCAGCCACCAGAGGAGCCGGACGCCTCCTGCTTGTTCCTGAGCTGGGAGATTGCTGCTGGCCCCTGAGGAGCTGAGGACTGGCCAGAGCCATATATCGACCCGACTATGGAGGAGTTGCCCTCTACCGACCCAGGTACAACCCGAGGTGGAGTTAGGAAGAGGCTCGGCACAGTCTTCCCCTCTCTAGGCCAAGGAGCCAGTGTTTGTCGGCCATCTTCCGGAACCAGGATGTCTGAACCCCTTGCTGCTCGGCCCTGAACACAGGCCTAAGCCATAGACTCCTATTGCCCTGCCCTGACTGAGGGCCTGGGCTACCTCACTGCCTTTGTTGCTTGGCCCCAGCCTCAGGCCCAAGTTATAGACTCTTGTTGCGCTGCTAATTACCCTTGACAGGAGACGCCCAGAGACATAGTGAGGTGGAGTGGCCTCCCACGGACCTGGAGGGGAAGGAACCCCGCTGCCAAACCACTACACAGAGCAATTGGGGAACCTTGCACAATGTCTCTACGGGGGCATAGACAGCTTTATTATTTGAGGGGGTTAGAGCTGAATAATAAAATACTAGCTGTTGAATATCACTTTAATGAGTAGTTTTATAATTTATGACTAAATTTGTTCACTTTTAATAAAGTGAGATAAATGAACTTCTGTTCCCCAAGCTCAGGGTTTAGTAAAGCAATCCCTAAATTTTTGAGGGGCCAAATCCCCTCCCACCACCCCAGTTGTTTACCCATTGCTGCTAGTGTAACACCGACAGACCCCAGTCAGCGGTGGGCAGGATTGAACCTGGGACCTCTGGAGTTTAGTGCATGAGCCTCTACTGCATGAGCTAAAATCCAACTGGCTGTTAGCTGAGGCTGTAGAGCAGGGATCGGCAATCTTTGGCACGCGGCCCATCAGGGAAATCCACTGGTAGGCCAGGACGGTTTGTTTACCTGCCATGTCCACAGGTTTGGCCGATCGTGGCTCCCACTGACCGCAGTTCGCTGTTCCACGCCAATGGGGGCTGCGGGAAGCAGCGCGGGCCGAGGGATGTGCTGGCCACTGCTTCCCGCAGCCCCCATTGACCTGGAATGGTGAACCGCGGCCAGTGGGAGCTGCGATCGGCTGAACCTGCTGACGCTGCCGGTAAACAAACGGTCCGGCCCGCAGCGGATTTCCCTGATGGGCCGCGTGCCAAAGGTTGCCAATCCCTGCTGCAGAGCAAACTCATTCTCTCTCTCTGTCTCTCTGTCTCTGTCTGTCTCTCTCTGTCTTGATGCCACTAGATGGGACAGAACACCACACCCAGAAGGTGTGTGGGTTACACTAATCTCTCAGTTTTTATCCCAGGTTTAAAACACAAAGTGTCGGCAGCTGCTGGAGAGCTGTGGAGTTTCTCCCCCTGCCAGTGCATGATAGTGCCACACCGCTAGCTCTGCCTCCTTCCACAAAATGAGGGGCAAATGTCTGTGTGTGTCAGTGCAGCTCCACAGCTTGGCTGAACTGATTGACTGCTGGTCTAAATGGGAGCTGAACTAAATCCAGCAGTCTGTTACTGGGACAAACTCCCTGTTTGCAAGAGGCTCTTGTGGACAAGCTTTGAGTCTGTGCTGGGAAGAGGAGTAAATCAGCACCCCCAGCCTGGGGGAATGGAGCATGTTAGAGCAGATAACTCGGTTACTGTTATGAAATGGATCAAGCCACCTCACCCTAGGGGAGGAGGTGTATGGTGTTGATAAGACTGTACCACACAGAGGGTATTTGGCAATTAGCACTATCTCTAATGTAATCACCCACTAAGAGGTTTAGCTGGGATGTGATTTACCCAAGGAGATGCACTAGAGGAAAGTACAGGTGAGGAGAGCAAGATGTGCCTAGTCCTTGCCCTGCTATAGCATCTTCTGTCCAACGATTTCCAATAGTTTACACACATTAAAAACATCACCTTGTAACGTTTCTGTGAGCCAGATATTATCATCATCATCCCAGTTTTATGTAGGAGGAAACCAACATACAGAGAAGATAGCTGGCTTTTTCCAGACTGAGCTGGGAATAGAATCCAGGAGTCCAGACCACTTGTCTTTGACAATTACCAGCTTACCCTTCCTCCCTACCCTGGGTAAGTTGTCAATGACACACCTTGCAATACACTGTAGGGCTTCTCTTGTCTTGACATGCGGTTTAACTTGAAGCCAGCTTAGCACATTTTGAAGTCTACACTGCCTTGTCTACACTAGACTTTACAACATGTTAGTTAGCACATGTTAGCTAGCAATTGTAACAACACCCTTTATAGCCTAGTCTAGAGAAACCCCGGGAGAAGGATTGACAGGCCAGTGCTTAAATATTTTATTAATCACTGAAATGTTCAGTGACAAACATAACCAATGGCATAACAAAACATTTACATAAAGTTGATTCTGTCAATATTTAAGCATCCTCTAGGTGCCCATTGTAAATGGAACAGTATAAGCTGCTTTATAATGAACAAGATCAGAGATGCTCTTTTTCATTTCTGACTGTATCTCTGTGGTTCCTGGGTTCAGATGGAAGCACCAAAATACCACCAAAAACAGTGTTTCATGGTATTTCTGGCCTGCTCAGAAGCAGGAAGTGCTAGAAAGCCTGATCTTCAGAGAGTTTTAGCTTCATTTTGCAGACTGAAGAGTAGAGCTGCTCAAAAACATTTAGACAGAACAGTTCATTGCACAGATTTAAAAATGACAAAATTTCCCATGGAACAGCAATTCCATTTCCCAGCCAGCTCTCCTGAAGATCCTGAGATAAACATCCCAGGCCAAGTTCATCTCTGGTGTCACTCCACTGACTTCAGTGAAGTGAACACCACATGTCAATATGACCAATGATTTTAATGGAGTAACATCAGAGCTGAATTTGGCCCCCAAACTTGTGTGTGTGTGCTGCTTGTGTGTCTGACTCCGCACAAAATTAATAGAAGCTTTGACACTAAATGTATTTGGTTCTGGGCCAGTATGACTTGAACACTTTTCCATCTTTAGTTATTACCCTCATGTAAGTGATCCCCATCAAGGAACCTTGGTTATCATTTCCTAACCTGGAAACTTCTCCGTGCTCCAGTCCTGAGCTTTAAACCCCTTTATTATTCCTTCAATCTCATGCCCAGCATTCTCTTCAGGCATACATCTAGGCCTTCTGTTTACACATGATTACTGCAAAGGTAAATGTGGTTATTTGCCTTTGGTATCCATCTCTCTTTTGTCCCCCTGCCTTCAGCAAGACCTCCCCTTTCCAGACAAATAAATGCCTTAAGGAGAACGGACATCTCTGTTGTACTCTCGTTTGCATGGGAAGTTGTCAGGCCTGATCTGACCTGCTTTTCCATCAGGATTATAAAGGTGACGGATAGTCAATTTCGGGGATTCATGATCCATTTTAGCACAGCGCTTCACCTTGCAGCTAAGTAATACGGCTGTGATAAAATCAGCCATAATCACTGCATCTTACTCAGCACTGCCTCGGCTGTAAATATTGCCTTCATAAAAAAAAATAAAAAAAGAGCAAATGGAAGCAGAGAGAGGGAGGCAAGTGAAAATATTGTTCACTATGACTGATGAGAGTGCTGTTGTCTTAACCCTGTATATTTTCTGGGGAGGGGAGGTGATGATTGAGGCATCACTTCCTGGAGTTCACATGAAGTGGGCTGAAGGATGACAACTTCATGTCTGAGATGTTTCATTTGTGGGGTGAGTCCTGGCAGCTTCTGGACAGATTTAGGTTTTGCGAGGCACACAGCCATTGGACTGAGGAGCCCTGCTTCTGCATCAGTCTCACCAGTGTTCTTGATCTTGGAGCTACGCTTTTTTTGTTAGCCACAATCTTTGATTTCCTGAAGGAAATTTAGTGGGGATGTCTTTACTTCTCACTAGCTTCAGAGGGACCAAAATGGAAACTCTCCTGGCTCCCCAAATTCTTTCATTTTTCTTCCTTGACTTGGTGTTTCCCCCAGTAGCAGCTAATTTACAGTTGTCCAAATGTGGCTGATTTTTGAAGATCTTTATAGTCAGATGACACCTCTACCTGTCATGATTCACTTCACCACATGACCAGCCTGTGTCTGGTGAGTCGCTACTAGAAAATAAATCCAAAATCTTCACCCATTGTAACCCTTTCCTTGCTATAATGGACACAACTGTGAAAAGATTGAGAGGGAAAAAAGCAAAATCAGGTGGTATTTGTTACTACCCTCTGCAATAACCCTGTCTAGTCTGAAGGCAAATATGGTCTTGTCGCTAAAGTACATTGGAGTCAGAACTCTTTGGCTGCATCCCCAGATCTGTCACTGACTAGATGTAACATTTGGCAAGTCATTTGAACTGATCTGTGCCTTAGTTTAAACATCTGCAAAATGAGGAGAGAGTTGAAGAGGAATATTCTGAGGCTAAATTATGCTTGTAAAGTACTTTGAGAGCATCACTGGAAGATGCTATGGAAGTGCTACATATTATTATATTGTAATTCTTTGCTATGCTCCTTTCCATCTCACCATTCCATTCAGTCAAATTGCACCTCCCTCTGCTGTATTCCGTTTGCCGTTTCCCCCCTTTTTTTATATGCTTCCTTTTTTTCAAAAAAGGGGGAGGGGCAGGGCAACTTTAGTCTTTGTGGGGTGCAGCACAGAAGGATAGTAAGCATGAATCCACATAATATGAGGAAATTATCTGGACACTGAACTCCCAGACTGCTCCTTTGTTTTCTCATGGCAGAATGTATTGTGGTGTTTTTTTAATTTAATATAGTTTAGTTTCTTGCATCGAACTGCCTCTGTATTGAACTTGAGCTGAACTGCATTGATCAACCGGATTCACTCTATCTGGTTTAGATATTAGCAGAGAGAAAAGGAAAGCAAAGTCTAGCTTGAAGTGATCATGTCTCCAATAAGAATTTAATTTAGACTTTACACCATTATAGCATGTTGGATAAATCTCACACCATTATTGGGTGGGGGCGGGGGGAAGGACGGAGTCAGGTTTCGTATTTATGTAACCTGTGGACAAACTTAACTGCCTGTTCAGTAGCTGCATTTCTACTGTGTCATGCCTCTAATAGCAAAATGGGCCAGTTCATCTGCTGAAGAGATAAAAAACAGGTTCTGTTTGATGCCCACATCCACTCTGAAGTGCCTGCACAGGCAGCAAGCACAACACAGGCTTACTACAGTGTCCTATCAGGGTTTGTTTCATGTAGGTCATATTGCTGTATCCAGTGAGCCAAACCCTCTGCCCTGCTCCATTCCATTTTTGCTGATGGAAAACTGGCTTAAACAGCCAACTTCACATTTCCTTTGCCTCGGGGAATCCTCAAGAGGTGCAAAGCCCATTCTGCACTATCCCTCCTGGTCCCACCAGTGGGAGGCAGGAGGGGGCAACAGTGGGCATGACTAGGTCGCTTTGTGTTCCAGCAATCCTGGACCAGCAGAACTGCTCTAAGGGCCATAAAAATGCATAGGGTAGAGCAGCCCTGAGACTGTTCTAATGCTCCCCAAGAGTGGGGAAGCACAGCGGTAGTATAATGCCACCTTTATCCCCCTCCCTCATCACACCTTGTCCCAAGCATGCCACGAACAGATCTAGGGCCTGATCCACTGCCCACTGAAATAATTGGGAGTCTTTCTTTTGACTACTGTGGGCTTTGGATCAGGCGCTGGGCTCACTATGTATTAATAAGGAACCTAACAAGATGTGGGGGGAAAAATAAGTTCCTAAGTAAGATGGAATGAAGCATATTTCCAATGAGATGTGAAGCACATAAGGGAATACGCCTGAAGCTGATGTCACTGTGTGTACTGTTGGTTACTCTGAACAGAGTTGGACAACATCGTGGTTAGAATGCCAGCATCTTGTGTATGCTGCTGCACACTGTTGTCAGCCTACTGGGTGCTGAAACATTAGTAAAAAATTAATAGTTTGGGGGGAATGGGTTGCTATGGGGTTTGATTTGAGGAGATAGAGCATTTAACCTTGACATCCTGGCTTCATATTGCTAGGTCGGTAGTCACCATACATCATCAGCCATTTGAGAATTCCTTTAGTGGCCTCTGTGAAATGAGTGTGCTGGATCTCAGTCCAGTTCCTAGTGGATAGGTGTCCACATCACTAAAATCATCACCACAACTGGCACCAAATTGCACCTTGACTGGGTACCCCCAGCAGTATGGCCAGGGATTGAAAGGACCAGGGAGGCTGAACTCCCGTCCTGCCACTAGAAGTACCACTTCCAGTTCAGGGAGGTGCCACATAGGGAGAAGTTTGCCCTGTGATTGCCCATACCTGTAAGAGGAATTCTATCTTTAAGGCTATTGAGCTGAAAACCTTGCCTACTATTAAAATCATTTTCCCTTTTGCCCCAGAAACCCTAAATACAAATTTGTGAGTTATAAATCGATATGGGCAAAATAAGGGGTGGGGGTAAGGGAGTAACTGAGGTGCTCCAGCACTGTGTAGGTTAATTTGTATTAACTTGTTAGAGCCCGCCGGTGGTCATATAGATATCTACTAAGCACGCAGGCTGGAGAACACAAGAATTGTAGGGTGCTGGTAACCGCAGTCCCCTCCCTGCCCTCCCCCCCCCAATATTTGCATTACCGTGGGTTAGGACACTAGCCTAAGACTGAGGAGATCTGGGTTCAATTCCCTGCTGTGTAATCCTGGGCAAGTCATTTAGTCTTAATTTGTTTCTCGGTTCCCTATCTGTAAAATAAGCAAAATAGGACTGTCCTACCTCACTGGGGTGTTGTGCGGGTAAATACGTTAAAGATTGTGCAGTGCTCAGATACAGTGGTGATGGGGGCCATACAGTGATGAGCTGCCAAAATCTTAAAAACCGGTTCCGTCCTCACCCCACAGGGGGGTCGTGGCCCACCCCCCGGGACTCCTGCCCCATCCACCCCCCCGCGTTCCTTGACGCCCCCCACAGGACTCCTACCTCATCCACCCCCCTTCCCTGTCCCCTGACTGCCCCCTGCTGCCCCATCCAACCCCTCCTCTCATTCCTGATGGCCCCCCGGGAACCCTGCCCTATCCAAGCGCCCCTTCTCTTTGTCCCCTGACTGCCCCTGGAACCCCTGCCCCTGACTGCCTCCCACCGCCCCATCCAACCCCCCCTCCTTCCTGACTGCTCCCCCAGGACCCCTGCCCCCATTCAACCCCCCTGTTCCCCGCCCTCTGATCACCCCGACCCCTAGTCAACCCCCCACCCCCGACCACCCCCCCCAAACTCCCCTGTCCTCTATCCAACCTCCCCCCCCCCCCCCCCGCCGCCCCCTTACCGCGCTGCCTGGAGGTGGCTGGTGGCTCTACAGCTGCGCCGCTCGGCTGGAGCCGGGCCACGCTGCCGCCATGCAGCGCCTGGATCACCGGGTCAGGCCGAGCTCGCAGCCCCCCAGCTTCCCATGAATCAGCTGTTCACGCGGGAAGCCTCGGAGGGCTGAGAAGCAGTGCGGCGGCTTTGCGCTCAGGCCCAGGGAGGCGGAGCGGAGATGAGCCGGGGCGGGGAGCGGTTCCCCTGCGCCCCCTACCCCCAGGTTACCTGCTGCGGCGCGGGCGGCCCCCCCACCCCAGCTCACCTCCGCTCTGTCTCCACCTCCCTGGGCCTGAGCGCGAAGCCACAGCACCGCTTCTCCGCCCTCCCAGGCTTCCCGCGCGAACAGCTGATTCGTGGGAAGCGGGGGCGAGGGGGAGAAACGGGGCGGAGCATTCAGGGGAGGAGGCAGAGCGGAGGTGAGCTGGGGGCGGGGAGCTGGAGCACCCACGGGGTTGGTGCCTAAGGCACCACTTTTGATTAATGGGCTAAGGGGGAGCGGCCGCTCCCCTGCTCTCCCCCTAGCTATGCTCCTGGGTTACTTCAACTTACCGGTTGTTAAATTTAGAAGCCCTTTTAGAACCGGTTGACCCGCGCAGGACAACCGGTTCTAAAAGGGCTTCTAAATTTAACAACTGGTTCCTGCGAACTGGTGCGAACCGGCTCCAGCTCACCACTGGGGCCATATAATGAACAAAGACTGAGGGTTAAATGTAACTCAGTGTAACAGCTGCATTTCCATTGGCTTCAATGAAGCTGTGTCCACTTACACCACGTCTGATTTCCTTATTCATCTGATGGGAGGAAGTGGTCTCTGTAGGGTAAGGTTCAAGTCTATTGCTGCGGTAGTGAGGAGCTGCCCAGGTGAACACAGAGAAAGTGATTCCCCTCTCACAATTCTGACTCTGTGGAATGGGATGGGGGCCCCATGAAGGGAACATTACCAATATTAAATACGCTTAGATACAACCAAATTGGGGTGAGGCGATTGATGTTGCTTGAGGACCAAAGCTCTGTTCAACTTGGGTGGGAAATTATTCCCCATTGTTGCCTGCACATAGCAGGTTTAGATTTACAGTAGAAAGACCATGCCATGCTTAGAAGAACTGTCTCTCTGAGGGGACATTTTACAACCAGAAGATTTGTGCAGGAATGAGTCATTGTGTCAACACATTGCTTCAGCCATGATCTCACCATCTGTAGAACAGTATGTGTAGCTAAGGAATTGTGGGTAATAAATCTATGCAGCTGATAGCGCCATGCAACTCAAATGGCAGAATAGTCAGTGAGAGAGGCTACCGATGTGGGTTCTTATCTCACTTCAGAGACTTCTCCCTGGAAATAGAGTGGTTAATGGTTGTATCTCACCCTCTCCCTTCTTTAAGTGGGTCATGTTACAGCATATCTGTGCTGTGCTGGCTCTACTGAAATAGAAACTCTGACTTGCTTCTTTATAATGTCTCCCTTCGGAGTCTTCTCCCTTAGAAAGAAATCTCCTTCCTCACGTCAGCAGTAACACATTGAAAATGAGGTCTGGATACTATACAATACAGCCACAATAGTTAATCTTGGACCTTCCTTCCCCCCCCTCCATATCCAGATTAAGCCCCAGTTCATAAGACCCTCCCTGTAACACTGTGGCTTGCTCATCTCCCTGTGCGTTGCTGCTTTTATTGTAGCTGGAGCTCCCACAGAGCCACAGCATGTGGGTCTCGCTGTTCTGATGCTGTTACTTTAGTAACGCCATAATCTTTATTATCCCAAGCCACTCAGAATCAAATCCAGCCAATTAGTAGGACCCTACCAAATTCACGGCCATGAAAGACGCCTCACGAACTGTGAAATCTGGTCTCCTCACCTGAAATCTGGTCTTTGTGTGCTTTTACCCTATACTATACAGATTTCACGGGGGAGACCAGTATTTCTCAAATTAGGAGTCCTGATTGGAAAGGGAGTTGCAAGGGGGTTGGAAGTTTATTTAGGGAGTCACAGTCTTGCCACCCTTACTTCTGCGCTGCCTTCAATTGGATACAGAGCCATTTATCTCTAGGGAACAGGCTCAGATACATCACAGATTAGGTGTGAGTGGAAGTCTTTCCCCTCTGATGGCTGCTGGGTGTGCCGTGGGCATTGAATGGGTGGTCTCACCCCACGCCTGGTGAACTAATGTCAGCATTTCACAGAGCATGTGATTAGCAGTTTCACTGTAGAGGCCAAGCACTGAATCTATCTGGAGATTGACCCCTTAGGGCTAGAAGTGCTCTGTCCAGCTCAGGGATGAAGAACATTGATTACCTAGTATGGCATGCTCACTTCTCAAAAGATGATACATTAGCAGTGGTTGTGGGTGCTGCTATTATTAAAAGAGGGTTTGCACAAATGCGCCTCAAAACTGTGGCTCTTCAGCGCCACCCCCTGAGCAATATAGCTGCTGTCTGGGAAGGAGTGGTTGCTCAAGTAGCAGTGGGTGGTGGTCTCACATGCTAATTCCAGGATGTGGTCACCATGAATTTGCTCGCCAGTGACACGGTTTTTTAGCTGTTTGGCAAACCACGGAAGGGGGAAAGATGGTCCAGCAATTAGGGCATTAGCGTAAGACTTGAGAGATGTGGGGTCAATTCCCTGTATTGCCACAAACTTTCTGCATGACCTTGGGCAAGTCACTTAACTTTTCTGTGCCCCAGTTCCCCATCCATGAAATGGCATAATAGTACTTCCCTACCTCACAGGGGGTAGTTGTGAGTACAAATGTGCTGAAGGTTGGGAGGCGCTGTGAGACCTGCTGATGAAAAGCACTGTATGAGTCAGGTATTATTATTTCTGTTCCATTCAGCTGTGGGTGGGTACATTCAGGATGCCAAGGAGGAAGTTATTATTTAGCCTCCACTGCTGACCGCCAATGATATGAAAATAAGTGGCAACTCCATGAGCACATAGAAGACAGTGATCATGGAGCCCTTTGATGACAGGCATGTCATGCAGCCTTGGGTCTTCAGGCAGGTGTTCCCAGCTGGCACTGATACCCTTTTTCATAATGGCATTCAATGCCCGCTCTGAAATAAAAAGTTGAGCATACCTACTGCTTCCAGGAGCAAGAGAATCCAGTGACATTAGTTTGGGTTCTGCTGCTGATGCTTATCTTCAACAGGCTGGCAGAATGTGTACCCATGTCTGCCCTGCGCACGCCCTGCTTGTGCTCCAGGGCTCTTCTGCTTTGATAGTATCCCACTCCTGCTGCCGGAGCTCTGGGATTGGGCTCCTTGAGTGCACTGCTCTTCTGTGTCTGCCACTGCACATTGCAGCTGGTGGTTCAAAGTGCAGTGACACGATGGGGAGAGGGAAAAACCATTGGCATGGAGATTGACCATATATCTGGTCAATTGAGTTTTCAGAGTTTGCCAAAGGCTTGTCTTTATGGGGTAAGATTTCATGTGAACCATTAGGCCGGCCCCCTTATCAAGTATCCTGTATATCAAGGCTTCTCAAAGGATTTTACATGTGAACTGCTGCTGCTTTTCATTATTAGTTGAATACTGACTGTGAAGGACTGTACAACTCATGGAGGGGACCTGGCCTCTGCTCATTCTAGGAAGTCAGCAATTAGAGATGAAGACATGAAATAATACACATGTGTTTCTGTGTTGGGGGGTTTGTGTTAAAGGCCAGGTGTGCAACTCACGAGATCTTAGCTGCATCTTGAACTTTGCCACAGACTCACTGTGTGACATCGGGGTAATCCTGTTCACCTCTTTGTCCCTCAGTTTTCCCTTTTGTAAGAATCCGGGTGCGGACCGGGAGACTTATTTCACCGTAGGAACATAGATAATTGCCAATCCAGTAGTCCCTCTAGGTCTAGTTTAGTGATTCTATCTCTGACTGCAACTAGGACCAGATGCTTCAGAGGAAGGTGAGCCACCAGAGATAGGGAGAGAAGTATATCATGCCACCTTGAGTTGTGATCTGATTGGATGGATTTATAAGATAAGCAGAGTCGGAACAGTTTGCTAAGTGGATGTGACACTTCTGGGAGATACTGTGCATAAACAAATGGTGTTGGGGATTCACTAGATGATATCTTCATAAGAACGTTATAGCTTGCCATCTTGCCTACTATCCTGTCTCCAGCAGTGGCCCATACCAGAGCTTCAGGTGGAGTGTGCAGAACAGGGCAATTATAGAGTGAGCCACTCCTATCTTCAACTCCCGGCTTCTGGCAGTCAGAGGTTTAGGGTCACCCTGAGCATGGGGTTGTGTCCCTTACCATGTCGGGTAATAGCCATTGATGAACTTATTCATTTTTTTTTTAACCCAGTTATACTTTTGACCAGCACAACATCCCATCATAGTGAGTTCCACAGGTTAGTTGTGCACTGTTTGAAAAAGTACTTCCTCGTTTTTGTATTAAACCTGTTGCCTGCTAATTTCATCAGGTGACCACTGGTTTTAATATTGTATGAAAGGGTAAATAACACTTCTATATTCACTTTTTCCGTGCCATTCATGGTTTTGTAGACCTCTATCATATCCCCACTTTGTTGTCTCTTTTCTAAGATGAACAGTCCTAATCTTTCTAGTCTCTCCTCGTATGGAAGCCATTCCATACCATTGATCATATTTGTTGCCCTTCTCTGAACCTTTTCCAATTCCACTTTATCTTTTTGATATGGGGCGACCAGAACTGGACACAGTATTCAAGATGTGGATACACCATGGATTTATATAGAAGCATTGTGAAATTTTCTGGTTTATTTTCTGTTCCCTTCCTAATAGTTCCTAACACTCTGTTAGCCTGTTGGACCCCTGCTGCACACTGAGCAGAAGTTTTCAGAGAAATATCCATAGTGACTCCAAGATCTCCTTCTTGGGGGATAACCTCTTAACTTAGAGCCCATCATTGTATATGTCTAGTTGGGATTATTTTTCCAGTGTGCATTACTTTGCAGTTACCAACATTGAATGTCATTGGCCATTTTGTTGCCCTTTCACGCAATTTAGTGAGATCCCTTTGTAACTCTTTTCAGTCAGCTTTGGACTTTATCATCGCGAGTAATTTTGTATCACATCACTGTTCATCCCCTTTTCCATATCATGTATGAATCTGTTGAACAGTACTCCCAGTGCAGATCCTCGAGGGACCCTGCCATTTACCTCTCTCTATTATGAGAACTGACCATTTATTCCTACCTTTCGTTTCCTATCTTTCAACCCGGTACTGATCCATGACAGGACCTTCGCTCTCATCACTTGGCTATTTAGTTTCCTTAAGAGGCTTTGGTAAGGGAACTTCTCAAAGGATTTTCAAAAAAACCGTTGACTACTGACTCCAGTATCACATCCCTAATCTTGGAGTGGATGCAGCAGTTATTTAAATGGGTTTGTGCTCACTTGCATTCTTTTTGTGTATAAAGGAGGCTGGTGTGCTTGTTAGTTTTTGTTTATGATGGCTTTTCTCATGTTTATTTTTTAGCTTAGCCATACCAGAAATATTAAGCCTGGTGTTCCCTAGTTTTACTGGGAATTTCTAAGGCTTTGTCTACACCACACAGCTTTCAGTGACACGGCTGTGCCGCTACAGCCGTGCCACTAACAGCCACGCAGGGTAGCTGCTGTTTGTCAGCAGGAGAAAGCTCTCCTGACCACAAAAAACGTCTTCCACGTGTTTCTCACATATTTGGGTTAAATAAAGGTTAAAAAACCCAAACAAAATAACTGCTTGCAAATCCCTTCCCCTCTCAATTGATCTGTGTTTAGGGGCAGATCCTAAATTGTCACGGCACTCTGACTGTTTATACCAGCAGAAGATGTGCCCCTCAGTCTCTTGAGATGCTGTAGTTTCACTAATTCTCCACTCATCCCAGGATAAACAAAACCTGAGTTTCAAATGTAAAAAAAACAAGCAGGAAATTGACTGGCAGAATTACAGCAGTATAATTATAGCTGTCAATCTATGCTGGTATATGAAGTGGAGTGTTTGTACCAGAATAAAGTTACTTCTATTCCTAAATAGAGTGTTCACATGGGGAATTATCCCTGAATAGCTGTAGCAGTATAATTATACTGCTTAAGTCCTGCAAGTCAATTTCCCTGTGTGGACAAGCCTTTTGACAGTCATCAGGTCTTCTTTCCTCATAAAAAGTCAAAAAAGAGCACAAACCCAATTACTTTTCCTTTGCAGGTCACCTTTAAAACACATGACTTAGGGTTAAGGTTGCCAGTTTTGGCTGGATGTATTCCTGGAGGTTTCATCATATGACATAAACTTTAATTAAAGATTAATCTTTAAATCCTGGAGACTCCAGGACAATCCTAGAGGGTTGGCAACACTACTTAGGATATGCCTACACAGAAATGTAAGTCTAAGATTAATGGGACTTGAGTCAGCTGACCCATGCCAGGGAACCCTGGGCTTGACCATCTACACTGCATTTTAACCCTAAATTAAGGATTTTCTGACCCATGCTCAATCCTAGAGCTCTGGCTCCACACTGAAGTCAAAATAACCCTATCCCTGAGTGTCTAGTGCCGCCCCACCCAGTGTTGACACACTAGCCCTACAAATGTGTTGCACTGTGGGAAAACTCTACTGCCCACCCTGTTTCCTAACTGTGGTCAGCAGCTCTTCAGCGGCGCCGCCCATCAGCTGTTCAGCGGGACTGCCCCATCCTTGATCTGTTGAGGTGGGAGCGGGGGGGGGGGCAGTAGGTGCTCAGAGGAGGGGGTTTTGGGACAGGGAGAGAAGCGGGGGTGGAAAGGAGTGGAGTGGGGGGGTGGGGCCTCAGGTGAGGGGCAGAGCCAGTGTGGGGAACCCACTGGCAAAACGAAAAGTCAGCGCCTATGCTGAGCATGCTCAGTAACATCTACTGAAGTCGCTGCCCTCACTCTGCCCCCCCCCACCATTACTGGCAAGTATGGGCCCTCTCTGACTGTGGCAGTGCTATTGATGGGACTTAGGTGCCCATAAGGAGCACACGAGTACATAACCTGCGTATTCAGCTCCCTTGGTGGCTGTCTCAGTAGAACGACAGCAGTTTGAGAGGGCCTTATACTGAACTACCATCTAATCTGAAAATTGGGCTCCCCACCTCTAGGCTGAGTCCCATGGCAGGACAATGCCCATGGGCACCTGCTCTGCGGATAATTAGCACATCAGTCTCCAGGGCTGTCAAAAAATTAGAAGGAAACTTTGCAATTCTTAATTTTTTTAACTGGACTGATGCAGGTGTTTTTGTTTGGTTGTTTTTTTATTTATCTTTGTCTGTTGAAGTTTGACATAAAATGTAAGTTGGCAGAGGGTTAGACTAGATGACCCTTGTAGTCCCTTCTAACCCTATGATTCTATGAAAACAAACACACACATGAAGGCTGGCTGGTGCCGGCTGCAGAGTGCTGAAATGCATCACCCAGGGCTTGGGGTGCAGTGTGTTTCAGCACTCCCAGAGATCCCTTATTCCTGCCCCTGCTGCACCTCGGGAGGCAGGGACAAGAGATCCCTGGGAAGTTGTGGGGAAGTTTTGGGGTTGGCTCACACTCACCACGCTGCAGTACACACTGCCTGAGTGCCCCTGCAAACACAGCCCCAGGGAGTCCGGGGGCAAGGAACCCTGAGTGGAGTGGGACCAAGTGGCTGCCATATAGGGAGGGGGAGCGGCTGGGCTGTCGGGGGGTCAACCTCCCTGGCTGCGCTGAGCTGGGAGCTCTGCTGCTCCCCCTTCCTGCAGGGTATCTGCATAGTTCCTGCTCTGCTATCTGGCCCTTGCTCCAGGACTCCCCAGCCCACCCTGGGGCGGTGTGTGCACGGGCACCCATGCAGCATGCACCAAAATCTGGCTGTGCTTTTGTGACCAGGAAGCAACTCTCTTTGCAAAAGCTTCTTCCAATCAGTCTCCACTGAAAACCCTGCAGGGCTCTCTGATAGTGTGCTCACAGACCAGTGTTCAGCAGACAATGGGTTAATGCGGAGCCCAGCGGCCGCTCTTTGCAAAGTGGTGTGGCTTCCGGTTGCAATAGAGTGCAATAGACTGCACCACAGATTGTCAGCATACAGAGGACTAAGGAAGTTGTCCCAAGGAACTCTGGGATACATCTGGAAGACTTCCAGGACCTAAGTCAAGCTGGGGCCATGTGCACAGAAGAAAGCAATAAGGCTTGGATCCTCCAGCCCTGCATGGTCCTGGGACCCTAGGTTCAAAACCTGGGTTAACACAATTGGTGTGTGGATGCAAGGGGGTTAGGCTTGAGCCCATGCTCAATCCTGGATTTACATTGCTGCGTAGGCATACCCTAAGAATCTAGAGCAGTGGTTTTCTACCTTCTTTTATTTGTGGACCCCTAAAAAATTTCAGATGGATGTGCAGACTCCTTTGGAAATCTTAGACGTAGTCTGCAGACCCCGAGGGTTGAAAACCACTGGTTTAGAGAGATGGGTTCTATTGTCATACTATTCCCATTCCCCTAAGTTCATACTTACTGTGTGACCTTAGGCAAGTCACTTCGTCTCTCTGTGCAAAAATAATATCACTAACCATGCAGGGGTATCAGGAGGCTTGACTGTTTCTAAAAGCTTGTAAAGCACTTTGAGATATTAAAGTGGAAGGAAACAGGGAAGTATAAAGTACAACTATTATATTATTAAACATATTTATCATATGGGTTGGATACAAACACTCCAGTGATCTGATATCAGTCTTGTCCATTTTTAAACTTGAAAGCTGAACTGGGATGTAAATTCTGTAGGCTTTATTGATTGCTTTGAGACTACAGATGATATTGTACATTTCCCCATCCTCCCTTTAAAAGAAATGTATGGCCCATTTCTATTCTACTTCCCTAGTGGCTAGTCACCAGTAGAGGAAACGAGAGGAAGGCTGATATGACAGAAACCAAGAAGATCAAGCATTGTTAGGTCACTGATGCCTGCACTGAGGGTTTTAATTAGTATTATCTCCTTGATCCCTCTGTGGCCCAATTGTGGCTGTGGCTCATGGATGTTCTTGAAACGTTTGGTTGTGATCTTTGCAGGGTAACACTTATGATGTCTTATCTTAGCCACCAAAGAGAACTGATCCTTTGGTACAGTTTCTGGGAACCATGGAGTGACTCTGTACTGGGAATCTTTCTAGTATCTGTAACCTTTGTCTGGTTTCTATCTTTCATACCATTAATTGTTTGATGGGTTTTTTTTCCCCAAGCAAACACGATCAAGATATATTTCTCTACCAGCAGAGTTTGTGTCAGGTGACAGTCTCATCCTGCTAGCATGTCTGAAACAGGAAAATAAAGACTATAAAGCTGAGAAGGCACTAAAGAAATCCCTGCAGTGCTTTCACCCCAGGCTGTGATTTTGTCAGGTCTTGGAAGCCAAGCATTGCCAACCCTGGACAATACTTGAATGGGAGACACCAAAAAAATCCCAGGGTCTGGCAAGAAGTAGGGCTGGTGATTCAGTAAATCAGCTGTGCTGCAGTGAGGTGTAAAAGGGAGCTGTCTTCTGAATGAGGTGTAAAACCAAATAGTTGAGACCACTTGTAATGTGCTCATTAAAGATCCCATGGCAGGATTCACAAGGGACAGGGTAACTGCTGTATCCTGGTCAAATTTCAGGTTAGGTAATTGCAGTCTGCCTCCCTAAACTCCCCCTGCAGTTTTAATTAGATATGGATCACCCAGATAGTTATGTTACACGGCGGAGCCCTGTTTCTATCCCTGTGCAGCAAATACATCAGATGGCATCTCCTAGGCAGTGAAGGTCACTTCAGGGCATGAAGCTCAAACTCTGTTCTGTCGTTACCATCCAAACTGCACAGGGGATGCAGACATCTCCTCTCCCCTGCCCCAGGCCAAGAGGTGTTTGGGTCCCCTTGCCTGCCTGTGCCTTACTTTATTCTGGTCTATATTCCTGCCTAAGTACACTACTTCTTGCATTGTGATCAATGGAAGGGTGGCTGTTCAATGTTGGGGGATGTCGTCTGTGTTGTTTGGCTCTCCCACGTTGAAGATGACAGTAACTTTATTATAAAGAGAAGGAAAAGGGAGGAGTTGAATGGTTGTGTTATGATATTGAGTAAGGTTTATAACAGCAATAATCCCCCATGAAAACAGTTGTTATCATAGTTAATGTTCGCTTTGTCAGTACGTTAACCTTCCTTGGCTTCGCCTCGGGCCATTAAATGGCCAACCATTCGTTAAACACCTGGGAGCAACCAATTTCAGGGGGAATATTACTGATCTCATTTGCTAAGGGAAGCGCTTGGAATAACTGGAGCCAGCTACACCCGCATGCCCAAGCCCACAAATATGCATGCACACATATGGACACTGTTGCTCATGTGTTCTCAGGTGCATGTGCACACCTGTGCTCCGACTGAAACTCTCACATTCACATTGATTCATGCACTCTCACGTATGGGGCCAAACTTCTGATCACAGGAATGGGGTTGTAAGTTTAGGTAATGCACGGGAGTGTAAATTGATGTAACTCACACACCTTAGGGCTATCTGGCAGGAATAGCAACTAGCAGGCGAGTAATGTAAAATATCCCCCCACACCCTGCTTTCTTTTACCTTCACATAGGCCTTAGCTACACTGGCAATTCACAGCGCTGCACTTGCTGCGCTCAGGGGTGTGAAAAAACACCCCCCCTGAGCGCAGCGAGTGCAGCGCTGTAAAGCGCCAGTGTAATCAGCGCCTGCAGCACTGCACGCTCGCTCGCAGCACTGCAAGCTATTCCCCTCGGAGAGGTGGAGTACATACATTGCTGCGAGCGAGCTCTCACAGCACTGGCGGCGCGACTACACTCGCCGCGGCAGCGCTGTGAATCCGCAAGTGTAGCCAAGGCCATAGCCTCTTGTTAGTAGCTTTTTAGTAAGCAGTGGACATTGCCACCCTGCTCTTAACTCAGCACAATCTGCATAATCCCCATTGAAATTAATGGGTGTCGTTTGGCTAAATCCCCTAGGTCATCTTTGAAAATCTCACCCATAGGCTGGTTCAGGTCTAAACTTACTACCTTTGCTGGGGTTTGTCTTCACTGGAAACTTAAACAACAGTCAAACTAAACCTATAAGAGCTTGGCCGTTGCTAGGGTTTGCACCTACAGGGCGCCTCTGACTCTGTCCATCATTCCCTCTACCTTGGAGGGAGACTCATACTCTTTTATGTGCTTGTGCTAGGGTCAATGGGAGCCACCTAGTCTGGCTGCCAGGGTGAGGAACAGAAAGAACTAGAGCTGGTTGAAAAAACTTTTCCCACTGACCTATTCAAATTTTTGCCAGAACTTGAAAACGGGAGTTGTAGTGCTGCTTGGGAGTGGTGGGTGACTTCTCATGTCCTCATTCTCCTCTCTGGTTGAGGATCTCCACCTGGACTGCATTACAGACCAGTCAGCTTAGCATCAGTACCCCGAAAGAAAGATAATGGAACAAATAATTAAGCAATCAGTTTGCAAACACCTAAAATAATATGATGATAAGTAACAGCATGGATCTGTCAGGAACAAATCGTGTCAAACCAACCTGATAGCTTTCTTTGACAGGGTAACAAGCCTTGTGGATGGGGAAAAGTGGTAGATGTGGAATATCTTGACTTTAGTAAGGCTTTTGATACTGTCTAGCATGGCCTTCTCATAAATAAATGAGGGAAATACAGCTTGGATGGAGCAACAATAAGGTGGGTGTAAAACTGGTTGGAAAATCATTCCCAGAGAATAGTTATCAGCAGTTCACAGTCAAGCTGGAAGGGTATATTGAGTGGGGTCCCACAGGGATCAGTCCTCGGTCCAGTTCTGTTCAAAATCTTCATTAATGATTTAGATAATGGCATAGAGAGTACACTTATCAAGTTTGCGGATGATACCAAGCTGGAGGAGGCGGGGTTGCAAGTGCTTTGGAGGATAGGATTAAAATTCAAAATGATCTGGACAAACTGGAGAAATAGTTTGAAGTAAATAGAATGAAATTCAATAAGGATAAATGCAAAGTACTCCACTTAGGAAGGAACAATCAGTTGCACACATACAAAATGGAAAATGACTGCCTAGGAAGGAGTACTGTGGAAAGGGATCACGGGGGCCCCGTGGGCCTGCACGATTGACCGGCGCAGTTGGTCCTGGAAGTGATGGATTTGTCACTTCCGCCCCGGGCCCTGCATCTCCCTAGGGACAGCCCTGGCCCTGGGGCCCAGAATTGCTGTTGGCGTGCCTGCCTATGATGCATCACAGCCAGGGACTCCATGTTGCACAGCTTCCCCTCCCAAGGAGGGGAAGGCTGATGCATTGTGGGAGATTTCGTTCAACTGGGGAGCCCAGCCCATAGAGGAGACTAAATAAATAATTAGACTGTCTTTTTTCATTTTTGCCTGTCAAATACCATGCACAGATAGGGTAACCAGGTGTCCGTATTTTGACTGGAACTGCACTTAATGGGAGCTGGGTGGGGCGGTGCCTGAGCCCCTGCCCTTCCCGAGCCTAGGAGCTGGACCTGCTGACCGCTTGCAGGGCGGTGTTAACCCCGTTCCCCAAGGCCCAGCCCTCAGTCCCCCCCAAATCTGGAGCCCCCTCCTGCACCCCAAAGCCCTCATCCCCCGTCTCAGACCAGAGCCCTCATCCCCCCTGCACCCCAACCCCCTGCTTCAACCTGCAGCCCCCTCCCGCACTCCAAATCTCTTGGCCCCTGCCTGGAACCCCCTCCTGCACCTGAAACCCCTCATTCTCAGCCCCATCCCAGAGCCTTCACCCCCTCCTGCACCCCGACTCCCTGCCTGAGTCCGGAGCCCTCTCCTGCACCCCGAACCCCTCATTTCTGGCCCCAGCCCAGAGGCCACACCTCTAGTTAGAGTCCACACCCCAACCCCCTGCCCCAGCCCAGTGAAAGTGAATGAGGGTGGGGGAGAGCAAGCCACGGAGGAAGGGGAAATGTAGTGAGCGGGGGCGGGGCCTCAGGGAAGGGGCGCGGCTAGGGTGTTCTGTTTTGTTTGATTAGAAAGTTGGCAACCCTATGCACAGATATGGCACTATATAAATAATACCATGGGTGCTCTGTGGATGTGGATCCACTTCTGCTGTGCTGTTTACAGTGAATCAAGCTGATTTGTATATAAATTGCCTGGGTGTTTTCCCCTACTGCTAACTGTTGTCTACTTGTTCCTCCTTAGAATATAAATCTTCTTGGATCAGGGACTCTCCCTTCTTGAATATTTGGAAAGCCATAGGCCCACATCCTCAAGATATTTATGTGCCTAACTCCCATTGATTCCATCCATATTGGTTGGGTGCTATCATAAATAAATAAGAATTATGTCAAATACGTAACATTGCAACGTTTTTGAAAAAGCTAGTATTGAAATCTATTTGAAAATATAGTATTTAAAACCCATTTATATTATACAGCACACCACACTGGTCGCAGCAAGAGAACATGCCAGCATCTTCGGCATTCTTTTGTTCCAAAAGAGATTGTACTATGTGCTGCAGAAATGCAAATGAAGGGTGCTCTTTGTATCACTTCTGCATTTCAAAAATTAAAATAGGAAACATTCTCCTTCAGTGCCAAGCCAGACACTCTTAATTGCAACTCTCTGTCTGTGTGTGTCTCACTACTTTATAAGGGCTCCCCTGCCTTTCTCAATCTCTGTCTTAAATTATAAAGTGCTCTCGCTTGCTGCTTGGACACTACCAAGTACCGCTCACTGCTGCAGGTATCACTCCAACAGCTCAGGAGAGCACTTTGTAATTCCACAGAGAGAGAGGCAAGGGAGCACTTCTCACTATGTAGAAAAAAGACTTTACCTGGTGCTGTATGCTCTTCACATGCAAATTAGGGAGGCTGCTTGTGCTGTGTTGGCACTTCAAGGCATAAAGAAGTGCAAACATTTTCAGACAGAGCCTGTAGCTGGTAAGCAAACATCTTTAACTTTCCACAAGTGTGTCTTCCGCCTCCTCCTGTAAGAGGCTGGAAAGTTTGTTAAATAACTAGAGCAGTAAAATCTCCTTCTGTGAGAGTGCAAAAACAGCAGAAAAGGCACTGAGAAGAGCCGCAGCGGTCAAATCAGTGTGTGTACAGTATTGAGAACCCCAAGTATTCAAAAATCGTGTCAGACCCCCCAAAATCATGAGTGGCTTAAAAATCATGAGATTTAAAAATCTAACAAATATCGAGGTTTTTAAAAAAAAAAATATTTTGTAAAGGTATATGTACACTGCAATTGGAGGTGTGATTACAGCTAGCTTTGATCTAGCTAGCTCAGATACCATGAAACCATGGCAGCACACACATCAGCATGGGCTAGTCACTTGAATAAGTGCCCCGGGTTCCTGGTGGGCTTCTACAGCCTGCACTGAAGCCCATGCTGCTGTGGCTTTGCTGTTATTGGTCCGTGTGCTAGCTAGCTCGGGTAGGTCCACTCATGATGCAGTCACATTTCTGATTGCAGTGTAGACGTACCCTTAATTTCTTTAGAATGCGCTTGGTTCACATTTTCAGGCTTTTCTTGGGTCCTATGAGGAATAAAAATGAATTTGTTTGAAAAGGAAGCTGAGATTCTCAGCTCTAGGAGCTGGGGCCTTAAGAAAAAAACATTGTATATCGTGAGACTTGTGATGAAAATCATGATAGCTGGCAACACTCCACTCAGGACATTTCCTTACATCACACACTGCTGGAAGAACACATTTAATTAGCTCTTCCTTCTTGCCTGTTCAACAGAACTAAATTTACATTTAAAGTAATAATTCAGTACTTAATACAGGCAAACATCTGTGGCATAAAATACTTGTTTATCTGAAGTGAGGTCATGCCCCCCAGTGTGTATAAAATACCTTGAAAAGTTTCCTACTTCATCATAACCTTTTTACTCCATATTACTTTTGTGACTTCCTGACCCACTCAGATAAATAACGAAAAATAAATTCATATTGGTCAGGGCTTCCCTGCATTTTGTTGGAGTTATAAAGTGCTGTTGCTGGCTTTGGGGGCAATATAGAGGGCCTCTCACCAGCCATTCACAGAACATTGTATTGTCCAAACATGGAGCAAGAGTACTTTATACAAGCAGAAGGAGACAGTAGGGGAGTTCTTAAAAATACATAGAGCCTGATTTCTCCTCTCCCTGATATTGGTGTAGAAAAGAGTAGATCCATTTAGAGCCAATGAAGTTAAACTGGTGTAAAAGCAGTGTGAGAGGAGAATCAGGCCATTGGTGAGCATGTGTTTTATAATGCAGGCTTGGGTTGAATTCACAGATCAGGTATGAACTGGGCTTCTGTGCATAATATGTTTCCACAGTTCTTGCCTCTAGCTAGCATCACTTTTAATGAGGCTGTTACTGTTCATGCTTATAGGCATATAACAGGCAAATTACCAACATATACTGCAGAAAGACACCAGGCAGCATACCCACAACAAGCACTGGGCAGGGCTTTGGAGAGACATGTTTAAAACAAAAGTTTAGAGACTGGCTGGGTTAGAGGTTGGGAAGATGGGATTCAGAGCCTTTCGCTGCTGTCTCACATGTTTCAGTGCAGACCAGCACGGCAGTGAATTAACATCATTGTCAACTGTCAGGTGGTGTATCAGGATATTTGATAGGTCCCCTACAAGTTTCTTGGGTCTGATCCAAAGCCCACTGAAGTAAATGGAAATCTTTGGGTCAGGCCTAAGAACCTGGTGGCCACTGCACAAAAGCTACTATTTTATTTGCCCTGGTTGGCCCTCTTGTTGGCAGTCTCATCATGGAGTCCAACACTGAACGCTGATCTCTGCCATGGAGATGGTCCAACTGTGTCAGGGATGAGATGTGTTGGGGAGATGGGGTGTGGAAGCATGTGCTGTCCCTGTCCTGTGGATTGACAGAGGACTCCATTTTCTGGGGTTGTCAATCCAGCACTTTTAAATTATATATCTATAATATTATCTGGATGAGTTCTGCCTGTTCGGATAGTAGTTCAGGGAAAACTGTGAATTAAGAAAGGGACATTCACTTAATTCTAGTTTTTCTATTATGTGTGACTAGGTATATTTCCATGACTGTCCCCTACAACAGTTAGCATTGATATAACACCTTCCATCTGAGGATCTCAGTGTCATTCTGAATCAGTAACGAATTAAGCTGCCCAATACCCCTGTCATGCAGGTAAACATCATTCCTGTTTTTGTGGATATGGGAAATGAGGCACAGAGAGGTTAAATGACTCACCCAAGGTCATGCTGTAATGATTCTTTGTCCTTCTATTGCAAATGTTGCCCCACTGAGGGAGCACTTCAGGACTTTTGATTGTAAGTGTTCCAGATAAATCACATGGGCACATAGCGGGAGCTGGGAGTAGACTCTGGTTTTCGGCTCCAAAAAAGCAGACCTCGGCCACTCGAGCTAAAGGAGGCATCCCTTAGCTGTCAGTAGTACTAAGTCCCTCATCCCTCTCTGTGGGCCCATCCACTACAGGGCAACATGATCACACATATTACAACCAAGTGGCAGAGACCAGACTAGAATTGAGGTCTCATGATTCCTAGTCCTATGCTCCCAGCACAAGGCCCAGTACCGTCTTGAAGCCAACCTATTACTTTATATTTTAGGAGGATGGGGTTCCACGTAGATGATATTCTGTTTTCCTTTCTCCACTCACGAACCCCTGAACAATGTCATCTTCCCCCATTCCTAACACCCATACAGCTTTGGGAAGCCACTCTCATAGTCATCTCACGGATAGGAGTGCATCACTGAGGTTACAGCAGACGTAATTCTGTCTGCAAACAAGATTTAAAAAAAAAAAAAGAAAGAAAACAAACACGACCCAAAATATCAAATGGATCAATATCAAAACTGTCATCAGATCAAGACTTGGTGCTAAAAAGATTCCTCTTCTGATATTTTATTGTATTAAACGGGGGAGGGATAGCTCAGTAGTTTGAGCATTGGCCTGCTGAACCCAGGGTTGTGAGTTCAATCCTTGAGGGGGCCACTTCAGGAGCTGGTGCAAAATCAGTACTTGGTCCTGCTAGTGAAGGCAGGGGGCTGGACTCAATGACCTTTCAAGGTCCCTTCCAGTTCTAGGAGATAGGATAGGATATCTCCATTTATGTTCAGGCAGAGACAGGAAATAATGAGGACTAGAAATAGCACTGGTTTCAGGATCCTACATCCATGATTCCTAATGGCCAGGCAGTTTTTTTCCCCCCTCTCTTTTCCGCTAATGTACATGGGACACGTGCAAATGATCACACTCTCTTCTGCTCCCAAGTGGCTTTAACTCTGCTCTCCGGCTGCTGATCACAGACTCTGCATGAAATCACACAGTCCCTTAATGTGACAGCTCCAGGGGATATGCCTGAGCTTATGAGAGACGGTGAGAGTTTGTCAATCAGATGCCTCTTAAAGATTTTGTTTTTCTTGAAGGCTGTGGCTCCTTCTGAAGAAATGCTTGCTGAGAGCTTCCCCCCCCCCCTTTCATTCTTTTTTCTCTCTTCCTCCTGCTCTCCAGTGGTGAGTTATTGCTGAGCTGCATTTCCTACAACCTTTTCTACTGTAGCTCCTTCTTTCTGCTACCTCCACTTTGGAGTTACCGTGTGAGGCTATGATGGGACAAGGGGCACAAGTCCAGTCCCAAACTGATTAGCAACAGTTTCAATGACCCTGTGGAGTTGGGAGAGAATGAAATGCATGGAGACGGCTCTGAGGACATTCTTCATGTGGATAGAAAAGAAAAAGGCCAAATTAGGGAATGGATGAACCAATTTGGAGATCCTCTCCATGCACACACCACTCTGCATGTTCTCCCAAATCTCAGACGGAACCTGGAACTTGTTATGAGGTTTGATAACTTTGGGTTAACTTTTCTCCCCATTCTTTTTCATTCTGGATGAGCCTCTGCCCTTCCAGGTTCCTCTGTGAGAGCAGGAGTGCTGGAGTAGTGTGAGAGGCCTCTTCCCTGCCCACCCCAAGAGTGGAAAGGACTGGAGATCTTATGACCGAGCTTGTTCCAACAGCATTTATAGGCTGGTTTTGCAGAGCAATTCAGATAGTTCAGGAGAAACATCCTGACTTCTGAGTGCTGTTTATCCTAACCTTTTGAGGTTCATCTCCCTCTATTGTCCAGGACAATAAGATGAGGCAGAGTACACCAAATGCCCTTTCAGAATTTGGAGGTCATCAAAGATCACTTATTAGCCAACCTAAGCCAGGGCTCTGCAAAAGTTAATCTCTATAATTAAATGCCACCTCCAGGCAGACACATTAAATACCTCTGGGAAAAGTCCTACAGCTCCGTAGATCACAATCTTTTGCTTTCCTGGTCTTCTAGACAAGGAGTCTTGTGGTCCTCATGAAACAGGTTCTGTGATCTTTGAGGTCTCTGAAAAATTGGAGGTGCTGGACTGACAAAGGTGTGTACTCTGAATTGCTGATCCTCAAGGGCACTTGTTGTCTATATATACTCCATGGTATCTGATCCCAGTGCTCTCTGGCACTTTGAATGTAGGGTCCTGAATTTTAGCTAGTGAACCTGGAGTGGCCCTGAGTTCCCACACTAAGTCTATCCCACCACCATCATTTCTTTGCTGGTAGGAAGTATCAACATTTAAACAATAATTAGCCTGTTGATATACAGGTGTTATAATTAGAGGGTACATAAAGTGCGGGGCCGGCTCCAGCATTTCTGCCGCCCCAAGTAAAAAAAAACAAAAAAAAAGCCGTGATCGCAATCGCGACCGGCGGAAACAATTGGGCCGGGGAGGGGGGAAGCCGCGATCGGTGGCGGCAGTTCAGCGGCAGGTCCTTCACTTTCCTCCTAGAGGGAGTGAGGGACCTGCCGCCCCCGAATTGCTGCACATGCCGCCCCTCTCCCTTGGCCGCCCCAAGCACCTGCTTGTTAAGCTGGTGCCTGGAGCTGGGCCTGATAAAGTGGTGCATGGAAGGTTCCAAAAGTCTTGTAATTTTCTAGAAAGGAAGAGCAGTCTAATGTATAGGGCACCGGACTAGGAGTCAGGAGACTGGAGTTCTCTATTTCTAGCTTGGCCACTCACGCCCTGTGTGCCCTGTGTTTCCCTTCCTCTGTCTTGTCTGTTTAGATGTAAGCTTTGCAGGGCAGGGACTCTTAGTTTGTGTTTGTACAGGGCCTAGTACAATAGCGCCCTGATTTTTAATGGGTCCTCTAGGCACCACTGTGATACAAAAAGTAATAACCTTGAGGCTTAAACGGTGAACTACTCTGCAGGAAGGAACAGGAGTACTTGTGGCACCTTAGAGACTAACAAATTTATTAGAGCATAAGCTTTCGTGGACTACAGCCCACTTCTTCAGATGCATAAAGAAGAAGTGGGTTGTAGCCCACGAAAGCTTATGCTCTAATTAATTTGTTAGTCTCTAAGGTGCCACAAGTACTCCCGTTCTTTTTGAGGATACAGACTAACACAGCTGCTACCCTGAAATCTGCAGGAAGGAAGTCTCTTTTTCACAGGAACTCTATTATTCAGTTGCTTTTGCCCAACAGATTAGGGGTGAGTTAAAAGGATACAGCAGTAGAGCCACTTCCCCCTTAGGAGCAGCTTGTGAAGTCTTTTCCTTTCCTCTCCCCTCCCAGTTTATTAGAGAGAATTAGAGGCTAGGCTTAAATTCTCAAAGTATTTCCTGGAGCCCCCCGTGGGAGGCACAGGAGATTGGGGCTTCAGCCCCAGTGATTTAAAAATATTTACCAGAGCTCTGCTTGGGACAGCTGCAGCAGAATTTAAACCCTGATTGGAGGAATCAGTAACAATTATGCACATTATAAATAGTCACAGACTGGACTCTTCAAGGGTGGACCCAGTCCCCTGTGTGACTGATTAACTGTCTCCCAGCTGAGTGTGTAGCATCTGATGAAGAACACCTGACCCTTATGGAAGCCAGCCAAGAACACAGTCACAGGGAGAAGTGTGAGGAGATTCCTTCAGGAATATCTGAGTTGGGTGGGGGAGAGGGAGAGCAGCGGTGACTGTCTGCTCTACGAAAGAGTGGGAATGGCTGGACTGAGACTGGAAAGAAGGGTAGACTCTGAGGAAAGAAGGGCTGTGCCCAGTGTCAGACGGGTGGAAGACTTCCGATTTTCTGTTTGTTTAGACTCTGAGACCCAAGAAAGGGGGGCCTTTTCTGTTAAGACTTATCTGGAGGGCCAAGTTGTGGCCTCAGACAAACTGTTTCAGAAGGCCAAAAAAACCCAACCTGAATGAACAGAAAACGAAGCAGCAGCAGCAGCTTTCTTGGGTAGGTGCTGCTGCTACGTACATTCATGTGTTTATGAATCTCTGGCCTAACAGCAGTGAAAGGACTCTGCAGGTAACAGAGTTTGTGGTTGGGCCCTAGGCCTGAAAAGGTATTTGGGTACTGAACTCCAATTGAAACTGATGGGAATTAGGTACGTAAATACTTTTGAGGATCTTGGCCTTAGTGCCTTGAGTTGGAGTGTGGAGAGGGAGCTTATTGGAGAACTCACTGCTATTAACTAGAGTAATTTTCACAAGCCCATGTGAGGTCAGCACCTATTTTCCTGTTGTACAGAAGGGCAAACTGATGCACAGAGAGAGAACATAAACTCAAGGTAATGAAGTCAATCAGTGTCTGGAATAGAATCTATATTCCCTGTTCACGGTTTCCTTCACAATGAGTAGTGAGCCTCAGTGTTCAGAGGTTTTGTCCCTCTTGAATAGATAGGCAGCACCAGAAATTCACCTGCTTACTCAAGCCTCTTGAGTTTTCAAAATTGGGCTGGAAGTCTTTTAATTTAACAGCTCTATTTAGGCTATTAGTAGAGAGAGATAAACATTATTGATTAATCAAAAGGGTAAAAATGCTCATCACATGCTGTCTTGAAACTCACAAAAGATTCAGAGTTTAGTTGGTGCTTTGGGCCAGTGGCTCTCAACCTTTCCAGACTACTGTACCCCTTTCAGCAGGGGCGTAGCCATGGGTGGGCCATGGCCCACCCATTTAACATCCAGGCCCACCCAAATCGGGGCTGGAGCCCCCGAATCCACAGGCTGCGACTCCTGACCTTGGCTTGGTGTCCATCAGCCTGGCTGCATCGCCCTCCTACCGAGGCCTCATGCTCCTGCCCCGGTCTCTGGCCCCAGTGTTAGCCCCACAGGGAGTGTGCCTTGTGGGGGCGGGCCTGGGCGGGGCTAGCGCTGGGGCCGGAGATGGGAACAGCAGCGTGTGGCGCCGGTAGGTGGGGACATGGCTGGGCTGATGCACACCGAGCCGGGGTCAGAAGGGGTGGGCGAAGCTTGAACCGTGGCGGGGCCCCCCTTTCCCCACGGGCACTCCCTGCAGCCTCTGTACCTGGGTGCCTGCTGAGTGGTGAAGGGGGATGGGGCAAGCTGAGAAGTTCCGATTTTGAAGGGGTAGGTGGGAACCAGAATGAATTTTTCATGAAAATTGCATCCCGTTTTTCAACCCGCTCTCCTGGAAAAGTTACTTCACCTCTGTAAAATTTGCTTCCATAAAAAGCCAGAAACCTCAGCATCTCAGATGCACCCTGAACACTCACCCCTCTCCTAACCTCAAGTATTGCTGCCCGGTTTTGTGCAGCTTTCTGCCCTGCTCCCATGACTGCTTGGGGCTGAGTGGGTTCACCATAAGCTGAAATTCATGGAGATAGGCAAATCTGAAAATATTTCACATAACATTTCCATAAAAGGTCATTTATAGAGCGGCAATAAACTTGGCAGTTATAAGCATGTCCCTTACCCTGAAGAGTCACAATCCCTCTTCCCCCCCCCCATAACAGGGCAGAAGAAAGAGGTCCAACGTGTATATAGAGTTGCCATATTTTGATATTACATGTTTCTTATTAGATATAGGCTTGATTTAATGTATTTTCCAATAAACATTTGTGAAGCATTTTGAGATCCTTGAATGGGAAGCGCTAGACAGGCAAAGGGTTGTCAGAAACAGCAGAGTCAAAGGGTATGTCCAGACAACCCGCCACACGGGTAGCGATCGATTTATCGGGAATCGATATATCGCGTCTCATTAAGATGCGATATATCGATCCCCGAACGTGCTCCCCATCGACTCCAGAACTCCACCGGAGCGAGCAGCGGTAGCGGAGTCGACGGGGGAGCCGCGGCAGTTGATCCCGCGCTGTGAGGACAGGAGGTAAGTTGGTATAAGATAAGTTCCTAACTGTCAGGGTGGTTAAACACTGGAATAAATTGCCTAGGGAGGTTGTGGAATCTCCGTCTCTGGAGATATTTAAGAGTAGGTTAGATAAATGTCTATCAGGGATGGTTTAGACAGTATTTGGTCCTGCCATGCGGGCAGGGGACTGGACTCGATGACCTCTCGAGGTCACTTCCAGTCCTAGAATCTATGAATTTATGTCGACTTCAGCTACGGTATTCCCGTAGCTGAAATTGCATATCTTACATCGACACCCCTCCCAGTGTAGACCAGGCCTTAGTCCTGATTTTTCCATATTTCCTTTTTTGTGGAGGATGCTAGGCTCAGGGGTCTTGCAAGACTGTGCAGCCTTTTAGCCCCTGATGCCCCTCCCTAGATCCTTGCTCCTAGCAGCATGTAGTAGGGGAGAAGCAGTCGGTCTTAAACATTTGATGGGCATGCAGCCAAGTGGCACCACATTATAAGGGGAGGGGCCAGATGATACTGAACAGCTATTTATGTGTTAGCCAGTAGCCAAACAGTCAGGTCATGGGTATTCCTAATATCTTCTCTATCCTATGATGTTTAAACCCATGCTACACAAGGTTTGTATGCCTGTGACATACAAAGCAACACCCATATAAAACTCAACCATAGAAGTGACAGTATATGGCATTCTGGATGTGTATTCTGCATCTCGACTCTCCATTAAGTTAACATAGGAACTGGGCCATGAGTTAGCAGAGTGAGCCCAGTATCCCAACACGGATTGTTAGGGTCCAGATTGACAAAGGTATTTAGGCTCCTAACTTGCACTAATTTCAATAGAAGTTAGGAGCCTAAATTCCTTTGTGGATCTGCCCCCAGCTCCTTACCACTTTTGCCACCTGACTTCTGTATGAAGCTTGAATGGGCACCTGACTAAACATCATCAGTACAACAGCTTGCAGGTCTCCTCTAAAATGTGACTCTGGCAAAATGGGGTGTAGCACCCCATATTGCTGTCTTTCAATGACACCATGTCCAACTTACTCAGTTAGCAAGTAAAATGATGGGTCCCCCACCCAACTGTTGGCATCACAAACACCCCCTTGGGATCTGAGAATCAAGCTGGGCTTTTTCCTGGTTGTACAGTTCCAGCAACCATAAAGATTTCGCAAGCCAGATTCTGCCCTCGCTTAAACTGTAGCCTCACGGTTGTCAAATACAGCCTCCAGTGATAGCAGGACAACCTGTCACAGCCTTCAAACAAGCGACAGGAGTAATAGAGGCAAAAATTGGGCTCTGCAGTTGGAACTTAGGGGGAGATTTTTTTTAGGGCACAAATAAAAATCAGGAGCTGCAGTGGGGATTAGGTGCCAAGCTGTTGCTTGTGCCTTTGAAAGTCTTCTCCCCCTTAGATACACAACTCAGAATGGACTCCATCTCTACCCAACTGATACTGGCTTTGCAGGGCTGAAAGGAGAAAAGAGCAGTAGGAACTCTGGGGGGGGGTCAGTAAATTGAGCATATCTGACTGAATCCACATGGAGGGCAGGTCTATGAAATAAGAAGAGGTCACTTTTCAGATCTTTATCAGGCTTTAAAAAGTTTGGCTGATCTTCCTTTGCCCTCCCATATCAACAAGAATCGTCCCTGGATACTGATCATTTCTGGTTAGGGCAATAGCAGAAGGTCGGGGTGAAAGTAAAATTTATCTCTTACCGGTATGGGGGGGCAGCTTCCCCCCCCCAGAAGGGGAGGGGCCTTGGGTGGAAGGGGCAGGGCTAGGGATCAGCATCCCCCCGCCCCCACCTGCCTGCGCTGCCCAGGGCTCCAGCGGTGAGTTAAAGGTCCCGAGGATCAGTAGCTAGAGCCCGGGCCGTTTTAAATTGCCGGCACCGGGGTAGCTGCTCCTTTTGCCCCCCTCCCCACCCCACCCCACCCCGTCAGCAGCCCGGGGTGGGCAAAAGTGGCAAGGACGTTAAAGCGCTGCCGCGTAAGTGCTTTAACATTGCTGCCCCTTTTGCCCCCCCATTCCCCCCCCAGTCAGCGGTATGGGCCGGTACAGGCAGCCACTTTTTACCGGTATGCCGTACCGCCTTACTTTCACCCCTGCAGAAGGTGCAGAGCAAAGAACAGCTAAATTGTTATCTGCCTGTGTGGGGCCTTCTGAGAAAAACAATTAACTTTCCAGTAGTGATGCAAGCAAAAGTTTCAAAATGTCCTTAACACTGCACCAGCTCCTACACTCACTCATCTAGTTGCTCCTTATGCTGCTAACTCTTGCACGCTTTGTATAGCCTTTTTCTGTCCGCCTGTCTCTCTCTCTCTCTCTCGGTCTTTATCTCTCTTACACACATTCTTTATTTCTTTCATCCTTCTTGTGCTTCATCATCTTCTTAGCTCTGGCTCTATTCTGTTTCTCTCATTTTTTCCCTTTGTTGACTTGTTTTTCTTTACTCTCCCTTCCTCTTTGTGTCTCTCTCTCTCTCTCCTTCCTTCTCTACACATCCTTTATCTCTATCCCACTCTTTCTTTTTTCCAATTCCATTAGTGAAAGTAGATAATAACTTGTGAATTCAAGTGGAACTTCATTTCTGAAACAGCACACTCGTGCTGGAACCCATTAAGCTCGATAGCGAGAAATGAGAGAAATCATAATTATCAGGCCAGTAAAATACATGAAACATAAAATTTGTCAGGGAAAGTAATTGAAATTATTGGAGCAGTTGGGTCCTGGTGCTGTGCAGACCCTCAGTGATAATGGAAAGGTTACGGGCAATGTTTAGCAATGCTGATGAGGCCCAAGGTGACTCAACGCCACCACAGTCAGCAACTTTATGCTCTGCTTACATTAATTTGCTAATCCATCTTTGGAAATGGCCAGGCTGAGTAGAGCATCAGGTTCGTAGAACCCCGGCCAATGAGCTGGTGAAGCCAATGTTGCAAAACTTTTGCCTTCACTTTTGTAGTGCTTCCCCCTCCCTTTCTTCCATTCCTCTTCACATGTCTGTTCTTTTCCTTTCCTATTTTCCTGTCTTTCCTTTCTTTTCCTCTGGAACCATTTTAGGGTCTGCCTGTAAATTGACAATCTATTGATATCATAAATGTATTGGCCCTATCTTGCAAGGGGGAAGCGAAATTGCAGAAAGGTGGAATAAGTTTCCCAAAGTCAGTGTCAGAGCTGAACATAGAATACATAACTGCTTGGTGATTCTTTTCTTAACCACAAGCCCATCCTTCCTCCCCTTCTTGACCTAAGAGACTGTAACTGCTTTCTCAGAGCCAGTATAGCCTCAGTACAACTAGCAGGGATTTGTGCTGATGCTGATTCAGCACATGCGAAATATCCCTTTGGATTCGGTGGTGTTGTATAATAAACTATTGCATCTGCTCAGCAAGGCAGTCTTGAAAAATTGGATTGAACATTGACCAGTTAAAGGTACAACATCTATTTGCCCACTCTTATAAAAATGGTAAAGACAGAAACTAATGAATTTAAGAGACCCTTCAAAATGAATTATTCATTCTGGGTGGAGATGGTGATTTGGGGTTTTTTTTTGTAAGCCTCTTTTGGCAACAAAAAGCATGAGGAGGGGAGGGAGGATACCTTATCTGTTTTTCCTTTGCATCAGATTGTGAGTTATTAAATCACCAAAAAAAAACCCCCCCAAAACCCACTCTTCTCTCTCCAACCCTCTCCCCTTGTTTTCTGCAGGGTTACTGTGTCCTAGGGAGGATTTCTTAAATGTCTGAGCATCACGTTTGAAATCCTCAGCCTCCATGGGGTTGCTGACTGTGTATTAAGCTATGAGGACTGCCCACAGCAATTTGGCCTCTTCCTTGGGTCAGATACATCATCGTCACCTTCTACCAGCCCCTCTCCTGTACAGAGTCCCAGAAGCTTGTGCGTGGCTGGACACAAGATACTAATTGTTCTCTGCCAAACAAAAATGCAGGCTATTTAGCAGAGAGGCTGGGATGCTCTCAGCATGGCAAGCACTCCAGACTAGTCCACCCCTGGCCTTGTATTCAAATCTCAGCAGGGTCCATACAGCCCTTTGTCTCTCTGAGGCAGATGAACTTAATTCTGTGCAGTTCTGGGTGAGTCTTTCAGAGAACATCTGAAAACCTAAGGGCCTGTCTGTCCAGCATGAGTTATTAAATGACCCATATTGTGGCATTCCATGTGAGAATAGGGGTTTATCCTATAACACTGTCCAAATCTTCCCTCTCCACTTCTCTCTGCAGTTGTCCAGTGCTTCCTGTGACATTTGGTTGCCTCATCAGAAGGGGCTGCACTTCACCAATGCTATACGTGCAGAATTTTGTGGATTGCTTTGGCATGAAAAGTGCTAAAGAAATGCAAACTACTAAAAAGGGACAAACCATTTAAAAAAAAAAAAAAACTTTAACTCACATAATTTGCTCTGAGCTGCAGTTCTGAGCCTGTCAATTTCACAGCAGAACACATTTTGTACAGCTAGATTTCAAACCTCAGAAAATAATGGCGTATAATGAACTGGCCAAAAGACCTCTTAACAGCAGCGGTGGTAGCAGCATAGCCATCATGCTGATGTCTTCCTGTTCAAAGTGGAACTCCGTGTTACAGAGAATACATTATATGTGACTTGACTGAAGGGGCCAATTGTAGGTATCTCTCCAGCAGCCTCTTCTATCACCATTAATACCTTTCTGGAGGCAGTTACACAACCATCAGAGTGGGTCTTTGTAGGCACAATTTAAAAATAATCTGTGATCACTTTTCTAGCATTTCCCCCTAATCTCTTGTTGGCTGCTGGACTCTCGAGGTGTCTGTACAATCCCATCGGAGGAAACAAAAAAGCAACAGTGAAAAATAGGGAAATAATGGAGCACTGGAACAAAATGAGGCATTATTTCAAATGGGGCTGGAAGCAAAAATTACCATCAACTCTCTAAATGGGTGGTATATTCTCTCTCCCTGTCATGTGGGAAGATGGTCTCTGAGTTGCAGGCACTGAATATTAGCTTGATGTTTTGATCACTGTGAGTCTGGCTTTCCTGTGGCAGCCCTGAGAAACCACAAGCAAGCCCAGGAGAACATGAAAGAGAGATGATTGTCTTTTTCTTCCTTCCTTTGATTCTTTGCGTTGGGCAAAATCTGAACCTGCTGTTCTTTACCAACTTTTCCATCAATCATTTTGTGTTGGCTCAGGCTTCAGTGGAATCCTGACCCACCAAGACAGACAAACGAAGAGCTGACTTTGTTCACATGTGATATGCAGCCTCCAGTGCTAAGTCATCTCCCCAAAGTATCCCCAATATACTGATTACAGTTCTCCACCTTTTTCTGGAAGCCACCTCCATTTTAGTCCAGTGTTGCCAATTTACAATTTTATTGTGAGCCTTCTGATATTTGGTGTGTGTGTGTGGTGGTGTTGTTTTTTTTGGTAAGGCCCCATACCAACTGCTAGAATCAGGCAATTGCCTGAGATTTTATTTTCTTTAAAAGGCGATGAAGGGTTTCTTCAAAAGGTAATATGAATAGAACAGTTTTCATAAACTTTAATTTTAGTGAACCTGATTCTGAGGTTCTTGTTCAGTTATAACGCCTATGGCCAGGTTAAGCCCAATGACAAGGTGTGTAAACCCAAACACAGCAACCCGTGCCCCTGCATGCTAATGGGGAAGTGAAACAGATCAGAAACCTAGAGTGAAACTGACCAGGAATGAGGTGGTGTCAGTAAAACATGAGGGAATGTCTTTAAGTGATTCCTGTCTTGACAGGTTTCAGAGTGGTAGCCGTGTTAGTCTGTATCAGCAGAAACAACGAGGAGTCCTTGTGGCACCTTAGAGACTTGACAATGTCCCTTTGAATCTAAATACTACATGACTTTGGAGCACCGGCCCTCCAAGCAGAATTTCTGCTTCCGTTGCTCAGTAACCATATCAATTACTCAGAAAATAAATATCTGTGTATGTATATGTATGTGTGTCAGTCTTTTGAGCACTAGAAATGATTCTTGGTGTGTGGGTGCTGCTGGCAACCCATTCATAGACACCAGCACATCAAAGTGTCTAAGTAACAGGAAGAGGGATGTAGATGAGAGTCTAAGAGAATGAATTGCAAAGAAGGCTGCTGCTTACTGCATAATAAAACAACTCACAGGCAGGCAAAAGTGTGCAAAGCAAGAGAATAAATGAGTCAGTCATGTTCTGCTTCTGCTTCTTCTAGGTGGGGGTGGATTAGAGGAATGTGTCTCAAACCTCAAGAACAGTCACCCAAGCTAAAAGTGCGGCTGGGTTTGAAATGTACTGAGAAATATTAGGCCACTGGATTTTTTACTTGCTTCCATTGATACCTATTGCTGAGGCATTGGGCTCTCTGCCATTTTTCTAGGGAGTCAACATTGTCTAGTGGGTAAAGCAAGGGACTTAGTGGTTTAGGAATCACTCAGGTTGTGTTCTGGACCCTTCCACTATCTTGTCTGACATTGGTCAAGTCACTTAATCTCTTTCTGCTTCAGTTCCCTGGATGTAAAGTGGGAAATGCACGGCTTTCCTACCTCCCTGGGTTGTGTGTGGGTAAATCCACGAATACATGGTAGATCCTCAGTTACAACATGTTGGAGGCCATATAAATACCTATATGGTGGTTCCAGGTGTGGCTAATTACACATGTGCTCAGTACCTGGATGGTGTTCCAGGTGTGGCTAGCTACGCATGTGCTTAAGACTCACTGTAAGGGAACCTTGAAAGTGACCCTCCCTCATCCTGCTATGGTGACTGGCTCTACAGCACAGACAGAACTGGAGGTCCGATTAGGGCAGCAAATAGTTCAGCATTGGTGTGGGTAACTGCAGGCTAGGAAAGACTTTGCTTGAGCAACTTAGTTATTGGTCCAATACTGGTGTCCTTCTGTAGTCCTACTGCTGGAGAGTCTCTCAGTGGTGTGGTGCGATACACCATTTGGTCCTGGGGCATTGGCACAGCTTTATCTAGCTGTCTCCTCTACATACAGTACAGGCACTGTATGGAGGTACTGTGCTGATAAACTCTCAGCTGAAAACAGTGCACAGTATTGGGATGGGACTAGATTTATCTTATTGTGATTTAACTCTGGGCTAGATGGGACACTGTCCCTGGTGCTCCATGAATGCTGCTGGGATTATTTTGATACTAGTGCAGTGCCATTACTTATAAATCAGTACTAGCAGTCACCTGACCTCACATCTCCCTTCCACTGCTCCAAACACCTGTGAAAGAAAATACCGGTCTGTTGCAAGTGCATTGCTAATTTAGCTGTTAGTAATATGTCATAGCTGTAAGGCCCAAATCCTGGATCCATTCAAGTTACTAATAAAACTCGCTGCCTTCAGTGGACCAGGCTATATGACCCTACATACCATTTTGTTGCCATTATTTTGTTTAGGAGGCTTGAAAGGCCTTGACAGAAGCTACGTTACTGAGAGGTTGAATAAAAGAAATCCAAGTACAAACATCCTCTCCTTTCCTGTTCTTCAATTCAAGAACTTCTTATTGGCTGTTTGCTAGAGTTAAGTGAGTGATTGGCAGCGGACAGTTGATTTGACAAAAGCTGATGCTTTTGAGATCAGAATTTTTTATATTTTGTAATAGTATCTTAAAATTCACTGTTTCTGAGAGCAATTCCTGCTTGTCACCTCACTTTCTGGACTATTCAGAGTGAACACACAAGTGACATTAATTAGTATAACAATTCAAACAAACACATGGATTTTTTTTCTCCTTTCAGTAGTCATCCAGCTATGTTGCTTGTCTGCATATTTATGGCACTGTTGTGTAAGAATAATGGCTACCTGTTCCTAATAGATTGCAATTAACCGGCTCAGTGTGGTGTGTGTTTAACACACACAACCTGTATTGCTCAGCTGTGTGCCATAGCGTCCATTAGCAGCAGATTGGCTGTTCTTTTAGAGCAGGAAGATCTCAGTTCTGTCCTTGCTGTTACAATGAAGCTCAATGGGCTGAATGCTCAAAAGGAGTTAGGTGCCTAAATCTCAGTTTTGGGACCATGGTGATGCACAGATCCCCCACTGAAACCCTGTAGGATCCTAAACTTGCTCAGCGCCCAAGTTTTTGCATTAAAAATCCCATGGGAACCTATGTTTGTGCCTCTGAGCATGCACGCTGCTGCTTTCCTGTGGACACCTGATTCCTGGATGATTCACAAACTAGGGCAAGGTAAGCATTCAGCTGCCTAACTCACCTGAGGGGCCCAATCCAGTAGGTATTCTCAGTGGCAGCCTATTGGATCAGGTCCCCCTAGGCAAGCTTAGGGAACAGCCCTGGAGGGAGGAGACCGCCCTCACAACTTTAGCCTGGTATTTGAACAGGCATCTGCCACCTCCGAGGTGAGTGCTCTGATGATTGGGCTGTGGGATATTCTGATGTAGGGAGTCCCTCATTCTCTCCTGTTTCACTGTGGATAAATAGTTAGTCATTGGAGCAGGGGAACTGGATCGTGGGTCTCCCCCATCCTGGGTGAATGCTCTAACCACCAAGCTACCGAGTCATTCTCAGGCTTGTTCATGCTCTCTTAAAGAGTCATTTGGGCCAGAGAGCGAGTGAGAGTACAAGAGAATGACTCTCTAGCCTGGTAGTTAGAGCACTCACCCAGGATCCAGTCCACCTGTGTCAACGATTCCTTATTTATCCAACACATAGGCCTGCAGTCATGCCAATGGGAGCGTTATACTTCAAATACACCCTTCAGACCAATGTGTGCAACACCCTTCTTCAATTTCAGTTCTGGATTTGAAGAAGTCCACCTAGTGGTTTATATAGCCCAGCTTAATATTTGCATTACAATAGCACCTAGAGGCTCCCAATGAAGTTGGAACTCTGTCATGATACACACTATACATACACACAATAAGAGTCAGTCCCTGTTCCAAAGAACGTAGAGTCTACGTAAGCAAAAGGAATGTTGTTAAACCCTCGGGAATCCAGCCACTGTAAATAATATACTAAAGGATTTTGATGGGTGTAAAAGTCTCATGCCTAAGGTAAAGGCAGGGGGCTGGAGAATTGATAGAACTGTTATTCATATGAAGAGTAATGGGTGGGGGGTGATATGTCATGGGAGGATGAGTTGGCAGAGACCCAACCTGTGAAGGAGACAGATGTAGTGGTGGGTGGGTCTTGCATATGTGTATATGTTGTGTGTGGGGCTACAATTTAGTGAAAATAACTGTTAGAGGAAGGCATTAGGCTTCAGGAGTTCTGGGTTCAGTTACTGCCTCTGTCACATACTTCCTGTGCGACCTTGGGCAAGGTACTTAACCTCTGTGTGCATTGGCTACACACTTGTAAAGTGCGGAAGATAACACTGCTTCTCTCCCACTCTTTCCCTGGCTGTTTTCCTTAAACTCTGTACTCTCAGAGACAGCGAGTGATAACAATCCCTGTGTGTTTATGCAGCAAGTAGCACAATGGAGTCCCTGTCTTGGCTGGGGCCTCATGGTGCTTCTGAAGTGCCCTTAAGACTTTCTCATGGAATTGGGTGCAGCGTTGGTGGGGAATCCTCATCTTTAGGATGGGGGAGAGGCTACTGTGTCCCAAAGAGAGGAGCCACTAAACCACTTCACCTTCCAGCCTTCCCTCGGCTCCTCCTTTCATGGCCCAAAGGGCTCAATCAAGAAATAAACAGAAAACCACTATCTTCAGCTTCAACTCTTTCAACAATCTTCCCAGTGAAACTTCATGACAGCCCTTCCCACCCACTACATGGGATATCTCACTGACATGTGAGTGGTGAACAGCTGCTCCCCCTGTGCTGTGCCACGTGGAGAATGTTGAATTCTACTTTAAGCAAACTCATCTTAAAGCAAACTCATCAGTGCCGGACCTGCCCTGCAGCACCCCATCCCTGCTATCCCAGTCCTGGGCTCCCCACCCAGCTCTGCCAATGTCCCTTACTCCTGACCAGCAGCCCCCTCTGCAATTCCTGTCCTAACTCTGTAGCAGGAACACTCTCATATTTTGCCCCTCAACACAGCTGTGCCAGTCTTTTTCAACCCTGATCCATAAGACACTCAGCCATCCAAATGTTATACATGCCTGTGAACAGAGACTGTCAGTCATGATGAAAAGCCTGGGTAGTTTTGTGTGATGTTGAATCTCACCAAAATTATTTTACTTGTGACCAAAGCAGCATTCACATTTTGGAATCCAAAGGTTAAAGGTCAGTGCCCTGACCGCAATGTGCCGCAAGCCCCTTTGAATGACTGTAAGATTTCAGAAGTGTTTTGTGGTAAGTAACCTTTAGCAAGAAGACAGCAGACATTCTCTGCTAAGCTGTTCTGAGCTCCTGCTATCAGTCTCTTTGACATTCCTAACTTGTTTCAAATTTCAAACTTTATGTTTAGCAGAAAACACTACGGGGGGGGGGGGGAGGGGGGAAATCTCTTCACCAGTCATTTTCCCCATCACAAGAGGCTCTCATCTCTAGTTTCCATGGTGATCACGCGGCTCTGTGATTTGTTCCAGTTCACACCTCCCTCTTAGCTGCAAAAGGGGTGATGTTATGGGAGAGGCCATTGTAATTTGGTAACCTCCCAGCTAACCATCATCCTCAGGAGCTCCTCTGCTGCCAGCAAAAGAGGGCTGTGCTGGGGGTATAAGGACCCTAGAGATGGGGGCTCTCCTATTAGAACACACCAAGCAAGAGGTGTATCTGGGACATTTTGTACAGTAGGTAGTGATGTAACAGCCTGATTCGGCTCTCGCGCACTAGAGTAAGTGTAGAATAACTCCACTGAAGTCAGTAGAGTTATAGCCAGGTAAAACAAAGCTCAGACCTTCTGCCTTGAGAGTTTGCTGCAAATTCTACCGCCATGTTTACTTGGTCTTTACAGCAAGTAAATGAGTCATGGGAGAGCTAGGAAAGTAGCCTCCTATGGTGGTCCACTCATCTGAACCGGAGCACAATCCAAGCCCCAAGTGCACATGGACAAGAATCACTTCAAGCCGTGGAGAAAGAAAGGCTGGGTGTAACATGCAGCAGGAACATCGGGCAATTGTTGAACATGCATTGGGCCAGGTGCTAGGGTGATAGTACATCCTAGGGGGTAGTGGGAGCCCAGTATTAATTTGGGGCAACAAAATGATGCGCTTTGCACCACTACAGCATTCAATGAGTGTGCAAAATAAAGTGGAACTGTACTGTCTGTGTATTCTGTGGGGACCAAATTCAGCCTTAGAACAAAGGGCCACAGCATTTATTGAAGTCACGCGTGCCAAACTGGCAGCAGGGATCCTGTAGGTATAATAATAGAAGGAGCGAATGAGGGCGGGGGTGCGTGTGTTATCCTGTCCCATTAGCTACTTCCCCTCCTCTTCCCCTTCCTATTGTGTGTCTTTAAAAGAACAAGTTAGGGAAAAGATGTCTATGAATCCTTTGAGGGGCACGAAGATGGTCGAGAAGGGCCTCATGGCAACCTTTCCCCAAGCGCCACAGAAGCCATGATGCATCAGAAATCCTCACAGAGGTTAGTCCTGTCTGGAGCCATTTCCGTCCTTTCTTCTTGTGATGTGGGGGAATTCTGAATGACTACAAGATCTAAGCCTCTTAATGATATTTACATTCTGTGATGGTGTGGGGTTCAAGCCAGACCACTAAGGGGTTGTCACCACCTGCCCTGCAATACTGGTGCCTGAAATGCTATGCTGCTGTGGCCCAAAGCCCTGACCCCAACAGCTAGCCTACAAGCATGCAGGTCACACCCCAGCTTCCACACCCCAGTTACTTTTTGCAGGGTAACACCCAAACCTTTCCAGTCCTGAATTTCCCCAAAGCTGTCTGCCCTGTAGTGTCAAGCCCTCTCCTGGAACACTCTGAGAAGTTATTAAGTTTGCTGGTACTCCAAAGGGAACACGAACAGCCGCTCGTTAATTTAAATGCGGTTTGACAAACTCTCTCAAAGCACTGAATTGGTTTATAGTAAAAGTAAAACAAGTTGATGAAACAAAAAAGTCCATAGGTTTAAGTGGTATCAAGTACAAGGAATAAGGAGAGAAATGGTTACAAACAAAAGTAAAAATAAGCTTCTGAGACTAAAACTTAACTTAAGATACTATCTTTCCCAAATCAGGTTTCTCACTTATACTCAATTCCCAGACATTTCAGCCCCCTTTGGTAAAGGTTACAATGTTCTGTGATTTCTGTTTGATCTGACTTCTTTAGTCCCTCAAGTGATGGAAGACACTAGTATGGCTTTGTTTACCTTTTATGTAAACACCTTCATTGTCTCTGATTACCAGGTTGGTCAGACAGGCAAATACACATTCCTCTGTCTAAGGCAGACTGTGCTTATGCATTGCTCACCAAATTCATTTTAAGAACATAATTCTAGTACATATTTATAACGATGTAAACACCCTGTGCATACACCACACAATGATTTTCGGGACCAGAGTGTTACTAGTTTCCATATGATACCTTACACAACAACTTTTAGATACAGATTATGACAACAGTGAGGTTAGGTACACTGAGTCTCTCTGGCCTAACAAGAGTTGTTGACACAGAGTATTGAACCATCAGTGGTTCTCAGTATCACACTTTCCTTCTTTTGTCCCCGCGAGCTGCCCAAAGTGGTCGTTTTGGTTCGGGTGTGCTTGCTGTCCATGCTGCTGCAGCTATGTTGCTACTTTTAGCGAGCTAGCTTGATCAAAGTTAGCGTGGGTGTGCCTACGCATGCTGCCATAGGCGTCGACATCCTCTCTACCCCGGGGGGTGCTCGACTCCCCCTCTGTCCCAGGCCCGCCCCCACTCCACCCCATCCTCCAAGCCCTCACCCCCACCCCACCTATTCCCACCCCCAATCTGCCCCCAGCCCCACCCTCACTCCACCCCTCCCCCAAGTCCCCACACCACCTCACCTGTTCCTGCCCCTGCCCCCACCCTGCCTCTTCCCACACCCTCCCTCGAGTGTGCCCTTTCCCGCTCCTTCCCCTCCCTCCCAGCGCCTCCTGCATGCCACGAAATAGCTGTCCCACGGTGTGCAGGAGGCGCTGGGAGGGAGGGAGAGGAGTTGATCCGTGGGGCTACCAGTGGGCAGGAGGCGTCGGGGCGGGGGGATGGCGAGCTTGGCTGCTGGGGGGGGGTGCTAATCACCTGCTAAATTTTTCACGTGGGCACTCCAACCCTGGAGCACCTACTGAGTCAGAGTTTATGCCTGCTGTACTCAGGCCTTCCGATTGCTGTGCAGAAAAACCCTTATTCTGAATTGTCTGCAGGCTACCCAAGCTTGCTGGTAAGAGAAATGCCCATAGCAGGAATGACCCATCATTGCATAATAATGTTATTTAGCTCTCCCAATAACTAAGCTACACGTTACTAACTCCTCCCTGCTCTCTCCTCCCAACTGTTCTCTAATTCTGGACAATGAGACAGCAGCAGGTCCGCTCCTGGCTCTTGCTTGTGTCGTCCAGTAACTAATTACAAAGGTTACTTAAAAAGCACCAGCTCCTAACTTCCTGGCATAACCACACAATATAGCCTGTGTGCTTGGTGGTAACACATGCAGGCTTTAAGAGCAACTGCACAGTTACTGTGACTGCACCCCAAAAATCACAGCACTAGTCGTGTGATCACAACAGTAATTGGTGATGCAGTTTTCCTCCAGGTGCTGTGGAACCAGTAAGTGTTGCAGAGAAAACAGTGTAGTGTCCCGCAGGCCTGAGAGCTCTCAAAAGTCTTGTCTATATTGGGGAAATGTGTAAACAATTACTACCAGTTTAGCTGAACTGTGTTAATGCTGATAAGAAATCCAGGGTAGACAAGGCCATGGTGACCAGACTTGTGTTTACCACCATTTCATATAGACCTGCTGAAGCTAAAATGATGGTAAAATCCCACTCAGATGCTGGAGCCTTGTCTATACTATGGCTCCCATTGGTTTTAATATCACTTCATCTGAACCAGTGTTGGAGAGGGAGGGAGCTTTGTGAGTAATTTCATTCTCCACCCTTCCCTCATCCTCCTCACCTTCACCTCCCAGCCCAGTAGAGTTTAGCTTGGATTCGGCATATGGTTTAGCTGCAGGGTTCCAGCTTTGCAGCCAGTTTGTCACCTCAGGTAGAAAGAGAGAGAAGGAGAGAAAGGGCCAAGTGACTCTCATGTGCAGTGGAAATGGGGTGAGACCAAAGGGGCAGAGAAGAACAGATGCGCTCTCTCTCTCTCTCTCCCTCTGTGTGTGTGTGTGTGTTTAAGGCAGAACTCAGGCCTAGGGATTTGATGGAGCTGAGAGTCAGCATACCAGGAATGTCTAGTGTGTGATGGGATTTTACATCAGAGTCACTGGAGTTTGTCAGGAGTTGGGAAGGGGGCTAGAGCTGGCTGAGAGATACCTGTTGAAAATGTTATCTGATGAATGTAGCCTTTTTCTGTCTGTGAATGAGTTGCCATCAAATGGAGTGTAGTTTGTGGCATGTGTTTGGTCACCTTGGCCACATGGCATCGCTCCTGCTGCCTGATTGGGTGGCTGGAAAATTGTACTTGGGAGCATAAACAAATCTTCTTGATCACATGTGAATCTGTATATTTGAACACCGAACGCTCTGTGTCAGGGTCCAGGGATCCATAGGCATTAGCCGTTCCCCAGGGAAGCAATGGTTAACTTCAACTCTTCATCTCTCCGCCTTGAGCACAACCAGAATTTTCCTCAGGAGGGGGCCCACAGAAAGGACTCCTCTCCAGTAGAGTGCTTGTCCTGGGACAGAAAAGACAGTGGGGCTCAAGCTGCCCCATAGGTAGGACTCCTTGTGGTGCATGACTCGCAGAGGGCAGAGCCAGCCACAGGCAGATTTGTGTGGCTGCAGCCAGGAGAAGAAATGAAGGGATGTGCCGAGTGCAGGGGGAGGTAGGGTGCAGCGGTGCAGGCCACCAGCACCCCCACTCTCCATGGAAAGTCCCTGCATCTGGGCTGCAGCTGCCCTCCACCTCCACATACTGCTGCCCTTCCTGGGGCAGGGGCTTGGGGGAAGTGCCAGAGCCTTCCATCCCAGGCTGCCGCACCAGGTTTCTGACAGGGGCTGCCCTGTTGGGTCTCTCACATCCCAACCCAGCCCATTACCTCCTGTGCTGGTGGCGGGTCCTTGGCCACAGGGTCCCCTGTGCCGCAGTCTCTGGCATGGCTTGGAGGGCAGACAGGGCTGCTGTGTTTCTGCTCAGAGCCAGCCAAAAGTGGGGGGCCTGAGCCCCTGTAACACTATGCCTGTGCTTCCTACACTTGTACAAGTGCTGCAGGGAAGGACTTAGAAGAGTGACTGCTTGGGAGACAGAGGAGGAGGATGCCTTTTGGCAGGCTGTGCCATCACCCCATCCCCATCCTTGTTCACGAAGAGCACACGAAAGCAGGTGCAGGCAGGTCGAAGTGAACTGAGTCCAATGTCCAAATGAATCTTTGCCAGCTGTGTTGTTCAGTGTCTGCACAACATTGGAATCTGTGTTGGGGGAGTGTTGAGGATTTAGGGGAAGAAAGATAGCCTCTTTGTTTAGGGGTGCAATGCAGGGGGGAGGGGAGGAGTCATACTTTTCAGAAGGCCCAGCAATGTGTGGGTCGTTCAGGGCTCTATTTAGTTTTGGGAATGTCGACTTGCCCTGTTTGCAAAAAGATAGGAGCTGTGCTTTCCAGTTGCCATAGGAGTCAAATGCTGCATTTTCAAAGAAAAATAACAAGTTTTTAAAAAGTCTGGCACAAACTTCACCAGAGCTGACATGCTGGCGATTGGCTCTTCAGAGGAACAGTTGCTCGCATGCTGGTGTGACAAGACTGTCAAGCAGCTGCTTCAGTATGTCTGGAGGCTCATGTGTGAGCACTTAAATCTGTGAAAGAAATTGTGAAGGTGCATGTGACTTGTAATCTTTCCTTCTCCATAATTTAACCTTCTTTCTTCTGTAGCTCTGAGCTTTCTCTATTTTGTTCATTTCGTGTGAGAGGGGAAAAGATGTGGGGGCATCTGTACAGTAATCCTTTATTCTTTTTTAATTTTGATCACAGCCTCTCATTTGCTATCAAGCTATTCTGTACATAAATCTAATTTGTCTCCAGATGTTCTGATGGGTACCTTTTTAAGTGGCAAAGCGATTGTTTGCATGAGTTCTTAAGTGATGTTCTTTCCACACAGCATCATGGGGATTAATTATTCTCACAAGGTGAAGTGAGAAAAGAGAGCATGGAAAACATTTTTTTTTACAAGAGAAACAGAGGATAATGAAATATGTGGCGGCAAAGCAGAGTGAGAGACTAACAAAACAGGCCACAGTATTCATGGACTAGTTACAATTGCATTCATATATGCTGGCCAGAAAATAAGAATTCCAGTTTGCAGAAAATTGAAGTTTTGGAACTTGGTTTTGTCTACATTGGAATGAAATCAAGACCTTTCAAAACAAAAAACACAAGAGAGAGACCATGGGTTGTGGACAGGGGTGAAAGTAAGTCCAGTGACTTACCGGTATGCTGGGGCCAGCTCTGGCCCCTGGAAGGGGCGGGGCCTACGGTGGAAGGGGCATGGCTGAGGGAGTCAGAGCCAGCCCCAGCCCACCCTATAAGGTAAGTGCCCCCCCCACCGGGGTAGCAGCAGCAGCCCAGGGCTCCAGGGGCTATTTAAAGGGCCCAGGGCTCCCCTGCTTCTACCGTCCCAGCCCTATAAATAGCCGCGGGAGCCCTGAGGAAGTGGCGGGGCTCCAGCGGCTATTTAAAGGACCAGGGTGGCAGAGGCAGCTGGAGCCCCGGGTCCTTTAAATAGCCCCCGGAGCCCCCGCTTTGGGACTATTTAAAGGGCCCGGGGCTCCCCTGCTTCTACCGTCCCAGCCCTATAAATAGCCGCCGGAACCCCACCACCACTACTCCAGAGCTCCGGCGGCTATTTAAAGGGCCGGGGCGGTTGAAGCAGCGGGAGCCCCGGACTTTTTAAATAGCCCCCAGAGCCCTGCAGCCCTACCCCAGGGCTCCAGCAGTGGGGCTCTGGTGGCAATTTAAAGGGCCTGGGGCTCCAGCCTCTGCTGGGAGCCCTATGCCCTTTAAATTGCCCCTTGGGGAAGCCAGGCCGCCCTGGTATGGCAAACCGTCTCTTACCGGTATGCCGTACCGGGGCGTACCGGCTTACTTTCATCTCTGGTTGTGGGTGAACCAGGTTCAAGTCCTGATGCAGAGCAGGCTGAGTGCCTTAAGGACCAGATTACTGGCTATCCTAGGGGGGTCTCATGTTGGCCAGAAATTCAATCCTGGATTGGCAAAACATTTTGCAGAATTGTATCGGTTTTGGTTTTGATGAATTGGCATTTTTCAGCTAAAACACATTTTGTCAAAAAAATCCTGACCAGCTGTAGATAGGTAAAATTGACCTGGATCTTTGCCCAAACCTGATTTGAGAAGTCTTTTTAGATGTTCAAAAAAAAAAAAAAAAAAAAAGGTAGGATGTTTATTATTCTCTCTTTCTCACTTCTTTGCTGTCTGATTCACAGTGAGACTAGAAGCACAACGTACTGAACGAACATCTCATGAAGGACCCTGTTCTGGTGCAATTTCCGGCATGATTTTTGTGGTGCCGAATGAGTCTGTACAAGTTTGCATCACTAGGGCACAAAGATACTTACCATGTGGGGACTGTGATCTTGTTAGATCTTGCATGCTAAGTAGGGCTAGTTGAAAAATGTTGAACAAATCACTTTCCTGTCAGAAAATGCGGTTTCATCAAAATCATTTTTTTTGTTTTGAAAAGATTGATTTAGGGGGAATTTCATGTTGGGAAAATCAGATCTAAATACTTTGTTTCAGATTGTCAGTTTGAAATTAAATGTTTTTCTTTGGGTTGGGATGACACTAATCTCTGAGTCCATCTCATCTGCTGTGGTACCTTGTGGGAGCTGAAATTCTGGGTCCCTCAGTCCCAATTCTTTCTTTTGGGACCTGCTCACTGGCTGGTCTATACCTCCCATAATGCTCTGCAGTATCTCCCTCTGTCACTGAAATTCAGTTTTTCTTTTTAATTGTCTCTAATTTCTAAGCAGAGTCAAGTCTAGTTAGAACTGAGATGGAGATATTCTCCCCCCATTCCCCAAAAAAGAGAACCCCTGTGGTGGAGGAAGTGATGTTAGGTAGGTAGTGCTCTGCCCTCTCCTGGCACAGTGTTAGGATGTGCTGCGCTGTTAGAGGTGCCATCTTACAGATGAGATGGCAAAGTCTTAATCACCTCGAGTTAGTTATTCCATATTGTGTGGACTATTAGCAGGAGCTAAGGTTGCTAATCCACATCCTGGGCAAATTCTTATATTGATATTTACATTCTGCTTTTCTGAAGACCTCCTCCTGTTATTCCCCTGTTCAAAACCTGTTGCATTACTGGTGCAGAATAGCATCAAAGTTCCACCCAAGAGGTGGGTGCATTTTAGTGGTGAATGAACCATATTTTGTTAATTGCTCTGTTGGAGGAATTGATGACCTTGTGACTAAAGTACAGGATTAGAAGTCAAGAGAAGTGAATAATCGTCATGCCCCTGCCCAAACAAGTCACTAAAGCCAAATGGTTACTGATTTTGACCGACTCAGTCTCGGGGTCCCAACTTGAAACCCTTGGGGCCTAGTTTTCCGAGGTGCTGATGCCATTAACTCCAACCAAAGTCAATGGCAGCTGGGTGTGCTCGGCACCTCTGTAGGCTTCAGGATCTTTGTTTCATTTTCCCTATTTGTAAAATGAAGAGAATGCGGCTGACTTTGTTTGTTTGTTTGTAGGGATGTTTGAAGCACTGTTGGGTGAATAATTCAGTGAATATATTGAACAAATGTCACCCCTTTTCCTGCTTGTGAATTGTCCATGAACAGTGCAAGATCTTTCTGAATTATTCATCATTCAGAATTACTTGCCAAATTTCTATGAATAATTTTTGACTTGCAGCTTGTTCAGGAGCTGCCTATTGCGAATATTTGAAATCAGATCTGCATTGATTAGTTCTGATTGCACGCAGAGGTGACCCAGGGCGATTCCGGTTCTTGATAGGATGAGTACAGACCTGAGATTGAAAGTTCTAGTGTGACCACTCAGGATGAATCATTTAGAATTCATTCTTCAGAAATATCCAATGGTAGGTAGAATTTGCTGTTTCTCTGAACATTTCAGCCACTAAATTCTGTTTGTTGGAACAATGTCAGAAAATGAACACAAAGGCACAAATGACCATAGACAAATTGTTCTCAGATCAGAATGACTGTTTGTTTAAAAGGTTTTGCAGTATTCCCCCAGATCTAGCTATGAGGCTAAATTCATATAAAAAAGTGTTTTGAGATCCCTGATAGGATTCTGCATTCCTAAAACCTCGCCTCTCTTGCAAGAAGGATCTTTTATGGGGATTCAGTGGAATTTTCCCTACTGGACAGGAAATCTCCTGCTGAACAGGTGAAAAGTGAAAGCTCCAGGACTGTTCAGTGCTAGGTATTATCTGTCCACACATTGAAACACAAGAGGCTAAATCTGGGCTAAATGTGCTATTCTTGTTCTCTGTTGGTGGGCAGCTGGTTTGTTCTAGGGTTCCAACGTGTGTTCAGGATCTTGAAGAGCCGCTGCGTTCCCACTCTCTGCACCTCATTCAAAACCAGGAGTCTGTTTGGTGCTTGGAACTAGCAAGATTGGGCATCATTTCCCCATAGATACTGGTTATAAAGTTTCCATCCTTCCATGTGCTTCAGATCCCTGCCTTTCCTGCTTTTCTCTCTCTCCCCCCACTCACTCAAGACATAAACTTTAACGATCAGATTTCATGCTCAGTCAAGTTTTCAAAAGCCACCTACGAATCTTCAATCAGATTATATACTTGCCCTGGCTGGGCGGCTGCTATACTGTCTCTACAAGGGGTTGATGGCCAAAGATAAATAATGTGCTAGCACTGGCAGCATCTCTCACTTCCATCTTCCTAAACCTCTGCAAGCGATGACTTAGGCCTTGTCTACACTACGAGAGTAGTTCGATTTTACTTGCATCGAATTTTTGTAATCGATATTGCAAAGTCGAACGTGTGTGTCCACACTAAGGACAGTAATTCGACTTTGTGCGTCCACACTAACGGTGATAGCGTCGACATTCGAAGCGGTGCACTGTGGTCAGCTATCCCACAGTTCCCGCAGTCCCCTCTGCCCATTGGAATTCTGGGTGTAGCCGGCAATGCCTTCTGGGTAACAAAATGAGTCGAGGGTGCTTTTGGGAAACTGTCGTCATCCGTCCATCACTCCCGCCCTCCCTCCCTGAAAGCGCCGGCGGGAAAACAGTTCGCGCGCTTTTCCAGTCATTGACAGCGCGGACGCCACTGTACTCCGAGCATGGAGCCCGCTGCGACCATCGCTGCAGTTGTGGCCGCTCTCAACGTCTCGCAGCTTATCATAAAGGTTTCCCTGAGGCAGATGCAGAAAAGTCAGGCAAGGAGGCTACGGCACCGCGGTGATGTCCTGAAGTCTGAGAGTAGCACAGACCTGTCAGAAAGCAGGCGACCCAGCGCCGAGGACATCACAGTGGCAATGGGTCATGTTGATGCCGTGGAACGGCGATTCTGGGCACGGGAGACAAGCACTGAGTGGTGGGACCGCATAGTGCTGCAGGTCTGGGATGAATCCCAGTGGCTGCGAAACTTTCGCATGCGGAAGGGAACTTTCCTGGAACTTTGTGAGTTGCTGTCCCCTGCCCTGAAGCGCAGTGACACCCGGTTGCGAGCTGCACTGAGTGTACAGAAGCGAGTGGCCATAGCCCTGTGGAAGCTTGCAACGCCAGACAGCTACCGGTCAGTCGCGAACCAGTTTGGGGTGGGCAAATCTACCGTGGGGGTTGTTGTGATGCAAGTAGCGAAGGCAATCGTTGATGTACTGCTGCCAAAGGTAGTGACCCTGGGAAACGTGGAGGCGATCATAGATGGCTTCGCAGCGATGGGATTCCCAAACTGCGGTGGGGCCATAGATGGAACTCACATCCCTATCCTGGCACCGGACCACCAGGCCACCCAGTACATTAACCGAAAGGGATACTTTTCCATGGTGCTGCAAGCACTGGTGGACCACAGGGGACGTTTTACCAACATCTACGTGGGATGGCCGGGCAAGGTTCATGACGCTCGTGTTTTCAGGAACTCTGGTCTGTTTAGACGGCTGCAACAAGGTATTTACTTCCCGGACCACAAAATAACTGTTGGGGATGTGGAGATGCCTATAGTCATCCTCGGGGACCCAGCCTACCCGCTAATGCCCTGGCTCATGAAGCCCTATACTGGCGCCCTGGACACTGAAAAAGAACTCTTCAACTACCGGCTGAGCAAGTGCAGAATGGTGGTGGAGTGTGCTTTTGGCCGTCTCAAGGGGAGATGGAGAAGCTTACTGACTCGCTGTGATCTCAGCGAAACCAATATCCCCATTGTTATAGCAGCTTGCTGTGTGCTCCACAATCTCTGTGAGAGCAAGGGGGAGACCTTTATGGCGGGGTGGGAGGTTGACGAAAATAGCCTGGCTGGTGATTACTCACAGCCAGACAGCCGGGCGATTAGAAGAGACCAGCGGGAAGCGCTGTGCATCCGGGAGGCTTTGAAAGAAAAGTTCCTGAGTGAGCAGGGTAACCTGTGATTTTATAGTTTGTGTACTGAGAAGCTAAACCTGCCCCCGTTTCTTTACCCAGGTAATGTTGACTATCCTATCCAGTTACATACCCCCTTCACCCCCCCTCCAACACACGTGTCGAAATAAAAATAGTTCTACTTTGTTAAAGCACACCGTTTTCTTTAATACTGTTTTAGCGGGAATTTTTTAAAACTGGGACGCAGACTGTGGTGCGGGGCGGGTCTAGTGTTGTGATGCGAATGCAGCTTCTAAACTCAAGGATTGACAGGCTCCGCTGCGGTGGGATGCTTGTTTCAACGGAGCCTGTCAACCCTCCTGATCGGGACTGTGTGTATGGGAGGTCTATTTGACTTTGTGGCAGGGGGAGGACGGTTACAGATCCCATGCTGTGTGGCTCTGTGATCCTGTCTAAGGACCGGCGCTTAAGATCTGTAACTGCCCTCCCCCGCCACAAAGTCACAGAGCAACCCACCCCCCCCAACATTACATCAAAACAACCTCCCAGACTAACCGGGGCAACTAGTCACTGCATCACTGCACTGTGTATGTGCCCTGCTGCTGTGCCTGCCCCCGACTATGTACCCTGCCAAAGGAGACTGTCCTGTCCAATTTCCAACCCCCTTTCCCCTCCTCCTCCAAAAGAACATGATTGAAACAGTAGTTAACAGAAACGAATTTTTTATTATCAACTACACATGGCATTGGGAGGTGAAACTTGGACGTGGGCTTGTGTCAGGCGGGAAGGAAAGAACTTTTCAAATTTTGGGAAATGAGAGCCTTCTGCTACTAGAGCTCTCTGCAGGGGTGGAGTGAGAGTTAGCAGGGACTCTGCCGCCTCTCCTTCTTTGCACTTTGGGTGAGGTGGGTATGGGACTTGGTGGCGGGGGAGGGCGGTTAGAGATGGACTGCAGCGGGGCTCTGTCCTCCTGCCTCCGTTCCTGCAGAACATCCACAAGGCGCCGGAGCGTGTCCGTTTGCTCCCTCAGTAGTCCAAGCAGCGTTTGAGTCGCCTGCTGGTCTTCCTGCCGCCACCTCTCCTCCCGATCCATGTTGGCTTGGTGCATTCGGGTCAAGTTCTCCCGCCACTGGGTCTGCTGTGCTGCCTGGGCTTGGGAAGAGGCCATAAGCTCAGAGAACATGTCCTCCCGTGTCCTCTTCTTCCTACGCCTAATCCGCGCTAGCCTCTGGGAGTGTGATTCCAGGCTAGGTTGTGAGACAGTCGCAGACGGGGCTGTGGAAATGGGAAAAAGGGAGTGAATTCCTCAGAAAGATAAATGTAGTTGTGAACAAAGAACATAGTCTTTCTCTGTGAACAAGACCATGCACAGCACCTTTCACATGCGCACTCAGCACAAGGTCGAATTCTCGGCCTTCGCATTCTGTGCCTGGGGTCTTGAACAGCACATTTGAGAAGCGAGGCAGCACAACGGAATTTCTGTTGCAGGCAGACATGGTAAGCCGTACACTTGTGGCAGTTTAAAACTTTTATATTACCACTGGCCTCATTTCACATTTAAATCAATGTCAGTCCCTGCTGCCAGCAATCCGGCAAGCGGGAACTCTGCCCCTGTCCCACCCCCTCGCGGCTGTCCCCGGGAATGATCCCTTTCGGCTGCCCCTCTCCCGCCTCCACCGCGTGGCTGCAAACCAGCGGTGACAGTTCTGTAAAGGAACGGGAAAGCAGTCCCAACACTAACATTCCCCTACCTAATTAAAAGCAGGTCACCATGGCCGACATCACCCTGATGAGGATCTCCGAGAGCGACAAAGAGAGAATGCTCCGGGAAAGCCTCCAAAGACCAGGGCCGTATGCCGCCCTGCTGTGCAGAGCAATGATCCCCGAGTACCTGATAATCTCGTGGCGCGGCAACGTGTCGTACTTCGGAGGACCCAATAAGGCCGCTCTCCCCAAGAACCTCATGCAACGGCTTTCAAGTTACCTCCAGGAGAGCTTCATCGAGATGTCCCAGGAGGATTACTGCTCTATCCCCGCACATATAGACCGCATTTTACTGTAGCTGCAGTAGCAGGGAATACACAGTAGAGCGGCTTGTGCAGGACAATCACTGAAAACCGGACATTGCTAGATTTCTTTTCAAAACTTGCACTGCCCCTTACTAAACCGTTAAGCGCCTAGGGCACACTAATCATGAACAACCCATTCTTTTAATTGTTAATATTCCTGTTTTGTTAAAAATAAATGTTTAGATGTTTACAACACTTACTGGCTGATCCTTCACCAGATTCTGTGTCCGGGGTAATGGCTGGGGACGCTTCGTAGGGGATCTCTGTAAGGGTGATGAAGAGATCCTGGCTGTCGGGGAAATCAGCGTTGTGAGAGCTGCCAACTGCCTCGCCCTCCTCATCTCCTTCCTCATCTTCCCCGTCCCCTAACATGTCTGAGGAACCGGCCGTGGACAGTATCCCATCCTCAGAGTCCACGGTCACTGGTGGGGTAGTGGTGGCGGCAGCACCGAGGATGGAATGCAGTGCCTCGTAGAAACGGGATGTCTGGGGATGGGATCCGGAGCGTCCGTTTGCCTCTTTGGTCTTCTGGTAGCCTTGTCTCAGCTCCTTGATTTTCACGCGGCACTGCGTTGCATCCCGGCTGTATCCTCTCTCTGCCATGTCTTTAGAGATCTTCTCGTAGATCTTTGCATTCCTTCTTTTGGATCGCAGCTCGGAAAGCACGGACTCATCGCCCCACACAGCGATGAGATCCAAGACTTCACGATCAGTCCATGCTGGGGCTCTCTTTCTATTCCCAGACTGCACGGCCATCACTGCTGGAGAGCTCTGCATCGTTGCCAGTGCTGCTGTGCTCGCCACGATGTCCAGACAGGAAATGAGATTCAAACTGGCCAGACAGGAAAAGGAATTCAAATTCAAATTTTCCCGGGGCTTTTCCTGTGTGGCTGGTCAGAGCATCCGAGCTCGCACTGCTGTCCAGAGCGTCAACAGAGTGGTGCACTGTGGGATAGCTCCCGGAGCTATTAGCGTCGATTTCCATCCACACCTAGCCTAATTCGACATGGCCATGTCGAATTTAGCGCTACTCCCCTCGTCGGGGAGGAGTACAGAAGTCGAATTAAAGAGACCTCTATGTCGAACTAAATAGCATCGCAGTGTGGACGGGTGCAGGGTTAATTCGATTTAACGGCGCTAACTTCGACATAAACGCCTAGTGTAGACCAGGCCTCAGTCAGTTGCTGTGGAAATCATTAGTGTTGTGACTGCTCCAGGTAATACAACTGTAACGCTGACAGACCCCGGTCATCGGCGGGCAGGATTGAACCTGGGTCTCTGGAGCTTAGTGCATGAGCCTCTACTGCATGAGCTAAAAGCCAACTGGCTGTTAGCTAAGGCTGTAGAGCAGACTCATTTTCTCTCTCTCTCTAAGTGGTCTCAGTGCCACTGGATGGGACAGAACACCACACCCAGGAGGTGTGTGGGTTACACAACCACACTTCCTTCACCTCACCATGTGTCCTCAGACAACCACACTCTCTCTTCATCCAGTACAGGAATCTCTAGACTCTCTCTCAGCCTTTGTCTGTTTTCCATTCTTCCTCCATTCACTTAACATTGGCCTTCTCTCTGTCCCTTCAAACAATCTTGTCACTCCTAGAGCAAGTGTCTTCTCCTCTGCAGCTGTGGAGAGCAGCCTTCCTGGGCAGCCTTAACTACTCTAGAGAAATGTGGGGAAAAATTCCTGCAAGTGCCACAATCAATTCAGTTGCACCAGTAGTAGCTCTAGTATACACAAGGCTCCATCAGCTTCTGATGTTTTCATCACTGTGTCAGTTGAATATACTGCTGAGCGAGACAGTGGTAAAAATGCCAGAAGCAGCCAAAGCTTTTTCTGCACTAGGGCTGTGACCAGTGCTTTCACTCATTTGCAGTGTGACCAATGGCAAATCATTGAATACTCTGTGCCTCACTTTCCCCTGCTGCAAGATAGGTATAATACTTACCGACATCATTAGCTCACAGGGAAAAAAATTCTGAGGCACTCAAACAGCAATAAATACTATAGAAACACTTATAAATAAGTTTTATAAAGAACACAAGGGTGTCTTATACACCTTTGATTAAGGGACCTTGCCTTTTCTCAGTAATAGCCTACTGTTTCTCTTCCCTTTCTCTGAATACCCTACCACAATGAACCAATTACATGCTCCCATGAAACCCACAAGGAGACTTGTAAATTGCAGTCTTTGGTCCAACTTCAGTCTGCCACAGAAAGGTTTAAGACTTTGCCACTTCACCCTCCTTTTCCGAGGTGCAGAATTCAGAGGAAATGCTTTGCAATTTCCCTTAATGTCATCCTGTTGCTGAGTCACTTGGCAATCCTGTCTTTCTGCACACCAGGAGATAATTATTCTTGCAGCCATACAACTCAGGGTGCAGTGCCTTCAAATCCTGCAAACTAAGGAGCGTTGGGCTAGATCACGGGTTGAATGGGAGACCCCCTAAGGAAAACTCAGGCTGCTGCAGGGAGTGGTGATGGTGAATCAGCAGGATGTGCTCTTTGCTCTGAGTCTTTGCAGAAGTAGTAATGCACTATCATGGTGTTAGTGGGGGTTTGCTCAGCTGTTAGAGTCCCTGACTCAGTCATTAAAGATCGCATGACACTTTGCAAGAGTTGGGGTGTTAGCCGTGGTGTCCTGGCCATATTCCAAGCTGGGTAATTTGATATTTTTCACCTTAAGCGTCCCCTGCAAATTGAATTGGATACAATCTTCTTCTTCACTTCCAGTCCTAAACTGTTGTGTAGTGTTGCTGTGCGCTATTAAACAGCTGCTGCATTGAGAGTTCGATGCTGGGACTTATTCTGTCGAATGTCTGTAAAGCCGTTCAGATGTCAGGCACTATATAAAGAAGTGGAAGATATTTTTCTCTTAGTTTTCCATTTAGGAAGGCCATTTAAACAGCAGCTGGGTGGGCAAGATCTGAAAAATAACTCTGCTGAGCTGGAAACTGGGTGGGCAGCAAAGCAGGACCTGATGACACCAAACTGAGATTGCCTCATGACATCATAGCTGTAAATGGGATGCTTGGTGCAGTGGATAGTGCTCTGAATTGGGATTCAGGAGACCAGTAACTGTTTATGGCTCTGACTCTGAGGTACTAGCCAGTCTTAACCTGGTTTGGTTGATATGGCTGGATATTGATTAGGCTAAGTATAGTCCAATGAACACCTGATTATTGAGTTCCATTCACTGATGTAATGTGTTTGAACAGTCTCTTTGCCCTGTGGGTTTGCTTTTGAAGAGAGTAAGCTTTGTTTCATTTGGATCTCCTCTTGTATTCTTTAGTGGCGCTAACCTGTGTAAATATGACGTCTGTTCTAAATGAACAGCTGGTCTGTCAAGTAATCTGCGGTTCTGGTTCACTTCTTTAACCAAGTGCAGGGTAGAATTATAATTACAAGGGATATCAGTGGCTTTCTGAGGTCCCTTCTACAGAGAAGAGTTAACTGTGCTGCAGGATGAAGCAGGAAGGCTCCTTGGTTTTGCTCTACACTTGAAACTTGATTGCTTGATTGGCTCACACCTGGGCCAGTAACAATCCCCCGGCTCTTGCTCTGCTATGAGAGCCACTGCCCATTAAGCCAGTTACAGTGGGCTAAATCCTAGCCTGTGGCATGTCTGCGGCCTGGAGACCCCATGGGGTTCTGAGGCTTGCAGCTGTGCCTGTTTGCATTAATTAAGCCACAGGTGATCCACAATCCATGAGGGGGCTTCATCACACCAGCACGGTTGTGCACCTTTGCCACATCCCTAGTAACAGAGTCTGTGCTTCCCCACTCATAGACACATGCAGGTATCCAGCATCTATCATCCCAGCAGCTATACAAATACCTTTTACTTCCTATGCCACATGCTCAAGAGAGAGCTCTGGCCTGGTTTAACATGCAGCCTGTACACGATTTCCTATAGCAAGCATTGACTTGCCCCTGCCTTATGCCCTGGAGTATCAAAGTGTTTTATGTATCACAAGCTCCATTCTCATTCACAGTTAAGCCCAGCCCTCCCTCTCTACCACCAGCTCCCCTCTGCCATCCCCCGTTTTGCTGCCTAATAGCCTTCTGTTGGTGTAATGAGTTAATGAGCTGTTTTCAGAGATCAAACACTCTCTTTAATACACAAGTGCCTTCATCTACCAAAACAAATTCCACCAGCTTTGAGGGAAGAAGGGATGGCAGCAAAGAAAGAAGACCGATGTAGGGAAAGCGTCACTACTTGCTGAGCATTCGGATTAGGGAGGTGAGAAGGGCTAGCATTTTATTCCTTCAGTGTCCTGAGTATCCATCACTCAGACAGAATCCCCATTAACAGGAATCTAACTCCTCAGTCACTGGGCAAAGTTAATTAATTTGTAAATATATTTCATCTTCTAAGTGGCAGCCCTTTCTGCTCCAGACAGAGCACAGCTGGGAGATGGAATGTGTGAAAGGCTGTGTTGTCACGTGATGCCACTTTCACCCCCGGGGGATCAAGGTGACACCAACTCATTCCATCTCCTCCAAGCGAGCCCCTGGTAGAATGGAAATATTTTGATTAGGGTGATGAGGGAGGGCACTCGCATCATTCTTGATGTGCAGTTCCTAATTGCTCAGCTTCTCACAAGGAAAGGGGTTTGTATAAAGCAGCGCTTGTCCACTTCTGTCATTCCGTTCATGAAAGAGACCTCTCCCCCTTACAGCACCAACCTCCTTTTCCCTCACCCCACTCCCTCGCAAGGTACCTCATGCTGCAGGTCACCAGGAAGGGCTCAGCCAACCACAGTTAGAGAACCCCAGCCTTAAAAGGACTGGGGCATGTCTGTGTGTGGTCCTGAAATGCTGCCTCCAGGATGATGGCGCTGATGGAAAAGTCCCACTGGCTGTGGCAAACCACTGCTGTTCTTTTTTGCTTCTAGCTTTCCTTCCCTCCAGGGCTAAAGGGTTGGGAGCACGAGTCATTTAAATCCCTTTGTTTAATGAAGGATTAAGGCCCAATAGCCCACGTGCCACAATATTGACTCATAGACTTTAGGGCAGGAAGGGACCATCATGATCATCTAGTCTGACCTCCTGCACGTCGTGGGCCACAGAACCTCACCCACCCACTCCTGTAATAGACCCCTAACCTCTGGCTGAGTTATTGAAGTCCTCAAATCATGGTTTAAAGACTTCCAGTTCCAGAGAATTCACCATTTACACTAGTTTAAACCTGCAAGTGACCCTGTGCCCCATGCTGCCCTGGTTCTAATTCAGTCCTGGTATTAACTGTTATAATCCTTGATGATGAGTGACCCCCATACTTGTATAGTAACTAGTAGCGCAGATAACGATCAGCTTACAATGCCCCTCATAGGAGAAAGGAGAGAGTATTGGTCTGTAATCTGTATAATGGGGATTCTTCATTGAGGCTCCTAGACACGGACAGATACTGTAGTTCTCCCTGGCTGCCAGACTAACGCAGCCTGTGCTGCCTAGTGCAGGTTTCCCTAAATCCTGGCTTGGACTCTGCAGTTGTAAATATATAGAACTAGTAGACTGGAGTCCAACCAGTTAGTAGCACCACAACCCCTAAGAAAATGACATTACTTTACGTATTCCAAGACAAGCTGTTTCCCAAATGCTGCAGCAATTTCCTTGGATGCTGTAGGACCTGGATGCAGGGTGGAAATTCTGCAGCCGTTTTATTGAAATTAGGAAACAAAGGTTTTATTAATTTAAGATGGGCTATACAGTCAGTACAGCTGCCCTAAGTTGATTGTTTTGGCATACAATTCTGCACTGGACGGTTTGAGGTATGTGACATTATCACATTAGCTGGCTGGTTTTGCTGAAACAATCTACAGTGAAATAGTGAAGAATCTTGACATTCTAATGGGGATTATGACATTATGTTTCAGAGTTAACCCATCATTTAGATGAGTAGAGCAGCTCACGCTACCAGCTAATGCTGCGGGCTAGCTGCAGGCTGAGGAAGACCTAATAGCATTGTGTTGGATTTGGTTCACACTTTCTTCTCAACTGCAAGGGCTAAAAACGCCACTTTTTTTTTTAAAAAAAGGGTTGTATTCTGTGACCTTAGAAATGTGGCATACACAGGGCCCTGAATACATCACTCTGTATTTTTTCTAGGGTGATGGAGGAGGATAGAGAAAATCCATCCATCTGGGAACTGGAACGTCAGTTAATTTATTTTAATGAAGCTTTAAAGAAGTAACTGTTCAGAACTGGGTTGGCATCTCCTCTTGTCTTAAGAGGAGGCATCTGTATGAGACAGAGCATCTAATTGGAACGTAGTGCTGGGGATCGGGACTTGATTAGAGGGAGGTAGTTCTTCCTTTCATAATGGAGAGGCATGGCTCTGTTAGTCCCCCAAGAACGTTTGGTGCTGCTCCAGCTTTCTGTCTGTCTGCACTCCTCGCTGCATCTACACCTTGGCTCCGCTCTGTAATCCCGTTTCAAAAGAGAAACGCTGGCAGTGTTTTATGGGATTTGAGTCCCAGAAAGCAGCTGAAGATGAGACAAAGTTTATTCAGTAGAATCAGGATGGCTCACTCGAGAGTTCTGCTTGTGGAAGAACCATGTTAGCTGAAGCTGCCATTGACCGTGTAAGATACCAGGCATCTTTATGTACAAGTCAGAGTCCAAAGCAGGCTTCAACGAAGGCTGAAGGAATGGTTCCAAACAAAATCTAGGTCTGTCTGAACCAGCCCTTATCTGAATCTGAACATAGTCTGGTCACAGAGTCCAATAGGCCAGATTGCAACTTGATATCATAAAGTTGGTTTCCTAATACCAGTTCTGCAAGCGCCTGACCAATGTGTCATTAATATCTACCAGTTCAGTCTGTATGCTTCTCTTTCAGAAAGACTGAGCTGTATTTGTATTTTAATATTCCTTTACGAAAGAATAGCATTTATTTAGGGCAATAGCTAAATTTGGTATGCAGTGATGCAATATGCATATTTGTTCTTGATATTAATACTGTGCTTATTCTGTGGACCGGATAAGTTTTACGATACCTTTAACTATTTATTCTAAGTGCTTGAGTTTTGTAAACCATGTAATAGGTAAATATTTTTTTGTCGCTTAGCAACTTTAACTAGATTTTGGAGAGAAGACTTTTATTATAGCCCAGGGTTTTTTAGTTTCATTTTTTTCTCTTGTGTCGGTAAATGAAGACATAATTTGTTAAAGTCTTAGTAAGCGGGACTGAAGGGTCACCAGATTGCTAAATTAAAGAAGTGAGTACTGTTGGCAAAATTAGTAAAAGCTGAAAAACAATATCCTTACTCTACCAGCAGCTTTGAAATTGTTGTACAAAAATATCTGGCAGCAAAAATGCAGTGTGTACAATACATCACCCAGTATCTTTGATTTGGAGGGTGAAATAATTCACCAACAATATATGCCATCATAAAATGTATTATCCTTCAGGTTTTTATTCTCTCAATCAGCTACAATGATGGTGAATCATGTCTAGTTTTCAAATGCCAATTTTTAAAGGTTTTACTATTCCTGCCCTTGAAAACTGCCTGTTTCATGAGCCAATGTCAAAATCTATCTATATTCCTTTATAAAGCACTTATCACTGTGGTATTTAAGTGTTCTACATGGATTGAAAAACAACAGAGAGGTGGCCTGGGGCTAGTCAGCAAAATCTACTTAAGTTTTGGATTTTGTGATACAATGCGATTTCATTGAGCTGACAGAGGGACACACAAACATCAGACACTTCACAATTTTTTTCTAAAAAGGAGCCATTTATAAGTTGTTGTTTTTTTTAACTTCAGAAAGAGATTAAAGTATTCCAAATTTCAGAGCAAATTCTAGTTGTCAATGAGACATAACTCTAAGCATGTGAAAGCATGAAAGTTTTGACTGATTTACAAGGAGATTGGAGATGGGATCAGCTTTCTATTGAGACCCTGGTTGCAACCTTAACAATATTGGGTCCATACCCTTTCTCCATAATATACCATTTTTCTTAATGTGTATATTGATAGAGTACTTCCAAAACGATAAGTTAGGTGTCAGATCCAAGACCTGAACATAAGTGTTTTTTTGGTTCTGTAGCCAATATCTGCCTCTGAAAGTCATAATGCCTCCCAGTCAAGCCACTGTATGCTTTAGCTAATCTTTCTGAAAAAGGTGGCTGCTAATAATGCTTTGCATTTAAACAGTGCTTTTCCCTCTGTAGATCTCAAAACACTTTACAAACCATTAGTAGCCTGATACTATAATTGATATAAGGAAGTACAGATACTTGAAATATTGGAGGTGCTGTGGTGGAATTTAAGCTCAGGTCCTATTCTGTGAGAGATCGCGATTTTGTTCCCACCTCTGTTACCAGCTTTTCTATAATGTTTAGAAAATCACTTAAACTCTCCATGCCTTGGTCACTCCATTTGCAAAATGGAGGCAGTAATATTGATACCCTCACCCCAAGACAGTGATGTAAATTTTCACTAGGAGTCTGACCCTGCAAGGAGAGGTGTGCTGCCAGATCTCTGTATGTGTAGAGAGCCCTTTTTATTTCACTGGGATTCCATGAGATCACAGAGCACTTAAATGAAAAGACCTTAAAACTGATTCCTCGTTCAAATGTTTGCAAAGTGCCTGCTGATCCTGGGTGTTCTGGTGTCTACCCAGTGAAATTACATTACACCACAAAAGTTGAAGCTCATGTAGAGTTCGTTGTGGGATCTGTGCCTAACTACATCTCTGCTCTTCACAAAGCTTAGTAAGGCTTTTCAATGGAAGAGATGGCCCTTCTGCACTTTTCTCTAGCTCAGGAGGCTATTTTAGGGTGGAATGCAGGAGGAGGCATCATTTTACTAGATCTTAGAATTCCCCTTAATTTTTGAAATGGTAGAGTAGAACCTGAGAATTACGAAGACCAGAATTATGAACTGACTGGTCAACCACACACCTCATTTGTTACTGGAAGTATGCAATCAGGCAGCAACAGAGACGAGAAAAAAAAAAAGGCAAATGCAGTACTGTGTTTAAACACAAACTACTAACAAAATAAAGGGAAACTGAAAAAAAAAAGATTTGACAAGATAAGGAAACTTTTTCTATGCTTGTTTCATTTAAATTAAGATAATTAAAAGCAGCATTTTTCTTCTGCATAGTAAAGTTTCAGAGCTATATTAAGTCAATGTTGAGTTGTAAACATTTGGAAGAACAACCATAATGTTTTGTTCAGAGTTACAAACATTTCAGAGTTACAAACAATCTCCGTGCCCAAGGTGTTCGTTACTTTGAGGTTCTACTGTAGTCAGAGGTTAATAACCAACATTCTCCATCACAGTTTTGTTGTTGTTGTTTTTTCTCTGTTCATTGGGTTAACTGATGGGGAGTTATGTTTCATTTTCAAATATTGGCAATTTCTTAAATACATTTCTACCATTAGAAACTGATTGTTGCGGGAGCAATGTCAAAGACTACGTGAGTTTCAACTTTAGTGGCGTAATGTGATTTCATTGGGCAGATACAGGAATATACAGGAGCATCAGACACTAGGCAAACATTTGAAAGAGACAGTTTTAAGTCTTTTAATTCCCAAGTACATACTCGATTTATTTAAAGTCTTCAGAAAGCTGTCAGCGAATCTCCACGGTCTACAATCTCACCACCATTGGTGCAAGTCTTCTCCTTTGCGACACGTACCATCTAAATTAGTCTCCTTGTATCTCTCCCACTCATCGACTCTGTCTGATTTAAAGTCTCATCTGAAGTGATCCCTCTAGTTCTTCCCTAGCCGTGACACTTAATCTGTCCCCCTCTGCAGTCATTTATTATTTAACACTATAACTCTATTATTCAACTCTCGAAAGCATTTCAGGATGGCGTGTATGAAAGAGTTTATACAATGCATCTTTCTTTTGTACTGCTTCACCCAGGTCAGTGAGACTCATGCACAGACTACGTCATCCAAAGATATTAGTTACCTACACATAAAAGTGACACAGTCATGTACCAACCATAGCAGCCATGCTGTAGAATGGCAAAGACTTCTGTAGCTGCAAATGACTAGCAGAAACTTGGTAACACATTTCTTCTGACCCTGTAGCTTATTACTTGGTGTGGAGTAGAAATCACATCAATTCAGGCTTTCAGTGCTAGGAAAGAGTGGCTACTTCGTCACTTATTATTTTGGACCTTGTATGGCAGATGCCAATTGAATCTGTGCAGAAAGCCTTCGTGTTTCATTATTTCAATCCAGTCTGTATGCCCAATGTGGCATACGGTAGAGTGCATGGAACTTGTTTCATTCTGTGCTCAAATTATATCAATCATGTGGTGGTAGTATGAATTCCGGGGGAAGGGAATAACTTGAGAAGTTAAGGTTTAAATCATATATAAGTATTATGTGGGTAAATATTCTTACAATATTCTTATATTCTGTCATCAGAAAATAAATGTAAAAGCTTGTAAATTCAGTGTAAAGATTAAACATACTAGAAACCCAACCGTTGAAACTGTAACAGTTCATGGTTAATATACCAGCTGACCTTAACTCTGTCCCCTTAGTGATCCCAAAGTCCCATCTTCTGTCCTTTTGTTCCTTTTATAACTCCTTTGTAAATTATTTTACTTGTGGACCAAGGAGCCCCTGACCACCTCTAGCACCACCCCAGCGGCCTTTGGAGGGGACTATGAACATCCTTTTTCTAAGGCCTCTAAAAATCTGTGGCCTATGGTTCGAATTTTGACAGCTGCTGTATTTATATAGCTTGCAGGTGGAGTATTGAAAATGTACGCCACAGGGGATTGATTTATAGGAGGTTTCATGTCTCCATTGCACTTGTGCTAGCTTTGTCTAATGACCCTTGGATCATTGTTTTGCTCCTGGAATTATGGAGCTCAGTCATAGAATCATAGAATATCAGGGTTGGAAGGGACCTTACGAGGTCGTCTAGTCCAACCCCCTGCTCAAAGCAGGACCAATCCCCAACTAAAATAATAATAAGTAATCCTACTGAGCCATAAGCACATCTTGTAAGGTGTAGAATGCGCTGCAGGGTCAGGCCCAAAATGAGAAGTGGGTAATGTTGTTTGTCTAATCAGTAACTTGTAAAGTTTTCCCCCCTTCCTAGCCTTGTGGTCTGTGTTTGATAGCAAAGAAGGGTGGAAGTGGCCCAACTACTGCATAATGACACACAAAGCATTTGAGTATGCGAGGTCGAGATGAAACGGTTTGTTAGTGACGGATAAGATACTCTAAGCCAGACCCCCGTAACTTGCTTTTTGGGAAATGATGCATGGCAGTAATGGTTTCGGTAACGCTTTTGATTTAAAACAAAAATGAAACATTTTGCTATTTTTTTTTTATTATAAAAGGGCATTTGTATCACTTTTAATCACATTTTTCTAGAAAATGTTGAATCAGCCCTTGGTCTGTGAAGGAAGACATGCTCTCTGTTCTGCTTTTCTCACATACATTGCCTGTACCCTCCTCCATTTTCTCCCACAACTGCATGCTGCTAGCACTCTCCCCTTACCACACTCACCTCCTGTAGCTCTCCTAAGGTTTGCTGGCTAGAATGCACCTGACACAGTAGTTGGGTATTCAACCCAGCTGGTAGGTCTTTGAGGAGAGGGTAGCAAAGCAGGGGAGGCATCTTGAAGCCAATATCATTGTCTAAATTGCTTCAAAATAGAGCCTGTTGGGAATTTTTCATTGGAATGGTTTTCCAATGGAAAATGGAGTTCCCACATGTGACGGGTTGGACCCCCCCGTCCGGGATGCCTCCTGATGTGCTAGGGTCTTAATGAGCCTGCCCACCAGCCTGGGTTTCCTCACCCTGTTCTGTTGTGACAGGCCCTCAGGCCTTCTCCAGCACACACACACACACACACACACACACACACACACACACACACACACACACACACACACACACACACACACGTAGGGACACACCCAGCTGCAAATGGACATAGAGACACTGAGATCAGGTCTCTGTGGGAGGAATCATCTTGGGGATTGCCCAGCACTCATGTGCACACCTCCTTTGGGGTATAAACCCAAAATAATATTGTCTTGTGCTGTATAAAAAGATCTGCACAGCGCAAGCTCATAAAAATGTTCCCTCTCCCTCAATAAGAAGAACAGGAGTACTTGTGGCACCTTAGAGACTAACAAATTTATTAGAGCATAAGCTTTCGTGGACTACAGCCCACTTCTTCGGGGCTGTAGTCCACGAAAGCTTATGCTCTAATAAATTTGTTAGTCTCTAAGGTGCCACAAGTACTCCTGTTCTTCTTTTTGCGGATACAGACTAACACGGCTGCTACTCTGAAACCTCTCCCTCAATGTGGCGAGAGAGGTATGCACAGCTTTTTGCCTCTGCCCCCCCACCCCCCGCATATGAATAGCACAAACTGGGTTTTGAAATAAACAAGAAATAAATTTATTAACTACAAAAGGTAACTTTTAAGTGATTATAAGGGATAGCAAACCGAACAAAGCAGATTACTGAGCAAATAAAACTAAACATGCAAACTAAGCTTAATACACTCAAGAAACAGGTTACAAAATTTAATTTCTGACCCTAAATGTTCTGTAGCTTAGAGTTCCAGTTATTTCTCTTTACAGGCTAGACCCCTGTTCTCAGCCTGGATTCAGCCCTTGCCTTTCCCTAGCTTAGTTCCTTGGTTTCTTCAGGACCTTTCAGCAGTCTTTCTTCTTGGGTGGGGAGACAAAAGGAGAGCCCAGATTGCCTTGCTTCCCAGCTTTAAATAGAATTTACAAAAGGCAGGAAGCCTTTGTTTCCAGTGGAAAAGTACCAGCAGTGTCCAAGGTGGTATTTTGTATCAGGTGACACTATCACACGATCTTGCAGTGTCAGGGCAACCATGAGACAAGGTTTATTTGCAAGATCCACAGGAAGGAACTCCTGGGAAGAAGGGGAATCCACATCTTTGAAGACTCATTGTCTTTTCCTAATGGCCCATTAAGGCTGATTGCTTACTGTCTGGTGGGCATTTCCCAAGCACATACCCACATAGTTGTAATGGTTACATAGACAATATTCCTCATTTCAGAGACAGAAATGATACATGCATACAAATTGGATAAACACATTCAGTAAATCATAACCATTCCAATGATACCTCACTTGACCCATTTTGCACAAAGCATATCTTAGTTATGTCATATTCTTATCATAACAATATCTCTGTGAAGAATATGGATATGGATAAGAATAACGTCACACTACAAACTTGAAATCTTCTTTTGGGAAAACGGAAATGACCCAAATGATCTGTTGACACAAACAGAATATTCTGTTCTATTGAACTGTCCTGAAATGCTTTGTTTCAAATCACTTCAACGAAACATTAAAAGGCATTTCCTTATCAGCATGTCGCTTGATAGAAGTTGTAGTTCAGGCCCTCAATCTCTCCTATAGTCCGAGCTCCCCGGATGACTATATCTATCATAATGCAACAGAATTTCCCTCTAACAGAGTGCTGTGTAGTGCATCATGGGAGTTGCATGATTCTGGGTATATCCTGGGATCTGTAGTCCAGCCAGGGAGCCTGTCCCATAAGGAAAACTGGGGGCATCAGGGTCCTGAACTACAACTCCCATGAGGCAATGTGCTGCATTGGGAGAATTAAGTTTAATGTTGAAATGACCCAAAAGGAAGCACTTGGGGTCATTTCAACTAAGTGACATGAAACATTTCTATGTTGGGAACATCAAAATGTTACATTGCAATTGAAAATGTCAAAATGAATGTCACATTTCCAATTTTTTTTTTTTTTGGACGGGGTGGGGGAATTTCCTTCAGTGAAAAATTTTGAAATTTCAACTTTTCATTTTGATCTGGACAAAAACAAATATTGTCATGTTGGAATTTTTCGGAGGACAAATTCAAAATTTCACTCAGCTCTACTTGTAATTTAGTAGCAAAATTCTTCCTCTGGCAAAGACCTAAACTACTAACATGGAGGCTAATATTCCTTTTTTGAGTGTGTTTCGGTTGGTAGGAAAAGAAACAAATCAGACTTCTTATGGCAACTCAATAGCAACATTAACCTTCTAGGATTTATTGGGGTTGCTCTTGTGATACCATGTCCCTGGATGGGTTGTCATCAGTGAGGGATTAAAACTGACCTTTGCATGTTAAAGTATGAGACTCTATTGCCTGAGCTGAGAGACCCAGCTGCCCAGCCAATGGAGTAACAGGCTGTTCAACCTCAATATGTTGTCCAGCCAGTGCTCAACCATGTGGGTTACTGGCACACACTGTCTTTTTGCCAGAAATTCCCCACCATTGCTTCCAGTGGTTCAGCTCCACTGGTGGTAGCAGTTAGGGTGATCAGATGGCAAGTGTGAAAAATCAGGATGGGGGTGGAGGATAATAGGCACCTATATAATACAAAACCCGGAATATCAGGACTGTCCCTATCAAATCGGGTCATCTGGTCACCTTATAGCAGTAGTTGGGATTGCCAGTGTGGGCAGGATAGCAGGTGGCTGCTCGTCATTTTAAACACTATGGTGTCTAAACCAACTCAGGTCTGTGTAACACAGTGGGGAAAACACTGGTAGTCGCCAGTGTCTTATCTACACTAGAGCTACCACCAGCAGAGCTGAAAGTGGTGTGGTAGCTTAGGATAGACAATGCCATAGAGTATCTCTTCCTCCAAGCACATAGGTGGTGCCACATAGTTTTATAAATGGTATAACTGACTGCACAGAAGAGTGAAGCATCTTGCCCACAGTCACACACCCAGTGAGCTTCAGAGTTGGAAATAGAACTCAGCTCTCCAGTCCTGCACTCTATCCATCAGACCACAGTGCATCTCTTCTTGGCGTATGCAGGACCTCTTCTGCTCTATGAAAAAAGCTTCCTTATTAAGGGCACTTTGAAGCCCTGCCCCCTTATTTCTCTGGGAGGAGGTTGCACTGGCAAGGTCTTTGGGCCCTTCTCCGGTTCCATTTCACCCACAAAGCCAGGAGTTGCATTAGTTCAGTGTGCAGGTCCCTTTCTTTGATGGGGGTGAGGGGAAAACAGAAGTAGCTCAATCCCCTTGGCCTGTTCCTCTAGATGAGTGGTTCCCAAACTGGGGTTCGTGAACCCCTGGGGGTTCACAAAATGTAACAGGGGGTTCTCTGGAAAAAAATCCCTAATGGCAGACAGAGCTGTTCCTAGGGACCCAGGCATGGGGCCAGTAGCCCAGAGCCCCTGGACTTCCAAGAGCTAAGCAGATCAAAGCAAGCATATCTATCACACTGAGGAGATTTAAACTTTAAGACTCCTTATAAGAAATGGAAAGGGAGGTGGATATTTTTTGCTGTTTTTAAAATGAAATAGGCAGCTAGTATTGTTTTTAAAATTATTATGAAGAACAAGTTTAACCTTTGTTGTAATGCGCATTGTTTGTCTGGACTGCTCAAGACCTGAATGCTTGTGGAAGGAGGAACTCTTTGAGTTGGCTTCTTAAATACCTTCAGGCTGTTTCACATCTGATACTCCTTGATGAAACATAGGAGCCTTGTCTTATAACTCATTCAAAGTGATACAAGCTATGAGAGTGAGATCTTGGAAGAGTGTTGCCGTTTTCATAATGTAATAAAAATACTGTAATGATAAATAATAATAATAAATAGTTTGTAATAAGCATGTCATAAAAACAAATTTTATATTTCCAAGATCAGTGCTTTTTTATAATTTATACGCAGGTAAAGGAGAAAATCCCTGAAATTATTCATTTTTAAAAGGGGCTTCGCGAGACTTGACATTTTAGTGAAAGGGGTTCACAGGTTGTTAAAGTTTGGGAACCACTGCTCTAGATATTACTGACTCATTAAAAACATCTAGCATTTGCTAATGCAATGCAGGCAGCATCTGAGCAGCAGCTCTTATGGGAACAGCTGGAAAAACGAAGGCTCACATGTTTGAACAGAGAGCAACTTGCAGGAGGGGAAAATACCCTCGGCCTTTAATGTTGTCTTAAAACATGATATTCAAGGTGTTCTTATTAGACAAGTGCATGTGTTTCAATAGCTGTCAAGGGTGTCTGTCTCTCTTCTCCTGTGTTATTGTCCTGAAAACAGCTATTTGATCAAGATCATATACTTTCTCGAGAGACCCTCTCTCAAGCCCCCCCTCTCTACCAATGAAAGCCCCTTTAATCAGTTACTAGAGTGCTGTTCCAATTGCCTCCCTACAGTGTGAACTTTTCATCTCTTAATGGTATTTTGGAATCCAATCGCCCTAACAACGACAGGGGTATATACATGTCACAGTTCCAATTCTGTCTTTTTTTTATTCCTGTTGGCACCGAATAAGACCTAATATATTCATGACCTAATTAGAGTATTTTTGCATAATAATGACCTCCCTTAGGGAGATGGGGTTTTGGGGGGTGTGGTGTGTGTGCATGCACATGCTTTTCAGACACATTAACTAGAACACATGTTTCTTAATTTTTAAATGTTTCTCTGGTTATTTAGAAGTATTTTTGTTATTTAAAATGGAAATGATGTAACAGGAGGTCCTGGAGGCGATAAAATGCTTGTTTTATTTTCCTAGCTCTCGGTTTCTCTCTACTGCAGAAAACCCTGTTCCCTCCTCTTTTCTGGGTGTCCAAGACAGATAACCATAGAGACACCTCTGGCTCATCATTCTTTGATCTCACTCCTTTCAAAGGCTCCTCCTCTCATCTTGGCTGGTTTCATTTTTCCCCTCTGTCACTGGCCTCTTCGCCCTAATGACCTTATGTGACCTTCAGCACCACAGTGACTCCTTCACTTGCTGTCTTGGTCATTCACTTGACCTTATCTCTGTGGAGGAGAATTATTCTCTCTGACATCTGAGTCGGAATCCATTTGGTTTGCTCTACCATGACCCCCTCCCCATATACCTGCAGCAACACCTCAAACTTCTCTGCCCCTTCTCTGCCCTCTGGACTCCTATTATTTCCACCTTTAGCTCCACCCTCTCCTCCTCCCCACCTCCTATGACTCTTCCTTACGTCCCAACCCCCAGCCAGGGCTCTCTCCTCTCAGCAATCTCCTTTGCTCCTGCTCCCATGCCACCATGTGCTTTTGGATGAAAACCAGGGACCTTGCTAACTTTCCCCACTATAAAGTCATCCTGTCCTCATTCAGCTTCTATCCAGGGATGGTATGCCCAGAGACTCTGACGGTACAATTACAACTCCCTACTGCTGTGATGTTTTCCACCTTTGATTCTCTCCTGTGCCCATCTCCAGTTTCTGCCCTTCTCACTCTTGAATAATCTCAAAATTATTCTTCAAAGAGAAAATTTGACACCATCCAGCTACAATCCCCCCTCCACTCTTTGCCAACCATTGTCTTTGTTACATTTCATTTTACCTTAAAATGTAAATCCAACTTTGTCTGAACAGGGAATATAAGACAACATTTTCTCCCAGTTACGCTGGTGAAAATAAAGTGTACAGCAAATCTGCTGACATCAACGGCGTTACTCCAGATTTACACAAATGCAACTGTAGCCCTCCTCTGAGGTGTGGCTCAAGTTTCCTTCCTGGTGCTTGCTACTTGGAGAGGCTTCTCCTTACCTGGGTAGGGTCTTTTTGTGACACTTGGTGCCTCCACCTAAGGTAACTCCTCACCGTGTCTGAGACAAGGGGTGCTGTCCTTTGGGAAAATGAATAATGCTACCATTGCTGGCAAGGAGCATAAATCCCAGTACACAGGAAACAATAAAGGACACTAATAGGAATCCCAGCAAAGAAATGACACACCCAAAAACAACAATGTTAAAAGGGGAGACTTCATTGGGAGCAGGAAAATAGGATCTGAAGAGGAAAGGGTTCAGCTTGAGTAAGTACTAAACACTAACAAGTCAACCACTTCCCCACCTCCCAACATGTCTGAACCCCCAGTTCTATCCTGTGCACATGGAGGATGAGACTGGCAAGGAATGCAGTGGTGTTGAGAACATTGGCTGCTTAAACAAACAGAGTCTTCTGCCAGTGTCTTCACCTTCGGTAAGACAGGGTCGTCTCCTGACTCAGCTGCCTCTCAGTAGCCAGCACCAGGTTGGGTCTCTGCCTCTCTGGAAGCTGGTCTCTGCAGGGCTGGAACTGTCTGATTGAGGCACTAAATCCAACAGCAGACTCCCTTTGTGGGGAGAGCAGTTAATCAGCTGTGAGCTGTTCTGCTTCTCAGCTCCAATTTCAAACAGCCCAAACTGAAACTAAACCAAGTCACTTTTTCTCTGAGTCAGGCTGTCTGCTCCCACTGTAGGATTCAGCAGCCCTGGTTCATCATTGACCCAGCAAACTGCTTGAGACCATATCACCCTATGCAGAAGCCTGTTGGCCTCAGGAGGCATTTCTAGTCCCTTCTATCCCCACCCCTGACTCTAAGCATGCTGGGAAATGGTGTCAGAGGGCTCTGGTAGCCATTATTGTGGTCCATAGGGTAAAGGCTCAGTCCAGAGTTCTAGAAGCTGGCAAACTTCAAATAGTGGTTATGCAGCTGAAGGCAAAATCAGGCCCTGTGCATTTTCATTGGCTCACAAATTGTCATGCAAAGCATAGGGTATTAAGTTCAGAGTAATAAGGGGTAGCATCCAGGCCACTTATATTCTCTATATGGTGCTATGGAATAGGTTAGCTGAGCTCGATTTTTTCCTTTCATTTTTAAATTTTAATGTTTTTTTAGTTCTGGGTGCGTATGTGTCTGGATTTTCAACATTTGCAGTAAAGGGCAAAAGGCCAAGGAGAGTGCTCATGTATTTAATTTTTGATCTGTATAAAACATCTCACCATAGCTGGCCAAGCCTTACTTTGTCAAATGCTTTCTAGCTTTGTCAATGCCCCTAAGTCCAAGCATGCAGCACCCTAGTTAGCCAGTCCTGGGCTTCTCACACAGCTCTGCCAGTGCCCCACACTTCTGATCTGCAAGTGCCCTGCTCTTCCAAATGAAGAAATTGCTGAAGATGACTGCAGTATAATGAGGCAACCAAACTCAAATAATTTCTTGCCAAAAATTAAATCTAAGCCCTGGTATCTGGAATGTACCAAATTACTGCATTCACAGGCAAGCCCCCATGAAATGTTCCTCAGTGTTGTTGTCACTAACCCAGAGGCATTTTGGTAGCAGGGAGATATAACTTTCATGCTGAATCGGGACACCTGTTTCACATACTCACTACATCTCGCTTGGTACTGCTCTGGATTTTATTATATTTTTTATTGTATGAGCAAATGCCTGGATACAAGTGATTGTGCATATGCCAAAGGAGAGGGGCCACGGTATATTTATGATGCAGTCAGCAAATTATCATCTCTTTAGAGGTACAGTTAAAATGCACTTTAAATTTCAACATTGTAATGTGCTGTTTAGAACAATGCACATGAACGGTGCATTAATACATAAGAGATCATGGGCTAATGGATTTGAGCGTGAGCAAGAAGACGCAGATGTCTAGGCTCAGCAAGCTGTTTCATTAGCACAACAAATGAAGGTGCTGCCAGAAACAGGTGGGACCCAGCAAGAAGATGGAATAGGAAAAAAGGGGTGTGGATTGATGTGAGGTAACTTGAATATTTTCACAGCCGCCTCTTTCTAACGCTCCATCTGTGCCTATTCGGAGCATAAGGGGAGGGGTGGCATCTCCATTTCAGATTGTTGGAGGAAGAGTCAGTTTGAGGAGCATTATAATCTGGAAGCAAACAATTCACAACCAGAATGGCAGAGGGTGAAAAAGGCTCCTGGGTTAGTGCTGAACTCAGCTGGCACCTTAGCAATCCAGCTGTTCCTCATCTCCTGACCCTATGTTCCTCCTTCAACTGGGGCAAAATTCATATGTCATGTCCCTTTCTCATCTCTGTGATGCCCACTACAAGATCCTTCCTCCTCCAACGACAGGAAGGCAGAAGGGATAAAGGAGAAGAAGTATATACTGATTGCAAAATGGGTGTCATAACTGCAAGGCACTTTAAGATCCTCAGATGGAAAGCGCTTTGGAAATGGAAAGCATTTATTTAACCATGGTTCCATATCCCCAGCCTCTCAAATGTTGAAAATCTGGAATCTTCACTTTCATTTCAAGTTGTGTTTGGGATAAGCACACACAAATGTGGCTGCTTTGATTCTGAACCTTTATGTGACCTCTCAGATCTGTGCATTTGTGCTCTCAGGGACAGGGTTTCTCGGGAGATTTCCAGTGTGTGTTGCTTCTACTCCTGCTTCTCTCAGAGTAGGTTGGTGTTTTTTTACCTCTGATCTGGATCAGAACCCAGAAGTGCTGTGACAACACAACAATAAAACGTAAAGAAAAGAAGCATAAATGGAATATACTTGAATTGCAAGAAATTTTGGGGTATCAGGTTTGGTTTCAGTTTGGGGAGAAAAGTCAGGGGGGTTCCCATTTGATTCAAACTAATTTGACTGTCTTCTGTTTTTGCTCTTGTGCCCAAGCTCCTCCATCTGACACCATGAGATAATAGGGGATAATGCTACTTATTCATCTTATAAAAGTGCTTTAAAATCTATGAATGAAAAGGGCTGCTTAAGTATTAGCAATTATAGCCAATTCCATATTTGGGAGGGGGTAAATTTTGCAATATCATTTTCTTATTACTCCTTGTTTACATTTGTTGGAATAAGGACTCTTAGTATTCAAATATTGAGTCATTATTGTTAATATTAGTACTAATAAAGATGGGCCTGGCCGTAAAGGTAGATCTGGATAAGAATTCCCCCAAAGTTTAGGGTATTCTTACCCAGGGTTTTGGTTCAGGCCCATCTGCAACTTTTGTATACGGTAACAGCAGCAGCAATTCAGGAGGAACAAAATAGATTTGCCTATCTCGTTTGGAAAAGGTGGGTTTTAAATGGTCAGCAATCTCTAATTTTATAGGGTTCCTCATCCACCAGGAATCATCACCCATTTTTTTTCACCCCGTTCTGGTGGGTGCTGTATCTAGTAGATACAATGCACATTTGGGATTATGAGAGGGAGGTGCCAGGGCCAATAGAGAGTGGTTACATTGTGTGAGGTTGCCTGGAGAAAGAATCCAGTTTAACTTCTCCTAACAGCTCTTTGATGCAGGCCACAATATGACAGTGGGATGGTGTGAAAATTCTTACCTACTGTGAGCAGATGGTGCTATGAGGGTGGAAAGCTTCCTGCCTTCCTCTTATGCCTCCATATGCAGTATTGTTGTAGCCATGTTGGTCCCGGAATATTAGAAAGACAAGGAGGGTGAGGTACTATCTTTTATTGGATCAACTTCTGTTGGTGAGAAACACGCTTTCGAGCTACACAGAGCTCTTCTTCAGATCTGGGAAGGATACTCAGTGTAGGGTTGCCAGATGTCCAGTTTCTGACCAGAACGCCCAGTCGAAAAGGGATTCTGGTGGCTCTAGTCAGCACCCCTGACTGGGCTGTTAAAAGTTCGGTCAGCGATGCTGCAGGGCTAAACACAGGTCTGCGCTGTGCCCTCGGAAGCAGCCAGCAGGTCCGACTCGTAGGTGAACCACGGCCAATGGGAGCTGGTGAGGCAGTGCCTGCGGGTGAGAGCAGTGCGCTGAGCACTCTGCCCCTCCCCTCTCTTAGGAGCTGGACCTGCTGGCCGCTTCCAGGGCACAATGGGGAGCCAGGACAGGCAGGAAGCCTGCCTTAGCCCCCCTGCACCGCTGACCAGGAGCCGCCTGAGGTAAGCCCGTGCCCCAACCCTGAGCACCAATCCCCTGCCCCAGCCCTGAGCCCCGCCCCAACCCAGATCCCCCTCCTGCATCCAAAACCCCTCATCCCCGGCCCCACCCCAGAGCCCGCACCCCCAGCCCAGAGCCCTCACCCCCTCCGACCCCCAACCTCAACCCGCAGCCCCCTCCCACATTCCGAATCCATTGGCCCCAGCCCACCCTGGAGCCCCCCACCTGCACTCAACCCCCTCATCCCAGCCTCACCCCAGAACCTGCAGCCAGAGCCCTCACTCCCTCCCACACCCCAACCCTCTGTCACAGCCCAGTGAAAGTGAGTGAGGGTGGGGAGAGTGAGCCACTGAGGGAGGGGGAAATGTAGTGAGCTGGGGGGTTGGGGGACTCAGAAGACGCAGGGAAGGGGCGGGGCCTTGGGGAAGGGGCGGGGCTAGGGTGTTCAGTTTTGTGCGATTAGAAAGTTGGCAACCCTAACTCAGTGTCACAAACCTGAAGAATTGCTGTGGGGAGCTTGAAAGCTTGTCTCTCTTACCAAAAGAAGTAGGTCCAGTAAAAGATATCATCTCACCCACCATGTCTCTCTTATTCCTTGGGCTTCCCACAGATACACAATTCTCCCCTAAATCAATGTCTATTTTTTTTATATCCTCGCCCATGTATAATTTGAGCTCTAAATATTCCACACTCTGGAGGATTTCTATGGGACCTTGTAAATCCTGGTCTTTATTCTTTTGTCTCCTTTCACTGCTTTTCCTGGTTAACCAGAGCAAGTATCTCTTGGAGGTAGGCGGCTGTGGCTGCTGGGTAATCCTGGCTCAGAGGGGACTCTTTAGCAATTGGGTCAATAAGTGCCTTTTCTAGCTGCCTGTTTCCTTGATTGATTTGGCTGACTTTTTCCCTTTTCATCTTCACTTTTCTTGACGCTTCATTTTAATTCATCTAAGAATGAACTTCCCCTGCTCCCCGCGGACTCCTGTCAGAATTTAACTTGCCCGTCTATTCAGTGAGCTGGACACATTCCTAGCACTGGGTCCTAAGTAAGAACTACTTGTTAAATGGCCTTCTCAGGCAAGGCAGCAGATGATTCCATCTTGCCGCCCTGCTCTGTCTCAGATGTGTGTAAGAAGCATCTTTTATGGGTGCTGATTTAAGGGTAAAAGGCACCTGTTGCTACAGATCCTTATTATTACTCCTGTTTTAAGTCCTGTCACCTGAACATGCCCTGTTTGGCAGTAAATATAGAGCTCTCAATGATGACCCATCTTACCATGGAGTTACACTGCTCATACGTTCTGATTGGTCTTTAGTACTGTGCACCATGAGAGGGATCCAAACGGTCCGTCCAATAAACCGACTTGTGAGATGTTCTCCCTTCAGTGAGCAACTCATGCACATTGGCAAAAGTCATTACATGCCTCACTCAACAGTTGTGCTTAAAGTGATTTACGGGATTAGAACCCAGGTCGCTATTCAGTCCCAGGCACAATGCTCTGTAGCCTTGTCTACGTTGGGACTTCTCTGGAAGTCTGTCACCAGCACAGCTAGCTCTGCCAGCAGTGGAAATGGTAGCACAATGGCAGACAAGATGCCAGTGGCCATCAGCATTTCTATCACTTAGTCCTTAAACTTGCTGTGACAAGGGTAGTTAAAACACTAGCGGCCATTCCACACTAGCACTGCATCATTGCTACCAGCATAGGAGCTGCCCCAGTGATAGGGCAAAGGTGATGGATTTTCAGAAAAAGTTCTGGTCAGTTAGAAAAGTGCAAGAATTGTGTGTTAGTTGTATCCAGTATCAATCCTTTAATATAAACACTAAGCTGCTTGTGGCAAAATGCCATTTTCTCCCTTGCCTGAACTTCACCGCTCAAGATTAGAACAGCCTCTCTTAAGGTCTCTTCAGACCTCCAGTCTCTCACTGCCTGAGACCTCTCCATACACATTCTGCAGCCTTGATTAAAACCAGGCTGTGATCATTCCCTCACTCACCTCCCCCACCCCAACCTGAAATAATTCCAACCCAGAAAGGATACTGAGGGGAAATTGCCTCTGAATTTTCACACTCAGGAGTCTTCAAGGGGCACCTTTTTGAGAGAAACTTAATTAAGCAAGTCATTCTATTAATCAGTTCTAATTACTCATGCAAATCACAAGCGCTCAGGCCTATGGTTAAATGAAACCTGATTTGATCCCAAGTGCATCCAGGCGCTGCAAGTCCAATGGGTATTTGCCAAAACATGCCTGCAGTGATTTTGCTACTTCTCTCCAGGTACAATACACTTTTGAAGACTGTAGTGTGAATTGATTTTTTGTCAGGGGCATGGTGCTATTGTTCTAACGAGTGGGTGGAGGCAGAGAGCTGCATGGAACATGAGCTACATATTTTTACACTATTGGACACATGAAACTCTCAGGATATGTACACGGAAGCTATAGTGCTATTTATATAAAAGGGACATCTGACCTAAAAGGGCTACTTAAATATTGCACAACTAAGCTCTACACTGGCTACTTTCTAGGCACCTGAAAATCGGATCCCTTATTAGTGTGAGTAAAATGGAGCAGTCAGCAGAGATCCCTCCTCCTCAAAGCAAGGGTGTGACACCATGGAGATTACAGGTCCCAGCATGCAGTTCTCCACCTCAATCCCAGAAGACAAGACAGCTGTGAATAACTCAATATTAGGCTGGCAGAAAATTGTGACAGCAGAGGTAAATGGGTGAATAATTGCAGAGTTCACCTTGATTCACTTGCATATTAGAGTCTATTGGTTAAAAGGCCATGTGCATTGTTCTCTTCTTTCTCTTGCTTTTAAATTGGTGGCAGCATAAATATTCATTAGCACAAAAGTATTTGTTAGCACTTCAAAAAAGCTCCTGTTTCACAGTATCCCACTTGTCAGACCTAGCCCTCTGATTACATCAGAGTTGTGAGACTCCCTTTTCCCCAACATGTGCATGGGATTTCCCTGTATCTAACAGAATCTGTGCTATAGGAAGGCAGAGAGGGCTAGAATTGCCCTGGAGCACTCCAATAAACAGCATTCCCTAATGGAGTATGCACTAGTGTCTGAAGAGCAGTGGGCTACCTCAGTATATGATTGTCTTAATGCCTTCTCTGGTGAACTGTTCTGTAATGGTGTTTGCACTAGTGTCAGATGGTGACGCTTCCCTAGACTGGCTCACTTAAACTCATTCATTAAGCAACACACTCCTTGCAGGAAAGTCTTGGCCTGTTTTTACTTATATATAAACTCTCTCTCTTTCACACACACAGGCGTGCACCCACACATGCACATTATCTCTCGCATGCTTGATTGGCAAAATGAGCTACAAGCAGATAAAAAATAGAACAGAGCTAATTTGTACATGTTCAGTTATCTTTTTTGTAAATCATTCTTCATTGTACTGCACAGTTTGTAATATTCTCTTAGAAGCCCGAGAAGGACATTTTTTTCCCTTTGGCTGTAGGGAAGTCAACAAGCTAGGATTTAAGGTGAACCTGTGTCATGACACTAGGCAATTCAGGCTGTATTAGTCAGTCTGGGAACTAGAGAACCAGACAGAAAATAAGTATTCAGGCTGCTGGACAGAGACTCAAAAAACAGATATCTCTCCATTAATTACAGATGTTTTTTTACCCTGCTACATAGCAATATTACCATTGGTAATATTATTTTCCTCCTTTATTACTGGGGTGCATGAGCCAATGTGACTTCACTTTGTTACTTTGTTCCTCTTGTATCCTGCTTTGACATCGCCAATAATCTCGATGCAGGTCTGGGAATAGGATTTGTTAATTAACTGGCTCCCTCTACTGGTTGACTCTGCTGCAACCGAGCAAAATATTTAAATCAAGTTTTACTGTGGCTAACTACACTTTTGCATTGTTTCCCGCTTCCATAGTGGTTAATTTCCCATTTCTTTATATATAAATTTTAGTATTCGTTCCAGATTGACAGCACTGGAAATTGAAGTTTCTACCTATTCACAGAACAGCTATAGCACGGCAAGCTTCCCTCCAACTGGCCAGCCAATAAGCTTCAATGCTAACATATAGGGACCACCTCTTGGGATGAGAGGAGATTTGTTTAGCTCTTGGCCTCTCTGCTGAGAGACTGTCCGCAAATGTAGTGTCAGCTGTGGTGGTGGTTTTTAGTAATGCGGACGCCTGTTCATTGTGAACTGGATTGGGATCAAGGCATTTCAGAAAGTCCTTGGATCATCTGGGAATGACTTTTGGTTATGCCAACAAGGGTTGGCTTAGAAGAGCATTTGCAAAATAAACACAACACATTTCTCATTTAAATTGGGAAGATGAGGTTCCACGTAATGAAACTTTTTTGAATGTGGGTTGTATTTTAAAACTGACATTCACAGGTCAAATTAGAGTTTGGTAAAGACGGCTTGATTAAACCCAAATCTGAATAGAAACATTTATGTGTTTTTGTTTTTACTTAAGTGCACACAGATGTGTTTTATTTTTGTATGAGAGTGGCATCTAGAGGTGCCAGCAGAGATCAGGGCCCCATAGTGGTTGGCTTGCTACGAACACCTAAGCTCAAAATTCACTACATGAGAGAGCTAACAACAGTGCAGCTGTGCCACTGTAAGCTCTCTCGTGTAGCCACTCTAAGCTGACGGGAGAGAGCTCTCTCATCAACTTAATTAATCCACCCTGAATGAGCAGCGGTAGCTACATCAGTGGGAGAGGCTCTCCCACTGACATAGTGTTGTCCACACCGGCGCTTTTGTCAGTATAACTTATGTCGCTCTGGGATGGCTTTGTTCACATCCCTGAGGGCCAGAAGTTATACCGACATAAGTGGTAGTGTAGACATAGCCCCAGTAAGAGACAGTCTGTATCCTAAACAGCTTGCAATTTAAATAGACAAGATAACAAATATTATCACCCCTATTTTACAGATGGGGAGCTGAGGCTCAGAGACACAAAGGAGTTGTCTACACAGGGAAATTAATTCATATTGAGGTAGGGTGTGTATTTAAAACAGAATAGCTATTCCTAGTTAACTCTCTGTGTGGACACTCTTGTTCCAGAACAAGACAGTCTTATTCTGAATTAGCTTAATCTTCTTTGGAAACAGAGTAAACTAATTCAGAATAAGGCACTCTTATTCCAGAATAAAAGAATTCACATAGGGAGTTATTCCAGAATAGCTATAACTGGTTAATTCCCTGTGGAGATAAGCCTCAAGTAACCAGGGCTGCCCAGGGGGGCAAGTGGGGCAATTTGCCCCGGGCCCCGCAGGGGCCCCCACAAGAATATAGTCTTCTATAGTATTGCAACTTCTTTTTATGGAAGGGGCCCCCGAAATTGCTTTGCCCCAGGCCCCCTGAATCCTCTGGGTGGCCCTGCAAGTAACTTGCCAAAAGTCACACATACAATCTGTTGCATGGCTAAGAATTTGACCTAGGTCTTCCAAGTGTCATACCAGAGCCTTTTACCCCATCCCATATTTTCTGTTAAAAAGTTGCTATTGAGAAGAATGGGACTCAAACCCATACCTTGAGGGGAAACTTGAATGCACTATCTTGAGCCTCTGAAACATCCTGACGGACATCAATGAACAGACTTTTTTTTTAAATGGATGTAAGCATTCTTCCTGGAAACCCAAATACACGATCATTGCGCTAATACATAAGAACCAGAGAGAAAGACTGGCCAGAAACTAATCCTAATACTTAGCATTTTGCAAATATTAATGAACTAATCCTCAAAACCATGATAGGTTGGGAAGTACCTCATTTTTATCCCCAGTTTACAGATGGGGAAACTGAGACACAGATTAAGTGACTTCACGAGGTGCACGCAGTGAGCAAAGACAACCGGTAACTATAAACCGAAAATGAAAACTGACCAACGTATTCTTCTCATCCAAGCTAATCAAAAAGGAGACAAAGATGGTTAAAAGTAAATTAGGGTTGAGATTTTCCAAAGTGATTATGATTTTTGGGACCTCATTTTTTGGGTAGCCAACTTGAGGCAGCTTGAAGTGATCTGAATTTCAGAGGTTGGCTGCTCAGCACTTTCTGAAAATCAAGCTTTTTAAGGTGTCTCAAGCTGAACCCCAACAATTGAGGCACCCAAAACCACTAGTCACTTTTGCAGATGTAGGGCGAGATGTTTAACGTTCACTTCTAATGATCTAGAGTGTGGTCCTATAGAAGTCGTTTGCAGTGTTGTTGTAGCCATGTTGATCCCAGCCAGACCTGAAGAAGAGCTCTTATATAAGCTCAAAAAACTGGTCTCTTTCACCAGCAGAAGTTGGTCCAGTACAAGATATTACCTCACCCACCTTATCACCCAGGGGAGTAATATTTGGATTTAAACAAATGGGGGTCCAGTGAATCCCTAGTGTAAAGCCATTTCAATGAGTAATTACATCAGGAATGAATCTGGCCTGTGATTTTTATCTTGACAGTAACCCTATAGAAGGGAAGGAAGCTGCTGAATTGGAACACACACTGTTTCTCTTCTGTTTGTCTTTGGTAAACATGGCAATTTATTTGAAGAACATGGAGGAAAAAAATATGGTGAAGTTAAATCCTAACAAATTGTTTTATATTTACAAATGAATTAGATTATTTGCATTTGTTGTGTTTGGGAGGCGGGGTTGAAACTGCAAATTAATAAGAGGAAAAATATTTCTGAATCTTATTTTACTTAAAGGCAAGTTTAGCAGAAGCAATTTGCATGTAAATCAACATTTACCTGATGCATGCAATTTCCACAGTTAGATAAACCATCACATGAAACAGATGAAAGACATGGGGACTGTATAAAAATTCTTTGAAAGATAATAGGCAGCAGTTTGCAATAAATATTCATTAAGTAAGAGGATGTCCTGTTCTCTCTTTGTGGCACTATCTTTATAGCATTCACTTCTCTCTTACGGCTTCCTTGTTTCATGCCATAGCCCTCCGATTTCTTCTGTATTTAGTCTACTTTCTATTTTATGAAATGGCATATGTTACTTTCGTTATAAGACTCTGTGCATTTCCACTATCACTCAGTTCTGGTGAGGTTTAGAACTCAGCTCAGGGCAAGTGGGGGGAGAAATCAACTGAGGTATGGAACTTTAATTATAAGGGCACAAGAAGTTTGAAAGAAGTTGTGCAAACCGCAGGAATATATTAGTTGGCTGCCTTATGAAAAACACCCTGCATATCTGGAAAATAGCATTACAGGAATGTACGTGGCTGGTCTCATGGGCAAAAATGCACAAAGATCACATCATGGATGTCACTCGGGACCAAGAAGTAGGGTGAAATCCTGGTCAAGTTGAAGTCTGTGGGAGTCATTCAGTTGGCTTCAGTGAGGCCAGTATTTCACCCAAAATATCTAATGCTTGAGCGAAAGTAGATTAGTCCATTGTGATGATAGTATTAGGACTTACACCCTCTGTAGCCTTGCTGTGATGCACCTACTCTCTGTTTTGTTCAGCTTCTTATACCATCCATATCACCATAGTATTTGAGCTCCTATCTAGTGGATAGACACCAAAGGCCATGTTAGTACATCAGATTCTGGACACACATTTTGCTGTGCACTTGTAATATTAGGTGTATTTAAACATGTCTGTGAGGCCTGTATAACCACACCACAAATCCCTTTCATGTATCCATGAGCCTAACATAGTATGTCTGAGTATAATAAGTTGCTCAGATGCTGTGCATATGTTTTTGCTAGCAAAGACCCACTTATGCTGGGGGACCCCACAGACAATACCCAGTCTATGATAAAACTCTGCTCACCTCTTGCCAGTCCTTGACACCCTCTCCTGAGGATCACTGGCAGGTAGGGTTTTCTGCCATTCTTTCTGGAAGGTAAAATTGGGTCCCAGTACTTCCTGAGTGAAAGTGCCACCTTCACTCCCATGTTTCCCTTGTTCCTATAAATAGCTAAGGGGGACATCAATCAGAATCTGGGCCTCGGTTTGGTTTGTCCCTGTGCTGGTTTAACTCATGCAACGCTCTTCTCTCGCTTCCCTATTGCAACCACCTATTGCCCCCATATTGCAGAGTTCTGAAACTGCTTACAGACACACAGCCAACTTCAGTCACTTGCTCTCTCTATTTACATTTAATATTCCTTATAATGATTAAAGCAAACATTCTTAATTAAATGTTAACGTACTGCAAGCATCTGCAGCAGGTGGACCAGTTGCCTCTCTAATCTTGAATGTACGGACGGACAGAGCACCTGGACTTAAGAGGAAATTACTTTTTTAAAGTTTGATGTGGAGGAAGGAATAACCTATCACATTTTTTCCTAGGTCAGTCTCTTGCCCTTGGAAGTTAGCGAGTCAGAGCTGGGGCTTGCCAAGTGCTGAGCACCCTCAGCTCCGCAGAAGACAGTGGGCACAAAGCCCCTTGCAGGGCTGCTTAGTAACTTGCAGGATTGATTCCCCGGCGGAGAATACAAATTCTATATCTAAACCTATAAACAATGGGCTGAAAATAGGGCGAGATCAGGGAATTAGATGTGGATTCAAGTAATTATTTCAAAATTGGCATTACTATTTGAAGAGACACTTGAAAATATTCCTCTCCACCTACTTCCCCTTAGATAGGTTAGGCTATTTGCAATCTCCATTAATTTTTCCTTACTTTTAAAGGCCTGAGGATAATTTTTTCCCCCAACAAAGTGTTTTTTCCTTGGTAGACTTTTCCACCCACCCCTTTCTCTCTCTCTCTTTTTTTTTTTAACACAAGTTTCTTTTCCTTCTCTATCTACTGCTATCAGCACCATGGTTGTTGGCATTGGAGTTGGGTGAAATTTTCCATCCAAAATTTTTGGGGTCAAAAAAAGCAAACTCAGCAGCACTGAAATGTTTGTGAATTTTTCTCAGTTTCACCAAGGTTTGTCAAAAGTCAAATCCAAAAATCTAAATATTTTGTTTGGATGCTTTTCAAAACAAAACAATTTAGTTTTTTTTCTGATGACTTTTGGTTTTTAAATAATCTTCGCTTTTCTTTTTAAAAAAAAGTTTAAAAATGCACTAGAAATTGAAACAAAATATTTAGTTTGACTGCAAATGGTTTTGAGGTTTTTTGAGTTTGGTTTGTCAATTTTTGTTTTTATTATTTCTTTTCAGAACTGCCAGCAAACTGAAATATCAGTTATTTGCCCAGCTATAGCTATCAATGCCATTCAAATGGATGGTGTCTATTAGAGCACTTGCCCTCTCTCTGCCGGCTGGTTCTTCAGCAGCAGCACTAGCAGAGCCCAAAATGGTATAGAGCCAAATGTGTGGTGTAGGTAGCTATGAAACTGTTACCTTTGTTATAGAATCATAGAACTGGAAGGGACCTCAAGAGGTCATCTAGTCCAGTCCCCTGCACTCATGGCAGGACTAAGTATTATCTAGACCAGGGATAGGCAACCTATGGCACGCGTGCTGAAGGCGGCATGTGAGCTGATTTTCAGTGGCACTCACACTGCCTGGGTCCTGGCCACCAGTCTGGGGGCTCTGCATTTTAATTTAATTTTAAATGAAGCTTCTTAAACATTTTTAAAATCCTTATTTACTTTACATACAACAATAGTTTAGTAACATATTATAGACTCATAGAAAGAGACCTTCTAAAAAACATAAAAATGTATTACTGGCACGCGAAACCTTAAATTAGAGTGAATAAATGAAGACTCGGCGCACCACTTCTGAAAGGTTGCCGACCTCTGATCTAGACCATTCTTGACAGGTGTTTGTCTTACCTGCTCTTAAAAGTCTCCAATGGTGGAGATTCCACAACCTCCCTAGGCAATATATTCCAGTGCTTAACCACTCTGACAGTTAAGAAGTTTTTCCTAATATCCAACCTAAACCTCCCAATTTAAGCCCATTGCTTCTTGTCCTATCGTCAGAGGTTAAAAAAAACAATTTTTCTTCCTCCTCCTTGTAATAACCTTTTACATACTTGAAAACTGTTATCATATCCCTTCTCAGTTTTTCTTTTCCAGACTAAACAAACCCAATTTTTTCAATCTAGAAAACATGACCTATTAGGGAATACCTTTAATAATTTTTGTTGCTCTTCTGTGCACTCTCTCCAATTTGCCCACATCCTTCCTGAAATGTGGTACCCAGAACTGGACACAATACTCCAGTTGAGGCCTAATCGGAGCAGAGTAGAGCGGAAGAATTACTTCTCGTGTCTTGCTTATAACACTCCTGCTAATATATGCCAGAATGATGTTCGCTTTTTTTTGCAACATCGTTACACTGTTGACTCATTTAGCTTGTGGTCCACTATGACCCCCAGATCCCTTTCCACAGTACTCCTTCCTAGGCAGTCATTTCTCATTTTGTATGTGTGCAACTGCTTGTTCCTTCCTAAGTGGAGTACTTTGCATTTGTCCTTATTGAATTTCATCCTATTTACTTCAGACCATTTCTCCAGTTTGTCCAGATCATTTTGAATTATAATCTTATCCTCCAAAGCACTTGCAACCCCTCCCAGCTTTGTATCGTCCACAAACTTTATAAGTGTACTTTCTATGCCATTATCTAAATCACTGATAAAGATATTGAACAGAACCAGAACTGATTCCTGCAGGACCCCACTTGTTATACCCTTCCAGCTTGACTGTGAACCACTGATAACTACTCTCTGGGAACAATTTTCCAACCAGTTTTGCACCCACCTTATAGTAGCTCCATCTAGGTTGCATTTCCCTAGTTTATTTATGAGAAGATCATGCGAGACAGCATCAAAAGGCTTACTAAAGTCAAGATCTGTCACGTCTACCACTTCTCCCCTATCCACAACGTTTGTTACCCTGTCAAAGAAAGCTAACAGGCTGGTTTGACACGTTTTGTTTTTGACCAATCCATGATGACTCTTAACACCTTATTATATTCTAGATGTTTGCAAATTGATTGCTTAATTATTTGCTCCATTATATTTCCGGGTTCAGAAGCTAAGCTGACTGGTCTATAATTCCCTGGGTTGTCCTTATTTCCCTTTTGATAGATTGGCACTATAGTTTCCCTTTTCCACTCTTCTGGAAACTCTCCCGTCTCCCATGACTTCTCAGAGATAATCGCTAATGGCTCAGATATCTCCTCAGTCAGCTCCTTGAGTATTCTAGGATGCATTTCATCAGGCTCTGGGGACGTGAAGATATCTAATTTGTCCAAGTAATTTTTTAGCCTCTTTCCCTATTTTAGCCTCTTCTGATCCTACCTCATTTTCACTGGCATTCACTACGTGAGACGTCCAATCACCACCAACCTTCTTGGTGAAAACTGAAACAAAGAAGTCATTAAGCACCTCTGCCATTTCCAAATTTTCTGTTGTTATTTCTCCCCACATACCCCATTGAGTAATGGGCCTACCCTGTCCTTTGTCTTCTTCTTGCTTCTAATGTATTTGTAGAATGTTTTCTTGTTACCCTTTATGTCTCTAGCTAGTTTGATCTCATTTTCTGCCTTGGCCTTTCTAATTTTATCTCTACATACTCGTGTTATTTGTTTATATTCATCCTTCGTAATTTGACCTAGTTTCCACTTTTCGTAGGACTCTTTTTTTTTTTTTTTTAAGATCATTGAAGATCTCCTGCTTAAGCCAGGGTGGTCTCTTGCCGTACTTCCTATCTTTCCTACGCAGTGGGATAGTTTGCTCTTGTGCCCTTAATAATGTCTCTTTGAAAAACTGCCAACTGTCTTCTAATATTTTTCCCCTTAGACTTGCTTCCCATGGGATCTTACCTACCAACTCCCTGAGTTTCCTAAAGTCCGCCTTCTTGAAATCCGTGTCTTTATTTTGCTGTTCTCCCTCCTACCATTCCTTAGAATCATGAACTCTATCATTTCATGATCACTTTCACCCAAGCTGCCTTCCACTTTCAAATTCTCAACCAGTTCCTCCTTATTTGTCAAAATCAAATCTATAACAGTTTCTCCCCTGGTAGCTGTCTCCACCTTCTGAAATAGAAAATGGTCTCCAATACATTCCAAGAGCTTGTTGGATAATCTGTGCCCTGCTGGGTTATTTTCCTAACAGATGTCTGGGTAATTGAAGTCCCCCATCACCACCAAGTCTTGTGCTTTGGATGATTTTGTTAGCTGTTTAAAAAAAGCTTCATCCACCTCTTCCTCTGGGTTAGGTGGTATGTAGTAGACCCCTACCATGACATCACCCTTGTTTTTTACCCCTTTTATCCTTACCCAGAGACTTTCAACAAGTCCGTCTCCTATTTCCATCTCAATCTCAGTCCAAGAGTATGCATTTTTAATATATAAGGCAGCACCTCCTCCCTTTTTTCCCTGCTGGTCCTTCCTGAGCAAGTTGTACCCTTCTATATCAACATTTCAGTTATGTGTATTATCCCACCAGGTCTCTGTGATGCCAAATACGTCATATGTCTCTGTCTCCCTCAGAAGTGAGTCATCAACCACCACTATCCTACATTTCCTCCTGGGAGTGGTGGCTGTGATCCTCCCAGCCGTGGGGGTACATGTCCTCTCCTCCTCCTCTGGGGGTGATTCCTCATTGCTCTTTACCAGGGCAGCATATCGGTTTTGGGAGTAGAGGTGGAGCACTGCCTGCTGCCAGAAGAAACCAGCTGCCAGTGTACTCCCTGTGACAGAGTCATATCCTCCTCCCCCGGTAGAGTGACAGCAGTCCTCTGTAGCTGGATAGCTTCCTCAGCCTTGGATGTCTCCATGTGAATACTCTCAAGGAATTCCTCATGGACACGGATGCTCCTCAGCCTAGCCACCTCCTCCTGTAGCTCTCCCACCTGTTTCCTGAGAGATTCCACCACCAGGTACCTTTCGCACTGGATGGTCCCCTCAGCCTGGCTTTCTGAGAGTGAGAAATGAAGGCCACAGTCTCTGCAAATCCACACCAGGATCTGGGTAAAGGCATCCATGGTTAGGTTGTCTGTTGATCCCACCTTGACATTTCAAAGCTCACTTCTTGCATGCAGAGCTCTGCAGCAATTGTGGTCTCAGAGTTCAGTCTTGGCTTTGAGACATATATTTCCTTCTCTCTCGTAGTGACTTGTCTTTGGTTCTTTCTTGTTTGCTGTTGCCTCTGTCAAAATGAAAGGTAGTTCTCCCTGAAAGTATCCCTTTGCTCTCTATGGAAAAATGTGTGTATAAATAGTTGCCATTGTATTGTGTTAATAGATGCTTCTGTCTCACTCATGTACAATGTATGTATAGCACTCTTCCATTGTTTTCAGCACACTCCTCTCCTCAAACATGGGACAGTATGATTTAAGTGGAGTAGATTGTAGTGGTTTAATTTTGGAGTGGGTTAGTGGCCCTTATACAGTACACCTTTGTATGGTGTTTGTACTTGATAGCCATTTGGTAAGAGAGAACCAATTTGGTATACTACTTATGAATTTTAATGAGAAAATAAATCACATTATATTTAAACAAAAATGAGCACATTTTAGAAAACTCTTAATAATTAACTTTAATGTGCAGTTACTTGAAATCTAGAAACTGTGGACTAGATCCTTAAATGGTAAATCATCATAGCTCCATTGAAATCACTTATACTTGCTGAGAATCTGGCCCATATTTGTAAAGGTACCAAACAATCTCTATGGAATACAAATGTACATAGTACCAGTCCAAAAATAAAGAGTCTGGTTCCTGCAAAAAAGGAACAATTGGAGGATATGTTTAAGCTGCAAGCTCTTCAAGCTCCCATCCTTGAAGTGTCAGAACACTCATAAGGTTCTCTCCATTCATCAGGTTTTCTTTAAAAAGTTGTGAGTACTTAGGTAAAATGTGAGAAGGGGGGTGTCACTAGCACATCTAGAGAAAGGGAATGTGGCATGAAGCCATCTGCATAATGGTGAGAAAAGCAGGCCCAACATTTACTTCAGCAGCAAGCATGCAACTACTGAAATTCCTGGCTCTGGGTACTGTGTGTGCAGTTCATCTGTATGTTCAATGGCTGTGCTGGTAAGATGAGCCATACTGATCTCTTTGTGTCTGGTGGATATTAGAGATGAGCCGAAGCTGCAAAGATGGGAGCCAAATTATGATTTAAACCTACATGTTGTATGACTGAAAACCAATATTATAAATGTAGACACACACACATGCACACACACATATTTAATCTTTACATGGTCTCCAGCAATAGATATCAATATCCTGAGTCTCCATTGCTTTGCCCCTTGCACCATCCTTTACACCCATAGAAAGCGGGTGTAAAACTCTGATGTTCAAGTTTTCCACTTTGCACAGTGCAGGTGCAAGGTAGGGGAGAGTCAGGCCCTTGGAATCTGGAGGATGTTGTGATAGGATTGTTTTGACAGTTCTTTTAGCATTATCTCTTTGATATTTACTGTTTAAAGTGTAATTGTGACCTTAACCAGACCATAACCAATAACCTCAAAATAATAGGTGAAGCCTTGGCTGCATTTAAACTCCTATTGACTTCAGTGGGACTGGGAATTTATCCGGTATCTTGTTACTTATGAACACCATCCCACTGTGGAGTTTCACCAACACATGTGGTTCGTTTATGGACAAATATTGTTTGCTGCTGGCAGCTGTGCTGCCTCAAGTCAACTTAGCTGTGGAATAGCAAAGTAGGTTGAAAGTGACACTTGGCTAACAAGAAAAGCGTTGTGTGTGGTCGTACTCTTTGGTATACAAGATAGTTTGGATGGATGCTGGATATTGCCAAAAATATTTGTGATTCCCACACATTTCATTAATTTTAACTCAGTTATAGTCTTCCAAAAATCTGTACCAGAAAGTGGGTATTAACTGTGTCAAAGTTGAAAAACATATCATCTAGGGAGAGAGCAGAAACAATGCCATATGAGTGGAAGAGGACCAATCATACATTATGAATGGAAAATATTGACTGTCAAGCTGAACAGGTTGGGAACAACCTCTAAACGCTGAAAATGGTTTGTCCAACTTTTTGGCAAGTGATTCTGAATAACAAACACATTTGTAGACATCAGGATTATTTTGAATATTCCTTAGCAGAAGAAGGGGCTGAATTATCAATTTAATATGATCTACAACAAATAATTCTAATTCTATAGTGTTCCATGTATTATCAGCAAAACGGTCATGTCAGTTGGCATCTTGGATTTTTATTGTTGTTGATGATGTAGGAAGAGGGCTTTTTTTATTTTGTTTTGTTTTTGTTTGCCTTTTCCAGACATCTGGAGCTCACAGTGCTAGATGGCAGCTCAGACCTATATGAAACCATCTCAGCCCTTTTGCTACATCCCAGCAGCTGAGATCAGCAGAAGACACTAGAGTTAACAGTCCCTAGATTGGTACACTGGCAGTTGTCGGAGGGCATTTTCAGTGCAGGACCTTTGATTCTGGAATTTGCTTTCTTCATTGCTCCAACAGAATTCTTTTGACCTATGCAGCATAGGTCATTCTACCCAGGTTTTTGCCTGAATGGCCGTGGAGGTGGAGTGGGTGGGATGTAGACAGGGTCAAACTGGAAAAGAAATATAGGTGATGATGGTACTCCCATAAGCTCCGGCCACAACTTGAGGTCTGGCCACCCATGATGCCAGTTCTGTCACACAGTGTAGACTATGGATCTGTCATAAAATGACACTTCCTCTCCTTTTTTTTTTTGTGCTGTGAAGCACAGTGAAGCAGTTCACAGTACTGACATTTAAACTGTCTTTGTTAGGACTATGTCAATATCCCATTCACATAAATAGGGCTGTTCACACCAGCCGGAGCTATTGTTTTGGGCTGTCTCCAGACTCCACAGCCTCACTTTACCTTTGGGCTGTTATCACAACCATGAGGGCTAGAGACTTTTTTAAAATGAAAGCTGCGATTCTGGTACACAGGATGGCAGCCACCAGGAACAATGGTATCGATTTGCTGAGCTCCCGTGGGCCAGCCCAATTAGAGCACCTGTGAGATGTTGCTTTTTCTGTTGCCTGGGAGATCTTGTTTGAGTGCTTCTTAAATTGATATTGTCACATGAACAATCTTTGAATACTGGTGGTCATTCATAGGTGGTGAATGTTATTTATTTATTTTTATTTCAGTAGCACCTAAGGGTATGTCTATACTGCAGTTAAAAACCTGCAGCTGGCCCATGCCAGCTGACTATCTCCAGAGGTTCAGACTAAGGAGTTGTTTAACTGCAGTGTATATATCCTGGGACCCTCCCACTTCACCCGCCCAAGCCCAAACATCCTGGGGCAGCCTCCCAGTGCTAGGCAGAAAACAAAGACTAGTCTCTGTCCCAAAGAGCTTACAACAGGTGTATTTTATAAATGAAGAAACTCTCCCTTTTGCCTTTGAAATTGGTCAGATTGGAAGGGAAATCTGCGGAATCCCTCTGGAGCAGTGAAAGATGATAACTTTATTGGCGTGCTTTTCTGACCACAACACTCAGAATTTCATGTCTTGTTTAAGAAGCAGGATTTGTCGTTGCTTTCCCCTCCCTTGCCAGGCTGCCTGGGAGTGTAAGTGTGGGGCCATGTTCTCTTATGCCGAGACAGATCCACACTGGAGTGGGGCAGTCCATTGTCTGCAGGGAGCATGGTTGCTCTCTGGGCTTCACTTTGCGAAAATGAAGAAGAAAAATAATCAAAATACACCTAAAATTAAATGTTCAATGATCTTTTGGGATTATTTTTGAAGTGACTTTTCACAACAGCAGCATAAAGGCAGCAGCTACCGCGTTTCTCACTTGCAAATAAATGCTCTGTGAAGCTGTGCTAGTGCAGACATTGGTTTCCCCACCTTTCTCATCCTCAGCAGCTGGCGCAGTCATAGACTCCGTCCCTGCTGTAGCCAGGAAGTGCTGGCATATACTAGCTTTGTATGTGAGCAAGTGATGTCACCCTCTAGTGGCCAAGATCACAGGAAAAACAACTGGACATACTGCAACTAAAGGAGTTTTCCTTTAGCTCAGGGGTTCTCAGACTTTTGTACTGGTGACCCCTTTCACATTCTGAGTGTGACCCCCCTTATACATTAAAAACACTTTTTTATATATTTAACATCATGCTGAAGGCAAAAGAGGGTTTGACAGTTCATGACCCTCCATGTAATAGCCTCACGACCCCCTGAGGGGTCCCGACTCCCAGTTTGAGAACCCCTGCTTTAGCTCATGTGGTAGAGGCCTAGGGTTCTAATCCCAGCTTCCCAAATGTGTTTGATTTATATAGTCAATCCTAGGAATCAGTTACTACACCACAGACCAGTTGGCGTATTTTCTTATTATGGGTGTGAGGCATGGGACAAACAGCTTTATTCCCTGTATTTCGCCTTGCCTCAAAAAGTAGTGAGTAAATAACTGATGTTTATACAATATTATAACACAGAAAGCACTGAGCAGCTCTGAAGGGAGAGTCTCTGCCAGGCCAAATGGCAGCAAGCCCGCTGAAGAATAAAACAAGAGCTTCTGGGGCCACATCTAGCCTGCTGCGTTTGCTCAGCGTCTATGTGATAACAGATCTGGGCTATTAGAGACACCCTGATTGCTTATATCGGAAGGGCCTTCTCAGCAATGTGTTTAGCTATATTTCAACAAGGATGAGCTCGACCTCTGGTGTGATACGGGGATTTGGTTTAGAATCCTTACAAGACAGACTCTTGAATCACCTGCACTCCCGTACCGTTCGCATCGGAGAAAGCCAGCATGAACCACTGACTGCAGTTATAGTTTTTGTTTATGAAGATGCTGTCAAGTCCTTTAAGGACAAATACCAAACGTGTCTTCCAAGTTATGAATTCTCCTGGGGAATACGCTCTTTATTCCACTGCAGGAATTTTATTTTTAAAACCATCCCTCCCTCCCGTGTTTACTAATCCGAGTGAAATACAAGAATCGTTTTGATAATGTTAAATAACCTGTTTGTATCTAGCAAAAGAAAAGATGGTCCAGGGAGTAGTCTAGGACTTGAGAGCTATGGGTTTAAATTCCTGCTCTGTCACAGACTTATTGCGTGACCTTGGGTAAGTAACTTAATCTCTCTGTGTCTCAGTTTCCCATCTACAAAATGGGGAGCATAGCACTACTCTACCTCACAAGGGTGTTGTAAGGAGAAATACCTTAAAAACGGTGAGATGCTCAGATGCTATAACAGTGGGGGCCACTACAGTATCTAAGATGGATACCTGAATTAGTGACTATGGGTTTGATACAGCTTCTTCCTGCCCCGTTGATATTTGCAGTTAATGCAATCAGAGTTACAAATATTCAGAGCCAGGTTTTGTTTAATCAAGAAACAAAATTCCTTTCTTCCTTCATGAGTCATGTACTGGGTAATAACATGAGAGGACTCCATGCTTGTAACTCTAATCTGGCTTTTTATGAAGCGAACTAGATGCTGCAACTGCAGCGGGCATCCTGCCCATGTGCAAACAGACTGATGCATCCTCCAAACTCTTCCTTCCTGCAACCTGTGCTCCTCCCTCCAAGTTCTGTGCAGGTTTCTACATGAGGAAATGAAATTTGGAAGAGGAAGAATTTTATATAAAGCTTAGCTCATCCAGTCAGGGAATGGAAGCAATGCCATGTGACTTAGGTGACCAAACATAAGCCATTCTGAATATTGAATAATTGACTTGAATACTTGTTACAGATCGGCCTGTAAAGGCAATGGTATTGAGAAAATATGTCTTGAGTCTGCAAGATTAGAGACTGAAGTTATACTTCCAACTCTGTCTGAAGTGACCTTGTATAGCTTCTCCATTTAAGGCATCTACTAGATACCAAGCCTTATACATTTCCAGTTAAGGCACCAGATACAAGTGATGGGTGTGGTCTAAGAACCTGAATTAAAAATAGAACATCTCATAAACAATTCACAGGCAGGGTTGCCCAGGGGCGGGGGGGGACAAGTGGGGCAATTTGCCCTGGGCCCCACAGGGGCCCCCACGAGAATATAGTATTCTATAGTATTGCAACTTTTTTTTATGGAAGGGGCCCCCGAAATTGCTTTGCCCCTGGCCCCCTGAATCCTCTGGGCGGCCCTGTTCACAGGCTCTCAAATCTTGGTAAAAACTTTTCAGACAAATTTGGGAGAGATAATCATGGGATTAATACATGTTTGAGCCTTGTGAAACTACTGAGAAATGTGACACAGATAACATTCAATAGCAACCAAAATATTGAAACTTGGATGTAATCCAGTCAACCCAGCATTCTGATGATCATGCCCCTTCCCTTCTCCCACTGCAATTCCAAAGTGACTTTAGCAGCCAATTTTACATTAGGTTCATAAGGACCCAATTTTCTGCTGCATTATGCCTTGTCTTATCATTTACATCTGTGCCAAATGTTACTCTGTCCCCAATTTGCCTGCACATGCTTCCTTGCTGATTGTGCCATATCGCTTCCTCTTTCCTGCCACTCAGTTACCTTCTCCCTTGGACATGCTACTCCTGCCACCTGATCTTCCTCTGTCTCTGTTCCCAGGGGTATGCTGCACAGCTGCCCTGTTCCCTTCTCCTCGGGACCAGGGCCGGCTCCAGGCACCAGCAAACCAAGCACTTGCTTGGGGCAGCACATTTTCAGGGGCGGCATTCCGGCCATCTTTTTTTTTTTTTTTTTTTTGCTTTGGGCGGCAAAAGCCTAGAGCCGGCCCTGGCAGCAGCAGCATGGGGGGTGCCCTGGGGCCGCTGCGGTTCGTGCTGTGGGGGTGCAGCACCCGCACCTTGTGGCTGAGCCGGGCAGGCTCCGAGCGGGGGACACTCAGGCTGGGGGCTGCCCCGGGAGGCACACGGAGCTGCCTGCAGGTGCGGCAGGGTGGCCACCCCCCAGTGCCACAGCTGGGGCTGGGCGAAGTGGCCTGAGCCGCCCAGGGACTGCGGCAGGGTGGCCAGAAGCAGCAGCAGCAGTGGGGCCATAGGGGGCGGGGCGCTGCCGTGCGGGGCCCGCGTCCCGCTCTCCGGGGCGACGTTCCCTCTGGGGCTACCCTGCCCCGGCTCCTCAGCCTCCTGCCGGGGAAGTCCTCCAGCTCTGCCCTCCTGGGTCCCGGCCAGTCCTGGAGGTGGGAGCCCTGGCTGGAGGGACCCTGGGCTGAGGCGCGGCCCAGGAGCCCCGCTGCTTACTGCGACCCTGCCAGCACAGGACCGGCTGGAGGTGAGGGGGGAGCAGGTGAAGTCAGCACTGATGGGGGGAGCCTAGGGCTGGGGCAGCAGGGGGTGCAAGTGGGGGAGGGCACTGGTTGGGGGGGTGAGAGCCCAGGGCTGGGGTGGGGGGCAGCCAAAACATTTTTTGCTTGGCAAAAAACCTAGAGCCGGCCCTGCTCGGGACATTCCTCTCCTACTGTTGACTGACAGACTCAGTCCCACTGCTGACTCCAGTCGCTCTTCTCTTTTGTAGCTGCAGCCCCTGTTAGGTGCAGCTAGGCTGCCTCCTTTTTCTTGTTTCTAGCACTGTAGGTTTCCAGTGCAATGGAAGAGCATGAACACCAGCTAAAGCAGCATGAACCAATGCTTGGAAACCATGGTGCATGGCAATTGTTTCTTGCCGTGGTGGTCCATGAGATTCCAGTGGCCACTGGCTCCTTGGATCAAGCAAAACTACAGACCATTTGTCAGAGGGACAAAGATGCTTTTAACATCCTCGGCTGGTCCCTTATCTTTCATGGTAGTTTTGCTAGTGCAGACTACCCTTGGTAATACTACATTATCTGACGTCGCAGAGGATTTTTAAACTAGTTGAGTATTTTTTTATCTTCATATTTCATTTTTAAAGAACCCTATGGATTGAATTCCACAGTATGTTCTGTGACAAAAGTTTTGACAGCATAACTCTTATTTTTGAATTTTCTTCAGTCATTAAACTATTCTACTCTATGCTAATGCTTAGATAAAGCAGGTTATCAGCAGCCAGGGTGAACCTTAAAAGAGTTGGAGGCTTGATTCATCCATGAAGCGCTGACAAATTTGGATTAATTATTCAAATCTAATCCAAATCTCTTGAGTCTGCAAAATTGGGCTGGAAATTTCATGGGAACAGGTTAGCTTTCTATTTCCTGTGCTGCCTGCTTAGGTTGATGAAGATCCACAAAACCAGTCACATTGATTTAAACCCACTACCTTTTATAAATACTATGTGTGTCTGAGGTTCTGCATTCTCCAGATGCACTTTGTGTTTTCTGCCTGTACAGAGTGGGTGTAAAATGTTACAATATTAGAATTTTCCATTCACAGTAATGGTGACACTTTACATCTATGTTGCACAGGTGTACATAGCTGCATATGGTAGAGAATAGACAATTAAGCTCACTACCTACACAGAGTTGTTGGCAGCTGTGTGTGCCTTGTATGAGAAGTGGTGTAATTTGCCTTTATATATTTTGTGCTATTTTTCAGTTTTGAAGTGATTCTGCTGAACAGTTTAGTGGTTAGTGACACTGACGAATGGGGTTGAGTTTCTTAAAGCTTGAAGAAACTGTGTATCTATGTAATACTTGATCCTAAATCTTTCTGCAGTTATAAATCCCTTGATTAGTCATTCTAGGACAGTAAGAAATAGTCATATGGTTGGGCTGAAATATTTAATCTGTCGAGATAAAAAATTATTCTCTGAGGAGCAGGGCTTATGTCTACCTCTGTTGGTAGAGCAGCTAGCACAACAGGGGCCCTATTCTGATTGAGATCTCTAGGCACTACCATAATATAAATATTAAATTATAACTCATGGCATTCTGTGGGATGCCTAAAGATACAGGAGGAACACCATGGAGTTTCCTCTCCATATCATGGACAGGAACGGTGGCTCTCCATGTTCAGTGACAGGACATCAAGACCATGGGTCTGACGTGTTATGGAAATTCCTGCATCCCACCAGTTCCACGGATACCATGAGATTTGCAGGGTTATTCCCTCTGATCTCAGAGCAGTTGAATGGAGGCTCTCCAGTAATCCAAGGTGCCCTTGTCAGAAATGGATGTAGGACATGACACCTGTTAGAAATCCACTTGGATAAATATCACCACTCAAGGCTTTGCACGTAAGGAGCAATTATAGCCTGACTGGCCTCCTTTGATATTAAATGTCTATTATTATTTATAACTAAGGCCAAATCCTGACATTCTTATCCAGTTTATGCCCATTGACTTGAGTGAGAGCTGCTGGATTCTCAGCATGTTTGAAAATCAAATCACTCATCTAGGTGCTATGGTGATACCTGGGCCTACACATTTACCCTGACTGTGAGCTCAGCTGTGAAAAGTGAGTGAAAGTTCATAAGATGTCACAACTACCTATAACAAGTGTTGATGGGGAAAGGTGCAAAAAAGAGACACAGTGAATTAGTCCCAGCAAAAAGGCTTGCTGATATAACTCAAGGGCTGGGTTAAGATCATGCCTGGTAAACCAGGAGTGTGGAACTGGAAATCAGTGAACCAAAATTGGTGTGTTGGAAATTAGGCTTATTGGTGGACAAAATAAAGAGGGGAGGGGCTATTTCACTCATCAATCCCTTTTGGGATTCTTAAAAAGAAAAGACTTTGGGGAGAAAAATTGGCTACTGGAGCAAGCTTCACCATCCTAGCTGCCACCCCCATCATCTCCTGGGAACCCGGGTCTGCTTCAGCCTAATCCTGAGAGATTTCCTGGCTAGACCAAGCCAGATGACATCGTGAGCTCCAGCTAAATCCCAGATACCACCTGGAATGTGACACTTTCTTGCCCCCTTCTCCCGACTTGTGTGTCCTTTTCCTTCCCCACCTTATTTCTTTTCTTTCCTATCCCTCTTCTTTTTCCTTTTCTCTAATAAGAGTCTAGCTTTGCCAGCCACTGTATAATTTGCAACACTAGTGTAAACCTGTGACTAGAAAGAGGCAGCTAAAAGCAATGCCCTAAATAGCCCAACACTGGTACAAGTTTGCCAGGTCTCAGAGTGGCTGGTAAAACTGTGGGCCGGGCCTGTGTTCTTCCACTAGTGAGGTTGCATGTGAGAGTCAACACCAGAGAGAGAAGCTGCATTTTCTATCTTTCCTGTTCTTTACTCTTCCCTTTTGTCTGTGTTTGTCTTGTTTTGTCTTCTGGGGAAATGAGATTGGACTATAACAACAGCTCCAGCCCATCTCAACTAACTTCTCTTCTCCTCAAAAGGAACAGGTATTACCATCTTTAATTCAATCTCAGAGCTTGTCAAACAAGGGGGGCAGCCTGTCAAACAAGGGGGGAGCGTCGATCCCTGCCATAGTGCAGACCTGCCCAAAGGCTTTCATTTTAACATCCCTTGCTCCCTGTCCCTTCTACAGCTAAAGGGACAGGGAGCAAGGGATGTTAAAATGAAAGCCTTTGGGCAGGTCTACACTATGGCGGGGATCGACGCTCTGAGATTGCTCCACCGGCGATTGATTTAGTGGGTCTGGTAAAGACCCACCAAATCGACTGCAGATCGCTCTCCAGTCAACCCCTGTACTCTACTCCCGACAAGAAGAGTAAGGTAAATTGACAGGAGATTTTCTCCCATCGACCCCCCGCGGTGTAGACCCCGCGATAACTTGACCTAAGCTATATCGACTCCACCTACGTTATTCACCTAGCTGGAGTTCTGTGGCGTAGGTCGACTTACCATGGTAGTGTAGACATAGCCTTACTTTAACACTTTCCATTTCAGAAGCTTTATCCTTCCCCTCCTCCTCCTCCTTTTCTGTATCTTTAATAAAAGGCTAAGATGTTTAATGATATGTTTGCCATTGCACTACTCAGTCTGAGGTCTCTGTATACCGAACCCCACACCTTTTTTAACACTGTTTAATATTGGACAGTGCCTGGGATATGTTAGCATCTTTGACTCTTTTGACCCATATATTCCATCTAAATTAATACAACAGTGCCTGGATGAGCTAGGAAGCATAACTATAGGGATCTACTTTTTTTTTTTTTTTTTTTTTTAATCTTGGCCTTTGTTTCTCTGTCCATGTGCGATTTGGGAAATTGCCTGTTTTGCAGCGTTGGATGCAGCAATCACATGAAAATAAGGCCCAAAATGTTCAAATCTCCTGGAGCTGTGAGTGCTTAGCACTCAGTTCTTTTCTGTTTCCCATGGAAGGTGGTTCCCTTAGAAAACTCCTCCAGGAACACTCAGTGAAGTTACATTTGGAAAGCCAGTACTCAAAAGGACCATGATTGTCCCTGGCATTCTGGGGAAGGATGGTCCAACTCCCTTACCTGATCCAAAAAAAGGGCACAATAGCCCTTTAAAATGATGGGTGATGGGGGTGGGCCACAACACCTCCAAACAATGTCATGGAAGGGAGGCATGTACAATTTAAGGGAAAGAGAGGGGGAGTTTGCCATCTGTGGCATGCAGCTGCCCAAGTTCCAGATAATGAAATACCTCAGTTCCAGATAATGAAAGATCCAAAGTGTAATAGAATAGGATCTAGAAGCCAGGCCCCCTAAGTTAGTCAAATTGTTAGTCCACCTCGTCTCCTGCATTGTCTACTATCTGGTGTGTTTGTGTGAGGTAGGGGATTTCTTTTTCTCATTCTGTCCATGGAGGAAGTGGATACTCTTCACTGACCTTCTCACTCAATTATTTTATGACCTCCTGAAGCCTGAGGTTTGAAGTCCAGAGCTACCAACATCACTAATGGTCATACAATTATCCAGCCCTTTAAAAACTTCAGCCACACTCTCTTCCAGTTGTCCAGCTAATAACCCAAATTTAAGGTCAGTGTAAGTCCTACTCCCCTTTTCCCCTGTCCTCCTCCAGGCCTGGGATGTCCAGAGCCGTCCATCTTGGTCAGGTTCTGTTGGTTATCTCCTTTCAGGATTCCCCCCGCTGCTCCTGCTGTGCCTTCTGGCTCTTTATAACCTCTGGCTGGCTGGTAGGCAAAGGCTACAGTGCTCCCAGCTTGCGGATTTTGCATTCCTCTAGTGGATGTGGTCTTGTTTTTGTTTTTCCAGCTTACATGTTCCCAAGCAATCGTGATGGCCCCACTAACAGCTGTCAGCCCCCTGAACAGGGAGACAATCACAGCAAGCAGCAAACAAATACTATACGAAAGGAATTTTAAAGTGTATGCAGAGAAACATTATACTTCAAAGGCAGGAATGGAGGTCCCCCTGGAGCTCATTACTGGAGTCAGACAGGGAGAGGGAGATACAGTGGCTCCCGAGAGACTCAGAAAACATAGCTTACCCCCCCCTCCCCTCTTTCCCTGTGACTTGCAGTAACCATCACAGTCTGAGAATAGCTCTCTGTGCCATTCCTTGGATCCCTAGTAGTCCCTTTCATTTCCAGCTAACACGTCAGTCTCCTCAGACACTGGTTAGGCAGGTGTGCTTGTGAAAGGTGCCTGCTGACATCCCTTGAAGCCCTCTATCCACGGAGCAGGTACCACACAGGCAAGCTTCCTTCACATTGATGTTCATGGCTAAGGATATGCCCCAGCCCTGCCCTGGAGACCCCTGTCTCTGGTGGTGAAAGGCAAGGTCAGCCTCCCTGGCCCACTCAGTCCTTGGTCTCTCTGGTGGGACTGCCCACCACGAGGCCAGTTAACGCCCACTGTGAGGGTAGATGTTGTGACATGGATGCTTGGTCTCTGGGAACTGCTCTGAGGCCCATCAAACTCCTTTCACATGGGCCACTAAGCCTGGGAATGGGAAAATTCACTGGAAACTTAGTAGCCAGAAAATAAAACCTGTACTGGCTTTTGGCCAGTAGAAGATTAATAAAATGCAGGAGCTGTGCCTTTGTGGGATTTCCTTCTTCTCCTTCACCCTCCTGCCCCCAGCTATTGGGAAGTAAGAGAGTGCTGGGATTTCTACCCTTATGCTATCTTTAAACCTCCAGAGGCTCCATCTTTTCTTTTGCCTAGTTGATAAGGTAGTGGTGTCCTAAGCTAGGGATTTTGAGCTCGGGTCCCATGTGAGAATGGTCCAGTGGAACTGAAGAGATCTCTTAGCCTTTTTCTGCTCAGTTCCCCATCTGTAAAATGGGGGTGATAAGGCTTCCCTCCCACCCAGGGGTGTTATGAGGATAAATACATTTAGATTGTGAGGTGGTCAGATACTGTGGTGATGGGGGGTTATATAAGCACCTGCAACCATGAGTGCTCAAAACTTTGTTTTCAAGGGAAAGCTGAGATTCTCAGATAAGAGCTGGGGCTTTCAGCACAATACCAAATATCATGAGACTTGCAATCTCACCCAAAAGCACTGATGATGAGTAGGGACATCTCCTTTCCACATGTTCTTTTCAGGCTCTGTCAGCTTGTGTCTGGGATATAAAATTTGAGGTGGGTGGGTTAGATGGCGACTGACTGACTTATTAGACTCTGGCTGAGTGAAACATTTGCCATATAGTGCAGGGCTGTAAAAATCCACTGGACAAACTTTCCCTGCTGAGGTGGGAGTTTAAGCCACCAATTTCTGCAGAATGTTAGCATTTTTTGTTTGTTTTCTTTGCCCCTGTGTTTTCAAAGAAAATCATCCAAACGTGAACCAATGCATTGCCGTCTGCCTGAGTCTGCAGCACCTCTGCTGCTGTTCATTTCTCTTTGATAGGTATAGACATGTTTCAGGTTATTTCTTTATTTACAAACTCCTGAACCATCTTCTAACTGATCCCACTAGTAGCCATGTTCTGTTTCTTTTACAAATAACTTTTTAATGACATTGCTTTGCTTCCTAGTTTGTTTACCTGCATTCCCTTTCCAGGGTGGCCCCTCTTTCTTATGAATCAAAAGAGAGGTCCTGGCCCCAGTGAAATGGATGCAAATTCCCATTGATATCAGTGCAGCCAGGATTTCACCTTAAGTCTCTACAATGCTGAAGGCTTTGCAGTCATAGGTAGCTGCCGTCGCATGAACTCCCTGTGTCAATGATCGTATTCCCAAAATAAGAGGTTGATCGGGCATGACCTATATTTTTGTAAAAACTATGTTGGTTCCCATTTCATAAGCTGTCTGTTTAGTTATTTTATCTTTTATGACCCTCACCAGGGAAAGAAAGAGTAAGAATAACAGATAATAAATTTTCTTGATCTTGCTATCCTTACTGAGGCAAAAATCTCATTGAAGGCCATGGGAATTGAGCTTGAATAAGGAATACATATTGTGTGTGTGTGAGAAAGAGAGAGAAATAACATGGAGAAGGACTGAGATACTGTGCACAGATTGTCTGTAATGTACTTTCTGCCTCTTATATTTATTGTATAAGCTACTGTACACAAATATCTGTATTGGTGAGAATGAAATGCTGTAACATGACACCACAGAGAAATGGGCAATAGAGGAACGGCGGCACTGTACACAGGTTGTTTACTGAGTGAGCGTTAATGGAGAGCGTCTGAGTTACTGCACACGGGCTGTGTGAGCTTGCAAGCCCGCGATAACAGAGGAGGAGCCTGTAGCCCTGTGCACAGATCACGCTGCTCTGAGCGAGAGGATGATAGCAGGAAGAGGTCGTGAGACTGCACACAGATTGTGTGGCTCAGAGAGACAGTGATAACAGGGACAGTATGTGATAATGTACACAGCGCCAACAGGGAGATAGTGTGTCTGGTACTGCATGCAGTGTGTGAGTGTATCGCATCGCCGTGATAACAGAGGAGTGCTGTTGCTGATGCTGCATCCAGTGCTCAGAGAGAGCAAGTGATACTGAACACAAACTGAGCAAGAGCATGACTGGGTTTGCGGGTCCGTCAGAGCTTCAGCAGACACTGTCTTCCCCATGATGCTTTTTGGCCGAGTTTTTCCATGAAGAGGGACAGCCTATCAAGGTTTTGGGCAGCAATGTAGGGTCAATTTTAGGCTTCCAGAAGACGACTGAGAAGCTACTGCCAAGGCAACTGTAGGAATAAGGGCTACATTTCTGAACCTCAGCTCCTGAGGGATGGGCTTTCTCCCATCACTCTGGGAAGCTGAAGGAAAGCAACTGGGTTTCTTGCGGAACCTGTATTAATCTGGCCAGGTGAGACCTAGCCACTCATCAAGAGATCAAAAAGGAAAGGGCTGGTGTGATCTTAGGCCAGAGACAGAAAAGAAGGAGTGGAACACTGATAACTCAATATTCATTTGGAATTTGGGCTTTGGCTTGTTCTAAGCATTTCCTGTCCATTCAAGATAGAGGCTGGCCAGAATGGCTCCAGACAAATCTTGAGCTGAGTTGTAACAATAAACGTTGCCCACTCCCAGAGACCATCCCTCCTTTCTGGGGAGACGGTGTCCCCTGGTGGATCGTGGCCCTGCACCACAGAGACCAGATAATTATGGGGAAGAGCATGTGCAATGCTGTTTGTGGACTCTGTGAGCCAGAAGAGAAGAGGGAGAGAGCTTGAACTGCTTCACACAGGTCCATTGTATGAGAGCAGAACTGAAGGGGAGAATGCCAGATACTGCTACAGACACAGACTAGCTCTGTATAGCAGGTGCAACTCCTCCGGTGCTGTGAGCTAAGGAACGGATGGATTTTTTTACCTTTCTCCTCTAGTCTGACAGGCATTTCACATCTTACATTTAAACATTTGATTTTGGGGGCCTGGGGAATTGTGGTGAGTCAAACGGAGTGGCTGGATCTTGATTAAAAGACCCTGCACAGCACACTGCTGAGCTGTGATGTAACCCAAGCTTTTCTGGAGGCCTAAAAGCCTTCCAACCATGGACTGTCTGATCATGAATCACAGTGCATGAACATTCCTTTCCAGATGGGAAATGCTACTGTAGGCCTGATAATTACCCAGCCTCCCTGAGTCTATTTGAACACCCCCACCCCCTTGATTGACACTGTGTGCCGGAAGAGCAGCCCTGCACTTACAACTTACAGGTCTCCCATCTCTGCCCCCTGCTGTAGGAAGGGAAACAGGACCCTGCAGTGCAAGTTTACAGAGTCCAAGTAGAAATCTGTTCCTTTATGGTTAACATGAATTATACATTTGACCTGAAGCTGGGATAGTCCAGAGGAGCAAGTCACCTTGTGATTTGAACAGCGATTCATAAGCCTTAGAATTCTTGCAGGTCCACTTCTGCAGGCTTATCTGAAACACAGTAGCTGGGCCCCTAGAGTCTGCCAGGCCTGGGTTCTCAATTTCAAGAGAACAGGCTTCCTTGAGAAACTTCTGTCTGCAGGCTGATAATATGGCCGTCAGCCTCATTGTTTTCACCTCCACTCTTGAGCAGAACCAGGCAGGCCAGCTAAAAATGGGAAAGGATTTTAGTCCTTGCCCAATGTGGTTTTTTTCCTCTGGGACTTGGAAATTTTGTTCTCATGGCATTTCTAGCCCAGTAGGAAGCACTAGAAGTGTCAGAAGGAAGTAGAATTGCTAGCCTAGTTTTGCAGCCCCAACAGGTTTGGGTAATTCTGATCCAAATTCCAGGTTCTCATCAGAACCAGTGTTCTTTCAGTTCACCCATCCCTCGCACCCATGGCCTATCCAAGGAGTGATCTAAAGATGGGATCAGGATCTGAACAATTGCAAACTCAGTGCTTAAAATCTAAACATGGATCTGAATTTTGGAAGTAGCCCCATTCTCTAATGGGCTGAACCCAAAACCCAGATGAGGACAGGTCTCAACTTTGAGGCGCTCAAAATCTGGATCCAAACTCTGTGGCTTGAGCTGATCTTTAGTCAAATCCTGAGTAGTAATCCATCTACACTGAAATTTGCAGGAGTTGAAGATTTTCAGTGGAGCTGGTTGAATTATTAATTGTAAGTAACAAACCAGATCGGTAGCAAAGGCAATAAAGCTACACTGTTTTTTACCAGCTGAGGATACAGCTCAATACTTATTACAAATTTGGCCCACTTTTCTGTTTAAAGCAGCCTGTTTGTGAATTGATCTTGATTTCCTATGAACTCATTCACAAAATAGCTGGGATGGACACTTTTCAGCCTGTGGGTTGTTTGGGAACCGTTCATTTTGACTATCTGTGGTTTGCTCTTAGTGTTTTGTGGTCGATCACTTTAGTGTTGTGTGACTCATTGCTGAAGTAATGTTGTATAGTTTCTGCTGAGTGGGTGACTGAAACTTCTTTATTTAAAATGCAAATTATGCATTTTTCAGATCTAATCTTTAGACACTTGGTCTGTGCTAAAATTCATGAGACTTTGGAGTACTGTGAACATTTTCTTGACTATCCAGGGGTTGTATGAATAATAAGACTCCACAAATAATAGCAAACTGAGCTCTGTGATCTTATTCTCAAATCTTTATATATATTTGATATAGAAATAGATATGATCAGTGGTAGTTTAAAGGGATAGTTTGGCAGCAGGTCACTTTTTCTGATCAACAAAGAATGGGGTATGTGGGAAAGGAAAATGAACCACTTTATTTTCAGGGCTCCCATATCAATGCATATTCTTTGACTTTTATAGATTTCCAGTAAATTAGCATAACTACATTATCCAAAAGTCCTTGCAATTGTTTTTCCTTCCAAAGCTGGTGTGGCTGAGAGGGAAAGCAAATGTAACAGCTTAAAGAGGAGAGGGGAAGAAATTATCATATTTAATATTGTTTGTATAGAAACTTACATACTTTATGGAGCATAATCTGATTTACTCAACTCCAACCCTGTGGCGGGTGGGGGTGAATGAGAGAGAGGCCATGATTTTTCATGGCATGAGGAGCTGTTGCTGCAATTCTTGGATAGCTGGCAGCATGAGGCATAATGTAACCTAGAAGAAAACCTAAGTATAGGGATTCATTTCTCACCATCTGCGTCCTGTCTGTACTGGAAATGTGTGAGGATCTGGAACAGCCTTCCAGTAGGAGTAGTGGGGGCAAACAACCTCACTAGTTTTAAAATAGAGCTTGATACATTTATGAATGAGATTATATAACAGGGTTGCCTGTGATAGCAGGGTACTGGATTTGATGACCCAAGTCCCTTCCAGTTCTATAAACAATATTCCTATGAATTCTAGTTCCAGCGAGGAGAGCAGGGACCCAGATCTGGGAATCTGGCAAAGAAGTTAGGGCAAGTGAGCAGTGGTTTCATGGACCTTTTCTGGGTATTTGGTGGCTCGGTGGGTGCGGGTGCCAGCACATGACAGCAGCATGTGTGTGGGAGGAATGCATAGCCAGAAAACTCACAAAGAAACTGAATAAGATGGTATCTTCGAAGGGGAGAATTTGCCAAGTGGACAGTAGTGGGTGGCAGGAAATGTCATCATGACAACACTAGGTACTGGGGCAGGGTATAGTGAAGGTAATGGATCAGAGTGCAGAAAGCTAGAAGGAATAGGGGGAAGAACAGAAGGGAGACAGGTAAGACCGGTATCTGTGAATCCTTTCTCGACTGCTACCTATCTCAGCAGCGATCTATGGACTTGCATCTTCTGAAGAGAGGGATGTGAGCCATAGAATATTCAAACCTGGGGTAGGCTGACTGTCTAGCATAGAGTCCGGAAATAAGAAACCAATCTGAGCCCTGATGCATGGCCGTCCTCCTTTGGGCTGGATGGCTGTGAATTTTCCCCGGTTAATGTGCGAGTGCTATGTGATCCTCAGGGGGAAGGTGCTGTAGAAGAGCTGGATGTTAGTGTTATACATACCAGTGTGAGTTCTTCCTCCTGTAACATGCTTTTTCTTTGTTCTTGTTTTTTCTCTTCTAGGTAAGTAGAAAAAATACTTGAAAATTATTCTAGGTGCTGGGCTGGCATCTCTGACATTTCACCAGGGAGAAGGAAGAGTCAAGCTCTCTGAAATGGTAACATTGTCTTTGTCCTATTAACACACTGGGGCTATAGGAATCTTCCCACACCTCCGTTTGCAGGCTTGTTTCTTTACAGTTCAAAATAACTTTTAGGGCTAGATCCTCAAAACGTATAATTGACCTAGCCCCACTGGTTTATGCCAGCTGAGGATCTGGTCACCAATGCACTGATCTTCACTATCAGGAGAAGAAGCTGTAGATCAGTAGTGTCTGAGCTGTGGCCCTCGAAGGTGACAGTATTCAGAAGAAAAAGTGTGTTGGATTAGGAATTGAAAATATGGTCCCTGAGCCAGGCCCTGCCTGTGGTATTAAACTGAGATGGTGCTATGAGGGGGAAAGGGGGCATCTCTTCCCCTGCTGCCCCAAGAGTAGCTCTGATGAGAGGTGGTTGCTCTGAGACGCTGCTGTCCCTCCTCTGCTGCAGTCCCTCAACAGCTCCCTTGCTGGCCCCTGGCTGCATTGCAGGGGAAGAAGGCGAGAGCAGGTCTGGCTGCCCCATGGCCTGATTCCCGGTGGGACTGTGGGAGCCCCAGGAGAGCAGCACTGGAGGCTGAATGGCTCTGCCTGAGCCTAGGGAAGCACTAACAAAGGGTGTCTCCCCTCCCCCACAGCCAGCCTAGGAGACAAGGAAAGGAAGATGCTGAGAACCCCATATTCTCTGCCCAGCCTGGGGGCTGCTCTAACCTGCACCAGCTGGCAGTGGTTCCCACGGCCCCATACTGCAGCTGGGGAGAGCTGGAGTGCGGTCTGCACCAGGCACTCTTTTCTCCCCTTCTCTCTCCCTGAAACACCTCTTGTGCCAGGGGCTGCAGAGAGGGAGATGAGGTAGCCAGCTACACCTGATGGGGACTCCCCCATGCCAGAGGGTAGGCGGATAGTATTTTTCTCTGAACAGGTCCTAAAGTATTTATGGGACTCTTTGTCCCTCCTGAAATAATGTGTTTGGCCCCCAGGTTGGGAAAGTTGGGCACCACTCTTGAATATGTTAGCACAGCCACGTTTCATAGCTCACCACATCAAGCTCTGAAAGGTCCCTTGATGAGGGTTTTCTAAATTCCTCTTTCTCTGACTGACTTATCTTTCCTCCAGTGCGGGGGAGCTGGGAAGACATGTGGTGACAACAGAACAATGGAAAATTTAGGCTGACACTTGGGGTGAAGTTTCCTGGCAGTGAGATGTATAGGATGTGGAATGATTTCTCTGGGGAACTCTATTGCTTGAGACATTTAAAATTGCAAGGAACAGTCCTGCACTCACCAAGGGATACAGTAGTGGAGATGATCTAATGGGTCTCTTTTCTCTCTGCCGTCTAGCGTATGGCACCTTCTATTTTTTATTATTATTATTGTTATTACTTTAAAATAGCTTGCTTTCCCTCTCATTCAGTCTTGCCAGATCGATTGTGCAGTCCATTCGAAGCAAAGTACTAGATGATATTCTTTTGTGCTGATGTGGTGCCTGTGTCTGCTTCCCACTGGAATAAGAACATATATTAATTACATTTATGACAAATTTCACAGCTATTGCTCGTATGTGCATTGTTTTGAGAACATTCTGCTGGAAAACATATCTTTTTAAAGGCAATGAGCAAATTATAAATATATTGACTTTAGGTATTTTCATCCTCACTCCTCCTTTATACAGACAGTCTCAGCTTTTAAGGATAAAATGTTCACCCTGTTTGGGTTTTTTTATTCAGTATAATAGGTCCTGACTTACCTTTCTTTGCTAGAGGGAGGACTTTCTTTAGAATTGGAGCAGTGACATCATACTAAGATGAAAACATTAGTTGAGTCTGTCTCTTGCAGTCCTGAATTGAGCTGAGGGGGCGGGGGAGTTTTGAGTCTTAGATATTGAAGACTCAGGGTATGTCTACACTACAAGTAAACTCCTGCAGCTGGCCCATGTCAGCTGACTTGGGCTCGCAAGGCTTGGGCTATGGGGCTGTCAAACTGCGGTGTAGATATTTGGGCTTGGACTGGAGCCCAGGCTCTGGGACCCTATGAGTGGGGAGGATCCCAAAGTGCTTGAACAGCTACACTGCAATTAAACAGCTCTGTTGCCCAAGTCCCGCGAGCCCGAGTCAGCTCACACAGGCCAGCTGTGTGTGTTCAGTTGCAGTGTAGACATCAGTGGCCCCAGTGTCAGCAAACCATCCCTATTCAGCCAAGCTCTTAAGTACAAGCTTAAGTCCCTTTGACTTGAATGGGGTTTAAGCATGTGCTTTGCTAAACTCGGGGCTAGTGTTCCCTGCTCCCACAGGGAGCTTTCAGCATACCACTGCTCTAGAAGAGGAGTTGCTCACCCAGTGCAGGAGAGGAGGGAATGGTGAGCTGTGCTCCCTACTGCTTCCCCTTATTTTAACCCCTGGAGTGCTGGGAGAACTGCAGCTCAGGTTTCGGTCTATTTGTGTATCAGTTCGACAAAGAGCCCTTAGTCCTGCAAGGAGAGGGACATCAGGGTGGGTTATCTGTGATATTTGGAGTGTTTTTTTTTTTAAATAGAAAAATATTTGGGGGGGGGACACAAACTTTCAGGTCACTTTCCTCCATTGTAAAGGGCACAGACACTTTGCCCCTTGCATTTCACCTTAAAACTGGCTGTGGTAAATCACAAGGCTGTAGGATGGTATATTTATGAAACACTTTAGGAAGAGAAAGACACTTGATTTGGATGAGAGGGGATTCCACAAGCTCTCCTTAGAGTCTGATTACCTTTCTCCACCCCTGATTGTCCTGCTCTTTCTAATTCATTCCGGTTAATTTTTCAGCTGCTGACTGGACCTTCCCTCGTATCTGTAGTTTCAAAAGGATCAGTGGTACCTTGAGATTTCTCTTTACTAGGAAACATGGTTGAGTTTCAGACAGACTTAGCTAAAATGGTGGATAAAGATGGAAAGGTAGTCAAGATTAGGCCTAGGGTAGATGCAGTATAGCCCACCTTTAGCTTCTGCATAGGCCACAACATGACCAGCCATCATCCACCTAAAGGCATTACCTGCATCAGTGCTAGGGAAAAAGACCCATTTAGGTTGGGTTTAGCAAGCATGTGTTATCTAAGCCCAGTTGAAAATTAAACTCTAGTCAAGACAAAATACTGGTGTAATCTTTAGGGATACGTTCTTCCCTCAGGTGAAGGTGGGTAATTCCCATTGAATGAATTCCCATTATAGATATTTCCTCAATGTCATCTTTCAGCTCTCCTCCTTGGGCCCTGTTCACCCAGGGTGTGTCAGGCCGGGAGCTCTGATTGCAGTATGCTAAAAATAGCAGTGTAGGTGCAGCAGCACTGGCAGTAGCATGGGCTTAGCTGCCCAAGTACAGTTCCACTAGGGACCCGATACATACTCTGGCAGCTAGTCCACGCTGTTCCAGCTACAGTGCTATTTTTAGAGAGCTAGCTCAATCAAAGCTTGCTTGGGTATACTTACATGTGCTGTCCCGATTGTAGTGTAGACACACCCACTATGGCTTGAACCATGGTAGCAAGAGCCAGGTTCAGAAACAGTTCTCAGTCATCCTTCTGCAAGGAATCTAGTCAACAAACGCTTTCCTACACTGCTGTAGCACCTTTTCTCTGGTTTCTGTTTCCTTTTTTTGTCTTCAAGCATACAAGCTAAACCCATATTAGAGAGTACGCCCCCTGCTAATCTGTAGTGCACAGTTGCCATGAGCCTGTAATTGTGAGAAGCCAAAACATTACAATTGTACTGAGGACCTATCTACACGGCAACTTTTATCCAATTTTGTAAGCGGTTAGTGGTTGATGTGGCTGGCTCTGTGGTTTGTGTCCACACAGCACATGCTTAGTAACAACGGCAGCTAACAGTGTGTCACTGTGATGTAGACCAGTAAGGGGTTCTTTCACTGCTTGCCTTGAACCTTTGGGTGCCTTAATGCTATGTTGCTGTGGCTCAGATCCCTGACGCCAGTAGCCAGTGCATAAGCATAAAGATCTCACCCTGGCTTCCACCAGCCTAGTTACTCCTTGCAGGGTGACACCACCAGCCCTTCCAGTCCCAAGTCTCCCCAAGTTCTTAACTACCAGACACTCAGACTTTTTCCCCAGTTCATCATCTCCAAAGATGTGAAAACAGCCCCAGTTATCAGCTCACTTTGGCACACATACTCCGTGCAGTTTGCACACCAGAGCCCCGTTGGAGGTAAAAACAAATAAAAAGTTAATTTAATAGAAAAATCAGATTCAAAGATAAAATAATAAGGAAAAGCAAACACATACAGGTTACACAGGAAATAAACATAGACGCAACGCAACTCCAGGCTGTATGCTTCTATATTAGATAACTTATATTAGAAAAGGGAATTCATCTATTGTTTGTCATGCCCCCTATCACAGAGGGATTCAGTGTTTCACAGACAGCTTCCCATGTAGGGCTGGTCTACACCGGGAATTTACATTGGTATAGCTAGGTCTCTCCGGGGTGTGAAAAATCCGCATCACTGAGAAATGTAGCTATGGCCTGGTCTACACCAGAAAATTAAGTCAGCTTAACTACATTGCTCAGAGGTGCGAAAAATCCACACTCCCGAGCAGTGTAGTTAAGCCAACCTAACTCCCAGTGCAGACAATGGCTGATTGGTGGAAGATTTCTTTTGTCTACCTAGCTACTGCCTCATGGGGAGGTGGATTTCCTAGGCTGATGGAAGAACCCCTCCCATTGGCGTAGATAGTGTTGACATTGTACTGGTTAATATGTAAACATACTCATATAGGCAGCCCCTCAGTTTCTGGATGCCAAATCTCAGACACAAGCCTGCTTTAAAAAAAGGTTTTTTTCTCTTTTTCTTTTTCCTCTTTCTCCTGGCATGATGACTCAGGGTTATTCAGGATGGGGGAACTCCCTCATATCTTAGGACTTGTCTATGCTTAAAATGCTGCAGTGGCCCAGCTGTAGTGCTTCAGTGAAGACAAGACCCACACCGATGGGGAGGGGTTCTCAAATTGGTGTCGTTAATCCACCTCCCAGAGGGGTGGTAGCTAGATTGACAGGAGAATTCTCCCATTGACCCAGCACTGTCTACACTGAGTATAAGGTTGGTTTAACTTGGTCGCTTAGGGTGTAGATTTTTCACATCCCTGAGAGATGTAGTTATTCAGAACTAATTTTCTAGGGTAGAGGTTAGTTTCCAGACGTTAGTTTTCCAAGACTGGGGTTTTCTTTTTAGTTTCAGTGTCTTTCCATTAACTTTAATGATCCGCCATTGTCTCTTCCCTGCTTAACGATGGATCATTCCTTGGAGCTGATTTCATGCTTACACCTGGCCTGGAAGGAGCCCCTCCCTGGTGTGTGGCATATTTGAAATTGTAGTACAGGTCATGAGCATAGTATTCTATAGCAGGGGTAGGCAACCTGCGGCACGCGAGCCAAAGGCGGCACGCGGTCTGATTTTTAGTGGCACGCTGCTGCCAGCCGGGGTCCCGGCTGCCAGCCCCGCTCAGCCTGCTGCCGGCCTGGATTACGGAACCCCAGACCAGCAGCAGGATGAGTTGCTCATCCTGCTGCCGGTATGCAGTTCCATCCGCCAGCCCCTTGCCAGCTGGGGTCCCGGCCTCCGGCCCCGCTCAGCCCGCTGCTGGCCTGGATGGACGGAATCCGGGCCGGCAGCAGGCTGAGCGGGGCCAGTGGCCGGGACCCTGGCTGACAGGGGCCGGCGGACAGAACCCCAGACCGGCAGTGGAATGAGCTGCTCAGCCCACTGCCAGTCTGGGGTTCCGTCTGCCACCTTTGCTGCTGGTCTGGCACGCGAAACCTTTTACTGGCACGCAAAACCTTAAATTAATGAAGACTTGGCACGCCAAGTTGCCGACCCCTGTTCTATGGAGATAAATTCATACCCACAAGCTGAACACTCAAGTTTAGAACATTACAAGCTTTTATAAAAGACCATATTCACATATTTTTATATACAGTAATGTATACAATTCAATTGCTTATTCTTTGGGGTTCAACCTCCCTGTTCTCCCCTGGAGATGTCTGTACCCTGACTGTCACGCTCACTCTGACCAGTGGTTTCAGTTGGCACATACTTGTCTTCCTGTAACGGGTTGGGCTCAGTGGGGGTTGATTTCATTGTGTTTTTCATAACATATCTAGAATTCATAGTGGTGTCTGTAACCCACTCCTCCTTCCTCTCTGTGCTGTGCGCTAGAATATCCAGGACTGCCCCATCTTCTGCTGGTGCTGTTCTGAGTTTATGTCCTCTGGGTTGTCTAACTTTCTACTGAGGCACTATGGGAGAACTTCCCAGATGTTCCCAATACACTGATGTAAACACCATAAGGTAGCATGGTGGGTTGTGATGCTTACAACTGACACTGGCGCATCCCGAAAACACCAGTGGCATATAGTTGTTTGTGAAAGCAGTGTCTGCGTGTAATCATCTTAATCACAATTGCTATAACCAAATCAGAGAAGAGTATCATGAACTGGCTTGCAAAACGTTGTTGGACATGTAGTGCAGACAGAGCCTAAGGCTGCAGCCATGTTTGAAAAGGCTTTCAAAATTTGATTACAAGAAGACCAAGAGCAAACAGGCCACTGAGCCATCCCTCTTCTATTGTTTCTTTCCCATTCCCTCCTCCAATTTGTTTGCTATTTTCCTCTTCTCCATTCCTTCTTCCTTTCTTGTTCTCCTTGTTCTCTTGTGTTAAACAATTCTTGTATGCTCTGCACACTTTTGTGTTTGCATTTTTTTTCTTAATTTATAGTAAAGCTGGTGCCTGATTGTCTTTGAAAGTGGATTCTAGCTGGGTTATTTATCAACTATGTATATTTCATTTCCTTAATCTAGTTAGCTATTCAGTATCTAAAGATATATTGCATGCAGTCAGTGGATAATGCAGTTATAAACTATTCTGCTTAGAATTTCCATTTCTTCTCTGTGGTTCTGGGAACTGATGAGAAGAATTTCATCTTGATCCAGTGACTGCTGCTGCTGCTCTCACTTGAGAGTGCCAGACACTCCCCTTCTTGTGTGGCTCTCTGGGGCCCAGCACTCTTCTCCTGTGGATCACTCTATGTGAATCCACTCCTGCATGGAAATGTCTGCATAGTTCCCCATAAGCCAAGCAGAGGCCACTGAACTGAGTGTGATGCTCATGAGACTGATGGAGTAATTATGCCGATGGCTCACTTTCAACCCGCTCCCCACCCCCTGCATCTGCACACAGCTCTGCCAACTCCATCCTGACCTGCCTTTCGACTCTGTTCCAGTCCTGAGCAAATGCTGTCAGTTCTACCAAACACTGTAATTTGGGCAAGGACCCACGAGGGCTCTCTTGAAAACCCACCAAACTCAGCTTCACTTGTGAGTGCAATCAGACTGGAACCCATGGGCTGCTGCGTGAAGCCACCTAATAGTCATGTGGAGGAAGGCTTTATCCACCAAGTCACCGAGCCCCATGGCATAGAGGGTCTCTCTCTAGAAACAAAACAGGAAAAAAAATTAACCCCTACCCCATTTCAGTCATTTCCCCAGTGCGGTGACATTACTGAAATAACAGGCTTGAGGAATTAAACAACGTGCGTCAAAAGGAATCAATAATGATACATGATGTAGGAGCTTTTCTCTGGTTCCTGGAGATGGGACGTTTCTTAAATGCTGGCGAGCCTCGTCGGACAGCAACACACTGACTTCAAAATGTCCATCTGTGATGTTGTGTATCACTTGGTAGAATAGATCCAGCCAGCAAGTCTCCTTTGATTCTGTCTTTTCATCTGAACAATAAAACAACTGTTGAAGTCTCAGGATGCCCCTTTGACTCTGTTCAAGAAAAGGGAAGAAAAAGGAATCAGAGGACAAGGAGACATTTGATAACAAAATGCTTAGTTGAATAAAGAGGAGTCATTCACATGCACTTGGCTTAGATCCAGGTGAGCACACGTAGGTGGAGCGGAATGTAAACGAGCCTGTGCAGGCGGGTCAGTGATGCGGATCTAAGATGATTTGGAGGAGGTGTGCAGTAGCGGTTGAACACAGGACCTTTATTTGCTGGGAACTGACTTTGAACTTAGCACAGGACTTCTCTGTGAAATGAGTTCTAGTAGGTCTTGGTCTTTCGCCAGCTTGGTGGCTTCTCTGCGTGGCACCCTTGTGTGAGATGAATGCGGCTGGATTTCAGCCTGTTTGCAGGTGGGTAGATGTCACCTTGGGTCCCCTATGTGAGTTGAATTTTGCTGGGTTTCAGACTCTTCACAGCCAAGCTAGGTGTAAAATAGGGTAAAACTTAGGTAGCGCCCTAGTCCCTCACTTTAAATCCATTTGATTAGTTTGCAAACACTAGTTTATCTGGATAGTTATTTGCTATAGTGTGCTTTCTTGCACTGATTACTGCAACAGCAGAGGACTTCCCATCCCAAAGAAAACCCTACATCTCCAACATCTTGTAACTCCTGACACACGCAAACCTTTCCACAAGCAGAATATGTGCCAAAGCTAAGTGTTTAGAGAGAAACTTCAGTCTCTGAAGAATGTTTATATCTTTGAGGTTTTCTAGCTCGTTCTGTTTTGTATAGCTATGAACAAGAAGTGCAACTTATGGCCCATGAAGTGCATTACATTCAGAGGGGATGAGCATGAGACTGGATGGAAATCTGTCCAGTCATTAATTTATTGATTCTCGGCTCGCCTCCTTCCCCCCCCCCCCCCAGCTTAACACACATTCCTGTTGATCATCCGTCTCTGTCCCCCTGACCATTAAACACCTTTTAACAACATGTCACAAAATACAGGTCATATTTGTCCATTGGAGTCCGTCCCTTCCCCCTCCATTTAACTGAATGAGACAGATGTGCTCAAGAACGTCCTCTGGATTATTAGCTCCTCAGTACTTGGAGGCTGGACCATAAGAACATCCAAGCACTCATTCCTCCCTAGCCTAAGCCCCTGAAAAATCTCTGTGCCCACCAGCAAGTGTCCGCGTCAAGGTCATTCTGTGCTTGCACAGTCCTCCAGGGAGATTCACACACCAGCACAGTTAATTACACTAACGGCCGTGGAAATTATATTGGCCCGCCACTGGCCGAGTGAGATGAATATCTCCATTTCTTAGTCACAGGGGGACATTAATGGTATTTTTATTAACTGGTGACCTGTTGACTGCTATTAGAATATAGATTGTAGGCTTAAACCAGGTCAGGGTACTGAAGATATGATTATGGAGCAATTACTGTGTCAGCCAGTGTGGCTTCAAATCAGGCTTGGCAAAGAGACTTTGGAAGCCTGAAAACTGCTTTTTGGAGTCCCACAAGAAGAAATGGCTTTGGATCAAAGTCTGTATTATGCCTTCACATCTTTCTGGAATTAAATGTCTTGATTTCTATGATTAGGATGAGCAGCAAAATCAGCCAGTGAAGAAGCATTAAGAAGGGTTTCTTTTATTGGAACCCCAGCCAATTAGGGGAGTTCAAAGTTAGAAAAGGGTGTTTTGTTTTTCAAATGATTTTTATTTTTACTGAGCTGGCCAGGGATGCAAATTTTGCTGTTACCCGTAGAAGCTAACTGCAAGGTCATATGACTATGTTTGTGGTGTCAGAAAAAGAGTTACACACATGCAGGGCATTAGAGATGGGCCTGAGCTACTGAACTCTGAGCTGAATCCAGATTTAGAACAACTCAAAGCTTTCCAGACCACCCAGAAAAACAAGTTTGGGGATGTTTTAGATGTGGAGTCTGGTACTGAGTCTCGTGTGTGTGTATAATATTCATTTGGGGCTAGATTTGGATACCCTTATTCACATTTCAGTGGAACCACTGATGGATTAAAGCTCAACTCACCATGAGTAAAGGTATTAAAACGTAACTGGGACACACACACACACACACACACACACACACACAATCACGTTTATCTTTATTTTTATGCATACATGAAATGTTAATACCATTGGGATTGCTAAAATGTCTGCCTAATGGAAATTTCAAGTCCACAAACTATTAATTATTCTTGTTTCTCTGTACTGGATGCTCTCTTCAACCCAGCTAAGACCACAAAGTCAGTTTAGGTGGTGTTTTACTTGTTTGTTTTTTATGTGAACCATTCTCTTGTCCTTACGCATCGAGTAAGTTCAGATCTGGATTCGAACTTTGTGGCATGAATCTATCTGTACAGTAGTGGCCAGATTTTCAAGTGCTCAGCACCCAGCAGTTCCCATTGTATTCAGTGGGTATGGAGTACTTAAAAATATTTGGCCGTTGAGCTTTTGCAGTTGTCCCATACCCTCTCCATAAACTTCGGAATGCCCAGGTTGCTACCACAATCTGGGAGGGTTGGGGGGAAGAGAGGTACTGTTGTCCTCCTTGAACCGAACGCCCCATGATTGTCACTGGTGACAGTTTTCTTTCCCAACAGATATATGCTTCATTCATGCCACATGCAGTATTGCCAGCACTCACAAGCCTCATGGTATTTGGTGTTTTTCTTAAAGCCTGGGTTCCTGGTGTCATTTGATTACAGGAGAATTACAACTTTCATTTCAAGCAAAACAAAATCAAATACCTCTTGAGTCTCCACTGGGGAGAAAAGCTTAAATCCACAAACCCATAAAAGCTCAAAAAAACAGAAGGCAAATAAAAAGACCCCAAATTTATTATCTTAAAAAATTGTGATTTTTAAGACAAATCTCATGACTCTTTGGGGCCTTACTCAGGACGTTTGAATGCTAGGGGACAAGTCATTAGACAGTAAACCAGAGTGCAGCCTTCTCTCTCTGCAACATTGTTGCTGCTAAGGTGAATTTGACTCTTAAACACTCTTACCAGTCGCCCACCGCACCCACATGGCATCTGTCTCATACTCCATGTGTCAGAAATTCCCATTTCAAAGCTGCAGCCATGCTCCACAATTCTGTGTAGTAACAACCTGCTGGTATAATTGGGTCTGCCCAGCTCATTAAAAATAAAATATTGATGTTTTCTTAGGGGGGAATCTAATTATCTTGCCTCAAGGGGAACAGGCAATGTAAGAAAGGAAGGTGTGGTGCAGCACACATACTGCCATGCACCTGCTCATTGCTCCATGGTGGAGGAAGGTTGGAGGGACTTAGGAGTCGATGTCCCATTTCAGGAGTGATTTAGGCATGTTGAAGCTTAAGTCAATAGAACTGAGGCTCTTAAATCACTTAGCTGCTTTTGAAATTTTTTCACCCAGTTCCCGTATTGCTCTGAACAAAATATATCCATATTGCATTCTTTGTATAGTGCAAAATCCCCGTCTTTGTGGGGGTTGGGATTTACTAGTAACTGAACCACATGCAAACCCAAATCTCAGCCTAAACTCTTTGCTTGCCATTGTCCGTAAGAGTTTTCTCTGGAGAATCTCTCTCTTCGGGATCCTACTTCCTTCTGCCCATAGAAGTATTCCAACCCCTCTGTTTCCTGGTTGGATCAGAGCAGATCTCTGTATTTAATGAGATACCGCAGTAATTGCATTACACTTTCATCCAGGGTTCAAGCACCTGATGACAGGATGTCTATGGAGGAGTCCTTCATCCCTTCATATAGTGTCATTAGGTGAAACCTTTCATTGACGTCAGTAGGGCCAAGATTTCACAACTCGAGTCTGCCACCCTGTTAAACTCCACAACAGTGCAATGGCTCTGCGGCCTGTATTGCAGCATGAGTAACTCATTTCAGCAGGCATAGTGATACGTGCAGTCAAGAGTATGCTAATAGTATCTGCTGCACAATTCTCAGGCTGGCTGAGAGGTTCCAGGGCTCCAGGCCGTGAGGAGAGAGACCCATCACCAGAGAATATGTACACATGTCTTTGTCTAGTGACATAATTCATTTAGGGAAAATCCCACTCATTTGTTCTGATTCCAGCACGCTGAAAGCTCTGAGGGTGTGGTGAGAAACAGTTTTTATTAGCAAGAAACTTAAAATTTGTCCCAAAGCAAATTTGGCTTGTGTCTGTTTCAGAGTGGGGCAGGAAGGGATTGTTAACTGACATGGTTTTGTGTTTTGAATGGCTGTTTCTGAGTCTCCTGCTGATATGTGCAATAGGCCCAATCCTGAAGTCTTTACTTGGTAACTTTAGGTAACCCAGAGTAAAACCTAAGTATTGCTGCATCCATCTCGGTATCTTCACAGAAACAGAGTCCTTACAATGACAATGTTGTTGGTAGTGATTTGGCTAGCCAGTAACATCAGTTTGTAACACTGGCTGCATGAGAGCTTTCCTTCTCAAACACTGCAAAATCTTTCACTCCTCAGCTGAGCTAACAGTGGTTTAGCAACCAGGAAAAAACTTGATGTTCTCTTTCTTCTGTTAAAAATGCTCCTAATGGGAATTTATTCTCTCTCTCAGAATGAATTCCTACGCTTTTGGTGCCGCAAGGATGTACTATATGTTTCTTGGCAAAACAGCTGCGAGCAGCATTATAGCTTTCCAAGAACTTTGTCTCTGCAATGATACTGAGTCAAATTCTGGAGTTCTTTGTCATGGAGTCAATGGGACATTTTGCCTAAGGATAAAATAAAGATTGCAGGATTTCTTTTACTTGTGCCGGTAGAGTATTGGATGTTCAATTTGGGCAACCGCGTTTGGAACCTTTGGCCCTCCCAGCACAGAGGAGTTCAAGCCAACGTGCTTAGACATCCTCAAGGAAAGGATCAAATGCTCAGCTCTTTATGGGTCAAATTTTCAAGAGCTCAGCTCTCTTAGGTACCAAAGTAAGCAGCCCCATTTACAAAAGACCTCAGCGAGTTGTGTCCATAACTATCATAAGGGGAGCTGCTGGACACTGAGTACTTTTGAAAATCTGGCCCCTCTTTAGATGTCCATCTGGGAGCTGAGCTGTTTGAAAAATCTGGCCCTAATTGTCCATGCCAAGCACTTGAAAATCTAGCCAGGAGTTCGACTTTCAGTCACTGTTGTGTGTGGCATAAAGTGCCTCTTATTTTCAGTGATGCTGTTCTCCTGTGAAGTTTCTAATTTATTTTAATTGCTTTAAAAACTTTTAAAATGAGGCCATTTTGGCTTGTGGGTCAAAGCTTCAGTATACTTTGCATTAGATTATGCATATTTAGTTATGACTAAATGCTGTTGCTTTGGTTGCCGGCTGTGTTGTTTTTGTCTCTTGGCTTTTATGTAGAGGTGTTTCTATGGCTCTCGTCTCTGTAGTTCCTTTGCATTTCTTCGCTACTTTTTCTGACATAGGGAAGCAGCTCATCAGCTTCAAGTGTAGCTGGAAAATATGTGCCTTCTATGGATTTATATCTAGATATGAGATTAGCACTAAAACGACTCTTTGAGCCATTACATTCTGGGGAGAGGTTCCTCTCTTTATGGCTGGCCTCCTTCAGAGCTTTTCATGAGCTGCCTTAATGGAGAACTTCTTGAGTAGGCCACAGCCAAGCAAGGTTCCTTCTGGGCACCAACCCTGAGATGGCCACTTTGGAGCAGGTCAGGCCAGATGAGCCCAAGAACAAAGTTTTTGCCGGCTTTCAAGTAGTCCATGGCAACCTGCTGATTAGAGCCAAAGGGCTGAATCAAAGGTTTAGTAAATAGGCCCTCCCTTCCTGTGCTTTCTAATGGATGCCATTTCACATGGAGCCTTGCCTTGCTGTTGTCAATTGTTTTGCGGGGTTGCTGTTCACTGGTGTCACTGGCTAGTTAACAAAAACATGACAAGGCAACTTCTGACAGCAAAGGGAAGGATTCCTTTGTGACTCTATCGGTTTGAAAGTGGGGGGTGGGAGGGAAATGAGGGAGGTAGAATGTAATAAACGATGTTGCAATTGGGCCAGGACACCGGCGTTAACACCTCTAATCTTCGAGAAAATGTCCAGGACTCTTTAATGGTCAGAGGTAGTCAGAACATTACTTTTGGATGTCATCAGAAAGACAGCACTTCCAGCAGCACAACCACCCCTACTGCCCTATGAGGCGGGCTGGAGATGGTTAGCGGTTAGGGTGCTGGCATGGGATTTAATCCCCTGCTCTGTCACAGACTTCTTGTATGATTTTGGGTAAGTCACTTACCCTCTTTGCACCTCAATTCCCCATCTGTAAAATAGGGACAACAGTGCTACTCTACCTATGGGGGTGCTGTGAGGCTACATTAAAGATTGTGAGGTGCTCAGATACTACAATAGCGGGGAACATATAATATAGACCGACCCGCTGAAGCCTACGCTCAGTCCTAGCTCAGCAAGAGGAGTGCCATGCACTGGGTCTTAAGCACCACTTCCTGCAATATGTCAATACTCTCTGGAGAGCTCTCATTGAAATACTGACCCAGCCTTACCCAAATCAACTTTTGTGACCAGTGGGATCCCAGTACAAGGTGTTGGGGCTGAAGACATTAACATAAAGGATGAATTAATGGCAAAACTCCTGTTGATTTCACTGAAAATGTCTTGGGGGTACTGCAGTGAGTTAATGTGCTTGTATTTGCTTTCTGGACACCATGCTCCAAATGATGTCTAGTTCCCTAATCAAATGTTTGTTTGCATATGAATGGTTGCTAATGGATGTTTTTTCCAAAGGAAAGCACACTACAACTGTCACAGAAGTGGCGGCAGAGAGGAGGCTCGGTGGGGATTGAAATAACATGAATGTTTTGGGCCAGGACTGATGTGCAATGACAGAGCTGCAGAAGGACTCAGGAAAGTGGATGCTATAAGTCTGGAGTGAGGTGTGCTGCTAGAGCTATGGGTGATGGGGAAAGTGAAATTTGCACATCATCTTCACTCACTGTGCCTGCCTCTAGTTACTGAGACCCATTCTTAATTTTAACTGCATTCAGCCCCTGCTTCCCTGAAACACTGAAGAAGCATGAGGAGAATAAAATCTGGTGATATTTGTGTGCCTTTAATCAGAACCTTGGAAGCTTCCTTAGGAAAGCAGGTCAGTGTTCAGGGCACTAAGTGAAATTCAAACAGATGGGTTTTTAGTAGCTTTTGCAGACACGGTCACCTCATTCTATTGCTTTTATTATTTTAAAAGAGTCCCCTTTCCCCTGGCCCTTTAAAATACAAAATGGTAATTAAGAGTGTTTGAGGATGTTCCAGATGGATTCAGAATGTCTCCCAAGAGGTCGGCTGACATTTCCACTTTCCGAGAGTCCCCGCTCAGCTGCTGCTCCAACCAGGAAACCTTGATTCCAGCGGCCATCTGATTAAATAACAGATCAACAGCAAATTGTAAAAGTCACTTCTCCTGGGCTGGGCTGTACTGACAGTGAGGACAAGAACGTAACATGATAAAAGGAGGAGAGGGCATCATCTGGCATAAAATATGTTGGTGAGTGTGATGTGGAGAGCTAAAGGATGAAATGGCTTTCACTGAATGTTCCTAGCAAAGCTGCTTTTAGATGCATCTCCACAGCCTGGCCTCTTGGTTGTCAACAGAAAATGATTTGATTTACATTCTCCACTCTGTTTTGTGAAGTCAAGAGATTTTAGCAATGTGACCTGACGTGGATATGCTAATGTCAGTGCTTAATTTGTGCCAGGGCTTGCTGGGGCTGAGTCCCGGCACCATTAAGCTTTTGGCAGTTCATAGCCCTGACCCCTCTGGGCTGGCTGCAGCAGGTATGAAAGTTAAAAAAAAATTGCTTGAGCCCCAGCACCTCTTTGCTTACAAATTAAGCACTGGCTAACGTTACTCCACCTAGAGTGATTGGATGCCCAGCCATCATTCTCATGCTTAACAATTCTCCCACGGAACTCAATCATGACCTGCAGCATCCACAACCCCCTTTTCCTGGTTCTAGCTCCCTCTGCTAATGCACCTCATTCTTGAGCTGTAGATGACCTTGCTGTTCAAGTCCTGTGCTCCCCACACAGCTCTGCCAGTGCCCCATAATCCTACCCTGCACCACCACCACCCCCATGCTATTCGTCTCACAGATAGTTATGTTACTAATACTTGTGATTTTTCTCAGGAGGCTCACAGTAGTTGGTGCTTTTCTTAAAGCCCATGCTGCCAGAGACCTATTATTACATGAGAATCTCTGCTGCCATTTTATATTTGATTTGGGTTTTTTTTAAGGAATTTTCTAGCCCTTGTGGATGAAAAGCTCAAAAATATAACCCTTAAAGGCCCCCAAACCCTAAGGCAAATAAAAAAGCTCATACTTTGGGGGGAGGGGCTGACCCATTCTTTTTTGAACATCAGACATTAACAAGTTTATCTCCTTACTTGAGCACAGCTGAGGCTGGTCCAGCCTTCTGAGCCATTGGATCTCCATCCTCTGAATCTTTAAAGCCTCCTCCCTCCTAAGAGGCGGGAGATAATTCTCAAGCAACTCCTGAACCCCTGTTGACTGTGATTTTTCTGTGTCGGTGGCAGGGAGTTATAGAGTTTACGAGAGGGCCATCACTCAGCAGGCTGAGCGTACGTGGCTGCCGTGCATGCTCTCTAGCGCTCGGCTTTTAATTTTTACATCTGAATTATGAAACGTCACGTCCCCTAGCCGCTGCTGCGAGCAGGGAGCATTAATGTTGATGTCAGAAGGACCTGCGGCATGGCAGCAGGCTGATTCAAGGGTGAGAATTATCAGGGAGAACGTCGGAGTAAATAAACTCAGAGTCCAATTTATTCTCTCTTTCATCTAACTTTTTTTTCTGAATGCAGAAATAAATAAAATAAAAAAGCAAATAGACAAATCCTCTAAGCTGCTGACTCAGTTACTTTGTAACAGTTCGTGCCTCGCCGGCTCCTTTCCTGTTCCTCCTGTTGCCTCTCGGTATCAAAGGAAAGGCAACTGAATACCACATAAACGGAATCGTGCCACATTGATGGCATTGAACCATGACCCATCTCCACACCCTGGTGATGCGGGACTGGATGGCTGAGAGGGTTGGTAAGGGCTATAAAGCTTTTCATTTCTAAGTTGCTAGTTCAAATCCAGGCCAGATTGGTAGCAAAGGGATAGCTCAGGGGTTTGAGCATTGGCCTGCTAAATCCAGGGTTGTGAGTTCAATCCTTGAGTGGGCCATTTAGGGATCTGGGGCAAAAATCTGTTTGGGGATTGGCCCTGCTTTAAGCAGGGGGTTGGACTAGATGACCTTCTGAGGTCCCTTCCAACCCTGATATTCTATGATTCTATGAAATGAAAGTCATTAGCATTTGATGGTCAATCAGTGGCTAGCATGACATGAGTGTGTTAGCTCAGCCTGTGGCACATGAGGAAAAAACAAAATCCTGCTTCCACATTGACCTGCTTGTGGCAGTCTCAAGTCAGAATTCAAGAAGTGAGTGGGCCATGAAGATTGGCCCACCCTGGCAGCTCTCTAGGTCAGGTCTTTCTAGGGCAGGGTTGAGTCACACTAGCAAGGTGTTGTGGTGGAAATTTGCACTGTTACTGCCTACTCTGTACCTATTTGTGCAGATAAGTAGAGGATGATGATTTGTTTAAGTCACTGAACTGGGAATCATGAAACTTCGATACAGTTCTTGGTTCTGCTACACGCCTCTTGTGTGACCTTGAGCAAGTCGCATTATGCCTCAGTTCCCCATCTGCATAATCACAGTGACCTATTTCACAGGGGGTGGGGGTTGTGAGGGTAGGGAAAAGTTCAGGTATTATGGTGAAGGGCACTTAGAAAAGTCTAGCAATGCCTATCAAACCAGCACTAATTTCATAAGAAAGAACGCAGAAAGGGTTATTGAGTCCCGGAGAACATTGCAAGTGAGTAATGGATTCTCTCAGCGATTTCTTGGGATACAGGAAGGATGATGCGGGAAGCGATGAATAACTTCCTCTAGGACTTGGAGGGCAGCACCAACAATGAGTGGGTGGTTGGCGGTGGGGAAGGATCTTCCTTCACTATCCATGTACAGCTTCCCTAGCTGGGGTTGCTGTCAGACAGCCAATACATCTGGCATCCTTCCCTGGAGACTTTGCATGAGTCATCCTATTTCCACTAAATAGAAGAGTGAGCTTCCTTCAGGACTCATTGCCACTTTCTGTCTGCATCTCCGTTTACAGGCGGGACAACTTAATGACATTTAATTTTATTAAATTAGGGGCTTCTTTCCCGGCAACAACAAAAAAGCCAGCTTGGGAGCCCTGAAAACGGAAGCCCTTTGTTTCCATTTAAAGAAGTTTGGGCAGAGATGGCAGTGCAAGCTTCACCACCACTGGGCCTCCGCTGTGATCTAGAGGGTCTCCTTGTAGGCAGAAAAGAATCATGTCATGACCCTTGAGAACTTGGTGTCTCTCTACAGAGGCTGTCCAGAAGGGGGACAACAATTAAAGCCTATTGTTTTGGCCATTTGAGAAGTAGGCGCTTGTCCCTTAGGAACTGGCCATCAAACACTACGTGTTCTGGTCACTACTGACCCAGAATGGGTTGAATAGGAAACCTTCAGTAGAAGGGAAAGCCTTGGACTCCCCACCGCCCCATTCCATTACTGTTCAGGCTGCCACAAGGCTGTTTTTTGATGAAGCATTGCTTATATCCCCTCCTGCTATGAATGTCCTCCCTTCCCCAAAATCAACACGCTTCGGTGTCCTTCACTGTGCTCACTGTTGGCAGCAGTTAGGGCACTTCCATCTCGGAGGCTGCTATGGATGGGGGGAAAAAATGTTCCCTTACCCATGTTTCTTTCTTCTGACCTCAATTCTGTTTCCATAATGAGGCCATGCTAATTCGTGCTGGAAGCTTATGAGTTTTCTTTAAGCATGGGGAGAGGTCACTGAAAAATGGCTCAGGGTGTTTCTTTCTTCCTGTGGTGACTGCTTAGAAGGTCTGATCACTCTCCTTTTCTATCACCATCAAACGGTTTCTCAGATAAATTAACAGTGGTGTCGTGTGCAGGGCTCGAGAGGGGGAACAAGTAGAATTGATGGAGAAGATGGCAGGGGGGAGAGGGAGTGGAAGGCTGGGTGAGGAGGAGGGAGTGGATCAGCAAAGGTCTGCCCACGCAAATGCCAACTGTTTTGTCACTGTGTGGCAGAGGCCAACAATTTGCACGGTGTGATTGGTAAGGGGAAAACTAATTAAACACTTATTAGAGTGAGGCAATCAATTGGTACCTTGCAGTGGGCTATGAGCAGATCTGTCAGTTTCCTTTATTAATTGAAGATATGCCTTCAGGGGAGCCCCTTTTTAAGCATGTTTACTTAGTTACACAGAAGGCCCTGTCCCTTAGCAAGAGCTCTATCATCATTATTAGTGGTAATACAATAATAATAATGCTAACAAATATTATTTCCTCTTGGATGATAGCTCTTGGAGATTTTATTATTATTATTATTGTGAAAAATGCAGCCTCCTCATGTTGGGCTCTAATTACCATTTTTATGAGGACTACATATTCTCCTATTCATGCAAAAAGATTTGTTTATCAAGGGTTTCTCTTCCTGTGCTGCGTTTGCTTAGTTGCTCTGTGTTATCAACTATAGTCATCGCGATAGATATGCTGAAGGGACGGTATCGTGTGTGTGTGTGCGCGCACGTGTGCATGTATGAAAGTGCAAGGAGAGGGTCAGAGCCACAGCGGGTGTAAATTGGCATAGCTTCACTAAAGTTAGTGGATCTATGCCAATTTATAACACTCGAGGGGCTGGGGCTCAGAGAGAGAAATGGGCTGTGTGTCTGGCTGATCCCACATGTTCATGTGCCAGATAGCACCTAAGCCTGGGGTAGTATGGAAAATCTCTAGGTTAAGAGAGATGGCACCACTGGCAGGACAGGACTCCTTAATTCCAAGATATGGGGTTAGGAGATTAAGCATGTTTGAGATAGTCAATGGGCCACACAGGACTTTCTAGAACCGTGCTGAGGTCTTATCCTAGGGAACATGTCCAGGTTTGAAGGACACTAGCAGCATAGCGCTCCCAAACATCATGCAGATCAGGACTTGGAGGGACAAGGAGCTGGTGCTGCTTATAAAAGAGAGCTGCACCTCCAATAACACAGCACCCTCTCATGCCTTGGTGGGATGTTGGGAGGTGGAGCAAGTTCAGGATATGAAGGACATCCCCTCCTGCAGCATGGCATTTCATCAGACCCGGGTGGCTGATTATGACGGGAGAGAAAGCATGTCCAGATTATGCAGGAGCAGGTTTGTGGTTGTTTATATGAACAACAAGGAAGAAAAAGCCTGTTTGTGTCTTCTAGCTGCTCAGCTTCCATTCAGTCTTCTAACTATCTTCTGGTTTAAAAAATGGTGTGAGCTTGTGTGGTCATTTAAGCAATCCACCAACACTAAAAAATAAGCGTTCAATTTAGCCATGGGCTCAAACCCAAAACCAGCATCCATTTTGGAGGAGATTGTATCTGGATCCTGACTTAGGGTACATCTACACTGGGGGAGGGGAACCACCCTACGACAGTGAGTCTCAGAGCCTGCGTGAACTGACTTTCAGGGCTCATGCTATCGGGCTAAATATAGTATCCTAGACAGTCTGGCTCTGGCTGGAACCTGGGCTCTGAAATGCTATCCGGGGGCTAGGTTGGGCTCTGAGACTTGCTGTCATGGTCTTTTTTTGCAGTGTGGTCATATACTTTATGGCTCAGCCCACGTCTAATTTGATCGCATGATTGTGGAGTCAACAGGGCGGAAAGAAATATTTGTCTCTGCTGCTCCAATAATGAGTGGGTGGAGTTGTCTCCTGGTGAATAATATGTCCTGTACGGATTATAGCTATTGTGATGGAGAAGGTGCAGGAGTCCTCGGGAGGTGAGCAGGTGAGATCAATCCAGACTGCAGTAGCCTTGGCACGATCGCTTACTCTCCTCCCGTACTAAATGAGAACAAACAAGGCGCCCCCCAAGATTATTGCTCAGTAAAGATTATACAAGATGGAGCCTGCTCGTGTCTGAGCTTATTTGTATTCATTGATGTCCTTGACGCCCACCTCAATTCCAGCAATCTAAAAAATAATGGTTATGTTAAAGCTTTCCAGCAAATGCCCACAACACAAATCATTATTGTATGAGTGACAGGAGGGAGAGAGATGAGGGGGAGAACGACAGGTGGAGGGTAGGTGAGTTGGCGTCACGCTGCTGCTGGCTGGATTTGCATCATGCAGTACCCAGGTGGATGGGAGGACATTTTGCCCGTCCACATACCTTCACCTGCACAGTGAAAGGTGTGCACACATGCAAACACTCTGGTGTGCATATGTCAACAAACATGCAGTCATGTACAGAAGCAAATCCAGTCCTTGCACACAAACACATACATAAATATAGGTGCATGCGTCAGCATATATACATGCACCAAATTCCGACACAGACACTCCTGTATGCACACATGGGCATAATCATGCAGATGCACCTGGGCAAAAACAAGTATTATATGCACATGCACGTGTAATTCTGCTTACATACAATACATATGGCATCTTCCTTCTTTGATCCCTTGCTTTCTGACTCTATTTTGCACCAAGATAACTTTCATAATGGTAATGCTCTCTCCTCTTCCAGATTAATAAATGGTTGTTGAAGGCTTCCCAGCAGCAGACAGGTGGACCACAGGGCTTGCACACCACACAAGGTTAGGAACTTTGAGTGGCTCATGAAGATAATGGGGAACTGGCATAGCAGCTTTGCATTGGGTCTCAACAAAGCCTGGTGGCTCAGCAAAGAAAACATACTCCACAGGGTTAATAGCTGACATCTCTGCTCGCAGAAAGACAAACCTGTAGCAGCAATAAAAGCTCACCGAGGCATGGGAATCAAATTCAAAGGCTAACTATCTAAATGCAATTTTCTCTCTTTCCTTTTATTTTTATTCTCTTCCCTTTTTAACAGCAGAGAGAGGAAATGAGTATGTGGCTATGCTTTTGGCCAGGTTTTGTCCCTCCCCATTTTGAGCATGTTGCTGCTGTCTAGCCACGCTATTTTATTGTCTTGAGTGCAATTCTGTTTTTTTGTTTTTTGCTTTTATCTTTTGGTACCGGGGTGCTAGAACAATTTGTACAGTGGGGGTGCTGAGAGTCATTGAACCAAACTGTAAACCCTGTAAATAATGGAAACACTTCAACCCAGTACCCCTAGTTCCGGCACTTATGGTTGGTATTTGTTTTGGCCTGCGAGAAACTGGTTAGTTGAGGGGGTTCGTGATGGGTTAGGGAACTTGCCACTTCTAGGTTACAGGTTCCAAGTTGCAGTGGACTCAGTTATGATAGAAGGTCCATTACTATCTGCTGGTTGCTTTGTGGGCTGTGTGTAATGAGTAGGTTGGTTTCAATTCAGTTTTTAGTATATTACAGATCTGTTATGTTTACGGCATACACAAAGAGAAGTTAAATAAACATAAATACGCTTGCTGGAAGGTTGTAATGTAACATGACTTTATTTCTTAGAATTCAGAACTCTACCACACAAGAATCCCAAAACACAGACAAAACAGGCGGCCTCCTAAAACCCAGGGGCACAACTCACCCCACCTGAATCTAGACGGGCTCTCTGCAGAATGACTGCTGCTAGACCCAGGTTGCATGCTTCCCTGCAGAGCCCCTAAGTCAGACCACTGAAAACCCTGAAATTTAAAGCGATAGTTTATAAATGTAACCATTTTCAGTGCACCACAGGAGACACATTTAGAAACAAACACCACCCTACAGGACTGATCCCCTTTGTTGGCATTTTTAGAAAGGAGAAGTCAAGGACCAACTGCACAGTACAGACTAACTTCCCCTGTCAGTGCTAGAGGTGGTCCCTCCAGGAGCATATTTGCCAGAGACCAAGTATCTCCACCAGACCTACAAGGAGGGGAGAGCATGTTTTCCTGGGTTATGGTGGGATTCACAAGAGATGAGATCATTGTGCAGCATTTATCTTGGAAATGTTGCAAATGGAAGGTTCAATCCCAGATGAGTCAGCTAAGATGGTGACTGTCAGGTCAGAAACCCCTCTTCACAAACAGGTCAAGATGGCGACTGTCACACGAGGACTTGTAGTACCTCACTGGACTGGGACACTTAGAGAGATTTCTGAAGTTTGTGCACACCCAAGACATGACTGAGGGAATTCAGTGTAGCCACTCAGGAACTCTGTATGTATTTAACAAAGAAAAACCAGTAAACCAAAGAAATGTTTAGGACCATCTCTGTGAGGCCTCCCATGTGGGCCCTAGAGAATTTCTGGCATTGGAATCAATGCTAAGGCAATAAAAATAGGACAGGAGCAAGGTTAATTGGGCAGTTTTGGGGCAGGGGTCACAAATTTAAACCAGGCCTGTGAGATCTATTGTAATGGACGCTAAGTGCTTGTCTACACTTACCGGGGGTTTGACGCACAGCAATCGATGCATCGGTGGTCAATTTAGCAACTCTAGTGAAGACCCGCTAAATTGACTGCTGATCGCTCTCCCGTCGACTCCTATACTCCACCTGAATGAGAAGCGCAAGGGGATCGATGAGCGATCGTCTCCTATCAACATCGTGTAGTTAGGTCCCCGCGGTAAGTAGATCTAAGTACGTCGACTTCAGCTATGTTAGTCACATAGCTGAAGTTGCGTAACTTAGATTGATCTCCCCCGTAGTGTAGACAAGGCCTAAGTGCTTGTCTACACTTACAGTGCTGCAGCGACACAGCAGCTTTGGTGCAGCTATGCGGTTGTAGCGCTTAGTGAAGATGCTACCTATACTGATGGGAGAGCTTCTCTCATCGGAGTAGTTAATCTATCTCCCCGAGAGGCGGTAGCTATGTCAACAGGAGAAGCCCACCCGTCAACATAGCACTGTCTATACTGGGAGTGAGGTCAGTATAACTGCATCTCTCAGGGATGTGGGTTTTCCACATACCTGAGCGACATTGTTAGACTGAAATTAATAAGTGTGTAGTGTAGGTCGGGTCTAAGTTACCAAGCACCATCAATGCCTTCCCTGGCCTGCAATGGAATTTTGGTGAGGTGAAAAACTTGTTCTGATTCATACTCAGGACTTTGCAGGAAACAGAGGTCTTTGCAATGATTCACGTTTGTGGCTTTAAAGTGAGCAGCCCCTTTATTCATCAGTATGATAATTCAAGAAAAAAAGGAAAATTTATCTGTGCCACTGAGAGTCTGACTTGAATATGAGTTTGCAGCCCCAAGAGGCAGAGAGAGGGGAAATAAACAGAAGATGGTGACTTCTAGTGGTATGCAGCAGGTGTCATTTTGGCAAACTGACAGTGAGAAAGGAGAGGGAGGGAAGACAGGGGTGCAGGGTTAGATGGGAGAAAGGGAAGCAGCAGGACTTCCTTTGCCAAAGATGAGTCTGATGCTGCTGCTTACTCAGCCCTTCTTTCTGTCCTCCTCTCTCCACCCACCTTCCCAGACTCACAATAGACAGATTAATGATACTGGATAAGTGGGACTTGCCACAAATCCTGTGATATTAGATCCAGTTGACTGACTTCAGTTAAGGGCAACCACAGATTTGATGGTACTGCTATTTTACTTCAAAGAGGGAGTGTGTGTGTGTGTGTGAGAGAGAGAGAGAGAGAGAGAGAGAGAGCGCACAGTGGTGGGTGGTGAATGAGGAAGGAGAGATGGTAGATGAAGTGACCTTTTCAGATGGCAAAGGTTAAAACCTCCCGCTCTTTCTCTCCTTGTTTCACGTTGCCCTTTTTAACGTCAGGAATGCCATTTCCAATGAAAGAAGATTGGGGGTGGGGGAGGGATGGGGGAGTGGTGCATCCATGCTGCCAATGTCTGCAGTGGGGTTTGTCCTCATGGGAACATATTTATCATTCCTGATGATTTGTTAAGATGTGGATGAAATTGGAGTGCCTCCGTTTGATGGAATGTTTTTACATGGCAATTCTTCTGGTTTCTGTTCATCTATACAGATAGAGATCAAAGTGGTAAGGTGGTCCCTATTATCTTGGTATCTGAGCACTGTGGTGTATTTATCCTCACAATACCCCTGTGAGTTAGGGCAGTGCTATCATTCCCAGGTTACAGATGGGGGACTGGGGTACAAAGAGACACTAAGTGACTTGCCCAAGGTCACACAGAAAGCTTGTGGCAGAGCAGGGAAGTGAATTCATGTCTCCCAGGCTAGTGCCCAAACCATGAGAATCATGGTTCATTTTGGAAGTCCCATTGGAATTTATACTGAAATTGGTGGGAGAAAGGTGGCTTCCTGAAAGGGATGATTCTCCAGGAATGTTCAAGTTCCTCCCCCACCAGCCATACCAAATAAATGGCTGCTTTGATAGCTTGATGAACTTCAGCAGAGATTTTCAGTGAAAATGACCACAGTTCTTTGATATCGGGGAAGCAATTGTATCTGGAAATGATCATCCAGCTCCGTATTCTATAGGTCATGATGGTTTCCTATATGTGTACCCATCAATTAGGAAAGGAGTCTGAATGTAAATCCTGGGTGTAAACTCTGGATCCAAACTTTGTATATCTAATAGGCATACCAGAGCCCTGGATCTGAACACTCATAAACCTAGGGGCTGGAACTCAGGCTTAAATTTGAACTTTCCCAAATTTTGGAGCGATTGCATTTGGTGTTCAGATTCAGCTAATTATATAGAGATATCTTGAGGCTATAGTTCAGGACCATGTGCACTGGGATCTCACTTCATCCACTTTCCGAAGCTAAGAAGTGTTGTGTTTTCTCATGGTTTGGATGGAAGACCACCAAAGAAAGGCTATAGTGCTGTAGGCGGTGACAGATGTGGTTCAGTAGGTAATGCTTTTTCCTCTGTCAGTAACATAAAGTGCCTTAGTGTGATCATAGGGGGCACTATGTTGTTTATGATGAATCTGGTTGTGCTGCCTGCCATTTTTCATATAAAACCGAGTTTTGACCATGTGTGGTCATGAAAATTCTCGTAGCGCTTTTCACAAAAAGTAAGGTTGTTAGCCTTAGTGTCCTTGTTAAATTCCAGCGTAGACAATTACACTCTTTCTCCTTAAACCCTCCTTCCAGATTCAAGTGGATACATGATTCGTCTTCCCTTCCTGTGCTAAGCTACTGGATAATGTGACTTTATACTCCTAACACGCTTCAACATTCCACTCCAGAGGTGGCTGCATTTCTGTGGCAGGTGGAGCGATGCAGGGGATTAGTAAATCTTTCAAATCCTTTGAGATAAAAAGGTGCACTATAAATAGCAGATGACACTGTGGTTTGGAAACAGTGTCCTTGCTGTATACCGTGTGGCTGGTTGAATGACTTAGTGAATAATTATCTGCCAGGAGGCAGCAGTAGCTTACCCCAGGGCCATGCATTCACAATGTTGATAAAAAGGCCGTGATACTGAGTGTGCCTTATCATGATGTGTGGAACGTGGGTGAAGGTGAAATAATGACACCTTCTAACATAACCCTGCAAAAAGGTAGGGGATTTTACAAGGGGTGCAAGGTTTACTCCTTTCAGCCCCGCCCCCACCAATTCTATCTAGCAGTCTGTAGCCAGCACGAGAGGCAGCGTGCTATGGGCCCAGAGTGGGAGAGGGTACTCTCTCTCATTGCTTTCTGGCAACACCTCCCCCTGGCTAGCACTAATTGTGGCTTTGACAGGCTCCAGTGGAAGCTGCGTTATACCCTCCCTGGCCAAAAGAAGAGTGTTACACAGGGCCCAAAAACGGTGCCTGGCCAAGGGTAGCTTTAGATTCTGTGGGGCCTGAAGACAGATGTTCTAGGCCCCATCGATCTCCCCCTACATGTGACTGTCACCCCAACTGTGCTGGGTACTTCTCTTAGTGAAACTAATGAGCAGATAGGGTGTGTAGTCTTGAAGTGCCTGGATGTATATGCTGATGTGTCCGCAACTGTGACTGGAGACTGAAAATACTGATGCTTGCTGGGGAAGAGAAGAAGGGGCCTTTTGTGATCCCCAAAGTAAACCAGCTGAAAACCCTGCTCCTTTCCTCTAGCAATGGTCTTGTTGCACTTTTAACAGTAGGCAAAATAGAACCAAAAGGTTGAGATGCTTTTCCGAACTTTGTCCAGGCTTCTCAAAGGAAAGTGGGCATGCACCAGGCTTCGTAATCTGAGCATATTCCCCAAGAACTTTAGACAAACTCCCATGTAAAGATAAAACATTAAAATGTGTTTATTAACTACAGAAGGATAGATTTTAAGTGATTATAAGTGGAAGTCATAAAGGTCAGAGACAGTTACCTAAGAAAATAAAAGGTAAACACACATTCTAAATCCTAAACTTTCAGACTAAGCAAGAGTTGACTCAAACAGCTTTTCTCACCCCACTGGATGTCAGAGGCAGGTTACAGTTCTTAATATACAGGCTGAATTTCCCTCTCAGCCGGGGACCCTTCTTAGGGCACGTCTTCACTGGCAACATTAAAGTGCTGCCGCGGCAACATTAAAGTGCTTTAACATGGCTTGTGTAGTCGTGGCATAGCTCTCTCCCAGCGCTCTTAAAAAACCCACCTCCATGAGGGAAATGGCTCCCAGCGCTGGTGCACTGTTTACATTGGCACTTTACAGCGCTGAAACTTGCAGCACTCAGGGGTGTGTTTTTTCACCCCCCTGAGCGAGAAAGTTGCAACGCAGTAAAGTGCCAGTGTAGACAAGCCCTTAATTTGAAGTCTTTGTCTGCCCAGCATTCTTGTTGCCTTCAGCGTAGGTGGGGGAGGAGAGAGGTGGTCTAGTGATGCCGCTGCCCCTTATTTTATAGTCTCAATTCATGTCCCAGGGAAGATACTGGCCCAAACATCTCCTGGTGGGCCTTACTGAGTCACCGAGTTGAGCAATCCCCATTGTGTGGTGCTTGCGGAACTGTCTCTTACAGAATTGTAAATCTCTTGTTTACAATTCCCCTGCTGGTCAATGGCTCACTTAATGCCGGTTTGGGTGTGGGTCACCTCTTTTGTTGCCACTGGAGAACTAGCGTTGGGCGTCACCCAGACGCACAACATATTTCAATAACAACCATAAAACAAAATCTCTTAACTCCGTGTGCACTCATGATACACATATTTTGACAGAACAGCGAGTTTCAGTGGATCGTAGCCTTTCATATGCTACCTTACAAGGCATGCTTTGAATGAAATATCACAGCCATACACAAATGATGAATATGGGGGTTACAGGGTGCTACTTTGAGATAGAGTGCATCGTGCTCACACCCCTCCTGAATCCCAACAAGATAGATACTACCATAGATTCGTGGGCCAGAGAATATTGATCCTTTGGTGGGAGGATGAGGAGGGCAGGAGAAGCAAAGCTTAAATTGTTTATATAATTTCCGAGGGTGTCCACCCAAAGCATTTCCAGAAAATGTCCTTGTTTTACTAGCTTGCTTTAAAGATCTTATAATTGAGATGTTTTCACTCTTGGGAAAGGCAGCTAGACTGAAATCCTTTTACCTTTCACATGTTTCTCATAATTTCCCCTGCTACTTTGGTTAATTAATTATCACTGCTATTTGTGTTTAAACAAGAGGGTCTCTCTCCCTCCCTCCTTGAAAGCCCATCTGCTCCTCCATGACCTTGCTTGTGAAGTCATCGCTGTGCTGACTTTGTGAAAGCGCAAACACTTCCATGGCAACAGGCAGCCATGTCACAAAGACAGGGCTGTGACCTCACAGCAGGAGGAACTGAGCTGGATGTAGGGCAGAAATATTCTCCCACAAACGCTGAGGCTTTTGATGATAACAAAAAGGAAGGCAGCACACTCCAGCCAGAACAAATGGTCTTCTTGTTTGAATGCTCCCACTTCAGAAGTTGTCCTTGGCTTTAAATTCTCTCATTCAAAGTCTCTTTTTTGGCTCGGATTTTCTCCATGCAAGGAAGACCAGACTCATCTCAAATCTCATCTGATAAGACAGTGGAGGGAGGGATAAGGAAATGGATTTAGTCACTGAGTAGTGATGGGCCTGGGTTTCCCCTAAATCTGTCGGTGCTTGGATCCAGGGCTTTGGTTTGGGCCAATCTCCATTTTGCTTCCATGCTCCCTTTCTGCTTTGTGGCTAATCTAGGGTGGTTTAAATGTTGGGAAGCTGCCTGGGATTTTCTAAGTACAGAACAAGGCTGAATGGTTCTCTCTCTCGTACCCCTCCCCCAGATCTTCCCTCTACCCCACCATAAATTGTCCATCCTTTGAAAAATGTCCTGTGTTCCTACATACGGAAATTTGCCTCTAAAATCTTCTCTATGTAGAATGCACCTATTTGCATGGCAGGATACTAAATGGAAGTCAGGTCCCATGATCACAAAGCATCTTTAATATAGATGGAGCCAAATCCATTAAGGCTAAATAACATACAAGTAGTTCTCTGAAAGCAATCTGCAGAAACTGCCTCACTATATATATTGATTGTGAAGCTACAGAAAATACATCTTGATCATTCTGTTGCTGTCTTCTTCCTTGGTTGATTGCTCGGTTGTTCGGTGAAATGGCAGTCGGCAAATCCCCGTATCTCTTTCATTAGCTAAAAGTAGCCAGTGCTTCAGTGTATTTCATTGCTGCTTGTAGCCTGAGAATAATGTATATCCTGGTGTGCCACTGTGATAGGCTAATCAGGTCAAAACAACTCTCTTCTCTGGAGCCATTCCACGATTAAATCATTCTCGTTCAGAGAGTGTACATACAGTAAGGCTTCACTGGCATGGTCCACTGTGGCCCATCTGCTTCCAGATGCTGCTTCTGCTGCTGATACTTCCACTTTTATCGTCCACATGTCTCACTGTGTTTTGGAAAGGTGGATACCAGTGGCCCCATTTGACAGATGGGAATACTCAGGTGCGGAGCAGAGGTGACTTACCCAGATCCATATATTGAGTCTTTGGCAGTGCCAGGAACAGAATCCAGGTCAGTCTCCTGATTCACAGAGCTCTGCTCTAAATATTAAGGCACCTCTCCTTCTCCTGAGTGTATGATCATGCTATTCTTCTTTGGGCCTGGTTCTCATTTCTAATTCAGCCTCTTTACATGTCTCTGGCAGTGTAACAGGGCCTTAAAGTGGATGTAAATTATATGCCATTACAGCATAAAGGCACCTTAATGTAAATGGAGAATCAGGCCCTTATGTCCTACCTGATTCCCCTCACCTAACTTTCTCTTCATCATCCACCTGATCTTCTCTAGGCATCCTAACTAAGCTCTCTAATCCAGCCTTCATTGTGCCTCCCAACTGACTCCCTTCATCTGACCTTTTCATATCCCACTTGATCCCCTTGCCTGACTTGCTCTTGAACTCCGGTTTGCCCTTTTCTAGAATGCCAACCTCTTCTCAACATCTGCTCTTCTTCTGACCTATCTGACCTCTCTGTCTCTGTCCTGGTCTACATTTAAAATTTAGGATGACAAAGCTACATTGGTCAGATGTGCAAAAAATCCACATCCCTGAGTACTGTAGCTATACCGATCTTACCCCCTGTGTAGATGCAGCTGTATCAATAGAACAATGCTTCCATTGACCTAGCTACTTGTCACTTAGGGAGGTGGAGTTCCTACAGTGACGGAAAACCCTCTTCCATCACTGGGGCTGCATCTATACTACGGGGTTATGCCAGCATGGCAATGGCTCTGGGGTTATGCTTTGGTGCCGTAGCTATGCCAGTATAATCCCCATAGTGTAACATACTTTCTGTCTCTTACACACACACATACATCTCCCTCTCTCTGTATCTGCTTTCTTTTCAACCCCCCCCCCACTTCATTGGACAGACGCCCCCATCACTTGCCATGATGCCCATTCACTCAGAACCCTGCAGTAGATGTCTCAGTTGTGCATTTGTGATATGTTTACTGAAAGAGCACAACAGGGGGGGGGGCAGGGATTAAAAAAAAAAAAGCATCAAAATTGCCCTGCCTGCACCCCAGCTGTAGGTAACCCCTGTGTTCATGGTTTGATGCCCACTGGAGGAGCATGGGGGAACCCTGTTTTGGGACCATAGTAATGTTATATTTAAGTATCCCTAAAAAATTAGGGCAAGAAGTTTCTTTAGTTTGGCATGTTCTGTCAGAGACAGGATAATAGAATTTCTAAACCCATTGATTTTATGGCATTAAGAATCTGCTTGATAAGTCAGTCTGCACACTGGTGATCACTATCTCCAGCTGCATAAGCAGTACTGTCCCCATTTCATTTTCAGTAAGAAATTGACGGAGACTTAGCTTTACTGAAGGGAAGGGGAAGAGATGAGATATGAAAACCCTCTGTCATTGGGGTGCTGTATAAATATTTATTATTGGATAACGTGGGAGTCGCTGAAAAGCACAGTTGCGGGAATTGTAGGCATAGAACTCTTAATTCCTGAGCCAGGCTCTCCCAGCAGGTGGCTCCGTAAGGAATGGTGCCAGGATTATTGACTGGGAGGAGCTCACCGGTGCTCCAATCCAACCTCACCCAGCAGGAGGCACTGTAGGGAATGGTGTGGGAGTGCTGGCTGTGAGGAGCTCACAGGTACTCCAGTTACAGCAAGTTCTATTAGTGTGGGACATTTACAGTATTTAAGTACAATATCTGAATGCCAATGAAGCTTACTAGCTTAGTGAAATTATTTCTTAGGGTTTATTTTTCCCCTTCGCTCTGACAAAGGGATGTATACATCTGAAAGGGGGAGAAGATGAGTGAAGGGTGGAGTTACCAGCAAACCTGGGGCACTACCAGTTGCCTGTGATGGGCATGCTGATAATCTCTCTTCCAAAACACAGCCTCCCTCCATGGGTCTACCCAGCTGTGTTTTCTACTTGGCTGGCAGTACTAGTGAGCCCTATTTGGAAAGATTCACGTGTGACCTAAGACTGTCCTCTAGATGTCTAACTCCGTCCTCTACAACATAAATAATGCAAAAACAAACATGCCATACAATAACCTTCACTTGTCTCCCTGGCACTGCTGAGAGGGCAGGCGGGAGGAAAGGAGCGAGTGCAAGCGAGCGAATGAGCAAACACTGCACGTTAAGCAGACAGGAGACAGGCAAGGAGAGGCAGGTACAGCACGGGGAACAAGGCAAGCAATTAGATTCACACTACACTTCAGCTGTGGTATTTCAGTATAGGTTCCTCCATCTCCTGGTAGGCATACCTTTGCTGGGGTGTTGTCCTTTTGGTAGGGGAGGTCAGGAAGGAATGCTGTGATATCCCCACTACACTCTGGTAGAAACCAAAGCATCTCTGCATCCTAACAGGGAACATAGGAAGCTTCTCCAGGGACTTGTCCAATTCTGCTCAGAGATGCAGTGTATCTAGTGATTGGAGCATGCCTGGCGCTAGTAGCTAGTAGCTCTTGAGTTCTAATCTTGGCTCGGCTACTGACTCTCTGTGTGGCCTCGAGCAAGGCATTTTAATCTCTCTCAATGTCTGTTCTTCCCCATCTATAAAATTGAGATGATGATAAGCCTTCCTTAAATCCCAGGGGAGTCACTGATTGTGCACACAGTATATATGGCAAAGTATTAACTGTTTTGTGTGGAGGAAAATGCACAGGGTCTTACATAGCGTAGACTACATCTCTCTCGCCTCCAGCGGAATCTGTAAAAACTGTCTTGTTCTGGGGGCTTTGACAGGGGAAAAAATCCTTCTATCTCCAAAGTAGAAAGGGGTAGGGAGATTTTCTTCGTGTGATTCTTCCAGAAAACTGGACTTCTCCTTTTCCATAATAGAAGATTTCTGTTATATATATAGGTTATATATAGAATATAAAGGTTTGGTGTGGACCATTTACAATACTAGTTGCACCCTAGAGGAATAACTAATCATAGTCCTCACAGCATGTTCCCGGTAACCATCCTCCTTTCCCTAAATAATATGCCTGCTGGCTGCAACAAACTGGCACTCTCCAAGGGATGCTCATGATTCCTGGGAGAAGTTGTAATAGTTTCTCTGCTTTGGGGTAGAAGAATAGCTAAGTCTTTCCCCCCTTACATTTTCCTGCAACTTCACTGGGGAGTGAAGGGGAAGGGAGTGAGAGAAATAAGTTCCTAACAGGGAGAAAATATTTCCCTCCCATGCACTCCCCTCACATGCTTGTCTGTGGGAAACTGGGCAGCTGGAGTTCTGAGGCATGCAGACAGACGAGCGCTTTGGCTGCTGTTAAACACCAGGCCCCCAGGGAAACACAAACAGGGAAGCCACATTTCTAGAGGACTGTGTAGTGGTTAGTGTGGGTTTGTCTTTGAAGTAAGGAGAGTGCATTGATTCACTCCCAGAGCCAACTTGGCATGGGCTTGACGCTGATGGATGGAAATGTCATGAGAGGGGCAGTCTCCTGCCACAGAGGTGCCACCTGGCCAGATGGAAAAGGCCACGCCCCAGTGCAGTTTCTGATCAGGGTCCAGGCATTAGGCAGACATCTCTCTACAATCCAACTGGTGAGCTAGAAGAAACAGAGTACAATGCAAAGGGAAATACAGAGAAGGACTTTAATGTGAGAATCCTAATGTCCAAGTGGCTTTTGAGTGGGGCTCTCCCTCCCCTGACTGAATCCAAGCAGAAGGGAACCAAACTTCCAAGCATTCAGTGATCAGATATCCCAGTTTACTGGGAATATGCAGGTTTTCAAGGAATGTCCCAGTTGATTATAGTGAAAACCGGAATCCCTTTCACCATCCCCACTCACAGGTTACAAAAATGTAGACCCCAGTGGCTTTTGTAGGCTGATCTCTACTGCATTGCTGGTCCAATCGCTTCACAGCTACCAAACTCTCCAGTGTGCCCACAATCTGACTTCCTTGGCTTTCAACGCTTTCTCTCTTGCAGCCATCCAGGATCAGATCCCCTTCTACTTTACTGGCCCAACCTCCATCCCCAAATCAACTCCCTCTCAGGCTGTGTCTACACTACACAACTTTTAGCGACATGGCTGTGTCACTACAGCCATGCCACTAAAAGGCTCACAGTGTAGCCGCTGTTTGTTGCCTCTCCTGCCGACAAAACACTTCCACCCCCAATGAGTGATGTTTGTGTTGTTGGTGGGAGAGTGCTCCTGCCGACAATGCGCTGTTCACACTGGCACTTGTCATGGCAAAACTTTTGTCTTTCTGGGGGGGGGGGAAGGGTTAACACCTCTGAAAGACAAAAGTTGTCATTCAATTGCCAGTATAGACATAGCCTTAGACACACACCTCCAAAACCCTTCTCCTGTTGGGCAATGATACTGAGAAAGTTGTGTCTACTTCAAGAAATACTCACCTCCTGTTTACCCAAAACCACTTCCCTCTAGTTGTGTGCCCACAGCCAGGCCCTCTGTTTACACTTCCCCCAGCTGTTCTGCCCTGGTGAGACACAGTTACTGGAGAAATGGGATTTGTGACTTGCACAGTCTTGAATGTGCCGTCAAATGCTGTTCAGCGTGAGAAGCTACGATCCCAGCAGGTTCTCTTTCCAATATTGAGTAACAGATGAAAGCTGCTGGATAACTATAAAATAAAGAGAGATGCTGATCTCTTTTAGCATGTGGTTGTGCAGCAGAAGCTTTGGGCTCCGGCACAGTAATGGGTAGAACATGGGGGACTCACACTCAGCATGCTGGTAGAAAATCCTCAGGGCTCTTCTCCTTTCTGAGCTAGGTAGGAACTATTCATGTGCAAAGCTTTGCAATGATTTGATCAGGGATGTGACAGATGCAGAAGCGACGCGGGGGAGGCACGCGGGGTCACGTTGTCCCCCCCAGATTTCTGCCAGGGTTTATGTGGCCTGCCCTGAATCCCACTGCATACCACCAGAACCTTTAAATTGTGCCCCCGCCATCATCAACAGCTACACATCGTCTCTGGGCGGATGCACATTCTTGGGCAATCATACCTGCATGCCTCATTCTGAAGCTGTCCAGGTCCAAATGGGGTAAATGAGGGGACACCCAAAGGCAAAAAGCTTCAGCTCACATGAGACACGGTGGGCCAAGTTCTGCACTGATTTAGTTAATGCCTCATGGCTACATACATCCAGACACTGGCCATCAATGAGAATCAAACTGCACCTTTAGGTCCAGTGGTAGAGCCCTATGTTTTTGGTGCTGAAGTCCCTGGGTTCTCTCCCTGTTGGGGACTATTGTGTCTGCCTGTACGTTACCCTGCTTTGTTGTACTTATGCCCACTGCCATCTCATAGAAATCAGAGGGAAGCTGGATGTGTGTGTCACTGAAGAGTTGGGTGCAATGGGCCTGAGTCCTACTGCTTGTCCTGTGTGACTTCACAACAGTGCCAGTTTCCTTTTTGCCTGAAAGAACCCCAACCCGCCCACTTGTTCACTTCAGTTCCATGACATGCAGTTTCATAGAGAAGGTTTGCAGGATTCAGAATTGCTTAACAGCATGTTTCTGTGAGATGCTGATAAGCTAGGGAGCCTTGGCATGAGGGGCTGGAAGGAAAGAAGGGAGAGGCTGCTGGTGTGCATGTATGTACACAGGTGTGTGGGTGTGCATGTGCGCCTACAGTGCGGTTGCCAGCATCCATATGTCTGCAAGTATGTGTGCTCCTACCTGTGCGAACCTATTTGTGTATGGGAAGTCCTGAAGGGAGGCAGAAGCAAAGCTGTCCATGTAGACTATATGTCTAGTCCTTATACCACACTCATTGCCAAGCTATTTGACTGCAGGATCAAAGACTCTTGCATTTTTCAAGCTGACCACAGACATTTGTTCTCGGACCCCTTATAGTAAGAGAAGGGACAGATGGAGCATTCTTCAGGTTGGCTGCGCTTAAGTAGCTGTGCCAAAGAACACAGATAGATCTCTGTTCCAAGGCCACCTTGTTCTTCACAGTGCCTGGACACAGAGACGTCAGGGCACAAAAGACAAACTGAGGCCACGGCTGCAGTTAAAGGATATTCAACCACATGGAGAGTGTGCAGGGGCAGCATCAGAGCCTTACTCTCCAAGCTTGGATGTCTCTTCTGAATCTGTTGACATTTACAGGACAAAAGGGAGAACTATAGATGTAGGGTGGGCTACAAAGGTTTGTAGTGACAACACCAGGTGAGAGCCAGGCTAAATGTACCTTGCGTGACTCGGGGCTAGTCTACACTAGAAGTGCTGTGAGCTGCACCACTATAGCATGTCTGGTGAAGACACCCTATGCCAATGGGAGAGTACTCTCCCGTTGGCATAATTACTCTACCTCCGCCAATGGTGGAAGCTATGTTGGCAGGAGAGTGTCTCTCACTGACATAGCACCAGTGTGGACAGCCGCTTAGGTCAATGTAACTTTCTTCACTCAGGGGTGGCTTTTTCACATCCCTGAGCAACGTGAATCATAGCGACACAAACGGTAGTGTAGACCTGCCCTTACACACACTATGTAAGAGGTAATGTACCTTTATTGTGACTGGACGGGTGGTCAGCACCCAGTTGAGTCAGATTATGAGGAACATGGGACAGGGTCTCTAGTTTAACTCCTTTGAAAGTACTGGAGTTGCAATAGGGATTAATTTAATAATAATAATAATTATAGCTCATTGAAAGTGGAATTTACCTCCCTGCATAAATTCAGATGTGTTGACATTATTTGCCTCCTAAAACAGGATGAAAAGTAGTGAAACTTTTCACTGCATTAAGAGTTTTGAAAAAAATCAGTTCAGAAATGTCAAAACCAATTTCTGGGTCTACCTGAGCATGGCAGTGCCTCATGGGAGTTGTAGGTGTGGGCTCTTGTGCCCCCATTTTCCCTTTTGGGTGTTGCTCATTGTCTAAACTACATCTCCCATGATATACTATGGCCTCACCCTGTGGCTGAGCCATCACACACAATATTTTGCTTTCAGTGAAACCCTATTTTTCCAATGGTACAATGTTTTGATCAACGTTTTTCAACCAGCCCTAGTAATGATTGTTTCCATACACACAGAGTAAAACACCATATCTTTAATATGTATAACTTTTAACTTTAGATTAAAGCAAACAACCAGGAAGAATACAAATAAAGTCTCCCATGAGAGAGCAGAGTATTGGGAAAGCTTTTGTAATAGGCTGCAACACCTCCTGAGAACAAAAAGGCCAACAGGCAGAGTTCTTAAACAAATGTAAAGGGGAAGTAAACATAAAGCAAAGGAGTAAGACTTTCAAGCTACTTACACCACAGTAATAGTAATACTTTGTCAGGCACGTATGTTTTAATGCTCACTCCCTGTCCACCAAACAAAATCAAGCAAAAGGCAAGACTGGTTGTGCAGGCAGGAAAATTTCACAGGTCCATCCATCAAATCCTGCAACGGGACCAGTGAAGCACACAAGCTGCAAGGCATCAGTAATGAGAACTGGAGAATAGAAAACCCTCAGCAATACAGGCTCAATAATTAATCAAAGCTAAAATTCTCTCTAACGAAGGCAGCAGCCCCAGCAAAGCAGAAAAGGAGTTAAGGCTGAGAGAGGGAGGGAGGGAAGGAGAGCTCCAGAAACAAGTTGTCAGTGGATGGAAAAGAGGGTGATCTGCACAGTCAACTTGCTGACATCCTCGGGAGCCAGCTAAAGCAGAAATGGTGATAAGTATGGACAATACTATTAACCCTTTTGCTGCAGCTGCTACCTGCCTAAATTGGTCCTGATAAGAGTCTTCGCTGGACCGAAGGAGTTCTGATAGAGCATGCTCCCCGGAAGTGTCTTAACTAGTATGTCCAGGCAGCCCGCCTCCTGAAGGCATCCTGCATTTTAGGGTAGCATCATAAATGTGTTTCACAGGTAGAGCTGTGCAAATAACAGATTTTTGGGTAAGCTGGAAATTTGAACAAAAAAACTTTACAAATAAGTTTGTGGCCAAAACAAAAACAATGTTTTTCAATTTTTTGACTTATTGTAAAGGTAAAAAAAAAAATGTTTTGGATCAAACAAAATGTTTTGATTTGGCATTTTAAAATGAAACTTTTTGATTTCAACCCATTTTTTAAATTGTATTTTAAAAATAGAATTCAAGGAAATTTTGAAATGAAGCATTGTTTCAAACTGAAAAAAATCAAAACATTGTTTTTATTTATTTTTTAAGATTTGTGGTTTTGTTTTTAACTGACACAACTTACAAAACATACACAAAATCATGAAATGTTTTGGGGTCATTGAATCTGTAATTTTTTCCAAAAATAAAGTTTTGGCTGAAAATACCATCGAGCTCTATTCACAAGGTCCCTTCTACAATGTACAAAGCTGTTGGGGAAAAATCCAGAGTCTGTTAAAATCCAGAATGAGTCATTACAGTTAGTTAAGTAGAAAGCAACAGCATTAATATCCATTCGACTTTGCTGATGCCATCTATCTGAGGATAGCAAGGTGCTTCCCAATTAATTAATTAAACCTCACAACCCTTCATATGAAGTGGGGCTCTATAATTATACCCATTTTACAGATTGCGAAACTAAGAGATAGAGAGAGGAAGTAACTCACCCACAGTAAATCAGTCACAGAGATGGAAATAGAACCCAGGAGTCCTGACTCCCAGCCCTCTGTTCTGATTACTAGCCACACTGCTTCGAGGTGAACACGAGCAATTAGTTTTAGCACCATTTTGTCTAAGCAAACTGAACAATTTACTGTTTTGCTTGGTCCTTCTTTTTAATCTACCTATAACCTAAATTCCAGGTGCCATACAAGCAAGAACAAATGGTTCTGGTAACCGTATGAACATTTGGGTCTATGTAGATGCTATTGATGCAGCCTGAAGCAAGAGGGCTGAATCACCTGCAGAGAGATCTGGTCACTGTAGTGCATGTTTCTGTAACATCCAGAACCTGACAATTGCAATTTTCCACATCTAGGAATGAAATCTCAACACCCTGAATAATGTCACCTGCTCCAGAACTCACCAGCTCACCTGGTCAGCAATGGAGGAGTCCAAGAACCCATTACCCTTATTTGCCACTCTCCTCACTAACTCCCCATTGAACAGAGAGTCCAGTTGGAGGTCTCTGACCTGATTTTCAAAGCCTTGTAGAGAATTGGTCCTAGTTACCTGTCAGGAGTAAGGTCCCGCAGCTGCACCTGTTTGGTCTCTGATGGTCTGAGTCAGGTAGGCTGCCTGATGGACCACCTTGCCTGACTGGCTGAGGAAGCTAGCAGGCTGGTTCTTAAGCCCAGAAGCAGCAGGCCACTTGCCTTACTCCAACCCCTGCTTCAGTCTAGATCTTAGTCTGCTCTCAGCCTTGCTCCAGCTAAGACCCTGCTCTGCACCCGACCTTGATTCAGTTCTGTACCAGCCATACTCCTGCCTTTCCTGAGTCCCGGTAATCCGGTTTTGACGCTCCATTCCAATTCCTGGCTGTACCTCGGCCTCAATCCTTGGCTCTGGCATTTGGACCCTGACTCCTGCTCCACCCACTCGGCCTGACTGCCCACAACCCAATCTCATGACACTATCTGAGAAACTGCCTGTCTCTGTGTGACATCACAACCTCTCACAATGGCTACATTCACTAGAAAGATGATACTAGTGACCAGAAGGATAAGGCACATGACTGCCAGAGACAGAATTTTCACAGAAGCTGGATCAAGACGAAGGAACTTGCTGTCACCTGAAAAAATGACACTGACCTTGCCAAATTAATGCTAAAGGTAACATATTCCTCTTCACCCAGGCCTTTAAACTTTCATATCTGTCCACAAACATGCTTGCCTCTTCCCAGCATTAAAAAGAGAGAGATACCATTGTTGTTGTTTGCACTTGTAGGAGGCACTCAAATAAAATGGTGATGGGGACCAAATAAAAACAGATAGAAGGGAACCAAATTAGCTGTGCAGTGAGTTTCAGATAGAATAGAAACTCATTTCCACCCAATAGCCAGCTGAAAGAGTCAGCAAGACAAGAGGGAAATAATCAAGATCGCCTAATTGCCAAGTAACCTCTTGGTCTCTGGCTCTCTCGCTCTCTCTCTTTCCACCCTGATGTAATCTTTCTTAGAATTCTCTGTTAAAATGAAGGAAACCTTAATTGTTTTGATCAGCGCTACAATTTGAAGGCAAAAGGGGGGTTTAGAGAAACATTTTCTGACAGAAATGTCCTTTTATGTAAATCTATCTCTGGTGTGTAAAGCTGCTGCCTCACAAGATTTCTGGGAAAGGGAAATAAAAGACAGCATGTCAGTGAGCATTGTGTATGCTCTTTCCCTCGGGGTTGGCTCCATTATCTAGCCATGCTGCATATAAGGTTTGAAATGCAAACGCTGGTGAAGAATTAAGTAAAGACCAGGGAGGTATGGGGTGCATTATCTCTCCATGAACAGCTGATAATCCTCTCCGGGAGAGGGAGGGAGGGCGGAGAACTTTTAGTCGCTGAAGGGCAGCTTTATAATTAGCGAGAGCCACTGGCCACTCTGAGCAATAATGTTCAATAGCAATGTTCTTGGCTAAAACAGAGACCGAAGTGATGAAAATATTTTCCTGTGAGCCTGGTTGCAAGGATGTAATTTGTTTTCTTTCCTTTTACAAAGGGACCCAGAGATATGCACTAAGAAAAGGTATGTTTCATATCATATACTTAATAATGTGATAGGTAGGCATAGGCAAGGATCTTCTACTTAGCTCAGGGGGTTGATAATGAGTCATGCTATTCCCCCTCCCCCAGGTCACAGGTTCAAATCTTGACCAGGATTTACATTTTTCAAAAGCATCCAAGTCTTATTTTCAAAAGTGACTAAGTCTCATGGCAGGTCAAAGGGAAAGTCCAGAGGTGACGGAAGAGCACCTTGAATGGCGGGGTAGGAGGGCGAGTGATTGCCTTGACTCCTATCTGCCAACAGGCACGACAGTGGCTTCTCCAGCCCCTCTGGTTCCCACCCTTGCCTCTGCTTCCCCTGAGAAAATCAGTGGGTCTTAAGAAACATAGATCTGGGGTGGAAACCTTGATTGGCCCTTGCAATATTTCCATTGCGAGCATGCCAGTCCCCCTTCGCCACAATACTGTCACCCCAGGAAAGTCGATGGGACTTGTTGCATCCAAAGAAGTGAGGTTTTTACCCACGAAAGCTTAGGCCCAAATAAATCTGTTAGTCTTTAAGGTGCCACCAGACTCCTTGTTGTTTTTGTAGATACAGACTAACACAGCTACCCCCGATACTTGATGGGACTTGGGTGCCTACATGCCCAAGCCACTTTTCAAAATGGAACTTAGACTCCTGTCACTTAGGTGCTTTTGAAAAATTTACCCCAGATCATTAGCAACTGGAAGATGTTACCAGTTTACATCTATTCAGTGTTTTGTGTGACGTGCTTGGTTTGCCTCAGTTGGCTTCCCCAGGTCAGGTGTCCACATCACAAACCATTGCCATGTCTAGTACTCTTTGGCTGTCTCAAAAAGACTGAATGTGCTACGGAAGCTGTTCTCTTGCCTTCGGAGGAGGCCCTTCCGAGTTACAGCTGAGGCATATTGGTGGGGGCAGTGTTTCTATAACTATTCTGTGGATATAAATAGGGAACTCCAGTCTCTAGTGCTGACAAACCATCTGCTTTCACGAGTGCTGGGGAGGATCTTGTTTACTGGAGAGCAATACCATTAAGGCAGTGTCTGTGTTCTGCAACGGTATTGTGTGACCAGTTCTGCTCTCTTTGGAGAAGCTGGCTGAGTTGTTGGATCTCGGGCTAACAGGGCAGCAAGGTTGGGTTTTTTGATGAGCTTCTCTGTTAAGCCAACTCTGCCATTAATCTTGGCTGACCAGAAAGTTCTCATGATATAACAATGAACACAAAAGTTTACTTAAAATACACATTTTCTTCAAATACCATTAAACCGTCATATACGTTCTCTGATGACAGGTTTCAGAGTAGCAGCCGTATTCATATACTTTCTCTGTATTTCTTCTTGTAGATTAGTAAGGCTGGAAAGCTCCATTGGGAACGGGGGGGGGGGTGTTAATTTTTTTAGTTTCTCATCATTATTGAAAACTAAATTTTGAGCTGATAAAAGCTAGGATGTTGCTAAATGAGACAGACACAAAGACGAGTCTCATTACAATACGAGAGCTCTGCTGTTTAGATCCATGCACCTCTCTGAAAGGAAAGGATGGGACGAAAGTGTGCCTGATCATTTAGCCAGGTTTGAGCAAAGATTCTGTTGTAAAAGTTTACCAGTCTGTGGTTCTTGAGGCTTAATAAGGCCCTGTTAAACTTCAGTTCATACAGTGGTAGTCAGAACTGTATCACAACATGTTTCTTATTATGATGGTTTATCTGGCTAGCATACACTGTGTTATAAACTGGTTTACAAAACTCTGCAAGGGTATGTCAACTCTAGGAATGCTTGTAAGCATGTTTTCGGCACTGTTTGTAACTTTGGTATTGTAGTTCTAGTGGTGGAAGGGTACAAAGGAATATTTGCGAAAACAAGGGACATCACTTTCTTGAGCGGTGGCATGTGGGATCGCTTGAGGTCCTTCAGAACCTAGACATGATCCTTCATCCAACATGCCCAGAATGGCAATGGGACACTGCACACCTGGAGGTATTGATAACCAGGACATGCATCATCTGCTGATACCCCAGCATCGCGTTTTAAGAGTGCAGCCTATCCGAACCTGCAAGTGCTCCTTCCATTTCTCAACATCCCACAAGAGGCATAGGTGTTAATATGCAGGTGCTGCTTTTATGTATCAGCACCTTAACTAGTGCTATGCTTGGTAGAAGGAAGTGATCCCCGAAGGCCTGCTCTTAAGATCACTACCAATAGTGAGAATCTGGTTTAATTTTTGTTTCTTTGAGGAACAAAGAAGAAGAGGAAAGTGCTTTTACAGCAGACTTACAGGCAAATCCTTCCCCCACAGTTTCAATTTCCTACTTGTTGTGAAAGGCAAAGCAGATCTGGGGAAAGAAACAGTGAAATCATCTTTTAAATCACTTTGGTTATGGATCTCTTTGGTATTGAGGGAAAACTTGGTGTAAATACACCATTAAGGACAGAGCCTGGTTATAAACAGATCGCACATAGCCAATTTATTCATGTCAAATGGGTATGGGGAAAAGCTTGAAATAAATACCTGATAAAGGGGAAAATACCTACTAAATAAATAACCACATGCGTGCACAAACACAAGCAAGACAAAAATCTCATGTGACCCCCATGGGAAATATAATGTTTCCACTGGAGACCTGGCAAAGGAATGAAGCTAATAAATGAGAAATATATAGTGTATCAGCTCTGTAACCCAGCCGTGAATTGAGCTGTTTTATACCCCTAATAAAGCTGGAGATTTTATTTATTTATTAATATAAGGAATCAAAATAAATATTGAGGAGCTAGGAAAGAGCTGGAAATAGGTTCCTGTGCTCTAAAGCTATAAAGAAACAGAAATACAGACCGGATAGGGATGCTGGCTGCAAACGTCACAGACTCCTCAGGACCTGCAGAAAATTGTTCTCCTTATGTGTGGCACCGTAAGGTGACTGCAACATCAGGAAACCTAACCCAGCTCCCCAAGGGGTTGGGTCTGAGTGAAGTGCTGCCACGGTCCAGATTTATCACAAGGTCAAAGGTGTCTCTAGTGGACTAGTGTGACTTATCTACATGAACCTTTTCAGAGAGAAATGGGACCAAATGTACTGTTGATGTAAAGAAGATTGGGCCAAGAGAAATCTGATGAGGTTCAACAAGGACAAGTGCAGAGACCTGCACTTAGGACGGAAGAATCCCATGCACTGCTACAGACTAGGGACCGAATGGCTAGGCAGCAGTTCTGCAGAAAACGACCTAGGGTTACAGTGGACAAGAAGCTGGATATGAGTCAACAGTGTGCCCTTGTGCCAACAAGGCTAACGGCATTTGGGGCTGTATAAGTAGGGGCATTGCCAGCAGATCGAGGGACGTGATCATTCTCCTCTATTCGACCTTGCTGAGGCCTCATCTGGAGTACTGTGACCAGTTTTGGGCCCTACGCTACAAGAAGGATGTGGAAAAATTGGAAAGACTCCAGCGGAGGGCAACAAAAATGATTAGGGGGCTGGAAGACATGACTTATAAGGAGAGACTGAGGGAACTGGGATTGTTTAGTCTGCAGAAGAGAAGAATGAGGGGGAATTTGATAGCTGCTTTCAACTACCTGAAAGAGGGTTCCAAAGAGGATGGATCTAGACCAGAGATCGGCAAAGGTTGGCCTGCTGCCCGCTAGGGTAAGCACCCTGGTGGGTCGGGCCACTTTGTTTACCTGCTGCGTCCGCAGGTTTGGCCGATCGCGGCTCCCAGTGGCTGCGGTTCACAGTTCCAGGCCAATGGGGGCTGCGGGAAGCGGCACGGGCCGAGGGATGGGCTGGCCACCGTTTCCTGCAGCCCCCGTTGGCCTGGAACGGCGAACCGCGGCCAGTGGGAGCTGCGATCGGCCAAATCTGCAGACGCGGCAGGTAAACAAACCGGCCTGGCCCGCCAGGGTGCTTACCCTGGCAGGCTGTGTGCCAAATGTTGCCAATCCCTGCTCTAGACTGTTCTCAGTGGTACCAGATGACAGAACAAGGAGCAATGGTCTCAAGTTGCATTGGGGGAGGTTTAGGTTGGATATTAGGAAAAACTTTTTCACTAGGAGGGTGGTGAAGCACTGGAGTGGGTTACCTAAGGAGGTGGTGGAATCTCTTCCTTAGAGGTTTTTAAGGTCAGGCTTGACAAAGCCCTGGCTGGGATGATTTAGTTGGGGATTGGTCTTGCTTTGAGCAGGGGGTTAGACTAGATGACCTCCTGAGGTCCCTTCCAACCCTGATATTCTATGATTCTATGACTTTATGAATGGTGTATTTATATGTTGTTTCAAATTGGTCAGGAAATTGTTATAAGTAGCAAAATGCAACTTGCGTTCAGTGAGTATATAAAATGAGTATAACTTAGATACCACAGAAGTCGCAGGGAAAGCAACTAACAAGATAGTGGAAAATAAAATAGGGGATTCTGTTTTTTTTCTTGTTATGCTTAGTGTGTAAATCCATCTGAATGAATATTCATAGAAAAATTATGGTTGCATTTGCCCAACTCTAATATTTTACAGTTTAGCTTAGATGAAATCCCCAAATTGAGTGAACATTCAACCTTAACTCTGCCTTCTTGTACATACGCATTATAATGAGCCCTTTAAATACAGGATAACATATTAGTTCTTAGATAACATAATATAATAATAGTTTCCCCCCCCCCTATATCCATCAATCCACATGTGTATCATCTTGTAGTACTGCACAGGACTCTATGCATTCCAAGCAAACAGAGCTTATGAAAATCACTTACTGGAAAAGTCTCTCTCAATAATACATCGTAGATCAGAGGTTCTTGACTACAGGGTGGGAGGGAACATCACACTTTCTAGGGTGGTGTGGCAAGCCTTCTAATAATTCTATAATTATAGTAAAAGTGGGAGGCCAGGCTGCAATGACACTCACTCAAATTTGGCCCAGCCATCCCTCCATCATGCTGAGTGTGGAGGGGGCTGGCCAAATTTGAGTGGCAATGTGACCCTGTGTGCCAGGTCACAATGCCACTCACTCAGTTCTCTCACTGAATGACTCTGGCAGCACTAACACAGCTAATGGATGTTTGTATAGTAGCCTATGACTTGCATTTTGAGTTGTTTGCCTAGCATCTTCTGAACTAATACATTAGCAATGCTAGCTGGCAGTACCCTTCTCGCTATTTTAAAGAGAGGTGGGCTCCAAGTTAAAAAAAAAAAAAAAAAGCTAAGGTGGGGCATGATTCAAAAAAGGTTTTGAACCCCTGTCATAGATGAAGTAAAGTAATAGTACATAGTGAAAGTCATTTAAGTGTTAGTGCATATAGATGTGTACAAATCAATTACAACATGAACTCTTATATAATCCATATAGACTGAATCCTACTTCCACTGAAGTCAATAGAAGTTTTGGCATTTGAATTAAACTGGAGCACACTAGGCTCCATTTTACTGTCCACCGAACTTCATAGATACATCACATGGCTACTGTGTGATCAGCATTTAATACAATTAAATTCTTAGGACACACATGTTATTGTTAGAGTGACTCGGGCTTTAGAACTCAAGAAAAGGCAGTGCTATTCTGCTGACTCATGCTGACAGGCAGAGCAGGTGCGACTGTCACTGTTACAGAGCTAGCTGCACCTCTGTCTCCTTTCTGGTCTCTCTGAGTGCACCCCCTTAGGTCTCAGATCTGGTGCCTTCACCTCTCTTAGGGAACAAGCCCATGATTCTTTGAGTCTTAGACTAGGCCCTGGGTTACAGCACCCGGTGTAGCCCCCATGATTACCCTGTAAGTTCAAGCCACTGTGTTTCATCCTCTTGGGAGTCTGTGACCAGTGGTTTTCAGCCTTCTTAACCCGAAAGTGTTGATTATTAAACCATAGGAACAAAGCATTTCAGAGAAAAAAGATTTTAAAACTATAAGCAATATACACACATCTATCGTACCTAAAATGCTACCATGCCATAACGATGGCCTAGGAGGGCCCATCTTATTCAGCCACTCTGCAGCAGGTTCTGTAGTCTGTCTGCTTTCCTTACCAAAAAACGCTTTCTTCCCTTTCCTTAAGGAGTGTGCCTTTAGATCCTGATACAATTCCTTTTGATCTTCTGTGATTATAGGGCCTTGATTACTCCTAGGGAAACCTATCCAGCAGGCTTAGGCCCAAGAGTTGGGACCAGCAGGATTCAAAGCTAATAGTCCTTCCATTGTCATTTAACAATCTTTAAGAATTTACAGCTAGGTGTTTATCTGAAGCCACCTTCCTCTTTCTGGCAACACCCCCCCCTTTGAGTTAGATCAATATATGCATACAGAAAACACCATTACAATAATCAGACCCTTATACAGTATTCATAAATTATTACTGGCCATTCCAAATCTGTCACAGACTCATTTAGCTGCAATCCAGGGTATAAAAGGGTTGTATGTCCATCTCTGAGGTGGGAAGAGGGAATCAGGCCTGTGGCAAGGGGACGTTTCGGCTGAGGTTTCAATGTAGTTATTTAAATTTACAATAAAAACAACAACAACAGAAAGGCTTGGAGACTAACCACATGAGAGTGCGTGCACCTGTGCGGTGCTGAGAGTAGGTTGGGACATTGCCCCTTCACAGTCTGCTTATGCATTTGTACTGTAAAGCTAAACATATGTATTGGTCATTTTGAAACCAGTCATGTCCATACATAAATTTTGTACCCAGGATGTTCTGTAAAATTAAGGAAACTGTTTAACAATATTTTTTTAAAGTACATCAAATGCCAAGAGAAACTAATAACTGAAGTTTGTTAAAACAGTTTGAGAACAAGTCACCTCCAAGATACAAATTAGCTATACTTGTACACAAGAGACCTAGTCAAACCAACGTATCATACACAATATTAATACACTTGTCTCTATATTACTTTGACAAACAGCTTGTGAAATCCTACAATAATAAATTATCTACAGAAATGTACCTGTCTCCAGAGGAAAACAAAATATTTTGTTTAATATAGTACATGGTGCAGACAAAATTATTACAATACATACCTTGGAGAAAAAGTTACTTAACTGTAAAATGTCAGTAATGATGGACAGGACCATAACAGCAATAAAATTAGTGCAGCTATACAAACATGAAAAAGACAACAATTATAAAATGCAACTCATCTATCTACAGTTGTAGAAAAAACTATGATATATTGCATTTGAGAAATCCTGTAATCATGTAATTAAAGACTATGGTAAAGCATACACAGAAGGGGCAAAGTCAAGGATGTTTGTGCAACTCTAACTGGCATTTCTTGGCTTTTGAAAGTTAACCATAGTACACACACATCTGTCTATCTGACAGTGCAGTGCTGACCATGCATCCATTGATCTCAAAGCACTTCACAAAGGTGGTTTAGTATCATTATAATTCTTTTACATATAGGGACTTGTCCATGGCTATATGCAAATCAGTGTCAGAACTAGGAACAGAATCCAGGTTTTTTATCTTCCAGTCCCAGGGCCAATTCAGAGGAGACCACAGCCTTAAAGTTGCATTAATATAGGGCTGTTGCTTTTCTTCATAAATATATTGGCCCAGATGCTTAGCTGGTACAATCATTGTAGCTGCATCTGGTCTATAAATGTGTGTCCCTGTGGACATGCCAGTGGACATGACTACAAGTCATTACTACCAGCCCAACCAACCTGGCAGAGGATACAAGCTCAATAAACGTGTTATGAGACTGTCATAAAAAATACCAGCCCAAGCATAAATTCTTGATGATGAAAATAAAGAGGGAGGGGGTGAAGAACATAATATATTTAAAAAAAAAATCTCCCTCGGTGAGTGGATGATTAGAATTTTGCCAATCTGCTATAAATGTCCAGTATATCTAGTTAGACTCTTTGGAAATCTGTTGGGCTTAGTGGTAGGTAACTGATTTGTAATCTCCTGTCTCTATAACTTTAATAATGGAATTAATGACAGGATTAGCATAGCCAAATCAAGACAATCTCTCATTTGAAGCCAACAGAATGTCATGGCAAGGGCTAATCACGTGGGATTCCTGACCTTTTTTTTTTGGAGGGGGGGGAGGCGGAGTTGCACTTTTGCTTGCTGTGGTGCCCAGGATTTGGAGATATTGAGAACAGTGTTGCCATGTGGGAAATTAAAATCTGCAAGTATGAAATTACTTTATTTAAAACCAAAGAAGAGCAACAAAACCTATGTTAGTTCAATTAAAGGGTCAGCCCAGGGAAGCCAAAATAGATTTTTTATTTGTTAAGAATCAAGGGACTGGAAAAGGATACATCTACATAGCAGGTAATTCTAATTAACCAACAGGAGTAAAGGCACTTGTTCCACTTAATCAAGAAGCGACACAATGGAAAATAACCCTTCTTGTCTCGAGAAGATGCTCTGGAATACAAACCCAGCGGAAGCGAGAGGCTTGAGAGATCATGCTCTCCCCTGCCCCCCGCCGCCCATTCCATTCCATCCCATCCCATCCCATCCCATCCTCTTTCTGTAATCAAAGCTGCCTGGAGCTCTAGGCAGGTATTTATTGTGGTATTGTTTTAGGTTTGACTCTGGGGGTTCTGGTGAGCAGATGGGAGTTTGATGTTACATTTGGTTTCGGTTGTCTTTCAAGGAAATTACTGGTAATTACAATATTGATCAACTTTATTGATACAAGTCCTCTCTTCAAATGGATTCTACTGTAAATGCTTTAGAATCTAACAAATTCAGACTCAAATATCTAAATACAGGGTTAACACTAGAGATGGGCCCAGACCAAAATCCCAGGTGCAAATGGCTTCAAACGTGGAACTAGTCTGAACTTTATGATTGACTCTTATCTCTACAATTGATTTACTGAACCAAAAAAAGCTAATAGGCCTTAATTTTGGGGATGTTTGGGTTCATATTTCCCATGTTCCAACACATGTACGTACTTTGGTTAGGGCTCTTTATACCGAATTAGTCTCCAGCCCTCCCCCAGAACACACACACCTCCTCATCCCCATACCCATCAAGCCAGAGGCTGGAGATCTATTTCAGATCCTTTTATGGAGATAATTATTCTGATGGTATTTCAAAACTGCACCAGTAGGAAAGTGATTGCCTCTATCAGCCAGCAAGTAGCGTGTAGCCCCAGGAAGACCTTTGTTTTATATCCTGTCTTGAAACCAAACAAACAAGCAGAAATGCTTTTTAATTCACTTGTTTGATCTCTTTGGACTTAGTGAATTCTAGTGCTCATAAAAAGTGAGAGACAGTTATTGCAGGTTAAAACCAAGCATAGTGCAAGCTTTATGCATACACCCGAGTCTACTAATGCACCTTAATTCTGACCTGCAGCACCTTCTGCTATTTTAATCCTTCCCCCTTCCTCCCTCCAGCTTTCTCGGTTCACCTCCACTGTGACTTTACAGCTCCTTTTAATATTCCAGTCTTGGGTCCAGGTTGAATAGCCACTGCAACTTGTGCTGAACTACACAGCAGGTTTTATGAAGGGACTAAGATGAAACCTTCAAAATTCATTTTGACTTTTGACATAAGCCAAAAATTGAAGCTTAATTTCTAGACTAGCAAACTGTTAGCCCACAGGCCCACTCTGGCCATTTCTGATTGACAGGCAGCTTCTGGAGAAGTGTTCTTGCCTTTAGGAATGAAATTATCTGTAGCATCCTTCCCTGATCTGTGAAAGTAGTAAATTGTGCGCTGAGCAACTTTAAGCCTGAATTTTCTTTACATGTAATGGGACTACTTTATCCAAATGAGAAAATTCTCTCTTTAACTAGCCACTTTCCCCTGCTTTTCTTTCTCCTTTTACAGCGTAATGAAATTTGAAAGGCTGGAAAAGGTCAAACACTTTACTGAGCTGGCTCAAGCAGACTGTAAAGGGACTGATCCGGAGAGGGTATCTAAGCTCCCTAGAAAGTCAAGTCAGCAATTTATCTGGGACAGGTGGTCTCAGGCAAGAGCCAGCCCCACTTCTGCTTAGCACTTAGTCTTTGCATCTAGACTCAGGATTTCTCCAGTTACGTCAGTCAGAGAGATACAAAACAAGCCATTCTTTTTGCCTCAATGACAATTTCAGACAAGCAGTGAAATCTCGACCTCACTGAAGTCAATCATGGAGTTTTGCCATTGACTTCAGTGGGGCCAGGATTTCACCCCAGGCATTAGGATCCATTTCATTTCACAGTGAAAGGTGACAAGCGAAATCTGAGGTGGAGAAAGCGGAGAAAGGAGAGGCGTGAATTCCCCATTAGCTTTGGCTGCTTGGAGAAGCTAGCAGATCAGTGCCCTATCTGTACGGTGGTCTTCATTGTGACAAATCCTGGGTCAAGTCTCGAAGTCCTTAGTTTTTATTCATTTCTTAATGAGGACAAGCTCCTGTTGAAGACAGTGGGAGTTCTGCCCAAGTATGGGCCTACATCCTGAAGCCCTTAGCACTTCACGAACATAAACTAATAAATCTTCACAGCAGAGCCATGAGGCAGTTGAGTTAATATCACTAGCTTTACTTTACAACTGGGGAAACTGAGGTGCATTCATGACTTGCTCAAGGCTACACAGCAAGTCAGTGGCAGAGCCAGGATTAGCTTCCAGGAACTCCTGGTTCTCAAGCCCATGTTCAGCAGCCTAGACCACACCTGTCTCTGAAATTCATAACCCTGTAGCTCCACTGCTCTGCTCTCTTTTGTCTACCTGAAATGCAAGTGGTTCTAATCTTGCGGACATGGATAGTCTCCACTCTGGTTTTCTAGAATACCTTTATTTGCAGTTCAGGCTATTCCAGCAACTGCTTATGTGGAGCTCATGGTAAATAGTATTGCCCAAACAGTTCCCCAATCTTCCATCATAAGCGTCTATTGTTTTGACCCATTTGTCTTTGTCACACATGCTACTTCTGGCTTGAAATTTCTCGTGCTCAGCCTTGATTCCTAGTAGTGGTTGGTTTTGTGTGTGTGCATGTGTGTGTGTGTGTGTGTGTGTGTGTGTGTGAGAGAGAGAGAGAGAGAGAGAGAGAGAGAAAGACATTGTCTTGCCCAGTTTGGAGTTCTTCTATGACAAAGTAACACTCTTGACTTTTTTAGAAAATAAAAGGTCTTCTAGTGATAGCCAGTCGGCAAAGAGCTACAAAAGTCCAAAAGTTTAACCTGTTTGAAGTATATTAGTGCTCCTACTATGAAGTGTCTTCTAAGATACTCCAACAAATCAACAGACTTGATATAACAAACTAAAAGGATGTAATGGGTTCTTCAGATCCCTCCTGCATGCATTTTTGGTTGCGGTAATGCCAGGTCAGTTGAGTGAAAGAGACACTGTTAATAATGCTCTTATGCATCATAGAGACCTGACTCGATGATGATGCAGGCTCAGTTTTGCCATGGTTGGTGCCAGCTAGGTACTCATTGATTCACCAGTGTCGTGCATAATTTAGAGGAAGAGATGAGATATTTTCATCCAGTTTGTGATGCAAGTGACGGACAGCCAGAGAATGAAGTTTATTTGAGCTTCTGGCTATCTCCTATTCTCTTATGGTAGGACCAGAATTTATGATTCTGCTGGGGAAAACACCACAGGGTGCTACACAGAATTTTACAGCCAAGTTCTCTGTGCTGATGTCTGTGCTGCAATTGGAGACCTTACAGATTACTGTCCTCAGGGACTTCAATGTACAAGGATACATCAGCTTAGTTCATGTACTCCTTGAAATAACAGACTCACTGGGTTTCTCAAGGAGATCCTCCACATTCCCAGCCTTTGAGTCTTGTTTGATTATCTCAAGTACCTGGACTATCCTAGTAGGATGGGTATTATAATGTGAGGCTGTTGTGCCCCTGAAATCTGCACTGAAGCAAATTAGTAACTCCACAGCCTTAGAGACAAATGGATTTTGTCTCTTTATTGTAAGGCATAGCTGGTCCCATAACCATTCTCTCAGTTCACTGACAACTATTACCGGCTGTTAAAGGAGACTCTCAATCCCTGGCTCTTTGCCTATTGCTAGTTGTTTCCTTTGCCCAGAGACCACTGTGATTTAGCAGAGAAGCAGAAATGGAAGCAGCTAGGGCACCCACTACCGCAGGGGTCGGCAACCTTTCAGAAGTGGTGTGCCGAGTTTTCATTTATTCACTCTAATTTAAGGTTTTGTGTGCCAGTAATACATTTTAAGGTTTTTAGAAGGTCTCTTTCTCTAAGTCTATAATATATAACTAAACTATTGTTGTATGTAAAGTAAATAAGGTTTTTAAAATGTTTAAGAAGTTTCATTTATAATTAAATTAAAATGCAGAGCCCCCCGGACCAGTGGTCAGGACCCGGGTGTGTGAGTGCCAGGGCCAGCTCCAGGCACCAGCTGAGCAAGCTGGTGCTTGGGGTGGCAGATTGTTCGAGATGGCATTCTGCCCAATTCTAGGGCAGCATGGCCGCTTTTTTGTTGTTGTTTTTCTGCTCCTGCCACCCTGTAGGGGGCGGCGGCGCGGAGGACTGGAGCGCCCTGCAGGGCAGTCCTCTTCCTTCCCTCCCCGCCGACCGGAGTGGAGCCCTCGCGGCAGGCGGCAGGAGGTGGCGCAGCGGGAGGGGCCGCGTGCCAGCGCCCCCGCTGTAGCCTTAGCCGCCCCCTTCTCTCTCTCTCTCCCACCCGCTCCCTCCCCCGCCCCCCCCCAGCTGGTCCCCCTGTTTTTTGTTTTTGCTTTGCCGTTCTGGCTGCCCCGTTTTTGTTTTTTTTTCGCTTGGGGCGGCCAAAAAGCCAGAGCCGGCCCTGGTGAGTGCCACTGAAAATCAGCTCGTGTGCTGCCTTTGGCACGCGTGCCATAGGTTGCCTACCCCTGCACTAGAGAAATGATGACTGGGGAGCTGAATGGAGACTGGTCTCCTTCTGTAAACGGATGCTGAAATGCCATGGCTCAGACCAAGGACAATTGTCTTTAACCATAGACACTATGAGGAGCCATCCAGTGAAGAGATCACTTTTGGTCAATGAGCAATCTGATGGATCCAGATTGCCTACTCCTGGTACTAGTGTCTTCATTTGATTGCTGCCATGAGTTTGTTCTTTGCAGGTAAGACAGATTGGCTCCACAGTGGTCTCTCCAGACATTTTGATGAGGAGAGCTGTGGGTTCATTATGGACAGCTGTCCCCTGTTTGTGTTAGACACCAGTTTTGATTAAGCTGTCTTTAGTCTTCTGACTTGGCCAAGACTCACCATCTGCATGTTTGATCCTTGTCCATCAATTTTGCTCAACACAAGTGAGTGGTTGTGGTGCTATTAATATGGTTCCTTTTCAAAGGCTCTCTTAGCAAGTCCTGACCATTCCTAAAGATGTGGTTGTCCACTGCTTGGTCCAGGAAACCCTTGATGTGGGAATGGTTGCCAGTGATCTAGTCTCAAATCTTTTGTCTTAGGAAAGGAGATTGTGAAGGCTGTCACTACTAAATTCCAAGTACGCTTGGACTCTATTGACATCCTTGTTCTGGTCTCCTTTGGAGTGAGGCTGCACTAGCTAGGTTCTGTAATGAACTCCTGATGGTTTTAGATCAGAGTTAGCTGACTCAGTTGAGTATGGTTAGTAATGAACATTGCTGGTGGTAAAACTATCCTGTAGTGGCTCAAGAACATGAGTACCAACCTCAGGGGCAGACGGTTTAGAACCAGGGCACGAATCCCAAGTTGGCTGAGTGTTCTATATGTAGATTTTACCAGTCATCAAGTGTAATGCCCTCAAGCTCTATAACAACTTAACCGTGGAGTCACAGACAGTCCTCTTGGGTACTCTGATCTGTCTGGTCACCTAGCAAGCTTGCCTTTGTGACATAGTCCCTTACACCAACCATGACAACAATATTCAAAGTTACTCCAAGTGCCAAAAGACCAGTCACTTACCCCAGGCCAATTGCACCTTAGAACTCGTACCACAGAGCACGCTTGTAGCCATTCCTATTGCATGCTTGCTCCCTGTTTTGGAGGGAGCCTGAATGATATTGTCAGCTGGATGCACTGAAGCATCCTCTTCAGCCCTACTAAAACACAAGTCTTGCTGTTTGGTAGAGGCCATTGTTATGCAGTAGCCTCCTCCGTCTACTGAGAGCATTCATTCAGAGGTATTTCCTTCTGCCCCAGGGGCTCCTCTCAACAGCTGAATTGGCTGCTCGGGGTCTCTTGCATTCATTCCTTGCTGGAGATGGGAAGCAGCCTCCTTTCAGCGATATTCTGTAACCTGCAGCAGCACAGACAGGAATGGACAGGAAAGCCGCATGTAGCATTCACTGTGGCACCCAACTTTATCCCACACCAAGAAATCAAGAGCCAGTGTTCTGAAGGCCCCATATTACAGGACCTTAGATTCCTCTCAAGTCTGGCATCTCATATGGCTTCTAGATATTAAGGTAGGTGACAGAATTGCTATATTTTCTTAAGGGAAAATCCATTAAGTTTAATTATTCAGACAGTTCCCCTTCTCTGAAAGACATGAACAAACCAGAGAGGATGGATGATTGCTGAGCACTTGTCTCTTTACGGCTCTTCTTAGCTGCTGATACTCCTGAGGGAACACCACTGGCCCTGGTGTCTCCCTGCTCTGCTGTCACCTGAGAACCACCCCTCACTCCAGCTCATTGTTTACTGCATCCCCGGAGATCCACCCTTCACTCTGCACCTCCTTGTCTGCAGCACTCCTGGGACCCCATTCCCTCTGTGCCTTGTCTGGTGGGACCTTGTCTAGAACAAAGCCACAAAGAGACCAGTGCTCCTTTTTCCTCATTGTGGGAGAGGATTAAAAGAAAACAGCATACAGGAAACCAGCCCACTCCCCTGCTTGGTGGGAGAGAAAAAGGGAAGCCTGAAGCTGCAACACAAATACTGATTATTCTCGTCAAGGATTCACTGCCGTTGCTAAGTTACTGCCCTCTTTAGAAAAACCTTGAAGTATGGGGCACATTAGGAGCTCGTTAGGGTCCTGGTGACTCGCACTAAATGTACAATATGTCTTGGTGCTAAACACACTTCAGAAATAACAACAAAACCTTCCCAGCACTTGGTTCAGATTGGTGACCTTTCTCTCTATTTGTTTTCTCTGCCCTCTCCCTCCAACTCCAAGCACTCCCAATCCCCTGTTATTACATAGCAAAGTTATTTGAAAAGTAAAGAAAGGGCTTCTGGAATCGGTGATTAGATTTATTAGCTTTAAGGCTCTGATATTTAGGGAAGATTCCTTGCCAGGGGCACATCAAGGTGAGAGTGGGTAGCAATGGGGATGCATGTCTAATACATTTAGATTGCAGGCTATAGGGCCTTTGGCTTCTCCTTTGATAACACACCAACACTCCATTGAAACCAATCTATGAGCCTCTACCACCTCCCGGTAGAGTCAGTGACTATCCCTTCCCATGTTACATCTGTGGTGTGTGGTCGAGTGAAAGGGGCTGGGACGCAGGACTCCTGGGTCCTGTTCCCAGCTTTGCCACTGACTCACTATGACACCTTGGGCAAATCACTTAGGGTCTCTGTGCCACAGTTTTACTATCTGTAAAATAGAGGTAATGATTTTCATTTCTATAGGTCTTCCATCCAAGGGGCTCAAATAGGGTGACCATATGTCTCGATTTTATAGGGACAGTCCCAATATTCGGGGCTTTGTCTTATATAGGCTCCTCTTACCCCTCCCCCATCCCGATTTTTCACACTTGCTATCTTTGGCCCAGATTTTTTAAAGGTATTTAGGTGTTGCTGCGCTCAACATTGCAACACTTACCTGATTTAAGAGTCTAAATCCCACTGATTTTTAAAGGGATTTAGACTCCTAAGTGCCTAATTTCTCTTTGACAAGGAGACCTAGGCTCCTAAATCATCTAGACAGAGCAACACTGAGTGTTCCAGCGCCTAAATACCTTTAAAAATCTGGGCTTTTGTGAACATGAGTAGTTATGAGGCTAAATTCAGAGTTGTGCCAATAGTCAGGTTTTCAGTTTGCTGACTGAACCGGAGCCATCTGAAACACAGTGGTTTGGGTTTACTTCACAATACCCCAAAAAAAAAAAAAAAAGCATTTTGGCTCAAACAAAACTTTTTGTTTTGATTTTGGGCATTTCTACTTTTTTTTATTAAAGGGTGCTGGCACTACCCTTTAACTCAATACCCCCATGGTTAAAGCACTCACCTGGGATAACAGGGAGCCCAGATTCAGCTCCCCACTCACCTGAGGCAGAGCATGGATTTGAATTTGGGTCTCCGACATTGCATGTGAGTGCCCTAACCACCGAGCTATGGGATATTCTGCTGTCTGACTCTTTTAATCTCTCCTGTTGACGCTGTTGCAGTGTGGATAAATATTTATCATGTGCGAAAGAGTGCGTGTGTGAGAGTTAGTGAGAAAGAGACTATAATCTGGTGTTTCGGGGAGTCATCTCAGAGGAACATCTGGATTCCACACCCTACATCAATGAATATTCATATAGTTATACAAAGTGGAACAGCTTCAACAAGAGAAACTGAGAGAGAGTTTTGCCTGGGTACAGACTGCAAAGATTCTGGGGGATATTTGGGAACTAAAGGCACCTGCCAAGAAGAGACTTTTTACTCCTTTACTCCATTTTGGAGAGGGAGCCAACACGACTAGGAAACGAAGTGGGCGGAGGGGAATAATGAATGATTTGAAGAGGCAGCCCTAAATCCCACCTTCACTTAGGTGCCCTGTAAACTGGAGGCTGACTAGTTACATGCAGGGACCAGTGTATTCCAAGGTGGCAGAATTTGTCACAGAATCTAAACTGTTTTGTGGGTTTTGGTCTCTTTTGGTTTTTAAGATAGAGCTGGTCAGAAAAAGGGAACACTTTTCTCAGAAATAAAAAATAGTCCCTATGTGTCCTTGGAAAATTCTGGATTTGAATTTTTTCTACCAGATCTGGGGGAAAACAAACAAGCAAAAAAATCTCTCACCCTTACATTTGCAAAGTACACCTTCTAAACATAAGCCAAGTGCAAGCAATGCAGTGTGGTGGCAACCTACATCAGTAGCTCTGAGAGAGGTTTGATCTATTCCCCATTCATCTCAATAGGGCGTTAATTCAGAAATCTAATGATGGAATTTAAATGTTAACATTATTAACTATTTCACTGCTGTTCATTTTCATAGAAACATCCAGCTTTTGTGCTTAGCCACTATTTCTGGAAGCAGTGGCAGCCACAGGGGTCAGGTGCTGTTGGGCAAGTGACTGAGGTCAAGGGTTGCTGAGGTTGGGGATGGGGAATTCTGCCTTCCATATTTCAATTCACCTTCAACTACCCTCCATTACCAAAAGCCCCAATTGCCTCCTGAGGCCCAACAGCCCTATCTGTCCCCTGCCAAACCTCCAATTTCGGTGTAATATTTCTGTGACAACATAGTTCCACATTGTCAATATGCAAATCTACAGCATGCAGAAAGCATGGGGGCAGTACAACATAATGGAATATCATACCCAAACCAATAACACAGGGAATTCAGTTCCAGCTGTATTATTCACTGTGATGGTGAATATAATAAAATTGCCATTTTTTAGAGTACACCTAGATCTGCTGCAGAATTTCCTATTCTCTATACCAGAAGGTCTCTTTAGCCAATAATTTAGATCCAGCTTGCTGCAGAGAATGCAGGGCCTGGCTTACCTGCCTCACAGGTGCTAATTAATTAGCATTTGCAAAGTTCATTGAAGATAAATGCTCTCTTTTATCAGTGATAGTGAACGCTGAAATAGCTTTGGAGGAGCACACAATCCTGATGTTAAGTCACAATTGCATCCGCGCCGCATTGAGACATCGGGCTTCACCAGCATGTCCCTGTAAAATGCCATGAACCTAATTGGCAGTTCCCCTTTAAAGACAGGACTGCTTTCTTTTCATGTTTATGAATGCTCCTATCATGGGCAGTGACAGCAGCAGCCTTGAGCTTTTTGGCTTCAGCTGGGGCTATAACAGTCCCTCACGTTGATGAGCATCAACTTCACACAGAATTAAAGCCAGCAAATAACTTGGCAAGCTCTGGATATGTGATTAGCGTGAGTGAGTGAATGAATACTGCCACCTAGCAACAGAATGAGGGTTCTACTGGCCTGTAAGTGAGCTGCTTCCCCTTTGCCAGGTCTCCTATGCTGCAGCGAGCTTGTTGACTATTAATTAGTTTCACAGGTGAAGGGCTTTTCTCTTTCCGTTTAGCTCATCATCACAGTGGGGCTAAACATTCTGAGTGTCCGTTGCTGAGAGGAGCAGTGAGTAGCCAAGGACGCTGTGTGTGCATCTGGATATACTGGCATATGTGCATGTGTCCCATTTCTGGGAAGGAGAGAAATCAACCTGTGAGCTCGTAAACACAAGAACCAATCAGCCTAGCCCAGGAGGCAAAAGCAAAGACCAGGGGGGCAGGGTTCAAGGGACAGACCTGTCTGACCTCTTGAGTGTGTAGATGTATCCTAGGATCCTTGTAGATGCAGATAGAAGTGAGCTGCTATTACTCTGAGTCCATTCCCCTATAAGGGCAGGATATAGTCCCCTAAGATGTGGCCTATTGGATCTGAAATGGCTGTGATATAGTGATGGGTGAGTAGATATATATATTAGTGTTGTTTATTATGAAATATTACAAGTAGCACCTACAGCTGTGATTCTTGACTGGGGCCCCTAGTGTGCTGGGCACTGTACTAACACATGTTCAAAGGATTGTCTGTAACTCGGGGTATGTCTACACTACGAAATTAGGTCGAATTTATAGAAGCCGGTTTTATAGATATTGGTTTTATACAGTCGATTGTGTGTGTCCCCACATAAAATGCTCTAAGTGCATGAAGTCGGTGGACCACGTCCACAGTACCGAGGCTAGCGTCGACTTCCGGAGCGTTGCACTGTGGGTACCTATCCCACAGTTCCCGCAGTCTCCGCCGCCCATTGGAATTCTGGGTTGAGATCCCAATGCCTGATGATGCAAAACAGTGTCGCGGGGGGTTCTGGGTACATGTCATCAGGCCCCTCCCCCTCCGTCAGAGCAACAGCAGACAATCGATTCGCACCTTTTTACCTGGGTTACCTGTGCAGACAACGTACCACGGCAAGCATGGAGCCCGCTCAGCTCAGCTCAGCTCACCGTCACCATATGTCATCTGGGTGCCGGCAGACCTGGTACTGCATTGCTACACAGCAGCAGCTAATTGCCTTTTGGCAGTAGACGGTGCAGTATAACTGGTAGCCTTCATCGGCTATCTGGGTGCTGGCAGACATGGGGCTGCATTGCTACACAGCAGCAGCCCCTTGCCTTTTGGTAGTAGATTGTGTATTATGACTGGTATCTGTCGTCGTACTCCAGTTCAATCAGAGGCACCTGGGCAGACATGCTTTGTCTCCTGGAGACTCAGTCCTTCTGGCAGTCCTATTGAAGCGTCTTGACGATGATGGCTAGCAGTCGTAGTACAGTATCTTCTGCCAAGAACCCAGAAGATGCCGAGGGCTATCAGTCATGCTGCACCGTCTGCTGCCAGCTTAAGATGTAAAAAATAGATGGACCAGATTTGTTCTGTATTCGTTTGCTTCCCGCTCCCTCCATGAAATCAACAGCCTGCTAAACCCAGGGTTTTGAGTTGAATCTTTGGGGGGGCCATTCTGTGTGACAGTAGTTTGTGTTTCTCCCTGATGCACAGCCACCTTTGTTGATTTTAATTCCCTGTACCTGTATGCCATGTCATCAGTCGCCCCTCCCTCCCTCCGTCAGTTTCGCACCTTTTTTCAGACCAGATGCCATAGCACTGGGATCATGGAGCCCGCTCAGATCACCGCGGCAGTTATAAGCACTATGAACACCATGCGCATTGTCCTGGAGTATATGCAGAGCCAGGACATGCCAAAGCAAAACCAGGACCAGCCGAGAAGGCGATTGCAGCGCGGCGACGAGAGTGATGAGGAAATTGACATGGACATAGTCCTCTCTCAAAGTACGGGCCCCAGCAATGTGCAGATCATGGTGTTACTGGGGCAGGTTCATGCCGTGGAACGCCGATTCTCGACCTGGGAAATAAGCACAGACTGGTGGGACTGCATCCTGTTGCAGGTGTGGGACGATTCCCAGTGGCTGCGAAACTTTCGCATGCGTAATGGCACTTTCATGGAACTTTGTGACTTGCTTTCCCCTGCCCTGAAGCGCCAGAATTCCAGGATGAGAGCAGCCCTCACAGTTGAGAAGCGAGTGGCGATAGCCCTGTGGAAGCTTGCAACACCAGACAGCTACCGGTCAGTCGGGAATCAATTTGGAGTGGGCAAATCTACTGTGGGGGCTGCTGTGATCCAAGTTGCCAGGGCAATCAAAGACCTGGTGATATCAAGGGTAGTGACTCTGGGAAATGTGCAGGTCATAGTGGATGGCTTTGCTGCAATGGGATTCCCAAACTGTGGTGGGGCCATAGAAGGAACCCATATCCCTCTCTTGGCACCAGAGCACCAAGCCACCGAGTACATAAACCGCAAGGGGTACTTTTCAATGCTGCTGCAATCCCTGGTGGATCACAAGGGATGTTTCACCAACATCAACGTGGGATGGCCGGGAAAGGTACATGATGCTCGCGTCTTCAGGCACTCTGGTCTGTTTCGAAAGCTGGAGGAAGGGACTTTCTTCCAGGACCCGAAAATAACCGTTGGGGATGTTGAAATACCTATCGTTATCCTTGGGGACCCAGCCTACCCCTTAATGCCATGGCTCATGAAGCCGTACACAGGCAGCCTGGACAGTAGTCAGGACCTGTTCAACTATTGGCTGAGCAAGTGCCGAATGGTGGTGGAATGTGCATTTAGACATTTAAAAGCGTGCTGGCACAGCTTACTGACTCAGATAGATCTCAGCGAAACCAATATCCCCATTGTTATTGCTGCTTGCTGTGCACTCCACAATATCTGTGAGAGCAAGGGGGAGACATTTATGGCGGGGTGGGAGGTTGAGGCAAATCGCCTGGCCACTGATTACGTGCAACCAGACACCAGGGCGGTTAGAAGAGTACAGCAGGGCACGGTGCGCATCAGAGAAGCTTTGAAAACCAGTTTTGTGACTGGCCAGGCTACGGTGTGAAACTTCTGTTAGTTTCTCCTTGATGAACCCTCCGCCCCCGCCCCCCCGGTTTACTCTACTTCCCTGTAAACCAACCACCCCACCCTCCCCTCCCCCCTTCGAGCACCGCTTGCAGAGGCAATAAAGTCATTGTTACTTCTCATTCATGCATTCTTTATTAATTCATCACACAACTAGGGGGATAATTGCCAAGGTAGCCCGGGATGGGTGGGGGAGGAGGGAAAGAAAAGGACACACTGCAGTTTAAAACTTTAAAACTTTAACACTTATTGAAGACCAGCCTTCCGATGCTCGGGCAATCATCTGGGGTGGAGTGACTGGGTGGCCGGAGGCCCCCCCCACCGTGTTCTTGGGCGTCTGGGTGAGGAGGCAATGGGACTTGGGGAGGAGGGCTGATGGTTACACAGGGGCTGTAGCGGCAGTCTCTGCTCCTGCTGCCTTTCCTGCAGCTCAGCCATACGCTGGAGCATATCAGTTTGATGCTCCAGCAGCTGTAGCATCGACTCTTGCCTTCTGTCTGCAAGCTGACGCTACCTATCATCTTCAGCCCGCCACTTGCTCTGTTCAGCCCATGATTCATCCCACCACCTTTCCTCTCGTTCAAATTGTGCTTTTTTCACTCTGACATTGACTGCTTCCACGCATTCTGCTGTGCTCTTTCGGCGTGGGAGGACATCTGGAGCTCTGAAAACATATCATCCCAAGGCCGCCGTTTTCTCCTTCTAATCTTCACTAGCCTCTACGAAGGAGAAGCATTTGCAGCTGGTGGAGGAGAAGGAAGAGATGGTTAAAACAGACACATTTTAGAGAACAATGGGTACACTCTTTCACCTTAAATTTTGCTGTTCACATTACACAGCACATGTGCTTTCGTTACAAGGTCGCATTTTTCCTCTTATATTGAGGGCCTGCCGGTTTGGTGTGAGAGATCACTCACACAGTGCCAGGCAACAGAATTCGGCTTGCAGGCAGCCATGGTAAGCCACAGTCTTTTGGCTTTTTTAACATTCATAACATGTGGGAATGGTTTCAAACAGCAGCGCCCTCATTTCCCACACCAAGGACCCATTGGGTTGGCCATTTAAAATGGGTTTGCAATGTAAAAAGAGGGGCTGGGGTTTCCGGGTTAACATGCAGCACAAACCCAACTCACCCCCCCCACACACACACACCCAATTCTCTGGGATGATCACTTCACCCCTCCCCCCCACTGCGTGGCTAACAGCGGGGAACATTTCTGTTCAGTCGAGCAGGAACGGGCACCTCTGAATGTCCCCTTAATAAAATCACCCCATTTCAACCAGGTGACCGTGAATGATATCACTCTCCTGAGGATAACAAAGAGAGATAAGGAATGGATGTTGTCTGCATGCCAGCAAACACCAGGACCATACGCTGCCATGCTTTGTTATGCAATAATTCCAGACTACGTGCTACTGGCCTGGCGTGGTAAAGTGTCCTACCATGGCGGACGGGATAAGGCAGCCCTCCCCAGAAACCTTTTGCAAAGGCTTTGGGAGTACATGAAGGAGAGCTTTCTGGAGATGTCCCTGGAGGATTTCCGCTCCATCCCCATACACGTTAACAGACTTTTCCAGTAGCTGTACTGGCCGCGATTGCCAGGGCAAATTAATCATTAATCATTAAACACGCTTGCTTTTAAACCATGTGTAATATTTAAAAAGGTACACTCACCAGAGGTCCCTTGTGTGCCCTCAGGGTCTGGGAACACGCCTTGGGTGAGTTCGGGGGTTACTGGTTCCAGGTCCAGGGTGATAAACATATCCTGGCTGTTGGGGAAACCAGTTTCTCCGCTTCCTTGCTGTGAGCTATCTTCATTGTCTTCATCATCATCTTCCGTGTACCCCGAACCCACTTCCCTGTTGCGTGTTTCTCCATTGACGGAGTCAAAGCACATAGTTGGGGTAGTGGTGGCTGCACCCCCTAGAATGGCATGCAGCTCCGCATAAAAGCGGCATGTTTGCGGCTCTGCCCCAGACCTTCTATTTGCCTCTCTGGCTTTGTGGTAGGCTTGCCTTAGCTCCTTAATTTTCACGCGGCACTGCTGTGCATCCCTGTTATGGCCTCTGTCCTTCATGGCCTTTGAGACCTTTTCTAATATTTTACCATTTCGTTTACTGCTACGGAGTTCATCTAGCACTGATTCGTCTCCCCATATGGCAAGCAGATCCCGTACCTCCCGTTCTGTCCATGCTGGAGCTCTTTTGTGATCCTGGGACTCCATCATGGTTACCTGTACTGATGAGCTCTGCGTGGTCACCTGTGCTCTCCACGCTGGGCAAACAGGAAATGAAATTCAAAAGTTCGCGGGGCTTTTCCTGTCTACCTGGTCAGTGCATCTGAGTTGAGAGTGCTGTCCAGAGCGGTCACAATGAAGCACTGTGGGATAGCTCCCGGAGACCAATAACGTCGAATTCCGTCCACACTACCCCAAATCTGACCCGCAAAGGCCGATTTTAGCGCTAATCCCCTCGTCGGAGGTGGAGTAAAGAAACCGGTTTAAAGGGCCCTTTAAGTCGAAAGAAAGGGCTTCGTCATGTGGACGTGTCCAGGCTTAATTCGATTTAACGCTGCTAAAGTCGACCTAAACTCGTAGTGTAGACCAGGCCTCAGTGAGCTTACACAGGCTTTCAAGGGGGAAGGGTCCAAGAAGCTCTTCAGAATAAGAGTCAGGGGAGCAGGTTGGGGCCAGAGCCTTCATCTCAAACCATGAAGTTTGAGGATATCACAGGAGAGTATCTGTCTGACACCATAAACCTGTTCTGTGCCACCCTTTGCTACACACGTGCACACAACACTGACTGGCTGCTTTCTCCTGATGGCTGACACCCCGTACCCACCCACTCATCATTTGCCTTCTGCTAGCTGCTCTCTTTCTTGCTGTGGCCTTGGGGAAAAGAAGATGGCATTTTAAATATTTTATATCCTTCCCACCATAGTGCTCCACTGTTAGTTTGCCTGTACGTCCTTTCCCTTTGTGGGTATTAGTCTGCCTTTCCCTCTGTACCACACTGCTCCAAGTTAGTCCACCTGTCCCTCTGTACCACACTGCTCCATGTTTTTATGTGCCTCTTGCTCTGCGCCGTGTCACCCCTGGCATCAGTCAGCCTGTCACATTTTTGCGGGCTTTGAGAATTACCCCTGGGAGAATCACTTGCATGCATGGGCCCTGCCCCAATCAGTCCCTCTTCCTCCAACATTAGCTCCTCCTGCTATCACAACCACCCCCCCCCCCCAAAATTGCTCTCCTTACTACTCATTCCTACTCCCTTCAGACACCCACTCTCTCCTACTGCTCCCTCGCATGCATACTGCCCCATTCCTCCCCCACACTGTTGGCTCTGTACATTCTTCCACTCCTGGCTGGTCACTCCCCTCTACACACATCCCTATTCCTGGTCTCCCTCCAATCCAATGCAGAGAGGGGGTAGAGTCTGACAGCAGAAGCTATGGGTGTTGGGGGAGGCTGTGAGACTTCACTCACCAACCTCCATCCAGCAGGGGAGCCAGCAGTGTGCCAACTCAGATATTTCTTGGGGGGGTGAGGGGAATTCCAGTTCTCTCCCTCCCCCATGGAGGAACCCCATTCTGGTCCCTGCTCACCCCCACTCCATCCACAGAGACCAGCTGGGGACCTCTTCCCTCTCTCTCACCCAAATGGTGAATGAGCCAGTGCTGCCAGGAGTTGAGTTCTCGGTGGACTCTCCTGTGCTCCACCGTTCAGGAGCAGACTCTCCGTGCACCAGGTCTCACCACCATTTGGCCAAGCAGCCCTCTGTCCAGATGTAGGGGTGGCCAGGCCAAATTTGAGTGGAGCTGCAACTATGCAGCCTGAGCAACACTCCAGATCACATTGGCAGCAGACTTAGTACAGGACCACTGCTTACAAGTGGGTGGGCCGTGGCCTTGCCCGGCTCTGTGGCCTATTGACCTTCAAGCAAGTGCAAAAATCTTGGGTGGAGGGCTTGCCCCCTCCCCAGCCTCCTTTAATTGGCACCACTTGGAGACAAGGAGCTGCTGCCTCCAGTCCAAGGGAGGGGGAGGTTTCTATTACCTCTGGAAAGGCTGAGAGGAGGGGAGATGGGTTAGCCCAGTGCTGCAAGCACTCTGTGCTGCTGACCTCTCTCTCCCTAGGACTCCTCCCATCTTGTGAGGTGCTGACATCACATGATCATCCTGGGGATGCTGTCTTGCTACGCCTCTGGAAATTAATTGCCCCGACCCCTTCTGCTCTGCTGTTCCCTGAGGCATTAATTCACTAGCCAGCTTCACTGTTTGCTCCCCCTCTCCCCCCGTGCTGCATTTAGGATTGCCACCTCTGAGGTCCAAAAAGTGGGACATCTAGAATGATCCTGAGCCCATAAAAGTGGCCCTCTGGCAGCGTGTACTGAGTACCCTAATCCAATTTCCTGGGACAGCTACCTCTAAAATGCGGCGAACCTGGGAAAACCTGGACAGGTGGCATTCTAGATACACTGTGCTGGGTGGAGGTGTTAGTTGGCCTGTTCTGTTATACTGCGCCAGGCTGCCCCTTGTCTCGGTTAGTCAGCCTGGCCTACTGCACCCTGGTGCTCATTGTGGATGTTGGCTGGCTTGGCCTACTGTGCTGTCCTGCCCATTGTGGCCATTGGTCCGCCTATTTGGCTAAACCAACCCCTGTGGGCGGTCCAGTCTCCATTTTATTCATGAGCAGTGAGCTTGGTATGGAGGTACTACGGGCTATTGTCCAGTGCTGCCCTATAGTGGATGGAATCAGAACTGTACAACTCTTAGTGGCATAGGTTCCATACTGCTAAGAGGTTTTACTTCAGCTTCTCTGCTAAGGGCCTGTGCAGGAGGGTACTGGTTTTAGCTCCACTCATGTAGAGGAGTTGTAAGTGACAGCCATGAAGTTTCTGGACGGCTATTGCAAAGCTATAATAAAAATAAAAAAAAATAAATTTTTTTGTAAAAACCCCTTTTCTTCCACCAAATGCTCCTCCTTGGGCTCTAAATACTATTCCCTGCCTCTCTCTTCCCACAAATTGCTCAGGCAATAACATGTTTACACTTGAATTTCAATCATTGGAGTGTGTATCTGTTTTGAGAGAGGAATTCTCCCAGGAAATGATTGCAGAATGGTGTAGGAAAATAGGAATTGCTGTACCATATCAAACTAATGGCCCATCCAGTCCAGTATTTTGTCCCAACCACTGCCAATGCTAGATGTTTTAGAGAGAGGTGGAACAACCCCCTAGTGTGCCCAGTTCTACAATGCTATGTAATAGGGGGACATTTCTTTCTGACCCCAGCTGGCGATCACTTTATACCCTGAAGTGGGAAGACTAATAACCCATATGTTTTTTATCCTGGCTAGTGTAGCTGCAGCTGCTATTCTTGTAAAGTCTAATCCTTTCCTGAATCTTACTAATCTGTTTTCCTCTATAATATCCTCTGGCAACAAGTTTCATAGGTTAATTATATGTTGATTGCACAGCCTTTCCAATCATAGGCACGGTACTGTTGTGCTTCATTTCATCCATGTGCTGTATGTTTTCAAGGCTCTTTCTGCATCCAGAAGGAACTACATATTTCCCTTCTGCAGGAAAATAATCAAAAACATTTAGATTCTGAAGTTTCTACTAAAATCCATCTGAAAGGGGCCTTATTCAACAATTCTGTTCTGAATTTCCTATGGATTCAGAGACTCCTTTTAATCAATCAGCTCAACACCCTGCGGCTCACGTCCAGTTTGTCTTATGTTCCTTTACGCTTATGCTTCAGGGTTTCAGCTGGTCACCCGGAGGGGTTAGGAAGGGATATCACCCCTCCCCCACACCCCAAATATATTCTGGGATTTTTTTATCTCCTTCCTCTGAAGCATCAAGGATGGCCATGGCTGGAGATGGGATGCTGGATGGGGAGGGCCAGGGCTCTGAGGTGGCACTGAAGATTCTCTCTCTCAGGTGATTGGCTGGCTGGTCTTTGCTCCAGTGATCAAGATCTAACTGATCACCGTATGTGGAATTGGGAAGGAATTTTCCCCCAGGTCGGATTGGCAGAGATCTTGGCGGGGCGGGGGGTTCACCTTCCTCTGCAGCGTGTGGGTGCAGCTCACTTGCCGAGATTGTCTGGTATATCTTATTTAATCATTTCCCTATCATTGCAGGGGCCTCGAGCATTGGAGCAGCATGGTCCCTCCTATTCTCTGCCTGTGGCACATAGCAGTCTAGTCTCCTGTGGGCTGTAACACTTTGGTCTAATTGTTGGGTTTACTGTGCAGGTGCAGGGTGGTGCTGGTGACCTGTCGCATACAGGAGGTCAGACTAGATGATCTGGTCGTCCCTTCTGGTCTTAAGCTCTATGACTTTCTCTGAGATCTAGCTGCTAGGAGAGAAGGGCCTTGAACATGAACAACTACAGTGCCAGCAAACATTACTGAAGAGAAACATTTCTCCTGAACCATTCCCTACAGAGCCTCACAGGCGGGGATTGGAGTTCACAGGCAGCCTGCACTCCTGCACCATTCACTTCAGTGCCTTTGGCGGGAGAAACAGACAGGAGTAGCTCTGAGCTCCCAATGGCCAACATTGTGGGTCTGATTCCTTACATTGCCACCTTCTGGGAGAAGCTGGAAATACAATATATATGAACTGCCCAGCGCCCACAGCCAGTGCTTTGCACCATTCTCCGCAGCTCCTCCTGCTGGGAGAGACTCAGTCTGGGGCTTTTCCTCTTCAGAGCCCTTTACAAACATTTCCCTTTGTGAGGTAGGTAACTGTTAGTACCCCCCAGTTAAACAGAGAGGGAAACTGAGAAACAGAGAGGTGAAGTAACTTGCCCAGGGTCACGTGTAAGTCAGCATAAGAGGCAGCTCTCTGACTCCTATATCGCAACCACAAGGCCGTCCTTCCTCCCGATGCTTAGTTGAAATGCTGCTGTGACACCCACGCTTCTCTGTTAAAAGGATGTTCCAGAAATAAACTCTCTATTGAAAAAGGCAGACTACAAAAATGTTACCACGTAATTATTTTCTCCTTGAGGGTTTTAATGCCCTGCATGAAAACGCCCCACTTAAAAGACAGCTACATCAGCTGTGTTACATTTCGCTCCTGACTGCAGGGAAGGGGAGAGCATCTCCATCTAGTTAAAGCTCATTTAAAGGTGGAAAGGAGAAAGCATAAAGAATAATATAGCTTGGTTAATCACTCTGAGGCCTCCCTATTTCTTGGGGACCTAGGAGTATTTTCCTTACTTGTGGGACACCTAAACCTCACAACATCTGGAAGCAGCAGCTGTAGGGACGAATGGTAATAAGTTCAGTGGGGAGGAGTAACAATGGTAAAATCTGCATATAAACCGGCAGGATGTTGCTTAATGACCCATATGCTGACCCTCATGCTTTTAAATTATATCACCCAAGCCTGGAAGTCTTGCATCCTTTGTCACCTAAAACTTTCCATCTCTTTCTTTCCTGGCTCCAAAAATCCAATCTCTTCCTTGGGGAGAGCAGGTTTCTTGACACAGTAAAAATAGTGTTGGGCTTTGAAGTGGAATATCTACACACAGAGAGTCATGAAGGACAAAACTGGGATGGTCAGAGGGAGTGTTGTCTAGCAGTTAGAGCACGGGCCCAGCACCAGGACTCCTGGGTTCCATTCACTTTGCTGCAGTTCTGTTGTGTGACCTGGGACAAGCCTCAGTTTCCCCTTCTGTAACATGGGGACAATAATACTGAGCTGCCTCATGGGATGGTTGTGGGATTTAATTCATTAATATTTGTAAAATTCTTTGTGATCGTTGAATGGAAGAGGCTAGAGAAGAGCAAGATACTGTGCTGAAGCTCTTGCAGATATACCAGGAATGTCATACTCTTCCCCTCTCCTCCAGAGAGTGTATCAAACATACTGTTTTTGTTGACTCAATCTGTGCTACATGGGAGTGGGGGCTTATGGAGCGCTCCCTGTGTCTGGTAAACTGTAGGTTTAAAAGCATCTTCCCACTGAGTCTGACACCCCTGCAAATAGTGCCGGGATTGCCGAGGAAGGTAGCCACCTGGTACTCTGGCTGCATGCTGTCAGGCATCAAGGCCTAATGAACCGCTCGTAGGGATGTTCCATGGAAGAGTGCTGATGAGCCTAATAGACACTTTGGTCCCTAGGGTTGGGGAACATAAACAGCAGCAGGGAAGGTACTTGGGAGAGAGAGAAGATCTGATGAGCATGCTTCCCATCTGCACTGCCAGCGTTCAGCTTCTCGCACATGGGGGCCGGTGGTGTGTGAGAGTGGGGAGGCAAACCTGACAGGGTGTTACTGTTCTCTCTGCATCTGAATCCTAGACTTCTGTCACTTTCCTCCCCATCTTCCTCATAGGTTGGGCGCTGCCTCCTCTGCTGGCTCTGGCCAGCCTTTGGGGTGGGCACTGCCTGCCCTGCCAGCTTTAGAACAGAACCTCGGCGTGTTTGCGTGCTGGGTTCCAGGAAGCCTTTTCCTTTGAATGACCAGTAATGCCATTGCCTCCCTGGAGCCTGACCTAAACTGAACCACAGCTATGCATGTTCCTCCCCATGAAGCTGCCACTGCTCCGAGTAATCCCACCACGCTGCCTTAAAAATCAGCTGGGGAGAGATGCAAAGAGTATCTTTGTGCTTGGGGGAGGGTCATTCTATGTCTCTGATCACATATCCCCCATTCCACCCAACGCAAACCACTAACCACAGGGCTCTCCATCCAGAGACCCCAACCAGCTAACAAACCTTTGAGAGTGAGACTATGTGTGCCTGTAATGCGTAAAACAGGTGATGATATAAGATGATCTGTGCTTAATAGAAAGAAACTATCCTCTCCACCCTGTTCTAAACTCAAGGATCTCCCACGTGCATGTGAGATTATTTGCTGTATTCTGTCCCTGAACTGCACTCCGCTGAAACAAAGAGTAATAAGTAAGTAGCTGATGCACTGTAGTCTGCAAAAAGAAATGTGACAAGTATTTTATAATCGCTATTAAAGGAGATCAATCCTATATATCCTGAGATCCCTACCTCCCCTGAAACAATGTTAGCAGGAGACTTATACTTCATGCTCAGACAGTGTGGTTATGGGTGTGGTGTACAAAACGAGAAAGCAAGATAAATACCATGATCCAGATGAGCTTCCTGGTTTCAAAGCAAAATCTTTTAAACTGCAAGGGTCCTAGAAGGTGTGCAAAAGCCTCAATGAGGCCATAATATCCAGAATTTTCCCTCTCCTTGGTCAATTTTATTGCTATGTGGTATTTACGAGACATGATGTCTTTTGTCGGTGGCAGAGGATGGGAATGGTTAGCAATAAGCTGACATCCTCTGAAAGCAGCAGAAAACTAAGCCTTCTCAAAAAGCCCTTAGTATCTTTTGAGCAGTTTTCCTCCTTCAAGAAGAGTTTTCCTAGAGTTTTAACCCTTTAAACATCAGCTTTTTTATTCAATCAATATGTCTAGTCACTCTTAACGCTCCCTTGTCTTGATGCTTGGCCCTGGAAAAGAATGAGTTGTCAATTCCTTCTGTGTACTTGCAGCCTGCTCTGCCACTGACTCACTATGGCTGTGGCAAGTCTGCACGCTGCCTCAGTTTCCCCCTCTATAGCATGGGAAACCCCAGTTCAAAGCGGGGCTGTGAAAATTAATTCCTTATCTGTTGTGCATTCCAATAATTTCCTGCATAGGTCTGTCGTAGGTCCGATACTATTCAATATTTGTATTAATGACTTGGATAATGGAGTAGAGAGTAGGCTTACAAAATTTCCAGATGATAGTAAACTGGGAGGGATTGCAAGCACTTTGGAGGATAGGATTAGAATTCAAAATGACCTTGATAAATTAGAGAATTGGTCTAAATTCAATAAGATGAAATTCAATTTTAAAAAAGTGCAAAGTACTTCTGTTCAGAAGGAAAAATCAAATGCACAAATATAAAATGGGAAATAACTGGTTATGCAGAGGTATTACAGAACTGGCCCTGGGGGTTATAATGGATCACAAATTGAATATGAGGCAACAGAGTGATGCTTTTGTGAACAAGACTAATGTCATTCTGGGATGTATTATTCGGAGTGATGTATGTAAAACACAGTATATAATTGTTCCACTCTACTCGGCACTGGTAAGGCCTCAGCTGGAGTACTGTGTCCAGTTTTGGGAATCACACTTTAAAAAAAAATGAATAAATTGGAGAATGCCCAAAGGATAGCAACAAGACTGATACAAGTTTTAGAAAACATGGCCTATGAGGGAAGATTGAAAGAACTGGGCATGTTTAGTTTAGAGAAGAGAAGGCTGAGTCTTCAAATATGTAAAAGATTGTTATAGAGAGGATAGTGATCAATTGTTCTCCATGGCCACTAAGGAGAGGATAAGAAGTAATCAGCTTTGTTTGCAGCAAGGGAGATTTAGGTTAGATATTAGGAAAAACTTTGTGAGGATAGTTAAGCTCTGGAACAGGCTTCCAAGGGAGGCTGTGGAATCCCCATCGCTAGAGGTTTTGTAAGAATAGGTTGGACAAACACCTGTCAGGGATGGTCTAGGTTTACTTGGTCCTGCCTCAGCACAGGGGAATTGAGTAGATGACCCCTCAATGTTCCTTCCAGCCTTTCAATTCTATGAATGTAAAGTGCTATAACACAGAAGTGCCAGGTTATAATATTGTTTCTGTGCTTTCAGTATTTCGTTCAAGGTTTCAGGGTCCTGCTAATTCACATCTCCCTCACTTGTGTAACCTGGAAAATAGCCTGATTATTTTAAACCGCAGGCTTTGTATGCACAATTCCTCCATTTACTAAGCTACAAGGCCTCTTATTTGTGAAAAGACTCCTTCGTGCCTCCCATTTAGTCCCAAGGTTAAGCAGAACATACAATGAACGGCTTTCTTCACTCACAATAACCAGCAAAGCAACATGAAACGTCCTTTCTCTTTAAGAAACCAACTGTTCAGCTCCCACAACTCCCTCCCAAGCTTAATCGGTTTCTGAATATTTAGGCAACGTAATTTGGTGATGTTCTGAGAACTCCTCTGAGAACATCATGATTTCACATTTGGTGGTGTTCGAATGAAGGTGCTATCAACTCTTCAACCATCTGATAACTGGGTGTGTTTGGGAATGGATGTTTACTCATCAGTCAAGCCTGCCTGCCACATGAAATGAGTCAGACAATGTTTGCAATGCTGTTTTACAGCCTTTTCTCCACTGTCCACATTATGGATGATGATATTAAAATTACCACCAGCCAAAAGAAAATCGAAGTTCTGGATCTGAATACATAAGGCTTTCTGCACGTTAGTGCAGTTTTCCTGTCAAATGGCCAGTTAATATTTGTTCTGTGAATGGATCTGAACCCAATCTCTCCATCCAAACATCGCCAAACTTTGGAGAAGCTCAGATCTGAGTCCAGACTCTGTGTCTCGGGGGTGTCTGTCTAACTCATCTGTGAATTTTTAACAAGATCAGGCATCTTCTTGATCATAGATCAGTGAGTGCTTGACACTTCACACCCAATCATTTGAGCAGGATTTGGACATATATGTAGACTCAGAGGTATTTAAGTGCCTAAAGATGCAAATAGGGACATAGTAGGATTTTCAAAAGCATCTAGGTACCTCATTTCTGACCCAGTAGGTGCCTAAATACCTTTACAGAAGTGGCTCATAATCCCCTTCTCCTAGGGCCTGACCCAAAGCCCACTGAGACTGGTGTAAGCACTCCCTTTGACTTCCATGAACTTTGTATCAGGCTCTTAAAGATGGAGGGCTAGATTTTCAAAAAATGTTCTGCACCCACAAGTTGGGTCCAGCCCAGCTCCCATTTTAGACTCCAAAATAAGTAGCCAGATTTTCAGATGAGTTCAGCATCCAGTGTGCTGAGGTCTTTTGAAAACCTCTCTTTCTCGCACCCAAACCCACAGTGTTCTTCTGAGTTTCTCTCCACAGCCCTTACTTTTCTCTACAAGATCAGTAATTCTTCACCCACCCATGTTCACCACTGTTTCTGAGTTTCCCTCTTCTCCCACCTTCTCTATGATGAGATTGTATAACCACCCCATTTGTGGGTAGCAGAAGGATCTGAGAAGGGGTGACATTGGGTCTCACACATCCTATGTTTTTATGGTTGACCATCACCTGGTCTAGCTTAACAGCCTAGTATTTATTTGTTGAGCTCTGAGCATGTGCTCAACACCCTGCAGAACGTGAAAGAAACCAGGTCCTCTCTCCGAGGTGCTTACAACCTAAAATACAGTTTTATATGAAGTCATCTAGCCCATTTCCTCCCCTTCATGCTCTGTGTGACTCAAGTGTGTAAAATGGTTTCCCTGATTGTATTCTCCACACCTCTGTGTAGTCCAATTGTTTGGGGAGGCACAGACTTCCCTACCCGGCCCTCCATACAGTTTTGCAATCCCGATGTGGCCCTTGGGCCAAAAAGTTTGCCCACCCCTGTTCTACTGGCATTCAGACTTTCTTTGATGGTGCCAATCAACATCTTATTGCTGCTTCTTTGCTCTTCACCTCCTGCTTATAATACCCTAGCTTCTCCACTTCCTCTTTACTAGGATTAGTTAAATTTCTACATACTAGTACTACACAGGTTCTAGATGACACATCTTTTTGCTCTCTCCTCCCACTCCTTAAAGAAATGTTTGTAATCCAAATAGCTTGTTAATTTTAAGTAAGGCTACAATTTAGGCACTGGAATTTGTAGTAAATTCATTGCAGAGGTGTGGGGGGGGGAAAAGATAAGTCACAGAAAGGTTACCCAAATAATGGGTGCTACACTATGCACAAGGCTATAGGGGGGGGTTCTGAATGGTGAGGCCCAAGTGAGGTGGGGTTTGCAGAGCGAGCCCACTGTAGGCTCCGTAAGCTGTACGGCTGAGGCCAGGTAGTCAAAGCACTTATTAGGGTCTGGTGAGATCCGATGTTCCAACACAATGTGACCCATGTACTTGGTTGATGTTTGGCAGAAAACACATTTGTCCAGTGATGGTTTTAGGCCATATGCCTGTAGGCGATCCAGGACCTTCAGCAGACATGTCTCAGGTTCCTCTAGGGCAGGGGTGGGTAAACGTTTTGGCCCGAGGGCCACATCAGGGTTGCAAAACTGTATGGAGGGCCGGGTAGGGAAATCTGTGCCTCCCCAAACCGCCTGGCCCTCGCCCCCATCCGCCCCCTCCCACGTCCCACCCCCTGACCGCTCCCCTCAGAGCCCCCGACCCATCCAACCCCCCCGCTCCTTGTCCCCTGACCGCCTCCCAGGAACCCCACCCCCAGCCAACCCCCCGCTCCCTGACTGCCCCGATCTCTATCCACACCCCCGGCTCCTGACAGGCCCCCTGGGACTTCCACGCCTATCCAACCCCCACCCCCATTTCCCGTCCCCTGACTGCCCCCCCCCCGAACCTCCACCCCATCCAACCGCCCCCTGCTCCCTGTTCCCTGACTGCCCCCTGGGACGCCCCGCCCCTTACCATGCTGGAGCCAGCCATGCCGCCGTGCTGCCCGGCAGGAGCGGCAGGCAGAGCACTGGCGGCGCGCTGAGGCTGTGGGGGAGGGGGACAGCAGGGGAGGGGCCAGGGGCTAGCCTCCCCAGCTGGGAGCTCAGGGGCCAGGCAGGATGGTCCCATGGGCTAGATGTGGCCCGTTGCCTGTAGTTAGGGTGACTAGATGAGAGATGTGAAATATCGGGATGTGGGGGGGTGGGGGAGGTGGGAGTTGCCGGCGGAGAAAACAAAAACCAAGAACCAGCGGAGGAAAAAAAAACCAAAAGCAAAAACAAAAACAAAAAACCAAGAGCCGGCGTTGGAGGAAAAATCAAAAGCAAAAAAAACAAAAAAACCAAGAGGCACCGGAGCATAGGAAAAATTGGTAGGGGCTGAGCACCCACCGGCAGCTCCACGCCCCACCCCCCTGCACCAGCTCGCCTCCGCTCCGCCTCCTGCCGCATCCTGCTTCTCCCCCCTCCAGCACTTGCGCTGCCATACAGCTGATTAGCGCAAACCTGGGAGGGAGGGAGGGAGGGAGGGAGGAGGAGGAATGCAGCGTGCTTGGGGAAGAGGCAGGGCCAGGGTGGGGATTTGGGGAGGGATCCAATGGGGGAGGGAGGGAGCGGAGTTGGGGCGGGGCTGGGGCAGAGTTGGGGAGGGGGGGCGCGAGCCCCCTCCGCCTGTGCGCCAGAGGGCAAAATATCAGGACAATTTGCGTCCCGACCGAACATCGGTCGGGACACGGGACAAACAAGTAAATATTGGGACAGTCCCGATAAAATCGGGACATCTGGTCACCCTAACCGTAGTTTGCCTCCCTCTGCTCTAGGGTCTTCTCGAAGAAGATACGGTCACCTAGATCGACTAGAACTTCAGGGAGGTTCATATTTCCAACCATGTTCTCCATTAACCTCTGAAACATTGCAGATGCTCCCTGGATTCCCTCTGGTAGAATCCAAGAGGGCAGATGAAATCAGATTTGTCTTTGTCCTCTTCTCCCAGAGGGATCTTACAGTACCCACTCCAGAGATCCAGAACAGAAAACCATTTGCTTCCTGACAAACAATCAAGGACATCCTCTGCCCATGGTGTGGTATATTGATCTGGAATTCTGCTTTTGGTTAGGATCCGATAGTCAATGCACATGTACACTTGGCCATTCTTCTTTCTTTCCATTAATAAGGATCCGAGTTTCCTTGATGGTTCCCAAGGACACGAGCTCTCTGAGGTGTCTTCTCATATCTTTTTCATCTCCTGGAGGAAGTCTCTTGGATCTCTCCCAAAAGGGTCTATTGTCACTCAAGCACATGTGGTGTTGGTCTTCCTTGACACTGCCTACATCCCACTCATGGAGAGAAAACATGTCAGGTTTCTCAGCCATCTACCAATGCAGATGCTGTTTCAATTTCTCTAGTGCAGGTGACTCTAAAGACAGACATTCAGTCCTAGGTGTCTAGGTTGTAGGTCTCTAATGGCAGCAGCCACAGTGTCTGATATGTGCTTGTGGGCTAGAGTCACATTCAGAGGTATGGGAATCTTATGGGTGTACTTGTTCTTTATTTTGACTATGATTCAATGTACTCCCGCTGAGGATACCAGAAGGGATACCAGTCTGCACTAGCAGTCCTTTTGGTAAACCTTCCTCAGGAGACTAGGTCAGAGTGACTTGGTTGTTCACTTCCACTCCATAACTTGCAATGCCTTCTACAACACATTCTGTACCAGCAGGTATCACTACAGCCTGCCCCCAAAACTTCAATATCTTCCCCGTGGGTCCACCCACGGGTTGGTGAACCACTCTATTATTTTTCTGGTCAGCATCCCTCTCCATGGAGTGTATGTGCAACACACAAGGAGAGTCTTCTCCTCCCTTCTCACAGAAAAGCCTGGCAAGTTGTCCAAACATATTGGCATTAGTACCACTAAAAATCGGCACCTGGTTGTGCCCCTGTAGATCTGGGCAGACCAAAGCTAATTTGTCCATTCTATGCCTGACTCCAGTCACATCAGTGGAAAACTCCAGTGGAACAGTGATGTACCTAGAGTAAGGGCACCCATAGTCACTTAGTCCCCATATGGCTTAATCATTGCAGCAATTGGGACACTTCTCGGGAGTATCCAGGGTTGTGAGGCATCTCACTACCACCTGCCCTTGCTTTGAGAAAGTCTTGTCTGTGCCTGCCGTGGGTCAGGTCACTGGCAACACAAGCACTGCCTTCCAGGCCTCACGGTGTCTATACAGATTAACAATAGGGACGTCCCCAAGTCTTCTGAGCATCTTCTTGAAATGCCCAGCCCCTAATCCACTGAGCATTGATAGAATTCACTGATCCCCTGAGCCCAAAGGAACAGTATACCCCAGCATACCAGTTAAGCTTTACAACATAGTTCTGCTTAATTCACTGCACTTAGATCTGTTTATAGTGAAAATAAGTAAAAGTTTATTTAACAAAGAACAGAGTTTTGAAAGGAAGCAAACAATTAATGGAATCAATGGTTACATATAAAATAAAAACATAAGATGCATTCTAGACCCTAAACTTACTTACCTAGTTATTACCATATGGTATAGAGCAAAAGCTCATCAAAAATCCTTCCAGCATATTACAGCCAGGCCTTGCTGTGATATTCCATTCATGAGACAAGTCACGCTGCCCTCTTGTCACCTCAGAGGAAAAGATCCAGTGTGTGTGTGTGTGTCTCTGTCGCAACCATTATAGTCCAAAAATCCTTTGTCTTTACTTGCAAACAGGATAACCCCCACTGCTTGTGTTTTCCTGTCTAGAATCTCCCCTGGAGACTTTGCAATCACTACATTAGCATTTTGCACAGACTGTCAGTAGGCGTTCATTGTGAAGTATACACTACTCAATTTACAGGTAGCCAGACAGATAGATAAACATCTGTTGCTACAAATAAACCTGTTTCTCAGCTTTTGGCGACCAGCCCCAAGTCACAGCCTTAAGAACATAATTGTAAGTGTGTGTGTGTGTGTGTATATACACACTCCTTACATATTATCCATACATACATTTCACAATGATTATGAGGACCAGTGTGACACAGGCTTTCAACAGAGACCTTACATGACACCTCTTTGCAAACTTGTATGTAGATATCAGACCCAGGTGATCCCCATAATCCTTATTGAACATCAAGAGGTCCTTAGTTTGCAGTAAGTCTGTCAGATACTTGTCATGCAGAGCTCTGAAGATGATGGTCACTTGAGATCCACTGTCTAAGGTGGCTTTACAGGTGTGTCCTAATTTCAGTGTAATTTCCAAGGCAGGTTCTACAAGGCTTTAGGTAGTTTTTCTGAGGGATAGTCATTACTTCAGGCAGCTTAACTTTGCTGGAGCTATCCTTCAGCCAGGACCCAGTATGCTTCTTCATTGAGTCCCTGATTTAAGTATCTTTGTAGGAACTTCCAAATCACATCATCTCCATTCTTGGACTTAGGCCATCTTCTAGATTTATGCCCACCTTTCTCACCATTGAAACATATTAGAGAATTTTGGCCCAGAGGTTGAGGTGGTCTCCTCTGTCTCTACTGATTTGGGGGTGTTGGATTTGGAGTAGGCTGCTTAGGGTGTCAACCTCCCTCTCTCATGATAGGCTTAAATAAAGGAAATTGTCTTTGTGCTATCAGCAGAGCAGCCACCTGTTCCTTCAAGTCCTTCAGTTGCTTTTGCACATCTGCTTATTGGGTGGTCATGGTTTCTTCTTGACTTGACTTGACTTGACTTAGGAGCTGTGCCTTGGCCTGTGATTCACGAGCCAAGAAGGGCTTCTTCACCACTTCCCTTTTTTCTTCCTGTCTGGCTTCCTTTAATAGGGCCAGGAAGGTGTGTGGATTCTCTAACCTTCCTCTCAAGGGTAGGTTGAGGAGTAACACGTCATAGAGCATGCCCCTCAACAACAAGGCAATTTGTGCATGGTTCACTCTCTCCATCTGGGTAACTTTTGTCAGAGTCACTTTCACTAGAAACGTCTTCAGCCTTAGTGGGAACTTAGACATCTTTTTTCTCCCTGATGTTATTTAAGATTCCTGAACCAGTAGTTCAGGTCTTCACTACTTTTGGTGCTTCCATATGTGCTCTCTAGTATAACTAGGTAATCTTGTGTAGTGGTATCAGGGTTGCCAGTTTTGAGGGCCTTATGACATCAGATCTTCTTTCTCTTTTCTCCATCAGAACATTGCCACTCTGGGACTATTTGGGTGGCCTGGTCCATCCAGCTTTCAAAATCACCCACTCCTTCAGGTGAGGAGAACTGCCCTGGAAATCTTCTCAGTCCCTTGTAGTAGCTGCCATCATTGGCAGGTGAGCCACACTTCTCCATAAGTCCCACTAGTCAACCTGTGGAACTTCTTGCCAGCGGATGTTGTGAAGGCCCAAAATTTAACTGGTTTCAAAAAAGAATTTGATAAGTTAATGGAGGATAAGTCCATCAATGGCTATTAGCCAAGATGGTCAGGGGTGCAACCCCACACTCTGGTTGTCCCTAAACCTGTGACTACCAGAAGTTGGGATTGGATGACAGGGGATGGATCACTCAATAATTGCCCTGTTCTGTTCATTCCCTCTGAAGCAACTGGCACTGGCCACTGTGAGAAGACAGGACACTGGGCTGGATGGACCATTGGTCTTACTCAGCATAGCCATTCTTATGACCCAGCAAACTGCCTGCCCATATCACCCAATGCAGATGCCTCCCTATTGGCCTCAGCAGGAATTTATAATCCATTCTGTCCCCACCCCTGACACCAAAAATGCTGGGAAATGGGGTCAGAAAGCTCTAGTAGCCATTGTTGTTGTAGACCATAGGGTAGGACCCCCCCAGAGGTTCAATGCAGAGTTCCAGGAGCTGGCAAACTCCAAGTGGGGCTTACGCTATTGTTCTCCAGGCTGAAGAAAGCTGAGCCTTTGCTGTTTGTCCATATAGGCCTTCATTCTACTTTATTTGAGATGCATCACAATTTTGGATATACTCATCACCATAAGCTAGTGAAGGAGAATCTGGCAGCCATGTTCTGATGAGCTTAATGAAGACAAATTCAACAGGAGATAGGACAGAGGTGGATGCTGGCAGACTCCTATAGCGTTGAAGAAACTGGCAGTGAACTTATGTTAGTGGCTTGTGCTCCTGATGTGCAATTTGAACTCACTTGGCAAGAAATTCCCATTAATTGACAATGATGTTAGCTTTTAGAGCTAGTAAGTTGTGATCTTGTGTTGATGGAAATCCAAAGTGTACTGCATATTGTAAAGGATATGTGCCCACTAAATGGCAGTCTGTGGGTTGTCACAGCATTTGGAACAACATTGGCTGAAAAAGCTTTTGCCTAACGGTAATAGAATTGTAGGAGTAGTGGCAAATTCAAGCTCAGGATAGCAGACATATTTGTACATCACAATTAAAAGCAACGTGTGTAGCTGTGATTACAGTTCAGCTTGCCTATGTTTTTCCATTACAAAGGGCCATTTTTGGTCATTAATAAACTTCCTCAACTTGCGATGTGGCACAGCTATCAGTGTCTTCCCCCTCCCCCCGCTTTTGCCATTTTGGAACTTTTCCAACATTAAAAAAAGTCTTGAAAAGTTAGAGAGGAAAAAGTAAAATAAGAAAAAGGAATGTGTGTGTGTGTAGGGGGAACTCTGGAAATAATTCATTTTATTGCACTTCCTGGCAAAAAAGAGCAGGGAAAGGAGAAAATGTGGAGGAAGGGGCAAAAAAAGTCGAAATTTTAAATATTCAATATTTTGGGGGGGGAAATTAACATTTGAAAAGGAGAGTTCCATTCAGAAAATTGCAACATTGAAAAATTCAAAATTTCAATGTTTTTCGTACATTTTTTTTCATTATTCAACCGGCTCTAGTTTGGTCTCCATAAACACCCCTGTCTCATCCCCGCAGCAGTTGGATGGTGTATAGTGAGCAAGGGAGGGGTGTGCTTAAAGTGGAAAGATTGTCTTGTGGTTAAGACACTAGATACGTAGATCTGGATTGTAGTCTCAGCTTGACCACAGCCTTCCTATGTGACCTTATGCAAGGCACTTAGCCTATCTATGTCTGAGTCCCCCATCTGTAAAATGGGGATAATAGCAGTGCCCTACCTTACAGGCTATTGTGAGGATAAATTCATCCATGCGTGAGGTGCTCAGATCATATGGCGATGAGCACCACTGCACTGCCTATATAAAATTCCTTGTTAGTGCGACAGGTGGATAGTGTATAGCAAATGAGGTATAGGTCAACACATTAACTGTTGAGGATAAAAAGAAATGTCAAACAGCTACTTTGTTTGCTGAGCACTGTCCTTCTCATGCCCTGAATTAGTCAGGCGGGTTGTAGAAACATCCCCTGTGGGCAGGTTATTCCATAATTATCCACAGCTTGTTTCTTATACTTTCCACAGAAGTACTGTCACAGGTAAGATAATGGCAGCTGGACCACCAGTCTGATCCCCTATGGAAGCTCCTCTGTTCTGATAATTGTTAGTGACTGTATGACGGGGTGGGCAAACTTTTTGGCCTGAGGGCCACATCTCAGTATGGAAATTGTATGGAGGGTCGGCTGGGGCAGGGGATTGGGGCGCATGGGGGGATGAGGGCTCCGGCTGGAGGTGCAGACTCTGGGGTGGGACTGGGGATGAGGGTCTTGGGGGGCAGGGGGGTGCTCCGGGCTGGGATCAAAGGGTTTGGAGGGCGATCAGGGCTGGGGCAGGGTGCTGCGGCGCGGGGGGGGGAGGGGTCAGGGGTACAAGATCCGGGCAGCGCTTACCTGAAGCTGATCCTGGAAACAGCGGCCCATCCCCCCTCCAGAGGCAAGGCTAGGCTGCTGTGCACACTGCCCCGTCCACAGGCACCACCCCCGCAGCTCCCATTGGCCACAGTTCCAGGCCAATGGGAGATGCAGAGCCAGCGCTGGGGTGGGGGTAGTGTGCAGAGCCCCCTGGCTGCTCCTGCTTCCAGGAGCCACACGGATCTGCTGCACACGCAGAGCAGAGCAGAGCAAGGCAAGCCCCTCACCCGACTCCCCGGCTGGAGCACCGGAGCGGGAAAAGCTCCCAACCCAGCTCCCCGGAGGGAGCTCAAGGGATGGATTAAGAGGTCCGACGGGCCGGATGTGGCCTGTGGGCCTTAGTTTTCCCACCTCTGCTGCATGATATGTACAGCAGTCGTAGGAAAGCAAGAGGAATGTGTGTGCCTAGGATATGGGTTTGCAAGTCTTAAAATCTCTGGATACTACATTACTACCAGCTGGGCCCAAAAATCCTATTCAGGTTCTTCCTCCAATAACTGCATTTATGATTATTTCAGGTCCGAAAAATATAAGGCGCCAGGTATCCTAGTCTTTGAAATGCTCATAGCTACAACAGACTTTTTGTGCAGTTCAGTACTTGTGTGGCGGTGGTCACATTGGAATGGATGGTGAGAAAGTAGAGTGCACAGTGGAAGGGACATGGTGCAGTATAAATGCACTTACAAAACCAAAATGCACTGGTTTTGATAGGCCTGATTTTTAGGTCCACTGACCTAAGTTATGTATCCATTTTGCTTTCATCAGCAGTCTGACTTCTCTTACAGAACCACTTGCTGAATGAGCCAAAGGCCCTTGCAGATTTGAAAGATTCTAACTGCACATCTCAAATCTGAACTGGTAATTCTACACTCCCAAAGTAATTTCCTCTTTCTAAGTTCCCTTTTGCTTGGTTCACATAAGACTGTACCTTCAAATGAGTGAGGCCTAATAAAGAAAAAAACGACCTAACCCTAGCTACACGCTTGCACTAGCTCACTCTCATTCTCGCCCCTTTTTTTGTCATGCAGGTAAAACTCATGCATTACAATGTCTCTTAATGTCTCAGTGGCATGTTCTTGCAACATAATCTTACAGTATTACAATGTTGCATGAACATGAACCACAAAAGTTATTGCCGGAAAGCTAAACCTAAACCTCCAGAATGTGGTCTGCCTCACTGTCCCTTGAAATCCTGCCCACCTAGTACTCAGGCTCAGTGAATGTAAAGAAGAGCTGCAGTGAAATGAAACTGTAAATATCCTTTACCTCAAAGAGAAGCTTCCATCATATGTGGAAAGCAATTCACATTAGTGGGGTCCTGGTCTATGACTTCAGTACTACAGTAAACCAAATAAAACTTGGAGTTTCCAATTGTAACCTTCAGCCCCTGTTCCCAGCTCTCCTTGTGGTGTCTGTGCTTTCCCCTTCTCCCTTATTAATCTCAGCCAGAAACTTGGCAAAACCCCACCACGCATCAGCATTCTTTTGCCTTATGCCTTTCTTTGAATACTCCAGGTCAGGATACTTTTGCTGCCCACTTTTACCTCTCTCACCAGATTTGAACAGTTCATTATCCTTGTCCTTGAGAACAAACTGCAGTGAATTTGCCAGAGATATCCAAGATCAAATTGATATTAAAGAGAGCAAAGTTTCTTAGAAAATTGAGAGAAAATCATCTTAAATCCGCAGTCAGTGGTATACAATCACATTTGATCGAACCCTAAGAAACACCTTCAGCTAAGGAGGTGCAGTCCTGCAAATACAAGCATAAACTAATATTCACTAACATCCCAGAGCTCGGGTTCACATCATTCCATCAGGTTCTGTTTGCCTCTCCTCTTACCTCTCAAGGTCTCCAGGTTTCACCTCTGAGAGTCAGGGACACCCCCTTCCCTCCCTGGTTTATGCTCCTGTAAATCTTTGAAGTAAAGGTGTGAGCTTCTTGCATTAACATTCCAGCCCTGAAGTTCTCTTTTGCATTAGCATGTTGACAAGGAGGCTTGCTCAAATCCCACACCTGTGTCTCTTGGTCTCAGCCTCCTGCAACAATAATTGTCTTCCAGTTTTATTCCATATTGAACGGAACTCTGTTTTCTTGAGTAAACAGATTGTTTTTCCCTCTCCTGTACCCTAACATACCTTATTTGAAAAGCTCCTTTGAAATCTCCATAGATGTCAACTTTTCTCTGCATATACTGGGTCAGAATAATGATCATTTGCATGTTAATAGCTCCAACTCCACAGGGGGTTGTTAGCTGATGCCCAGCTTGCGTGTTACAAAGAAGGCAAATCCTTTTTAGTCCTAATCTTAATTGCAAAGTGATTATAGTTTTCCATAATTCCCCATTTCTCAATAATGTCAATCTATAGCAGATATGATTTCTTGACACTCTATATCTCCCTTGTCTGTCGTGCCTGAGTTTCGAACATTTTTAATAATTTCTCTTCCCACACTAGTTAGCAAACATGTTTGTTGTTACAAGTAAAAATAGGCCCAAAGCCAGTCCCTTCTGTGGTGAAGAATGTGGATTTGAATTATGTGTTTTACTGTCCATCTCTAGTTTCAATCTGTTTCCTCCTCAGCATATCAGCTATAGCTGACAGTGAGGTGATCATCCTGTTGAATTGCCAATCGCACAATCCCTGCTGCTGCAATAGACCCTGCCTGAGCTGGACGTTTCAGTGCTGTCACCAGTTCTGTGTCAATGGGGTTTTGAACCTCAAACACATGGAAATGTGGCCTTTACCTCAGGATCCAGTGCTAAGCTCAGCTACGTTGCTCATGTTCCTGGTGCAAATCCGCATGCATGTCCTTCTGGCACCCATTCCCCAGCAGTGATAACATGGGAGAGCTACTCAGATTTTTCCTTAATGCTCTGGTACAAACCCACTCAGGCAGCATGATACGTGCAAACATGACGGAGCACATGGTTGTGTTTGAAAAAAAAACCCCACTGTTGCATGGACTCAACTCGGCCATATGGGTTTGTTGTAATGAGGTCATGTGAGCATGTCAGACACTCATGTCAGGCCGTCGCTTGTCTGTACCTTATTTTAACCATTTGTCATATGGGCAACTTCATCTTGACATAACTCAACAGGAAGATGTGGGGGTTGTAAAGAGCTTTGAGATCCACAGATGAGAGGCAATGGAGAAGCACAAATGAATACATATCATTTTGGGTCTGCCTATCTCTTTGAGCATGTGGTGTGATAACAAAGGCTGCTGGGAACTGAGGAACTAGACAGTGTTCTGGAAAACTCTGCAGCAGACAAATGGAGCTCTGAGCAGATCTCAGCTGCATGGGACGGTGCTCTGTGGAATGTCTCTCTTTCTCTAACTGAAAATGCAAACCCTAGTAATACTGAGAGTTCAATAAGCAAACAGCTGAAAAAACAAAACAAAAAATCCCCTATTTAAGCACTGCTATAGTGCTTTGCAGCTTTTAGTCCAGGAGAATGTTGCCTCTAATGATGGACACAGAGAGTTCCTGAAGGCAGCTGGCCAAGGGTACCACTGTCCCATCCTTGGCCTGAAATAATGGTCACAAAGCAGATTTGTGTCACCTTGGGAGTGTGGAGCTTCCACTTCCAAGAGAGCAGTGTAAATTTTTAGGCAGTGCAGTGATTACAGAATACACCAGTCTGCTTTGGGATCTGGGATTAATTCTTAATCTGGCATTTCTCCCAGCAGATGAATGTCCTTCCTGGGTCCCCTGTGATGTGAAATGAGCTCTGTGGGCCACAGCCTTGCAAGACTTGGCAAAGATCACACTAGTTTCACTTTTCTTGTTTGCAGGAAGTTGCTTATTGTGATGCTTTGGGGTTCAATACAGACCAATAAGAGGTTGTGTCACCACCTGCCCTATAATCCTTGGCCTCTGTGCTGTACAGCCTTGTTCAGAGCCCTGGCACCAGTAGCATGCTCACAGAACAATAGCCTTACTCTGGCTTCCACCAGCCATGGTTACTCCTTGCAAAGTGACCCCAATATCTCCCCTCCCACTCATGAATTTCCGACAAACTGTCTGCCCTGTGGTGTCCACCCCTCTGCGGGAACATTCAGAAGTTCACTGCTCCTTTTAAAAAGTCAGTATATAGCAACTTGTTACTTTAACTGGGGTTTGACAAACACTCTTATTTCAATTGCAGCACTATGATGGTTTATAGTAAAAGTAAAACAAGTTTATTAAACAAAAAGTCATAAGTTTAAGTGATACGAGATATAAGGAACAAAGATAGAAAGGGGTAAAAGTATGCTTCTAGGACTAAAACCTGATTTAACAAACAAGACTCTCTTGTTCAAATAACAGAGGGGCAGCCATGTTAGTCTGGATCTGTAAAAAGCGACAAAGAGTCCTGTGGCACTTTATAGACTAACAGACATTTTGGAGCATACGCTTTCGTGGGTGAATACTCACTTCGTCAGATGCATGTAGTGGAAATTTCCAGAGGCAGGTATAAATTTATAGATCTCTAAGTACTCAGTTCCTTTGTCTCTTCAGGGGAAGGATGCCAAAATGGCTTTATCTCTCTCCTTATATCTTCCCAAAGTTCCTTGACCCTGTTGCAAGAGATGGTAAGGTGTCCTGCAGGTGCAGTCTCTATCCCCAATGGAGACTAAATGGACATCTTTCCCCACTTGCTCTCCTGATGCTTTATTTACCTTACATGGCACCTTTTGGATACACATATTGACAGCAGTGTGTTAGGTGTAGTGAGCATGTCAGATCTGAAAAGAGTTGCTGACACAGAGGAGAGAGCCACCAATGGGCCTCTGTGTCACACTTACTCAAGTGAGTTTCATGATTGTATGTTGTATTTAACACACAACAGACATACAAGACTCGTAGCAGCTATTTTCTGTCACAGATGTTTAGGATGGGATGTGAAAACTAATTGCTCCAGTTGAAATAGCCGGGTGTATTTAGGGATTTGGAGTTAGGCAGGACACCAAGGATAGTAGTCTGGGCTCAGTCCTGAGCCCCACTATGGAGCAGTACAAAGGGTCCATGTATTTGGGTTAAACAGTCAGCTATATTCTCCTAGCAAAAGCGGGTATGGAGAGTGGGATGGCTGGAGTGTGCTTTGCTTTAGCAATCCCTGGCTGTCTATAGTCTCCTGGAAGCCTTTGCCTTTGCAAAATAGTTTAGAGCAGCCCTGAGGATTATTTAAATTTTGCCAGGAGCCAAATAGGCCCCAAGGTATATCCAGTGAGCCATGAACAGCTCCTTTGCAGATCCTCCACCTCTGTTGGACCCAGCAGGGGCTAGATACAGCAGGAAATATAGCCCTGAACTCTTTCTAAAAGGACATCTTCAACTACCACACAGGGTTAGGGCTTTGGTTTTACATCTAGTCTAAAAGATAGCATCTCCAGCAGTATGTTACCCCCTGCCACCATGCTAGGGTTTTGGGTCGGTGCTGAGTCAGAGGGAAGGGGACCACTTACTGAGTCACAGTTTCACAGTTTCCTGCAGCACTTGGGCTTGCATTGGAGGTCTCCTATCCTAACACTGACCCCAATGGGATCTGAGAAGAACAGAGCTTCAGGGTAGCATGACTGCAGCCTGTGTGTGTGTAATTATTATTTTTTTTAGAATAGTTGTTAAGAAAGGAGACAATTAGAACAGACTCAATAATATTGATTCCGTACATATTTGGAATACATGAGAGTGGGATATAAAGGTTTTATTAACACGAGTTTGGAACGGTCACATTACACAAGTTGGGAAGTCACAAGTATTGTTGCCTCTTTTGGCTTGAGTGCTTAGCCAATACTTGGGGCCTTGCCAGGTTGTTTTCATTCAGAGGAGAAATTGATTAAATGAGTCAGGTATTGTTTGATGCAATCCTGTTTGTTTACAATGAACAAAGTCCTCTTTATCTAAACATAGTAGAAACAAACAACAGCAGGTAGTTTGCTGGTTCACCATTTTCCATTCTGTCTTTCTGGCAAGTCCTATGGCCCAAGGAGCTCTGTCCCTCTCAGCGGCACTCTCACAACTGTTTCTCATGGAATCATAGAATATCAGGGTTGGAAGGGACCTCAGGAGGTCATCTAGTCCAACCCCCTGCTCAAAGCAGGACCAATTCCCAATTAAATCTCTTGCTTTCTGCTGGCTTTCTCTTGGCTTACTGCTCTCGCGTGCACACAGCTACCACCCATCAATCCCCTAGCCTCTGCAGTTGTAATCAGTCCCAGCAAAATCCCTCAGACCACACAGCTTAGTCTGCTGAAGCTTTGCTGTGCAGCTGGTTGCCTTGGGTGCTGGCTTCTATTGTCTCCAGCTCCCTTACTCCATAAAGGAGCTCACTTGCACATTTCATTTAGCCTGAAAGAAGGGTGCTTAGCACACCTATTGGTTTTACGAGGTCTGTGATTGATCTATAGATCAAAGACACATATGATTAATACTTTCCACCATATAATATTTATACCACCCCACAGTCTATCTGCTAGCCTCTATCCAATGGGGGGCATAGCTTGTACAGCTACAGAAGCAAGGCCAGCGTGACTGCAGCAGAGGAGCAGGGAATGGGAAGCTATTCCTGAGGAAGGTCTTTGCAGAGAGGTGATGAGGCGGGAATGGAAATGGGAAATAAACACAAAGAAATTCCATCTGGAAGAGATCAATAACCAGAAAATTACTCTTGGCACTCGACGCCAGAGCAGTTCTGCTTAAGAACTTTCTCTCTATAGAAGACTAATTTTTAAATTGACCCACTCAGTCTAGTGTATTCTTTTCATGTGAAAACAACAAAGAAATTATTGAAAAGGCAATGCTGCCTTTTCTCCATGCACGAAGGAGCAGCCAACAAAAAAACCCCAATTATATCTCCTCCAACTGCCTCTGAGTTTGGAAAGATTTCTGCTCATAACCTTGTGACTGGGCTCTTTGCAGTTTAGGACTTAACTATTCCTCACCCATATGGGAAACGAAGGCATTTGGATCCACATGGTAGAGTGAGCCCAAAGAACACCTCTAGAGACTGAAGCAGGGGAACACGTGAAAGTGATAACATCCTGTTGTGGTATTGAGGACTATGCCTTTAGAGGCTGAACTTCCCAGGTGTAGCGTCTGGGTGAGGTGCTGTAAAGCTCTTGTTACGCACAGGTAGTGGGACCCAGACACAGAATAAACCTTTCACTGGATGATCATTGAACACCACACCTCTTACTTAATGGAGTTTGTGGATAACATCGATACACAGGTCATTTGTGGTGGGAGAAAGAGAAATTTAAGATTGCAAAACACTTTCAATGAGAGGCAATGAAGGAGTACAGAGACAGCCCCACCCAGTGGGGGGCACAAATTCACTTTGTTTTACTTGTATGACTGGCAAAAGAGAGGTGAAGGAACTGTATGATTCTTACTTTTTAACAGTTTAGAGTATAAAGTTTTACAGTGCGTCTGCTACCTCCTTGCCCAGAATTTCACAAGCTTGTCCACTCAACTGGAACATGTATAGTACAGTAGATTTTGGAATAATACATGAACTGTTTTTGGAGCATGTTGGGCAGGCGTCAGAAAGAAAAAGGTTGAGAACTGCTGACCTAGTGGATTTCCCTCCCAAGGCCCCTCACCTAACTTCTATTGTTTTCAATGGGAGTTATGCACCAAGGTGCTTTTGAAAACTCCAGTTGGTGACTGTCTGAATTATTAGGTGCCTAAACACCTTTGAAAATCTGGCCTATGGCTCCTACGTCACTTAGGCACTTTTAAAATTGTAGCCTTAGTCTCTCTGTGCCTCCGTTCCCTATCTCTCAAATGGAGAGAATGACACTTCCCTGCCTCACATTGGGGACATTGTGAGGGTAAATGCATTAAAGAGTGGGAGGTGTTCAGATACTACAGTAAGGGGGCTATATAACTACTTACCTAAACTGACCTCCCAACAGCAGCAAAGGGAGCTGCTTGCTAGGTTTGAGGGTATTACACATCAGAAGAACTAGTGTATCAGCTGCCATGCTGAGTGACACAATAAAAAGAACGTGGGGATCCTAGACAATAGGGATGGGATAGACATTTTAGGTGGCTTGATCCTAATGTGGACAGAGATTGTCCTGTGGCCACCTCCCCTCCTGTTCACAGACTCATAGACTTTAAGGCCAGAAGGGACCACTGTGATCTGATCTCCTGCACATCATAGGCCACAGAACCTCACCCACCCCCTCCTGTAATAAATCCCTAACCTCTGGGTGAGTTACTGAAGTCCTCAAATCATGTTTTAAGGACTTCAAGTTACAGAGAATTCACTGTTCATAATGGTATGTGTCCCCTCCCCTCCTGTTGATGATTGAATCACATCCCTGTGGCACTTACAGCAAGTATTTACTATTGAAAAGTAACCTTAGGTAGGTGTTTAATGTGTTTCTAGCCTTTCTAAATGCACTTGAGCAAATGAAAGCAAAGAGGAGGAGCCAGCTGGCCTTCCAAAGGTCTTGTGTCTGATGAAGTGTTGGTGAAAATTTCATACCATTGCTCTAGCTCTATTGCAGCTCCACAGTTGTAGCAACAGTGTGAGTGCTAGTGTGGGTGGCTCCCAGCTTTACCACCATGTCATCTGGACTCACCCTAAGCTGGAGCAATGTTCCCACTGTTGCTACTGTTGGTAGACTTGCAGTGGAAGGTGATTTTCATCAACCTTTGGTGTAGACAGAGGCTTAGGGTGTTAGTTAATGTCGGTACAGTGCTTGGAAGGTGGAAAGTGCTATGTAAATAGTACCGTTCAGTCGGTCGGCTTCTTAACTTGAGCAAGAGGAGATTAGAGGTGACCAGTAGAAGTCTGAAGTTCTTCCTTGCTTCATTCATCACTAAAAAGGATAATAAGAGGATGATTAAGGCAATGATATGTAATGAACTGGCATGTTTGTATGTAGCACCTAAACCAGTCTCCCAGGGTGATTATGTCTTCCAAAGCCCATCACTGTCCAGAGAGGGAGATTAACCTTGCCAGAGACAGAGAAATTTCTCCCTCCCGATCCCCTGCATCTTTTCCAGCACTGCTGTCAGCAATTATAGTTGTGAACTCCTGGAGGACAGGCGAGGTCCTAGCGCATTGCGAAAGGATAAACAACTCATACAGTAGTATCAGCAGGGCAAACAAGTGGTACCTGTGGAATTACACCCAATTTATTACACTTTAATATTGGTGAATTGCTGGTTCAGTTAATAATGCAGCCAATTTGAAACCACCTAGAGGGAAATAAGACAATAAATAATGGTACCTCAGAAATTAATTTGTGTCAGCCAGCTTTCAGTTTGTTCTCTGACTGGATAATAGGTGTAGTAGATAAAGAAACGTCAGTGGACATAGTAGGCTTGATTTTGCAGCCTTAATTTAGGCAAAACTCCCTCTGTCTTCAATGGAAGTTACACATGTATGTAAAGACCACAGTTTCAGTCTTGGTGTATCTTGGCTTCTGTAAAGCATTTGATTAGAGATGAGCCAAAACCGGAACCTTGAATCCTAACCTCTTTGACTTTCTTAGAAGCCATGGACTCAATCTTCAGTTCCTTCAGTTTAGTTCCAAATAGCAGTTAGATCAAAACCAAAACAGACATACTTTCCAACTCAGTTTCATTCAGAATTGTGTAAGAACATCCATGTCAGGAGATTACAGCTCAAGACTACAGAAATCTAGCAGATTTCCACCATTCTGGACTGAAATCTCTCAAGAGCTGCTTATAAGACTTTGGTGCCATCGAACCTGAACTCTAAACCTACATTTGATACAATCTTATGTGATGGTATTGTCTGGAATCTAGAAAAATGTTGACTAGATGGAATTACTGTAAAATGGGTACCAAACGGTGTTTTTATTAAGGTACCCCAAGGGCACAGATAATTATGAGTGGTTTAGTGTCAAGTTGGATAACATTTGGTAGGGGTCCTGGATGGGTCTGATCTGTATCCAATACCATTCAATATTTTCATTAACAGATTAGAGTGTGGAGTGGAAAGTATTCAAATCAAATTCATGGGCACAAAACTGGGGTCAATCACCAATACGCTGGAGGAAAGGCTTAACCAAGAGTCTGAGTCTGATGAATTCAAGAAGTGAGATGAAATCAATAAACCTAAATTCAATAAGCCCTATCGTAAAGTGGTTCAGATAGGATGGGATACTTATATGCACAAATGGAAAATGGAGCTGTCTGAGAGCAGCTAATATTGAAGGTGAGAGGAAGTGAGGAAGCTGTTATGCTACCCTAGACAAAATGTAACATGACAAGGAAGCATTTTCATGTTTGGTTATGGACAACCTGCACCTCCAAAAAATTAATCTCTTGTCCAGATCTCGCTTTTGCTCAACGTGGTCTCCTACTTGGTGACACACAATAAAAAATTAAGTATCCTAGTTTCTTCTGCTCTCTTAAGCAAGATTCACAATATAGTACTTTATTTTGCTTCTCTGCTGTGCTGTAGAGCTATCTTTGCCCTCCTTTTGGTTTCTCCCATTCTCCATGTTGCGGATAGAGGAGTACAGGAGATGCTGGTACAATGAAATGGAGGCTCTTTATTGGCAGTAGATGTCTCTTCTGTTTGTTGTCTCAACCTACCATATGTAGTCCCTGTGAGAGATTTTTATTTCATGTCAGAAAGGATGACAAAATTTATCACAGTTAGTCATGTATACATGAGAGCTTTAATCCTATGGGCTAGCTGGAGTCCAGGACTGAGGAACATAGGCAGAGAGAGCTATGTGCAGAGCCAAAAAAACTGGAATAGCAAAGGCCTATGTTGGTCAAGGCTGAGGTGCATTCACTCATGACATGACAAAAGTATTCATGGCCCCTGCCTGCAGTGTGCCTGTCTTTTGCCTGTACTGTCAGTCCCTCTCATTCTCACAAACCTTTCTGATATTGCCTCTTCTCTGGAAGAAAATATCCACAGCATTGTCGTTTTCCATTAGGACTGCAATTTGGGATCTTTTTCACCTGCATAGTCACCTCAGTTCTCTGTAATGATGTGCATATTATCCTGAGTGGCCCACATGAGTCAAAACAAGATCTTGAACTCCATCTCAGTGCACTCCATGTAGGAAACTTTGTTTGTTTGTTTGTTTGTGTGTTTGTTTTGTCAGCGCTAATTATTGGAATGACTGTTTATCAGATGCTGGCGTTCATGTGAAGTCCTAGCCAAAGAACATCTGGAGGGAAGCTAATGTATTTGTACCATAGGTCAAAGCCTGCCTTCAGTCAAAGAGGAGACTGAAATCCCTTGAAGGCCTTTAATGCCCATGCATCCCTGTTAAAGTCAGCAGCTTTTTTCACTAAACACTCTCTCCTCCGGCTAAGAGCTGTTTCTGTTTTCCAGTCTAATGATCTTTCCCTTGTTGGTCTCGTACTGTAGGTTTCCTTTTGAAAACAGAGTCACTGCAAGGAAACAAAGAACTAAAAAGATGGGGGATGGAATCCCTAAAAGCATGTTTTATATGTGCCCTCAAGGCTGATCAAGAAATAATTTGTTTTTCTCTGAATGAGGCCAGGAAAGCAGCTTCAAAACACAAATGATTGGAAGAGATGTGCTGGAACAGTGAACCCGTTGTGGGCATTTAGTGAGTATGCTGTTTCTCGAGAGGAAGAGGGCATTTCAAATTAATGGTGTTGGACACTGCTGGTCAGTTGGTTTGTTTGCCACACTGACGTGAAATTTCAGGCTCGAAATCCCTACCTAAAGGATCATCTTCACAGGAGCATCTCACATGGTGAGGGATCATGCCCCCCTAACAGGGGAGTACCTCGGATGTTATAATTTGGTCTTTCCTATGTGGACGGGACCAAACTAGCTATAATTATGACTCAACAATGGTCATACAAGCCTCTTAGAATTGTAGAAACAAAGGATTGGAAAGGAGCTCGAGAGGTCATCTAGCCCAGCCCCTTGCGCTAAAGCAGGACTGAGTAAACCTAGACCATCCCAATGAAGGAGATTCCACAGCCTCCCTTGGAAGCTGTGACCAAGGTGCCTGGATGGGCCATAGTGGGAATGCTACCACTCATGGCAGACTGCAAGGAATAGGACAGACAATCCCCAAAGCTGGGGGTTCATTCTATCATTAGACTCACCAAGCCAGTAACAAAACAGCTTCTGTAATACCACACCAGTTATCAAGAAGCCAGATGCAGTCCCCTTTAAGCATTCTAGCCCTTGACTTCCATCTGGACAGCCAAGTCTAATACAAGGAGGGGTTATTGAAAACATTATCCCAAAGGACTGGACATTTATCCCCAGGTCAATACGAGTCTCAGATCTTACCCAATAATTATGCAGATGCAAATCCTTTAGTAACTAAAAGAATAAAGCTTTAATAATAAAAGGAAAGAGAAAGAAGAGAGTTGCGGTGGTTAAGATCAATATACATAAAGATGCGTTTAAAGTCCTTAGGTCAGTTTCATAGCAGAGATTGTGAGGCTGCTGGTTTGTAAAAGTATTTCTGGAATCAATTACAATATTATAGTCCAATAGGCAGTCCAGGAGTGGAGTCTGTCCAAGTTCTTCCATGAGAATTCCAGGGTAAACCTAGAGACCTCAGTCTTTGGCTTAAACCAGTGGTTCTCAAACGTTTGTACTGGTGACCCCTTTCACATAGCAAGCCCCTGAGTGCAACCCCGCCCCCCCATATAAATTAAAAATACTTTTGTATATATTTAACACCATTATAAATGCTGGAGGCAAAGCGGGGTTTGGGGTGGAGGCTGACAGCTTGCGACACCCCCCCCATGTAATAACCTCATGACCCCCTGAGGGGTCCTGACCTCCAGTTTGAGAGAACCCCTGGCTTAGACCTTTCCTGTTAAAGTTTAAGCAGACCTAAACTGGCAGGATCAGGCCCGGGGCTTTCCTTTACAGCTCCTTAGCAAGCAGACAAGCCTCTTTTCACAGCAGGCCCTCCCACAAAGAAGAATAGGCAGTGCAGATTGTTGCTTTGAAGCTGATCTATTTCCAGTGCATACACAGGTAAACTATTTGCATTCATTCACATAAGGCAATTAGCTGGTACTTTATTATAGTATATATAATTAAGTTGAAGACAATATAGATGATAATATTAGTTTCCTACAGTATCTTACATCTTTGAACTTAAGGTTAACTGAACCATCTGCATACATAATATAAAACAATTAAGACATCAAAGGGAATTAGCATCTACAAGCTAATCTGGTTACATTGTTAAACTTCTGACAAGAAGGTAAACACAAATACACTTAGCATCTACCCTTCATTTCTACTACTACAAATGCATGGGTTAATGATTGCTGGTCTAGTACATCTTTTTGAAATACAAGTAGATTGTCTTGGTTACATTTCAGTGCCTCTTGTTAAGTTGTGATGGGTCACATCCAAGTTGAACAGACTATCAGTGTCACAGAAGCTTATTCCAGAACTTAACTACCCTTATAGTTAGAATTTTTTTTTCTAATATCTAACCTTGCTGCAGATTAAGCCCATTACTATTTGTCTTACCATCAGTGGACACAGAGAACAGTTGATCACCATCCTTTTTTAAATGGCCCTTCACACACGTGAAGACTGTTATCAAGTCCCCGCACTCACCCCCGCACTGGTCGGCTTTTCTCAAGATTAAGCATGTCCAGTTCTTTTAACCTCTCCTCATAAGTCAGTTTTCTCCCAACATCCCCTTCTGCAGCTTTGCTCCTAGAGTGTAAAACTTTGTAACCAAACAGAGCCAACTACCATGGAAACATACTGAGGTCCCTGCTGTGTTCCCTCTATTATGCCCAGGGGCATTACAAAGAGGCTTAAAGTTTCCCTAAACTGGCAACTGATGGATGATTCCACTGATTTGGAAGGAATCCTTGGTTGGTTTAGAGCCAGTTCTGTTTCACTTCCTCATGGATGATGATTGCTTTGTGGCTTCTCTCCTCAGTTGCACCCACTCTTTCTTGAGTGCAGCTGGGGATTCAATCCTCTGAGGCAGAGGCATGTGCAGTAGAAACTCGAAGTCAGCAGGTTGCAAACAGTTGGACCACTGTGGCAAAGAATATGAAGTGAAGACATTTTTCAGTTGCATATGTACCAGTGCTGGGAGTCTGGATAAACAAGCAAGAGAAATTGGAAATTCTCGTTGATGAGAAGAAGTTTGATATAACTGACATTTCTGAAACCTGGTGGGACAACATGAATGACTGGAATGTTAAAACCACTGGTTGTAAACTGCTTAGGAAGGACAGAGAGGGTACAAGGGCGGGGGGGAGGTGTGATACTCTACATTAGAGATACCATTAGCTGGTTTAGAGTTATTGATAACGTAGAACAGCAGGATCTTGAATGCATGTGGATCGATGTGGTAGCTAATAAAAACCCAGGAGGGGTGCTGAGGAGGGTCTGTTACATATCACTGAAACAAATCAGAGAAGAGGATGAGATACTCCTTAAATATCTGTCTGTAATATGTGGAAGGAAAAACTGTGTTGTTCTGGGGGGCTTCAGTATACCAGACGTAAGCTGGAGGTCTCATGCAGCCAGTAGTAAAATATCAGTAGAGTTTCTAAAAATTATAGATGATAATTTTCTAACACAAAAGGTATTGCACCCAGCATGAGGTAACTTTATTTTAGACCTCATTATGATAGATAAAGATGAATTAATAACTGGACTGGAAGTTGGTGGTTGCCTAGGGATCATGGACCTGATTACATTCAATAGAGGTAAACAGAAGACAGTCCCAATCAGTCATATGCATTACTGGTACTGCAAAAGGACTTATTTCCCCAAACTGAGGAAAATTATGAGTAACATTGATTTTGATTAAAAATTTACATAGAAAAATGTGAATGTTCTTTAAGAAAAGTTTATTAGATGACCAAAAAGTCACAATTCCACAATTAAGAAGGAGGACAAATTTGGCTAAAAGCCCATTCTAGCTCACTGGTGAAGTGAAGGCAGCAATTAGAAATAATAACAATAAAAAACAACATATAGAAAATAGAAAAAGGGGAGATAGATTACAACTGATATACATTAGAAGATATAAAGTGTAGAAAATTGATCAAAAAGCTAAAGGAGTCAGGGTAAAATCCATTCTGGCAGGGGTAAGAAAAATAAGGAGGAGTTTTCAAAGCATATTAGGAACAAAAGAAATCCTAGCAATGGTATAGGCCCTTTACTAGATGGAGATGGTAAATTTGTTAATAATCATGCAGAAAAGGCAGATTTGTTTAATACATATTTCTGTTCTGTGTATGGAAGGAAGAAGGATGATGTACTCAAATCATATGAGGATGATAAAGTACTTTCCAGTCCAGTAGTAACTAAAAAGGATGTTAAACAATATCTGTTAGGGATAAACATTTTTTTTAAATCAGTAGGCCTGGATAACTTATGCCCAAGAGTCCTAACAAAATTAGCTGAGGCACTCCCTTGCCTGCTGATATTAATTTTTTACAAATCTTGGAATATTTAGGAGATTTCAGAACACTGGAGAAGTGCTGATGTTGGGCCAATATTTTAAAAGGGCAATTGGGATAACCTAGGTAATTATTAGTCAGTTAGCCTAGGATCAGCCCAGGGCAAAATACTGGAAAAGCTGATAAGGGATTTAATTGATAAAGAGTTAGAGCATCAGAATATAATTAATACTTGTCAGCATGGTTTTATTGAAATAAGTTTTGTCAAACAAACCTGATTTCATTTTTTGATGAGATTACAAGTTTAGATGATAACGGTGAATACGTAGATGAAATATATATCAATATACACACACACACACATTCATATGGCATTTTGATTAAGTAATGTATGGCAGTCTGATTAAAAAATTAGCACTATATGATATCAATAAAGCCCATGTTAAATAGATTAAGAACTGGCTAACTGACAGACCTCAAAAAGTAGTTGTTAAGGGGAAAGCATCATTGAATGGTGGTGTTGCTAGTTGGGCTCTGCAGGGATCAATAGTAGGCCCAACTCTGTTGATAGACTCGTAGACTACAAGGCCAGAAGGGAGCATAGTGATCATCTAGGCAGCATGTTTTTATCACTGAGCTAGTAAAATTTGCAGATGACACCAAGATGGGGGGCGGGGAAATAACAATGGGCAGAGGGCAATCTGGATCACTTGGGAAGCTGGAACCATTCAAATATGTGTGTTAATACAGCCAAATGAAAAGTTATATATCTTGGAAAAAGGAATGCAGGCCACACCTACAGAATGGGGGACTGTATCCTGGGAAGCAGTGATTCTGAAGGACTTAGGGGGTCATGGTGGACAAGCATCTAAACATGAGCTCCCAAAGCGATGCTGTGGCAAAAAGGGCTAATGCGATATTTGGCTGTATAAACAAGGGAATAGGAGTAGGGAGGTGATTTTATCTCTTATACAGCAGTGGTGAGGCCAATACTAGAATATTGTGTACAGTCCTGGTGTCTGCATTTTTAAAAGGATGTTGAAAAACTGGAAGGGGAGCTGAAAAGAGGCACAAAAATGGGCCAGAGAAGATGCTTTACAGTGAGAGACTTAAATAGATCAATCTGTTCATCTTATCAAAAAGAAGATTTAGAGGTGCCTTGATTAGTGTGAAAGTACCTTTGCAGGAAGAAATACTGGGTACTAAAGGGCTCTCTAATTTAGAGGACAAAAGCATAACTAGAACTAATAGCTCGCAGCTGGAGTCAGACACATTCAAATTAGAAATAAGGCACATTTTTTAACTGTGAGGGTGATTAACCAGTGGTACAAACTACCAAGGGGAGTGATGAATTCTCCATGTCTTCAGATCAAGACGATCCCTTTTTGGAAGATATGCTTTAGCCAAGCACAAGCTATTGGGCTCAGTACAGGGGTAACTGGTTGAAATGTAAGGACCTGTGACATATGGGAGGTCAGACTAGATGAGCTAATGGGCTCTTCTGACCTTAAATTCTATGAAACTATGAAATCCCTTCTTTCTTTTGGAACCACCTTGCTTATTTTTGATATTTCTTCTGTGGCATTGGATTTCCAACACAGGGTCATCTTGCAGAGCTACTGTTACTGATGGCAGGGCAAGTGAGGGATAAATGGCTACTTGAGATGGATTTGAAATGTCTTCTCTTTCTCATAACACCCCCTCTCGCTGTCCAGATATTGATAGAATAAGTCCACAAGAAAAGATGATCCTACATCAGTGGGGCCAAACTCATTTGAAACGGGAGTTAGTTTTTGCCTCGCATTTAGCAGGAGGGAGAAGCAGTGATTCTAGGATCCATACCACAGAGGAAGCAAGGCCAACAAACGTCTAGACAAACCACCTTCCCCACACAAGGATGTGAAGGTGTGATGTTGTATCATTTTAGCTACCTTGAACTAATGAACAACTTCTAAAGCTGTAGTCAAGATAAGGCAAGCTGTATTTTAGACTGTGCTAAACTGGTTGAGCTAAAGCCTAGTGAGGAGCCAAGGTTTTAACTTGACTAGTTTAGCATGTGCTAAAGTCCATGGCACTGTGTTCATTACATTTTTAAAAAATGTTAGCTAGGATATACTAACCTCACCCCTTTAAACCCCAGTTAGCCAAAGACTATATGTGGTATGGTTCTGTTTAGACTGAGAATCTCAGCACAGGATGTGGATGGGAGGGGCAGGTTTTTAGACTCAAACTTGCAACCAGAGAAAGTCCAGTAGATAGAAAAGGTCCTCAATATTGATCCAACCAAAGTAAATGAATAACCAAGAAACATTATAATACATCCAGGAGGTTAAAGGTATGAGTAGGCATTGCTTATTTGGTGCTGTAGCTCTCCTGAGCAGAATGCTTGGCCACACTCATCATACCTGCACTGACAGTTATTTAGCCATTGGTTTGTGCGTTTTTTTAAACTCTGCCAGATGCAAGAATAGTTTTGTTCCGGATTGCTTAAAAATGATGTTTGGAAAATAACTAGCAGCTGCTATATTGAGAAATATTAGAACACTGCTTCCCTCGGGGTCTGAAAATCTCAGCAGCAAAATCACAGCATCCAAGGCAGCAGGAGTATGTGGGATAGGGGAGAAACTGGCAGAAGACAAATTGACCAGACCAGGAAGATGTATTCTGGATCAACCTTTTCAGGAAAGTAATAGGAGACATATTTAAGGTGAGGGAGCAGGGTAAGTGTTCCAAAAATTATGCAACACACAGTCAAAGTCCAAAACAAATGGATATACATTGACCATCAATAAATTTAGGCTTAAAATTAGATGAAGGTTTCTAATTCGAGGAGTGAAGTTCTGGAACAGCCTTCCGAGGAGTAGTGGGAGCAAAGAACCTACCTGGTTTGAGACTGAGCTTGATAAGTTTATAGAGAGGATGGTATGATGAGATTGCCTACAATTGCATATGGCCCCTCTGCGACTGCTAGTAGCAACTATCTCCAGTGGCCAGTGATGGGACACTAGATGGGAAGGGCTCTGAGTTACAACAGAGAATTCTTTGCCAGGTCTCTGTCTGGTGGGTCTTGCGCCCATATGCTCAGGGTCTAACTCAGGGGTAGGCAACCTGCGGCACGCGTGCCAAAGGCGGCACGTGGTCTGATTTTTAGTGGCACGCTGCTGCCAGCCGGGGTCCCGGCCGCCGGCTCCGCTCAGCCCGCTGCCGGCCTGGATTATGGAACCCCAGACCAGCAGCGGGATGAGTTCATCCCACTGCCGGTCTGCGGTTCCATCCGCTGGCCCCTTGCCAGCCGGGGGCCCGGCCTCCGGCCCCGCTCAGCCCGCTGCCGGCCTGGATGGACGGAACCCGGGCCAACAGCAGGCTGAGCAGGGCCAGCGTCCGGGACCCTGGCTGGCAGAGGCTGGCGGACGGAACCCCAGACCAGCAGTGGGATGAGCTGCTCAGCCCACTGCCAGTCTGGGGTTCCGTCTGCCACCTGCGCTGCTGGTCTGGCGCGCGAAACCTTTTACTGGCACGCAAAACCTTAAATTAATGAAGACTTGGCACGCCACTTCTGAAAGGTTGCCGACCCCTGGTCTAACTGATTGCCATATTTGGGGTTGGGAAGGAGTTTTCCCCCAGGTCAGGTTGGCAGAGACCCTGGGGATTTTTTACCTTCCTCTGCATGGTGAGGCACAGGTCCCTTGCTGGTTTGAACAACAGTAAATGGTGGATTCTTTGTAAACTGGAAGTCTTTAAACCATGATTTGAAGACTTCAGTAACTCAGTCAGAGGTTAGGGGTCTATTACGGGAGTGGGTGAGTGAGGTTCTGTAGCCTGCGATGTGCAGGAGGTCAGACTAGATGATCATGATGGTCCCTTCTGGCCTTAAAGTCTACCTGAGTGTATTATAACGCTTATATTACCATATCAACCCTGACTTTTCTTAAATAAGCATCCTGCATTTGATCTGCGCTGATGACCCACGATGGGTGTCATTACCAAGTGGTGGTTCATACAGGGATTGAACTCCTGTGCATTTCATACTTGGGATAACTGTGGGCTAAATATCTATGATGTCCCCCTCTAGTGGCTGGTGCTTATAGATGATTTTAGCCTCCAGCTACCACCAGCAAACACATTTATGCTGTTAATTCAAGTGGTGGAAGTCTGTGCTTTCAGTTTTGAAAGTCCCAGCTTCAGTCCTTGCTGATGATCTGTGGTGAGAATTGTTATATAGGTATCTGTGATGAAAACAACGGAAATGTTTAAGGATTCTTTATCGAAGCTGAGTGAGTGCTATCAAATGTTTTCCTCAATTGTTTAGCTAATTTCCCTAATGTGCATTTGCACCCCCTAGCATCAATTTTCTGTGATTGTTCTACTAAGCAAATTTATAGCCAGGAAGGGTCACAGAGTGAATTTTAAGTGAATGTTGCAGAATGTTCATAGACAACAAATTTTTGAATTTGTAATTGACAATACCTGCACCCAGAAACCTGATTCCAGAAGTTACTCTTATTCAACCAGGGAAAAACACCAAAATTAGTTGAATAGAGTATTCACTATGAATTATTTGTCCAGCACTATTTGTTTAATCTGTTCATTGTTTTTATAAAGAAAATAGGGAACAATTGACAACAGTAAATGTTGCTCTGCCCTGATTTCTTCAGATTTTTAATTGAGAGACATGGTATGTTGGTTACAACATAGAGCCATGCTTCAGCAGAGCTGTGTTCTATATCCAGTTCTTTTTCCAGTTCTGGCTGATTTCTCTCTCCATTTGTAAACTGGGGCTAATACCTACCTTACAGGGATACTTTGGGGCTTAATAGATTATTGCATGTCAAGTGCTTAGAAGTCTATGGATGCAAGGAGAGAGAGAAGCATGAAAGTATTATTTTCTCACCATACTTCAACTCCATAGTGCATGGAAATGCACAGTGTTTACTTCTCATTTAGCTACCCCAGGCTATGAGTTCATCGGATTCCGTAAACTTAGCAGGGTTGAGCTTGCTCAGTATTTGGATGGACTCTTTCCAAGAAACCCAGAGATGCTATAGGTAGTAGTATTGGGGAATTCAGTAGATGGCCTCCTTCCCTGAAAGTCATATTGAACCAAGTGCTGGAACATGTCTTTAGGTCACGTTGTTGCCTTTCAGATGAGACACAAAATGGAGGTCCTGACCATTTGTAGCCATTTTCTTATGAGAGTCAAGATATTAGCCCCTGTGTCCTAGGTAGGGTTGACAACTTGGTAATATTTAAAAACCGGACACTCCAACAGGAGTGCCGGAACCTCCCTTGCCCTGCTTGTTCCCCTGAGGCCCCACCCCTGCCCCTGCTCTACCCTCCAAAGCCCTGTCCCTGCCCCACCTCTTCCCCCGAGGCCCTGCCCTACCTCTTCCCCCAAAGCTCCACCCCTGCATTCCCCTGAAGCCCCTCCTCACCCACTCCTCTTTCCCGCTCTCTCCATCACTCACTGCTTTTCCCCTCCCACCTCTTCACCCCTGCGTAGTCAGGAGGGACTTGCCTGTGGAACCAGTGCTGGGAGCTGCAGCCACCCAATGCAGGTAGGCTGCAGCCCCACTGATTAGGGGCTGGCATGGGTGATGACCCAGCGCCTCCCCACCTCATCCACCTGCAGTAACCAGACTTTGGGTGTCCAGTCAGTAAATCTGACTGGACACTGTCTGGTCCCCTTTTTGACTGGACTTTCTGGTGGAAAGCTGGGAACCTGGTCAACCTAATCCTAGGCATATCTCACTATAAGTGATTATGTCTTGCCTCCCAACCTTACTCTCCAGTTTAAGTAGGACACTATATTGACAAACACCTGTCAGAGATTGTCTACATACTTAGACCTGCCTCAGTGCAGGAGACTGGACTAGATGACTTCTCAAGGTACATACATTTCTATGATTTTCTGTCCTAAACTGTTGTATCGTGCTGCTGTGCTGTATTAAACAACTGCCTCCTCTGACCCCAGAAGTGGCTACACTTAAGTGGTGGGTGTTTCTTATGCACTAGTATTTATTTTGTAGAGTGATTTAGGAGCTTTCTGGCTGGTAAGTGCTATATACATATCATGCATCATTATTGAGTAAAATGTGTCACCTTGTAAGCTGTTTTCTAATTACAGAATTACTTTGTGTGCCATTAATAAAAATAATGTGATATATTTCAGCAAACTCTAGTTTTAAGTAAATAATTATTGGAGACAAAATGATTTATTAAATTAAGTAATTTTTTATTAGACCTAATTTTTACTTCATCATTTTTACTAGTGCTACATAGTAAAGTAATTACATAATTAGTAATACATTTGTCACCCCTGTAAGTAATGATTTTACTTAGAGCAAATTAAAAGGGATTATATTTTTTAAGAGGGTACTAGGTCTTCTGGGGTAATATAATAAAGTATAACTTACATTTACTGCATTATGCCTCTTATCCAGAGAGCTCAAACAGTCCTTTGCAAGCTTAATTTTATGGAGATCACTACTTCACCTACCTACTTCACATCTTGGATGCAACACAGTAGCTGTTTTTAGGAGCATCCCAAATTGAGCAGCAGGTTCATATAGGAAGTGAAGTAGAGGTCTACCCAGTTAACCTGCATAGGACACCTGGGGAGGCTAGGATCATTTACGTAAATTGCACTTAATCAATGCAGGGGCCACAGCCATTGGTGCAGCTCAATCCCTGCCATTGTCTGTCTTTGGTGCACAATCATTTAGATTCCTGAGGGCTGTAATATGTTGGTCTAATTCCGGTTGATGGGTTTGGTGGGCAGGTGGCTGAGTGGTGTGAGTGGTCTGTGATATATAGGAGGTCAGACTAGATGATCTAATTCTGGCTTTAAATTCTGACTGTAATTATCCTTGTTGGAATTTGGCCAGGACACCGGTGCTAACAACCAATGTTTAGTAAAACGAGGGGCCATGGCTACGTAATGACCACAGGAAGTGAAGACCTCTGTTTTATATCTTATCCAAAGGATAACAGTGGCTATGCTGATCTGTACCAAGTGAAGATCTGGCCCCACAACTCCAGTAGCACAGCACCCCCTAGCACCACATTGGGGCTTAGGTTCAGTCCACATTTGGCAGTGTCACATCCTGCAATACCTATGTGGTCCTAGGAGCTATCTCTCTTGAGCATTGATCCAAATGAACACTGCTAAGTTTGTGAGAAATGACAGGACCAACACAGTAGTATGACTGTGTCCAGGTCCGGCTTTAGGCCGATTCCTCGGAATCAGGCCCCGCACCTAAGAGGGCCCCGCGCCTAAGAGGGCCCCGTGCCCTAGGTGCCTTTTTAATTTTTTTTACTCACCCGCCGGCGGTCCGGGTCTTCGACAGCACTTCAGTGGCGGGAGGTCCTTCAGTGCCGCGGAAGACCCGGAGTGAGTGAAGGACCCCCCACCGCCGAAGTGCCACCGAAGACCCAGACTGCCACCGGGTATTCGAATCGGACCCCACAGTTCCTAAAGCCAGCCCTGACTGTGTCTAGTGTCTGCTTTAAAGTGCTGGGGGATCTGCTGCAGGTTATTCTGGAGCTGGATCCAGAGTTAATTCTGTGAACATGTGAAAACCCAGGACAGGTTTGCCAGGCTGAGGGGATCCTTTACCGATCTGAACTTAGTAGTTAAGACTTCTTGCCCTTGGAAGTTACATGCATGAGTATACAGAATCTGAATAAAAGCAGGGAGTGACTACGCTGAGAACTGAATGGTCCCTGGAAAGTCCTCACCTCAGGTGATGAGGCAGAGAGACATTGTGGGTGAAGGCTGAGGTCTCTGGTGGAGCAAGAAGGGGAAGCAGGGGGGGTTCACCTTTCACAGCAGCTGCCTGCACCTTCCTTTTATGCCCATTGTAAATAAATTACATTTATCATTAACCCTCCTCTCTTTCTCTCCAGGCTTTGAAGGTGTTGAAAGCTCCAGTTAAATGGCTCACCCAAAGAAAACACTGTTGTATTTGCATAATATTTTCATAAGACACTGAGTTCAATCTGAGCCTGGAGGGAGATGGGGATGTTTCCTGCATATTTTATATATCTTCTTCATTTTCCACTAAGACTCACTCTAAATTGGAGAACAGATATATGGACACACACACATATATATGACTATTTTCACAGGCAGTGTGGCCTGGATAGATTTGGGATGTGTCTGGGGTATTTCCGTACATTCTTGCTTTAAAGAGCTGCTAACACCCCATGGAAAACTCTGAAATAGTTTCATTTAGATACAGTGCTTCTTCTATTTAATTCATTTGCCGTATTGCTCTTTCCTCCTTCTTTATTATTAGGGACATCTGCATGAAAACAGAATCTTTTTATCTTGGGAGTTCATCTGCCTCTGCTGATTATTCCCCCTCCCCTCCTCTTCTGAAATCATTATCTTCTGATTGCATTACAGTTGCAGACATGCCACCTCAGGCTGTCGTCTCATCAACATGCTCAAAATAAGCAGGGGTGGGGATGGTCAGTATGTATAGAGGGAACCTCAAAGAAAACCTAGATGCTTCAGGAAGTGATGTGGATTCAGTCAGTGACACCCACCTCTCTGAGCCAGTACTAAACCAGGGCTGCGTTCATTCCTGTGAAGGAGTAGTCAATTATTTTTTGCCGTGGTCCAGATTTCTTGGTCAAGGTATAGTAAAGGTCCAGACTCCAGAGAAAATAATAAAAAAACACCCAATAATGATAATAAGTAAATAAAAAGATTTTGGGGTCCATTCCAAACCGTCTGGCGGTCCAGATTTGGCCCCTGGTCCACCTATTGCCTATGCCTGTGCCTGTGAAATTCATTGGAATTTCATTAGGGATGCAAGTGTCCCAGCAGCTCCATGGAGTTACATCCAGGGTAGATGTGTCCTAATGATCATTAATCAGTTTCCCCTTCTTTTGCCTCTTTGTGCTACTACCAATCATTCTGTGCCTACTTTAGGAAACCAAGCACCAGTGATAGGGAAGCCCCATGAAATAATCATCATAGCCAGTGTTTATTAAAGAGCCAATAGTAGTTCTACAGCAGAAGAATAATGGCTGGTCTCCACAGGGAAGTTGACTGACAGAATTATAGTGGTATAATTATACTGCTTTGTTCTGCTGGTCAATTTTCTTGCATGGATAAAGCCTTATAAAACCCTCATCTTTGCTCGTCTATTGCACCTCCCGCCCAAGGAGCGTAAACTGCTGTACAAACGTTAATTAATTTACCTTGCCAATTTCCATTTTACAGATCATGGTACAGAGGGCTTGCGATTTGCCCAAGGTCACACAGCAAATCGGTGCCAGAAACAGAACTAGGATCTTGATTTTCTGTCTCCTAGCCCTCCTCTTTAAACACAAGATCATCAATCACTTTTTTCCCCAAATACCGTATTGGGGGTATTTGCCCTATTGGGCAAAACAATATTTTTATTTGCAGATTTTTATGGTCTGTGATTCTGTGATATTATTGTGCCAGGATAGATGAACATTTTAAATGGCAGAAAACAACTGATCTGAACCTTCATCTAATATTTGAAATTAACTTTTTTAGAGGGTTAAAATGAATTAACATAATTTTCTCCCTGATGTTTTTTCCTGTTTATATTTCTCTGCCCCTGTTGGCTCCAGCCACAAAAGGAGGCACCAAAATATGACAAAACTGTTCTTGCAGGATTTCCAGCACAACTCAGCAGATTTGGAGAACTGGATAAACAATGGAGCTTCCAAGTCTTTTTCATTTTGACCCATCACTAAAACATTGGCATCAGTTCTGTATGTTCCTTCTCTGAACGAAAACCAATGGTAACTCAAGGGGAGACATAATATTGACTTTAATCCTTCTGCTACTATCCTCTCTTTGACAATGCTGAGAACAATGAGAAAAGATCCATTGTGCTACTGGTGGAGAAACCCTCACAGTCCCAGACTGCAGTTCAGTCACAAGGGAAGGGCACTGGAGATGCAGAGGGATTTTTGAGCACTTTTGTTGTAAAGAGGCAAGACTGAGAAACTCACTAAATAAACACCTTGGCTATTTCCACCCTCCCGTCCGCCCCAGATACTGCAAAGTTAATTCTGCCTGAACAGCTCCAGTACATATGTGCACTTTGTCTTTTGCTGGTGCATGCCAGCAAATATTGAATTTACTTCTAGAATTAAGTGACCAAGCAACACCACATTATTGCATTTAACACTGCTCCTGTAGCCATCAAAGATATCTGTGATAGAAATCAGTTTAAAATTTAGAATGATCTGATTTACCAAGATACCATTATAGACTGCCGTTCTGCTCTGTTATTGCACAGAGGGTAGATGGGTCTAGTTTCATGGTACATCTATCCCAAGTTTTGCTTCCTATTGAAAGATTGTACAGAGACTGATGGGCTCTAATACTGCCTGGTATGCATTCCTTGTCGCTATGCAATGTTTCCTATTTTCAGTATAGCACATTGGCTAGTTAGGTTAAATCCAGGTGAGACTTTACTACGGGAATCTTGTTGGGCGTTGTCATGTTTTGTGGTGCAATCCAGACTACTAAGGGGTTGTGTCAGCACCTACTCTGTAATCCTGGGTGCCTTAAAGGCTCTGCTGCTGTGACTCACAGCCTGGACACCAACAGCCAGCAGACAAACATGCAGTTTCCTGAGTGTCTGTGTGCTGTGCAGCCCTGGTTCAGTGCTCGGATCCCAGCAGCCTGCCTACAGCAAAGCAGCCCAACCCAGGTACCCACAAGTTTTGGTTACACCTGGCAAGATGACCCCGACTCATTTCCAGTCCCTAGTTCCCTGAAACAGTCTGTTCTGATGTGTCCAGCCCTCTCCAGGACCACTCAGAGATAATAAGATTTGTTTGCTCCTTTAAAGAGACAATACCCAGCAGCTTGCCGTGTTAACTGGAGTTAACAGGCACTTCAATCCAAACATAGCACTGAGTTGGTTTAGACTAAAAATAAAACAAATTTATTAACAACAGACTGTAGGTTAGGTTAAGTGGTGCCAAGTAAAAGAAATAAAGGTAGAGATGGTTACAAGCAAATAAAAGTGAAAACACGCATCTAAACGTCTAAAACTTAATCTAGCAATGTACAGTCTTTGTTTAAAATGGTTTCTTTCACCAATTATTCTTAGTCCAGCATTGCTGACCAGCTCTCATTCAGGACCTTCCCCAGAAGTACGAGATATTGGTTTTCCTTGTCATCTTAGGTGAAAGATGAAGATGGGGGGGGGTGTCTCTCTCCATCCATTATTTTCCCAAACAATTGTCTTTGTTCTCAAAGAAAGGAAGTCCTCCTGGGGATTCAGTCTCCTGTGTCTCTTTGGAGTCAGGGCTGGCTCTGGCTTTTTTGCCGCCCCAAGCAAAAAAAACAATAAAAAAAAAACAAAACAAAAATCAGGGCGGCCAGAACGGCAAAGCAAAAAAAAAAAAAAAACCTGCAGCGCGGCCAGAGCCAGGATGCAGACATGCCGCGGCTAGCAGGAGGGAGGGTGGGAGAGAGAAGGGGGGCGGCCAGGGATTCAGCAGGATGCTCGCCACGCGGCCCCAACCGCCGCGCCGCCTGCCGGGAGGGCTCCACGCCGCTCCGGTCGGCGGGGAGGGAAGGACGCAGGCTGCCCTGCCAAGCTTGCTACAGACCTGGCACCAGCAGGGCACTCTCCTCCTCCGCGCCGCCGCCCCATACAGGGCGGCCGGATCGGCAAACAAACAAAACAAAACAGAAAGCGTCTGTGCCGCCCTAGGATTGGGTGGAATGCCGCCCCGTAGACTCTGCCGCCCCAAGCACGAGCTTGCTTGTCTGGTGCCTGGAGCTGGCCCTGTTTGGAGTACAGGAATTCTCCGGTTAATTCTCTGTCTCTTGAGTTGAGACTCAAGACAACCCACACTGGTTTACACTGATAGCTTTGTTTATGGCTAATGTGTAAATTGAGGTAAGCCCACATTTCTTTCTGTTGAACAACCTGTTTATAACCTTTGCCTAGGCTAGGCTCTCTTTGTCTCAAACATGTTATAGTAACATGGAATTCATAATTTCACATATAAGTCTAACATCCATTTTACAATAATATTAACAACCAGTGTGTTAATTTTCAAATGATATCTTACAAGGCATATTTTGTACAAATATCGCTGCAGTAGTATAGAGGGTGTGAATACAGGGGTGCTTAGGGTCACATGAGTGTAACAGCACTCCTTTTCCAGTCCAGGTGCATCCTAGTTTGGTGTAATGAGGAGGGTGGGGCTGCCCCTGGGAGTTATAGATCAGAGTTCAGAACGGGGAGAGGGGAGTTCAGAACCCAGAGCCCAGAATCCTGAGAGCGCTTAGAGGGACAGCTTTAAATCCCAGAGTCAAGAAAAGAGAGTCCAAAGTGCTGAGAGTACAGAGAGCTCAAAGGAAGAGCAGAGCTGGGCTAATAGCTTCAGCGTGGGGATGCCCCTGAAGGAGGGAGCAGTGAGAATTCCCAAGTTGAACAGTGCAGCCAGATCAGGCTGGCGAAGGCAGACAAGGGGTCATCCACAAACTTCCCCAGGCCAGAGCGCCATGGCTAGAGAAAGGCTGGAGAGGAGTGAAGACTGGGAGGAGCAGAGGAAGATGCCTGTGGGCTCTCTGAGCTAGAGAGGGCTGAAGGCTGAGGTGTGATGACTCCAGGCAAGAACTGGAGCCCTACCTGAGAAGGAAACAGGGTGAGAAACATCCCAGCTAGAAGAGCGAAGGTGAGGCTTGGTGAGAGATACCAGAGCCATACCTGGGAGCTAAGACAAGGTGTAGTGAGAGACACCGGAGCAGTGCCTGGGAGCTGAACTGGGGCATGGTGAGAGACACTGGAGCCATACTTGAGGTTGGACTCTTGAGACAAAGGTTCTGTTTGTGCTCTGCTGCGGGGGGATTCTGGTTTACTGTAGTGGGATTTTTGGTAGTAAATTAACCCTGCAAAAAGAGCTATTTATAGAGCAGGGTTAGGCAACCTTTCAGAAGTGGTGTGCCAAGTCTTCATTTATTCACTTTAATTTAAGGTTTCGCGTGCCGGTAATACATTTTAACATTTTTTATAAGGTCTCTCTCTATAAGTCTATATTATATAACTAAACTATTGTATGTAAAGTAAACAAGGTTTTCAAAATGTTTAAGAAGCTTCATTTAAAATTAAATTAAAATGCTGATCTTATGCCACCAGCCTGGTCAGCCCACTTCCAGCCTGGGGTTCTGTTCACCTAGGCTGGCAGCGGGCTGAGCGGGGCCTGTGGCCGGGACATCGGCTGGCAAGGGGCCGGCAGCCGGGATCCCAGACCTGGGGCGGGTTCAGGGGTCAGGGCAGAGGGCAGTGGGGATGTGGGGGGGGTTAGGGCAGAAGGCTGGGTGTGGGGGGGTTCAGGGGTCAGGGCAGAGGGCTGGGGATGTGTGGGGGTGCAGGTCAGAAGGCTGGGTGTGTGGGGGGTTCAGGGGTTAGGGCAGAGGGCAGTGGGAATGTGGGGGGTTCAGGGCAGAAGGCTGGGAGTGTGGGGGGATTCAGGGGTCAGGGCAGAGGGCAGTGGGGGTGTGGGGGGGTTCAGGGCAGAAGGCTGGGGTGTGGGGGGGGGGTTCAGGGGTCGGCCAGAGGGCTAGGGGGTGTGGGGGGTGCAGGGCAGAAGGCTGGGGTGTGGGAGGGTTCAGTAGGGTTACCATACGTCCGGATTTCCCCGGACATGTCCTCCTTTTGTGTGCTAAAAATAGCGTCCGGGGGGAATTTGTAAAGCTCTCACAATGTCCGGGATTAGCAGAGAGTGGCTGGGAGGGCTGCAGGGAAGTCCCGGGCTGGACTCAGGAGCAGCTGTAGAGGAGCCGGATCCGCCCTGCATTCTGAGCAGGCAGCTCCTTTGCAGCCCAGTCCGGCAGCACTGTGCAGGGCCAGACCGGGTTTTGTTGTGCAGGGCCAGACCGGGTTTTGTTGTGCAGGGGAGCTCAGCCACGTGTCCGGCTAGGCTGCACAGAGCCCAACACTCTGTTCTGAGCAGCAGGGTAAGGAGGTCAGGGGGCAGGAAGGTTCTGGAGGTGGAGGTCAAGAAACAGGGGGGGCTTTTTGGGGGCAGTGGAGAAAGTTTTGGGCAGTCAGGGTACAGGTAGGGGGTAGGGTCCTGGGGGGCAGTTGGGGGGGGTCTTAGGAGGGGGCAGTTAGGGGACAAGGAGCGGGGGGGGGTAGGGGGCTGGGAGTTCTGGGGGGGAGCTGTCAGGGGGCAGGAGTGGAGAGAGGGATCGGAGCAGTCAGGGGACAGGGAGCAGAGGGGTTTAGATGGGTTGGGAGTTCTGGGGGGGGCTGTCAGGGGGCAGGAGTGCGGAGAGGGATCGGAGCAGTCAGGGGACAGGGAGCAGAGGGGTTTAGATGGGTTGGGAGTTCTGGGGGGGGGGCTGTCAGTGGGTGGGGAGTGGTTGGATGGGGCGTGGGAGTCCCAGGGGTCTGTCTGGGGGTGGGGGTGTGGATAAAGGTTGGGGCAGTCAGGGGACAAGAGGCAGGGAGGCTTAGATAGTCCTGGGGGGCAGTTAGGGGCAGGGGTCCCAGGAGGGGGTAGTCAGGGGACAAGGAACGGGGGGAGGGTTGGGAGGTCAGGGGGGGGCGGGAAGTGGGAGGGGCAGGGGCGGGGCTAGGGCGGGGCTCCTCCCGTCCTCTTTTTTGCTCGCTGAAATATGGTAACCCTATGTTCAGGGGTCAGCCAGAGGGCTAGGGGGTGTGGGGGGTGCAGGGCAGAAGGCTGGGTGTGGGGGGGGGTTCAGGGGTCAGGGCAGAGGGCTGGGGGTTTGGGGGATGTAGGACAGAAGGCTGGGTGTGGGGGGGGAGTTCAGGGGTCAGGGCAGAGGGCTGGGGTGTGTGGGGGATGTAGGGCAGAAGGCTGGGTGTGGGGGGGTTCAGGGGTTGGGCAGAAGGCTGGGTGTGTGGGGGGGTTCAGGGGTCAGGGCAGAGGGCTGGGGGATGTGGGGGTGCAGGGTAGAGGGCTGGGGTCCTCTGCTCCTGGCGGTGCTCCCAGCCCCCTGCCCTGAGCAGCTCATGGCAGGGCGCTGGAAGGGATATGCCCTGTTCCACCCCCTTCCCCAAGGCCCCGTCCCTACCTCTTCTCTGCCTCCTCTACGGAGCAGGGAGCACACTGCTACTCATCCCCCTCCCCCTCGCAAAGGCCATCAGCTGATCGGTGCAGGAAAGCACCACGCTGGAGGAAGAAGCGGGGGAGGGGGAAGCTTGGCTGCCGCAGGACCAAGCTTCTGCCTCCTGCCCCTGCAGGGGAAAGCGGTGGGCGGGGGGGCTGAGTGGGGCTGGGGGCTGGGACCCCCCCCCACCGCTCTCCCCTGTGGGGGCAGGAGGCAGAAGCTTGGTCCTGTGGCAGCCAAGCTTCTCCCTCCCCCGCTTCTTCCTCCAGCGTGGTGCTTTTCTGCTCCTCCTCCCCTCCTCCTCCTCCTCTCACCGGGCAGGCAGCAGCATGCCACTCAAAATCGGCTTGCATGCCGTGTTTGGCACGTGTGCCGTAGGTTGCCAACTCCTGTTATAGAGTCTGAAGGCTTTACTGAGTTTGTGTGGAATTGAGGGAAACTGAAGTGAGGGGCCATTTGCAGAGCTGCCCTGAGGCCACGAGAGGGCACCTTGGAGGAGGCTACACAATGGAGGGTAAGCAATCAATTTGCAAACACCTAGAAGATAATAAGGTGATAAATAACAGCCAGCATGGATTTGTCAAAAACAAATTGTGTCAAACCAACCTGATAGCTTTCTTTGACAGGGTAACAAGTCTTGTGGATAAGGGGGAAGCAGATGATGTGATATATCTTGACTTTAGTAAAGCTTTTGATACTGTCTCACATGACCTTCTCATAAACAAACTAGGAAAATGCAACCTAGATGGAGCTGCTATAAGGTGGGTGCATAACTGGTTGGGAGACCGTTCCCAGAGAGTAGTTATCAGTGGTTCACAGTCATGCTGAAAGTGCATAATGAGTGGGGTCCCGCAGGGATCAGCTCTGGGTCTGGTTCTGTTCAATATTTTCATCGATGATTTAGATAATGGCATAGAGAGTACACTTATAAAGTTTGCAGATCATACCAAGCTGGGAGGGGTTGCAAGGGCTTTGGAGGATAAGATTATAATTCATAATGATCTGGACAAACTGGAGAAATGGTTTGAAGAAAATAGGATGAAATTCAATATGGACAAATGCAAAGGACTCCACTTAGGAAAGAACAATCAGTTGCACACATACAAAATGGGAAATGCCTAGGAAGGAGTACTGCGGAAAGGGATCTGGGGGTCATAGTGGATCACAAGCTAAATATGAGTTAACAGTGTAACACTGTTTAAAAAAAAGCAAACATCATTCTGGGATGTATTAGCAGGAATGTTGTAAGCAAGACACAAGAAGTAATTCTTCCACTCTACTCCATGCTGATTAGGCCTCAACTGGAGTATTGTGTTCAGTTTTGGGTGCCACATTTCAGAAAAGATGTGGACAAATTAGAGAAAGTCCAGAGAAGAGCATCAAAAATGATTAAAGGTCTAGAAAACATGACCTATGAAGGAAGACTGAAAAAAACTGTGTTTGTTTTGTCTGGAAAAGAGAAGACTGAGAGGAGACATGATAATAGTTTTCAAGTACATAAAAGGTTGTTACAAGGAGGATGGAGAGGAATTGTTCTTCTTAACCTCTGAGGATAGGACAAGAAGCAATGGGCTTAAATTACAGCAAGGGTGGTTTAGGTTGAGCATTGGGAAAAACGCCCTAACTGTCAGGTGGCTAAGCACTGGAATAAATTGCTTAGGGAGGTTGTGGAATCTCCATCATTAGAGATTTTTAAGAGCAGGTTAAACAAACACCTGTCAGGGATGGTCTAGATAATACTTAGTCCTGCCATGAGTGCAGGGGACTGGACTAGATGACCTCTCAAAGTCCCTTCCAGTCCAGTGATTCTATGATTTACAGGGGCAATAGATGGGATTATATATATGGAGAGGGAGGAGAGAGAGAGAGAGAGAGCGGCTACTTAACTTGAATCCAAGTGTATATTCAGAGCTACAGCCCAGGGTCAGATTCCTCTTTAAAGGAAGTAGAGTAATTGGTTAAATTACTCCCAGTTGGTGATCCCCTATGGAGAGATGAGGCAGAAAATAAGTTTGAGGCCAGGAGTAGTACAGTATCTGGCGAGCCTGGCACATAACCTGCCTCTTGTGTTGTATATTATGGTTTTAAAAAAATAAGAGGCAACAGAGGAATTCATATTGTTAAAGTTAATCGCTGGATTAAATTGCCATTTGTCAATAGCAGTGTAATTTGTATTATAAATTACAACAGTGTAGCTCTTGGGCGCATTTTATCAATATGTTTCAAATGATTTAATAACAATATTTCTCAAAAATAAGCAAAACCACTCTTTTTTTTCCCGCCCCTTTTTTAAATGAACCGGTTCTGAGGATTTTCGGCAGCACACTAGCCAGCTCTGCAAAAATTCCTAGTAAATAAATTATCACCAGGAGTCTCAAAATCCATTACCATAAAAAAAGCCATTTTTCCCTCCCTAATCGATTGCCCGCTGTGTTGCTGCTAATGGGACTGTATGCACAGGTTGCACAAAAGCGAATTCATTTGCAGGGTCCTCTTTATTTATTTATTTTATTTTACAGAGCATTTCTCACTAAGCTTATAAATTAGTCAGTGCATAATGGGGCTGTACACACGTTAGACAAAAGGGAGTTCATTTGCAGGTTCCTCTTTTATTATTATTATTATTGTATTATTTCTTATTTATTTTACTGAGAATTTCTCACTAACCTTACAAATTAGACTTTACATAAAATGAGTACGTCTGTCTACAACAGGGAACAAATTAAGGTTGTTCATTGAAGGGGAATCTTCCGTATCGATTCATAATTGAAATGGAAGAGCCATGTCCACAAGTACTGTGTAAACTTCAGGCACTCCAGCCCCTACTTCTAGCCTACGGACTTCATTCCTGACCTGTAAAATCCCCAGTTTTTCCAGTAGTGGCTTTCCTCACCCCCCACTATTTAAACTGTCCCTTCTAGCCCTTCCAATGCACCTCAGTTCTGATCTGTGGCACCCCTTGCTATTCCAGATTCCAGCCCTGTGCTTCCCCAAATGCAGCTCTGCCAAAGCATCTGTCTCCCAACCTGCAGCACCCCCTGCTATTCCATTCCCAGCCCCACCTCCTGCAGCTCTGTCAGTGCACCTTAGTCATTTTATTTAATCTCTCTTGGCATGCAGTATATTTTTAATTCCTTTGGAAATTCAATAAACATTGACACTTTTCTCTCTTTCTTTCCAGGTAAGTGGCTGCTTCTGTTTTTCTAGGGCTGGTGAACAGTTGGAGGGCCTCGACTGTAGAAGGTATTCTCTCTGGCGTGGTTTCTTTCTTCCAGGCAAGGCTATTTTTCCTGTCACATAGACTCATAGACTTTAAGGTCAGAAGGGACCATCATGATCATCTAGTCTGACCTCCTGCACATTGCAGGCCACAAAAGCTCACCCGCTCACTCATTAACATAACGACATTAATGTGAACCAGGCACCTTCTAGTTCGCACTCACAGGGTCTACATGGGGCAGTTAGTGCACAACACTTTAAAGCACTCTACAAATCACATCACTATGGTGCCATGTAGGCAAGCCCTAAGTGCCATTTAAAGAGAAACTAATTTGCTCCATGGTAATCTTTGGCTCAGAATGGGAGATTCTTTTTCCGGTGTGACTAAACTATTGTCTCAAATGAGTTAGTTGGACATGGCCCTGAATATTTCCAAGAAATGAAAGCCTGGAACACATTAAATATCAATTTTAATTAATGAGTCTTGGACATATAGAGGATATTGCTTTAAACCCCAGCCCATCTAACAATATCTTCAAGTGGGATTAATGGCGTAAAGGATTTGATCAAATTATGAGTACTAATTTCCTTTATTATGGTGGTAGCCACACTGTTGTTAAAGAGACACAGTCAAGATAAATCACCTACAGCATTATTTTTAATCCCTTATCAGTGTTACTAATAACATTTTAAAGCTAAAGATCTAAATTTTCACCCCATGACACGGTTTTGTATTTTACTCATCTAGGCAGTCAATTTAGATGGGTCGCTTTTGTTTTCTTGGCTCTCTTGAAGTATGATTCCTGTGGTGCTGTTGTGTGTGTTATACTTTCCCGACGTTTGTGTGGTGTTTTTTTTAATTAAATCCCAACCCTAATATGCTATAAGCACAGATAAATACATAGTGTTCATCAAGGTTATGTGAAATGTTGTTCTTTCTAAATGGTTCCTCTTAAAGAAAACTGCAGACTTCCTAGTTCTTTCATAAGAAGGAAGTGCAGAGAAGGGGTGAGGAATAGACCCATGTGTGAGCGACAGGGGACAGAGGAATTTTTGAGCTGGTTCTTGGGTTTGTCACCTATGGCAAGAGATCATTGAGAAACAATGACAAAAGGCCCATAAACTGATGATTGGACGGAGAGAGATAATGACAAAGTGAGTGACCCATGGGACGGGCAATAAGGGGACGGAGACTTTCTCCTCAATTTTAATCTCTTTGGTACCTGTGAAATAACTTGGGATGGTGGTGATCTTATGAGGTGGACCCTTGACCCAATGGAAGCTGGACTAAAGTAATCATCTGGATTCCTTTGCCCAAAGTCTTGACAGACAGGGCAAAGACTGACTGGGTCATGGAGATTGATCTATAAACCCTCTCTGTATACCTGGCTATTGGTAGGAAGGAGGAAGATGGGGGAAGCTAGCTATACTGGCTGTGCATAGAGAGGACTCTGAGGCTGTCAGCTGGACATCTTTTCATAGTACTGAATTCTCCACAAGAAAAAAAAGAGAGGGAAGGAGACTGGGATGCCTGGGTGTGGTCTGAGCCTCAATCTGCTGAATGAGTACTAGAGTCTTGAGGAAGCTAGTGAGAGAATCAGCTGGTTCCTTTCCTCCCCATCCTCCAGCCTCAGGGGATGGCATTGCTGGGCCGCCTTGCTGCTTCCAGTGCTGACACAGAGCAAATGTTACTCTTTTTTTGCACTTCATTATCTCTTACTTGGATCTTCGTGGCTAAAGTTGCTGCTGAAGAAATCCCATAGCCACCAGTGTCATATTGGAGGTGCAACACACTATCAGCTCTTAAACATCCCTCTTATCAACACAATTTGGCTCCTCTAAACAGGGACTCCATGCAGAGATCAGTTTTCCCTGGACAGTCTTTTCTCCCCGCTTCCCCCAACCCTGTCTCCTTTCTGTATTTCTTTTCCTGTTTATATTCCTGGGTCTCTATGGAATGGTTCCTGGTTATTTTTGGAGTATTTTAATTGACACCCAGAGCTCATTTGTAAATGAGTGTCAGGTATTGGTGCTTTCATTTGCCTCTAATGCTGTTTTTATTGACATTATTGCTGGGCAATGATCAAAATCTCTATAGTTTTTAGATATGCAGCCTTTGATGGGGGGGAACAGGGTAGGAAGATCCTGAGTAACTGATCCACAGTGACTCAGCAGTTATGCACAGGGGTGTTTGGTCCAGAGCAGGAAACAGTTTGAAAGGTGACACTTTAAAAAGAGCCATCAGTTTTATTCTAATGCATCATAACAACTGAGCAATAAAGTGGCAACACACACGATCCATATGAGAAAACCTAGCTAATTCACGTGAATGACAGTGACACCCATTGAGAATTTTGTGAATTAGCAAGCAAGCATCATCATAATAATAAAAAAAGACAGTGAATCATAAAATGTGCTTTACTCACTCACTTTGACAGCCATAATTTAGTTAATTGTTTATAAGTTCATAATGTGCTGTAGCATATTTGGTAAGAGTAATAAAGCTTTGGTAATATGACATCTCACTACTGCTTTGTGCTGTTAAATCTTTGTGCTGTGAGTCCATCATGGGCTTTTTGTGTGTTTGCAGAATGGGCTGTATATATAAAAGAGGAGAGGGGAATTGATGGTCTCTAGTGATACTGCTGCCCTGGCCATTAGAGTCAAGAGCTAAGATTTAAAAGGGGGTCAGGGGAGGCATGACCAGGTATGTAGAATCAATAGATGTTTATCCTGATGGGTGAGGAAGAAGATACCAGGAATAGAAATAATACCTAGCTTTTTAAAACAAACACACACACACACACACCACTTTTCATCAGTAACTCTCAAAATATTTAACAAGTGAGGCCAACATCATTATTCTCATTTTAAGGATGGGGAAACTGAGGCCCCGAGTGGTGAAGTGACTTGCCTGGCATCACTCAACAGGCCAGTGGCAGAGCTGGGAATAGAACCCAAGTCTCTTGAATCCAAATTCAGTCCTCTAGCCACTAGGCCACTCTACCAATAGCTGAGTTAAGAGCACAGTCTGTCAATGCTCAGGAGATAAGGGACAATGACACAGCCAGTGTGTAAGGTGAGGGATAATTTTTTCATTTTTCTTCCTCTTCAAAAATTCACTGTGTGACAAAACTTCCCTATGGATCTGGTTACATTTTGAAGATGTCACAAAGGAACTGAACTAGAAAGCTACTGTTTTTTTAAGTTAATTAAATGGAAGCTCCTGTCTCCAGCAGTCAGGGTGCCCCAAGCAAGGAGTGTCATCCCCCACTCCCCATTTGTTAAACTTTTGAATACCTTATTTTTTATTGCATTTGTAGCCCATTTCATTACTTTGATGCACGATTTGCCTGTATGACTTATCCCAGTCATATAAGACGATAAATTTGCATGCTAGGATCTGTAAATCTGTACAGTATTTATTCATGCCATATAAGCAAATAAAAACATTGTTCCCTCTCAGCGTATAGAAACTTTTTAATTTAAAGAATAACTGAAATGTACTAACATCAAGAGACTGAACTGTGCACCAACATTGGGTGGACCAGTATTAAATGGTGTTACAGTAGGTGACAGCCTTATAATGTTAATCCTAGTCCTTTAGTTCAAAAGGTCGCTTTTCTCGCCTTTGCCCTCGCAAACTGAACACAGCTTCAGCGTGTCGCTGCTTACACTCTTCAAATCTTAAAACACAAGTACACTTTCACAACTACACAGTAAAACGAGATTCACAATATCCCAGCTAGGCTTTCTCTTCACTTCAGTTCGTTCTTATATCTCACTGACTGACTGGCAATGCGCCGCCCCTTATATACCTGCTAAGGGCATGGCTCCATGCACCAGCGCTCCAAGCGCGTGCCTGGGGCGGCAAGCTGCAGGGGGCGCCCTGCCGATCCCTGCGAGGGCGGCAGTCAGGCAGCCTTCGGCAGCTTGTCTTCGAGAGGTCCGCCGGTCCCGCGGCTTCGGCGTACCCGCCGCCGAATCCGCGGGACCGGGGAGCTCCAGCAGGCATGCCGCCAAAGGCAGCCTACCTGCCATGCTTGGGGCGGCAAAAAAGCTAGAGCTGCCCCTGCCTGGCTTACAACATTTTAGGAGGTTCAAGAAAAATGTAGTTCTCAGAATGTGTGTGGAAGGTTCTACGAGATTCTACAAAGGTCCAGAACATTCTAGGAGGTTAGTGAAAAATGAATCCATATAGAGAATACCTGAAACATGTTACTTCAAACATTCTATTGGCCTTTTTATCGCTAACAACAAAAACAGCACCCCAAGCCCGGCGCCCCCCAGTTTATTTTGTGCTAAGTCTGAGATCTCAAAAATGCTTTGTCTCAGTCTCGCCACATAAAGCTCTCCTTGGATTCAGGCCAAAAATTGCTTTCTAACCCAGGCAGTGCAAGTTTAAGTTGTAGAGGACATTACCTTATTTGAGGAAAGTAGAGGCCGTGAGGGCGGGGGGCAAAATCTTGTTTATAATGAAAATTACTAAGGCCATGTCTACACTACCACTTATGTCAGCAAAACTGACATCGGTCAAGGGTGTGAAAAAACACACCCCTGAGCTTCATAAGTTACAACAACAGAAGCACTGGGGTGGACAGAGCTATGTCAGCAGGAGAGCTTGTCCCACCGACATAACTAATGCCGCTCATTGGGGGTGGTTTAATTACGTCGACAGGAGAGCTTGCATAGAGCATCTATATGAGAGATGTTACAGCTGTGCCTCTGCAAACTCTCTAGTGTAGACATAGCCTTAGTAGAGATTGCCACTTCCCCATAAAGTGGTAGGTGAGTTGGCTACTGTCCCTTTGGTGATTATCTATAATGTTACTATTCATCATTCTCCCCCCCCCCCCCCCCCGGAATGATCTGTGAATACACTGCCTATCGAATCAAGGGAGGGGATCCAATTTGACTGTTGCTGCTCTTAGGGTACAGCTACACAGCAAGTGTGACTGTAATGTGGGTAGGGCATACCCATGCTCATTTTGATCTAGCTAGCACAGGTAACGATAAGAACATAAGAATGGCCATACTGGGTCAGACCAAAGGTCCATCTAGCCCAGTATCCAGTCTTCCGACAGTGGCCAATGCCAGGTGCCCCAGAGGGATTGAACAGAACAGGTAACAATCAAGTGATCCATCCCCTATCACCCATTCCCAATGATAGCAGTATAGACACGGCAGCAAGGGACTCAGGGTGGGTTAGCTGCCCCAGTACGAGCCTGCAAGGGACCTTGTGTACATACTTGGGTTGCTAGCCTGCACTGAAGCCCGTGCTGCCACATCTTCACTGCTATTGTTACCCAAGCTAGCTAGATTCCAGGTAGTATGGGAATGCCTGCCTGTGCTACAATTACACCTGCATTGGCAGGATAGATGTATATTGGAGGGAATGCATCATACATCCGTTGAACCAGTGCATTCATGGCACTAAGCTGTTAGACTTAAAGTGGTGCACAGGCCTTGCACTTAGGGGTGACTTTCACTCTCTGCGCTTGAAATGCGAATTGTGTTTTAATCCAGAGGGTTATTTCTTTTAATGTTAAATTCACTGCTCCTAGGCCATCTTGCCGGCGAATTCTGCAGCAACCACCTTGCCAACTAGTGGCATGCTTGGTGACATGGGCAGCACAGGGAGACCGGTGTTGATGGTCTGTAAATCAGTTTGTGCTGTGCAGCAAGGCTCTGGCTTAACGATGAGTCAGAAGAAAAATGTTATTAATATTTAATGTCTGGCTTGCTGTTATTAGTTACACATCATGTGGGGCGGCAGTATCGGCTGCTAGTCAATGCAGGTTGCTTCCTCCAGTGTCCTCATTCTGCAGACTTAATTCATGCTGTATTTTTCCACTCACCAAGACCAATATCTGCTCCATTTAAAGGGGCTTTGTCAAGATATTTTGGCTCAATCTTTAAGATGGTCTGGCTAGATTTTAAACCTTTTAACAGGAAACACCTTGTTACATTTGAGACCAACTTCTTGAGCAGGGCCAGCCCTAGACTAAATAACGCCCCAGGCGAGGACCTTCTTCCGCGCCCCCACCTCCACTTGTTAAACTTTTGAATACCTTACTTTTTATTGCATTTGTAGCCCATTTCATGACTTTGATGCACGATTTGTATGCATGATTTATCCCTGTCATACATGACACTAACAACAAAAACAGCACCCTCTCCCAGCGCCCCCCCAAACCCGGCACCCCAGGTGGTCACCTGGGTTGCTTGCCCTTAAATCCGGCCCTGTCCTTGAGCATCATGACAATGCCGTGTTTTTAGAGGTTCATGTAGCCCACCTTTGATGTGATGTACTTTAAGGCATGGAATGTCAAATGAGGGCATGTTCCTGTGAGTGAGGCATGGGACTGAGAGGCTGGTGATCCAAGTCCTCTACCCAACTCTGCCATTCTGTTGTTGGACCCCTGGGCCTGCTCCTCCATACTTGCAACGCTTGTTGGCCTCACTCAGACTTCATTCTTAATTGACCTCAGTGTCCCTGCACCTCAGTTTCCCTGTCTGTAAAATGGGATTAACACTGGTTCACTTCACTAGTGTGATTTTGAATTGCTTTGAGGTTCTTGGTTGGAAGACTCCAGAAAAGCACAAAGGATTTTGCTCTTTATTAGGTAGCTCCCTCTAGAGCATCTACCTCACCTCCTTTCCCCCAGTATTAAACCGCCTTTAGAAACACTCCCTTTTGATAAGTTGTCGGTAACCCAAAAACTATTTCTGGGTGGCTGTCTGGCTTATTGTCTCCATTGTTTAAACTCTAACGGTGAAATCCTGGTCCTGTGGAATTCAAAGGCAACACTCCCATTGATTTCAGCAGGGCCAGGGGTTTATCCTAAGAGCACAGCTAGGCCTTGGCTACACTTGCAGCTGTACAGTGCTGTGAGGTAAACCTGTCTTCGTACAGCTGAGTAGGGAAAGTGCTGCAGTCTGTCCACACTGACAGCTGCCAGCGCAGTGGTGTGGCCACACTTGCAACATTGGCAGCTGTGTTGGGAGCGGTGCATTATGGGCAGCTATCCCAGCATTCATGTGGCTGCAATGTGCTTTTCAAAATGGGGGTGGGGGGTGGAGAGAGAGTGCTTTTTGGAGCGTGTTAGCACTCTATTTTGCAAGTTCCGAATTCCTGGCCCCCTGCTCATTCATTCACTCACTCAAAGCAAACAGCAAACTGTTTGCTTTTTCTCTGTGGTACGAGCTTTGAAACCAGCACTTCCGCATTCCTGCAGCCGGTCACAACAATGGAGAGGATTGGCCACTTGACAAGGTGATCGGCACAGCGCTGCAGATTGATTCCTGGTACACACTCACAGGGGAGAGTCGTAGCCACTCCGCTGTATCTCTTATGCTTCTCGGGGAGGTGGAGTAACTGCAGCAGTGTACCCAGGGAGATGCAGCGCTGTACGTGCCTTGTCAGTGTAGCCGGTCAGTGAGTTACAGCGTTGTGGGTGGCTTTACAGCGCTGTAACTTGCAAGTGTAGCCAAGGCCCTAGAGAACTTACAGCAATGCAGCTGCACTGATGCCGCTGTGCTGCTGTAAGCTCTCTAATGTAGCCACTCTAAGCCAACAGAAGAGAGCTCTCCTGTTGGTTTAACTATTCCATCCCCTGTAAGCAGCAGAAGCTATGTCAGCGGGAGAAGCTCTGTCCACACCAGTACTTATGTCACTCGGAGGGTGACTTATTCACACCCTTGAGCTACTAGTTATTCTGACATAAGCTGTGATGTAGACATAGCCTAAGTGAAGCCACCCCAGTGTCTTAAGAAGATATATATTTATGGATGTGTATGTTCATTGTTATATTATTGAATATTGTCCCAGCTTCAGAGCACATGGGACTTCAAGAGTGGGTTGACTTCTTGTTGGGAGAGAAATGAGTGATGCAGAGACTTATAGGGCCTACTTCTGATTTCACACCAGTTCTACCTTGGGGCATGGCCACTGTTTGCAGGGGAGTTACTCTGTATTTACACCAGTGTAAGTGGGACCAGAATGGGAGCTTGAGAATCTCTGAATCATTCATTCCTCACCTGAAAAAAAACCAACCCTGTGCTTGAAATCCCACTTGCTTGGATGCTGGGACAATAAGCAGATTAAATTAACAAAAATAATTGTATTTATAATGTGTATCTCCTCTTATGGCACATAGGAGCCAAATACACAGGAGTCTGTTTTATTCACAGGACATACAGCTCCTGTTCACCTTGAAAAAAAAATGACAAGAACAACAGCAAAGCTGCGCGCAGGCGATTCTTGCTAAAACACACAGCTCAGTCTAAGGCTAGGTCTATACTACCCACCTGAATCGGCGGGTAGAAATCGACCTCTCGGGGATCGATTTATCGCGTCCCGTCGGGACGCGACAATCGATCCCTGAATCGGCGCTCTAACTCCACCAGCGGAGGTGGTAGTAAGCGCCGCCGATAAAAAGCTGCAGAAGTCGATTTTGCCGCCGTCCTCACAACGGGGTAAGTCGGCTGCGATACGTCGAATTCAGCTACGCTATTCACGTAGCTGAATTTGCGTATCTTAAATCGACTCCCCCCTGTAGTGTAGATGTACCCTAAGCAGAAACAGATGCTTCTGTTTGTCTTTCTAGGAGTGTTAACCTGCTCCACCCTGAATACTACAGCCCCCCGCCCCCTCCACCTTTTTGTTAGAGATATCTATCAAAGTCACTTCTCAGCTAATCAGATGTCCGGCATAACTGACTGGACTTACTCTGCACAGGATCTTCTATCCAGGCAAGATTGCTCATCTCTCACCACCCCCTGTGAAAAGAGAAACTTCTTTTTTAACACAAAGCCATGAGTATGGAAGTAAGTTACTTGGGCTGACTATTTCTGTTAGTGGAGCTGGGCTTTGGACACACAATACATGCTTTTCTGTTATACCTGTGCCACCAGAGCCCCCTAGTGTAGACACAGTTTATTTTATCTTAAATGGAGCACTCTTATGCCCGCATAGCTGTATCTACACTGGGGGTTTTGTTGGCATAACTGTGTAAGCTAGGAGGGGTGTGCCAACAAAACTTTGACAAAACTGGTGTTCCTGCATAGTCAGCCCATTCTGAACCCTCCCCCCCCCCATCAGATTATTACTGGATTAAAACATCAGTTTCATACCACCTTTACTGTGTTTTACATTGTAGCAATCAGGTTGGAAATACCTTTATAAATGTCTGTTACTTAAACCAATCCACTGCTTTCTTGCAAAGAAATAAATGAAAGCAATAGCTACAATTTTGGTGTAACAGGCCAAAACCGAACAAAAAACATTGTGTGAGTGAACGGGAGGTGGGGGAGATGGGAGAGGGCTGAGGTTTGACTTTTTTTTTCTTCCTGACAAATGATAGCATTGCTTAAAGTTACAATATCCTAGTCCTTCATCCTGTGATCTAGAACCTGCTGCAGTCAATGGGAATGGTGGGTAGTTTAAGTAACTATTTTAAAAAAATGGTTAAAAAACAATCTTGATTCTCTCTGAATCAAATACAAGTAAAATGTTCTTTCAGATCGGAATTAAGGTCAAGATGATTATAGCTCCCATAGCCTTTTCATTCAGTTCATGGTATTGACACTGAGATCCTGGCAAAACCCCTCCTTAAATTCCCCCCTTTCTGCCTTCTGCTCGAAACCCTTGCTCTGTGCTGTGAAGCAATTGTTGTGTCCCACCCCAGAGTTACTGCATCTCAGTGACTTCAGCGAACTGCATAAACATCAGGTTATTTAAAAAAATAAATTTGCTTTTACAGGGTTTGTGTGTATATTAAATCTAGTATCAAGGTAAAAAGATTTTTGGTATGAATTGTGAAATTGTATGCCACCACTGCCCTTTTTACTTCCACGTGGCATATTCTTAACGAAGGCAATCATTTACATGGGCTTTAAATTTAATTTAAATGTAATGAATTTAAATTGGACTTTTCTCTATTTCAGGGTTGTTGGGTTACTTTTCTCCTAGTTAACATTCGGCATGTGAGATTCAACATTGCGCATATAGGTTTCATCCATTCTTCTTCTCTCCCTTTCTTCCCCCTCACCCCCCCCTACAAAAATCAGCCATATTTTGTAGCATTAATCTGTGATAATGAAAACAGGGGATATTGTTGCAGTGTACAGTGATGGGAGCCGGGGGATTACAGAGTGGAGGTGGTGCAGGAAGAGGATTACAAGAAAATCAAACAGATAAATTTTCGGGAGGAACCGCACAATTCTCCCCGCACATTAGTGTCTATCTCATAATCATTCTCTTCTGAGAGCGGGAGCCCCTGTAATCCTCCACCTCGCCGGCCTCCTCCATCAAATCTCCAATACTTCTGAAACAAATCAAATCAAGAATTAACCTTTCAACCGTGAAACATTCCTTTGCTATGGTACGTGTGTCCCCTGTTAATCATTCTGCTGTAGAAGTAGGAGAGGGAGAATATACCAATACTCAGTTGTCTGCCACCAAGCCCCTTGCGACATCTGCCCCTGACGATGGGCCTCGGCTGGCTGGACCGCTTACAGCCATTGTGAAGCTGAGCATACTTGCAGGGCTACTGTGCAGGCTTAAAAACCCATCCCGCTGCTGCTGAAGGACCTTGTAAGGCACACGCTCTGTGTGAGTAAAATCCACTTCACCCTCATAAAGCCCAAGTGACCGGATTAAATGCAAGTGACATGTATGGAGGATTGAGGACAAATCATATGCTCCATCCTGAGGACAGGTGCAAAGCTGAAACTCCAAAGCACGTGCTGGAATTGTGGCCACTGTCCTCCCTCCGGCAGCCACTGGTGTGTTCCTCAGGGCACTGAAGGTATGTCTACACTGCAATTCCAGACATGATTGCAGCTTGGGTAGACAGATGGGCACTAGCATGGCTAAAAATAGCAGTGTAAATGCAGAAGCCCACCCAGGACCCTGGGGGCCTACTGGTGTCACTGAAGCCCATGCTGCTACATTTACAATGCTGCTGTTAGCTGTGCTAGCATGGCTGAAGCTTGCACAGGTATTTCTGTCCAAGCTGCAGGCACATCTTGGATTGCAGTGTAGACATACCCCAGGCCTATTTAAGTGTGAATCCTGTCACCCTATTACTAATTATGGCCTTTGGGAGATGTCTGCTGCTGCTCCTCCTCCTACAGAGAGTCTTGTCTTGAAACTGAAAAATATTTTGTAAACCTCTAGGTTGCCTTCCCATGTGTGACAGGCTGACAGTGTTTGGCCTAGAACACCCCATCCTGTTAGCAGGTGTTGATCCTTCTGGAGAATGTTTAACTAGGTTCTTCTGATTCATTGAGCCAGGTGATTCATTATCCTCTCAGGGCAGAGGGGAGATTGGCGTGGTGGTCTAGAAAAAGAGGATCTAGGATGTGGGTTGAGCAATCTGGATAGAGGAATCCTAGGCACATCCAAGGCAGATGGGAAGTGGATGAGTTAAGACTCTCTGTAGCATGTGGATTGGATCTGAGAGCAGGTTTGCGAACAATACTTGCTCACATCCCATTACTTGCATGAGTGGAAGTTGTAGGTTTTATGCCTTGTGTTCCCTCCCACATAATTAATTATCACTATTCAGCTCAATCTCATTCGAGTCTCTTCTTCACCTAAAATGAGATTATTTGACATGTAAACACCGCAGTATGTCCTGTCTCCTCACACCCTTAGATGTTAAAGAGTCTCATGGCAGTGAAAGGAAACATCACTTACACCAAGGTTGCCACAGGATCACAGCATGTCAGCAAGAGGACAGTTGCAACTATAGTAAAACTAGAGTAATCCAATAGTGGTAAAGTAGTAAGGTACTATCAGCTAAATGTAGTAGAGCTGATTCATCACTGTTACTCCATTTACACCAGTAGTGAATTAGGCCCAATAACTCAAGAGACATTGGTAGAGTGTCCTGTTGTAGTTTAAGGTCCTGTAGTAATAGTCAATATCATTTGGTTTTGTTGCATTAAAGTTATGGTAACTATAAGCTCTTTGGGGCAGGAACTGTCTTTTTATTTATGTTTGTACAGTGCTTCTCACAATGGGGCCCTGGTCCATGAGTAGGGCTCCTAGATGCTACTGCAATGCAAATAACGAATACTATTAATAAGAACTTAGTATATTAATGTTTTATTGTAACTTTGCCTTAATAAAAAGTTGGGGGAGGGGGAACCTGTAGCAAAGCTGCAGTAGCTACCATACGATAGGGTAATAGGTAACATTTTGAAACACAGTTTACCAATTCTATGGTAAAAGTTGGTAAATATAAGAGGATATAATAGATAGATGTGTCTGGCATCTTTCTGGGCTAATATTATCAAGAGTTGGGTGAATAATTTGTAGGGAACTTCTTCAAAGAACTGATAAAATGTCAGTTCAAAACGAATCTGCTACTCTAGAGATACATACCGTTATCAAGCCTGTACTACAGCAAATTATTTAGGAAGCGATCATCATCAACAGCAGCTGTTTTTATCTCACTGAAGGGTGGTGGCTTCCTTAGCATTGTCCGTCCATCCATATCAGCTGCCCTCATCCCTCTGCTAGGTGAAGGCATCTCCAAGGTGGCTCTGCTCCATCCACCTGTATCAGTCACACTCAACCCAGTGCAGTGTGAAGGCCACTCCACAGCTACTTCTGTCCACACAGCTGAAACATTTCTGCAGCACTTGTTGGCAAGTGCAGGTTGGAGAGGGTGCAGTATGGTGAGTCAAATCGGTCTGCCCACCAATCTCCCTGCTGAGGAGACTGCCAGACACTGTTAGCAATGCTATGGGGTTCCCTGAGGCAATGTTTCTCGACTTGTGGCTCTATGGCAAGAGACCAATTGTTTTTATCCAGCTATTAGAGCATTTATGTACGGAGTAGGCTCCCTTGTCCCAGGCTGCTGGTCACTTCAGGTGTTGAGCCATTGAGCCAGATGGCATTTGTTGGAGCTGCAGTGCTATGTGCATGTTTTCTAGGTGCCCCCATGGGTTTCCCAGTAGCAGAGGGTTCAATTGCTATATATTTCACACAGGCTCGGTGGTGGAATCAGAGGGGTCGGAATCATTCCTGTAAGGGAGTCGTGGGGGAGAGAGAGAGAGAGAATGTGCTTGAGGAAGGTATTTCTGCAGGAATATTGAGACTAAGCCCCTTCACGTTCCTCCAGTTGAAAAAAAATTGCATATGTTGCACCACACATACACCACAATACAATATTCACATTATAATACCTGTGGGTAACTGTTGCTATGAGATGAGAAGACAACAAGGTTGAAGAAAACATGGTGCTGGAAACAGCCTTCATCCTTAAGCACACCTGTGTGAACAAAAAGCATTTTAGGAGAGCAGGATATCCCCAAGCATCGGAAAGTGGTGCCATTCCCCTTGCTGGCCGTGCTGCTCAAAGCCATTATTAGACAAGGTTTCAATCCCACCAAGGGCATGACTCAACAAAAAGTTGACTACAGAGAGCTGGGAGAGGCTTTATTGGCCTTCTCATTCTGTTACTATTTTCTCTGTTTTGGGCCTAAACCAGGGACAGGCATGCTGAAGGGAAAAGCCAAAGTTGTATGGAGATGCATTGAAAGGATTCATGAAGAGCGATTTCCCCTTTGGCTGAAGAAACTAGCTTTCTTATACCTGTTCATGAAACTTGTGGAGCAGAAACATAGGCACCCATCAGATGATTACAATAGGAGCTGGACAGAGAGGCATGTCATTAAATAAAGCTGGAAGAAAAGTAGGTTAATGAGGATAAAGTTTTATTCATGGGCATCCACTGGCTTTCAGTGAGTCATGTGGGATGCAGGGAGGGGACTCCTAGTATCCTGCAAACCCTCAGAAAAGAGGAGACCATGCTGGGGTGAGGGGCAAGAGGAAACTGGTTTATAGATGAAACTGCTGTCAGATGTTAATTGTTTTTTGTGTAGTTGTCGATTGATCTGTAATTTGACTGTAGATTCCAGGCTTTTATAATAAATTGTGTACAAAGCTAGCCACTTAAGGAGATAATAAAGACTCAAAAGCAGACAGAACCATAAATTTGGAATTATTCAAGGGATAAGAGATGAGTTAGGGCCATTTGAGCAGTGCTCTTTTTTCAGTTGGGAGCAGGATATTAAGGGACGTGGATTTCAATATTCTTGCAAATAGAGGAGAGGGAGGAGGTCAAATTCCACTCACTGCAGATATGTATTTTTTTTCTTTCTATGGATGGCGCCTCAGCAACTGTATAATCGAACGGATTAAAAACTCCTATTTGCTCCTATGATGCTGGAGTCTTTTGTCTGATAAGACATTTCTGTTGTCTTTGTTTTGTACCAGAATCGGCACATGCATGCACAATCAACCTACCACTCCCCTTCCCTCCCCGATTGATCAGAGCTGAACCAAAGCTGCAAACTGGAAAGGAATGTCCAGGCTTACCTGGGTATAGCTGCCCATTTTATGTGCACATCTGTTAATCCACAGTCCTCCCTCTGCTAGCCTTCCTACATGATGCTATAGCGCTCCGACCCTATCATCTGCATGTTCTATTTAGGGCAGTTTCAGGGCTCTGAGACTGCAAACAAAAAAGAACAGAAGTACTTGTGGCACCTTAGAGACTAACAAATTTATTAGAGCATAAGCTTTCGTGGACTACAGCCCACTTCTTCGGATGCATCCGAAGAAGTGGGCTGTAGTCCACGAAAGCTTATGCTCTAATAAATTTGTTAGTCTCTAAGGTGCCACAAGTACTCCTGTTCTTTTTGCGGATACAGACTAACACGGCTGCTACTCTGAAACCAAACAAAAAAGGACTTCTGTGTCTTCCCCCCTCGGCCCCTGCAAACCCAGGTTCAGGTCCCTAAAAAAAGTGAGGACTATTTGGCCATCTCAAGGCCTTACCTCCCTGTTGTATAACATGAATGGGCCATAGACATTCCATGATGTAAGGTTGTGATAACAGTCATTGTTTAAAAATGGGTTTGCAATATACAACACTATGTAGCATTGGGGTGGCCTGTGGCTTACTAAGCATGTGGCAAGAGCCATGCATGCTATTGGGTAGAGCTGCTCAATACATTTTTGCTGGAACAGTTTTCTACTGGAAAATGCAGTTATGTAAAAATCTAAATGTTTTGCGGGAACGTGTCAATTTCAATAAAACTTTTGCTGGAAAACTGCTGAAATGAATAATTTTGACTTTCACGTTTCATTAATGTGAGCACATTTCATGTCAGTGAGGTATAATGTTTTAGTTTTGTCATTAACATTTTGATTCATTTTGTTTTGATTTTATCCTATATTAGCATATTAATGTTAACATCATATTTATATTACCTTAAAAGAGGAAATCAAATCACTATCAAATCAAAATATTCCCATGTTTTTAACTGAATTTTTGTGAACTTTCCATTCAGTTAGAAATTTTCAAATTTCAACTTTTCCTTCCTATTCAGAACAAAAACAAATGTCAAAATGTTTAAATTGCCTGTGGAATGGAAATTCCAGTTTATGACCAGCTCCACTTGGGGGCAGGACATGAATATGTACCCTGGGGTAATTGTGTGATGGCCACCAAAGGGGCACAGGATACACCTGTGACATTAAAAGAGAAACTGTGGAGTCTAGACTCCTAAATCAAAAGGCTGGTTACTTAGCAGTACTCTGTGTAGCGATTACCTGGGCAGTGCTGTTGTGTGAAATTCCTATGTAGTTCCAAGTGATGGTATTCATCAAGAGAAATCAGTGTAATTGCCACATATATCACCGGGTGGCACCCACATATGTCATTTGCTATAGGCCCTGGCTAAAGAATGCGCTTCAGAATCACCCAGGACGCTGAGGGCCAGATCCTCAGCTGGAGTACAGTGGCAAAGCTCCATTGACTTCAATAGACCTAAGCCAATTTGCACCAACTAGCATGTGGCTCTCCATTCCTCCTCACTTCTTTCTCATCTGCCCTTCTGCTCCTCTCCCCTTACTCTCGAGGTTGCCAGTGTAACGATGCAGTGTGCAAAACACATATAATAGATGGGCTGTGGGGCAAGTCAAACCCCCAGTAGCAAGGGAGTAGCTACCTGGCTGCTTGAGCTATTGTAGGGAGGAAGCATCTGCATTTTCTCATCTGTGTAATGCAGCCGCAAGCACACACGGGAGTGACTGTGCTTGGTGATTAGTGCTTAGTCAATGTAGATCCTGTGTTACATCTTTGCAGGCCCCTGGATAGCTTAGTGACCAGTCTGCACTCTGCTCTTTGCCTGCGTGCGAGTGGCTGTGTTCTCATGTGGTGTTGCTATGTGCGTGTGTAGGGCTGCATGTGGTACACAAGGGAGTGTTTGTCTTATGTGCTTCTGCCTTCCTGTGTGTGCGTACAACTTTGTTAACATCTGATGCTGTGTGTGGCTCATGGCTGAGTCACACACATTGATGATGCTGTGTGTGGCTGAGTTCCCATGGGTGCGCTTGTGACTGTCAAGCTGCCTGCAGGCATAGGCCCGACTCTGTGGGTGCTCCAACCCTGGAACACCCAAGGACAAAAATTAGTGGGTGCTCATCACCCACCGGCAGCCAGCTCTTCCCCTCCCTCCCAACGCCTCCTGCCCACTTGCGGCCCCCCAATAAACTCCTCCTCCTCCCTCCCAGTGCCTCCCGCCCACCGCAATCAACTGTTCTGCAGCATGCAGGAGGCAGTGGGGAGGAGAGGGAGGAACAGGGATGGGGTGCGCTCGGGGGAGGAAGCGGAACTGGGTGGGAAGAGGTGGGGCCTTGAGGGAAGGGGTATAGTGGGGTGGGGCCTGGGGCAGAGCAGGGGTTGAGCATCCCCAGGCAAGGAGGAAGCCAGTGTCTGTGCCTGCAGTGACTCAAGGGCCGGAGTACCAACCTCAGGGCAGACTGTTAGGAAGCAGGGCACAAGCCCCAAATTGGTTGTGAATTGGATACTTTAGATTTCACCAACCAATAATGAAGTGTAAACTCCTCAGACACTATAACTGCCTTAACATGGAGTCATAGACAGTCCCCTCAGCAGGGCCGGCTCCAGGCACCAGCCCAGCAAGCAGGTGCTTGGGGTGGCCAATGGAGAGGGGCGGCACGTCCGGCTCTTCAGCGGCAATTCGGCGGCGGGTCCCTCACTCCCTCTCGGAGCAAAGGACCAACCGCCGAATTGCCACTGAAGCGGTGGCGGTAGAGCTGATCGCGATTGTGGCTTTTTTTTTTTTTTTTGCACTGCTTGGGGCGGCAAAAACCCTGGAGCCGGCCCTGCCCCTCAGGTACTCCCATCTATCTCACCACGCTAGTGAGCCTGCCTTTTGATGGATGTTCCCTTATACCAAGAATCACAGCAATATTCAGGTTATTCCCAGTCCCAATGGACCAGTCACTTACCCCAGCTCATTTGCACCTTAGATCTCACACCAAAGACAATGCTTGTAGCCAATCCTATAACAAACTATATACAGATTTATTAAATAGGAAAAAGAAATAAGAGTTTTTTACAATGTTAAAGCAGGTAACCATATACACACAACTCAGTTACCATCTTAAATTTCAAAAAGTAATAGAAGCTTCTATAATAAGCAATCTCTATATGTCCTTTAGGGCTGACCCAGGCTAAGTAGCTGCAGATCCCTTGCTTATGCCTAGAAATCTTGCCCCCTGAAGTGTGAGCAGCATAGAGAACCAGTTCTTTGTGTCAGAAGGTTTTTATCTCCTCCTCCCCCGTGGTCTGAGCTGCAGACTCACCTGATGGGAGGAATCCACTTGCACGATTCATCTTCATGGAAGGGGAGAGCAGAATCACAAAGTGCTGACTGCATGAATGGGCATGTAGGAGGTGCTCAATTGTGTATTCATAAATGTGTGTGATGCTTGGTTGTGTTTGCTGAAGTGTCTCTGGTGTGTGTGTGTGTGTGTGTGTTGGTTCAGGTGTTTGTGCTGCACAGGATATGCAAATGGATTGTATTCCTTTCCATTATCTGGCATCTTGGTGATGTGTGTGGCTGCATGTGCACATTGCTTTGGTGCCCTGTGACTGTAACCGCTTTCTGCAGCAGGAAGCCAGCCAACTGCTGGCTCAGAGTCTGGAGTGGCTTTCCCTCTCTTGCGATTGGCTCTTCTGATGCAGCTCATCACAGGACACTTGTTCTTCTGGTTGCAGATGCAAGCACAAAGTCTGTAACCAGGATACCTGGTGTGACTGATAGACAATCATCCTCTCCTTTCTGTTTGTGCCCCTGGATCCAGCACCTTGATGGCCCAGGCTGGACTTAGGTTTCACCTTCGGAAGCCTGACTCAAAATCCTGATTGAAGTCATGAGTGAAAATAAGTTAGATGGGTCTTACTTCAACCACATTAGCTCCATCGCAAAAACGTCATAAAATTAGACTCCTTATTGAAAGACTGGTATTCTCTACCTCAGGAGGGTGCCTGGTGTGAAATAGTGAGCAGCAAGTGCGACAGGGCAGGAGTGAGGGGCATTGGCAGAGCTGTGCAGGGAGCCCAGGGCTGGAATAGTAGGGAGTGTTGCAGGCCAGGAGAGAAGGGTATTGGAAGGGCTGTGTGTGTGGAGTTTCCACAGTATGTGTCCTCTGTGTACCCAGTTCGTCTGTGCGGTGATTATTTCCCTTTCCATTGAGCAATGAATCCTCCCATCCCATATTTAAACTAACCTGCAGACAGATAAGTAGCTGAGACCACGTATGTACCACATAAGCATAAGTTTCTTTGGAGATCAAAACCATCCCCCTGACCAACCTGGCCTGAAGGACCCAAGTCAGGGACACCCTCTGCATCAGGACTGAAAGGCTGAGAAGGCTGATGCTGCTAGCATTGCAAGGTCTGTGTTTTTCCCTTAGAGCTAAACAAACTGAGACCACAGCTAGACTGTAACTTCCCGCCATCCATATGGTCTTTCTCGTTGGAAAATCCCCATCCCTGGAACAGAAGCAAGGGGCTGGGTGGTAGGGGGATCCCTGGTGGCTGTCCCTGAATATGGGGGATGTTGGAAAGGCAGGATGTACCTCCCTGCATTTCTTTTCCCCCTTTCTTGTTCCTTATTACTCTCTTTCTCTGGATTGTCTTGCACTCCCCTACACGTCAGACCGTTCACAGCAACGGGGCTTTCAAGAGTGTCTTTAGACAGAGCTGCCCTTTCCAGAGGGCAATTCTACAGCAGGGCAGGCAGGGAAAGGGGGTGGAGCGTTTTGATTTTCTTTCCTTCTTTTGCCACTGTTGAAAATCTCTCAGATAAAAATCCGGTCTCAAGGGCACCTCTCTCCCCTGCCCTGTGGGATCACTCAGCGGGAGCGGGGCTTGAAACACTGCCAATCCCTGCTTTTATCCTTACTAATTAGACAGGTCGTCATGGAGAACCTCTGAGGGGGTTACAGACTCAGCTCCCCTTTGCTGCTTGGGAGCCTCCTCTTCCTCTCTCATCAATCCTCTGCCAGAGACCTCTCCCCTCCCAACTTAAATACCAATGAGATGAGGTGCCTTCCCTCCCCCCCCCCCCCGCCCATACTCATGTGCAATAGGCTCATTCTTGAGACATAAGTACCCTGGTCACTTCCGTGCCATGATTGCTGCTCACCCATTGGGCAACAGCGGCTCATCAGTTCAAACTGCATCTCCTCTCCATCCCTTCATAACCTGTCCCCATATAGCTCACCCCATGAAGCCCAGAAACAGCTTCCAGGGCTAATGTGGATTTCCATCAAGCCATCTTGTCCCTTCAGGGCTCCCTGAACCTGTAGTGACTCCTCTCCTCACTGATTTGGGAGGCTCCCTAGACCAGCACTAAATTCTCTGGCCTGCAAGAGCATACCCCACTCCCCCACCCTCCCAGAGCAGGCAGTGGGGTGGCAACAAGGCCAGCTCCAGGCACCAGCTGACCAAGCACGTGCTTGGGGCGGCACCTTGTAAGGGGCAGCCAATCTTCGGGTGGCGGAGCAGCGCTTGAGGTTTTTTTTTTGTTTCAGCGGCGCGGCGCTGGGGGAGGGTTGTTTCGGCAGGGCAGGGTGGCGCTCGGGGGAGGAGGTTGTTTCGGCGGGGCAGGGCGGCGCTCGGGGTGGGAGGTTGTTTCGGTGGCAGGGCTGCCCGGGGGAGGGGGGGGGCAAGTGGGGCAATTTGCCCCAGGCCCTGCAGGGGCCCCCACAAGAATATAGTATTCTATAGTATTGCAACTTTTTTTATGGAAGAGGCCCCCAAAATTGTTTTGCCCCAGGCCCCCGAATCCTCTGGGTGGCCCTGTTTGGCGGGGCAGGGCGGCGCTTGGGGTAGGGAGTTTGTTATGGTGGAGTGGTGCTTTTTTTTTTTTTTGCTTGGGGTGGCAAAAAAGTTAGAGCCGGCCCTGAGTGGCAAGAGGGATTCCCAAATCACACCCTTAGCTCAGTGGGTTTCCTCTTCTCAGTTGGGGGATTTTCATAGAACCATAGAAGATTAAGGCTGGAAGAGGCCTCAGGAGATCATCTTGTCCCTGCTCAAAGAAAGACCAACCCAAACTAAATCATCTCAGCCAGGGCTTTGTCAAGCCAGTCCTTAAAAACCTCTAAGGATGGAGATTCCACCACCTCCCTAGGTAACCCATTCCAGTGCTTCACCACCCTCCTAGTGAAATAGTGTTTCCTAATATCCAACCTAGATCTCCCCCACTGCAACTTGAGACTGTTGCTCCTTGTTCTGTCATCTGCCACCACTGAGAACAGCCGAGCTCCACCCTCTTTGGAACCCCCCTTCAGATAGTTGAAGGCTGCTATCAAATCCCGCCTCACTCTTCTCTTCTCTTCTCTTCTCTTCTCTCTAAGCTGAACCCCCTGACCTGGATGGCAGGGTTCTGGACTCCTCCACTTGGGGTCAATGATCTCCCATGGGAAGTTTGGAGAGCCCAGTTGCCCAGGACATTCAGTACTAAACAGCACAGAGTGCAGAAGAATGCAGTGTGTGTTTGTGGGGGGGGGGAGGAGTGGGGGGAACAGTTCTGCAGTGGCCTCAGAGGGGTGAATGGCTGGATCTCAGTCCATGAGTCTGCTAATTCCTTGGGAAATGAACAGATTGTGTATTGTGCATGCCGTTTGCCTTTGTGGACATTGCCACATATTGCAGCCCCTCTGTTACCCTCTGCCTCTCAAGGGCATTTCAAGGACATTCCCCTGAGCCAAGAGAGAGAAAATGCGAGAGAGAAAATGCTGATGGGCGTGACTGGAAGAAGCAAAAGTTGAAGGGGATCCTTTGCCACTAGCTGATACCTGCAGTGTTCATTGCCCAGCTCATGTGAGGCACCATGTGGAGCGAAAAACCCATCTCTTTCACCACAAGAGATAAAAGGGCAAAGAAAGCCTGTTAGTTCCTTGAAATATTCCAGAGCGGCTGTTTATGACTCCAGCCCACACACAAATGAAGGGAAAATGAGAAAATCATTATGTTTGCTCTGCAAAGCCAGAACCTTCTGTCACACACAGGCTCCTGGGTTATGGGTTTATACATGAAATGTCATTATTTACTCCCCCACACTTTAAAAAAAAATACTGTTTTGTTGTGCAGAGTCCAAACATGGTGGGTTTGGGGGTGGGGGTGGGGGTGGGGGGATTGAGAGAGAGTTCTCTTCCGCTGTGCGGTACATGGCACCAATGTGGACCCCTTTCCCAGTAACTAGAGCTTGGGAATATAAAGTGGGATGCCTCTGCCATCTGCTGACCACATAGAAAATTGCACCTCATAAGGCCACTGAGAAGCTGTGAGTGTCAGAATAAAGAGGCTTTGAAAGGAGGGTGGATGGGTGAAGGGATTACGCTTTGTTGGTTTGTACCCTGGAGTTTGCTGCTCACCCCCTCACAAAGAAATCCCGGCTGTTCAGATCATATCATATACATTTGTTATACCTCCGTTCATCCTAAAGGATCCTAATCCTAAAGCACTTTACGCGCAGCATGGCTGCAGACGTAACCTCCTCTAGGGTGGAAAGAAAGACTAGCCAATTATAAAGAGGCAAATCTTACGAAAAGGGTTCTGTGACCATCTATGCAAAGAATGGACCTTGTGCATTTTAAGGTTTCATCTGAAACCCACACAGTCAATGGGCATTCAATGGGCCTGATCTGTCATTGCGCTACAGCCCTTTTGCACCAGTTACCCTGGGATCAAGGCACCACAGGACTGTCTAAGGGTTCCTACACCCAGATACAGAGCCAGTTCGGTGCACACTGCTTCCTCTGTGTCCCTACACTGGCACCCACACAGTGCGGCATCTACCCTGCTATATCTATCCCAGAAGGTCATGGGCGGTATTGACCTTACTGAGAAAGGAGCCTGTGATCCCAGGGAGTCTGGTTATTTCAGAACTGAGGCCTAAAGCCATACATTACCCAGTTCTAATTCTTCCCTTACATGTGCCCAGAGTCCTTTCCTGATGGACACAGAAATTCAGGATGAATTTTTCTTCTTTTCCTTTAAAATAATCACCACTTGCCCTTGAGAAGACTCCAGAAAATAAATGAATGATCAAACTCCTCTATCACAGTCCCCCACCCCAGATGATAAAGTAACTATCATTTCCTGCTGTTTTACAGAAAGGGAAACTGAGGCACAAAGCAGGGAGGTGACTTGCCCAAGGTCACAGTTAGGATTGCCAACTTTTTAATTGCAGAAAACTAAACACCCCTGCCCCGCCCCTTCTCCAAGGCCCTGCTCCCACTCACTCCATCCCCCCTCCCGCCATTGCTCGCTCTCCCCCACCCTCACTCACTCGCTCATTTTCACAGGGCTGGGGTATGGGGTTGCGGTGCGGGAGGGGGTGTTGGTTCCAGCTCGGGGGGTGGACTCTGGGGTGGGGCTGGGGATGAGAAGCTTGGGGTGCAGGAGGGGGCTCTGGGCTGGGGTGAGGGGTTTGGCATGTGGGAGGAGGTTCTGGGCTTGGGCTGTGGGAGGGGGTGAGGGCTCTGGCTGGGGATGTGGGCTGCGGGCTGTGGGGTGGGGCTGAGGGATTTGGGGTGCAGGAGGGGGGCTCCAGGCTGGAGGGTGGGGCTGAGGGGTATGGAGTGTGGGAGGGGGCTCCAGGCTGGGTCAGAGGGTTGGGGTGTGGGAGGGGGTGCTGGCTCCTGGGTAGGGCCAGAAATGAGGGGTTCAGGATGTGGGAGGAGGTTCTGGACTGGAGCAGGTGGTTGGGGTGCGGTAGGGGGTGAGGGCTCTGGCTGGGGGTGTGGGCTCTAGGGTGGGACTGGGGATGAGGGGTTCGGTGCATGGGAGGGAGCTCAGGACTGGGCCAGGGGGTTGGGATGCAGAAGAGGGTTCCAAACAGCGAAAGGGGTTGGGGCATAGGAGGGGGCTTGGGGTGCGGGGGCTGGGCAGCTCTGACCTCAGGTGGCCCTGGCATTTTCCAGGGACAGAGGAATTCCGCGTGGCTCCCAGGAAGCGGCGGGCATGTCACTCTGTCTCCTATGGGAGCTGCAGAGCCAGCGCTTGGGATGGCACCTGTGGGCGGGGGCAGTGCACAGAGCCCCCTGGCCGTCCCTCCACCTAGGAGCCGGAGGGACATGCCGCTGCTTCCTTGGAGTTGCGTGGAGCCAGGCACAGAGCCTGCCTGCCCCACTGTGGCCAACCAGACTTTTAACAGCTTAGTCAGCTGTGCTGACAGGTGATGCTAGGGTCCCTTTTCGACTTGGCCTTCTGGTTGAAAGCCGGATGCCTGGCAACCATACTTCCAGGAGAGAGCCTATTTCTTGAAATCAGGGAACTTTCACACAGCCTGTGAACCACTGTATTTAGAGAGCTGTATGTAACTATGCTGGGGAGGGGGAGGGCAGGGAAGGGGTGTTTTGCTTTCTTTGTCTTTTTGTGGGGAGTTGAGAGATGAAGGTTTCCAGGGCTTTCTCGTCACACTGATGTAACTATGCTGATGTTAATAGCCTGATTCTCCCCTTCCTTGTATGTTGTGTAGTTGTATACATCTGTGCAGAGTGAGTGTAAAATGGTACCAAATTAGAATTCTTAAGTCTCCCACTGGTCCAAGATGCAAGTGAGTGGGACGGAAAGGCCAGTGGAGTTGCTCTGGTGTAAAGGAGAACAGAATCAGGCCCTCTGAGAATATAAATAAGCAATATTCTTTTGCTCTCTAGCTATTAGGATGCCATCCTCTTATTCTGTTGTTTATTCTATTGGGGAGTAGGGAAGGAAGGCATCTCTGTAGAAGCTTTTTGCATATTTTGCTAAGGATCCATATGGCTTCCTCTTCTGTCTCCCTCCAGAGCTCCCAGTAAAACTGTGTTAAATTAGATACTCTCTGGGCAGTTCTTTCCCGGTCATATTGACAGGATGTGCTATGTCCGGTGGTCATGGCAATCTAGTCTAATGCATCAGCAAAATGGATCTGTGATCATAGATTTTTTAAAACAGAAAAGAAAGAAAATGTTCAGCTTCTTTAAACCACATCATGTGGATAGGGTTGCCAACTTTCTATTTGCAGAAAACCGAACACCCTTGCCCCACCCCCTGTCCTGTCCCTTTTCCAAGGCCATGCCCCCCACTCATTCTGGGATGGGGCTCGGGTTCAGAGTGCAGGAGGGGGCTCAGGGCTGAGGCAGGGGGTTGGGGTGCAGGAGGGGGTATGGGGAGCAGGATCCAGGTGGGGCTTACCTCAAGCGGCTCCCAGAAAGCTGCTGGCATCTCCCTCCGGCTCCTAAGTGGCGGTGTGACCACATGGCTCTCGGTGCTGCCCATGCCTGCAGGCACCACCCCGTCAGCTCTCATTGGCCACAGTTCCTGGCTAATAGGATCTGCTGAGCTGGCGCTGGGGGCGGGGGCAGTGCGCAGAGCCCCCGTGGCTGTCCCTCCGCCTAGGAGCCAGAGGGAGATGCCGGCAACTTCCTGGGAGCCTGCCTGCGCCGCCAACCGGACTTTTAATGGCCTGGTCAGCAGTGCTGACCGGAGCCGCCAGGGTCCCTTTACAACTGGCCGTTCCAGTCAAAAACCAGACACCTGGCAACCTGAATAGCACCCAGGAGTTCTGACTCCCAATCCCCTGTTTTGACACATTGGGACACAGATTGCTCCAGTTCCTTGTGCCAGTGTGCGGAGAGAGGAAGGATGAGGGCACCAGGACGGCTAACTGCCACAGTCTAGCCCTAGACGTCCTCCCTCCCTTCAAAAGCCATCCCTGTCCACGCAGGCCAGTGGGCATGTGATAGCGCATTTCTTGTATCATGTCATTCCTGTTCCTGGCTGTGTGAATGAACTGGCTCTAACAGCAAAGCGGTGGGCTGGGAGGCAAGGGGAGGGGGCAGGATTGGAAGGAGGAGCCAGAGGGAAGCATCGTTTCTCACCAGGCAATGCATAGTAAGTATGTGCCGAATGGCAATTGGGGCTGGGGAGTAATTACTGTCTTGCATTTTGTATAGCACATGACTGGGCCATGTGCAAGTTGTTTCTGGAGTAGGCGTTGGCTTGTTTGGCTTCCTCGCTTTGTGAGATGCTAACCCTGCCCGGCCCACTCCATTTGTGCTACGCCTTGAGCTGCTGGCTCCTCTCCACCCTCTGTCCCTCCCTCGCTTGCTCCTCTCCGCCCCCATCACCGGCGGCTGGGCGAAGAGGAGCCCTCAGCTGCTGCCGGCCGCTCCACTCCAGGCTGCTGGTGACAGTCAGTTTCGGGGTTACCGGGGGCGGGGCCCACCTCTCCCTGCCGCTCTGCGTAAGGGGTGGGCTGGGTAAGTTGGTGGTTGCCCCCTACCCCGGCAGATGGTCACAAGGCCTAGTGCCTGGCTGGGGGTGCCCTGCCCAGTCCAGTCTCTAGTTCTGCAGATAAGCGCTTGTGGGTTTCCCAGCTAGCTCCATTAGTGGCTCTCATTGGGTCCCCTTGCACTGGTTTCCTGCCCAGACACAGCTGCTCCCTTACAAATCCCCCACAAAGCAGCACCAGCTGTGATGTCCGGCAGGTGCAGCCTGTTCCATGTGTAGCTCTGCCCAAGCTTCCTGGGGCTCCCACTCCCACCAATAGAGCCTGGCTACTCCCTGGCTCAGGACCTTTCCTCTTACCTGGGCAGGGAAAGGGGGACATGCAGTGGGGAGGGGCTGAAGGGAGATGTATTCCCTCGCTTTTCAGATCCATCACTCTGGAAAGCAGGGGATGGGGCAATGGGGTTTCTGAGCAGTGGGGTAGCTTTGTGGGAGCTGAGCAGACTTGGGGGGGAGAGATGTTCAGCTGTCAAAGTCAATGGAGGGGACTCCCAGCCCCCCCATTGTAACCACTAGCCCCCATTCCCCTCCCAGAGCTGGGGATAGAACCTAGGAGTCCTGACTCTCAGCCCTCCCTCCCTCCCCCCAACCCAGCCCAACCCAACCCAACCTACCCCACCCCACCCTACTAGACCCCCTCCCCCTCCCAGAGCTGGTGAGAGAACCCAGGAGTCCTGACTCTGAGCCACTCCCGTTTGCTACGACTAGATTGCGCTGCCTCCCAAGAAATGTGAGTCCCTGAGCATGCTCCTAAATCACAGAAAGTAAGCATGCAAGGAGAAGGAGCAATGACACTGGTGTGGCTGATCCGTGACACTAACGCGGTGATTCATTAATTCAGTTTGTCACATGTACAGAGCGGGTCTGATTCCCTCAAGCAGGGACCAGACACACACAGACACTCTCCAGAACTGGCTGGCCCATCTCTGCACAAAGGTCTTTGTCTTGCCCTATCCTCGATTCACAAGGAAATATCCACCCTGCTCCGAGCCAGAGCTACTGGTCCCTCTGCTCCTTCCACCTGCACGGTCCTGAATCGCTGTCACCTGGTGTGTTACAAACCTGGATTGGCTGAGGCCATGGCTGTGAGCAAGAAGCGACCATTGTGGCCCCTCTCCAGTGCACTCCTTGGACAACCCAGGTGCAACCACCTGGCCCAGCCATTTTCTGGCTGGATCTTGAGGCTTTGAACCAGGGGGCCGCAATTGTGTTAATGACATGGGTTCAGGAGAGTTTGGAGCATTCCCCTGCTGGAGCCAGTGACAACACATGTTTGCAGAGACGCAGAGCCAGCATCTTCCAAACAAAGCAGAATTTATTTCCCCCCAGAGCTACGAAGCACTCAGGAGGGTGGATTAACACAGGGGCTGGGAGAAATTGTCCGGCCCCAACTTTTTTTCTGCTAAAAAATGCCGATTTGGGTTCAAGGCGGGCTTGGGCCTGATTTTTAAGCCTGGGTATTATGAGGGCTCACAAATATGTTTGACGCCGGGCCCACAAAAAGTAAACCCAGCCCTGCCTTTCCCTCCTAGATGAGTGTTAACGGGTCTGTGCATTAAACCATAGCCAACAGCTGAATTGCGTCCACCCAGCATTGAAGATAGAACCCAGGAATTTCCCCTTTGACAATACAGGCTTGTACCATTTGAAATATAGAAGAATCCCCTTTAGCAGTAAGTAGTAATAGTAGGATTTCTATCCTCTCTGGACTGCAGCCACTAGAGGACAATATAGTCCCAGCCACACGTGCATACACACCTTCTTAGACACTGCTGTCCTGGTGCCAGAACTAGGTGCCTCCAAGTGGCCACCCAGGCAGCAGCCTGCTGCCTGCCCAGCCATGCGTTGGGGCTGTGGTTGATAACAAGTGACACAAGTACCGCCAGTCTGAGTTAGCGTGTGACTCAAGCACAGGAATATCTTACAGGTGTGATCAGCTGTCTGGGGTAACCAGGAAGGACGGTGCATGTTTAGTCAGTGACCCGCAGCAGCCAGCTCCGTGCGTAGAGCTCTTCTGTGCTCAGTCTCACTGCAAACTAGGGATTAAACTGCTCCAATCAGTGCTGCTCTGTGGGTGGGAACCCCATCTCTGAGGAAGATGGGGATAGAGGGAGCAAGGTGGGTGAGGTAATATCTTTTATTGGACCAACTTCTCTTGGTGAGAGAGGTTCTCTTTCAAGCTCCACAGATATTACCTCACCCACTTTGTCTTTCTCAGTTCCCTTGCCTGACAGGCTGATCTGTCAAGTGATCCCCAATTGTTTGCGCCTTTTTCAGTGAGGAAAGTGCGGAGGCTGCTGGGTTCTTTGGCCCCGATGAGACCTGTCAGACCGGCAGGGGACGAGCCTGAGTGTCTGTCCAGACATGGCCATTTGAAAAGTATTTAGGGACACGTCTGGGCCTACCTAAGCCCTCTCCCTCACCCTCTAGCTCTCCTGCTCAGAAGGCAGCTGGAATCCTGGTGCCCACTGCACCTGAGCACAAGCACTGGTTTCACTAGACATACTGAAAGGAGTTGGATGGAACCAGAGCACTGCACTGGTGTGGTGGTCCTTCCTCACCCCCTACTCTGGCAGAGGTTGGTAAAGCAACAACATATAGGTTTGTCCCAGGTGGGACAACCTAGAGCTATCCACGAGGGGATATAGCCAACCCCTATTCATACTGAAAGGCAGTAGTATGGAGCTCCCCATTAGCCTTTGCAGTGCTCTGCCTCAAGAGAGCTCAGGAGCTGTGCAGTGTAGGTAGAAAGGATGATCCAGTGGCTAGGGCACTAACCTAGAAATCGGGAGACCTTGGTTTAATTCCCTGCTCTGCCACGTACTTCCTCTTTGACTTTGGACACGCCTCTTAGTCGCTATGTGCCTCGGGTTTCCTGTCTCTGTAATGGGGATAACAATAGTATCCTACCTCACAGAGGTGCATGAGGATAAATACAGTAAAGACTGTGAGGTGCTCACATACTACAGGAATGAGGCCTATATAAGTACCGAAGATGGATAGGAGGGAAGGGAGCCAGCTCTGGGCAAGGAAGAATCCCCTTCCTAAACACTGCAGGCCTTTGTGGAAAACAGGCCAAATTTTCTGCCTAGTGACCTGCTGGGAGATGTGTGGAAGATCACATAGCAGGCATTGTTTTTTTTAGAGAAAGGTCAGGGCAGACTGGGCCCACTCCAGAAATTGCTACCTCTCCCCTTGTTAGGGCCAGTGGACTCTCAGCAAAGGAAGCATGACAAAGCTGCTTAAAATTCAACAAGGAATGAGCAAGATGGTTTCACTAGGAAGAATCAAGAGCATGAAACCATCTGTTCTACTGCAGTAGGGTCATCAACTCGACTGGGTATGGATATCATTTGAATTCATGGAGTACGGTCAGTGTGTGTTTGTGTGTGCACCCAGTCTAGAAATTACTAGGTAGCCTCCTGTTACTGACGGGGGGGTCAGATATAGCTCTCTCACCTGGAATTTCTGTGGGTAGGATTGTCTAGGGCGTGTGGCAGCAGCCCCTACACTTTAAAAGAAACCTTTCCCCATGTAATCAGTTGTGTACAGACATCAGCTGGGAACAGCCATAGGAGTTTTGTGGCCCTGCCTGTGCTAAACCATCTAACCAGCAGAGGGAGCCCAGACATCACCCTTGGAGTTGAAGACTGCGGCAGCTGTGTTCAGAACAGAAGGAGCGAGCAGCCAGGGCAGTAGCAGGGCAAGTTTTGATGGAATTGGGAGTCCAGCCCTGGGCACCAGAACAGATCCTGGCAAATCAGATGGAGTTCAGAGAAAAGCCTCCAAAATTACCAGTGTGGGTGGTGGGGCTGATTGAGAAGGAAAGATGGAAAGTGTTGAATCTGTAGGGCTGGGCTAATGGGACAGCATATGTATTTATCTGTCGGAAGGGCGTAAAAACAACAAGGAGGGAAAGGCATTGTTTAGGGTGCTGGCCACAGGGGGGATGATCAGAGCTGGGTGATTATTGCACAAATCATTCCTAGAATATGCAACTGGATTTTTAAATGATTTGGCTTTGACGCTGTTCCCACCCCTTTTGAGTGAGTTCTTTGTGAACATCTCAACAAACAAGTTTCCTGGCTAGAACTTTGGTGGAAGCTGTGAATGTAAGTCAATATTACACACTCTCGCTCAGTAGTGTTGCCAACTCTGGCAGTTGTATCATGAGCCTGATGATCTTTAGTATTTTTCTTAAAGCCCGAGCTGCTGAAACCAAAAAAATCTCAGTTTACAGTAATAAATTGTTTCTAGCCCTATTGGTTGTGGAGAAAAGCTTTCAAATGTGAAGAGAATGTATCCTAGAAGCTCTGAAACCAGAAGGCAAATAAAGAGAATCCCAACTTTATTATTTTTAAAAGATCTCGTGATTTTTAAGCCAATCTCGGGAATTTTGGGGGCCTGGTTGATGATTTTTGAATGCTTGGCACTGGCAACACTGTACCGGGATAACAAATTTTGAGTTGTTAGTGTTGCATGGGAAACTGGACTCCAAGACTTACTTCCATCCAATCCAGGAAATACAGACGGACCATATTTCCCATGTCTCCAATCAAAGTATATTAAATAAGCACATCAGACAGCTCCCAAACAAGCTGCAGCCCAAAAAATGATTTCAGAAAAAAATGATTCTTTGAGGCAGTCCCCAATTCAGCAAAGTGCTTAAACTCAGGCTTAACTTTAAGTACTGGAATAGTCCCACTGACTTCAAAGGGCTGGGCTGTGTCCAGGCATAGATGGTTTTGAAGAGGGAATGAGTTTGAGACCTTCGCAAACTGTTAATGGACAATTCACAAATTGGAAGAGGTGGAATTAATAAATGATTCCATGATGAATTATTGGCCTGGCTTTAGTTATAAGCAGGAGTAAAGGGATTAAATGAAAGTGAAAAGGAAGATGATTATCTGGCAAGGGTTCCTGCCAGTGAGATGCACCTGGCTGTGGGACTGTCTCCCCAAGGGAAAGGGTAGAATCACACTGGGGACATATAGTAGTAGCAGGCTGGACAGGGCTGTGGAGAATGAAGTGTAGGCAGGAGCGGCGCCAGCTTTTCTGCCGCCCTAGGCGGCGGAAGGTCCCGCCCCAAAATGCCGCCCCCCCCAGAGGCGGCGGAAGGTCCTGCTGCCGAAATACCGCCGCGGTCGCCGCCCCGCAAATTGTAACGCCCTAGGCATCCGCCTAGGTCACCTAATGGGTTGCGCCGGCCCTGAGTGTAGGGAGCTGACAGCTGAGCTGTTGAAGCAGAAGAAAGGGATGCATTCCCCAAACATTCTTCTTCTTCTTCATTTGTTGTGATTCTTTAGTGCTGGTAACTTCTGACTGTGCAGAATCCAAACAGAAGTGCCTGAATGGAAACATGACTGAAATGTTCATCCTGAGAAATCTCTCTTGAGGGACGAACAAAAATTTAGTTGTTATTAAAGGGGCAGAGAAATTGAATTCAGACAGATAAAGCCCCTGCCCTCCAACGCCAAAAATAATCTTTGCTTGATGTCCTATAAAAACTTCCTCCAGCTGCCTCCCTCCTTCCTGATAGCAAAAGACACAGTGAATCTGGAGCCTGATCCACCCACTGGTTCTAATGACAAGAAGCTTAACACACAAGGCCAGTCTCACACTGGCAGTGTCAATGAACACAGCTCAATTCCACTGCTCATCAGCTCCCAGTAATGAGGCAACTCACAGTGGGGCTGGTGAGTCCCTAGGAACAGTCCACATATCACAGAGGGAAGGTAAAATAGCAAGAAAGCAGGGGAGTGGCTGTTTTCAAAGCTGTGGCAAACAATGACTGCTAACTGGAAGCAGAGGGCTGGGCACAGTAATACCTATTTCATGTAATGTGTAAAATATCTTGGCTACACTTGCATGTTAGAGCGCATTAAATCAGGCCTGGGCGCCCTAACTCCTGAGCTGTCCACACTGGCAAGGCACGTAGAGCTCCTGGACTCCACGGCTGGAGCAACCCGGTACTCCGCCTCCACAAGAAGCATAGAGCTTGCTGCGCCCTGGCTGAAATGCTGGGGTGTCAGTGTGGACGATGTGTTGCATTACTATGCTGTGATTGGCCTCCGGAAATGTCCTATAATCCCCTGAAGTCAAGTGGACTCTCTTGTCATTGTTTTGAACTGGACTGCAGGCATGCGGATATCCCCTTTCAAGGCTCTGTTTCTGACAGCCCGCATGCTTATCTGCTCCGGGACAAAGCAAACCATTACTGTGGAATGCTCCTGCTGCAGAGGCAGGCATTTGTGCATGTGTATGTGAGAGAGAGAGGCGGAGGGTGGGGGCTGATGTTGGGGTTTCCCCCTTCCTCCTGCTGCTGTCTAAACTTACAGGACAGCATGCTGACACACTGCCCCCCAAAACACACTGTCTCGCCCCCCACATACACACAATACACTCCCTGTCACACTCCACCTCCCCATTTGAAAAGCACGCTGCAGCTACTTGCTGCACGCTGCAACCACTTGCACACTGGGATGGCTACCACAATGCACTGATCTCTGTGGCGTTGCAAGAGCTGCTAATGTGGCCATGCCACTGCGCCTGCAGCTGACAGTGTGAACACACGGCAGCGCTTTCCCTGCTGCTGTCTCCGAGGGCTGGTTTAACTCCCGGCGCTCTACATCTGCAAGTGTAACCATAGCCGTAAAACGAGCTAGGACTACATGTCACTCAGGAATCAGTTCAGCTGACAGGGACACGTAGCCACCTCTGATGTGGAACGTGATTTCTGCTTAACAGCATGCAGCGATACTACACAACTGCTTTGGGGAAGAAGAATCCCATTTTCAGTTTTAATAAGGGGGGGATTTTACAGAGACAGATTGTAATCACTTGCCAGGACTTCAAGTCTGACCGCCTAATATGCAAGGTGCCCTGGAATCTTTCTTCACCTTTGGTTTCAAGTTGGCATGCCCTGAGCACCCCACCCTACTGGGGCACTGAGTTCGGTACTGACTTTGTAGGAAGAACACCACCTCCTGATTCATCAACTCCACCCCCTGCAGCTCCCAGAGTTGTCCTTTCTTGGAGGGCCCTCATTCAAGAAACCAGTAGTGATCCCCTGCCACAAAAAGAAACAGAGAACATCTCACTGGTTCCCTAGCCAGAGGGAGACGCTGTCTAACTATAGCTAATTACCCACTTGAAAGGCTGGTAGGCAAAGGGAAAGGAAGAGGATCTCAGACTCACCCATTATAAAAACACCAGTCACCCACAGCCATGGTGCAGCACAGCAGTGACAATAATGCTCCTGTGACCTGTGATGTTTGAGGACACTGCTCGGTTGTGATGTTCTAGGAATGGCATGTTTTTAATAAAGGGCCAATGGGTAGTCCTGTATTTCCCGTGAGATGAAAGCGGTTGGCCTGCAGGGGACAGCCCAGTTTGAAGGAAGAACTGCTTTTGCCAAGTTTCAGGGCTCTCTGTTTCCCTCCAACCTCAGCCAGTCCTACAGATATATGAACAGTGTCAACATCCCACTTCACCCCCCTTGGTGGCAATAGCACTAACAGCAATAGCATCCATGATTTTCATTATTGTGCAAGAGGATGGAAGTGAGGTCAGCAGGATCTTTGGGGTGGGAGTTGGAGGGACCTGGCGTAGGGAGAGCTGGAGGGAGAGTAAAGGAATTGCTGCTCCTTCCCTCCCTCCCCCCCGGCAGTTCTCACTTTTGTAGCTGGTCTGCCCTGCTGATGCTGCACACACTCATGCTTTCCTCTGAGGCTGTGGTTCGTGTTATAAAGAGACCAGAGGGAGAGAGCCTCCCCCACCCCATTTGTGTGAAATGGATGGAACATAGGCACCATTTTAAATAATTGAATAATGAAATGAATAAATTAATGCACGGCAAGCTGGAAAGGGCTCCCGCTCTGGGCTTACACGGCCAAGCAGCCCCGGATGAGCCAGGGAAGAAGGCAGGGACAGCTTTCCTTCCTCTCAGGGCAGGCAGTGTTAAATTGGGCATCTCCACTGACTCCCCCATAAAGCACCCCTCACTTTTCCCTCCAACTTCTCTTTTTTTAATTGATTCCCCCTCCTTTTCTGTCTCCCACCCGTCTTCTCTCCCTCTCATTCCTCCTTTGCTTGCTCCATATCTTCTCTCTCCTTTATTTCTCCTCTCTCACTCTCATCTCCCTGTGCCTTTTGCTGTTTAACACTGACAAATGCAGGGAATCTGCTCAGAGAGCATGTATCCATCTCTAGGACACATCCCCACCATCTCTGCAGCCGTTTAATTTCATTTGTAACATTTCATGGCCCACCAGAGCCATCTGCTCTCCCGATACCCTACCTCTCCTTCCGGGAGTGGGGAGGGGGCTGGCTTAGCCTTGGAGCTCTTTCAGAAACACTGCAATCGCTATCATGATGAAGTTGGCGGGCTGAAGTATCAGGTTCGCTGTGCAGATCAAACACCCCTTTTCCCCCCAAGAGCTGCACTAGGCTGAGTTTGGTAAATTGGCCTGTATATGATGCAGGAGTGAGTATGTTTTAAACATGGGTGAATTTAAATGTTGGTGAATATTATGGCATGACAGTGCTGGCCAGAGGCAGCAGCTGTGCATGGTTCACCATACACAGTTCTGCCAATGCCCCTCACTCCTGTCCTGCATCCCGCCCCCAGTTCTGTCACAGTCCTCGGCACCCCACACAGCTCTGCCAATGCCCCTCAGTCCTTCCCTGCAGCCCCTGCTATCCCAGTCCTGAGTTCCCCACACAGCTCTGCCAATGCCCCTCACTCCTGCCCTGCAGCCCCCCTCCCCACTATCCCAGTCCTGAGCTCCCCACACAGCTCTGCCAATGCCCCTCACTCCTGACCTGCAGTACTCCCTCTTCTGCCCCTCCCCCACCACACTCTCTATTTTAAGCCTCCGGTTCTTCTTAGCAGAGACTGGCAATCGTGCTGATTTGCGTAGTGGTTCAGTAAAGAGAACAGTTGCTGGGCATTACGGTGAAACCTGCCAATTCATATCAGGTGTTAACCTGAGTTACATTTCTGATCCTGAATCCACAGCACTTAAAGTTTCAGCAAAGCATAAAGCATTTCTGGTATTGCATGTGATCAATATTTGTGAAGTTACTGGCCTAGCCCTGCTGAACATGTTTCCTCTGGGGCCTTTGTGCTCAAATCCTTCTTGGTTCAGGGCTTGCAAAGGTCACTAAACCCATAGCTGCTGAATGATTATAGCATAGGCGCCGACTCCATGTGTGCTCCGGGGCTGGAGCATCCACAGGAAAAAAAATAGTGGGTGCTCAGCACCCACCGGTCACAGCTGTTTGGCGGCTCAGGGAGGGGCTTGGGAGAGGGTGGAGACCAGCGAGCGAGGGTGAGTGGGGGCCTCAGGGAGAGGGCGGACCAAGGTTGGGGACCTTGGGGGAAGGAGGCAGAGTGATGGCAGGACCTTGGGGAGGGGGCAGGAAGAGGTGGAATGAGGGTGTGGCCTCGGGAGGAGAGGGGGTAGAGCACTCCCGGGGAAAAATAAAAGTCGGCGCCTATGGATTATAGTACTGGGAATATCCTGAGTCAAGTCTCAGTGGCCCATCTGAAAGGAAGGAAGAGCTGTTTGTATTTAACTCCAAATCCATATGGCTCCCTTACTAACTAAACAGACTCCTCCAAGTGTTCCCCTCACAAAGGGGCCTAGAAACTATGCTGAGGGGTGCCCTAGAAATGCCCGGGAGAGAGAAACAGAGAGCTGGTGAAAAGAACATGAGCCCCAGGAAGAAGCACAGCAAGAAAATATGGGCCCACCACTGGCCCTCTGTCACTGCAGGGAACTGATCATATGGGGTGTGCCTAATTCCATTCCATGCCGGTGCTGTTGCTAATAAGACCCGGAAGACAGTTGCTTTCCCACTGCTAATATTGTGATAGGTTGCACCCCACAGTGGTGAGCAAAAATCCCATTGATAAGTATCCAGTTCCCTTTTCCTTTCAAATATCATTGGTACCCAGAGAGGGCTGTGTGATCGCTGAGCAGAGAACGAGCAGGACCTGTTCTCTCCCCCACACGCAGGGAGGTTACTCCCGTCTGATGATGGCACCTCTTCCTTATGGAGACACTCCCAGTAAGGGGGGAATGGGTGGGGATATCTCAAAAGTCAAGAGAGGGAGAGGCTGGGAACTGGGAGTTTCCTGGCAGTGGCAGATGGATGCTATTTGAATGATGCACGATAAGGAAGAGAGGGAAGGGGAGGGAACAGGCACAGAGGACACTGTGCAGATTCCGAGGGGCCATCCATCACCGGCTCCTGTGCCTTCTACTCCCCATGCCAACAGGTGATGAAGCCTCATCCATAAAACATTTCCTGGATGTCACTGGCTGGAAGACGCATTGGAGGGTTACACTCACTCTGCATGAAAAATAACCTCCCAGGTGAAGGAGAGAGCTGCCACTTTTAAACCCTGCACCCTTCTCCTCACATACTGCACCCAGGAATTGTCAGCATCTCCTGGCATCACCAGTTGCGGATGCCTCCTTCACCAAAGGCTCCTCTCTCCCATAGGTGGCTCCTCTCTCTGAGTGGCCACTGCTGGAGCAAAGGTCCCATTTCAGGTAGAGAGTTGGGAACAGGGGGTTGAGCAACTTAGAAGAATAAGATAAGCCTCTAAAGTGTGCAACACCCACTCCCTTCCAGCTCCCCCCATCTCTCCAGGCCTTCCCTGCTTCCCGTGTTGGTCTCCCCTCTGTTTATTTCTTAGCCTCTCCCAGTTCGCTTCCAGGTTAAGCTCTATGAAAACTCCTCCCAACAGTCTTTTCTGGGTTCTATTCCTGGCTCTGCTGTGGCTTTGGATGGGTCACTTCCCTTCTCTGCACCTCCGTTTCCCTGGTTATAAAATGGAGACCAAAACAGTGACCTACATCACTGGGAGGCTGCGAGGCTTAATTCATTAATGTCTGCAAAGCAATCTGAGATCCTCAGATAGAAAGCTCTAGCGGAGTATTGTTATTATTTATTTTTCCCTGGAGGCAATTTTTTTTCCAAGTGGGAAAGCATCTCATAAATTTCTCAAGCGTGGAGAGAACAGGGAATGTGAAGCTTTTGCTTTGTTTCTTGACATATCCCCTTACAGCTCTGCCTGCACCCCACATTTTAACCCCGTAACCACCCTAACTCAGATCAGTGGGCTCTCTGACATGGGGGAAAGGGAGCAGAATTTTTCAAGGAACAAATGTGGGTTGGGGCAGGGAGGTGCAGCCAATTTAATCCCCTTGCGCGTGTATGTGCCCACCCTACTCTTTTCCATCCCCATTACCATAACTGGCACATGTGGCCAACGGTAAAGACACAAGACGCAACAGTAAGTAACCAAGGTGGGCACTGGGCCCGTTTCATTGCCACCAACAAAGTGAGGAAAGATGGAGTGTCTCACTAGGATGGATGACTCTGTCGAGGTCTCCCAGATGCAGCCGGCGCAGTCACTGAACGCAGTTACTGAGAGGCACATGTCTGTCAATAGCTCCACTGGCCCAGGCTCTGGGCTGTGTTCAGAGCCTCCTGATCAGTTCCCACCAAATCTCCCAGCTGCTGCGAGCTGAGCATTCCGTTAGAGATGGTGTATCCGGGGATGTTAAATTTCATAACAAAGAACAAAGGCAGACACCAAGAACGGGGGTGAACCTAGGATGCTAACCTGTGGCATGTGCTGTATTGAGAATAGGTTGGGGAGTTACCCACTTACAGCTGGGTACTTCACTGGCATGACTTTCAGTTACACTCAGGCCCTTTTATGCCACTCTGGCAGCCTAAAGGGCCCTTAATGTTTATTGAAATGCCCCCCCATCCTCCCCGGAGAATATCCTCTGTGCAAAGGGACTTCCTGGGTGGTGTGGGATTCTACGCTGGCCCTGTTCCCTGTTCCTGGCAAAGGAGTGACCAGATGGCATTGAACTACAGCATACTCTGCTTCTCAGAAGCCATGGGAAGTAGGATTTAAGTTAGAGCAACCTTGAGGCTGCTTTAACTCACATTGGGCAGGGGCAAGCAGGGCCCTGCATAGGCTCAAAATATGGGGAATGCAAAGTTGGTTTAATGCTACTAACACTCCCCACCATCCCTGGCTTAAGTGGAGCAGGTCCAGTGACTTGCCACAAGATGGACCCCATCGGACATTAGCTTCAAACTCCTCCATCCCGCACCTGCAATCACCAGGATTTGTCCTGATTGCTGGGAAGCTGGGAATTCATGCTAATAACGAGTCCTCCAGAGCGACTTTTTCTTCCCTGTGCGGCTTTTTCCCCCCTTCCATTCCCTGAGTGTTTAGCTCTGAAAAGAATAATTTATCAAATCATTTTTATTCAGTGTCGGAGGAGGAAGAAAAAGGCTGGTGAGGAAAAAAGGGCCCTTTGCTATTTTAATTGCTTTGCGGTGTACTTGTGAGAATCGAGCTGGGCTTATCAAAGCCAGCACAGCTGAGTCGCTGCCTCTCGCTAATGAGAGCTGTCATGTGACCAACCAAGGCTCCGCCGATGGACCAGATAGTGCCTCAAACCATCCAGTGGCTCAAATGCTTAGCAAGTTAATTTAAATGAGCTGTAAAGTTTAAGCGGGGGGGGAGCTTGTTTTACAAGGACTTTGGAACCAAATGAAAGGATTTGTTTATATTTATTTATCTTTTTTTTTTTTAAGTGACATAGTTGAGGCTGTGGGTTGGTTTATTTTTCTCTGATGCTAATTCATTTGTGCTTTGGAAGGGGGCGAGGGGGCGGGTGGAATAGTCCTGCTGGCTAAACAATATCATAAACTCCCCCCAACATGCCGACTTGAATTGCTGACGCTCACTCTCTTTGGTATAAGGCAGCGATGCCCAATAGGGTATGGCTACACTGCATGTGGGAGAGATCCTCCCTGCCTGGCCTGACAGATGCTTGGCTAGCTTTCCTCGAGTTAATGTGGATGTTGTGGCTCCGGAGGAGACTGTGGCTAGTCCCCCTGAGCTCAGACCCATGGAGCTGGGTGGGCTTGAGAGCCTGAACTGCCACCCAAGCTGCAATGCCCACACTGGTCAGTGTACTTGGGCTAAGAGGCTCGCTCTCAGAGACAGTGTAGGCATAGCCTTATGGGCCTGACCCTGCAGCTACTCCACAGGCAGACGTGCCATGGAAGTCAGTTTGAGATCTGTGCATGGGGCAGCTAAACAGTACGGCTCTTAGGCAGCTGTGGTGATGATGTTGGAGGCTATCTAGGATGTACCTGATGTGCTCTATGTTGGTGCTTTTGAAAGGGAGAGAATGGCAGCATTACTAAGGACCAGGCCTATTACAAAAAGGTGCCATGCGGGCTTCCTGTGCATAACTCTAGCAAAGTACCACAATCCTGACTTGCAGCCCGCCTGCAATACCAGTTCTTCACTCACCACACACAGCTCTAACACTGCCCCTCAGTCCTGCCCTGCAGCAACTCTGCTGTTCCAGTCCTGGGCTCCCCACACAACTCTGCTAAGGCACGTCACACCTGCCCTGCAGCTATTCCAGCCCTGGGCTCTCCACATGGCATTGTCCATTTCCACGCAGTTTTTACCAGCTGTGGGTCAAGTGCTGCAGGTCAGGATTTACACCAGCTGGCAATGCAATCTATTTACACCAGGATTCAACCCTGACCTGCAACACTTCCTGCTACTTTGGGTCTGGATCCTGGCACAGCTCTGCCCTGGTATTTCAACCCTGATTGACAAAGGTACTTAAGAGCCTAAACCCCAGACTAAGTTTTATGTGCCACTGCAGTCCACAAAGCTCCTGTTGAACCTTGCAGACACTTAAACTCACTCAGTGCCTAGCGATGTGTCTGCACTGCAATTAAACTCCTGTGGCTGGCCCATGTCAGCTGACTTGGGCTTGCAGGGCTCAAGCTGCAGGGCTATAAATTGCAGGGTAGATATTTGGGCTTGGCCTGGAGCCCAGGCTCTGCAGGCCTCGAGGCAATTTTATAGTCCCATAGCCCAAGCCCTACAAGCCCAACTCAGCTAACATGGGCTAGCCGCAGGTGTTTTCCCATACCCTAAGTTTTCAAGCCCAAAGTTCCCTAGGTGCCTATATTGCTGTCTCTGAGCATGAGCACTGCTGCCTCACTGTAGGCACCTATCTCCCACCTATGCCCCAGAATGATTCACGAACCAGGGGCAGATAGGCATTTGGCTGCTTGAGTTGTGTGTGTGGGCCCTATCTGGTATCCATGCTCTGAGCGTGCCTACTGCATCGGGTCCCATTCAAAATCCAGCCAGGGGAGGGATTAGAGCACTCATGTGGGAAGACCCAGATTCAATTCCCCCTCGGGAAGAGGGGGAGAAAGGATTTGAACAGAGGTTTCTCGCCTCTCAGGAGAGTGCTGCAACCACTGGGCTAAGGGATATTCTGGTGTGGCTCCTTTAGCCTCTCCTCTTGAATCTGTTCCACGGGGGATAAATACTGAAATTGTCACTAGGCCACGAGAGAGTGAGAATGGCTTTGTAGCCCAGTGGTTAGGGCACCCACCTGAGAGGTGGAAAACCTTGCGTCCAGTTCCCCAGCTCCCACCACTCTTTCATCATTTATCCACAGTGGAACAGCTTCAACAGGAGAGACCAAGGAAGCCTCATATCAGAATAGCCCAGAGGTCAGTGGGTAGAGCACGCTCCAGAGAGGTGGGAGACCCCTGTGCAAAGCCTTTCTCCTGTCCTGCCCGAAGTGGGAATTGAACCAGGCTCTCTCACATCCCAGCTGAGTGCATTACCCACTGGGCTAAATGTTTTGTAGGGGTAACACTACCACTACTTCCTCCAGCTGTTTTGTGGAGTGGGGCAGGTACCTAACTCATTCCCCCACAGGCACCTAAGCCTCCTGACTCCAGGAGACAGGTTTCTGTTTGTGGATCACAATTAGAGATAGGTGTATCTGTCTCCCTGTATCCTGGACTTAGTGCCCATATCTGTGAGAGGGGAGTGGTTTACCACATACCCCTCTTGTCAGTATCTCCCATTGCCTACCTTAGGCTTCTCCCCACCTAGCGAGCTGGCTTTGTGGATCCCAGTCCAAGGGTCTTCTCTTTCCCTATTCATTGTCTAGGGAGCCTCAGTACCTCACTCAGGCTTTGTGGATCGCAATGTTGTTCCTGTGATTTTTTTAGGTGCCTAAAGGTTAGGTGCCATGATGCTCAGCATTGCAATGCCTAAGTCCTTATGTGGGTCTGGGCCTTCAGTCCTAACTTGTAGCACCTCCTGCCACCGAACTCCACCTGGCTCTGCCAAGCTTCACAGTTCTTATCTGTAACAACACCTGCTATTCCAGTGCTGAAACCATTGCAGCACTAAATGGACCAGATCCTCAGCTGGTATAAATCAACCCTGCTGCTTTACACCCAACGAAGGGTCTGGTTCTGTGGTGGAAATTAGGGGAAGCAGAGAGTGTGAAGGAGAACACTTCAATATCTAGTATTAAAGCCTCTTTTCTATAGGACTATTCATGTCTCTTCTGTCTGTCATCCTACTTAGATTTCATATTTTTAATTAAAAACTCTGTAACTGCTATTTCTGTTATATTGTTAAACCATTGACTGAACTCTACCTGATCGCTTGTCGGTTTCTTCTGATGAAGAAGCAATGTCTTTTCTCTACAACATCAGACATTAATAAAATATGTTGGCTTTTTCTTTTTCTTTTTAAGCCTTAACTTTAAAACAGTAGTTTCATAAAAAGCTTCTCTCTCAAAAGCAGTGGTGGGACAATCTATTATTGAATGAAACAAATCAATATTAATGCAATGTGATGGCTGAGATTTGCTTGAGTAGTATTTTACATTCGTGTGTACGCTGTTAACTCTGCCTTATTAGACATGTGCAGCATAGGTGAGTTAAGGTTGCTGTGGGAACCATCATTTTTTAAAATTCTCTGACTTTTACTTGTGTAAAGTCAACCCTGAGCTAACTCGCATTAACATCATGTAATTTCCCTGCTTGAGGAAAGGGTGCCTGATCATTTCCTTTTGCATTCAGTTGCACATTCAAATGAGGGGAATTTGATTCGCATTCCCTAGCTGAAGTAGTGTAGCAACTGGCTCTCCAAAAGAGCAGCACCACCAACCATTAGCACAACACGTGGATTCGGAGTGGGGGGGTATCCATTGTGTACTGCTGCTATCCATATGCCTGGTAGCACACACACTAAAGTACAGGAGATGGGAACAGAAGCGGATGGTCTGAATCTCCACTGCCTTGTACCCTGTGGAGACATTTACACTTGTAAAAGCGCTCCTACCCTTCTGGATTGGTAAGGATTGATAGCCAGACTCCACTAGGTGTAGCACAGTGGGATATGAGTCTGGCTAAACCTTTCCCACCTTCTCCATCACCTTTCCTTCCTTCCTGCCTCTGGTGCCAATGCATTAGCTTGTTTGTAGTTGGTCTCCCTCACCATAGTGAAGAGTAATTAAGATACTGGGCCTGGCTTTCCTCTTGTACTGGTTTGACACTGGTATACTGCATTGACTGCAGTGGATTTATACTGATTTACGCTGGTGAGAGAGAGGGGAGAATCAGGCCCACTCTTTGAAGATTGGTATTGCATGAATGGTGAGATTAGTTTCTTTCTCCTCATCTCTTCCAGAAAGCACTGAGAGGAGAACAGCCAATTGCCTCTAGCCAGCATCCAAACTGTGGACAAATGGTGGCAAAATGTCTGATCACCTAAGCCACAGGGCCGATAACCTGCATATTGCCACTGATTGACTGGGATGCTACCATGTGTCCAAGAGTTTAAGGGCAGATCATCTAGTCTGACCTGTATCTCACAGGCCACCACCCAGCATCTGCCCACTAAATGCAACAACCAAACATAGACCAAAGTATTACAGCCCCCTAGGAGACTAAACTATTGTGCCCCAAAGGCAATGAGACTTGGCTGGGCTCCCCCCACCCAATCTGTACCTTCTGGGGTGCACATGCCTGAATATTGGGTGACTGGATATTTTCCACCTGATACTCAGAAACATCTGACTCACTAGATATGGTTGAGCTGTGTGCTGTTCAGCAAATGTTCACCCTTTGCCAATCAGTGTGAGATACTTCGGCCCACAGAATTAGTTTTGATAAAGTTGGACTTGAGTATCTGAACTGAAAATGAAAGTAGGCCTGGAGACTGAAATCTCTATCTGCCCACCCGGCAGTGGTGGATTATGGTAGACCAAGCTTCTTTTCAATGTGTCTCAACTGTCAAGGTGTGATATGGAAGTTTTGTCTCCATGGCCCTTTCAGCCCTTGGCTTCTATGCTGGAACTTCCAACAAGGGGGTGGGAGCAATTAGTGCTAAATGTGGTGGTGATTTGGGGTATGACGTGGATATATTTGGAACTGGGAAAACAGTGTGAATCTGGTTAAGGTTTCATGAAGTGCAGCAACATCCCTGTTTTCATGAAGGGTTATTGTTGCAATGGGTGAGTGGACTTCATGGAACACTCTTAGGTGTTTTTCACAGTTGTGAGTACTCACTTTGCCTGCATTTTCATGGATTCTGAAACCACTTGACTCTTCTTGTGTCCTTTTGTGGTTGTTTGGCTTTTTACAATCACTAGTGCAAGTGAAGTGTTGTTTGAATAACCACGGAAAGAGAATTTCTGTTGTCAAGATTCTATATTCAAGAAAATAAATTAATGTGGAGCAGAAACAGAAATAATTTATAAAAGGGAAGTTATCCAATCACTGAACAGAAAAAAATAGCATGTGATTTAGATGGCCAGTTAGCGATCATGAATATTCACAATTCTTTAATCGAATGAAAGCTCCTTTACAAGTTTTCTGGCTGAAATTTGCTCATGTAATATTAATTGAACAATGTTCCATAATAAATAAATGCATAAAAATAGTGATTTGTTCACAGACCAACTGAAAAAAGAAAGCAAAATCTACAATATAAACTATATGTAGTGAATAATCTGGCCACTTCTAGTTCTGAGCTCTCCTGCTGTGATGTCTTCAGTGAATGAATGACATAAACCTGCCTCTGGGAGAAGCAGGAATTACTTCTGTTAGGAGTGGAGGAAGAACATTGAGCTGCCACATTCTGCAAAGTTCAGGGGTGTTGGGTTCTGGGATTTGGATTTAGCTGATGATAAATATTAGCAGTCGTAAAGTTTGGCTATCTGGATTTTGGGGGTTGGTTCAGGCCCATATCCAGCTGGGAGTAGGAAGTCTGCATGTCTGTCCATACAGCTTTACCCCAAACCTCCCCAGACATAAAGAAGATATTCAATGCACATTGTCATCGCAGGACATGTAACAGCAAGACAAATTAAAACCCCAGCATTTGCAGCACTAGGGGCTACAGTTTGTTGGACACATGTGAACAGACTGTAAATAAACAGAAAAGGTCAGCGCTATCCCAGAGCTGCATATGAAATAACTGCAAATGACTGCATGCTCCAGGCCTACCTGTTTAGTTAACAAGGGGGAAAAAATCAAAATGCTGCTTCTGTAACATGTGAGAGTTCAAATCAACAGTGGTCAGAAGAGAAATACCAGGTAAAGGGTGTTGGCCATGAAAGATTGAAGCTATTTAAAAGTGAAAAGGTCTTATACAAAGTTTGGTCTGATAAATCTGGAATATAGACCTCACTTGGGCCATGTGTTAAAGGCATGGCACTTAGGGGATCTCTGAAACAGTCCAACCCGCTAGGCGTCATTCATTCAGAGACATTCACAGGACATATGCAGATTCTGTAGGTGTGAGCTGAACAGAGACATGCATGCAACATGTGCAGACACACCAGGCTCGTGCAGGAAAGAGACATGATAGAGAGACTCACGCATGTTCTGGGCACAGTCGGTACACAAATGCACAAGACTCACGTGAACGCCCTGTCCATAACCTGTATACAGATGTGCATGTACACATGGAAATGTAACCCATTCAGAGACATTCATGAATGGATATGGTAGGGGATGCATTTGAGAGCTTTGGAAACAATCCGTATGGAGAGGCATGCAGATGTTCCAACCATAATCTCAGTGCAGTGTTTGTGGCGATGGTGGGGAAGAGATTAACAAAATTTGTCAGTTGCTTCTCCCTCTTGACCTGTAAATTCCTTGGTGACTGGCCTCTGCGTGTCGTTACTCACCTATGTTAGACCCTTGCACGTAGTCCTTACTTTACTTAGTAATTACCTGACAAGTATCCTTTTAACTTCACCACGCAGCAAATTACATGGCCAATTTCCGATAACTACATGGTGATTACATGGCCCTGCACACTACCTGGTAATTATAGTCAAAGGTGTTTTTACAAAGGTTAATTTCTATGGGGCTGATGATGTCTTCCCCACCCCCTTCCATTCCTGTGCCCAGGTCTTCCCCTTCCATGCACCGGTCTCAGCCTTTTCCACAGCACACTCTGTTCCCTTGGAGTCCGTGGAGGGCCCTCTGCAGGTCCAAGGATCTGCATGGGGGGAGAGGGCAGCTGGGAGTGGATGTGCATCACTCCCCTACTGCCATTCCTGACCCCCCCCCCCCACACACACACACAGAGCTACTGGGCAGTCCTAAGGGCTACTGCAGACAGAGGGGTCTCTGACACTGAGGCGGTATTGGAGCCGCATTGCTAAGGAAGGGGGCCAGAGTTGCACAGGCCTCTGCTGATCTCCCCGGATGTATGAGTTTTGTGGCGGGGAGGTCTGGGGGGCTAAGGGTCCAATCCTATTCTGCAGGGTGTGGCGGCAGCAACCCCGCCCGCCCTTGACTGAACAATGGGGGGAGAATGTATCCCCTTGTGTGGTTTCCTTGCCAGGGGGGATGATGGGATCTTATGTAACTTGCAGTTTTTAGCTCTTCTGTTCAGATTCTGCTCTAGGAGAGAGAATGCCTCTCTCTACACCGGTTACAAATCTCTACTCTGTTATCACAAGGCAGTTACTATCTAATCACACAGTTTTTATTGCAAAACACCCTGCCATGCCCGATGCTTTAACAGGCCGTATTAGGGAAATAATAACAAAGCAATTCAGAATGCTGGCCTCATAGCTACTGGGTAATTTAGTGACCAGGCTGTTCTGTAATTTCTTTGTCAATATGGCTCTGTGGATTTGGCTGGGAAGAACTGTCAATTTTTCAGTGATTATGGACTGTGCATTGAACTGTGAAAGGAGTTGGTGGGTCTCTACCATTCTCCCTGGACATGCCTCTGCCTCACAAAGTTGGCACTAATCTCCCAGCACAACTGGTACTAATTGGTATCCTTGATGGCGTTCTCAGGAAAGAGGTCAAGGAGCAAAAAGGTCCTGGTGGCTGAATTCTCCTCTAGCCCCTAGAAGTGATCTCTCTACATCAGGGATGAGGAACGTGTCTGGCGGTGTGAGGACACTGTAAGTTACGGAGTGAAATGCTGGCTCCACTGAAGTCAATGGCAGAACTTCCATTTACCTCCCTGGGGCCAGGATTCCGCCTGGAGTCTCTAAAGTGCAGCAGCTTTTGCCAGCACTAATATTTTTTAAGAGAAAATCAAAGGATGCACTCTGTGTTTGTTTCACTCTGCCAGCGCCCTGTATGGACAGCACAGTACGAGTGGCCGCGTGCTCTCAGGGCTCACCAATTCCAGCTTTACCGTGGTGGGTGCATGTTGAAGCCAGGAGGGGACTGATTAAAAAAGGATGGACTTCTGCAGTAGCTGCTGCAAAATAACATTTGCCTACCAAAGAAGGATTGTGAGTAAAGAGGTGGTGTGTGTGTATGCGAGCGAGAGAGAGTGGGAGTGTTGCAGTGTTATAGAGTGTGTATGGGAGAGAGAACATGAAAGAGTGAGGCGGTGTGTCAGAGAGTAAGTGTTTGTGAGACTGAGTGTATATAAGAGTGTTGGGGGCGGGGGAGGGAGATGCGTGTATCGGGGGTATTCATCCATTGCTGTGTGAGGCTGAGGTGTGCAGAAACATGATGTGTGCTGCGCTAATGATTGATCTTCCCTTGTGACCATCATTTTTTTGTTGGTTGCCTGCGCCTTTTAGTAGCAATGCAGCAGAGAAGGAGAAAGGGAAGCATCCTCCTGGAGACTGCTCTATGTCAGCCTCAATAACCATCACAATACACAGTGCGAGGGAGCGCAAAGCAGCCTAATTGAGAGGCATATGTTGAAAAGGAAGCCAGTGGCCACAGCTTGGGCCTTTGACCAAAGGGACTGTTAGAAGAGTTTTGTGTAGTTAGGTAGACAGGAATGGCTTGGCTAAAGAGTCGAGGAGACAAATCTTGGGCTGCCTAGATAGAGCCTCTTCACTAGGTGTCGTGGATGGGGTGAAGTTCCCCTCCATTCGGTGGGGAAAAGCTCTTCCCTATTCCCTAGTCTGAAAGCTGTCAGTGTGTTCTGCTGGGCCTGCACTGGCCCCTCTGCTGCCTCAACTGTGGGCAAGTGGACTCAGTGCCTGTTCCTGTTGTGTCTCCTGGCCAGTTGTGTTCAGTCAGCGAAGCCTCCGGTGATGTCAATTATACATCTGCAGGCACAGGGAGGGCTGAGCCAGGGGCTAGAGAAGGAGAGAGCCTGCAGGCTTGTAGCGCCTTCCTCCGAAGCCCTCAGGCACCTGGGAAACAAAGCCTTGGCCATGAATAAAAACCTGCCTGACACATCCCTCTGGTGCCTAATCCCGTGCCTCGGCTGGAGCAGAGGGGTGTTGTGGGGCTGCTAGGAGAATGCAAATGCAAGTGTCTCGCCTTGTTCTTCAGGCCTCAGAGGTAGTGCAGGAGGCCAAACAGCTCTTCCTGGAGAGCCGCAAATTGACACTGGCATGCATGCACATGTGCTCATCTACACCCCACGCACATCTGCACGTCACACACATCCCACCTGAGCTTCAAAAGGCAGGTACGCTCACACCCACATGTCTGCACTCTAGCACGCGCACACACAACAGCCTCACATGTGAAATCCATACATCATGCACCCCTCGATGGCACATACACTCACACACTCGTGCACACTCAAACACACAGATGCATGTGGTAGCTTATGTGCAGCCCCTTGCAGACTTTAACTTGTATGAACGCATGCACATTTGATGGTACACACACTCAGGTGCCTGCAGACAATTGCACACTGACACATACACACACACATGTTCAGACTGGTGCACATGCATTTGGTGATACACATCCCCACTCTATCTGCTGATTCAAAGACAGGAAAAGATAAAAGGATTCAGGTGGGTGGGAATGAAAGAAAGAGCAATTCCCTTCAGTTTGTTTGAGCTTCACTGGAATGCGCTTCTGTTTAGTAGGTCCAATTTTCTCCTAAAATAACCAAAGAGGTTGTTGCTGCATTGCATTTCCCCCTCTCCCTTCTCTCGCCTCCTCTGATCTGGGAAGAAAGGGGAAATACCAGAGCAGGCCTGCGAATAGCCCAGGTATCTGAAGAGAAATATAAGAACTGGGCCACTGTCCTGGGTTCTGAGGGAGGAGCACATGTTTTCCAGCAGAGAAGCTTGGAGCATGACCCTTGAGATAAGTACCCATGTGCTTTGGGAGGATGAAGTCTGTCTGGAAGTATGTCTAAGGGAAATTTGCAGTGGTGGAGGAGATAAACGTTTTGCAAAGGAAAGCTTCTTGCTTAATCTTGATGTGAAAGTTGGGTCAGAGGTGTAGGAAAGAAGAGGGCTCAGTGGTTAGGGCCCTGTTCTGGGAGCTGGGAGACCCTAGCTCAATTCCCTGCTGTGCCACAGAATTCCTCTGTGACCTTAGGAAAGTCACTTTGGCCCAGAGCCTCACAAGTATTTTTAGGCTCCTAACATCCACTTGTTTCAGAGGAAGTCAGGAGCTTAAATACCTTTGAGGATCTGAGCCACTGGGTCTCAGCTCTCAGTCTGTAAAATGGGGATGATAGCACTTCCCTACCTCGTGGGGGTGTTGTGAGGATAAAACATTAGCAACTGTGAGGCGCTCAGATCCTATGGCAATGGGAGCCATATAAGCACTTAAAACAGAAAGTATCCCTCTAAGATTACCCTAACCTGAGACCCCATCACTGCTGGAGGTTCGTCTAGTGGTCCAACATTAACGTGAGCAATCCAACAGGGACTATTTCTTATTCTGTGTTTCTACAGGGCCTAGCGCAATGAGGGCCTATTCTTGTTTGGCTCCTAGGCCCTATTATATTAAATAATAGTAATAATAATGTACTGGCTAATAAAAGAGCATTAACCCAATAGCTGCATGCCTGGAGTTACGTCCACAATATACTACAAGGGAGCAATTCTTGTGGATATCAAGAATTGCCCTCTGTGGTGTGCTGTGGAGTAAGCACACAGAGACGCACCGAATAAATGCCCTTTTATTAACTGAGCTCCAGGGCTCTGCGGTGCATTCTAACAGCTGGTGCACTAGACTAACCTCTAGCCCGTCTCGTTTCTCAGGATACCGACTATTAAAGGGGCACATTGTTACACCTCTCACCCAGTGCACACACACGTATCAGACAGAGCAGTCCCCATAACTTGTAGTGTTTGAGAGTAGTGAGAGGACCTAGGTACTCAGGAAACAATTAAAATAGGTTATACATTGTTTATCTAGTCTCATATCCTGTCTCTGCGGTGGCCAGTGACAGATGAATCAGTGGCAGGTGGAAAACCCTCATACCACATTGAAATATGGAATATATAGCAGGCGATATTTTTACACTCCACGCAGTTAGAAATCAGCCTGCGGCCTGAAACACCAAGACTAGTAGCGTAGGGTTTTGTTATCCTAGCTAGCATAATTGGTGATGCTGATCTTATTCATATATTGTCAGTGTCTAATCCTTTTCAAAAGCATTTTAACATATTTTGTTCAGTAAGGCAGTAGTGAGTTTCTCACATAACTAAATATACAGTGTGTTGCACAGAAGCGCACTTGTTGCCTTTAAAGTCTCACTGAGTGCCTTCTCATCCGTTATGGGTCATGTTGAATATAAGCATCCACATAGTCCTGGAAATGCTGTAGCTACCCCAGTTCTCAGAGTGGCACAAGGCAGCCAGCATATTTCTGTAACTTTGCCTGGAGGAGGGGAATGGAACAGTGTTCTCTGTAACTTCACAGTGTTCACGACTGCTATAAAGAGTTCCACAGCCAGAAAACTACTTCTCCTTTCCCCCACTTCTCTCTCTCTGTTTGGATAGTTATAATAGCTTCAGTGGCGTTTGAATTCAAGCTTTGAATATTCCATGACCAAACCACTGAAGATCCAAAAAGAATTGGTTTTTATGCCTGAGATGCTGGGCTTTAGAGAGCCAGGTGACGCGTTCTGCCAAGAGAGGAAATGGGTCAGACTGAAGGTAGCCTGGGAATATCAGCAGACCCTGAGTTCTGGTGGAGAGAGTTGGTGAAGGGTGGGTGGCGGGACTGATTAGTTACCCTACTGGCTTGTGTATTAAGAATTTACTGGGAACTCTGTGTCCAGGGCACTGTGCAAATCTAAATGCAACCAGGGCTGGCCCCAGGTTTCTTGGTGCCCTGGATGAAAATGTTTTTCATTGATTGCAATTGGATGTGTAGTTCCAAACACCTGGTCCATGATCATTAAAACAAGCAGCAATAAGGAGAGGATTTGTGACAGGATCATAATGGCAGTCAGAATAACACATGTAAATTCTGCCTGCGTGCCTAGATCATGTGCAAAATGCAGCTGGCTAGCATGGAGACTTGCCTGAAGAATGTTGTGGCACGCGTGTGCTCCTTGTGGAAAATAGTCCTTATAGATCTGGCTCTGCCATTCTTAAGGCTTCAGACAGTGCACCCCAACATTACAGTCACTGAGTACAGGGATCTCACTGGGGCTCAGCAGTGCCTACTTCCTGTTCTTAACTGTGGGACGACTATAGGAGAATCCCCCGTAGGTTACTCGGTGGAGTTTTGCTTGGGAGGGTTAGCAAAGCTTTTTTCCCCACACATTGCCTCGATACATAGTCAGTCCATGTCCATGACAGGTTTATTTTCTTATCAAGCCCACAAGAGACTTGCGTGACCAGGTGGAATGAAAATCTGTTCTTTTAATGTATTTAGTCTGAGGCTAGTCATTTCTCTCTCTTGCTGTCTCTTTGCCCCTTTCCCTCTCCTCTCCATTTCACGGTTTCTCTCTGCACTGCCTATTTTTCTCTCATTCCTTTCCTTCTCCCCCCTTTGTCCTTTCTTGAGACAGCAGTTTGATTATCTTTCCAGTGCTTTGATCCTGCCATGGGGCAGACACGTAACCTTGTCTCTCTCCTTCCTGGAGACACTGGAAGGGCAGAAAGGAAATACCTGAGGATAGAAGGTAATGATTTAATACTATTTATTATCTAATACTATTTATTATCTAGCTTGCTGTTGCCCACCTCCCATTTATCTTTCATCAAAGGCAGGACATATTTGTCCATTTTGTTTTCTTGCAACTTTGTTATGTTTTGGATTTTGTTGAGCGACTGGAAGGAGGGTGATGTAGGGATGTGTTGAGGAAGCAAGAGAGGGAGGGGAGGCGAGAGGAGGACTGGATGGATAGATGGATGGATCGTCAGAGAGGAATAAAGTTTTATAGAAAATCTTTCCAAGTGCAAGCAAATAAGATTCTGAATTTGTACATTACAGACAATCTGTAATAATCTTTTGGTCTTTAGTTTCTGAAAAGTAGGCCACGCTGATTCAACCCTGATGAGTATGGGATCCCAGGGGAAGCTCTCATGTCTCTTCAAAGGACTCTGGGGACATGAGCACATTTCCCCATTGATTATACCTGAGTTTCCATCTGGCGAGAGGCTTGGAATAAGTTCCGGTGTGACCTTTCCACATTTAGCACATACAAAAAGATAGCTCTGTATTGATACAGTATATACAGGGAGTGTGAGTGCGTGTGCATGTGTGTGCATACACACAGTGATGCATTCAGGCAGGCACAGACACAGTTGGGCCCTGCACTACTGTGCAAATTGGGAAAGAAGGTCTATGGGGCCTTCCCTCCCCACTTAGGCCCCAACCACAAAGGGAGCAAGGAGGACAGGGTGAAGGTGGAATCATCCCCCCTTGCCAATCAGTGGAGCTGAGGTGGCCTATGTGGCGTGCATGCTGCACCCTTTCTAAGGGTGGCAGAGCAGCTCCACTGAAGCCAGAGCTGGGCTAGGCTGTAGCTTCATTAGAAATTCTGGCTAAGTCATCCAGACCTCATCCAGGGGCTCCTGCTGCAGCATGCACCTCCTTCCCCAACCTGAACGGTGGTATAAAGCCACCACCTGCCCTAATGTATTAACTAACACATTTATCCATTAAGACAGGTCTGGAACATCTTACCTATGCTGAGCTAATGTTGTTATAAGAACCTTAGCGTCTGCATTCCCCGACTGTTCGTGCTTTTAACAGCATCAGCTTCACACTGAATTCACAAAGGCTTTTTTTTTTCCATTTCATCCCCTTGGTGTAGGTCTGTTGTTGCTGTTTCTTTGTTTTCAAATAAAAGATCAAAAAGAAATTGCCTCCACTTATCCCACTCATGGCCCCCGTTTGGCTCTGAAGTTCACGCCTCTTGGAGAGGAGTGTAGAAGGAGAAAGGTCCCATCTTTGCTGCTACTCTGGCTTGGCTTGAGACAAGGCGACAGGGATTGCTGTGTCAGAATCACTGGTCCAGTCTTGAATCAGTCCAGCAGCCAGGAAATGGTATTCCAATTCCAGTGGAGCAGAGTAGGGACGTTGTTCCATACATAGAGGGCAGGACGTTGCAGAGTTCCTTGTGTGAGAAAAAGATGAATGGCATCTGCAGACTGAATTGGTAGAGTCGAGCATAGGGAGCTCAGGTTTTTACGCTTTCAACAACAAGGCTCAGTGTTTTAACACCAATGCACTTTGGTGAGTTGTGATGGCACCTGGATCTCTGGATCGCAAAAAATGAGCCACTACTGCCTGAGCTAAAAAGTCCGGCTCTACTAGCATTTTTACAGGTTTTATTGGGATTTCTTTTCTCTATCCATCTGTATAACTAGCTGCCATAGGGATTGATTCTGCACCCATTGATGTTGTCGGGAAAGCTCCCGTTGACTTCAGTGGACAGGATAAGGCACTTAGTTACTATGGGTCCCGCTGTTTAGGGCTCAAGGGGATCAATAAAATCTTATGCCCATGTCCAAAAATATCTTTACAATGCATTAAAAATGTCCTGACTTGGAAGTCTTATATCTTGGATCTTTCAATATGAGACACAAGTGCTGTGTCCCCCATTTGGAAACAGGGGATCTCCCCTTGACCATGGAATAAAGCTCCCATGTCTAGCCAAGCTTAACAATACTGGTGGTGCAGGACTGGGCATCAGACCTGGGTCATTTGGGGGGTATAAGGAAACATTTTTATTTATTTTTTTTGGTGAAAGGCTTATATTTTCTTACACAGTTGTTTGAAGAATACATTAAAACACTTTCAAAATAATTCCTAACATACCTTTTTTCTCTAAAATGTACAACTTCCTTAAATGTCTGCAAAAAATCTAGCACATAATAAGCACTACCATAAACAACTATTAATAATAATAACAGGCCACATGTTCAGCATCAGATGCAATGGTTGCACCTGCAAAAGCCCACATTTGTATGCACAAACTGGAATTTCCATATGCACATCTGATAACTATGCACTTAATTACCCAGTTGTATATATATTTGCCTGATCTGAGCATGTAGATTCTGTTTTGCCCACATAAACCTGAGGTACAGTGGGTGCAAATACAATTGGTAACCCCAGGAGAAATGACGACGGGACAGCCTGAGGTCATGAAAACCACTCCAATCATCCCTTCGCCTCCAAAGCAGTTAGAATGGAACAGTCAGTTTTCACAGGAGTTTTTTTATGTACCATGTTAGAACTCCTGTAACGTCGGACATGGCTGGCCTTCATGCTTCTCGGTGGTCTCCTTAGCAGGCTGCAGACAGTTAACGCTCTCTCCTCCTACCTCACCAACGCCCCTTCAAAGAGAAAATTAGATCAAAGTTTTATCATTTCCTTGTGTTGGAGAGTAACACATGCCAGGATTAATAGGTCTCAATTTTTCAGAAATATTAAAATTTGCTCCCTATTGTCAGGACAATAAATCTTTTGCCCTGCAAGTTCATCTTGCGCTGGGAGAGACGGAGCGATTGCTGACCCCAATTACACAATTAAATCTTTGAAATAATACTGTTTGATATTAAACAATTACATTTCTCATAAGAAAATATCACCATTCTCTTGCCAGCCAAGAGATTATTAATAATGCATCTACACAGATCCGATTGTGTGTTAATAATGAATGTCTACAAAACCTTATAAGCTGTTAATACTGCATGTACCCACAAAGCTCTATAGGAGGCTAAAGTACACCCATAAGGTACTCCCCCTCCATGCAATTCTCAAATATTGCATTCCATTCTAGGCACCTTATTACCAGATTTGGAGAAAGTACAGATTTGAGTAACAGTAACGATGAGAGGGCTGAAGAGATTGATCTGAGGCTAAGGATTATCGCATGGCTAACAGACTACGAAAGTGTGGGGCGATCATGATAGTCCCCAAGGAGGTAAACGCCAAGGGGCTGATGTGAAACCCATTGAAGGCAATGGGATTTCTCTCCACTAACCTGATTGGACTTTGGACCCAGGCCTCCGAGGGAGAGGGGATACATGTCTCTAGCTAAGAGGAAGAAGGTTGCATTGTGAAAAGAAAAAGGTAGGTTGACTATCAGGAAGAACTTCTTGACACTGAGATCTATTACGCTGTGAAATAATCTCTCCAGGGAATTGGTGGGAGCCCAAGCCCTCACAATAGTTAAAACCTGTATGGACAAAGCACTAGAAAATGTTTCTACTCCCAGGCTCCCAAACGGTCTTTTCCATCTCTGATGTCTGTGATTCTGTTACTGCTGTATACGTGTGCAAACCCTATTCAAAGTTAATACCAGCTAACAAACATCCCTGGCATTTTAATAATAACATCACATGCCTTCTAAACCCTCCAGGATGCTAAACAGTGTGAGCCTTCAAATCTATGCCCGATGCTACAATATTAAGTGCTTCAATCCTCTATGGGATGATGATAATATGTGTCTACACATCGCTATAGGATGGTATTAATTCAAACCTACACAAGTGAGGTAACCCTATGGTTACAGCATGGTGTTTTCTTTTTTCCCTCACTGGTCCCTCATCACTGCAGTACAGGAAGCCTCTCTCTCTACTGTCAAGTAGTATTTTGGATTGTGTTGAAGCATGAGCCCCAAGATTACAGCCCCGTTCATTACAGAACAGGCAGGTTTCTCCTGCTGCCTTGGTGTGTGGCTACTATCACAATGGAGCTTGCTGTGCTGCACTTTTAGCCCTTTCCTGTTTTCATGGCACTGCTTTCTGGATCTAGTGATGGCTCGCTTGGCAAGGCAATTGGACCCAGGCGTAAGGTGCTCCCTGTTGCTGAGTTCAGCTGTGACTGGAACACCTCATCGTCCCAAGTATTCACACCGACATGTCTGCCTCTGGCCAGCAGACACCATGTTCATAGGAAGCCTTCTTCTGAGACAGGCTGATAAGGAAATCACACAAATGAGCTCTACTGTGTGTGCAGTGCTATTTCTACAGGTACGTGGCTTCTGGATAACTTAGCCCTAGGCCAGAAGAGTAAAGAAACTAGACCAGATAGGTGTCCTAAGCAGAGACGTGTACGCTGTGGGTTAATAATGAGAGGACTATAACCTCCAGCTATGAAACACCCCGGTTGTGTTCTGTTTCTATGAATATTGTAGTGAACATACTGACTGGCAGGAATGGTCATGGGAACAGTGAATTTTATGTAATTCTTTGAGACTATTTGCAGGAAGCCAAATTTGAACTCCTAAAAGGAAATTTTCTCTGTGGAAGTCCAATTCGAAAGGTTACTCAGAAAACAGAAACGTGCAATAGGATGTACAACATATGTTCACTCATCATGTAGCCAGTGCAGCTCAAAATTGTACATACTGACTGCTCATGGACAAACTACAGACTAAGAATTCTTTACAGAGGCTAGTCAGGAAGTAATTGCAAACGACAAATAAATTTGGGAACATTACAAACTGCTTGTGGACAATTCACGAACAGACACAGAGGCAAAATTAATCATATAAATTATTCACAATGAATGAGTCTCTCAGCTCTAATTAAAGCCCTGTAGGGTGTTAATAATACATGCCCTCAAAACCACAAACAGAATACTATAACCAAAAGTCTCTGCCTGTGTCTGTATTATGGATGCTCCTTGCCTATGAGAGGAATATGTATTGGTGCTGGCAGTGTTGTGATTTATCTGTATCTGACTACCATTTTCTAAATAGTGGTTCGGGACTATTTAGAAAAACTGGACGTGCACAAGTCCATGGGGCCGGATGCGCTGCATCCGAGGGTGCTAAAGGAGTTGGCGGGTGAGATTGCAGAGCCATTAGCCATTATTTTTGAAAACTCATGGCGATCGGGGGAGGTCCCAGATGACTGGAAAAAGGCTAATGTAGTGCCCATCTTTAAAAAAGGGAAGAAGGAGGATCCGGGGAACTACAGGCCAGTCAGCCTCACCTCAGTCCCTGGAAAAATTATGGAGCAGGTCCTCAAGGAATCAATTATGAAACATTTAGAGGAAAGGAAAGTGATCAGGAACAGTCAGCATGGATTCACGAAGGGGAAGTCGTGCCTGACTAACCTAATTGCCTTCTATGAGGAGATAACTGGCTCTGTGGATGAGGGGAAAGCAGTGGATGTGTTATTTCTTGACTTTAGCAAAGCTTTTGATACTGTCTCCCACAGTATTCTTGCCACCAAGTTAAAGAAGTATGGGCTGGATGAATGGACTGTAAGGTGGATAGAAAGCTGGCTAGATCGTCGGGCTCAACGGGTAGTGATCAATGGCTCCATGTCTAGTTGGCAGCCGGTTTCAAGTGGAGTGCCCCAAGGGTCGGTCCTGGGGCCGGTTTTGTTTAATATCTTTATTAATGATCTGGAGGATGGTGTGGACTGCACTCTCAGCAAGTTTGCAGATGACACTAAACTAGGAGGCGTGGTAGATACACTAGAGGGTAGGGATCGGATACAGAGGGACCTAGACAAATTAGAGGATTGGGCAGAAAAAAACCTGATGAGGTTCAACAAGGACAAGTGCAGAGTCCTGCACTTAGGACGGAAGAATCCCATGCACTGCTACAGACTAGGGACCGAATGGCTAGGTAGCAGTTCTGCTGAAAAGGACCTAGGGGTCACAGTGGACGAGAAGCTGGATATGAGTCAACAGTGTGCTCTTGTTGCCAAGAAGGCTAACGGCATTTTGGGCTGTATAAGTAGGGGCATTGCCAGCAGATCGAGGAACGTGATCGTTCCCCTTTATTCGACATTGGTGAGGCCTCATCTGGAATACTGTGTCCAGTTTTGGGCCCCACACTACAAGAAGGATGTGGAAAAATTGGAAAGAGTCCAGCGGAGGGCAACAAAAATGATTAGGGGTCTGGAGCATATGACTTATGAGGAGAGGCTGAGAGAACTGGGATTGTTTAGTCTCCAGAAGAGAAGAATGAGGGGGGATTTGATAGCAGCCTTCAACTACCTGAAGGGGGGTTCCAAAGAGGATGGAGCTCGGCTGTTCTCAGTGGTGGCAGATGACAGAACAAGGAGCAATGGTCTCAAGTTGCGGTGGGGGAAGTCCAGGTTGGATATCAGGAAAAACTATTTCACTAGGAGGGTGGTGAAACACTGGAATGCGTTACCTAGGGAGGTGGTGGAGTCTCCTTCCTTGGAGGTTTTTAAGGCCCGGCTTGACAAAGCCCTGGCTGGGATGATTTAGCTGGGAATTGGTCCTGCTTTGAGCAGGGGGTTGGACTAGATGACCTCTTGAGGTCCCTTCCAACTCTGATATTCTATGATTCTATGATTCTATGATTCTACCAGGCTTGAGGGTCAATGACAGCTACAGTGGTCAAAGCTCCTCATTACCTTTTTTTTTTTTTTTGTAATTTAAGAGTGCGGTGGTTAATTGTGGCAGGAATTTTCATGGGTGTTTGTAGAGCACAGGTTTGCTCCCTTAAATGCTTGGGTCTGTTTCTTTTCCAGCCCTTGAGGCCTTCCAAGTGGAACACTTATAACGTTGTCTTTGCTTCTTTGAAGTTGGTCAGGCTTTTTTTTTTTTTGTCCTTTTAAGTATTTTCTTGAGTGCTTTAGGGGAATTTTTCAGATGTGTATGAAACCAAAGGACTAAGGGCCTGATCTAAAGCCCATTGGAATCATTGAAAAGACTTCCATTGACTTTGATGGGCCTTGGATCAGGCCCTAAAAGTACTCACCATGGCTAGGTATACTGTGAGCAGTAAGCCTGCCTCACATAGTTCTTACAGTGCCCCGGAGTCTTCACCCACAGCCTCCCCGTCCACCACCACCTCCCAGCTATTCCAGTCTTGGGCTCCCCACGCTCAGCTCTAGTGTGAACTGTTGGGTGGTGCCTTCTTAGGGGACATTGCTGTAAGAGGCACCACTCTCAGATGTCAGTAGCACAAAGATGGGTTTTAAAGAGGGATCTTCCTGTGAGGTATGCTGATGCCAGATAGTAGCAGGGCATTTGTAAGATATCTGGTGGGACACCCTGATGGTGGGTGTAGAAACCCAATGCCTTATGCATCCTGAGTGCTTTTATCATTGTGATTTGTAAAGAACCCATGAGTTTATAATATGGCAGTATGGTCTGGGTGTCAGACCATTGGTCTAGTTCAGGAGGATCAAGTGAGCACTGTCACAGACTTGCTGTCTGTCCTTGAGTGAGTAACCTCCCCTCTCTGTATATCAGTTTCCCCAGCCTTAAAATGGGGACAATAACAGAGCTGCCCCCCAGAAGGGTTGTGAGGGTGAGCGCGCTGGTGTCTGTAAAGAGCTCTGAAGAGGAAAAGTTCTCACTTGTATTATTTCATCTCCTTTCCATGCCCCTAGAAGCCCAAGCTGGCAGATTGCAGACCATACCGTGACCCTGACATCTGAATATTAATGCAGCTATTTGCTTTAGGAAGAACCAGCAAGGACAAAGGAAATGTTCTTCTTAGCACAGCTATAATGTTGGGCTTTCTATCAATGTTTTTTAACACCACAACAGTGTCTCCAAATGCGTGAGAACTCCTCAGAGCCATCTTGAAACCACCCTCCCCCCATCTCCCTGCCTGACAGACAGTGCCTAGTCAGTTAGAAAATTGGTTAATATTTTCCCCTGCATTCCCAAGAGATCTCTTGGCCCTCTGTGTTACCATTCATCAGCTCCATCATGCGTCTTGTATCTGTCTAAAACCAATCGCTCTTCCCCCTTCTTTTTCCACTTGACAAAAGGAATCGGAATTTAATAAGAGTATACTGTGAAATACCAGCACTAATCCACCTCCCCTCAAGGGACTGGCACCAGAAGTCCCTGGGTTTTCTTTATCAGCACCAAACTGTGTTTCACCAACGAGAACCCTTCTTATACCATAAATACCCGCTACACAGGTGTCTCCAGCTGACAAGATAATACGTTATCAATCATACATTCCCCAGCTTATGCAAAATCCCATCTCCCTTCTGTTTGTTTCATCTCAAGGCAGATGAAGCACTGAGAAGGGGCAGTGGGATGAAAATTAAACCTCTCTCCCATCTTGAAAAACCAAATGACACATCTCAAGCTTGATCTAAGCAACAGTGTCTAATTCCCAGAAGTCACTCATTAGCAGTTATGCAATGGCGGCGTTAAAGGCACCAGGAAGAGGGAGTCAACTGAGGAATGGCTTTCTGCAAACATTACTTCTAAGAAGGAAAAAATAAATACCTCAGTCATAATTCTGTGGCCGCACTGACAAAGTCAAGGGTGCGTGCGCTTATGTTGAAGGCAAAGAAATTCCGAGCAAGCAGAAGCATTTAGCCACATCTTGCTCTCCACCGGCTTCCTCACGTGCATATTCCCATTGAGACAGGGTACAATGTCTCTGATGAGCAAGGGGTTATCTCCCTCACCCAGTCCCTCTGCACAGGTGCTAGGGGGACTGATTATGAGAGGGGCTGCTTGGGAGACAGCATCGGGCGGATGTTCTTGGGGATACCGAGTAGCACAAGCAGTGTCTTAGGGCTGGGCTGAACCCCAGATTGAGGGGTGTTTCTTGGTGGTGATTAACCAGGGCCGGCTCCAGGTTTTTTGCCACCTCAAGCAAAAAAAAACAAAAAACGGAGTGCTGCCTCTTGAGAAGTGCTGCCCCAAGCACATGCTTGGAACACTGGTGCCTAGAGCCGGCCCTGGTGGTAACTTGTTTGGATTTTTGATTATAAACATCCTTTGAGGGAAAGTTCTTGCTGGCTGTGACTGGGTTTTCTTTTGCTGGGTTCTACTAGCAGCTCACATCCTCCTCTTCCTGCAAGACAATGCCCCACATGCCTGCTGTGCACGGGGGCTGTGCAGGAGAGGGTTGTGAGTGAGGTGTTTCATCCCTGTTCAGGCCATCTCCTCCCATTTACACTCCAGGGTACAAATGTATGGAGCACTGGCTGGGTGGAAATTTGTGCAGCAGGTGGGTAGCAAAGTTGCTACAGTCCCCCGTGGTATATCACATTATAGGAGTGTGTAGGAGCGGGCCCTACATTTGGCAATGAAGGATGAGCTACTGTTTTTGTACCAGTTTAACCATATTGGTTTGAAACACACATAGTTAAATTGGCATAATCCCCTAGTGTAAATAGTTATAATGATGTAAAGGGGCTTGTTTCAGGGTAGCTTATTCTCTTAAATTTAAGAAGTAAAAGGCACCTTTATACCAGTATAACTGCATTCACACTGTAGTTTGTACTCATTTAACTGTAAGAAATCACAGCCCTAACTGTTATAGTTATACTAGTACAAAACTTGTGTGCAGACCAGGCCTAAGATGTCTATGAGAGGCCTAGATGCTGAAGTGGGGTCTCAGTGGTTGCCATAATGTGAAAGGCTCAGGGTAAAAATTGGGCCCATTTGTAGAAAAAAAGTAAGAAATGGCACTCCATGAGTAAAGGGATTGTGGCGCACTGCGCTCTCCAATCCTAGGGAACGTGTTCTTTTCTCTGTGGCACCCTCTATTTCACAGACTAGTTGATGATGTTCGGGGAGGGGAATAAGCAGCCAGACTCAATGACCTCCAAAGCAACAAAAAGCCTGGCTGTCATGCTAATACCCTTATTAAGAAGAAGAGAGGTAGGGATAAAAAAAAATCAGAAAGTTTAAGCAGAACCACATCTAAAAAGGATATTTTTTCAGCACTTCCCATGTCAGCTGCTCATTAATGAGATTTTCTTTATTTGCCTCCCCTTATTTTTCTGTAAGATATATATATTTAACCCAGCCCTGGCCAATGTTGCCTATCCCATAACAAAGAGCATTTAACAATCAGGGAGTCCAGGTAAAAGGAATGCAGCTATGTGCCAGGGGTCTGAGCTCTTTGGGGCAGGGACCATCTTTTGTTCTGGGTTTATACAGTGCCTAGCACAATGGGGTCCTGATTCATGAATCAGTGCTGTGTCTTTTTAGGTGCTAAAGCAATACACAACATAATCACAGTCATACATACTCACTAATAATAATTAATTACAGCCAAATACCATTGCTTGTGAAGACTGCTAGTGTGTGAAGGAGGAGAAAACTCTGGCTGTTTGGACCCCAAACAGATGTTCCTTGTTCATTGTGTTAAGATGTGTTGTCATGTCTCCCTCTAGTGGCTGACCCCTGATACTAACACCTAATGGATCAAATCCTTTAGTTTAAGAGTTATAGGCTCGTGCTTTTGGTGCTTAAGGTCCCAGGTTTGATCCCTGTTGACTGCTGTGGTGTCCGTCATGATTTACTGTACTAGGAAGTCATAATATTTTAGCCCCTTATGTCAGAGCAGCAATCCACCACTCCACAATGCACAGTGCAAGAGCTGTTTAATCTGATGTAATAACCATAATTAATTGGCTAGCCAAGGCAATGCCCCCTTTCTATGTCATCAGGTCGAACCAGCATGCTCCTCCACACCGCTCCCCCCAGACTACACGGAGAATTTTTGTTCAGAAGATTAAAGACAGAGAGGGAGAGAGAGGAAAGCACTGAGAGCTATGTGTGCTATGCTGAACCTCTTAAAAAAGAATGTATCATCCCAAGCCTCCACTCTTCTCTGATAAAACTCAGTTTGGCAACTCACCTCCCCTTTGACACCTGGTTCCTTGATCCCTCCCCTCCCCCAGGAGACACCTGTTGTATTAGTTAGAAGAGTTCCCTTTGAGGACAGGGAGATGTATGGATCACATCTATTGTGACTTCCATCTCTCGACTATGACAAAGCAAGTGTCACTGATTAGCAACTTCCAGTGTCAGGTCTCTCTCAGGTGTTATTGATCAAGATACCTTGAGGGGAACCTTACAGGCCTTGGGTACTATTAGAAGTATCCTGTTTCTTCTCCAGTATTGGGATTTTTTGCTATATCCAGAGAGAGAGAGAGAGAGAGAGAGAGAGAGGACATCAATGTGAATGACCATGATGGAGTTCTATAAAGTTTTTATTAACACAATTGTAGGTTACTCACATTACAAGTGACAAACTAAGTCCTTCGGAAGGAGGTGTCTGGAGACCTGCTCCAGTGGAAAGGCAGCTCCATGAAAACTTTTGAGCAGTTTTTAGTCTGGGAAGTTACCCCACTGGGGTCTGAGTGGATGGAGGTCAGGTGAATTTATGGTGTTCATAAAAGCAAAATAAAGGCAGCTGGCCATAATCTGCCCTCGGTTACACCCGAGCAGTACAACCCTATTGTCTTTAAGTGGGCTGCACAAGTATAATTTAGAGCAGACTTTGCCCCATTATATTTAATGATTTGTAGCTAGGACCAAGGGTTGTGAAAAGAGGATGTATATACAGTGCTTAGCAGAACTACATTGATAGAATGTGTATGTGTACACATTCTGTGTGCGTATTTATATATGTGTATGTGTACTCTGAGAGTATGTGGCCATATCTCTTAAATACAAACCCAAAATTGCTGAAAAGAAACCATTTCTGTGAATTTTCTGCTTGTGTTTCTGTGCAGCACTCTGAACTGCGCTATGGCTTTTGCATAGGGTTTCATTTGTGTGCTGGGAGATGGTTGTGTGCCTAGGTGAGGGTTGCTTTGTCCCTTTCTACCAGGCCACTGCAGAGCTCTGTGAGTTTAAATTTATATGTTCCGGCTTTTACTGCTGTGCCACTTGGCTCCTTTGAATTATCTCAGTCACCAAATGAATTTTATAGTCCATTGGGGGCTGTCCATGCTTGTTAAGGTGATATTTCCATCTCCAGCGTGCCGTGGAATCTCATCTGCCACGCAATGATCACTTTCACCCGCCAGCTATCTGTCTCTTTCTGAAGGAACCCCTGCACCTTGGAGACTTTTGCATATGCAGGGCTTTTCAAAACTCACACCAGCCACAACCCACAAGCATTAAGGGGCAAATCTGGTTCCGCTGCAAAGTTAGGTCTTGTCTGCCACTTAACGGTTTCTGTTCTGGTGCAGAAACAGGAGAGGCTGTGCCATAGGTCTGCATGTCCTGGGTGCCACAGAGCTCAGCTCTGAGGGTCTCCCTGCACATCTCCAGACCATGTTGTTTAGGGGTGCACTGAAAGAGGAGGAAGAGCTGGGGAAGTGACCCCAATACAACATGATTGTATAAATGGCAGGGAGTATTGCAGGCTCAGGACTGCAGTGGCATGTGTAGCAGCTCTGCTACTAACTGGCATTCTGGAGACAGGGAAATCCTCTTGGGCTTGATTAGGGGAGAAGAGGATTTAATCCTGTGAATGATTTCACTTGGCCCAGGTCTTAGTGACTGGGGAAGGCTCTGTCTTTGCTCAGGGCTGCTACCTGTACAGATGTCACAAGGATTAGTAGTGTGGATCTTTGCTATGGTACTGTGTCATGATCCCAACAGACCTATACACAAACACCTAGACTTCTCGTTCGTCATACATATCCTATTACTCCGAATGCCATCCCTCACCTTAAACTATTCCTCTTCTCTCCTGGAGGAAGGATTCTTCACTCCTCTGCAGCCCCCATATGCTGCTGTGATGGCGTACAAGGACTGTCAAAGCTCTGCAGGCGGCAGAAAGACAATTCCCTGAACCCCACAATTCCCAGCCCCAGGAGCTTGCCAAAGGCAGGCCTGAGGGAGGAAGAGGGAATCTAAACAGTGACGAGCGCTGGAGAGAGTCTGTGCAGCTGTGGGCTGAGGAACAATGATAGACAGCCCTGGTGGGGGATGGTGTAAAGTAGTGCAACTCTTGGCTGGCGTGATTTGTAGCTGGGGTCTCATCAGTCCCCGTAACAGTTCAGTCTGAGAAAGGCTCAAGCCATCTTTCCCTCATTCCTCCCCCTGGGCTGTCCATTCTGCACTGCGCTGCTCGGAGGCACAGCACAGAATCACAGCCTTGGCCTTTACACCTTTCACATGCTGTTAGACTCCAACTCAGACCCACGTGTCTACCTGCCAGGGGGTGAGCTCTCCTATAAAGAGCTATTTGTACACCCAGCCACTTCTCTTGTTGGTGGGAAGCTGATCATGCAGTGTCCATGCTGGGAACATAGGTTATATCAGTGGTTCTCAACCTTTCCAGACTACTGTACCGCTTACAGGAGTCTGATTTGTGTTGCGTACCCCCAAGTTTCACCTCACTTAAAAACTACTTCCTTACACCATCAGACATAAAAATACAAAAGGGGCACAGCACATTATTAATGAAAAATGGCTTATGTTCTCATTTTTACCATATAATTATAAATCAATTGGAATATAAATACTGTACTTACATTTCAGTGTATAGTTTATAGAGCAGTATAAACAAGTAATTGTATGAAATTTTAGTTTGTACTGACTTCACTAGTGCTTTTTATGTAGCCTGTTGTAAAACTAGGCAAATATCTAGATGAGTTGATGTATCCCCAGAAGACCTGCGTACCCCCAGGGTTGTGTATACTCCTGGTTGAGAACCACTGGGTTATAGAGTTCAAGGCCTAGTTTTGACTGCTTTTTCATACCAACTTTATACACAATACACGGATCATTATTTATATGATGGCTGATGTGATTGCAGAGCCATTGGCCATTATCTTTGAAAACTCGTGGTGATCAGGGGAGGTCCCGGACGATTGGAAAAAGGCAAATATACCGCCCATCTTTAAAAAAGGGAAGAAGGAGAATCCGGGGAACTACAGACTGGTCAGCCTCACCTCAGTCCCTGGAAAAATCATGGAGCAGGTCCTCGAGGAATCCATTTTGAAGCACTTGGAGGAGAGGAAGGTGATCAGGAACAGTCAACATGGATTCACCAAGGTCAAGTCATGCCTGACCAACCTGATTGCCTTCTATGATGAGATAACTGGCTCTGTGGATATGGGGAAAGTGGTGGATGTGATATATCTTGACTGTAGCAAAGCTTTTGATATGGTCTCCCACAGTATTCTTGCCAGCAAGTTAAAGTAGTATGGTTTGGATGAATGGACTATAAGGTGGATAGAAAGCTGGCTAGATCATCGGGCTAAATGGGTAGTGATCAATGGCTCGATGTCTAGTTGGTAGCCGGTAGCAAACGGAGTGCCCCAGGGCTCTGTCCTGGGGCTGGTTTTGTTCAACATCTTCATTAATAATCTAGATGATGGGATGGATTGTACCCTCAGCAAGTTTGCAGATGTCACTAAGCTGGGGGGAGATGTAAATATGCTGGAGGGTAAGGATAGGTTCCAGAGTGATCTAGACAAATTGGAGGATTGGGCTAAAAGAATTCTGATGAGGTTCAACAAGGACAAGTGCAGAGTCCTGCACTTAGGACGTAAGAATCCCATGCACTTCTACAGGCTGGGGACCGACTGGCTAAGCAGCAGTTCTGCAGAAAAGGACCTGGGGATTACAGTGGATGGGAAGCTGGGTATGAGTCAACAGTGTACCCTTGTTGCCAAGAAGGCTAATGGCATATTGGGCTGTATTAGTAGGAACATTGCCAGCAGATCGAGGGAAGTGATTATTCCCCTCTATGTGGCACTGGTGAGGCCACCTCTGGAGTATTGCGTCCAGTTTTGTGGGCCCCCTCCCACTACAGAAAGGATGTGGACAAATTGGAGAGAGTCCAGTGGAGGGCAATAAAAATGATTAGGGGGCTAGGGCACATGCTTATGAGGAGAGGCTGAGGGAACTGGGGTTATTTAGTCTGCAGAATAGAAGAGTGAGGGGGGATTTGATAGCAGCCTTCAACTATCTGAAGGGGGTCCAAAGAGGATGGAGCTCGGCTGTTCTCAGTGGTGGCAGATGACAGAACAAGGAACAATGGTCTCAAGTTGCAGTGGGGGAGTGTAGTGAGGCAGTGTGGCTTCCTGCCGCCCCGGAGGGGGAAGAGCCCATCCAGAGGCTGGAGTGGGTGGAGCTAAGGAGCACTAAGCCCACCCCTCAGAGGGTCAGGCAGCGACCCGAAAGTATAAAAGCTCACCCTCACAGCTCAGTCAGGCCCCAGCCACTGGAGAGACCAGACGTCTCCAGCCTAGCTCGTGACTGGGAAGACCCCGCGGTCCAAGGCGGCCGCCAGGACTGGCCAGGCCTGCCCTGCGCCCGCTATCCGGAGGAGCTGCCGGACCTGCCCTGCGCCCAGTATCCGGAGGAGCTGCCGGACCTGCCGATCAATCCCTGCCCTGACGAACCCATGGTCCTGGATCCCCCGGAGGCCAATACCAGGACCCAGGTAGGCCCCGAGGGGGAGTGTGGAAGTAGCCCGGGGGCAGCCGACCCCAGTCTGGCTGTAGCACTGCCAGAGCCTATGTCAGTGTGTTGCGGTTAGGATCCCCACTGACAGCAGCGGGTCTTCTGCCGCTGCTAGGGCCCCGGGCTGGGACGCAGTGGAGTGGGAGGGCCTGCGTCCCCCCTGCCACCCAACCCGTGAGTGGCAGTCTCCCCTTGTCCCAGGCCTTTTGAGGCTTGGGCCTACTGTTGTTGCTCAGCCCTGAGTGAGGGCCTGAGCTCCTGACTCAGCGTTTGTTGCCCCGCCCCGACTTTGGGTCTGGGCTTAAGACTTGGTATTCGTTTGTCGCTCAGCCTGACTGGGTGCCTGAGCTCCGGACTTTGCATTGTTGCCCGCCCTGAGTAGGGCCAGGCTTACCGTGTTCTTCCGGTTACAGCAAGAGCTGCTAAGGGAGACCCCACGGCTGGACAAATTTCCCTAGGTCACTGGTGTGTAGTGAGCCAGTGTGGCTCCCCGCTGCCCCGGAGAGGGTTGAGCCCCGGCAAACTCTTGTACAGGGAGGTCTAGGTTGGATATTAGGAAAAGCTATTTCACTAGGAGAGTGGAGAAGCAGTGGAATGGGTTACCTAGGGAGGTGGTAGAATCTCCATCCTTAGAGGTTTTTAAGGCCTGGCTTGACAAAGCCCTGGTTGGGATAATTTAGTTGGGGTTGGTCCTGCTTTGAGCAGAGGGTTGGACTAGATGACCTCCTGAGGTCTCTTCCAACCCTAATCGTCTATGATTCTATGATCTGGGATTTAACTTAGTGACTCTTGGCCTGAATGATCCCCTTTACAGAGTACCAAAGTGGCTGAAGATAACCTCCCTTTCTTTCTACTTTCTCCATTAGGCTGCTGCTACTGTTTCCCATTGGGTCTATGAATTGGGCATGCGCTGGACTTTAATGTGGCAGTATTTCCAATTTCCTCTTCTCTCTTTGTTAACCACTAATCAATGAGATATTGCAAGTGTTTCCATGATTAGATTTCTTCAGCTGTGCTTAGCCTAATAATTGGTTTACAGTTTCAGTCTCTGATCCTGCAAATTACTGTGTGTGGGTATTTGCTGGATCGGGGCTTAAGGTTCCTCTTTCTGTAGTCTTCCTGATGCAGCAGTTTAACTGCCTCAGGTTAACCCTGGGTCACGTTCCTTGCTAGGTTATGCTATGTCTTTATGTTTATGGCGGGACTTGTATCTTTCCTGTTGAGCACAAATGAAAACAAATTATAAATAAAATAATGCTCAGAGTTACAGACTCCTAAAAAGAGATCCTTGCCGAGAGTTATCGTGTCCGTCATTTAACTAAACTGCATGTATCTAGGGCTTTTAATCTCCCCTCATAAGTCAGTCGCTCCAGGCCCTTATCTAGCTCAGACGTCTGGAAATTAAAACTAAAATAAAACTCACAATGGGAAGAAAGTTGAAATGTCTTGGGAAGGGAGAGTCAGCTGGGGATTTGAGAAGTAACAAATAATACTTAGAATTTTTATAGTCCCTTCCATCTGAGAATCTTTGCAAACATGTGAATTAAGGGGCACCATGTCCCCTCTCAGGCTGGGACATATCATGACCAATCTGTGTCAGCTTGCACTTGCCTTTATGATGCTACATGTGGCTACTCGGAGAAACATACATTCCCTCCTAGCATTCTAACCTGAAATGGCAGAGCGTTCTGAGGGAAGTGTGGGAAAGGGCGATTTCTGAAATTTGGGCTTTACGACTAGGGATTCAATTGAATAACTTGACCCGTGGTTCCAGATTTGCATACAGGCACCTTGGGATATATGCCACATTTGCTCAATTGCCAAGAAATAAGAGTAGTTGGTACCTTGGCATTCCACACTAGGTCCCCAGTAGCACCAGGAAAGTGCAGTGGCATGTCCAGAAATGAGAGAAAATGGGAAGGAGAAATTTCTCAAGTTTAAATCAGTTTGGCTGAATTTCTGAACGTGGGTTTGCATAGGTTCTTCTTTCACCCTCAGGGTTCGATCCCATCTGCTGGATTTATCCTTCCCCTCCACCCTGATGTTCCCTAACTGCTCGATAAGATAAAGATAAGATCCTTTCAGTCTCTCTCTCTCTCGCTCATCCTCATTAAGTGTCCTTTTTTATTTATTTTTTCTTTATCTTCATCTCCTCCCTCCTGGACTGTCAGTAAATTAAATAAATAAACTGAAAAGCTCTTTAATGTGCTAAAAAAAATCTCTTTGAAATGATCCCGTCTCTGTCACTTCTCTCTCTCTCTCTCTCTAAATTATAAACTAAACTAAAAATTGGCGTATTGATAAAAGCCACAAAGCCTGCTGCCTGCTGCTTGCTGGTGATTAGGTGTGAGGAAGTGGCCTTTCCCTGCTCACATAGGGAAATATGCAAAAGATGGTATTTAAACTGAACTGACAGCCAGGGATCTTATGTTCTTCCTCCCTCCTCCCCCGTCTCATTGCACAGCTGTCCCGGAAAGAGACCGGACAAAAATCTGAAGATAAAAGCAGAGTTTGCCAGCAAACATGTGCTTAACTCCAGGCATTGATTCTAGAATCTGCTGATGTCTTCAGACTCTTCGGAGACGTTCTGGTTGCAAGCAAATTGCACATTGCAGCATCTGAGCTCATGTGGCTTCCATCAGTCAGCCCTGGAAAGGAAATGTTACAGAAGAAGGGGTTCTTGCCGAACCGAGCAGATTCTGGGGCTCTCACTTGCTCATCACCTCCTCATTTGGGTACAAACTAAATGGTTCAGAACACCCTTAAACCTGGGAAAGGTTCAAAATCTGGATCCATATGTTTATAGAGTCATGGATTTTAAGGGCAGAACGGACCATTAGATGAGACCTCCTGTATAACACAGACTATTGAATTTCTCCGAGTCACCTCCCACCCCCAATGACTTTGGTGTGACAAAAGCATCTCTTCTAAAAGCCACAGAATTTTGGTCCATAGGCCCATCCTAAGCGTTGTAACAAACCCAAGATCATGCGGGATTTAACAAATCACTGTGCTGCTCTTCACCGCCACTTGGAACTTCATGAGGACTTGGGGACAGATCTCTGAACCCTTTCTACTCTGAAAGCACAGGCCATTTGAGCTAAATAAGAATCTCCCTTAGCTGTTGGCAGCATGGGGCCTATGACACACAGTTGAGCGGTTCTGATTCTATCTAGTAGAGGGCAGTGATGCCTCCATATACTGGTAAACACTGGCTGGTCTATTACAGACTATACCACCGTTTTCCAGTCCATGGAGCAGTCTCCTCTTGTGTGGGGTGACTAGTCCATGGAAACCTGAGGCAGAGAAGAGGAATTCTGGGGTTGTGGAAAGCACCATAACCCAGGATCCATCTTTCCTCCCAAAATAGATATTCTTCTCTAGCTGTTGGCAAATTAGGAGTCAGTTCTTCTCCCCTGTGTTGCAGTGGGCCATGGGACCATCTCACATGTGCAGGGCTGCAGGCTCAAGGAGCAGCCCATGAGTCAGACTTCTCTTCTTCACTGCTGAGAGAACACTGGCCTAGCGAGGCCAGTGATGGATGCCCCCAGTGCAGCATGTGCATAAATGGAGGCTGGGGGAAAGCATGTTGACCTAAGTGTCAGGAGTCTGGCTTTGCCATTAGGCCTACGACAAATCATTTCCCCTCACAGTCATTGTCTGTTTTGTCTATCTAGAGTGAAACATCTTTGGGGCGAGAGTTGTCTCTGTGTCACAGTGTGGGCCTCTAGACACTACTTTGGAATATATATAATAAGAAGAGAGAACTGGGATTTGTGGTGGTGATAAACCATCAGCACACAACATTCCAGGCTGATGAGGGGACTTGGTCCTCTTACACAGTATGTATCCAAGCTCCCTCAGACCTGGAAGGTGATCAATTAAACATAAAAATGTTTAATTAAATCAACAAAAAAGCCTGAAAGTGTCTTAAAAGCTGAAGGAGCTGGCAGCTGTACCCCATGGCATATGGCAGAGCAGCCGTTCCCCGCTCCCTACAAACGCAGCCCTGCCACTTCAGAGGAACGTGCAAACCTTTCATTTCTCACACTGTGGCTATTACACAGAGCACCCTTCACCACCACACCTCAAACCTTCGCTAATGGAGGAATCCACTCAGTGGGTCTAATGTACCGTGGGGCAGGCAGGGAACAGAAAAGCAGCCTCCCCTCCCCCCGGTGCTGAAGCCATTCTCATTGGATACTGTGAGGGAAGGTGTCATGGGGGACAGGGGGGGAACGGGGAGCTGTGGAATGTTACCTGTTATGAAGGCCTAGGGAATCCTAGCTACTCTGCTCTGCTGGAACTGAAGCACTTTATTCTTTTATCAAAGAAAATTCATATTGGGCCTCTAAACCCTTTTTAAAACAGTGAAGGTTTGATGTGGGATCACATTTCCAGCTGTTTGATGTGGGATCCTTTCACAGGTCCGGTAGCTCCGGAGCTGGCTTCCCAGCCCCACCTTGCGTTGCACAAGTCTGGGGGCAGGGTCTGAAGCATCTCTTGGAGTGGTTCTGTACTGTGCCCTTGAGGAAACAGAGATGAAAAACCTTAGATTAGCCAGAAAAAGGTGTGTGTGGGGGGGGAGCGAAGGTTTATTTTGAGCTCTGACACTTGTGAGAAGAGCCTCAGCCCACTGGAGGCCATGAGGAAACTCAGGCTGATCTTCACGTTGGGGAGCTGCTGGTCACTGTCGTGACTCATATTTATCTGGGGGAGCCTCTTTGCCTTTTTTACAGTTAGGCTCTCCCCTTCCATGGCTTCCCTCAGTTTATCTACCTGGAAAATGTTCTTTAGCCTAATGCGCTCAGCGGTGTACAAGTCACAACATAGAGACAGTTATGAGCTCACAAGCTCACAAAACAGTCACAGAGTAGGCAAAGAAGAAAAGAAAGCACTGGGGTGCTTGGGTTTTGTTCTTTCATAGCTTATGGGAGAGGAGAGTTTCACCAGGAGTTGGGCAGCTAACTCCCTTTGGTCCTTTTGAAATTCCCATCCTCTATTATCATATTGATTTGAAGGAAGAGAGGGGAATGGCTCTGGCAAATCAGAATTAGGAGGGTGTTCCACCCATAGGAGGTGGCAAGCACAGAGGCACTGAGACTTGAACAAGTGAGGCACTGACGCCAGCATACTTGGCAGAAAGGAATGTATGGGGGGTGATGCTATAAGAGGGATGGTCAAATATGTAAAATGGGGTAGTTATGAAGGGATTTGAAAGTGAGGACAAAGACATGTAACATTGATGTGGTGGATAATGGGGAACTGGTGGAGGGATGAAAATGGGGTACAGGGTTGTGACAATCTGCTGGGGTTCCCAGCATTGTGAATTACTGTGTCACCCCCCTCAGCCTCAGCAAGTGAGTATTTTGCTACTGCTAGACTGTGTGACAGCTCCCTGACACACCAGCTTGCCTGCCTGGCCACCACATTCTTCAGGACTCAGCCAGCTTGCCTTGCTGGTAACAATCAGTAACCCCAACTCCTGAGTTCCCCAGAGACATCTCCCAGCAGTGTTCAGCCTTTCTCACTTGGGTACTCACAGAAGTTATTTAAAGACACAATACACTGCAGGCTGTTAGCTTAACTGGGGTTAACGTACCCTTCCCTTCAATCAATGCACTGACATACTGTCAGTTTATGACAATTTCTGGCACCTCATGCTTAAAACCCAAAACGTCAGAAGTATCGTGAGGCCCCACTTTCTGTATTCATACTGAAAATCAAGATCAAACAAACTTTTGCCTTCTGCTGGGAGGTTTCTGTCCTCTCTGAGCTTGCCTTAGGACACCTGCGTTATGGTTTGACAGGTCACACTTCCCACCTGACACTGTCCCCAGAGCAGGTCACATCCAACACACGCTGGGCTCTTGGAGCCAGAAGCGAGAGCCCCTTGGGGCTCATTTCCCCACCCCCAACACACGCCTTACCGGGTAAGTGAAAAAAAACGTAGAAGTACAATAGTGGTATTTCACTGGCAGCCCAGAGCCCTCCCACTTATTCTACACCTCTCATGTCTCTTCACAGTGCCAAACTAGAGTCAAGCTCAATAGGGTCTTCTTTCCCCGTTGATTCTGCCAAGCCCGCTCCCTTTATTTATAATGCTTATTTGACAAAAGGGCATAGGATAAAGTGATGCCAAGTAGAAGAAATAAAGATAGGAAGGGTTACAGGCACACAAAAGTTAAAATATGCTTTTAAGACTAAAACCTGATTTAACAAACTAGAATCTCTTGTTCAAAAGAAGTGATTCTCACCAAGCCTCTTTTCTAGCAAGGCTGTCCAGACTCTCCGGCCAGGACCCTTCCCAGATCTCAAAGTGCTCAGTTTCTTTGTCTCTTCAGGTGAAGGATGGTTTCCTGTCCTGGCTTATATCTTCGGAAGTTCAGTGACCTGGCTTCAAGAGGCAGGAAGCTCTCTTGGAGTTCAGCTTTCTGTGTCCACCAGGGAGCTGATGTTATGTTAATTTTTGCAGTCCCCTCTCCCCCCATTGTGACAGTTAGAACATAAGAACGGCCGTACTGGGTCAGACCAAAGGTCCATCTAGCCCAGTATCCTGTCTTCCAACAGTTAAGAGGCTATTTTTCCCCACTCGCTAGTTTGGCTTATGTTTACCTTTTATGTAAATACCTGCCTAACAACCAGGCTGGTCAGACAAGCATATACACATTCTGCTGTCTAAGGCAGACTGTGCTTATGCATTGCTCGCCAAACTCATTTTAAGAACATAATTCTAGCACATATTTGTAACTCTTTGTACACTCCCCGCTCATATATCATACAAGACTATTAATGATCAGTGAGTTATTAGTTTTCCAATGATATATTACATGCCATGCCACGTTTGGGGTATATTTCGTGACAATGGGTATTAGGTGTAGTGTGCATGCCAGGCCTGACAAGAGTTGCTGACAAAGAGTAGTGAACCACCAATGGGCCTCTGTGTCACAAGGGTGACATGGGGAAGATGGTAGGTGAGGAAGATTATTTTAGCAGTTGCGTTGCAAGTGTTATGGGTGTCAGTGAGGCCAGAGAGGGAATAATTTATAGTATATGGAAAGGAACAAAGATCAGGAGATGAATGAGTGTGTCTGCTGTCAGGACAGCAAGGAGCACTCAGATCTCAGATGTATTGTGGGGTTGTGTTTGTCCCTGTCAGAGGAGCATGGCCTGGGGCAGAGAATCTCAGGGCAGCAGAAGCTGTGCCCAGGTTAGCCAACCCGAGCTAACTTGAATCCAGCTGGCATGGATTACAGCAGCAATGGAGACAGCACAGAGAGGATCTTAATTCCTCACCAGGAACAGGTTGAGGGGAAGCCTGTGACTAGACCACCCCCAGCAGGGGAGTGTCTGCCTGGTGCCATGATGAAATACTGATGTCTGACTGAACTTTAACAAACCTTGTCTGCAACTTTTGAACCAAAAAATTTACCATTCTCTCACATCCTTACACATATCCACTCCCCAGGGGCTTGAGTATTTCTGCTGAGTCCCATAAAATCAGTTTAAGGAAAAGGACAGGGCACTATAAAAGCTATTCCAATAAAAACATCTAACTGCAACGAAGACAAACCCTCACAAATTAAACAAATAAATCTCCATAAGTACAATACAGGAGAATGATGAACCATCTGACAGGCAGCTAACACCCTGGCAGTCTGACGACACAATCTGAGACACAGGAAATGCAGCTCAGCGTATCAAAGCGACAGGGAGGCAGAGGACTTGGAAAGTGGTAGTAAGATAATTAACATTGCTTTCCTCACAGCTCCTTAGAAATTCTCTTGCCTTTAATTATGGATCTGTTTGTCCTGTTCCCATGCTGCACCCTCAGCATTTACTTCTTGCTGGGAAGCAGGAGCAAAATAGCAGTTCTGCTGAGAGTGGGACCAGCACTACTGTGGAGAAAGTGAAACAGTGACAGGCATATCTATGCAATGTATTTTCAAATCAATTTCCATACGGATACAGAGGTATATAGTGCATACACAAAATGCAGTATTAGTATTTGTTTATTATCGAAGTAGGATCTAGGTAACCCAATCAGGGTCTCATTGGTCTAGATGTTGTACATACATACAATAAAAATTAGCCTCTGCCCCAAAGAGCTTACAATCTTATCATATGATGAGAGAAAACTGATGAATATAACAGACAAATGGAGGGGAGGAGGAAGAGAAGGCGACAGTGAAACAATCAAGACTGGTACAGTAGAAGCAACGGTCACCACGCAGTAGCTGCCTAGAGATTAAACAGCACACCTATATTTACATATATATATAATGACAGTAGTGTGATGTGCATATTATACAATGCTGATACTTAGAGAGAGATTGAGAGTTTGATTATATAAGCATATACGTATATAGTATTATTAAGCCTGTCAGTCTGTCATGGAGGCCACGCCCCTGCCCTGTCCCTTCTCTGAGGCACCACCCCCGCTCACTCCATCCCCGCTCTCTCTGGCACTCCCTCTCCCCAACCCTTGCTCACTCGCTGGTTTTCACCTGGCTGTGGCAGGGAGTTGGGCTGTGAGGGGGATGAGGGCTCTAGCTGGGGGTGGGGACTCTGGGGTGGGGCCAGAGATGTGGAGTTTGGAGTACAGGAGGGGGCTCCTGGCTGGGGGGTGGGGCCAAGGGATTTTGAGTGTGGCAGGGAGCTACGGGCTGGGGCAGAGGGCTGTGGTGTGGGAGGTGATATGGGATCTGGGGTAGAGCCATAAATGAGGGGTTCAGGATGCAGGAGGGGGCTCTGGGCTGGGGCAGGGGGTTGGGATGCATGGGGGGGTGAGGGCTCCAGCTGGGGGTGGGGGCTCTGGGGTGGGGCCAGAGATGTGGGGTTTGGAGTGCAGGAGGGGGCTCCAGGTTGGGGGGTAGAGCCAAGAGATTTGGAGTGTGGGAGAGGGCTCCAGGCTGGGGCAGGGGTTGTGTTGCGGGCTCTGTGAGGGAATTTAGGTGCGAGAGGGGGCTCCGGGCTTGGGCAGGAGGTTGGGGTGCAGAAGAGGGTGGGGGGCAGGCTCTGGGAGGGAATTTGGGTGTGAGAGGGGGCTCAGGGCTGGGGCAGGGGGTTAGGGTGCGGGAGAAGATGAGGAGTGAAGACTCTGGGCAGCGCTTACCTCAGGCAGCTCCCAGAAGCAGTGACATGTCCCTGGGCTCCTAGGCGGAGGCATGGCCAGATGGCTCTATGCTGCCCCTGCCTTCAGGTACCACCCCCGCAAGTTCCCATTGGCCATGGTTCCTGGCCAATGGGAGCTGCGGAGCCAGTGTTCGGGGTGGGGGCAGCGTGCGGAGCCCCCATGGCTGCCCCATTCGTAGGAGCCAGAGGGAGATGCCGACTGTTTCCGGGAGCCGTGCAGGCACCCTGTCTGCCCCACTGTGGGCAGCCAACCGGACCCTCAATGGCACAGTCAGCAGCGCTGACTGGAGCCGCCAGGGTCCCTTTTCGACCAGTTGTTCCTGTCGAAAACTGGACGCCTGGCAACCCTAGCTGCCCACTCCGAGCAGCAGTGGGGCCCCAGGCTGCCCCACCCCCCACCCCCAATAGCAGTGGGGCCCCGGGCTGCCCTCTCCGAGCAGCAGCAGTGCCCTGGTGTCCCCCAGAGCACGTAAGATTTAGTCAGGGGTATTTATAGTACAAGTCAGTGACAGGTCACAGGCCACAAATTTTTGTTTATTGCCCGAGACCTGTCCATGACTTTTACTAAAAATACCCGTGACTAAAATGTAGCCTTAAGTATTATCACTGTCAAGTATATTATAGAGTAAATATATTTACTTATAATAAATGAGGCAGTTATTTGCCTCCTTAAATTAGTATAACCAATCTCTGCAGTTTTCCTTTAATTACCTTGCGTCATTACATCCTTGTTTTGTGACCCCTCAGAAGAGGATGCTATAAGATTCCTTGCTTGGAAGCAAAATAGGAAACTGCATTGAGTTTAGTGGATTCCATTAGCATTCAGCCAAAACCCTTACAGTAGGGACCCCAGCAGTCATGATAGACAGATGTGCAGAGCAGCTACAAACTCGGGAGTAGAGGGCTTTGCCCAGGTCTCCGCGTTCATTTGTATTTCATTTCCTCACATTGTGCCTTGCATAAGTAACGTGGTAGAAGGGGAAAAGTGAAGCCCTGCAAGCTAGCTCAGATAGTTTACCGTGTTCATTTTGTCATGTGCTTTGCTTGTTGGTGCATGAACTCTTAGGAATTCGCGCTGTTTGTCCGAAGAAACCCAGTCCCCACTGAATGGTTTGACTGATTACACAAATATAGAGCCTGACCTTTTTATGTGCCAAACACCAGCATCTCCTGTTGACTTCAGGGAGGGACTTACAGCTGCTCTCTCAGGGCCTTGGCCCATATTGTTCATAGAATCATAGAATATCAGGGTTGGAAGGGAACTCAGGTCATCTAGTCCAACTCCCTGCTTAAAGCAGGACCCGTTTCCAACTAAATCATCCTAACCAGGGCTTTGTCAAGCCTCAGGAATGTCCGGCCAAAGATGATAAGGGTAAAGGTTCTTTAGCACTTTTGTGCTTGGGCTCTCTGAATACTGTTCTTCAGACCCTTACAATCACACCACTATTATCCCAAAAATCTTGTGGATCCAAAAGAGGATCATGTCAGTTGCACTGAGACTTCCTTTGATTCTCTGAACTGCATCATTAGGTGACTGGATCATTGAGATGAGACTGGATGCGATAGTGCTTTCTGCTGCTCTCCTGGCTTGCCTGGCAAAAACTTAAAAAAAACCCAACACCTTGTAAATTTCTACATATAAAAATGTAACCCCCCGGACCCTGTATATCTCATTCACAGGAACAGAGAAAAGACTCTGTGGAGGGTGAGGCATTTTGGGAATTGACGCCAGCTTGTAGCCACTGGTTTTCAGGGGAGAGAGAACTGAATTCTCATTTGGTTTTGGAGGGATACAACCAATGTCGCTAAACGCTAATGTGTGCAGCTGTCTTTATTTATTTTGCATGGAAGATCTAGCATTAGGGGCACTGGAGGTTTCAGAGGATTGGAAATAGAACATGGAACTACTCACTTTTAGGTCCCCAGATCAAATCCAATCACGTGATTAGTGACTGAAAGTTTTTACCATCTTGAAGCTTTTTGGTGGTCCCAGTCCAGTTCCTTTTTATATCCACGTAACAGAAGCCACCTCCACCTTTTGGATTGTTTGCTCCATCCATTTCGTCTTGTCTGAAAGAATTTTGGGGTAGGGTCTGTCTTGTACTCTGTGTTTGTACAGGTGCCTCTGGCTGCTACTGTAATACCAATAACTGATCACAACCATGTTGGTAGCCTCAGCAGAGAAGCCAAGGATTACATGAACCATGGAGACAGAATTCCTAGCAATGGTCCCTCCAGAACCAGGTTGATGCACATTGGTGGGCAGTGTGAAGGGAGATGCTTATGCTGTGACTGCCTGTATTGTGCTCATTTCATGCATAAGAACAGAGTCAGTCTCCCCCGTTTGGGCCAAATGGATAAACCAAATTATATCCATGGCAAAGCCTAAGGCAAACTCTACACATTTAATACTAACAACAAGGGAACGCAAGCCAAAATAAGGAAAGAACAGGTTAGAGAATATTTAGATAAGTTAGATGTATTCAGGTCAGTAGGGCCTGATGAAATTCATCCTAGGATACTTAAGGAACTAGCTAAAGCAATTTTGGAACCATTAGCAATTATTTTGGAGAACTCATGGGGGACGGGTTAGGTCCTAGAGGACTGGAGAAGGGCAAACATTGTACCTGTCTTTAAGAAAAGAGGAACAAAGAGGAATTACAGACCAGTAAGCCTAATTTTGATACCTGGAAAGATGCTGTAACAAAGTATTAAATAATCAGTTTCTAAACATCTAGAGGATAGTAGTAAAGTTCTTCACTTAGGAAGAAAACATTAACGGCACAACTACAAAATGGGGAATAACTGCCTAGGTGGTAGTACTGCTGAAAAGGGATCTGGGGGTTATAGTGGGTCAAAAATTGTATATGAGTCAACAGTGTGATGCAGTTGCGAAAAAGGCTAATTTCATTCTGGGTGTATTAGCAAGTGTATCCTATGTAAGACACAGGAGGTAATTGTCCCACTCTACCCAGTACTCATGAGGCCTGAGATGGAGTAGCGTATCTAGTTCTGGGCGCCATACTTTAGGACAGATATGGCAAATTGGAGGGAGTCCAAAGGAGAGCAACAAAAGTGCTAAAAAGTTTAGAAAACCTGACCAATGAGAAAAGGATTAAAAAAACTGGTCATGTTTAATCTTGAGAATAGAAGACTGAAGGGGAACTTGTTAACAGTATTCACATATGTCATGGGCTGTTATAAAGAGGACAGTGATAAATTGTTCTCCATGTCCAGTGAAGGTAGGACAAGAAGTAATGGGCTTAATCTGCAGCTAGTGATATTTAGGAGAGATGTTAGGAAACCCTTTCTAACTATAAGGATAGTTAAGCTCTGGAATAGTCTTCCAAGGGATGCTGTGGAATCCTCATCATTTGAGGTTTTTAAGAAACATAAGTCAGAGATGGTCTAGGTTTACTTGCTCCTGCCTCAATGCAGAGAGCTGGACTTCATGACCTCTTGAGGTCCCTTCCAGCCCTGCATTTCTATGATTCTGTGGTTCCCATTTAGCTCCCATCATGAATTCAAATAAAAATAAGAGAACAAACAAATTAAAACCCCCCAACCACTCAATTTCTGCCAATCCAAGTCCAGAGAGGAGAAGAAAATGCTTTCATTTTGCTCTCCCCCTTCTTTTCCCTCTCTCCTTTCTATTTGAAATTTTGTGTCAAATAACTTTCTGCCCATTCTCCTCCCCTCTCACAAATCTTGCCTCTCTGTGGAGCTTTGGTTTTAAATACGCACACATATATATGCAATTAAATGCAGGCTTTGACTTTTCGCCTGGGAAACTGGAGGGATAAGGTGAGCTAAGCTTTTAATTACAAGTACCCATTCTGGGAGGTAGGGAATTCGAGCCAACGGCAGATGCTGCAGCGCTGCTTAATCCCATTTTACAGGGAAGGGAGAAAAAAGCCCCATGACTCTGCCTGTGAAAAGATTGACCTAATGTACAGGAAATTATTCTTTCTTTCTGCTTTTCTCTCCCCCCCCCCTCCCTTTTCTTTCTTGCAAAACGGATACAAGGCATTAAATCCTGAGGACATGATTATTGCTGTTATTAAGGTGAAATTGTAATATGCAACCCTGAGCCCTAGGACTCAAGCGATCAGGCCATGGTATTGACCCGTTTTCCTTTTTATTGCAAATATAACAAGTCAGATGCATCCCTGGTGTTAGTCTATTGACTGCACTGGAGTTCCATCAGGGATGCATTTGACCCGCTATATTTTTTCTCCCTAAAAACAGAAGTGATTTTTTTCTCCTTTGAAGGAAGAGGTGAGCAGCGTAGGAGTTTGGAGTGTACATACCTCCAAATGAACACAGTTGGGGTTGGGGGGGTTGCAGTCCTTTGTGCAAATAATACAAGGTGCATTTATGCCCTGCGGGTGTAGGGCTGCTAACTTGGTCTCCAGTTTTTAAGTACGTGATGGTCACTTGTTCTCTGTTACCAACTGGAAGCAGAGAGAGTGCCATGGCCCAGTGGTCAGAGCAGGAACCTGGGAGCCTGGAGCTCCTAAAGTCTAACCTTGGCTCTGTTACTGACTTCCTCTATGGCTGTTGGCAAATCATCAGTAAACCTCTTTATGACTCAGTTCCCCATCTCTAAAATGGGACTGATACTGACCCATCTTGCAAGTAGGGTTTTTTTTGAGACTTTATCAACGTATGCTCGTAAAGTGTTTTGAAGAGGAAAAATTATGATCAGGAAATGAGAGCACATCATCTGCAGATGTGGATGCCACATTGTAATGCCTGAAAGTGCCACTTCCAAGAACTAGCAGGCCGCATTGGTCCCTGGTGCAATTCCATTGACTTTAATGGTCTTACACCAGGGATTAGTTTGGCCTATTGTTTCCAGGATTTATAGCTAAACTTTAGGACCCTGCTAAACTGGTGCAAAGAGGCCACCGGGCAGGTGTAAGGTCTGCCCACGGAATTCCCCCAGTGCAGAGGTTCCTTGCACCACCTGTTTAGCAGCCTCAAGCAGAGAGGGGTATTGGGGCAGGATTGAGGTGGAGTTGGGGCATGGGTGGGCCAGAGGAGGAGGAGTGGGGATAAAAGGGGGTGAGGTGGGGTAGGCCTGCACTTCAGAAATTGTGCATCCTTGCAAAGTCCTATAGGGGCCGTTGTCATTGTCATCATCATCATCATGCTCCCATTACGCCTCTGGCATTTAGGGCAGCAATGAAGCTTCTCCACTCCTGTCTGTTTCTGGCAAGTCTTTCAATGGTTCCCCAGCTGTGCCCCAGGATTTTCAGCTCGGCTTCCACCATTGTGGGGCCATTGTGGCAGGGGCATAAGAACGTACAGCAGTCTTAAGGGCTGCTCTCCTCTGCACTGGGTACCATGCTAGCTCCACAGCTGCTGAACAGAAGCACAGGATATGTAAATTAGGTCCCTGTGGTGGTGCATCCAGCTGCCCCTTAGTTGGGAGGAGGCTTGCAGGGAAAGTGGAAGTGTTCACAGGCATTCGTGGTATTTCAGCACTTGGTCCTCTGTGTATTGCTGTGCATCCAAAAGCCAACTGAGCAACATGCGCTTTCCCACATTTAGGACCTTGGGATGTGGACAGGGCCATTGACTCATTGGGTAGATTGAGGTCCCTGAGCGTGACATTGGGCCTTCCTGCTTTGCGTCACTGGCTGTAGACTGCATAGAGTGGTTCTGGCAGGCAAGACCTCGACCACTGCACACTGCTGCCTGGCGGGTGCAAGTTTTGCATTGGGGAGGGCCACCTGAGGGATCTCCCTGTTCATAAGCTGTTTGAGCAATGGCAGTTGTGGGGAATAATTTCAGTCCAGCTCTGCCTGTGTTTTATGGCAGGAACTCAGCTATTCCAGCTTCTTTTTGACATCCCTCCCACAACCACAAGGGGCCAATTATTCCATCTGGTGCATGTTGGACACAAAGGATGAGAGTCACAGCTAATCCTCCCCTAAAAAGATGGCATGGGACATTGTGCTCACAGGGTGGGCACAGCAAGAGGGGACATAGTACTGTGCCCATGGCTGGGCTGTTTTTTGGGTGTGCTGTGGAGATCATGGATGTGAACTTCCTAAAAGGAGGTATGGTCAGGGCCAAATCTTTTCATGGTTGGCTCTTCTCCAAAAGCAGGGTGAAGATGAGAGCTAAGAAAGGGAACAAGTTGGTCAGTGCAACAATACACTTGTCTCTCCTATACTTTCTTTCATGCTTCAAGCAGAGATGAGCTAACACCAGAATTTCAAATCAGAATCTGCTCAGGTTTGAATCCCTGCAGCTGAACCTGCTCCTATTATTTTACTTCTGGGTCAGATCCCAGTTAGCCCCTTCTAGCAGTTAACTGCCATAGACTGTGACATCTGGGCAGAATAATAACCATGCCCTTTACGTAGCCTGCTGTTTAACTAGAGCACCATCTCTCTTACCTATATGAAAAAAAATATAAATTGAATTCCTGCCTCAGGAATTTCTTCCATAACCCATCATGACACCTCTTATTAATTTTCATAATGTCGTTTCACCAGGTGGACCTCAGTAACCTTCCAGCTGACTACCATATCCTACTGTTCTCCGCTATTATCAGTCAAATAACCCATGCAAACCTAATAGCTTCATACAGATTGACAGACTAGTTCGGCCATGATACCCTGGTTCTCTTCTCCAAAGATACCATCCATGCTGGATTTTCACTCCTCAGCTCTTGGGGCATAAGCCTTAAATGCTCCTCATCTATCTGCCATTTGAAAATTATTTACCTCCGAAATAAGGAATTGTGTAAGTGTGGTTATAATAAGAATTATTTATGCTAAAGAAAGGATTGTCCAGTGACTAGGGTAATAGCCTGGGGCTTAGGAGAGCTGAATACAGTTTCATGCTCTATCACTGACTTCCTTTGTGACCTTTGGAAAGTCACTTACATCTAGATTCACAAATGTGCTTAGGTGCCTAAGTCCCAATTTTAGGCTCCACTGCAATTCACAAACTCCCCAGGAACCCTGTGGGCTCCTAAACTCACTTGGCATTTGTGGTTTTGCAGTGAAAAGTTCCCTAGACGCCTACATTCCTGCCTCTGGGCATGCACAATGCTGCCTCCCTCGAGGCCAGTGGTTCTCAACCTTTCCCCACTACTGTAAACTTTTCAGGAGTCTGAAGTCTGAGTCCCATCACCCAGGGCTGAAGCATATAACTTATAACTTATAAGCATATATCTTCACGGAGCTCCCTGTGGTGTGAGGCCCCGAGCACTTGTCCTGCTTGCCACCTCCTAATGCCAGCCCTGCAATTGCAACACCCCCAAAACCCATACTGTGATCTCCCACCTGGGAGTCATGACCCCCAGGTTAAGAAACACTGATCTAGGTGAGTTGATGTACCCTCCTGGAAGACCACTGGGTACCCCCCCCCCCCCCAAGGGGTATCCATACCCCTGGTTGAGAACCACTGCCTTAGGCTCCCATCTCCTGCCTAAGCTCCAGAGCAATTCACAAATTAGGGGCAGACACGCATTCAGCCACCTAACTTATATGCAGGGCCTGCTCTGGCAGGCTGCCTCAAAGTACACCTACCGGACCGGGCCCCTCAGGTCACACAAAACAGCCAGGGAGGAAGGGAACCACTCTCACAACTTTTAGCTCAGTGCTTAGGGCACTCACCTGATATGTGGGAGACCTCTAGTTGAAGTCCCCAAAGACTGAGGGAGTCCTCACATCAGAATATCCTGTATCTCAGTGGTTAGGGCAACCTTCTAAGACAGTGGTGGGCAACCTGCGGCCCGTCAGGGTAATCCACTGGTAGGCCACAAAACAGTGTTTACATTGACCCTCCGCAGGCACAGCCGCCCATAGGGACGTGGTGGCCACTGCTTCCCACAGCTCCCATTGGCCGGGAACGGTGAACCATGGCCACTAGGAGGTAAGGGAGGCCATGCCTGAGAACAGTCAATGTAAACACTATCTCGCGGCCTGCCAGCAGATTACCCTGACGGGCCGCAGGTTGCCCACCACTGTTTTAAGAGGTGTTCAAATCCCTTCTCTTCATCATGGGGGGCGGGGCAGGGAGTTGAATTCACAGTGCAAGTGAATGCTGTAACCTCTGGGCTAAAAGTTTATGAGAGAGGTCCTCCTCTTCCTCCTCCAGCAGCATCACAACATTGGCCTCTCAGAGTTGGTAAGACAACTCCCACCTGTTCATGCTCTCTGTATGTGTGTATATATATCTCCTCAATATATGTTCCATTCTATATGCATCCGAAGAAGTGGGCTGTAGCCCACGAAAGCTTATGCTCTAATAAATTTGTTAGACTCTAAGGTGCCACAAGTACTCCTATTCTTTTTGCGGATACAGACTAACACGGCTGCTACTCTGAAACTAAGTACCTTTGTGAATCTAGGCCTTAGTCTCTCTGTGTCTCTGTTCCCCATCTGTCAAATGGGGATAACAGCACTTTCCTGCCTCACCAGGGTGCGGTGAGGGTAAATGTGTTGAGGACTGTGAGGCACTGAGGCCCAGATCCACAAAAGTATTTCCGTGGAGTTAGGAGCCTAAATATCTTTGTGGTGTTGGGCCTCAGATACTCTAGTAATGGGGGCCATCTAAGTACCGTAGCTAGAGAGAATCACACAGCATTTTAAGTTCCCTGCATGAGTGCTTTTTGTGTCCCTTATTTTGGATCTTTGTGGCACATTGCATCCCACATTTGGACTTTGACAGGCTGAGAGGTATGTTCTAGGGCAAAGGCCTAGTTGGCTCTCTGGCTTTCCAGGAAAGGGCTTTTTAACTGGAAGGCAAGTACTCCGTCTCATTTGATACATGAGTATGAGCCTTCCTGGTGAGGAGGGCATGGCTGGGGACAATGGGGCTTGAGGTGGGGTTCTGGGCTGGTCTCTGCCTGTAGTCCTTCCCAGCTGGCTGGCTCTTGGTGCTGCTGCTCTGAGCTCCTGTGCAGTAGGGTCCCTTCTGGCCACTAGCCAGAGCTGTTCCTTATCTCCCCAATGCCACAGGAGCCTTATCTGCTCCCAGCTCACCTAGCAGCATCTCATCTCACAGCCTCTCTTCTACTCTTCTTTAGGACCCCTCTCCATCTCACTCAGTGGCTCCACTTAACAGCTCCACACCATTCCCCTAAGGCAGCAGCTCCTCTGTGGGGCTTTAGGCCCCAACCCACAAGCTTGTCAGCATAAGGAAAAAGTATGGATTAGCTGTGCCTGGCAGCATGTACATGGTGGTGTGTGTGTGTGGGGGGGGGGTGGCGGGGTAGGGAATGAAAAGAATATGGGGGAGAGCAGAGACAAGAAGGAGGCCAGCATTGTAGGGTGCTACTTTGAAATCTTGCAGCACCCTTGCCTGTGAGATGGAGTGTGAGAGGTGAGGTTAACTGAGCAGCTGCTACATCAAGAGGCCATGGCTGAGAAAAACATTTATTAAAGGCATTTGTGATCAAATATTCATTAACTCTCTCTCTCTCCCTCCTTCTCCATCCCACTCCCGCTCCGCTCTTCTCTCTCTCTCTCCTCACTGGAAGAGACTTCAGTATAAAGAGAGTGAGCGAGGGAACCAGCACCACTTAAATGCTTATTTGTGTTGTCATTTCTATGCATTTTATAAGGGCTCTGATTAAACAGATTTTTTCTCAAGAGGTGCATATTTTCTGAGATGGAGCAGGAGAGCGCTGTGGATTGCTGAAAACGAACCCTATCCACATTCAATACATTTGTTAAATTTAAATTGTAATAAAAGCAAGATGTTATAAATGTTCCTCTTTCTAAATACTAATCATGCCTGACCTTACTTGCATATATATATATATAAAATAAAATATAAAATAATAAATAAAATAAAACCATCAGGCCAAAACTCCCCTCTTGACAATCCCCATTGCTTTCACATATATCATTTCTAAGACCATTGCCAGAGCCAAACCATTTGGGACTAGAATTATAGCAGAGATTAGCAGGATTCTATTCCAAGAATATCTTTATGGTGATCACTTGTCACTTGTCATTACAAATAAATCCTATTGGTCTTCTTTTCTCGGTCTCATCCTTGCCTTACTTACACTTGAGAAATCATTCTTTTCCTCCCCTCTGCTCTTCTAGCAAGTGAAATTCAGGTTACTCATCTCAATGGCTGCTGGTTTACTCTGACTCAACACAACCTCCAGCCCATGCACCCCAGAAAAAAAAATCTAGGAGCCCTTGGGTCTTGTGTTTGTGCAGCTACTTTACTAAATACGTGTTCTTATTTGTTTTATTAGGATGATGCAGGTTACCGGGGGGGTTACCTAAGATAGCAGTATATAGGTACACTGGTCAAGTGGGTTATTCCCTAGCTATCCCATTGTTACATGCACGGCTCTAGTGCAGGGGTGGGCAAACGTTTTGGCCCGAAGGCCACATCGGAGTTGCAAAACTGTATGGAGGGCCTGGTAGGGAAGTCTGTGCCTCCCCAAACAGCCTGGCCCCTGCCTCCTATCCACCTCCTTCCACGTCCCGCCCCCTGACTGTCCCCCTCAGAACCCCCGCCCTATCCAATCCCCCAGCCCCTTGTCCCCTGACCACCCCCTCCCAGGACCCCCTGCCCCAACCGCCCCCAGGGACCCCACCTCCTAGCTAACCCCCCCCCGCTCCCTGACTGCCCCAACCCCTATCCACCTCACTGCCCCTGACACTTATCCAACCCCCCCCCCCCCGTTTCCCCCTTCGACCGCCTCCCCCCAGAGCCTCCGCCTCATCCAACTGCCCCCTGCTCCCTGTCCCCTGCCTAACCCCCCCGGACTCTCTGCTCCCCGCCCGTTACCATGCTGGAGCCAACCATGCCGCCGCGCTGCCCGGCAGGAGCGGTGGGCCAGAGCACTGGCAGCCTGGCGCGCTGAGGCTATGGGGGAGGGGGGACAGTAGGGGAAGGTCTGGGGGCTAGCCTCCCCGGCCGGGAGCTCAGGGGCCAGGCAGGACGGTCCCGTGGGCTGTAGTTTGCCCACCTCTGCTCTAGTGGATAGACAGACACCATTTATTTATTTTATATTATGAGAGCCAGTCCCTGCCCCACAAAATGTACAATCCAAGTAGGCAAAACAGACAAAGGATGAGAAAACAAAGGCACCGAGAAACAAAGTGATACATTCCAGGTCCCACAACAGTGCAAGTGGCACAGCTGGTAATAGAAGCCAACTATCCACTGAGCTATGATGTCTCTCTGTTCTAGCACCATAAAAAGAGCTCTAGGCAGTTTCTCTAAACAACCTTTTGATAGATGCTGGTGGGCACTGCCTCACCCTGCTACAGGCCCACACTGTTTATCTGGCCCAATCTGTGATAGGCTCTGCTCAGGAGAACCAACTAACCCAGATCCACATGCAAGTGATTGATTGCCTAGGTGGCTGGACAGCAGTTATTTATCTAAGGAACAGCTGGGTCTCATAAAGGGTTATGAGGGTTTAGTCAGATTCTAGGAGAGAGAGAAAGCTTCTCAGGAAAAGGACTTCTCATGGGAGGTGGTGAGAGATCTCACTAGGAAAAGGAAACTAGCAAAGGTAATCCTAGAGAAAAGAGGTTCTGGAAGGTGAGTTACGAGGGACAAGCCTTTAGGGAGGGACCTTTCCAGAAAGGAGGTCCAGATTGCAGAGTAATTACACATTGCTCCAGAGAAGAGCTGCACCAGTTTGACCTCTGCAGGGACCCTAAGGCCAGGGAATGAATCTTCCTCAGGTGAAGGTAAGAGGCCTGACTTGAGGGGTCAGGGAGGTCTTGAGTTGTAGAAGCCTTATTGGTGAGGTGCCTAGCTGGGGGCAGACAGATCAAGATTAGCTTGCCCCTTTTAGCTAGGTTGCTGGGACAAAGGCTTGTTTGTGTACCATGTTTAGTCTTAATTCCTGTAAATCAGGCCCCGAAGAGGCACTGTTCACTATGTAAAAGCCCACTGGGGAAACTGAGGCAGGGGCACATCCATTGTTTTGAACTGGGCCACCAGGGTGTGTGAGGGGTGATGCACTGGCCTTGACAGAAGGGGGGAACTGCAGGAGTGTGTGCCCACCCTAACAGGGCCAAACTCAACTGTTATACTTATGTAGCCCTATTGAAAGCAGTGGGTTTGTGCTGGCACTACAGAGAGGAGGTGAAGGGTGGTAGAAACAGGATTGCCGTGGTTTATGTCAGATAATGTATGTGTATATAGGGGCTTATTAATGAAAATCTTTGGATAGAGTTAGGGCTGTACAAATTCACTTACGGACAGGTGTAGTTTTCCCATGGTCGTTAAAAGAGATTCGCTGTTAGTAGTTTGGGTTACCACATATTTTTTAAACATTTATTAATATGTGAAGTTTATTGGCAATAGAGAACTCCTTATTTCTATTTATTATTACACTCATTCATTCATATTACAGTAGCAGCCATTGGCCTCAGTTGAGCTCTGAGCCCCATTGTGGTAGGCACTGGGAGAGAGACTTCCTGCCTCAAAAAGCTCTCTGTCTAAACAGGCTACTGGTGGAGAGGGAAATAGAGTGGGGAGGGAAGTGACTTGGCTAAGGTTGCAGAGCTGGGAGATGAACCCAGGTCTCCTGACTCCGAATCCAGTGCCTTATCTACTGTCTGTCGTGAGGTGCTCTGTAAAGCACCCGTTAATCTTGCTCTGCATGGAAGCCTTAATGTCACACATTAATGACACTTAATGGAAGCCTTTAAACCCAGCAATCCACCCACCACCCAAGGAGGGTATTCATGTAACATTGTACCCACACATGGCATGCTCAGCATGTGTCTGAGCCCAGAACACACTTTGCTGTATGAACCCAGTTTTCTTGCTTTCTGAGTCCAAGTGGGTTTTATTTGACCTTTCCACGTGGCAGAAAATGAGGAGCTCTGGCTCAGCATCTTGTTTTGCTGTAACGTATTGGCCAGCTTGCACAAGGTACCAAGGGACTCTTTCCCAGCTGTGGCAGCTAAAAAATTAACGGGTTTGATGGCCTCTCATCTCCCTTTTTTCTGAGTTAAAAGCAGTCAGTCAGAAAGGGACCAAACCTCTGGGGAATTCACTGTTGCTTTCATTAGGATAATTAAAGAACAGAATAACCAGAACAGACAGAATCCCCCTTTTAAGGTGCAAATGAGGGATGCTGTGAATAAGGTGTTTGGAGTGAGTTTCCCTTCTGTTTTAGAACAAGGGTGCGGGAAACACACATTGGTGTACGATAATATTCCAAGCTAATGGTCACTGTATTGCTGCAGCGTGGCTTTGAATTTGCACTAGTAGTGTACATATCTAGCAACTGGTTCATTTTTTTCTGTAAGGAGCTTGCAGCTATTGTAGTGGTCAAGACTGGTGCACTGGCTGTCAGTAACTCCTAGTGACTCCCGTCCCAGCCTCTCCCAGCAGGAGGCACTGTATAGAATGATGCAGGAGAGCTGGGTTCAGTGGGGCATGAAACATCCATGAGTGATTATTGCAGGATACCTTTCTGGCTGTTTGAGTGAACAAACTGAAAACAACTCTACATGTACTTCCTAAAGGTCTTGAAGGGTGGAAGACTGCTTCCAGGGGGGAATGCCACTTTGTTCCCTGGAAGCAGACTTGTGCTGAGTCAAGTGGTAATCACATCCCAGTGAGGGTGTCTTAGCTCCCAGTCTGACTCCCATTCCAACTTGTGCTGGTTTTCCTTTCTCAGCTTGCTTTGGAAGTTTTGTTCTGCAGTGGGATTTGTCACTCCCCCTAGCTATGTCCATTGTGTTGTGTGGTGCGCCACCCCTATTAGATTAGATTTAACTGTCTATGTTCTTACACTGCAGAAGTCCACGTGGTGAGTACTGTCCTGGGGATTTGCTAATATTTCAGAATGTGAAGTCTCTTTCCTTGCCACCTGTTCATTCCGGTGGATCATAATGATTCCACTGGGACCAATTCTTCTAAATCAGAGACATCCCTGTGTCCTGTAGCCCCTTTCTTATCCCAGCTAAATGTCATCACTTGTGAGTCAGTTGGGCCAAACTGTGCGTGATCTTGATTGATTTTTTTTTCCCATGAGATGAATATCAAGAGGTGGCTACCCAAGAGGCCTTGAGCCTTCAAAGAGTGCTCACGGTGCATAAAGTTAAGCCAGTAATTAAGCCTCTGAAGGATCCTGGCCTTAGTCTTTATTTTTACAAATGTACCAGTATTAAATATAGATGAATGTTTCAAGGATGCATTTTTTCTTCAGGGAAGGTTGTTTACATCATTAGTATTATGGTAAAGCTTATTCCCTCAGGGTCTAGAAGGCAAGGAAGACAATTTCCCTCTCTCTTTCTCTCTCCCCGACCTCATCCCTCCCTGCCATCCCGTGCCAGATGATAATATTGCAGTGACCTCTTCTAAGTGATAGAGCCCTCAAATGCACAACACAAACTCTAGCATTATAAACCTTAGTAATTCATCTCTTTAAATATTAGCCTTATCTGCATCCCATGTCCTCTTGCCCTTTGTGCACCCACTGATGTGTATCCCTCCAGCACTTAGTGGCAAACTGTTCGTAGGGGACCAGCAACATAAGAAGCGGAGAGGAAAGAGAAGAGTGGCAGCTATTATACCTCTGATGTCACAATTCTGTCAACCTGTGCACTTTTCAGTGGTACCATCTCGTCACTTCAAATTAAAATTTCCCTCCAACGTTATTCCGGATCAATGGTGCAAATTAAATCACGTAATTTGAGATTGTCACCCATCTTGTTGATGGCTTTATTTTTAGACGTGAAGTTGCTTTGCAGCGGAAGTGAACCAACCAGTGGCCGAGCTGTAGGAGTAAGATCATTTCTGAAGATATTATGTTAACGTAATTACATCACAGTGGTGTCATGTCTACTGGGCAGAAGCAATAGGAAAATACTAAACCACTTAAATGAGTGTTGGAATTAGGAATGCATTCAACATTTTGTGTACTTGGGTAGTAAGAGGTGAAAACCTTCATAAATACATATGAACCCCAGTGGGCATCAGTGTAACACATTATAAAAGCTGAATCCTGGCCTGTGTGCCAGGGGTGGGTGGGGAATGCCAGGATAAGAACCACAGGTGATGGTGGTTGTGGTGAGGATGAGGACTGACACTTCAGGTTTTTCTGCAAGGCATATGTTTGTAATGCATATACCATGTATTCTGTATTGGGGTGTGTGTCTCTTTCCTTTACCAGATTGCACTCTTCATTGTTTGGTTGGCTAATACAAGTAGCTATTATAGAAAGAGCACTATGTAGTCTCTATTGTGAGCTGGGGGGGGTCCCCTTTCTATTGATAACCTCTCTACTGTAGTCAGTCTTGGGGACTGTCGCTGAATGCTCACATATTAAAGTAGGTGTAAACCCTCACCTTGGAGTGGGTAATTGGTTAAAGCAGTGATACTCAGACCTCAGTGGTTCAGGAGCCAAATTAGTGATCAATATTACCCAAAAGAGCCATAGTAGTGTTAATTCATTGTTTCATTTAAGATAGTACTATGTATTCATATTTAAATAGCATGACAAGGGAAATATCTAGTGTGTGTAAAATATATACATTCTCACAGCAAAATGACTGACCAGATATTTGATCAACTACCTACAATTGGTTAATAACATAGTAAAAGCATCCTGTTTGGTTAATAATTAAATCACATTAATATCATGTGCTGCAAAGAGCTGCAGGAGATGCATTAAAAAGCCACTTGCAGCTCACGAGCCTCAGTCTGAGTATCACTGGGTTAAAGTGACCCGTAACTATAGATCAGGCGACAGTACATAACCACGTTGGTCCATCTGTCAGTAACCCTTTGCAAAAGCTGGAGATGAGTTACTGCAGCTGTTCCAGCAAAATCACATATTTTAGCATCATAGAGTTTAAAGGCCAGAAGGGACCACCACATCCTTTAGTCTGACCTCGTGTGCATTACAGGCCACCACCCGCACACGACACCCAACAATGAGACCCAGGTGTTACAGCCCACAGCAGACTAGACTATTATGTGCCACAGGCAAAGAATAAGCGGGCGTGAGGTGCACCAGTGCTCAAGGCCCCTGCAATGGCAGGGAAATGATACAGTGACAGGGTGACCAGATGTTCCGATTTTATAGGGACAGTCTGGATTTTTGGGCCTTTTTCTCACATAGGCACCTATTACCCCACCACACACGCACACCTCCTGTCCCGATTTTTGACACTTGCTGTCTGGTCAGCCTATACAGTGAGAGATACCCAGATAATCTTAGCAAGTGACCTGCACTGAGGCATGCTTCAAAGGAAAGTGAACCTTCTCCTGCCACCCCTCCCAAGGTCCCTGCCATTTTGACTGGGTGAAAATTCTTTCGTGATGCTACGTATGGCAATCAGTTACAGCCCGAGCCTGTGAGCAAGAGCCAACCAGCCAAGCACCTGAGAGAGAAAATACTCTGTGCTACTTCAGAGCCCTGCCCCACCCAGTCCAATGTCCCTTCTCCAGCCATGACTGTCCCTTATCCTTCAGAGGATGGGGTGGGGGGTGTGAAACCCAGAATCCTGGGGTGGGGAGGGGGAGAGAAATACCTTCCTCACCCCTGCAGATGGCTTAAGCATGAGCTTTTAGAAACATAAGATAAAAAACAGAAGTGAGCCCCAAGGCTGCTGAGCCCTGCCCCCTATCATCACAAGTAACCTTGTCATACAATTGCACTCACAAATTTATCTAGTTCTTGCAAAAATAAGCTGTTTACCCCACAAATCCTATAGAGCAGCTGTTTCAGAACCTCACCCCTCTGATGGTTAGAAATCTTCTTTTGATTTCCAGCCTGAATTTGTTCATGGCCAGTTTATATCCATTTGTTCTTGTGCCAATATTGTCCTTGAGCTTAAATAGCTCTTCCCCTCCCTGATATTTGCCCCTCTAACATATGTATTTTATTACTTAAGATACAAAATGCATAAGTGTCATGATGTCATACAATGGAGTACTTGCAGCTATTCCCATCCCAGCCCCCTGATCTGTAGGAAAGTGTGAGAACAGCAGCTGTGGGGAGCTGTATTCCCAGTCACTCTGAGATGGTGTAGGAATAGTAACTGTGGAAGGGCTCAGACTTCTCTGTTTATAACTACTCTGTTCACAATGTCTCTGCAGGAGGTACATGACCACAGGCTGTGATGAGCTCTGTTACTCTAGTCTCTGCCTCTTCCAGCAGGAGTCACTATTGAGCATGGTGTCAGAAATAATAACTGGCTATTTTAGCATCTCCAGTTCCCTTCCAGTGTCTCCTAGTCATCAGCAGACACACTTTTTGTGCAGGTCAGCGAATATACAGCAGCTCCGTTTGTTAATGGGGCTGGGGGAGAATAAATGAGCTGAAATGCTGCTATGGATTATTCATCACAGCAGGAACTTGAACCTCTGTGTTGTTTGCAATCTGTGGTGCCTTTGTAATCAATTCCATCACCAAAGCCAGTGCATCACTTTAGCATGGCAAAAGCCCTTCTCCTTGTGCTATTGAAACGGGGGTCGGGGGGGGGGGAGCTAATCAACTCACCTTTGGCTGCTATGTTTGTGATAGATTTTGCAGCTCATTGTTAGGAGTACTTTGTTTCTTTAGGACTCTTATTTTGGCTCTGGGATTAGGTGGCTTGTTTTTGTTCATTTGGTTCACCCCCCCACCCATTTCCTTCCTTAGCTCCAGTGAGCAGATATGAGATTTGAATTTTTCCCTCCCACTACCTTCAAAGAAAATGTAACATCTCCTGGAGAAGGAAGCCGGGGGGGGGGGGGGGGGGGGGGGGGGGGGGGGGGGGGGGAAGGGAAGCAAAAGAGCTCAGAACAGGGGAGAGGAGATAAGAGCTCAAGAGTGATGGAAGAGAGACTGAATTACTGATAGCCCTTCTCCTTGTCTCAGGCACCTCGTCTCTGCTATGTCCTTCACAGTTTCTCACACATATTCTCTCGCGCTCTCTCTCTCTCTCTCCTCTCAGACGTACACAGGCTGTATCACCCAGTGTTACTCATTCTTTCTTGCAAACGCATGCACACAGTGTCACACAAACTCTGTCTCAGCTTTCCCCCTCCCCTCTTCTCCTCACCCTCCCAAGTCATTCATTCTTTCTGTCACACACAAACAGGGGAGATGCAAAAATGCTAAGATTAAAAATGGCAGTGGCAGTAAATAAGAGAAAGGCAGGATGGATTCACACAGACTCCAAACACTGTGTAAGCGACACATTTTTTGAAACTTCAAAGTAATGAAAACTAATAGGGAATGGGATTGCTCTTCCATTTCTGCCTTGGTCCTGGTTTAATTTTCAAGCTCCCACTTCATATCCTTTACAGAAAACACAGCTCCCCTACTATGGTGATCACACTCTAAATGGACCTCCCCTGTTATCTGGCCCTCTAACAGCTTCTTTGCTGCAGGGTCCAAGGGATGGAAGGTGGGGGGCAGGTGTCATGGGGGAGGGGAAGGGAGAGTAGGTTTATGGTATCTGTGTCTCTTGGATTCTGCGCTGCACTGGAGTGGTTTGTGTAGCCCTTATTTGCTTATTGCCGCTTTCCCCAGTGCTGCCAATAGGCTGCTCCACCGCATAGAGTTCCCATAGTGCCAAGTGTTCTGGCCGCTGCCCTGCCCAGAGGAAAGTGCAGCTGTGATGCACTCACAGCTGTGTGTCTGGAGGGGGGCGGGCTGGCTGATTGTAAAGTGTATCAGCAGCACAATTAAAGGAATCTTTTTAGAAATGAGTCTTGTCTTTTTTTTTTTTTTCTCCCAGAAGTAGCCTCTCATTTTGGATGCCTCAGTCTCTGGATGCTGACCTAAGTCTTGATTATTTTTTCTTTTCAGAGGGATTACCCAGCTCTAATTCATGAACGTGCAGCCCCTGTGAAAATGAGTGTCAATTAGGTCCCTAAAACTTGTGGTATCCCAAACTAGAGCTCTTTGAAAACTTGGGCCTAATTGGACAATAGTAAATTGCCTCCAGCCTCTCTAACCTTTTTGGTCTTTCTTTTGCTCCCTTCCTGTCCTTGTCACTCCCTTGTTTTGTTGTTGTTTTGGAGATTCAAAGAAAATTAGACTTGGGGTGATGGGGAGCAGGGTGCACACGCGGACTCTTTTTGACAGTCTATCTTCATTGTAGAGTTTGCTCTCTCTGCTTCACCCACTTAGGCCTTGGCTACACTTACCCGCTAGTTCGACGGCTGGAAATCGAACTTCTGGGTTCGACTTATCGCGTCTAGTCTGGACGCGATAAGTCGAACCCGGAAGTGCTCGCCGTCGACTGCAGTACTCCAGCTCGGCGAGAGGAGTACCGCGGAGTCGACGGGGGAGCCTGCCTGCCGAGTGTGGACCAAGGTAAGTTCGAACTAAGGTACTTCGACTTCAGCTACGTTATTCACGTAGCTGAAGTTGCGTACCTTAGTTCGAATTAGGGGGGTAGTGTAGACCAAGCCTTAGAGATGTTGTTCTCGCTTCTGGGGCAAAAATACCCCAAATAACCCAAACCCACGGTTGACCTCTTAAAACCAAGCCCAGGATGAAATCAATTTTTAAAGGAGGCAGTCGTTGCCATTGCTCAGACAGTGAGCAGAATGTGAAATCTAGAAAAGCTTATTAAAAACACAGATTTTGCCTGGCTCAATGTTGACAAACATTCATCAATTTTATTGCAATACATAGATAATTTGTAAAGGCAGAGGATTCAGATTGGGGCTTGAAGGGGTTCCTGTCGCTTCCATTGCTGAGGGTAGGGGAATCATCTCCATCAAGCGGTATCCATCTCCATGTTTAAAGTTGATATTCTGACTTCAGTCTGTGGGGTTTTTTTAAAGGGGTAAATTTGGAGGGCCAGTTTGGGGGCATACAAGGTGTTATAAACAGGTACTGTGGACTCGTCATTCAGGGCCCTGATGTGGTGCTTAAACATCCGCCGTGATAATGGTATCTGGCTGCTCACAGGGAGGATGCAGCAAGCAGAGGTTTCCTTCTGGGCAGGCTGCGAGGCTCCTAATTACTATAAATCAAGAGAAGAGTCAGTCAGGCATGAGATGGTAGCTTTGCGGTGGGAGACAGCAAAGTTGGAAATGCCTGGTGAATGCACAAAGTTTCCCGGCTTGTCAAAAATGTAGAGAATGATTATTGTCAAACTTCTCCCTCAACCTTACCTTCCCTGTTCCTTTTTGGGGGGGAAAAACTTCTCCCCTGAAATCATAGTGTAGCCTCCACAATAACAAACTGCTCTTTCCCTGTGGGGCTCTCAAAGTGCATTACAGAGACAAGGCTGCATCCCTGACCATCTTGGCTAATAGCCATTGATGGACCTAACCTCCACAAACGTATCTAATTCTCTTTTGAACCCAGTTATATTCTTTAGCCTTCACAACATCCTCTGGCAATGAGTTCCACAGGTGAACTATATGTTGTGTGAAGAATTACTTCCTTATGTTTTTAAACCTGCTGCCTATTTCGTTGGCTGACCACTGGTTCTTGTGTGATAGGGTAAATAACACTTCCTTATTCACTTTCTCTGCACCATTCATGATTTTGTCTGTCATATCCCCACTTAGTCTAAACTGAACAGCCCAGGTCTTTTTAATCTCTCCTCGTATGGAGGCTGTTCCATTCCCCAATCATTTGTGTTGTCCTCCTCTATACCTGTTCTAATTCTAATGTCTTTTTTTGAGATGGGACAACCATAATTGCATGCAGCATTGAAGGTGTGGGTGAACCATGGATTCATATAGTGGCATTCTGATATTTTCGGTCTTATTAGCTATCCCTTTCTTAATGGTTCCTAACATTCTGTTAATCACACAGCAGAGCTGTATCAGTCAGAAATAGAACTCAAGTCACCTGAGTCCCCGCACTGTGCTTTACCAGAACACCACCCTTCCTCTTTTGCAAACACCCATAACCAGTGAAAGCTACCACAAGTTAAAGATCAAGTTAATTTCACTATGAACTTGGTTGGGGTTAAAATCAAACTTGAGGGGCCCTGGCTAGCCAATACAGTTACAGTATTTGGTATCAAGCAAAACTGTACAAGGTGATGGAAGAGGACTCTTTAGGCTTAACCTGTGATGTCTGATGCCATACCAGCATGCACCAGAAGGGTTATTCCCTGGCAGGATTGGGGAAGATTAGTGGGCTGCTGCCTTCAGAGGCACGTCTTTTAAGTAGTTTGCTCCTCAATGTGGAGGTATCTTTCTATGGGAAGCTAGAGATTGTTTCATAGATTGTTAGGATCATAAAATCATTAGATCATCCAATCTGATCTCCTGCACATCACAGGCCAGAGAATTTCACACAGTCATTTCTGCCCATACCTAGGGCTCAGCTAGGAGGCTCTCTTCCTCAACATCCGAGGTTGAGTCAGAGCCAGGAAGTCACTCTGCTTCTCTGCACATTGGTTTCCTTATCTGTGAAATGGGGATAACTCACCTACCTTAGTAGGGGGGCAGTGAGGTTTAGTTAACTAATGTTGGAAAGCAGAGGGCTTTGAAAAGGAAAGCATTGGAAAAGTGTCAGTATAGTAACATCCTTTCCTCTATACTCTATAGCTGGCTCAGACGCTCACCTGCCAGCTCTGAAGATCCATAGATCAGGAGAAGTCTGGAGTTGGCAGTGCTGGTGTGAGGCAGCTTCTCTAGCTCCTCATGGGGATAGACACCCGGGTTGGCATTGACTACACAGGACTACACAGTGTTGCTGACTCTCATTAATTTGGGGAAAGGATGCAGGAGGTTTGGAGAGGAGAGACTGGGATTTAGTGGGAGGAAGAAAAAGGGAGGAGACTTTGAAGGAGTTTGTGTGACAGGGGGGATTATACAGGGAAAGAAATCTGAAGGGGTGAAAGAGGGTTACCTCAGAATTGCCAGCTCCCAAATTTCAACAATCATGAATCAGACCCCTATGACCACCAGATCATTGGCCCAAAATTTGAGTGTTTTTAAGATTATATTGTGGTTTTTGATCTCTCTTGCTTTTTTTGAATTCCCCTTGTGTGTGGCAAAGGCAGCCCCACAGGAAAAGAGCTGGAAGAAGGCCAAGTGCTGGGGATCTTGGGTGCTCTGTTTTTTTTTTTAAGGAGGGAAGGGAGAAAAGAGCCTTTGTTGGACCATCTTTTGTGGTTGCAGCAAAGGGTTGTTGGCTGATCTTCTGGTGCTGTTGTGGAAAGTCTCTTCACAAACCCGCCCAACAATTATTTTGTAAAATTGCTCCATTGGACCAAAGGTCCATCTAGTTCAGTACTTGTCTGGTGGTGCTCAGTACCAGCTGCTTTGGAGGTAGGTGCAAGAAACCTCATAATTGATTATGGAATAACCTTCCCCTGGGGGAATTTCTTCCTGTGGCCATCAGTGAATCATTGCCTTATGCCCTTAGGGTTTTTTTTTTTTTTAATGCTCAAGTGTGAGTCTTAGGCATATAAACATCTAATGCCTTTTTGAATCTTGCCATGCTCTTGACCTCAATAATACTAATACTTCAGAATTAATAGTTGTTATACAGAGCTTTTTATTCCTAACTTTCAAAGTATTTTACAGAAGGGTGGAAATAGTAATATAGTGTTCTACAGATGGGAATATAGAGGTGAGAGAACTCACTCATGGTCTTTCAGCAAATCCGTGGCAGAGCCAGGAATATCTCTTGTGGCACTGGTCACAGATGTTGGACACCTCTCCAGGCTGGACGTTGCTTCTCACCCCCATCTTATTTGCTAGTCAATACAATTGAACATGCAGAAGCACTTATGGTTCTAAAGAAAAGGGTCAGCTCTTCTTGGGGAAGTTGGAGAGCTGTTAATCTTTGGCTGGGGTCAGTTGCCAGTGAAGTGCGCGCGCGTGTGTGTGTGTGTGTGTGTGTGTGTGTGTGTGTGTGTGTGTGTTTAACATCATCCTTGCTGTGCATTGTTGCTGACTTCGTTTGTGATCAGTTGAGTTGCACCAGATTTGTTTGCACTGATCGGGTTATGCAGCCTCCCTGGGAAGTGTTGGCTTGTGGGGTTTTTCATGAGATGAGTGCTACGTAATCCCTTTTACCTTTTTGTATATCATCATTGTGAGGTAGCAGTACATTAGTGCAATGTACAGCCATCTTCCAGCGTACAGCTTTCATTGCCCCAGGAGGTCATCAAGTCAATTACTGTGGCAGGATTTAGAAAAGGCCTGGATAATCTTATGGCTGTTTGGAGTTGTTCACTAAAATAATGAGGCAATGAAATCTCATGTTTCGTGGCATAAGATGTTTGTGATATGGGCCAGGAAATTATCTCCCCGTATCCCCAACCAGGTACAGCATTGCAGCAAATGATCAGGTTCATTGTGACAGTGTTTTAACCTTCCTCCGAAACATTGTGTTGGCTACTGCTGAACACAGGAGAATGGACTTGTGTTCTGATGTCATCAGGCACATATCCTAGTCCTGATGCACTAATCAAAATGTCTGTGTCCTGTTTACTCTAGCTCTCCCACCTGTGGCAAATGGTGGTTTAGATTTTTTTTTGCACTCTTTAGTGGCTCAAGCCAAGAAGCTGGGAGACAGAAAGGGTAGCAATTCTGTGTGACCTTACATGAGTTTGTGTTCCATGCCTCAGTCAGTAGAGCTATATAATTGCAGCACAGTGCCATAAACTTTATTCTGTACAGTCCAGTGCCTGCCATACATGCAGTACCCTAAGTGCCTGAGAGAGAAATACGTTCAGAGGGGGAGAGAGAGGTTGTCAGGAGGGATTTGAAGATGTGGAGTCAGTGAGGCAGAGTGGAGCAGGGAGCTTGCTCCAAAAAGTAGGAGATGCAGAGGTGAAGGCTGCCACACCAACAGCACAGTGCTGCATCTTACACAAACAAATGTATGTGTGTGGGGGGGGGGAGGGGCGGTGGTGAGGTAGAGTACTGAGCTCTAGGTATTTTGGTACTTAGGTTGGCATCCATCACTGTGAGATCTGTCTCCACCTTGCGCTCCACATTCAGTGGCTAATCCACCACTGGGCCAGTGGGGCCTGTACACAGGGACCCTGGCCAGTTGGGGGGCCTGGGAAAAATAGCAAGGCCCCACGTCCCAGCAGGAGCACCAGGTAGATGGAGCAGGGCAAGTCCCTGTACCCCGACCCCACTCCCTGGCAGGAGCTCTGGGGAGAGGACGATGGACTGCAGGTGGAAGGGGTGGGGAGGGGCCCCCACTTGCTATGGCCCAGGGGCCCCACAAAACCATAATCTGCCTCTGCCCACATTCCTTTATCCTTTCCTCAGAGCCTTTCTCAGTGCTCATGGCAGGCTGCCTCCATCCCAACACCTCAAACTTCCAAAGTTTGAAAAAGCCACCCTGTGTTCTTCTTCCAGGCTGTCTCTGGGATTGAGAGGTGTGGGGGGGGGACAATTAAATTATTCTTTATCATCCCAAGACTGTCTTGTGTGGTAAGAGACACGCACACTCCCGGTGGTGACTGTTCTCGTGCCTTTCAGAAGGGCAATAGAGACATTGTCCCCTCCCCCTCCCCCCCAAATGCCTCAATTCAGTTGGTTTGTGGCTCTGTACCAATTCAATTGCTGTCTGTAGCTTGATGTGCAATGTTTTCCTGTGAATCTAGTGTGCCAATCCTTGGGTCACAGGGTTGTGTGGTTTTGTGAGCGGGGTCTTCTCATTATCTGCTCTAATTGGGGGAAAAAATAAACTTTGTGGGACGGAAACTGTCAAAACGGTTTCTCTGATGTGTCTGTAACTAGCGCAATTTGTAAATAGTTAGCACCAGAGCAGCTAAAGCCCTGACAAGGGCTTATAGCAAAGTTTATCAACAGTCACTAATTGCCAGCTCTGTTTGGATGGACTGTACGTGGCCAAGATACTGCAGATTAGAAAGTGACTCTCTTGGCAGGAGCTGAATGTAACTGCTTCTGGGATCAGAGGAAGTGATGCAGCTCCCTCTGATATTGGGAGCAGAGACCAACTCACTCTGAATCCTGTGGGCTACAATATTTGAAAGCCAGTTCCCCACACTGGGTCTGGTTCTGCAGCATCCTGCTGTAATAGGTGCTTTCCTATACAGATTGGTCAAGAGCTAAATCAATCCAACACTGGGATTTTGCGCCCCCCCCCCCTCCATCTGCCTGTTCATGACTAATAATTTATCTGGGAAATTTCACCTCTATTTCTGTTTGTAAATTGCCCATGAACAGATTGAAATGTTATCAAATGTATCCCTTACTTCAAAATTCGCTGGATAATGTCTGTGAATAATTCTTGGTCTGGAGCTCATTTACGAACAGTTCATTGCAAGTATTTGATAGCACCTGTCGATCACAGAGTATGTTTCTATTCCCTGCGTGGATTGGTGTGAATCTGAAGATCAAGTTTCCACAGGGCATATCTGCAATTGCAAATGCACAATTTGCTTTCTGTTGAGTACCTTGTGATATTTACAGAACATTGTGTTTCTGGGAATGATCCTGCCAGTTTGCTTGTTCACCAAAATATTCATGAAAGCAGATGCACAAGAAGTATGAAAATAGCCAAAATGTTTGTTTAAATTCAAAGGATTATTCCTGGAAAGTACTTTGCATTCTGTGCTGGTGTGTGTGAGGATGCCTGCATAGGGACACTGGAAAGCTGAGAATCCTAACTGAGCTATATCTAGTTGTTATAAATCAAGCTCTTTGAGTAAGAAGAAAATTGATAGTAGGGGATGGCAAAAAGAAGGAAAGGACCTTGGGTCACCCAGCCTAGTAAGTGCTGCTATGCCATAACTGGGCCTTCGCTAGCCACAGTGGAGGAAAGACTAAAGCACTGAAACAATCAAAGGTTCAAATCTTCTCTAGTTCTGCTTCTCCTTGCCCCCTAAGTGCTGCACTTACATTAAGCAGCCCATTCACAATGAAAGCCAGTGTACTTTACTTAATAACTGTGTCGTGGAGCTCCTCTGGGAGATGGGGCTCCAGAGCTTGTTGGCTTTTTAACAGGGCCTGTCAAGGGAATTGGCTGCAGATGGGTAAATGAACCTCATTCACTCATCTCTGGTTTTAACCTCCCAACACTGGAGTAGAGAGTGGGTTTTGTTAAGTGCACTTTGTGGCTCTTTCTCTTCTGCAATGGCCATCTACGTAATGCAAAACACCACTTCTCAGTTTTAACTTAGCAAGGCAAAGTGCCGAGTTACAAAAGCATGGTGGGAGGGGAGAGAATGAGAAGGAGAGAGCGCATGTTTATTTGTTCCCATTAGGGCACCGCTGCTCTGAACACAGATTGAAAGCTTTCCTTCCAAAAGGCCCCTGGGCACATGTTGTTTGCACATAAATGACCGCAGGTGATTTATTTATTCGGCACAGCTGGATTCTGCGAAAGACATGGGCTATACCTGCCAATACCTAAATACTCTTTCCCACAGCACATAGAGAGCCTCTGGAATTGACTCTGCCACAAGAGATCAGAGAATCAAATAGTGTGGCTAGATTATTCAAAGGGCTGGGATAAATGTAGTACAACCACAGAAGGTTTCAGTGGTAGCCATGTTAGTCTGTACAACAAAAAAATAAATTTGTTTGTCTCTAAGGTGCCACAAGGACTCATCTATTTTTCTTTGGGGGGGGACTGCTGAATAATGATACAAACTAGGATATGGGTTATCGGATCTCCTGCTTCAGGGCCTACAGTGGTGGCAACCACGATCAGAAAGGAATTCCAGCCCCCCGCCCTCCATGCACAGCAGTGCAGAATAGGGCAGGTGCATTATGTTGTGGTAAGGGAAGAAATGGCTTGCTTTTCTCTGGAGCACCAGCTATTGGCTATTGCTGGAGGCAGGTTACCAGATGCAGTTGACTAGTTTTGTGATTGAGAAATCCTACATATCTATGCTCAGGAATGGTTCCCAAATCTGTTTTAAAGTTTCTTCCTCTCACCAGGTATATCTAAACATATGGCAATATCCAGTTCCTGGAGGGCTTTAATCTGTTCCTTGAATACTATTAATCCCAATCTTCCCTCCTTCCATTTCCTTCTTTTGTGCCCCTTTACTCCATAGCCAAAGGTAAATAGGATAGCACACACGCTCTTTTTAGCCCATTAGAGAGCGTGAAGAACTACTCACAAAATTCAGATCCAAACTTTCTCAAAATCCAGGCCTTGCAGATCCAAATCTACTGAAATGTGGGGTATGAAGGACTCTCTGGACAGAGTACCTGGTTCCTGGAGGTTGGACACCAGGATTTTGTGGCTGTGGTAGGGAGACGTTGATTGCCCATGCAAAGCAATTGGGGAAGCCGTGAATGCTTCAGGGAGAAGTGTTTTAGAAACCACCCTGGAAAGATTGAGGTCCTCAAAGCTGTCTTCTCTATAGACAGCCTGAATCTCTCACCTCTCACTTCAAAGGTACCTGAAGACTTTCAAGTGCAAATAATTGGAAGCTCAAACATGAACTGAGAGCAGAGGGGGCAGTGGGTTTCTTTTTTCCCCTCCTCCCCAAAGAGGAATTATCTACTCTGATCTTTCCATAAAGATTTTCAGGGAGGGGGATGTGCCTCCTTTAGGTTTGTGTGTGTTTTTTTTGTAGCTTCAGCAAGTAGGTTTCCTAAACAATGGAACCCCAAAGTGCTGCTGTCTCCAGGCATCTCTAGTCTAGGCCAAGGAGAAAGGAAATGGGTCTTTCATAATCAATTGGTTTTGGGCTGGATGTTTGTCATACAAAATCTCAGGAGAGGGACTGAATATCCGTGAACAGAAACCTCAGTCGGAATGGGGTTCTGTTGTCCTAGCCATTTAGCAAATGTCTGGGAACATGCTCCCTTCTCCAATGACCTTACAACCTAAGAAGACAAGCGACAAGTCAAAGGGGGTGGGGGATGGACAGAAAGCTAGAATTATATATATATATATATATATATATATATATATATATATATATATATATATATATATATAATATAGTGTGTGTGTGTATTTACAATTTTTATTGTAAATAAGTGCCAGCTGGGACCCAGGTTCAATTCCCTACTCTGCCACAGGCTTCCTGTGTGACCTTGGTTAAGTCACATAGTCTCTCAGTTCCTTATCTCTACTATGTAGATAATAGTACTTCCTTACCTCACAGGCATGTTGTGAGGATAAATGCACTTAAAACTGAGAGGTGATTATTATGCTATGGGGGGGGGAGATCCATATAAGAACCGAAAAACAAGATAGATTAACTGGCTGGCTCGATTATAGGTGTCTTGGCAAGGGCACCTGTGTTAGAATACAGCCTGTGGATAAGCTAAGGGGAGAGGTTCTGGTAGCAAAGACCAGAGTCAGAAGTGCAAGAGGAGTAGCTTTACCCTGACAGTGCTCACTATTTTCTAGCTTCTTTTAGCCTTTGTGTTTCATTCAAGCCTAGAAAACATCCAGGCAGATTCTTCAGTTTCCCAGAGTGACTGTGGGAAGGCTTTGTTCCTTGTGTCTTGGCTTTTCTTTTTGTGTGTATTTGCTTCTCTCTTGCTTGCTCCTTTTTTTAAAGATAGGTTATCAGGGACCAGAAATTAAAGTTTTCACCATAGAAATGGTAGCCTGCACCCTTCACACACATGCCATTCACACATGTGCTCCCTGTATTTGACAGCAAAATCAATTAATCATTACCAGCCTCCTCCTGCTGTCTGAACAGAAGGCCTTTCACGTAGCAGAAGACAAAAAATCACAGAAAAAAGAGGAAATCAAAATCTTTCCCCTCCATCCTTTCTCTTTCCTCCCTCCCCACCTTTCCCTCTTCCTTTAGCACATGCTTATACCTACAGATGTTAGCACAGATTTCCAGCTTACCAAAGCTACCAGTCAGCATACTAGGGAAAAGATTAATCTGGGGAATTAACCTCCAGAGCCCCCGACCCCACACTAGGAGGGCCTCTCTTTACCTCTTCCCTGCTCCCCAGAGCACACACCCACACACATACACTAGGGTGGGACTGTCTCTGTACCTCTCCAGTGTTTGGTTCCTATATGATTCTGTTGAGATTATAGGCCTTCCAAGTAAATATGTCTGTCCCTGTCCTTGGTGCTGAATGGTAAAGGTTCCTCTGAGACCTTAAGAGAATCAGGGTGCAAGAGCTCATAGAAACCACTGAAGATAGTGTAAGCCTCTCTGTGATGAGCCAATGAGTTTGTGTGTTTATAGCACTGCATGTGTTTTCAAGAGGGGTTTACATGGGGATTGTGAAGAGGTGTTAGCCCACAGGGAGACCTCTCTGAAAGTTTGACAAAGCAGCTTTCTTAGAAGATGGAGAATGTTTGTTAGTTTTCCCCCGGTGCCCACCTAGGCACTCTGCTGCATAGGTGTTTTCTTCCAGTTATACAGAGAATTCAAAACAAACTGTGTTCTCAGGTTTTTGATCAGGACGAGCAAATGTGTCACACATGCTGACTGAAATTTTCAAGGTAGAAAGAGGGATCAAGCATAGTGCAAGGAAAAATTGGTATGAAAGAGACTTAATGGGTCAGGACATAGCATTTGGGTACAGTAGGACTGTGTGTGTGTGTGTACACTACACTGCTAAGAGCACTGTCCTTGCTAAACAAAGAATGATAGTAGTAACATAGCTTTTCTCCTTTTAGGCCACTGGTATGACCCTACTACAAGTTGGTAGTGGCTGAAAATTGTCACCGTCTGGTGGTGGTTCTGTGGGCCCTGTGTGAAATGTTTATGGTGAAGGGCCAATTCCTACTGCAACCAGATGCCCATCACAAAAACCTCATCTTTATAGCGAGCACTGATAATTGGACCCTCCCTCTCTTCCCCCCCGCCCCCATTGGCAGTCTCAGAGAGTGAGTCATGAGGGGGCCAAATTCCCTTCTTACTCTAGAGATTGTCCCTCCAAGACAGGCTGAGTCACATTGTCAGCTTATAGTGTGACTGTCTGTCTGCAACTACTCTGTCTGCATTCCCTGGAGCTTTCCATCTGGCACCTTTCAGCAACACAAAACTCACCAAAATATGTTTTTAAAAAACTTCTGGTTGGGTATTTGCCCTTCCTCCCGAAGACTGGGGCTTAAGTCCAAGTCCTATGTTTCTAAAACTGCTTTTAAGGATGCATACTAATGACAGTCTTTAAAATACCATGGCAGTAGCTGCAGCACATTTGAATTGGAAATGTTTTACTTTCTCTAATTCTCAAAATACACCAAGCAAACCCAAACCACATCATTGCAAAGGTGACTCTCGCTTTTCCTGTGTTTGGAGCTGCCTACAGTAATCCTTAACGTTTTCTATGAGGAAAGTGAAATGAAATCCAGCCTTTTGATGACTGTGGCTGCAAAAGCTGATTGTGTTCTCCTTTAGGCTACTGGTATGACCCCTAGTACAAGTCGGTAGTGGCTGAAAATTGTCACCATCTGGTGGTGGTTCAGTGGGCCCTGTCTGAAATGTTTATGGTCAAGGGCCAGTTCCTACTGCAACCAGATGCCCATCACAAAAACCTCATCTTTGCAGTGAGCACTGATAATTGAACTCTTCAGGAGGAAGACTCCTCTTGTGTGTGAAAGTACAACTGGCAATTGAGAAACATAAGGCACAACTTTGCCAATGACTCTCTGTATAGCATTGGTTCCATCACTTAACTTCTGTGTCACTCTCTTCTCCTCTGTTTAAATCATGATACCTGTCTACCTTGCTGTGAAGCTAAACTCATTAGACAAGATTTTAAGCTATGCCCAGCATCCACTAGGCACAGCTGTGGATGAAGTGAGCAAAGGAGCCAGTTGTTGGTTCCCTGATTCTGGGGCCAGTTCTACTCCGTTAAACTCAGTCATTTAGAGCAACCTGAAGGAGTACTAAACTGAGAGCTCCTTTAAACAACATCAGCTGGCTATGAACCCAGAAATCATGACAGACAAGTATAGCCAAAGAGCAATTACACTCCAGCCACACGCCTTCTCAGCCTTAATGTGCCCCCTCTGTTGTACGCTGCAGTGGGTCATGATGGCATAGGAGCCAGCTATGCCAACTCTATGCCAGCAAGGAATTCCCCCCAGTCTAGGGGATTCCCCAGCTGAGGATGTTTGGCAGCATTCTGGTCCCTTTCGTTGCTAGAAGGGCACAAAGACATCATATAAAAGTGGTTTGGGTTTGTTTTTTTTGTTTTTTTTTTTTTTTGTAATTAATCCACTAATTTTTGTAAAACACTTGGAGATCCTCAGATGGAGAAAAGGGCAAAATTCTTTATAATATATGTAAAAAGACAGTGGAGAATATTGTTGTTAAAACTATTTTGTATACATTGTGATTTGATCATGTCCTGCAAAATCCTCTGTTCTGACTTTTGGGAAAGAATTTGATACGGCTTCAAAAAGTACATTGTTAACAGATGCAGAAAAAGCTGGATCTGTGTTCCACTTGGTCCTCTCCAAAACTGGGTGATCTCATTTAATACAAGAGATGTCTGTCACCAACGATGGATGAGGCAACCTAACTGGGATTGTTGACGCACACAAGTTATTTCCATCACATCTACAAATTTAAATGATGTGTTTTGCCAATTCAATTAATTTGAAACAAGCCCTGTGGAAAATTAGGACACAGCAAATCAAGGTGAAAAAGAATGGCAGCTAAGACTCTTTCCCCATTAGAATCTCACATGGGAGGAACAAAGAGCATTTAAGAAGCAGAAACACAGGCTGCTGCACCTGCAGAATTGCCAAGCATGTGACAAAATAGTGTGTGCACCACTGCGTTCTACTGAATGGGATCAAATCTGAGTCAGGGTTGTGAGTGTGTTGAACCTTCTGATCTAGTGACTGGCCAACGAGCTGTATTACAGGGGCCTTTGGCAGGAATGCTCTGTCTCTTGGAGTGCAACTCAGAAGGATAGTTGTAGTTTGACTTCTGTATTTGTGGGGGGCAGCTCTAATCAGACCAATGGGGCTGCTTCAGGCAGGGGGGATGGGGAGAGGGCAAATTCCATGCCTGCCCAAGGCTTGCAGTTTTTTTAGCAGGGCAATGGCCCCCTTCCTCCCAAAACTACGCCCATGCTCAGAAGACTGTTAGGCACATGAAGCAGAATGGAGGCGTTTTAGTGACAGCCATGCACTTGGCCACCCTGAGCGTGAACAGTGGAGGTGGGCACTCATGCTGGGTAAGGGTGGAGGAGGGCACCATTCCCTAGCAGTGCTATTTTGGTACCTTTCTACTGTGCTATATGTGGAGTCTGTGAATTGATGCAGAAATCAAAGGATCAGTTTGGGCTCTCATTGTTCTGTCTTCTCTAGGTGTGTCTTGAACTGTCTTGAGCTTTTGGGAATACAAATAAAGTGCCCATGATCCCCATTCATGGACCAGGACCCTATTGTGCTAAGTACTATACAAAAAGACCGTTTCTGCTCCAAGGAGTTTCAGGATGAATCCTGGTTAGAGTTCATTGTAGTAGCCTAGACTAGAAGTGACGCCAGCCCAAAGAACCAAGGCTAGGCCCTCATCCAAGAAGAAAGGGTGTGTGGCCTCTGGCTAGCCAAAATGAAATGAGGAATTTCAGGTGACTGTTGCTGTTTGTGTCCTGACCTCAAGACTGCTCATCATGGTGACAATCTGTGTTGGCTTATGGCATAAGCCGCATTTTCAGAACTCTTCAGGGTGAGATGAGGAGATGGAGTGTTGGCCAACAATAGGGTGACGAGATGTCCCGATTTTATAGGGACAGTCCCAATTTTTGGGTCTTTCTTATATTGGCTCCTATTACCTCCCACCTCCTGTCCTGATTTTTCACGTTTGTCACCCTAGCCAACAATGTCACCTGCTATAACACATCCATGGTCACAGACAAGACACTATGATTGACAGATGACGTGTGACATAAAAAGCAACATACAACAACAAAATAAACAGGATCTTCATCTCAGCAACACAGGCCTCTGTCCCTTGAACTAACAGACAATCCTTATTGGACGTGAGTAAAAATAGGCCCTCTATCCTCTTTTTAGAGTATATAATACTGTCACTTACAGCTAAACATCAGTTCCATGAGGTTGAAATGCCAATACTTTTCAACATCTACTTTCTCATTTCATCATCTCACCTCCTCATCTTTCTTCCCAGAGCTCTGCCCACAATCCCAAACGTCACCCATAACCCTAGAAGAGGCCGATGTTAAAGGCTGCTCCTTTTAGCAAACAATGCTAACACTTAAATTGACATAATTAGCCATCAGAATTCATACCCACTGAGATGCATTAGGGGCGTTGGTACTTGCCATAGCCATGTTTGTCTCTTTGCAGAGTTAATAAGGCAGCACTATTGTCAGGTACAATAAAAAATACTTTGCAACTATAAGGCTTATTTCTTTGGTAAATGAAAGCTTAGAATCCTGTAGACACTCTGAAGCTCTAATCTGGTGTTCCTCCCTAGAGTCATCAGGCACTGACTCAACCTGATGTGGATTCTTCTCCCAAATGTGTTCAGCATAATCTTATAGTTTGATTGTGACCTGTGTATTGACATACAGCTCATCTAGTCGTGCTTTCTCTGCTCCCTTTGCAGACCGTTTGTGGGACTGTCTTTCTTGCCAGGTCCAGCTTGTGACTGGAAAAATCATAGGTTCTGACAAGCGGCTTTATATTCTCGTGCAAAATCTAAAACTGCACCTATTTGTGCTTCCCTTTGCTTTTGTCTCTCCCAGTGCACCAGCCACACTATTTGAGCAGTATCTTTGATTAGAACCCATGAACCAGAAAAGCAGAATGGGCTGTCGCTGAAGAAAAGGAAAATCCCTTTGATAAACTCCATGGCTTGTTTGCTTACTTACCTGGAAATAGCTTGGAGCAGCTCAGGATTAAAGGAGGCCCTTGGAGTTTTGTTGCTATTAAGCAATAGAGGTTCTAGGCATAGAAATTTGGGAAAGACCAGCCTCTCCACATCCATGTCTGTAATGAGGCCGCTAGAGAGACAAGATGAGACCCAGAAGAAGTTGAAATACTCCCTACACAGCCCTGCATAATTAAAGCATTCATGTTTTCCTGGAACACTGGATCCATGTTACTGGTTTCTTGACTGGTTTCTGTATCTGACTTCTTTTGCATGGCTGGAGACTGGGAGCTATAGATCCAAAAGCGCCAGAGCTTTCATAAAACTCTGCTCCTCAGACTGGCATGTGCCCTTTGCATGCTAAGGGAGATGTTGAAGTCTGTATAATTATTAATAGATCCCCAAAGTTAATGATGAACATTTCATCACAGTAGTGCTAAGCACACTACCTGACCCATGCAGAAAATGCCATGGGGCTGTTTTGAGAGTAAATATTAGAGATGGGCCTGAGCTGAAGAGGCAACCATATCTATAATCAAGTATCAGAGGTAGCAGTGTTAGTCTGTATCCACAAAAACAACAAGGAGTCCGGTGGCACCTTAAAGACTAACAGATTTATTTGGGCATAAGCTTTTGTGAGTAAAAAAGCTCACTTCTTATCTGAAGAAGTGAGGTTTTTTACCCATGAAAGCTTATGACCAAATAAATCTGTTAGTCTTTAAGGTGCCACTGGACTCCTTGTTATATCTATAATCAAACATCCCCATGGATAAGAACTGTTTGGTGCAGTCTCTTAGAGAGATAAAAGCAGGCTGCAAAGTTAGGCTCTGGCCTCCCTAGAGATCTGGGATGTTTAGGTTTGAGCACAGTCTCTTCTAAATAAATATCAAGTAAATTTCCATGTTCTTTTGTAATGAAGTCTGACAGAGAGAGAAAAACACAGTAAAAAGAGAATAAGAGATCAAATGCAGCATTCCACTAGCGCAAGGCTACGCTGGGCTGCAGTGGTGTGTACTCGCTTGGCAGTCTGTCCGGACTGAGGGAAACCTGAAACATTTTTTTCTCTAGAGAAAGGCAGCTTCCCAGAATTCCCTCTCCGAGCCTTAGTACCAAATTCCTGTGGTTTTAGCTTTCACTTCAAGATGTTTACTATTTAACGGTGTCATTAGCAGTCATTGGACTATATAAACCAACTCCCGGACACAGCCTGCTGATGTCTCCATACCCAAAACAAGGACTTTCAGTCCAAAATGACATTTAGATTAAGGAAAAAAACAAGAAGGAATAAAAGCAAAGTCTGCATGAGAGCGCAGTATGTTGTCCTCAATTTTTAACATGAGAAATGATTCCTACCTCTATTGAATTAACAAGCCCAATTCACAGGCCCCGGGGGGCTGGATGGCCTTCAAAGAAAATAGAGAAGAAAGAGCCCAGAAGAGAGACACCATTCATTACTACATTCCTACTCGGAGCGAGAAGATTTTAGGCCTCTGTCTACAAGTTGTTCTGTGTGTGGACCCTTGTGCTGGGCTCAAATTGGGGAATTAGGAAGCAGTGGCACTCCCACTCCCTGCATGAAGCCTAGTTGACATCAATAAATGACAGAACAGGGGGCTGCCTGCAGGGAGCTGCTTACAGTAGAGCCTTCATGGGACTATTTTTTTTTTTTTAATTCTGTTTCTGTCCCGCCCCACAATACCCACTCCCACCTGTCCCCACATTGTTTGAATTTTTATCTCACTCCTGCTATTATGGCAGCATGTACCGTGGGATCCCAGTCCTACTGCAGGCCTCTATCTTGCAGGATTGGGGCACTAGTTCTCATTCTGATCAATCTCCCAATGATTTCAGTGAGTTTTGCCATACTAAGGACTGAGTATAGTCTTAAGCATTTGGCCTTCTGGTAAAATAGGGAGAAAGATATCACATCTCCAGCGCCATATCCTTGGCAATACGTCTCCTATGGTATTAACGCTGGATTGCCGTTAAATAACTGTGGATTAGTACATATTGGATAGCCCAAGCACAGTGGATTACTGAGGGCTTCTCTACACACGAAAATTAATCTGGAATAAGGTAAAATGTGAATCTGAAGCAGATTAACTGTTCTTGATTTAACTCTGTGATGCTCTTATCTGGAATAAGATCGCCTTATTCAGAATTAGCTTAATCCACTTGGGTTCTGGAATAAGTGTGTCCACACATGGAGTTAATCAGGAATAGCTATTGCAGAGTAACTCCCCATGTAGCCAAGCCTCGAGTACTTCTGAATACTGTGAATGATAGGACAATAGATCTATTGAGGAGAGTAGTGCTAGTAGCAACCTATGGTAATTGAGGCGTTGGGGCACTCCTTGGAGGGATGCACCTGAAGAGTGGCCGGGGGAAACTGCACCTCTGCCAATACACCCCTCACTTGTGGAGTCCCACAAAGATCAGTTATTTCTGATCCTATTCAATATCTGCATGCAGCCACTAAGTGAATTCATCTGTCTTGTTTTAGGGACTCTCATGGACCCCCAATACCATAATTGATCACCTCCTGGTTCTTAGTGTATTTATACACACAATGTGCCTTTGAGGTAGGGAATTGGTCAGACAGTATGGACTCAAGTGCCAGCAATAGGCAGATGGACACACCTACCTATCCTTTATTACATATGACCATACCACTACCACCAAGATGGCCCAGTGCTTGGACAAGGTGAGCTCGGGGATGAAGCTGAACCTAAGAGAGACAGAGAAGATTATTGGTGGGCAAAGGAAAGCATTCTGATGTGTTTGCAGCCACGGTGCAATCTTCTTTGGTTGAAACATGTACACCTGTAATCAGTCAACTCACTCTGCAGTTTAGGAGTACTCCTAGATTCTTCTCTGAGGCTAAGCTCTCACATAACAGCACTGATGCTTTCTACTATCTCCAGTTGGCTAGGAGACTCCATCCCATCCTGATGGACGGCGACCTGGTCTTGATCATTCACACCTTCACCATGTCCTACCTGGAGTCCAGCAGTGCAATATACCTGGGCATGAAGCTATCACCCCTTAGGAAACACCAGCTGGTACAGTATCCAATGGCCCATCTACTCAGCAATAAAGGCTACCATGGGCAAATCAAACCTGTCCTTCCCACAGAATATCAAGTCAAGTTCAAGATCTCTCTCAATGGCCTGTGCCCAGCATATCTAAGAGTCACAGGATGGTCGACAACTCTGCTCCTCAGGCACAAGGGGAAGCTCATCTGCGCAGGGGGCTGGTCTGAGACTGAGGAATGAACTCCCAAAAACCTAAGGACTATAACAAAGCTCAGCACCTTCTGCTGTAAGTGCAAGATGCGCTTCTTCAACCTGCCTTCTGTAATATAAGTACTTAGTAGCATATACATTTAAAAACAACAATATCCAAATGCCCTACTAAAAGAAAACCGTATCCTGTACTCACAAGTCCGAGGGGAGGATAAGAGAGAGCAAACTACATGACACATGATAGTCACATCACTTAATGCATGCTCAGATACAATGGTGACAAGGATGATATTAGAACCAGTATAGAATAAAATACTTGTACACTTGTGAGATGCAAAATGTCATCTTCACTGATCGACCGAGGCACCAAGCTGTGTGCACTACATGTTCCTGACGCACAGGCAAGGATTTAAAAAGAAGCTTGCATAAACCAGTGCGGGTGTCACTACTTTCACCATGGATACCCTTGAAATCCATACCATCACTGATGCTTGTACAGCACTTTTCACATACAAAGCACTTCACAAATGTGTTCAAACTAATCTTCAAGAACTCTAGGAGATAAGTTAATAAGTATCATCCCCAATTTACAATTTGGGGAAATAGGCTGAAGTGGGTTCCTGTAGGCTACAGGAGGGGTTGATTGGCCGTCTCCTAAATTAAGAGGAAAGGACAATTAAACTTGGGCAGATTAGATCTTGATTGCTGTATTATTACTACTTGTCAAAACCAGGATATTGTTAGGGTCTAATCGCCAGCACCTAACCTGTCAAACATAGTATATACAGAGAGGTCTGATGGGGTTTTTTCCATAAACAGGGGCCAATGGAGATTAGGTCTCTCAAGCCACAGTGGAGCTGGTAATATGTTTAACATTATCCCTGTCATCTTTCCATCACCAATGAACTCAGAAAATGAGTTATCAGTCATCTCAAACATGATCGGGAACTGTTAATATCCAACCATGCTACTTTTGAAGCAGGAGACCTCTTAATTTAAAAAAAAAAAAAAAACACCTCTGTAATGGGATAGTAGTATAAGTTTTTAGTATATATTGCCTGATTTGGGGGAGAGGGGCAATTCTGGAGGGAAAGCACTAAAAAGTACTACTCCAGTATGGTAGCATCTAAAACTAAAATGTAAATCTCCATGTGGGACAGCTCTGTAGACGGGTTAACGAGGCAAATACAGTGCTAATGGACTGTTGATTAACATTTCAGACACGCAATTAACTAATAGGAAATATTATTGTGCTGTTGTTACCCACAAGGTCAATCATTTCAGTTTAAAGCCACAAGTAGCTTTCGAAAGGCTTATTAAGCCCTAACCTTTCAAATTTCCCAAGAATGAGCATTCAACAATGTACTATTAGATGGTGAACCACATGAGCTTATTCCCTTCCCTTCCTCTGATTTTTTTTGTTTTGTTTTTTTGTTGCATTTGCTTGCAGTTTCTAGTTTATAAATTGTGGATCTTTTTCATAGGTTCTGTGCAAATAAAAAGACAACTCTATGGAGCTTTGATCCTGAATTGTAGCCTTCGGATGCGACTGTAATATTGATAAACAAGTAATAACTAATAATAATGGTTGCCGTGTATATGAACTGCTGCCCCTTCTGGTCATCTGTCTGTCTCCCCCTCAGTGGCTTGAGTCCACAATAATTACACTATTTTAAATCACAAATAACTACATTCCAGTCAGTGGAGTCATGCTGATGCAAAACAAGTGTAAGTGAGAGGAGAATAGGGCCCTTACAGTGTAAAGAGGGCATATGCTCTGTGACAACTGACAGGTAGTAGAGAGATTCTTGCAAGTCAAGTGGCAGGAAATTGTGGTCTCAAACAGGCTTGGGGTCATGAGCTCTATCCCAGCTGTCTAATGTGTGTGGTGTAGTTGATGGCTGTGATATTTCAGCACATTTAATGCCTTGATTTCTTAGGAGTCCCACTGTGACCTTTCTATTTCTGTCCCTTGCTACACTAGTCCAAATGGGCGATGCCAGGAGCAATTTTCAAGAGGAAACACACTTTACAAATAGGAGTAATTCTTCAAAGGAGAAGCATCCTGTAACTAGAAGTGGATAAGTGAGACCCTTTCCAAAGGAAGCATTGGATGCAGTGGCGGGGGAGAGGGGGGACTGGTCAAGCACAGGAAGCAGCCAATGTTCAAAAATTCATCTTAATTTTAATTATGGAAACATGTTAAAAGAGAACAACAGGACACAGCTATCTGAGAGCTACCAGGATCTAGCTGTGAATGGGTCTTCACTCAGATGTCTGGCTCCCTTCCCTAGGAGCTATGTTCTCTGTGACTTTGTTAGTTCACCACTGACCTCTCCTCTTAGCAGGGCTTTCCCCAGCATTCTCTCCTGGTACCTCCCTTTTGCATTTGAGGGAGATGAGTATCTGTAACTGAGTGAGCCATTTTGCATCTGAGGGCTGCAGATGGGGCCTATCTCCCTTTCAGCTACTGAATGTATTTTTAGGTCTTTATTTTCCCTTTCCTCTTATCCCTGAGGAGGTAGCACAACTTCAGTGAATGAATCTGGCAGGCTGGGTAGCGGAGAGTAATTCCCCACCAGGAACTGTCATTCTGGGCACAAGGGTGGACTGGGGCACCATTGAGCATCACGGTGACGACTTCTTCTATTGGTAAAACCAGTTCTACAGGCTATAATCCTTTCTGCCCCTCTCCCTGTGCCATTTTTAGGAGACTTTCCTGCTGTGCACTTCGTTCCTATGGGCCAAGTACTGCCTTCGCATTCATGTAGTCAACTCCAATTGAAGTCCAAAGGCAGATGATGTTGTGTCTCGGGAACAAGGATATTTTTTTCCAAACCAGCCATCGAACAGTCCAGCAGCAGGGTCTGATCTCTGCTGAGGAAGCAAGCAAGCCTCCTCTTCTGGGAAGTGTCAATCATCATCTGCCGAAGGCAGGTTACTACCCAGTTGCTCCTCAGTCTCTGTTAGCAACACACTAAGCTGTAATGTGTACTGCTGCACCCCCTTTTTGGAGGCCAGATCCAGGGAGAATCCATGGATAACTCCACTGATTTGCATGGAGTTTACACTAGGGGTGAATTAGCCCCCCTTTGCCTGTCTCTCAAGGGGCTGTGGTGTGAGGGTAGTTATTTTTGGATGTACTTTCTTGCTGGAAGGCCGGGAAGAGTCAGAGAGGTGTAGAGAGGGAAAGTGATAACCCCCAGGAAAGTCAAGCTATCTATTTATTTAGTCATGTGTTTTGGGTTGTGTTTTTGCATTAATCGCTGCCACACGTAGGAGCCCTGCAATTTATTACTAGTGATAAGTATGGACAGTAGCTATTATTTTTGCTCCCTGTTCTAAAATGTGGCAAGCGGGGACACTTAGATTTATGGAGCATGCATTATTCAAATCTCTGGGTCCGGATGGCTTGCCGGGAACAGTCCCAGCTACTTCCAGAACCAACCCAGTGTTCTTCTCTCCTTTATCTCTTCGTTTGCTCTTCCCTTTACACTTTTTGTTGCATTACAGAGGGATTTGTGGTGCAAATTTGATACCTATTTAACTCTGCTGAAGCCAGCAGTCTTACATCAGGGATAGCACAGGTCTAATGGCTAGCTCACGGTCTCTTGTGGAGGGGTCTGACCTGTGATTGCATTATTGAGCCGGAGGGACAGTGTGTGTTTGGGTGAGTATCTGGCTATTGCAAAGTACTGATGTTGCCAAGCATGGGGGCTGGGTGGGTGATTTCACATGGACCATGAAACCTGCTTTATTTGGCTCCTTGTGTCTCACTTCCTCAATAACATAAGTATTCCAGGGTGAGGGCTGGTCTTGTCAGGAACTGGGGCCTGCAGCAAAGTCAGTCTCCAGGAAATCTAACGAGTGCAGCTGGCCTGTAGTAGGCTGCCTGATTGGTTATGCTGCCTATTGATTGGAGGAATCAGCAGAACAGCTCCTAGGCCCAGCAGCAGTTCAGTGGCTGCTCGAAGCATTTGCCCAAAGCTGCGATAGCTCCTGCGTCTGCTTGTTCCCAGCTTTGCTCCTGCCTTGCCTCACTCCTGGCTCCAGACTCTGTGACCCTTGGCTTTGGTACCTGGTGTCTGACTCTTGCTTTGACCCCGGGCTCTGATTCCTGGCTACTGACTCTTGTTCTAACGACTTAGCCTACCTCCTGCTCCAGCCATTAGGCCCAACCTCTCATATCCTGGTTACGTGACAGGTCTTCACTGCTTATAGAGTGAGCTTCAGGTGCTAGGGCCATCAACTCCTGCTGTCATCTCCCTCCTCCTCCCCCTCCCCCGAGCTTTTTACTCTAGACGTATACCTCGTCGTCCTCACATCTGAGCACAAAATGCCAGCTTGAGGTGGGAGCTAGATATCTCCCCTCCCTTCCTTGGGTATATCTTTCCTGCTCCTCTCCCAGGAGTGAACTGCAGAGATAGCTTAATAGCAATTCCCCGGGGAGGGGGGGGGCGCGTGTGTGTGTGGGGGGGGGGTTAGGACCTGGCTCTAGCCTACAGCGAATGTTCACTTACTGAGTAAGGAGGGATCTTTGGAGCAAGGGAGAGTCTCTGCTGAAGGGATGGCTTCCAGCTTTACACCTGCTGGTGGTGGAAGTGAAAGTGAAATGGCCCTAGGCTGAGAGAGAGGGCAGCGGCTGAGGAGCTCTCAGGCCAGACAATGAAATCTACTAGGGTCAGTAGAAGTAAGTGAAATATTGCACTCCGTACGAGTAGTAGCCTATCAATAGGGCTGCACTGGGGAAAGGTGTGAATGGTCAAAGAGAGCCATCCAAAGAATGGAGCAAAAAAAGTTGTATAGGAAAAATAGCTGTTTCCAGGTACAGGGCTAGGTACTGTTTGGGAGAGCCTGAGCGGTCTCAGGGTAGTGCAGACATGGGAGGCACCCAGTCACTTGCACCTGCCATAAGCGTTCTGTTGAACGCAATGCTTCATGGGGGTGGGAGGGCAGAAGCTGCTATGAAAGGAATAGGAGGGGGATCAAGGGGAGCTAGTGAAACTCGACTGCGGGGGGCATGGTGGCGCCAGGCTGGGAAGGGATGTTGCAGCTGTTTCTACTACCATTCCTCAGCGGCAGCTGGTGCACATGCTCCTGCCCCTCCCCTGGCTGTCTCTCCCTACTGGGACCCATGATGGCTGGAAGATGAGACTGGGTCAGGGAGTCACATGAGTGGCCATTTCTGGCTGGCCGGGGGCATACACTGCAGCCACTATGCCTGGCCAAGTGAAAGAAGAGGGGGAGAAGAGGGTTGTCCCATCTGCTCCCCAGTAGCTGGCCAGATCCTATGCAGATCAGTGGCCACTCTACCCACTCCTCCAGGTCTTGATCTCGCCTCCAAGGTACTCTGTGGGTGGAAAACTCTGGCAGAGGGGTGTGGAAATGCACATCAGCCCCTGCAATGTTTCCGTTCTCCCCCTCCCTCTCCAGTTCTGCTGCCGCTGATCCAGGGGCAGAATGCCTCCACAGGATACTAGAGGGGAGCAGTGCCCGTGCTCCCTTTCTGATTCTCCTTCCAGCTTTGTCCTGCATCAGTCTGTAGGTGAGGGTGTCTTTAGCCATGCCTTGCCCCGCTGGTAGTGGTAACACTTTGCTTCACCTTGACTCCAGAAGCTAAGAATTTGTGTACACCCAAAATGTTTACTGGCTTAACTATACGAGGTTAAAGTCTTGCAACCCCCGCCCCCCCGTGTGGACATAGTTATACCAGTATAAATGTACTGACAGCTTGTTCCCATATAGGAATAGGGATAATCTATGCCAGTATAAGATAGCTTTATACCAGTATAACTGCATCTGCACCGGGGGTTGTACTGGTATGACTTTTTGGTCAACCCTCCCTCACCCCCCCACAAAAAAAAAATCTGTGGGTGGACCAGGCCAAAAGCAATGGGATTCTTGCTGTCCCCATACAGGTTCCCCAGAGGAGGAAGACCCCTTGTGCCTTTCCCTGCACGATGGCACAGCCAGAATTTGGTCCCATAACTAAAAATGCTTACACACCATTATGAGGAAATGGGTGAGCTGGAAATGGGATAAGAGTTAGCACAGTAAGTGGCACTTCTGAAATGTACTAACTGGGAGCAATCGATGTGATTCCATAAATCCTGACTCTAAATGATGCGGAAAAGCTAGATGAGGTGCCGGACGAGCATTCTGCATAAAGGTTTCCATAGATTCTGTCAAAAGAGCAGTTTTTGGATGGGGAAGATAATGATTTAGAGTCTATAATGAGACAGATCTTGTGTTTAAAAAAAAAAAAAAAAAAACCATGAATGCGTTAACCATTTACCAGCCTCTGGATGAGCACAGCGGGGATGAACTCTCAGTGCTGAGAGATTATGAAGGAAACAAAACTGACACCTCAAGATAGACCAAAACCCTGGTTCTAAGACCATTGAAAAGCGATGTTCACGTCTGGACCAGAACTTTTGTGGCTTGGGCCTGTTTGGAATAGAATGACCTTGAATTATCCACACTGAAACTGGTTGCGCATGCCAGGGGACTCTGGGTTAGAGAACCAGTTTCTCTGCATCAGGCTTAAACGAATGTTCTGTGAAGCAGCTAGTTTTGGAGCACACAATAAAGAGAAGTGACTCCCAGCTTAGTCCTGAGCTACTCTCGGGTTCTTCATTCAGGGATGAATGTCAGAGCTGGCTGCAATACAGCTTTTTCCCTCCCTTGAAAAACTTTCAATTTTGATTGGGGGGGGGGGGGTCACCAAACCTCTCATCTCTAATCAGGATGAAAGGTCAAACATTTGAAAAATATTTTCCAAGGTGGGAAAAATTGGGGGGAAAAAATAAATTTAGGGAAAACCAAAAAAATTTTTTTTTTTTGGTTTGTTCTCTATGAATCTGGGCAGTCCAGGGAAATTCCTACCTGGGAAACAGACAGCTCGAGGAGTCAGGAGCCTGCGCTGCCGGCTGCTCAGTGAGTCCGTTATCCCAAGCACCCCATAAGGTGAGGGAGACAGGTGCACAGACAGGAAGGAAACCAGGCTGCGTTTTCATTGAAACTTAGTTGAAATTGACATGTTCCCCAGAAACATTTAGATTTTGATGAATTCCCCAGAAACATTTAGATTTTTGCAATGAGAAATTTGCCAACCAGCTTTATTGAATGTGACTGAGGCTAGGTCTACACTACCCGCCTGAATCGGTGGGTAGAAATCGACCTCTCGGGGATCAATTTATTGCGTCCCGTCGGGACACGACAATCGATCCCCGAATCAATGCTCTTACTCCACCAGCGGAGGTGGGAGTAAACGCCGTCGACGGGAAGCTGCAGAGGTCGATTTTGCCGCCATCCCTACAGCGGGGTAAGTCGGCTGTGATACGTCGAATTCAGCTACGCTATTCGTGTAGCTGAATTTGCATATCTTAAATCGACCCCTCCCCTGTAGTGAAGACCTGCCCTGAGTCATCAAGTAAGAGAGACCAGAATATACCAGAGTCTGCTGCCCCCTTTCCCCCACAAAAATCGTATCAAGAGCTAGTTCTTTGACACCGAACTTTGAACAAGTGGATTATTGAAAATGAAGATGCTCGTTGACAAGACTCTGATGGGAAAATTGACAATATTGAAATCCTTAGAATTATTATTTTATGTGTTGCATTATGGTAGTTCCTAGAGCTCTCGATTGAGAGTGGGGCCCCATCATGCTAGGCATGGCAAGATATCTTCCCTTCCCCATAGAGCTTACAATCTAACTAGATAAGATGTACAAAGAGGGGGAGGGAAGTCCGTATGGGGGCAATTGTTAAATATCTGTGTAGAGCTTCCGGAGGCATGCAGCATGTACTCCAGGATAAAGGTGAGAAAACAAAACAGTATGGAGAAAGAAGCAAAGGTGAAAAGTATTCTTCAGAAACAGATGGGTCTGAACCTAAGCTTCTGGGATCAGAAAACCTGCAAACTTTGGGGAGAGGGAACTCCGAATCAGAATCTAGAACCTAATGTTGCAGCTTATGCCTGTCTTTGTTTTAAAGAGAAGAGAGAAATCCCAGCCAATCAAATGCTGAGCTGGTCAGCATGGGCCATAGATCTTTGGCACTATAAAACAGATTAAGGGGACTATCAGGAAATGTGAATAACTAATTTGTGGAGTGTGCAGAGACACACAACACCTTATTTAGGGGGTGGTTCTGCTCTAAAAAGTGATGCTGTAAAAATGGCCTGGGGGTTGGGTTGCAATAGGTGCCACAGAGGGTGCAGTTGGGCTTTCAGAGTCTTTTATTCCTGGTTATGAAGAGTATTAATGAAAGAACCTGCCTGACTTTCAGATCCTAGAGGGCAGGTGTGGCTTCTACATGAAAATGTAAGTAGTCATAAAGAGGCACTAAACATGGAGCCCAAAAATGCCATATTTACACTTGTATAATTAAAGGGCTTGTGCAGGTATCACTGGGAGCAGAATGTGTCCCTGTAGGTGGAACTTAATTAAAAATTATGTTCATGATTTATTTGTTTCTTTTTTTCCCAGTTGCACCTATCAGAACTCTTAAATGCCTTCTACGCTTTTAAAAGCACATGTGGTTGTACAGCACGTCTCCACTAGATCTTACAACAGCCTTCCTGAATGAAAACCGTTACTAACCATCATGACATTCACTGCAGTCTTCCCTATAACCCCCCTTCCATTTCCCATTCAATCCACCTCCCTCCCCTCCATGGTAGAGCCAGGTGAACAGAGAAACTCTTGCAGCATATCCCAATAAACAAATTAAGGAGCGGACTTACTTCCCGAATCCTGGATGCCCCAGTGAGGACACCAGTTCCCTTCCATTTTAAACAGGGGACTGTTAGCTGCAATTGCCCAAGGTGATTAAGCTGCCACTGTATCACATGGGGCGGGGCATCTTTTCTGAAAACAGGATCCAAACCATTTAGGACTTTGTGGGGCAAATCCAACATTTTAAACTTCACCCAGCAATCAGTAGCAAGATACAGACACAAGACTTGTTTTCGACTTCCCCAAATAAGAGCTCAGGCTCAATCCGAAGCAGTTTCCTCCTCCTTCCCTGGTTTTGAGCTGTAGCTGCTACAGCTGTCCTCCTTTTTCTCAGGTGTGTGTGACAGATGCTAAACTATGCCTCTACCTGCCATCTCTCTTTCCTCCATCCCTCTCTCACACATTAGAAGTGCTGCTGCCAGCCGGCCTTTGAGTTAAAGTATTAATCTAGCCTAGGGCTCTTCCTTTGAATTGTGGATTGCAGCAAAGTATCCCAAGAGAAACAAAATGCCTTACTCCCTCTGGGTACATGTGGATTTAGAGAGTGAAGTTAGAGTACCAGACAGGGAGCCCAGTGGCAATCTTGGGCTCTGTTCCAGACTCTCCCTCCTATTTTCCATGTGAACTGGGATAAGTAGCTTCACTTCCCCATGCCTCAGTTTCTCCATTTGTAAAATAAGTGTAATACTGGTCCACCTCACCTGGGGTGGGTGTTAAATGCCCCGAGATCCTCCAAAGAGAGATGCTATATAAGTGTAATGTAAAGTATTGGAAACGGGGAGGAGGGGATGGGTATAGCATTAGGGATTTTGTAGTACCCCACTCTAATCTCTTCTGAGATTTTCCTATATTCCTGTTCAGCTGTTGCTAGCAATTAACATGTACTGTATATAATGGTTCCCATTTGGAAAGCACCTTTGCCAAACGTTCGCTAAGTAGCCGAGCTGATGGTTACATTCCCCCTGGTAGCATCACATGGGTCAGAACAGTTCAGCAGCTACTATGTGGAAACAGAAGAGGGTGGGGGCATCCTGGTTTCATAACCTGCTGTTTCGTTATGGAGACCTGGGATGGTTCAGGTTTTGTGGTTGTGGATTTGATGGAGGAAGGGGTAGGGGTTATTCTTGTATGCTGCCCCCAGAGGGTATAGCCATCCTGACAGGGGTCTCTGTAACTTGCATGACCTATCGGTTACCAGGTAATGTGCCACTTTGTAACTGGTGTGTGTATGACTATGAGAGAGAAGATTTAAAACAAGAAACTGGTGTTCACTGTACCAAGCCGTGTTCACAGAATCTGAATAGGAGCTAATGAAGTACTGAACTCTGCCCCAGAAATGTGTTTCAAGCTACCACACCCCATTCTTCCATTGACCTGTTGGGTCATTATCCACATAATTATGTACTTCTAGCCAAGGGGGTCAGTTAAATATTGTGGTGTCTTAGCTTTATCATCCTTGTTCTCATGCACAGCTGCCGCCTCTTCACCAGGCTAGGGCGTGGGGTCTTCATGATGGCTTTCATCCCTCTCATCAGGTGGCCAAGCAGGGCAGGAGGAGGGGGGTTGATGATGATGATGATCAACAGCCGATCATAAAACGGTCAGAAAGCTTCCTGCAGCTTAATGGGAAATGAAGCCATTAACCAGGAGGGGAAATGGATGGGGCCGGCTCCTTCAGTGTCATTCGGCCATGGCCCAGCTTTTTTCCTGTTCTTAAAACCAAAGCAAGAAGAGTTGCTCTCATCCTGCAAGAAACAGTGAATGCCTTTGTAATGAACAGAAATGACATGTCCCTTTATGGATGCTGTGTGTTAGGAGAAATGGGGGAGCTACATTTCCCAGCATCAGTGGCACCCCTCAGGTACCACAGTCATCATTAATGAGGGGCATGTGATAGCCCCAAACCCAAGAGCTGAAACTCCCCGGCCCTGCCATCCTGGGAACAGGAGACTGTGAGGGAAGGGGGCTGGCAAGAAAAACTCCCTGGGGTGAGCTGCCCAAAGTTTCCTATGAAAGAGCCGCTTATTGTTGGGAGGAGCCAAGGGGTTGTGAGGTAGGTGAGACCTTCCAGCACAGTGGCTCGCTTCTCTCTTTGGGGAAGAGCGATCCTATATCCACAGAAATGAGCCATCACACATAGATCGATGCCCCTCTGTGTGGCTGCACTGACCCATTTCCTCTCCTAGAAGTAGGGCTCCATCAGAAGACCCATTGCCATTGGCTGGGTTCTTCTGTGCTTGATCATTATCAGTCCCCAGCTTACTGTAAGCTTTATTCATTCCCCTTGAGATTTCTGCTTGTAGTGTTGGATGATCTGCCCTTGTCCATGGACAAAAGAGGTAGGTGTGTGTGTGTCTATAGAACTTCTCATTCATACTGCTGGATTTGTCCCCAGAGTTTAAGGCATGACAGCAACATTCCCTGATTGTCAGGATTAGAGTCATGGCAGGGATTAGCAGAAATGTGCTGAGATGTTTCCGCTGCTTCCTCTCCGACTATATCCAGAAGGAGAAGTGGGCAGCTGCTGCTCCTCCAGAGCTCTTGCACATGGGAGTTCCATGGGGATCTGTCCTAGTTCTCACATTCTATTTATCATCTATGTGCAGCTGCTAAAGGAGGTCACGAGACAAGGGGACGCAAAAGCCAGCAATAAGTGGGCAACAACCAGCTCTACATCTCCTATTCATGTAACAGAAACTGTGCCATTTACCTGCTCTTCAAGTGCCTGGGAGGCATCAGCACCTGGAAGAAGAGCTCACTGGAGCTAAACTTGGGCAAGATGGAAGGGATGTTGCTGGGAACAGGGAAGCACTGATAAGAATTCATTAGCATGATAATATCCCATTCCATCATGGACAACTGCCCTCAGATCATCAATATGGGCCTTAGCTTTGAGGTTCACCTGGACCCCTAATTTCTACTGGATACCTGAATAGCTACACCTGGGGAAAATATTCTCCTATACCGATGTCTGGACTAGAAGAATATGCACCTGCATTTGACAGCCCATTCAGTGATGAAAGATAGTGGGCAAAATATGACTCTAATGCAGTCATTAGTCATCACCCATCGCACTTCCAGTGAGGGTCCCAGGTGCCTGGATTTTCAAACATGTTGGGTATCATGGGTAGGGAAAACGTAGAGTGTATGCATGTGGTGTTTTTTCAAATGAATGTGGAGCAGGAGGGGAGGTTAGAGTGTATGGGTCTAGCAGATTCCTTGATCCATTTCATTTTCTGGTTTCCTAACTCTCCGGGGGTGGGGGGGGGGGAGGATAGCTCAGTGGTTTGAGCATTGGCCTGCTAAACCAAGGGTTGTGAATTCAATCCTTGAGGGGGCCACTTAAGGAACTGGGGTAAAAATCTGTCTGGGGATTGGTCCTGCTTTGAGCAGGGGTTGGACTAGATGACCTCCTGAGGTCCCTTCCAACTCTGATATTCTATGATTCTAGCTTTTGGATTTTCTTCTTCTAGGGGTGTGCTACTAATGTTGTCAAAGATCCGCATCAACAGCCTTTCAACTCTGACCTGCAAGAACTGTGAGGTAGCTTGTGTGGAGAATGAGCCAATGCTGTGACATGGCAGGGCACCCTGCCTTCCCCCCCTCCCACCTCCACCCCTGAAATGATGATAGGGTGCTCCCCTTTGGGAACAGAGCACCCTGGATTTGTGGTTTGGGGGCTGGAATTTGGACATCCTCAATCTTGCTCTTTAGATTGTTTGTTTGTTTTTTGTGTTCCTCCTCCCTGTAAGTGCTTTGAGGAAGCGGGGAGGGAGATGCCAGGGAAAGGAAAGAAACTTGGTCCATTTGACCTTGGATCAGAAGATCTCCCCTTGAAGGTGTCCCAAGACTTGCCTGAATAACGAGGCCTGTCATCAGGGAGACTGATAAAGACTAAGCGTCTGACACCGACAACAATAACATTTCATCATTGGTAAAAATGTTCCACAAGGGGCCTGATAATGTACCCAGGGATCATGCATGACTTATTCACGTAATGGCAGCAGCTCCCATTCAAAATAGCTTCTGCAGACGATGGAATATGGGCCAGCGAAGCGTTTCTCCTTCATCAGAGTAGACATCTGCGTCCAGTAGACGGGCTGCACCAAAGAACAGCCTCAATCTGGCCTCTTTTCTGAAGGGAGGAGGAACAATGAGTCTCAAATGGAGGCAGGTGCAGGAGCAGAGACTAGAACAGATCCAAGTGAGGACTCCGGAGGAGACTTGATTCTGATGCTGACTGAACTGCTTCAAAGTGAGCCGAGGTCTCAGTGATATTTAGCAGAGAGCTCGCTGCTGAGACAGTGCTGGCACAGGGAATTAAATTTAGTTTGCTAGCCTTTACCTTTTCTGGAGTGGAGTCTGGGTTGACATCCTCCCCAGGTCATTAAGTGACATGAGTTAACTCATCTCATCCTGGCACTTGGAGGGAGAATTTTTTCAGAGAGATCCAGGTCCATTTAGGGAGCTGGTGGATACTTGTTTATATCCCAGAATTGATCACACAGTTTGGCATGAATGAGTGACTTTGCTTAGAGAAGCCTAGGACTGAAAGAACAAGGGGAGTTGAATGTCATGTCTGAGGTGCAGTGATGGAGTTCCTTAAAACCCTGGACTGGAATAGCAGGGAGAGCTGCAGGCTAGGAAGGAGGTGCTTTAGCAGTTCTTTGGTGAAGGAGAAACCCAGGGGTGGAATAACAGAGGTTGCTGGAGTCCTGGTGTTGAAACCTGGCATAGCTCTTTGAATATGTAGAAGAAATGGTAACCCAAAATGTAAGCCTGCTGCCTCTGGTTTAAACTATTCATGCTGCCTATGCACCCCTGGATTCCCTGATGCTTTTCTGTTAGCCAGATGTTCCCTGTTTTGGTACTGTCTCTCTATCTCGGGGATCTCCTACATGTTTAATAAAGATTCTTGATATTAGTCTTCATTTGACCCACAATAATCCCTGAACAATGGCTATAGTTTTCCAAAAGCAGGAGAGGCCCTGAAATGTCACATCTGCAGAGCCTGTCCTCCCCAGTGCCAGCAGCACATAGTGGCCCTACTGGGGTACAAAGACATCTCTGGACTAAGCATTTATGCAGTTGAAATATTCCTTATCGTTCAACATTTTCTCTAGCTCATTTTGCAAGATGTTCCTTTGATCTAGACTCTGACTACAATTCTCCTATCACAACCCAGAAGTTGGGGTCAGGGCCACTATGCTCTGGACACAAAGTGTGAGTGATCACTTTCATCTTCACATCTTCTAGCAAGTCCCCAGTTCTGCAGGCACATCTGAAGTTTATAGGATGGTGGCTTACCTAGATGGTAAGCACTTTGAGGTGGCGAGGATCTTCGCTTTGCTTGTCTCTAAAGCACCTTTCCTGCTGTTGACACTATCAAAATAAAACATGGCATGTTTTGAGCACCCGAGTGTCGCTTACAGTCCTCAACAGGGACTCAGTATCAGAAAGAGCAGACCATCTTTTAGCTTTGTAGGTTGCCCTGTGAATTTCTAATGTAAAGATCCCTGGTTGAATTTCTTGCTGAATGGATTATTTCCCAATAAAGATAATCCTCCCTTTGCCATTTCTTCACTTGGTTACCTTCCTCTTCTCTGCACTGGCCCCATCAGCCTTTGCAATTTTAGTTTATTCTTGTGAGGGCACACTTATTCATTAGCTGTGTTTGATTGCAGTTATGGTTGAAATGGCACTTTCATCTTAAGCCCACTATCTTCAGTAGCTTAGAACTTTCCAAGACAATTGGGTTTCAGACTGGAATTTCTCATGCGTGTTGTCAGCCCAGAGGTGAGTTTCTGAAGAAAATCCATTGCCTTGTTAGGGGAATTGGACAAGCTGTGTGTTTTGACAAAATGCAATGAAATAAATGGCAGTGGGCTGCCATATCCCCTGCCTGTGGGGTTGGAAACTCCAGGAATATGCCCTAGCAAAATTGGTGCTGCATTCTTTCCCTAAAGAGTGCACAATCCTGCCCACTACAGGGCTAGATGACTTAATATAGTGTCCCAACTCTGAAAATCAGCACTGACTGCATCCCTCTAGTAAACAGAAATATTTAATCTGGCCCAGTGAATCCCCCACCCCAGTGGTGCGGAAACCCAGGAACATGTTACCTGTAACAGGAAAGAGCAGAAATTCTGCCTGGAGGAGATGGAAGGGGTTTGCCTTCAAATCCAGCAGATCCCCTTGGAACTCCTGGGGCCCTGTGACTCTGTATACCCTTGTGCCCTACTGCCAGTGGCTGTTCCACTAGCCACTACCCCTAGAATCCCCTAGATGGCAGCTGACATGCAAAGTCCTGCAGGCATGGGAGGTATGATACCATAGGTAGCCTCTGTCTGTCAGCCCTGCCATCTCCTGGCTCAACTCCATCCAGAATTGCAGTGCTAAAACACTGTGGTGGAGGGTCCTCATGGTATGGGGTGGGATGGGGGGGTGGTAAGAGAGCTACAGAAGTGGCCATCTTGTTTCCTCACATCTTTTCTCAGACCCCAGCTCAGCCCATTTCTTGTCCTCTCTTCCTGTGGAGACTGAGGGAACAATATGCCTGCCTCCTTCTCTGATTTGTTTGGATTTTTAAAAAGAACAGAAAGGAAAAGCAAAACCATTAAAAGGGACAAAAATGTCAATGGTGAGTTTGTTTGTTTTTAAATGGGCAACAGTCAATAGGTAAATATCCTCACCCCTATCTCATTGCCCAGAATGCATTACCATAGGCTCTCCCCTTGCCTGATCACAGATGAGTGGGTAATGGAGCTCACTGACTGGTCCATAATTCAGTCCTGTAGTACTGGGAATGTTCACTGTAAATTAACATTCCTTCTATCTGCAAAATTTAATTATCAGACAGAATGAAATTACAGCTATAACTTCCAATGAGGGGCTCCTCTCCCCAGCAGAGGTCTAAACGGGGTTTAAGAACGTGTTTCACACCAAATAGTCAGCCAAATAACCTAGACCATTCTGCAGGTTAAAGTGGGAAGAAGCTGCACACTCTTTTCCCTGCCAGGCAGTATAAATAAATCTAAACCTGTGCTCTCATGATTAAACTGCATCTTTCTTTCTAACCTCTAATGCATGTAATGTATGCGGTAGTTCACATTCAAATACTCCATACGCATTCCATGACTGTGTTGTGAAAAACTCTAATCCGTATTTGCAAGGGGCCTGAGATAGGGGGCTCGATGAACCAGAAGGGTGAGTTTCTGGATCTCCGTGTGATTAACATCTCAGCCTAAATGTTGCATGGACACAGCTCTTTGGTATATTAGACTAATTACTGGCTATTGACAAGGGCGACTGTATCCTTGTAGACTCAACCTCAGTTAGTGCCCTGCCGCATCATGGCTGGATTAAGATGAAGAACTGTACTCCTAATTGAATGCCAGAGAAGGTGCACAGTTTGTTGGAGCATTGTGTGGGGAAAGCCCAGCACCGAATGAATTCTCTGCCCTGATATTCTGACTGAACAATGTTCAAGTCCCGTGGACTGAGTTGACCTATGTGTGTTGCCCTGTTATCACAGGACAATAAAATGTCACAGTAGATAATGGATGGGAGAGCACCAAGGAGTTGGAAGTCCACTTCCAGGACCTGCATTGCAAAACAGCCTTATTGATACACAGGAGACTTCAGTCTCGTGACTTTTAATGTCCTCCACAGCATCAGACTGATATTTCAAAGAGATTAAGAATTGAAGGGAACATATGATATTCATTTAAAGCCAAGACTTCAGATTTAATGAAGGCTGTATCCGAATGAGATATGATTCCGATATCAAATTAAATTTGTTTAGCCCAACACAGCTTAATAAATCATAGCAACATTTAATAAATATTTATCTTTTTTTAATCACCATTTAGTGCTTTCTCTGATCTGTCCATTCCCTTAATGGCTCACTCCTATATTTATTAAATGTGATTTCCATTTCTGAAATAATCAATATATCTCTCTATTTTTATAATTCAGGCAGCTCTGCTGAACTTTTGTGAGATTTAATTAAGATTAAGGTTTAATCTTTAATTCTGATATATAAATTACTGCAGGCTCACTATTAAGTCATTATTTGGTAACCTCGTTTGCTATGAAATCTTGACTGGAAACACAGCTAAGCGCAACAGCAGTTACAACACACACGTTAATGAACTGCAGGGGAGTCTGTGGGAGGAGAAACTTAGCTACAGTTATATTTAACCAGCTGATATGGAACTGGAATTAATGTAAAGCAGGTGTTACCCAAGGAGGAATGTGAGCAGCTAACGGAGCTTCCAGCTGCGTAGGTATCTGGTGTGGCTGTATAGGCTAGGGCCTGGGCAACAGCAAAAACAGGCCACGAAAGCGATAACATTTCTAAATGCGAGTCATTGTACCTGCACATCTTGAGAACGTGTGGGGAGGCTGAATGGATTTGGGCTCTTCATGCCGCACAAAGCATTTCTTGTGGCATGCATCCAGACCACCTCAGTCTAGGACGACTTTGATTTTAGAAGCTAAGCCATGATGGAGCCTAGTCACTATTTGGATGGGAGACCTCAAAGGAAAATCCAGGTGTTGCAGAAAGTGGTGATGGTCAATAGGCTATGTGTTTTCTTAGCCAGAACTAAACTGGTACTCAAGTGTGGTAGTCAGTGATGCTGTGTGGCTTGTCATGCTGTGTTTCTGATGAGATGTGAAACAAAGCGCCCATTGTCATGATTATTAAAGATGCTGTGGCATTTTTCTGAAGGGTATGAGGTTTAAAACACTCCCCTCTCTTTATTCAAATCCGTCCTTAAGTGTGTCTCTCTCTTCCACAATGCGCACACATAGGGAACCAATAGCCGTTATAAAACAAACACACTTCTGAAGTGAACTCTCAATTAGCACAAGTGGTCAAACTGAGCAACCGTGCAATATTATGGCTGTAACCCTCGATCCTATGCATCACAACTGTTTGCTGTTCTTACTCATCACATCTCGGATGAGACTCTAATCTCCATAGGGCAGGAACTGTCTTTCTTTTTGTCCTGTAAAGCACCTTTTGGGTGCTGTACGTATATTTTGAAATAATTTATATACTAACATCCTGTCCAATTCCAGGTTAAGAAACTTCAACCCAACCCCCTTCCTCCCTCTATTCTTGTGCTGCTTCAACTGGAGAAGCATTCTTCACTACCCTCCCCTGCCCCCCAATACTGTGACTGTGATGGAGAATAGCTGTTACATTTCCCCCCCAAAAACTGGCTGCATTTTAGCATTAGGTGGGATATAAAACTGTATGAAAAGCACATGGAGACTCTCTAGCAGTAGTAGAGGTGCTATATGGGACAAATTACAGAGGCCATTTCTGGAACATAAACACTAGTGTAAGCAAGAAAGGGTGTCAATTTATGAATTTGCAAAGGTGTCAGATTTTAAAGTTGAAATATAATAAAATAGCTTGCCAATATATAATAACCCCTTTTTATTGAGTTCAGGGAGCATTCGCTTATTAGTGTTAATGCTGGGTTCTTTTCAGGTCAACTTTTAACTTGAACAGTGTTTCTCACTTGCTTATTCGTAACCAACCAACAATGCATTAATTCATCCAGAACCACATTAATATATACTAAATAATTTACCAGTCAAAAGTAGGCTCAACTCATTGTATGAACTACACAAACAACACAGTCTTGCAAGCAATTATCACAGACTAGAGTTGAGGATCAGCAGTTATATCAAGGAACAATATAAATTACCAATATTTCTTGTTTACTTACGATCAGTTCTTTAATACCTAACATGTTTATCACACTTCCAAGGATGTACTTGTCTTTAAGGCACTTTGAAGGGTACATTTACTACAATGTGACGGGATTGGTTCAAAAGTGAAAAGTTAAAAAGTAATTGCTTAAAACTGTTCTTTTCAATCTCTCTTAGGCTAATTTGCTTGGACTTATAACCATATTTTAGATTTTTAACTCTTTTTATTTCAGATCTCACTAGAGTGTAGACTCAGCAAGATAACCTACAGTTATTTATATTAAAAAATAGAAGGGGAAATAAAATCATTGAAATAAAATCTCACCACTTCTTCTCATCCTCTTACTCTTGGGATGGGAGAGAGTCCTTTCCACACAGCTGCTGCAGGTATCGGTTGCACTTAGGATTCTTTAGCTTCTTGTAGGATTCAGTCAACGCTCGTGAGCATGGGGTGACTTAGTTTATATAACCTAGTTTCAGGGCTTGTAGGAGGGGGCTGCTCTCTTATTATTCCTATTGGACACATGCCAAGTGAATGCTTAAGGTTTTAGCTTTTTCAGTTTCTTTGCTGCTTCCATTGGCATCCACTCGATGGTGATGTACAACAAATTTCTTCAATCCTTTTTCTTATGGGAGGCTTTTAAGTTTGATTCATTTCAAGGATTATATTTCATTATTAGTTCCTACTATCAATTGGGATCCTCCCTTTTAAGCAATTTCTCTTAATATCCCAAAATTATACCCTGGTTTAATCTTTATAACATTTCTTCTTCCTTGTGTCAGACAATTTTCTATTCTAGAGTGCAACATTTATTGACCATGAAAACCAACAAAATCCTTATTTCCTAAATTTGGAGGACATATTCTGTGCATTATTTGATTGTACATAATCATTTCACATTATTTAGGACTCACAGTAGAACAAGACATTTTCCATGTATAGAAGGCTGTAGATCTGACTCACAAAGCAAACAAATGTGCAGCTTCTAATTTGGAGTGAATGACCGATTATACTCGGTATATTTGATTTACAAGGAAAACAATGTGTAGTTTACATTTGGGCTGAAACCATGTGGTTTGGATTTCTTGCTAACAGGCAGTTCACCCAATTTGACCTTCAATCTTACAGCCACATTTCTAGTTTGCTTAACTTGCAGCTTTCCCACCCATCTCTTGATCCACTCAATATTCAGTGGGCCACTTTGCATAGGAAAGCAGGATGTAATGCCTGCTTGGGAACTTGGAGTTGTTTTTAGATAGCTTGTGAGGAAGAAAGAGGTTTTATCCATGTGCAAATTATGAGAAATTCTTGCCTCATGATTAACAATACTCTCAATTAGCCCTTTTAGTTTCTGTTCTTGGGGAGAACACCCAAACTTGGTTGATCTATGGGTCCTTAGACAAAGTGTCTCTCATAATGTGAACCATTTTCTTATTATATTTACTTAGGTGGATCCTATTTTGAGAGAAACAGAGGTAGGTGACTTTCTCATTTTATGAGGGCCATAAGAAATCAGTGGTTATTAATCCTTTAAGGCATGTCTGTTCCATATATCCTTCTTCTACCTTCCCTTCTCTTATGCATAGGAGCAAAACTAGACCAAGGCCACATGGGAAGCATGGAGGATAGGCACCTGTTCAGCATGTTCCCTCCCCACAAGTGTCCCAGTGTCTCATTTGGGGGAGGGAAGTCAGGGACCAGCTGTGCTCTGCATTGCTCCCTGTCCTCTGCAGCTTCCAAACCACATAAGAGGGGCCTGCTCTCACTCCTTGGAGCAGCTTTAGCTCCCTCTCCGTGGTCCCATAACAAGAGTCTGGTATCCTACTGTGATGGGTTCCCGCCTGGGACTGGGGTACCACTGAGCCTGCCTGACCCACCAGCCTGGGCTCCCTTTCACACTGTGGGGCTGTGATAAGTTGCCAAGCTCTCCAAGCTTGCTCTGTCACCAGCATACACACAGATAAGGGCACATCCTGCTGCAGCTTCACACACATGTGCTGAGATCAGCTCTGCATGGGAAGGCTCAGCTTAGGCACCCCTCTCTGGAGTGTAAACCCAAAATTATACCATCTTGTGCTGCACAGGGAACTGTACAGCGTAAGCTCATAAAATTCACCCCCTCTCTCAATGTGGAGAGAGAGATGCAACAACTTTCTGCCCCAAGTAATAATTTCCACACACTGGTTTTAGACCAAACAGAACAAGTTTAACTACAAAAGATAGATTTTAAGTGATAACAGACAGATTGAAGTGATTACCTTACTAAATAAACAAAACTGCAAACTGAGTTAATACACTAGATAAGTAGGAAATGAATTACAAATTCTCACCCTGAGTGGTAAACAGGCTGGCAGATTCTTAAGGCACAAGTTGTCTTGGCTTTCCCAGGTTTTCATACACAGGCTAGAAATCCCTCTAACCTGGGACCATCACTTCCCACAGTTCAGTCCTCGCCCCTCAGATGTTTCCAGGTGTGGTTGTAGGGAGAGTGAGGTACCATCATGATATCATTCTCCCCTTTTTATATCTTCTTCCCACTTGCTGGAAAGCTCTTTTGCTGTGACCTGGGTCAAACGTTGTATAGTGCTATCTCTGAGAGGTTTCTATTGTACACAGTTCCTGGGGTAATTCTTGTGCTTGTGTGCATTTCTTCAATAATCCGTTGTCATTGTTTGGCCTTTTTACTGTTGTACCTGAAAGGCTGGGTGTTTTCAACCTCACATGTTTCAGTAACACATACATAGCCAAACTTCATAGACAATAGCACATGCAATCCAATGAGATATTGTCTAGCAGATCAAGACTTTTAGAATGATACCTCACAAGGCATAGTTTGTACAAACCATATCCTAATTGCATGACAGTGGTGAATATTAGGTGCTAGGATGTCACACTTGCCTCCAGTAATGATCAACATCTGATGTTTCAATGGAAGGCAAATTGGCCCCCCTCCTCCAGCATAAAGCATCTGCCCAATTAGGGAGTGAGGAGCTTCCTGACCTCTGCAGCCTGATCACTTTATGCCCTGAAGTATGCATTTGAACTACCTTGTTGATACCTTCACTTGCATTGCTGTCCAAAGCATTAATGCTAATAAAACCACCCAGCCCGTTTAAACGGAGAACTTCAGCCACTGTCTGGGACTCATTGCCCTTCCTGTGGCAGCATGAATTCCACAGGGTGACTTGATGCTGTGTAAAGGATTATCTCCTTTTATTGGCCCAAAACGTATGACCCTTTTAATGTCTCCTCATGGAAGAACCCTAGTGCCACAGGGTTGACAGTGTTGGTAATGGAGGAGCCCCTCTTTCTGGTCCTTGCATTGCAACAGCCCCATCTCTCTGTCCTATCTACCCATCTAATCCCTCCTTGGCATTCTCTGCCCCAAGGCTCACTGTTCTCATAGAGCCTTGTCCAAATCTTTGTTGGGAAAGGATGATATCTGTGGGTCTTCTGCCTTTCCCTTCCTTGGAAGCCACTGCTGCCTCCCCACCATGCCCTTCAGGTGTGGCTGAATTAAAACCATTTCCAAGGGTGGGAGGATTCCAGGAGCCTACGCAGAGGGTGCTGCCCCCTCCCTTTCATGCCCAGTAGCACAGCTTGAGGGTGGAGTGGATCCTTTTACCCTGTAGTCTTCGGCAGAGGGCAGCCTAGAATGGCAGCCCATTCTGTGGATCATCCAAGCATTTTCCCTCCTCCCCTTGCAGAGAGCATACTTGCATCCTCGATGGCTGATAGGGTGACCAGACAACAAATGTGAAAAATTGGGACAGGGGGTGGGGGAGTAATAGGATCCTATATAAGAAAAAGATCCAAAAATCAGGACTGTCCCTATAAAATCGGGACATCTGGTCACTCTAATGGCTGAAGAATTACTCCAGTGCTGCTGCTGAGTCTAGGGACTATCATGGGGTCTGACCCACACACAGTCTGACTACTCAGGCTGTCCAGTGGTGGCAGGGGGACACAGGAGAAGTCTGATTAGGAAGCTCAGAATCTGACCTTTTTCCCCCAGTCCTACTGTACTGATAGTTCCCATTTGGCCTGTAATGTTTTGTTTGCTTTAGAAGATAGTAATTGCTATCAAATGCAGAGATGCATACTGGGCCACTGGAGCTGGGCCATACCCCATCCCTCAGTAACATTAATAACCTCTGAGTAGGAGCAGCAATAACCAATCAACCTTGACACCAGCAATGGATGAGAGAGAAACACTGACTGTGGAGTGGAGGGAGGTGTGGATGTTGATCTTTTGCAATAGTGTGTATTGGGCAAAAGGAAGCAAATAGCAGATTCTGCAATGCTAATACGGTGTAAGCCATCCGCTGCTCTCCAGGGCCACCCAGAGGATTCAGGGGGCCGGGGTAAAGCAATTTCGGGGGCCCCTTCCATTTAAAAAGAAGTTGCAATACTATAGTAACATGTATTTGGAAATGTAAAAAATAACCAGTGAAATACATTCAAAAATTAATTTTTAATAATTTGAAAATACACAAAATACATTACTTAAAAACATTAAATGCTTTAATGGTATGTATACATTTGCAATTACATAATGGGCTATTGCTGGGTGATGGTTGGTGCCAATGGGCTGTCGCTGCGTTGGGGCGGGGGGTTGCTGCTGTTGCCCAGGGCTGGGTGGGGAGCTGGGCTCTGGTTCGGGGGGTGCCTGGCTCACAGGGGCTGTGCTCGGAGCTGGGGGTCAGTGCTGTGGGGGGGGGCAGGGGAGTGTCCGGCTCAGAGGGGCTTACCATGCTCCCCCCTTTCCCGGAGCCTCAGTGCACCGCATCCAGGAGTGGTCCTGGACAGCGCTGCAGTGGCGTGGCTCCATGGGACCTGAGCTCCCGCCGCTGAGCCTGGAGCCCCACCCCTTTACCACATGGCTCTGAGCGGGAGGAGCTCACGCCACGTGGCTGCAGTGCTTACCAGGCCGCTCCTGGACGCGGCACGCTGAGGTGCCGGGGGATGGGGGAAGATGGGGGGGGGGGGACCCTCCGACAGTCTCGTGGGGGCCCCTGCGGGGCCTGGGGCAAATTGCCCCACGTGCCCTTTCCCCCCCCCCCCCCCCCCCCGGGCTGCCCTGCTGCTCTCCAGCTGTAAAGAGGACAGTCAGCGCTCCTTAGGGAAGGAATTGCATACTGGCCAGAAAGCGCATGTACTCTTACTGATGGCCGCATTCCCAAGGAAAACGAGTAGGAACCACTTAATGTGGTATGTAAATGCTGTCAAAGTTGCCTCTCACAGATTTTTGTAAGATGGTTCAGATTCAAAGGGCAGTCTCTGTAGTGTAGTAAGAAACGTAATTAATACTACCATAATTCTCTCTCTTGACTGCTCAGTTCAAGCCAGAAGTTATGGAGGCCATATTAGGTGAGACTGGGCAGCACAGGCTGTGTTAGTTTGGGAGCTAGACAACTGCAGGGTCTGTCTGTGTCCAACAGCCTCGCTAATGAATCTCCTTTGTACTGATTATACCCTTCTCTTTTCTCTGCCATGAGACTCTGTAGTGACTTATTCTACAGCTGGGGGTTGGAAGAAAATTGAGTTATGCTATGAATGACAAACCTTTGATTGGCACAGTGGCATAAGAACATGATACCCTGTCGTCATTTGATAGTATTGCATCATGATGCAATGCAGCATTGCCATTTGACCAGCATGACATTGATGCAATAATTTAGTTGTGAAGATCAACCATCTTGAAGTGGCAAACTTACTGTACAGAACCAGGGGCATCACTAGGACTGCAGGAACAAGAAAAGTAATTTATCAGCCCTGCCTGACCCCTTTGTGTGGAAGTTTAGCACTCTGGCTGGATTAGAGGCATGAGCGACCAATAGTCTAAGCATAGAGTTGTGACCAGGAACTTTGTTGTTCTTGTCCCAGCTCTAACACTGACTTGCAGTTTGGTCTCAGGTGAGTCACTCATGGTCTAATTCTCTGAGGTTCTGGGGTCCCTCAGTACCTGTTGACTTTAATTTCCACCGCTCTGTGTTTCAATTTCCCTATCTGTAAAGCAAGGATCATGAAAGTTACTCGTGTCCCAGGCAGGCTGCAGGAACATAAAGCACAACAATTGAGAACATTGCTCTGCACGTCCCAGATATGATGACTGTGTCACTTTGAAGACGAAGAACAGTAATCATTGGTCTGTTGATCTGTGTCGTCATATTTCTGCTTTGTGAGCTCAGAGGGTTCTGGCTTTTGCTGCCACCGCCTGAACAGCTCAGGTAAAATCCAGAGGGCAAGGAGATGACTGACTGAGTAGGGAAGAACATTACAAACAATTAGTGTACACAAAGTGCACTTAATCAGAAGCAAAGCAGGTGAGTTCTGGGCTGGCCAGCCTGCTGTCAGCATCAATCACTGTTCAGCACCTGCAGACAGACATTTTGTTCTACATACCCTACTGCCATCCAGCAGGGAGAGGAGCATGCTGGGAGAGGAGCAGAGAGAGACAGAGACTCGAGAGGAGAACATAGCCAGAGGTAGACATCACACCCTCTGGCAAAGCATAAACCCCTAGGAGTTAGGGAGGAGCCTACCAGCAGAACTGTGCATGTACACAGAGAGAGAGAGAGAGAGAGAGAGAGAGAGAGAGAGCATCTCCTAGCCCTAATGCAGGCAGCAGAGGACCTCCCAGACGGGGAAAAGGAAGCCTGGTGGAGTTCACAGGGTTCCAGAGCTCTTGCAAACTAGCTACCTTTCCTCCTCAGCTGTTCATTTTCCAAGGGTGATTGACTTTTGAAATGGACATTTTTTCATATTAGAGAGGGAGCATGTGCTGCAGATTATGGGTAGAAGCGTCCCCCCCTCCCCCAAAATCTTAGCTAATGGATGCCTTGCTATATACAGAGTATCTGGACTGAATCTATATTTTCATTAGTGTTTTCTTCTCCCCCTGCTCCTTATTTCAGTGTCTTCATCTCTTTCAAAGTTTCTGCTCCTCTAACTGCTTCTTATCTTACCGTCTTTACGTCCCCCCACAATACTCTGCTCCCTGTTGCACAGTTTTCCAGCTTTCAGACTCTCAGGATTGAAGTGGGCTCAAAATCAGGCACAAGGGGTTCATCCTTGCCCAGTATTGCCAGGGCCATAGCTAGACAGACAGGGTGATTCAGTGGTTAGGACACTAGCCTGGAACTTGGGAAGCTGAGGTTCAATTCCTTGCTCTGTCCAAGGCTTCCTGTGTGATCCTGGGCGACTTATTTAGTCTCTCGCTCTCTGCCTCACTTTCCCATCTGTAAAATGAGGACACTAGCACTGCCCTATCTCACGGGGTGTTGTGAGGATAAATATATTAAAGATTGTCAGGTGCTCAAATACAATGGTGATGGGGACTATACAAATACCCTGGATAGTATTCAAAAATCATGAGGCAGGCTCCCCAAAAATCTTAGTTTTATATACATTCACCATTCTTTTTATTTGCCATCTGGTTTTTAAATCTTTAGGATACACCGAGAAAATGTTTTCAAGCTTTTCTCCACAAGGGCTAGAAATTTAATTTTTTTATGGTAATGAAAACTCAGGTTCTCCCATAATCACATGCTTCCAGGAGCTGGGGCTTTAATAAAAACACCAAATGCCATGAGACTTCTGGTAGCCATGACAGTTGGCAAAACTTCATGCTTTGTGAGGGGGAGGGGGAAAGAAGGGGAAGAAGACCCACCCACAGACTCAAGCAAAGATTTGAGTATCCCAGCAATTCTACTCACTGTTGTTAGATACCTTGTTGAGATCTAGGTTCTCCTATCATGGGGCAGGAAAGAATAATTGGGACATATTATTAAATGTCTGAATTTATTAAAGGGAGCCTGTCAGAGCTATTTTGCAGGGCCTTGCTGGTTGAAGATGAATAGCCATGACTTCTGCTTCTTGTGAGGATGTTTGCTGGGATGCTGATTGCCAGCCCCTACTAACATGTATGGCAAAGCTTGTAATACCTTTTCCCTACCTATAGCATCATCGTAGGGCGCTTTTAAAAAGCCTACTATGTGGCTCTGGGTACCCAGCACTAGTTGTTCTGGCATAGTGATTTTGAAAATCATTTCTAGCTGCCAGTTTCTTTAATGAAGCTGCAGTTTCTAACAAGGACTCCCCTGGTTGCTGTTTCCTGGAAGAAAACGTGAATTGCTCCAGCAGGGAGTCCTTTTTTGCAGGGGTCCCTGCATATTTGGGAAACATCTGTGGGAAGGGAGGGAGACCTCATGTATTGAATGGGGTGCCAGGAGATCCACTAGGAGGGCAAATTCATCCTTGCCTATGTCTGCAAGGAAAATGGCACCTTGGCACAGCTCCTCCCTGGTACCTTAGGCCAGCGGGTACCACCTGAATCTTGCCGCATAGTGACAGAACAGCTGAGTGCCTTCCACGTACATCAGATCTAAAGCTGCTCGTTCTCCAGCCACCTTGTTTAGTGTGCAGTCTACTCCTGGAAAGCAAATAATTCAAAGCCCACCCACTGTTTGTTAGTATTGCTGCATCAGCAGGGGTCAACAGGAAAGATTTGATTCCAATATAGCACTCACACAGGGGGAGAATCCCTGCCACCCTCCTGGTTGCCCAGAAGGAAGTGCCTGTGCTCTCGCAGAACCAGAGAGAGGTTCACGCAAAAGTTAGAGAAGGGTCAGGCTCAGGTGAGCCAAACACTCACTGGCCATACACATTACATTTCTTCCTCCTCCCCAGCCAAACTCTGGTCCTTCTGCTCGCCAGTCACAGATCTGTCATTCGAGCTGAAGGAGAACTCACTTAGCTGGCTGGCAGCAGTAGCATTGCTCTTCTCTTCTTTGTGAGTTGGTCACTGGAAGGCAATGTATTCCACCCCCACCCCCACAGTTAGACAAGATCATCCCAAGGAACATAGGAACTCAAATCCAAATGTCTGGGGCGGGTCTGTAACAAATCCATCATCTGCAGGTATAATTACTATGTCAGATTCAAAAAGATATAGTCTCACCCGTATTGTGAGGTGTGTGGGGCAGGGACTGTCTTTTTTTGTTCTTTGTTTGTACAGCACCTACCACAGTGGGGTTGTGATCCATGACTGGTGCTCCTGGGCACTACTGCAGTACACATAATAAATATAATAATTACACCACTACATATCCAGAGTAAACCCCCCCGGTGTCAGTACAGCGCACTTACTCCAAATTTAAGATGATGTACCGTAACTTAGATCCGAGCCAGGCCAAAAATTACCATGTGGCTCTTGACAAGCCACTTCCCTATTCTGTGCCTCAATTTCTCCATCTGTAAAATTGGAGATAAAGCTGTGCCGCATCATAGGGCGGATTTGAGGTTTCCATACTGTTTTCAAAGGGCTTTGAGATCATCAGCTGGTGTGCTGTTATTTCAGCTCTCTTTACCAGACCCCCATGAAAATTTAAATAAAGCTTATTTCAGCTGCGGACTTGTGTGAATGTATTTGTTGTTGAGGATGATAATAAACTGACCCTGGATAGTGTTGCTTGAGCTATTAGACAAGAGCAGATTTTATGATTCTTAATTTAATGAGTTTTCTATTCCCCACCATTTGTCCTATGCGCTGCAATCTGAAAACACTTCTTTGTCTGTTGATGTGGACCTTTTCCATTTGCTGAAGGCTAGTTATTTTTTTTTCTCCTCTGTTATTTTTTTTATTTAACACAAAACACAAGGTACAACTAAAGTCAGGGCCTCTCTCAGAAGTCAAGGTTTAGTTTGGTATTTTGGGCTCCCTCCACTGGAGTTTTCTGTAATAGTAGCAGAGCACAAAACAATGCACGATAAAATTGGGTATCACTGGATTTTTGTCCAGAGTCTTTCCTATGGACTGTATCCTTTATCCATCTTTAGCACTTTCCATCAGAGAATCTCGAAGCATTTAACACAGGTTTACTAATTAACCCTCAGGGCTCTCCTTTGGGAAGTAAGTGATATACAGACACTCAGTAGAACAAAAACAGTAAGGAATGAGACTTGAAGTGGGGTGGAGGTGGTGAGATACAGGAAGGTGGTATCAGACAGTAAGAGTTGCAGGGAAGGTGGCTCCTGCATCAATTGGATTGAGATTGTATGGGGGAAGAGAGGAGGGAGGTGCTATACAAGCAGAGAAGGGATTCAAATAAGAGACAGGGTTCATAGGGCAGACTGGAACAAGATCAGGGAGGATTTGAAGAACCTCAGTACCATTTTCATCCCCTTACCTTGTGGGCATCTGCACACTTTCTTTCATCTTGACCCTTATGTTGGGAATGACTTGTCCAAATCTATTAATCGAGTCTCCATCACCTCAATCAAATCACATCTGGAAACTGGCTTCTGCAGTATCATGTACAGTAGAGGAACAGGCCTGATTTTTCTATTGCCTTGCACCTATGCAAAATAGGTACCGAACACTCCCTTCCCAGAATGCACACTCCCTTTACACAGGTGTGAATGGCTGCACAAGGAGCAAGGCAGTTGAGAATCCATATGTTTACATACAGCCCTTTAATGGCTGTGTAATAAATTGGTATTGACTGAAATGGTCATTTAACTTCAACCTATTTGTTTTCTTGTAAGGAACTAATGTTTAATTAATGTGCAATAACTTTTGCAACCAACTATATCTCTTTAGCTTTACTATAGGGGACAGTTTGAACATCAGCTTAAGCGACCAATGACTGCAAATGTATTTATTAAGGTTTAAACATGTGTAAATGGTTTCGTGTCTGGTTGCAGAGTTGTTAAACTACAGTAAATATGTTCTTTGTCAATTGGTGGTTAATTAACATCCATTAGCTCTCCATTAAGAGCACAGTTCAGTGTCTTATTTTCCCTGCTCAGCACTGACTCTGTATTACTTTGCTGCTGTGTCTTTCCTCTCTCTACACACTACAGTTCTGTAGACTTAAAAATCCACTTGTGTGTAAGACCAGAGTGTCTGTTACAGGAACTAAGTTCTAGTCACTGGAATTCCCCTGCAGGCAGGAAATTCTGAGAGACAAATGGAATTTTAAGGCTCAGAACTGTAGCTCTTTTTTATTAACTTACTAAATCTCCTCTCCTCACCTCTTTCCCTACCGACATCACATTTTATTTTCCATTACATCTTGCAGAATCATCACAGGTCTCTTAACACTTTCATTAACTGCTTGTCATTTGCTCTCGGGATTCTAGGACGCTTTGGTGCAGAATTGTTAATTGTTGTGCAAAAGATACACTTTGGGAAGGGCACAGAGGTGGTGGTTTCCAGGAGGGTTGTTCTGTGATCAGAAGGTGCTGAGATAGTTGATCTTCGGGGGGCACAGACACATTGCCTCTTGTTTGGCCATTATGTCTCTCAGCAAGCACAAAGTGACAGTGTGCATGTATGTTATATAGTAATTCCTCACTTAACGTCCTCCCGCTTAACATTGTTTCAAAGTTATGTCGCTGCTTGCCTAGGGAACATGCTCATTTAAAGTTGTGCAGTGCTCCCTTACAATGTCGTTTGGCTGCCTGCTCTATCCACTGCTTGTAAGATTCTGTGGAAGAGCAGCAACTTTACAAGGGAGCATTGCACAAGTTCCTCTCCTCCTCCCCCTCCCTCCCAGTGCTTAGGACTTTTGGGGGGGGGGGAAAGGGGGGAGATGAGCGGGGATGCGTGCTCCAGAGAAGAGGTGGAGTGGGAACAGAAAGAGGCAGGCCTGGAGCATCTCCTGGCAAAATCATGGCCTGTTCTTCTCCAGGGAAGCTGCTGCTGCGAAGGTGCTTCCTAGCATCCTTGCCCGCAGCAGGCTGTGCCTGTGTGGGGTAAGCCGGGGCACTTCCCAACCACAGTACAGTACTGTACAGTATAAAATGCCTTTTGTTTGCCCCCCCTCCCCCAAATTTCCTTGGAACCTAGCTCCCCGCATTTACATTAAATCTTATGGGGAAAATTGGATTTGTTTAACATCGTTTCACTTAAAGTTGAATTTTTCAGGAACATAACTACAACGTTGAGTGAGGAGTTACTGTACTTTGGTTTTGATACAGGAATTTAGGTTATTCAGTTTAGGGCATGACATTATTCTGTACATAAGGATTTGTTGTTTATTAATTGATAACTGAAAGTCAGTGGTGATTGACAGCTGGCATTGGTGATATAAATACTGCACTTGTTGGAATCTAGAATTTAAACAGATTCCCAAATAAGCTATACAAGCTTCAGGTCAGTAAAAAACTCTCATTCACATGCTGTCTTTTTACAGTGTGTGTAGTCTTGAGATGATAACTTTCAATCATTACTGACCCAGGGCATTTTCTAAGCAGTCCTCTACAAGTGAAAGCTTCCACATGCATACCATTACCAAGTCTTGGATCCATACGGTCCCACCTCATGACACCCTACAACCGGAGAGTCTTTCCCGCTTGCTAGTTTGCTACTAGCACTGGAAGTCAGTGGACTTGCACCCTCTTATGCCAGGTTTCAGTTTGTTCCTTGCCCATTTGTCATGCGTGAAGGGGTCTTGAGATGCCCTGGTCCTTAATCTGTGCATGAAAATGTAGAACAGCATGAATAGACTATGAAAGGATGCCTATCAACAGGCATGTATATCCCATCCCTTTGCTATGTCATTTCAGCCATTTTAATTTCAAGCATGACATCTATATGCGGTCTCCATTTCAGCCTTCCTGTGGTTTCAGACTGCAGCTGTAGTCCTGGCTTATGCTGACCCTGTCGTGTTGGTGGGTTTTTTTTCCTTTCTCGACCAGCTGATTCTAGTCTGTAATCTTGGTACATCAAATCCATGATCTGAAGACCTACAAGCACAGTATCTCTATAACTCACATACACATATCTGGGACTGGAACCCTGCTCCTTCACTTTCACAGATGCAGACTTGACCTGAAAGAGTTAACAATAGTAGTGAATCCTATATCCACTAAAGAACAACATAACTGACTCACCTAGGAAAATCTGTATGTATCAGCCAGGGACTATATGTGAAATCCTGACTCCATGAAGTGGATGGCGATGACTTCCAAGCATGTTTTTAACTTGTCTGTACAGTGCTAGCGTGGATAGCAGCATGGTCGAGCAGACAGGGCACTGACCTGGATTCTGTTCCCATCTCTGCCACTAACCTAGCAAGTCCCATCACGTACTTGTGTCTCAGTGTCCTCATCTGTGAACTGATCATACTGTATAAGAACCAAGTATTATGATGTACAAATGATGAACAACCTTTGCTCTTCAGCAAATTGATATTCACAATGAATGAAAATGTCACAACCTCCCCCTCCATTTTTTTGTGTGTGGTTAAATAAAAAAAAAAAATTTATACATAAAAGGTTGGGTTTGGGAGCCCTCAGGCAAAAGCGGCCAGCAGCAACACCAAGATAGGGCAGCAGAGGGAGCATGACCAGCTGCTGTTGTTTTAAAGAGCCTCAATCTCAAATACAGGAAGATAGACTCTGGCCAAGGACAAATTAAGCTGAAGCAGGGCCTGGATCTAACAACATTTTGAGAATCTTCCCAGACAGATACATTTCCTTTTCTTCCCACAAACATCCCCCTTATTCCTACCTGGACTACCCTGAGCCTCCACACTTCCTTTTCTTCCCCACTCCATCAGGAGCGGTGCCAGGGTTTTTGCCGCCCTAGGCGGCAGCGCTCCTCCTCTAAGCATTCGGCGGCGGGGGTCCTTCCGCTCCACGTCTTCGGGGTTGTCAAGGCTGGATCCCCACTTTGAACTTTAGGGTACAAATGTAGGGGCCTGCATGAAAACTTCTAAGCTTAACTACCAGCTTAGCTCTGGTTCCGCTGCCACCATTTCCCAATTCTAGATTCCCACCCTGGGAAGCACTGAGAAAACCTTTCACCAATTCCCTGGTGAATACAGATCCAAACCCCTTGGATCTTAAAACAAGGAGAAATTAACCATCCCCCCCTCCTTCCTCCCACCAACTCCTGGTGAACACAGATCCAATCCCCTTGGATCTAAAACAAGGAGAAATTAACCTTTCCCCCTCCTTCCCTTCACCAACTCCTGGTGAATACAGATCCAATCCCCTTGGATCTTAAAACAAGGAGAAATTAACCATCCCCCCTCCTTCCTCCCACCAACTCCTGGTGAATACAGATCCAACCCCCTTGGATCTAAAAACAAGGAAAAATCAATCAGGTTCTTAAAAAGAAGGCTTTTAATTAAAGAAAAAGGTAAAAATCTTCTCTGTAAAATCAGTATGGAAATTAACCTTACAGGGTAATCAAACTTAAAGAGCTCAGAGGACTCCCCTCTAGTCTTAGGTTCAAAGTACAGCAAACAAAGATAAACACTCTAGTAAAAGGTATATTTACAAGTTGAGAAAAACAAAGGAAAACTAACACGCCTTGCCTGGCTATTTACTTACAAGTTTGAAATAGGAGAGACTTGTTTAGAAAGATGTGGAGAACCTGGATTGATGTCTGGTCCCTCTCAGTCCTGAGAACGAACACACTCCCAAACAAAGAACACAAACAACAGCCTTCCCCCCCCCCCCCAAGATTTGAAAGTATCTTGTCCCCTTATTGGTCCTTTAGGTCAGATGCCAGCCAGGTTACCTGAGCTTCTTAACCCTTTACAGGGAAAAGGGTTTTGGAGTCTCTGGCCAGGAGGGATTTTATAGTACTGTACACAGGACAGCTGTTACCCTTCCCTTTATAGTTATGACAGGGGCACTTCGGCGGCGGGTCCCGGAGCTAGTGAAGGACCCCTCGCCGCCAAATTTCTGCCGAAGACCCGGAGCAGAAGGACACCCCTCCGCCCCCCGCTGCCGAATTTCCGCCGAGGATGGCAAAATGCCGCCACCCCAAATCCTGCCGCTCTAGGCGACCACCTAGGATCACCTAGTGGAAGCGCCGGCCCTGCACTCCATCCTATGCCCCTTTGCTTCTCCAGTGCTTCCAATCTTCCCATTGCTGAAATGGAAGGTGGTGGCTTCTTGGAAAATATCTTGTGAGCAGCTCAGAACATTATATCAAATCTTTCTCTCTCTGGATATTTTTTACACAGAGAGAGAGAGAGAGAGAGAACATTAAAAAATATTAAGAAGTGCTCCAAAGTTAGGAAATGCCAGAATTAAGGTTGCCTGCCGCCTTCTGCATATGTACTATGATACAGTCTTTAATTACATGATCACATCCTATTTTTTTCAACAGGCCCCTGTCTCTGAGTGCCTGCAATGGGAGGGTATTCAATATGTTGTTTTCTCCTCATTGTTTAGTATGTTGTCCCATATCATATTACTGCATGCTGTATAAACCCTGCTCTGAAGACAGAATTATTAATTTCCCCATGGGCTTTTATATGGTATTCATCACTGTACTATTATCACTAGAGTTTTACTTCCCAAGCATTAATTAATTTATCTTCACAGCACCACTGTGAGGTAAGGGAATATTATCCCCATTTTATGAATTGGGAACTGAAGCACAGAGAGATTAAGGTCAACAATATCCACTAATTTTGTGTGCCCAATTTGAAATGCCTAGAAACCTGATTTGTCAGAGTATTTAGCATTCTATAGCACTTCATATGTTAAAAGCACAGCTCCCATTGACGTCACTTGCAGTTGTGAGTGCTCAGCCCTTCTGCAAATCAGACCCCAGGTTGTCAAGTCAGGCACTCAGAAAATGAGGAACACACAATTAGTGACCACTTGTGAAAAGTTTGGTTTACATGACTTGCTCAGAATCGCATAGACTCTGTAGCAGAGGCAGGGATAGAACCCAGTTCTCCAGGGCAGCATTCTACTGCCTTAACCATGGGACTGCCCATTCTCTTCCTGCAGTCCCTTGCCTCATCACTACATACCTTCCAACTTCTGCACCAAATGAGGCAGGGGTCCTGAAGACAATGGTCTCTTTCATTACACAGTCCTGATTCGTCCCCAGAACTAGTCTATTCCTGTGCACTGAATGAAGCAGGAGTCCTGCACAGGCTACCTTAATAGTGGAATTTCCTAACTTTTGGGTGCTTAACTTTGCAACCTTAATAGTATTATTTTAACATAATTTTTGTGTGTGTAATTTCCTTGGGTTATTTAAAAAGCAAACAGAATTTCATTTTTTCTATCATGTGGCATTGTATTGACACTCACATGGTTCATCAGCATGGTTGGCACCCGTACCACACAGAGAAACTCAGAGGGCTCTTGGATTCCATTCCGGGCTTTGGAGAGGAGAGTTCTCTAGTGAGCACAGATTCTTCTGCCCGTTTTCTCCACACTTGACCCCTTCTGCACTTCCCTTTTGACCTGTCCCTTTCTCAGTTCTGTCTCTTCCTTTCCACTAGCTCTCATTCCAGTCCCATTCTTCTCAGCCGGTCAGTCCCAGTCTCCACTCCTCAGGCTTCTCATTCCAGATCCAGTGACCTTGCCCAGCCAGTCCTAGTCTTCCGCTCTAGATTCCCCTTCCCACTTCCAGTCTGCCTCCTATACTCCCGGTTCCCATCGTCATCCTAGCCATAGTTTCCTTGGCCCAGCCATTCGAGTTCCTCATCTAACATGTGTGTCTCCCCACAGCCTCCAATTACCCCATGCCCATTGTGGGGATGAAGGGGCATTGAAAGTATAGGAGAGAGAGAGGCTCCCTGCTCTCAGTTCCAGCACCTGACTCTGACATTGCCCTTAATAGCCCAGGGCTGCAATTACAGGGAATATCCTGTTCAGCCCCTCGCTGGAGCATGCTCAGTGTGGATGGCATCTTTGGGGAAATAAACTGCAATCTTCCAGCAAATCTTTACTGAGCATGTGCAAACTGCAATTTTTCCAAGGCTTGTAAATTGGCCAAATTTGGGTGGATTTTCACAGGGACAGCAAAAGGCACATCCCTGACATGAGGGCCACCCCACAGCCAGATTTCAAGTCCCTGCTCCAAAGCATGGATGTGCTAGAGCTTTCCAAAGAAATAATTCTCAAATAATTTTATATAGGAGCAGAACCTTTTTCTTACTCTAATTCTCAAACAATAGAACCATTTTGGCTAAAATTTTAATATATATATCACTCAGCCAGTGCTTAACTTGTGCCAGGGCTAGCCAGGACTGAGCCCTGACACCTCTAGGCTTAACTATTCATAACCCTGGCACCTCAGTTATGCAAGTAAAAAAAAAAAATTGCTTGAGCCCCTGCACCTCTTTCATTACAAAGTAAGCACTACATTCAGCTAGAGGTGGACACACAGCATGGGAAATTTCAACTGAAATAATGAAAGTTTGGCAGAGTTTATAAGCATCTGAAAACAGGGTTTTATAATGCAAAGTCCTGGCAGTTTCAAAAGGCAATGGTACCATTTCTGGTTATAATGACTGAAGCTTTGCTTCAAAGGTATGTTTTTGGTTTCATTCCACTTCTAAGCAAGCAACCTCTTCACTGCCTCCTACATCTTCTTTCCCTTTCCAGATGACTTGTTCCCCTTTTCAGATGATGAGCAATGGATTAAGTTGTAAGTGCCATAGGTTAAGTAGTTTACATCAATTGCATAATGATGTGTTTACTTTGTAAGCATTTTGAGGCAAGGACTTATTATGTGGTTGCTACTGACCTACCATCATCCAGCACCTTGTACAATCCTACATAAAGAAGTAAGCACAACAGTAATTATTAGAGAGGCTTGTGCCACAACCCTGGAATCAGAAACTGGACTTGGAATCAGAATCTGGACTGGGGAGTTAAATAGGAATGATTTAGTTGGGAATTTCAGCCGAGTAAGTTTTGAGTAAGGATCGTACTTTATCAATCGGCTGGTAGGTTTTCATTTAGTTCTGCCTTAGAGCAGTGGTGGGCAACCTGCGGGCCGCACGTGGCCCATCAGGGTAATCCTCTGGCGGGCTGTGAGACAGTTTGTTTACATTGACTGTTCACAGGCACGGCCGCCCACAGCTCCCAGTGGCGGCGGTTGGCCATTTCCAGCCACTGGGAGTTGCGTGTGGCCGTGCCTGTGGACAGTCAATGTAAACAAACTGTCTTGCGGCCTGCCAGCGGATTACCCTGACAGGCCGCAGGTTGCCCACCATTGCCTTAGAGGGAAGAAGGGATAGACATCTGAGGAGAGGCTGCCTGGGTGGACAGTTCAGCTGGGGAGCTGGAGCTGTCTGATGTGGGCTGTTCCTGCCTGTCAGATTAATATGAATACGATGAAGCTGTGCAGAATGCTTCATAATTGGATTCTGCTTCTGAAGAGAGAGCACTTACATAAGGTGCTCACACAACTAGACATTGTTATCTCACCCTCTATCACAGGGTGAGCTTTGTCTGTCTGTATGTTGGTAACCTGACACCATGAATGCTGAGAAGTGCAGACTGACTCATTAAAATTGTCACCAGGTGATTGGTCTTCCTTAAAGGACACTGCTATAATTTTTAACCTATTTTTTAACCTATTTGTCCCCCGTTCTTGCTAATTAGATTATGAGTGTTAGACTATTAAAACACAGAAATTTAGAAACCTTATTTGCTTTTCTGTATTCTGACTCTTTGTTCACATTTTCCATTTGGTCAATGAAGAGAGCTTGGTCCATTTCACTATCTACTTCTCATGCACCAGCACAATGTTGAAAAGTTTGGACTGTAAATACAAGAGAAGGCTTAAAATATGAAAAGCAGCAACAAAAATCTCACCTGAAATACAAAACCTTAACTATATTTTTTGTAGTACATTTTAGGTAAACATCTGTCACGCTAAAGCAGTCCTAACATGCTGTGTAGGAATAGTAGATTTAATTAACGCAAAACCAAAAGGTTGGGTTTAAAACCATGATTATTATGATTTATTATATCTATAGTGGAAGGGACTGTACATACAAATAACACAAGGATAGTCTGCTTCCTCAACCCCCACCCTACGACAGTTTCTTAGGTCTTTAGATTAATCAAGATCTTATTCTAGAGCAGACACATTCTGTGTCTGATATCTTTTTTCCCCCCATGATCCCTTGGAGAATCTAGAATTTGGGGGCTTGATGCGTATGCTACTGGATGATTGGTCTCCGCCAATGGGGCAAAAAGGGAAATAGGAAGGATACTGCTCCCTCATCGGTGAGCTGAACTCAGGGGAGCAGCAAGAGAGAAACAAGAAGAGCAGGGTCCATTGTGCCTATGCCGTGAAGGGCTGCCAGGTAGCATTAAAGTATTAGCATTTATGACTGCCTACTGACAGGTCTCCACTAGAAACTTTTGCAGGAATATCAGTGCCAGTTAGGGGGGTGATTTATTTTCTTTCTTTTTTTTTTTAATGAAATTTGTATACCAGCAAAAGCCCTAGTCTGGAAAACAGTTATACCAACAAAAAGGTCCTTTGGTTGGTAGAGCTTATTTTGTACAGGGAACTAGTATAAGCTATATTGGGTTGCAATGTGCATTTAACGTGTGTTAACTGGACAGGGGTGTATTTAGCGGGAGGGAGACTGCACTGTAACTCAACCAATTTAATATGTATTAGTCACACTGCCTATCTAAACCAAAGCTATTAACATGTGTGTTAACACCCTCCAAATCCTAGTCTAGTCAAGGCCTGTATGCACAAGGTCCTTACCTCAGTCTCAGAATAACATACACACTGGGTTAATGTCCAAAACTTAGTCCCTACCTGGGGTTTTCCTTTCTTCTTAAGAATATAAAATTAAGGCTGGGCTTCCTCTATTTTGAGAAGATATGGTCAGAAAACATTTTGGTTTCCAGTTGATCTCTGAATTCTAAATCTTGATGAAAATGTCTATTGAAATTTGAAAAAAAAAGTTGACCATCTCTGTATATGGTCAAAAACAGCAAGGAGGGGAAGTTCACAGAAAAAATTGTTTAATATTTTTCTTTCCATTTTTCATTGAAACTTCAAAATTAAAAAAATGTTGACCACCTCTGTTCTTGAGTTGTCTCTTTGTTCAGGATTCTCTTGGAAAGGCCTCCTGTCTTAAACCTTAGCCTCTCTCAAGTCTTATGAACTCTCTCCAATTTTTACCCTCCGGAGTTGGAGCTAATGGGCTTCACCTGTGCTCGTTGCTGGATGGTCAGCAGAACCTCTCTGCATCACCATGGAAGGTCCTAGAAGTTGGTATCATGTCACAGGGTGGAACAATGGTCAAGGGAGGTGGAGACTATTAATTTTAGGAACTGTACCCTGGTAGTATGGGCTGTTCTTGCCTGTTGGATTAAAGGAATCAGACGAAGCTGTGTAGCATGCAAATCCTGATTCGATTTGTTGTTACAGCTTCATTAGCTTCATAATTGAACTCTAACCACTAAAGATATCCTCCTTTCTGTATTTTTAAACCCATCCATCTGCCCAAACACATGGCAGGTTTATGAAAAGATATTATGGGACCCAGAGATAATGATTCTCAATTTCATCTCCGAAAAGCTCTCAGGTGTGAAACTAAGGAACCATGTGTCCATTCAGACCAATGTCAGTGACATCCATGTCTTGTGATGGATTGAACACACCTGTGACAAGGTGCGAGGACTGGTCCTCAATGAGCAAATGATGAAGTCCAATCCTACTTTCCCCTCCCCTGGCATAAGTGCTCAGGGGCAGGGCTATGAAAGTAGCTGCTTTGGGAGGATGACGGTGAGGATGCCTTTGTGGGGGCTGGGTACCTAGAGCAAGGTTCAACCCCAAGCTGGGGCAGTTTTCTCTTTCCTTTTCTGCCTATGCTTAGTTACTTTGCTATCTTGTTTATGAACATCCCATGAAGAAAGAACCTAGTAGACTGCAACTGTATTTTTTCTGCTGAATCATCCCACAAGTTTATTATACCATAAGTACAGATCTCACTTCATATACACACAGTATCATTGTATCAAATGGCCACAGAGGTGAGCTTGTCTCTTCTTGAGTGGCTATAAAACGGGCACATTGCACTGCAACCCTGCCATGTTAAGTGATGTGGGGAGGGTTTGTGCCATGTGCAGTCAAAGTGTGTTGGCTTTTTCCTGTAAGGATAAGCCATCGCCTCAGTCTAAAGATCTCAGTTGTAACATACTCTCAGTCTCTCATATGCACTAGGATTCCTGCTACATTGAGCTCCATCTATTGTATAGCTATGTCAGTCTTATTGTCTGGGATGGGCTGTAACCAGAGTACTCAATTCAATCCCTTCCACTCCCACTGGAACTTCCGAACTTGGGAAGAGTCCAGAACCACATACAAACTTTGCCACTCACCCCGTCTCTGATTACAGTATGGTGTACATGCAGTGCAGGACATCCCACTAATCAAACAGGCTCATCTACCCCAGCACAGGGGCTCCCCTCACACCACTGACCAAACACCTGCCCAGTAATAGGTACCACGCACGCTAGCAGCAGATTGGGCACTATGTGAGAGCAACAGGGGACATTCTAGGTCCATTATTTCTCTATAAAGCTGGGTGACATTTGCAAATACATTTTTTCAGCTGTGCATTGTAGCAAAAACTTGAAATTTCATTTTGTCTCTCTTTGAAATCCCCTTTTTCTTTTTGTGAATGACTGATTTTTTTTTCTATGAGACTGTTTATGGAAAGCCAGTCTGTCCCAAGTATGTGTTTTTACAGGTGTTCTCATTGGTAGTGATAGCAGTACTGGCACAATGTGTGTGTGTTTAATTATTTGTACCAGCAACATCATAAGTACTTGTGCATGTGTCTTTTCATGCAGTAATGTGAATACTTGTGCAAACATGTTTACACAAGTATTCTTACTATTTATTGACATTCTGATCCTGCTTACAGAAGTGTCAGTTATACGATCAAGGAGCAGAAACTATATCATTCGACTAGTGAAACCTCAACACCATAATTGTGGCTAATGGTTTGCAAGCAAAGTATGGACCTTTTATTTATATTTATATAAAATTATATAATTAAATATAAAATTCATTAAAAGATTTCAAACAATGGCCACATTTGTAAAAATGGTTGATTTGCGAATATCAAGAGGGGGTTATCTTTGAGGAAGAAGTTGTTGGCTACTAATAGTTTGCCCAGCTTGACTTCCGAATGCCTAGGTTTATTTGCTCACTGAGCAATGACAGGAAGAGAGGACTGTTTGTAATTTTAGCATATTCCGTTAGTGAGAGGTTTTCTTGACAAGGTTTCATGCATCCATGTTCTTCCTGAATGTAGAAAGGGCTGTTTAAAATTTAAAAGGCCCTAGTTAAGTGCTCTTGTGGAATACAGATTGACCCATGTGCTTCTTGTTGTACTTTCCATCAGGGAAGGAGGCAAGAGAGGAAGGGAGAGTTTACTTAGGTGCTTGAAGAGTCAAATCAATTTCAATAGCAATTCCCTGGCTCCGCTTATCTAAATATTTACTGGATAAATATGAGCAGAAAGGTGCCTCTGGAAATAGATGCTTCCTGGTGGAGTTGGCTCTTGCTTTTACACTGCTGACATGATGAGGAAAGGCTCCCGGGTGGGGATTTTGATTTGAACACTGGTCTCAGTTTCATGTTGAGCTCCACAATAATATCCTATAGGAGACTTGAAATGGTTTCAGTCAGGAAAGAAATCCCACCATATATTTCCATCTTAGCCTTTCCTTCAATAAATTAAAAGCTCATTGGGAGAGCAGCCACTTATCAGCATGACTGAGCTGGGAGTAATGGAAACTGGCACTGCACTTGCTTGTACTGTGACTGACTGAAGCCAGCGCTGTTTGCGTCTCACTTTCATAACCACTCAACTCATAACAAACTTGTTGGAATATTAGTTAGGAAAGTGAATGTGAATTTGAGGCAATTTCTTCCTTTCCCCATTTCCTTTGTTGTCTTCTGTGTTCTGCTCAAATGCCAGCCAAACCTCCACTCTCCCCCCAAAAAACCCCAACCTACAGAGACTTAGGGTTAAGAGGCAGACACAAGGGGTGAAAGTGAAATCCTGGGCCCATTAAAGTCAATGGCAAAACTCCTGTTGACTTCACTGAGACCAGGGATTTCATCCAAGTTATATAAAACAGTCATAAACTCTAAAAGGGGAGAGGCTCTTTGAGATATAGGCTCTTCCCCATGGCTGCCCTCCTCCCACAATAGCACTAAGCTGTGATGAGAGAATTGGCATATGCAGGAAACTCCCTGCTTGGTACTAAGCAGAATTGCCTTAGTACTTTTTTGCCAGGCCTGCAAAACATTTTGCTACCAAGTCCACACCCATCCACCCACCCACAAAACTGACTGAATATTGTAAGCCATGCTCACATCCTGTTCTGCATCAGGACTCACCTACGCTGCAGGTTGTTGCTGTGAGTGTTGTGTTATACCAGCCCCTTGTAGATCATGTGCTGTACCAGGAGCGCTGTAGGTGCTCCCAGCATGAAGCTCCTCTGATTGTAGTCCTTAGCAAGTTTGCATTAAACTCTCAAGCATGTCTGGTAAGTACAGGAAGATTCTTTGCTAGAGCTAGCAGAGAGGAAAGGGTGGAAATAGTTTAGCTGCAATAGCTGAGACAGTTACAAATAAAGATAACCATGTTGACACCTAGTGGGTGGCCCATTAGCACAAAGGGATTTCTCAAGTCTAATACCGTGGGTGCCCTTTCCAGTCCATTGCTGTATTAAAGGGCAATTAATTGACCTGTAAGTTCCATTGGCTACAGTTCAGTTGCATTATCAATTATTTCATTTGGGACCTTTCCTTGTAATTCTCTTGTCATCCAGCTGTAGAAGTTGCTCACATCACCTTCCTTCCCTCCACAACCAGCTCCAAGGCTGCTGCCTCCAACCTGTTGCTCAACCTCACGCTGTTTTTTTGTCTCTGCCCCTGCACCTGCTCTTCTGTGCCCCCAGGATCTCACCAAGTAATGAGTCAGCAAGATCATTCCACTTTAAATAAACACCACTTTTTCTTGTGTAATGTAGACATGTGGCACTGAAAACCAGGAACGTCCCTGTTGGTTGTAAAGGAAGCAGTGCTTTGCTCTGTTTTTTGTGAACCACCTGTCACCTGAGCTGAGCAAACTGACAGCTGGCTGGGTGAGCAGATATGCACCTCAGGGACCCCCCGCCCCCCCCATGCTTGTCACATAAAGTTACAGCTGCCACTTATGAAACCTCCCAGGGAGCATCCTCTACCAGCAGCCCTCGCAGGAGGCTGTGTGAAGTCTCTCACCAGCCACTGCTCTAGGGACTGTGCCAAAAACTGTGGGATATGTACCCAGAGGGCAGCATGGCAGCAACACTGCAGCAAGCGTGGATGCAGGGCAAAGCTTCAACCTACTTCAGCTAAATGGATAAAAGCCAATTGTAAACTGATGTAAGTGTGTCCACTCATGAATTTGCTCTGGTTTAATTAGATCAATTTTAAAACCAGTTTTAGTTAAACGGGAGCAACTCTTGTGCATAGATGCACCCTGGGACTGGGCCTTGCTGCAGGGGGGGTGCCTTGCAGCAGTTGAACTGCACCACCCCTACAACCCAGATTAGGGGTCGACTATCCATACTTCTGTTCCTCTCCACTGCACTGCATGTGAGCACCAGGGTGTGGCAGGGTATTGCGGTTGGGAACAAAAAGGAGAAAAGTAGGACTCATAGGAGTAAGAACCTACATGAGGCCAAGATTTCTGATAGTAGAGGATCTTTTTAATCCAGCAGACAAAGGCATAAGAAGGTCCAATGGCTGGAAGTGGAAAACTAGATAAATTAGGCACACATTTTTAACAATAAGGGTAATTAACCATTCCAATTAGGGACATGGTGGATTCTCAATCACTTGAAGTATTAAAATCAAGACCAGATGTCTTTCTACAAAATATACTGTAATTCAACCACAGGTGCTGGAATCACTGTTTTGTGATTGTTGCAGGAATCACTTGGTGAAGTACTATGGCCTGTGTTATGCAGGAGGTCAGACGAGGTGATCAGAATGATTCCTGCTGGCTTTCAAACCTGTGAAGTTATGAATGTGACAGATTGAATAAGTGTGGCAGAAAGAGTAAGGGGGAACTATGCGGAAGAGAACTAGAGAGGTGACAGGAATAGGAACAAGCAAAGGGAAGGAGAGTGGAGAAAGGAGCAGGGGAGAAGGGTGTGGGGAAAGAAAAGGAAGACAAAAGCATACAAAATACAACAAGAAGGATTCGACAGCTGTTACTCCTGTCCTTGCCTCAGTCTCCAGCTGCCAAACCTTCCTGTTCACTGACCTCCCCGAACCCTGCTAAAACAGTACTCTCTGAGCCCTCATCCACAGAACAGTTGTCCTGTTTTTTCACCTTGAACATCTATTCGTAAGTATATTCACTTTATTTTTAATATAAATACTGGCCCAAACTGTGAAACTACTGTAGAGCATTTGCAGCAATTCAAATTCAGACAGGCCACAGTTTCAGAGGGACCCGTCCAACATTTTTGTGTACAAATTTATCTATCACACTGTTGTAGTTCAGGCTTTCTGACAGTTCACATTCTTCTGACAGCATCACAAATCCTGAGAGTCTTTCCTGACTCCTCGAAGATCTCAGTTTAAGTTTCATAAAGCTATGTGGGAACCCCCATAATGGACAAGAAAATGTGCAGTACAACAGACAGCTGCAGTCTATTCTTCACAATCAAATTAATTTTCTAGCGGTGATGAATGTGTAGCTTGTATCATTTCAGCAAGGCTTTGAAGCTCCATTCGTAAGCGCCAGTGTCAGAATGATTATTGTTGTCCATTAGTATTTTGTTGAGTGCGCCTCATCAGAGCTAGGTGTAGCAATTATGGGAGGGCTGCAAAACAAGGGACTTTTGCTACCTCTTCACTGTAAAGGACTCCTGTCCACTATCAGAGCTAGCTAAATGATAGCATTTTCCCAGTGAAAAATTGGGGAGGAGGGAGGGATTAATCCCAAATCAGGGTGAAAAGTAAAAAACTTGAATTTTTTTTACCGGAAGAAACATTCTGAAAAATTCAATTTCAGGCAAATTGAAATGAATTTTTTTTTTTTTTTTTTTTTTGGCTGCTCCCAGCTGCCTGCCTGCCTCCCTGGACCACTGCCTCCCTGTGCCACAAAACTCCCCCGTCTGGCTGCTGGGTCGGGAGTAGGGCAGCCCTGGGAAGCAGTTACCCAGGGAGTCGGAGAGCCTGTGTGGTTTCTGTCAAAATGTTCGGTGGAATGAATACATTCCCATACATTGCTTTGATTCCATCAAATCAGCATTTTCCAGTGGAAAAGTGTTCCATTGGAAACTATTTGTCTAGCTCTAAACACTTTACGTGGCAAGCCACCGAAGGCCTTGGGGAGTGCGAATGAGAGTATTCTTTGACATAAACCACCAACTGAACTAACTAATGTGTCTTATATGCCCCCCCCCCTTACGATATTGTCTGTGCACCTCCACAATCCGTGATTATTTACCCTCACAACATAATGGGTAGGGCTGTGCTATTATCCCCATTTTACAGATGGAGAACTGATTCACAGAGGGGCTAAAGGACTATCCTGAGGTCCTATGGGAAGTTTGGGGCACAGCAGGGAATTGAACCCTAGTCTCCAGTGAGCTCCCTAACCACTGGATCATCTTTCCATGTGCATATGTTGGGGGGAGGGCGGGGAGTGTTTAGGCACTCTCTCACCAGCCTCTTTCTGCAGAAGTGGTGCCCATTTGTGCTGGTGTCTGTGCACATTTGCCAAGATATAGCGAAATATTTTGGAGAGAGCATTGTTCCGAATCAGATGGGGCTTGCGGTGAGAGCTGGGTGGAGGATTTTGTGTGCAGTTGGTAAATTTGGGGACTTAGGGCATGTCTATATGGAGAGTTATTGTGTGACAAACTGGGGTGTAAATCTGCAGTTTGACACAGCAGTAGATCAAAGTGCACTAGAGGACGTTTAGTACTCAGCAGGGTGCACACTCCAGCTAGTGTGCATCAGGCTACGGTGCTGTAGCTTTACACCAACTTCTGCTCTAACTCTCCATGTAGACAAGGCCTTATGTAGCACTTTGCAAACATGAAATACTTCATTTCCTCAAAACACATTTGATGTAAGTAAATGTGTCAATTTTTACGGATGTGCAAGAGGAAGTACAGAGAGGACAAGGCAGACACTGTCATACCTGCATGTATAAAGTTAGGCAGTTAGTTAAGCACTGAGGGTGAAATCCTCACCCCCCTGAAATCAGTAGGTTTACCATTGAGTGCCATAGAGTCAGGATTTCACCTCTAAATAAAAGTAGTCTGATTTTTTCAGAGGTGCTGAGCACTCATAGCTCCATTAGTATCAATGGGAACTGTGGGCACTTGATCACTCTGGATTTACGTGCTTAACTTCAGGCACCCAAGTTTGGAAATGTTGGCCTATATAACTTGTCCAAGTCCACATAAGGAGTGTCAGATCAGGGATTAGACCAGGGGTGGGCAAACTTTTTGGCCCTAGGGCCACATCAGGGTTGCAAAACTGTATGGAGGGCCGGGTAGGGAAGTCCGTGCCTCCACAAACGGCCTGGCCCCTGCCCCTGACTGACCCCCTCAGAACCCCTGACCCATCCAATCCCCCCCTGCTGCTTGTCCCCTGACCGTCCTCTCCCGGGACCCCCTGCCCCTAACCGCCCCCCAGGGATCCCATCCCCTAGCCAGCCCCCCTGCTCCCTGACTGCCCTGACCCCTATCCACACCCCCGCCCCCTGACAGACCTCCTGGGACTCCCATGCCTATCCAACCACCGACCCTGTTCCCTGACCGTCTTCCCTCCCCCCCCCGAATCTCCACCCCATCCAACTGCCCCTGCTCCCTGTCCCCTGACTGGCCCCCGGGACACCCCGCCCCCTTACCATGCTGGAGCTAGCCACGTCATCGTGCCGCCCGGCAGGAGCGGCAGGCCAGAGCGCTGGTGGCACAGCGTGCTGAGGCTGTGGGGGAGGAGGGACAGCGGGGGCGGGGGCAGGGGCTAGCCTCTCTGGCGAGGAGCTGAAGGGCCAGGCAGGACGGTCCCACGGGCCGGATGTGTCCCACGGGCCATAGTCTGCCCACCTCTGGATTAGGCCCTTATTTGGTTCATATTCCATCCTCACTTTCAGGCTATTAACTGCCCCTCCTTGTGTCAAAGAGTTGTGCTGGCACAGCCTCTGGCAGCCAGCCACAATGAAGCTTGTGGCATCCGTAGTTTCATCAGTGGTAGACTGAGCAACACTGCCTCCTACTATTGTGAAGTAATTTGAGGACTCCTGAAAAATCAAAGGGCCTAGGATTTTGTTTGTAAAGACCCCAAAGGCTAGCCCTGGGTGGCTTTCAGAGAATTGTGAATAATCGAAGATTTTTAGGAAAAATCAGTGGCACACTTTCAACACTTTTGTTACATTTTCAAAGCTGGACTCTTACATTTGTTTTCATTGTAAATTGAGATTTTTTCCCTTTGTTTCTAGTTCTTCTGAAATGGGAGGGACTTGTAGCCACAGGCTTTGTGGTCCTACAAAGAGCTGTGCTGGTAGTGATCAAATGTCACAAATTTGTTTCAGCACTAATCCCATAATTCCACACACTCATAACTTTCTGGGGAAAAAAATCTTTGGGGGCTGCCTTTCTTCGCCTCCCCTCTCTCCACCCCCTCCCCAGATTTGGTCTTCAGCCAAAGGTGAAATTTTCTGAGAAATCCAAACAAAATCTCTTCATCCATTTGAACACATTTTTTCCCTTTTCAAAAAATGATCGAGACATTTTCCCCCCATACACACACATACAGAGTTCAAGGACCGCTGCAGTTTGAAATCTGGGGCCAGGTCCTCATCTGGTATAAATCTCCATTGACCTCAATAGTTCCACCTCAGTTTAGACCATTTGAGAACGTGGCACGTGGCCTATAAATCGTCCACACTGATAAGTACAACCATGACCAGTTGGGAAACATGGACTTCATATTAAGAAAGTTACAAGTGGCTGAAAGTTGGCAACAGCTGTTTCACATTAGAATATTCTGTTATGGCTGAATGCCCAGGTTTAGAAAGAGGTATTACACGTGTCTGTGTGCTTCCAGAATTGTGACCTATCAATGAATGTTGTTTAGGTGTTTAAGCTCTTGTGCCTGGTTTAAGGGCTTACTTCACTTAAGAGGAATCTCAGCCCGGTGCATTGCAATGTGTGGCCCTATGCATGACTTAGGCCTAAGGTGACAATATTTTCAGAATAAAAAAATGGGATAACTTTTGTTTGTGACATTGTTTTAGGGTTGTCAAATAGCCCTAAGAAGTATACTTTCTTAATAACAAAATGTCCTGGTGTCATTACTGCCAGCTGCTGACTCAACTGCTGACACGTGCACATTTCTCACAGTACAGTTCCAGTAACTTAGTGCTCTGAATGAGTATCATGGAACTCTGCGTAAGTCTCATGAACACTTGCTTTGGGGAATAGAACAGGTTTGATTCTACATTCATTTGACTTTTCTCTTCACTCCAATCTCTGTTCATCACACTGAACGCTCATTCCAGTGGACTGCTTCTTCCTTGTAAACACAGAGCACATTCTACTTTATGTCCCACTGCATCTTGAACAAACATTTTATAGTTATAAACACATCAAACAATGTGGTCACTGCAGATGTGCTGAAAAAAAGATCCCGGGATACTTGGACATCATAGAATCATAGAAATGTAGGGCTTGAAGGGATCTTGAGAGGTCATCAAGTCCAGTCTTCGTTTTGGGGCAGAACCAGAACCTAGACCATCTCTGACAGGTGGTTGTCTAATCTGTTCTTAAAAACCTCCAGTGATGTGGATTCCACAGCCTTCCTGGGAAGCCAATTCCAGAACTTAACTATCCTTATAGATAGAAAGTCTTTCTAATATTTAACATAAATCTTCCTTGCTATAAATTATGCCCATTACTTTTTGTCCTACCTACAGTGGACTGCGAGAACAACTGATCCCTGTCCCCTTTATAACACCCCTTTAATGTGTGACCTGGCTCGACAATGACTGAAAGTCACATTTTACAAGTAACCATTTCTTGGCTGTTTGGGAGAACGTGTGGAGTGAGTTGTTGGGTTTCCCTTCAGTTCCTAGAGGGCAGTTGTCCACATCATACAAACTACCATTATCACAACTGGCCCTAGTTAGTTGCCTTGTTAGCAATGTCAGTAGACAGACCAAAGGCAAAACACCCATCCTTGCATTTTAATTAGCGAATGCCTTCAACTTTCATTGATTACAGTGAAAGTTAAGAGCACTCCAGCATTTCAAAAGATCAGTCTCTGAATATCTATGGAGACTGAACTTGTCTGTTTCTTTCTCTCTTTCACTTTTCTTGCCAAACTTTTCATGCGCTATCTCAGATAACTCTTTAGTGCCCATAAGCATGGTACTTTAGCACTGTAAGGCCATGTCTACACTACAAACTTTGGTTGACACAAGTTATGTCAGCATAAAGCTGCCATAGTCAATATATCACTTATGCACTTGCATACTTGGCTCCTTGTGTCAGCACTGCGCGTATGCACAAGGAGTGCTTGTATCAGTGCAGAGTGTGGTGCACCATGGGACGGTTTCCCAGTGTGCAATGAGCCACCATCCAATGTGGTGTCTTTGGGGAAGTTTTGGCAATGCATGGTGGGGCAGAAATATGTCATCTAGGGGTGACTGAAAGGAAGGGGTCAACTTCCCAGCATGCAAGCGTCTCCATCCCATAATGTCATCTATATTTCATAAGTTTTGCGCCGTTTTAAAAAAATCCCATGAACCCACGCAGTCGTCCTCGCTGTCCACCATCTCTGACAGAAGTATGGAGCCTGCACAGCTTTGCACCATTGTCATGAGCGTAGCAAACACTGGATGAAAATCCTCCAGTATTTGCAGAGGTGCAGGATGGACCACGGCACCGGAGGACACAATGATTGCTTGGAGAACAAATTGCTGTGGGACATGGGAAGAACCAACTCAAGGTTGTTGGTGGTGTTCACAGAGCATCTGTAGGTGGTGGGGTGTCACTTCTGGGCTCGAGAAAGGAGCACTGACTGTTGGGATCCCATCATAATGCAGGCGTGGGATGATGAATAGTGGCTGTAGAACTTTTGAAACTGCAAGGCCACATTCGTGGCTCTATGCACTGAGTTCACCCCATCCCTTCAGCACAGGGACAGCAAATTTGGAGACGCGCTGACAGTGAGGAAGTGAGTGGTGATTGGACTGTGGAAACTTGCAGTACCGGATTGCTACTGTCTGTGGGAAATCATTTTGCAGTTGGAAAATCCACTGTGGGAGCCATTGTCATGCAAGCGTGCAGGGCCATTAATCGTCTCCTTTTACGCAGGACTGCGACCTTCAGCAATGTGCAGGGCATAGTGGATGGATTTGCAACAGTGGAGTTCCCGAACTGTGGTGGAGCAATAGACAGTGCACATCTCCCTATTTTGGCACCAGATCATCTTGCCACAGAGTACGTCAACAGAAAGGACTACTTTTCTATGGTAATGCAAGTGTTGGTGGATCACTGGGGATGTTTCATTGACATCACTGATGGCTGATCAGGGAAGGTGCATGACACTTGCATCTTTAAGAACACTGAACTGTTCAGAAAGCTACAAACAGGCACTTTCTTTCCCGACTGGCATATTACCATTGACAATCTTGAAATGCTAGTAGTCATCATGGATGACCCAACCTACCCATTGCTCATAAAGCCATACACTGGCCACCTGGACGGCACCTAGGAACGACTCAGCTACCAGCTCAGCAGGTGCAGGATGACAGTTGAACGTGCTCTTGGTAGATGAAAGGGTTGCTGGCATTGTTTACTTACAAGGTTGGATCTCAGTGGAAAAAAAAACATCCTAATGGTTATAGCTGCCTGCTGTGTCCTGCATAATATCTGTGAAGCAAAGAGGGGGAAATTTGCTGCTGGGTTGGAGGGGCTATCTCCTGAGTTTGAATATCTAGACACAAGAGCTATTCGAAGAGCTCAAAGCAGAGCTATACGGCTCAGGGAGGCTTTGAAAGAGCACTTTAACAGCGAGCCACAGTAATGTGTTGTGATGGACTGTGCTCTCCCTGGCCCTACTATTTTGGGGCCTGTTAGGAATTGTGTGGTGGTTGGTGCACATTTATTAATAGAACGCTGTCAATGTGACTGTTAAGTTTGCCGAGCTTGCTGTACATTTTATGGTTATTTCATTTTGTCACTGATCCTCTGAGTTCTCACACTGTACAGTAATAAGTGGGTGCTTTCAGAACTGCTAGGCACTCTGCAGCATATGTTGTGAACTAATAAAGATGAATTATTTTCCAAATAGAATTTTATTCAGTAACAAAACCAGTGCAAAAAAAATCTCTGCAATTTAAAAGCAAATTCATTAAAAACTTAATAAATTAAAGGAACAGAACTTAATTAGGGAAAAGAACATTCATGTCTATTTTACCTACACATACACTGACCTGTGAAAGCCATGGTTGCTGTATGTGATGCTCTAGTTGTCCTTAATATCCTGTGGGGTGGAATAATAGGGGTAAGGATATGGCCCGTGATACCACATGGAATGGTGAGGGGGTGATGTAAGGAGGCCCTAGACTGGAGTTCTCTGTGGACTGTAAAGGGAGATGAACCTGGATTGTTGAACGTGTAGGCCCACAAGACTCTGTAGCATCAGTCTGCTGTTTGCTCCCATTATGTCCCAGTGCACCTCCCTCTCTTTTTCTGCTGGGACTCCTGGGCCTTTCTCCTGTTCGCTCTTTCTTTCTCCAGGCCGTCTGCAATGTCCATCCTCCAGGCCCCTTGCTCACACTCTGATGCAGCACTGGCTTGCAGGATCTCTCTCAATATGTCAGCCTGAGTCCTCTTCTTTCTCCTCTTTATCTGTCTGAGGCATTCCACAGGGGTGGAGGAGGAACACCTGAAGGCCGTAATGGCAACTGCTGCAGATTAAACTTGCACCATAGTCAGTATAGTCACAATGGAGAGTGACCGTTAAGGTTAAGAGCTCCCTTCCCTTGTTCCCCTAAAGCATTAAGACATGCCCACTGACACTTCTGCTTTGGCGTGCTTGTGCAGGGCGCCACTCACAGCGCCAGCCATGGTGAATGTGGCTCACCAGGCATGAGGGAAATTAGGAGAGAATTGCTTGGTTGCATAAAACTGAGTATAGGGCAACGGCACTGAATACTGGCACTGTTTTCCATCTATCTCACTTCTGAAGGTAACAAAGGCACAGAGGACACTGCTGCTCCTAGCGTCCAGGGCCGGCTCCAGGCACCAGCTTCTCAAGCAGGCGCTTGGGGCGGCCGCTCCGGAGAGGGGCGGCAGGTCCAGGTAGTCGGCGGCAATTCAGCGGACGGTCCCTCACTCATCCTATTTGTACATATATATCATTTTCTACTCGAGGTTAAGAATATGGGCTGTATGCTTGCCTGATTTCTAAGTAAGCTTTGTGAGGCATTTGGTCAGCTTCTTTAGGAAGGAATTCACCAGGTTAAGTACCTGATCAGGAGACACTTAGGGAACAATGCATCTTGGAATGCTCCAATCCACATGAGAAGTCTTCCTGGAGACATGCAAGATGCCATGTGGACAATGGCGTCAGCCTGCAAAGACTGAGTCATGCAGGGGCATGTGACTTGCCCAGGTGTCTCCAAAACTCCATCTTAGAGATGGACTTTGCAGAGGAGGGAGGAGGGGGGTCTCCACCCACAAGAGAGAGTCTATTTAAACCCAGGGGAGACCCCTCCATTTTGTCTTCAGCTGGCTAAAGAAGGAGCCTCTCCACCCTCCCCAGGATACTTGAAGGAGACTGAAACAAAGGACAGTAACTACAGGGGGTGTGAGTGATTGCTGGACCTAGGCTAAAAGGAGCTTAGCCTGTAAAAGGGAGCACTCTGGAACTGGTGAGGAAATTATCTGTATTCAGTTTGATTAGGCATAGATCTGCGCATTTTATTTTATTTTGCTTGGTGACTTACTTTGTTCTGTCTGTTACTACTTTGAACCACTTAAACCCTACTGTCTGTATTTAATAAAATCACTTTCTATTTAGTAATTTACTCAGAGTATGTATTAATACCTGGGGGAGCAAACAGCTGTGCATATCTCTCTATCAGTGTTATAGAGGGCGAACAATTTATGAGTTTGCCCTGCATAAACTTTATGCAGGGTAAAACGGATTTATCTGGGTTTAGACCCCATTGGGAGTTGGGCATCTGAGTGCTAAAGACAAGCACACTACTGTGAACTGTTTTCGGGTAAACTTGCAGCTTTGGGACAAGTGATTCAGACCCTGGGTCTGTGTCTGGAGCCAGACGGGAGTGTCTGGCTCAGCAAGACAGGGTGCTGGAGTCCTGAGCTGGCAGGGAAAACAGAAGCAGGGGTAGTCTTTGCACATCGGGTGGCAGCTCCCAAGGGGGTTTCTGTGATCCAACCCGTCACAATCTCCTTTCTATTCCTGGCCACAGCACAATTGGAGCATGTATTGGCATGGTTACTGGGCGTTTGTATGCATCAATGGAGAGCTGCTAGGTGTGCTCGCCAAGCTGGACAATCAGGAAAAGGCAATTCAGAAATGTATGGGACTTTAAAAGGGACAGGGGCTTTCTGATCTACATGACCCCTCGGCAATGAAGTTCACAGTTGTGACCACAGCAGTCAGTGTGGGGTGTTGTGGGACAGATGCTGGGACTACTGGGGTTACTATAAGTAACACAGTGTCTACACTCATGCTGCGTTGACCTCAGTACACCGACCATGGCTCTACCTCACTCAGGGAGGTGGTGTTACTGCATCGCTGTAATGGGGCGCTTATATCAGTGGGAGGCAAATTTAAGTGTAGATACCCACACAACTAAGTTGGTGCAAGGAGGCTTACATTGACCTAACTTTGTAGTGTTGATCAGCCCTAAGCAATGGTCCCACCAGATCACTGTTGAGGGGCATTAGCAGAAGTACTGTGAGAGAAGCTGGCCCGGCCCTGCCTGTGCCATACCTGTACTGTAAGCTAACAGAATTTTGGAGTCTGGGATTGTGAATCCTGCACCTTTCATAAGTGCTAGGAAATAGTTTTAAAAGATGCTAAGGCAGATTTGTGGTGTCCGTGCTCCGATTATCTCTGCATGAAACTTCCCTCAAGATTTTGTACTGTTTCTTTATTTGCTTCCAGCAGGGGGAGATAGGTCCAGAGAGCATTTCTACTGGGAAAACAAAAGGACTGTGATACATTTTAATCGTGAGGCGCTCTCTGAGATTTTATGTATGGTTCCAGGTTGTTTGGTTGTTTCTGTCCCTCTCTCTTGCATCCTTTTACCTATAATAATAAATAAAACTGACCAGCCTTGAGGGATTATATGTTTCAGAGTTTGAGACCCTGGAGTGAATTTCTTCCCCATCCTGCATTTTATGATGATGATTATTAAATAGTTACATGATGGTACTGCCCAGAGGCCTCAGTCAGGACTAGGATGCTTGTGCTAGGCACTATATAAATACATGAGAAGATGAGAGTTCCCAGTCACTCTTTCCCTTGCAGTTTCATCTCGGGGGTGGGGGGGGAGGTTGGGGGTTGCAAGGGGATTTGACTTCCACTCTGAGAGTCCCTGAGGTGACCAGAACCTTTTGGATGGTCTTGGTTCTCTCTTTGTCCCTGGTCGGGGGCCCACTCTCCTCAATTTTTAACTGTATGGGTATTTGGGGTGTCACATGAACCCTGGGGATGATTTATTTCCTTTGCTCTTACTGATGCCCCCTCCATCATTCTCTCTATAAACTATATTGATGCCACTCTCCATGAAGTGCACCCTAAATATATTTAACTAAGCATTAAATTTAGATTTAATGGGATAGATATTTTCGTCTAGGTAAATACTCAGAGAAAAGGAAATATTTAGTGAGCTTTAGCATTGTGTGGCAGATGCTCCTCACGTTGCATAATTGTTAATCTTCAGCAAATATGTTTTCCTTACTCCACTGGCATTTAATTGACATACAATAGCGCTTATTAAATGTAAATGAAATGCATATGGGAGACCCTGTAAAAATAAGGTTGTATATCACACTCCTGGCTGTTTGGCACGAAGCGATCAATTCCACTATAGTCAACTTCATTACTGTGCCAGCTCTCACTGCAACAGTGAGCATCCTCACAACCATGGCCCGGTCAATGCCAGCTGGGTAAGCTTCCTCCCGGCAGTGCTCTGCCCATGCCAGCTTGGACACCAGCAGCGTGAGCTTCCTCGCAACAGTGCCTTGGGAGTAGCAGCCTCTGAATTGAAGCTTTCTGGGGAGTTCTTTTTCAGCACCATCGGGGTCTTTTTCAGGACTAGGGTAAGGTTTGAGGAGACCCCAATGGTCTAGGCCTTCTCCCCGCAGTGCCCGGGTAGAGCCAGCCCCTTGCTGCAGCAGCTTGAGAGCATTAGTTTTCATTGTATTGGCTTAACCCTTTGGTTTCTGGTAGTTTCTCCTTCTTGGTCCCATTGCCCTTAAGTTCCCCCAGAGGAATTCTCAGTCTCTCTCATCTCCTTGCTTGACTACAAAGAGCTAGTCTCTTCTGCTGCTGCTGTCGAAGCTGTATCCGCTGTGAGGGGCCCAGGCCCTTATTTCCTAGTACCAGGAAAGTTAGGCCTGGTCTTCAGCACACATGGGGATTGTTTAAATACTTATAAGCAACCTTCCGCACAAAGGGGACAAGGGGCTGCTGACACCCTCCACCCCCTGCTTTGGGTCCCCCTTGTCCTCTGTAACTATCCAGAAGTCTGACTCTTGGGAATAGAAAACATACAGGGGGCTAATTATTGCCCCTCCCTTGGCAATGGGACTGAATGGGGCAACAACTGACAGCCAGGCTGCTCTTCAGACCCTTTGGTTACCTGCTGTCCTCTTGTCACCCCTTCTGTCTTCACCCTTCATTGCTTCTGCCCCCAGCCCCAGTGCATTAGCCCCTGAGCATGTTACGTGTGCAGCGGCACTGGCCAGCCATCCCTAGGAGCAGTTCTTTCCATCCCTCCTCTGTGCAGGGAGGAAGGCAGGCATCAGCAGTAAAACATACGGCTATTCCTCTCCATTAATTTAGTCTCCCGTCTCTTGTGATGGTGATAGTATGTGAGCTAAGGGAGTGTTCCCCGGGGTCGGCAAAGCTGCTGCAGGGATCAGGGCTCAGCTGCCAGTGCTGACATTCGGGGAGGACAGACTGAGTATTCACACTGCAGGCAACTCAATACGAGCATTGTCTCCAGTTCATCCCTCAAAGGCTGGGGTGGGGGGACTGGACTGTTTATCTGGTGCAGGAAAGAGCAAGAGGGAAAAAACAAGATTTAGCCTGAAAAGTCAGTTGCCAAGAATGTTCCTCTTTAAATCAACTAGCTTCTGATTTCAGGCCACACTGCCAAGTTCTTCTCCCCCTTTCTAGCTGCCTTCTTAATATTCCCTGTATCTTCCTCCCTCCCTTCCTTTCCTCTCTGCCCCGTTTCCAGCATCTCTCTCACTCTGTCTTCCTTTTTCAGCTCCCTGTTTTCCTTCCCCTTTTTCAGACTCCCTGCCCTCTTCCTCTCTCATCCCTCTGTTTGACTCCTTTCTTCCCCTCATCTCCCCTTTCCCACTTCCCCCTGCTCCCTTTCTCATCCTTCTTGTCTCTCTCATCCCCCACTTCCCATCCTTACTGCCTTCTTTCTCTTTATCCATATTTCTCCAGCCTCCTCCCCATCCTCCTTTTTCCAATGCCCTCCACCCTCCCTCTCATCTTTCCTTTCCAGTCTCCTCCCCTTCCCTTTTTCCCTTTCTCATCCCCCTTTTTTCCAGCCCCCTCTGTCCCCCACTCCTGCCCAGTCCCATATTTCCCTAACTTAGGTCTCTTTCTAAGCTCCCAAGTCCCTGTTCTGAAGGAATCGGCCAGGCCTCAGATGGAGCTGTTGTCGTGACAACCTAAAGAAGCATCAGGCTTTGATCAGGGCTGGCTTCTGCTGAAGGGGGCAGTTGTGCGAAGAGGCGGGGGATGGATGGGGTGGGGGGGGAGCGGTGGGTGGGTTACACAGAGCGGGGAAGACAGGAGATGCTGCTGTTCAGGGCTTCGCCGCCCCCCCACACCCACCCTGCTCCTACTGTAGTGCTGAGCTTCTGTTTCACTAGTAAGGCTCCCTCCCTCCCGCCCCTCCTTGCCTCGCTCTGCCTGGGAAAGTGGGTTAGGAAGGGAGCTCAGTGCTCAGAGACTGCACAGCCACTCACAGGAGCAGGAGCATCCACACGCAGGGGGGAAGCACACAGGACTCTTCTTTTTCGTTTTCCTTTTTTAACCATCACTCCAGATAGACTTAATTATTTTTTTACATCTGTTTTTTTTTCCTCTTGCTTCGTTTTGATCTCTTCCCCAAGCATCCCCCCACGTTTCTTTTTTGTTGGAGTCTTTTGCTCAGACTTTTTGGAGAATTTTTTTTTTAGCTAAGCCAGCACAAGACTGAAAAGACCGAGAGAAAGTGGCAGCTAAGAGAGACTGCAAAATCACCTCTTCCTGGGGTTCTCCGGCAGAGACAGAGTTGCACATTATTTTTACTGTGTTTTCACATACAGCTCTCTAGCTAGCCATATACACGTGCAGAGAGAGAGAAGTACATACATTGAAACTCAAGCAGCCCAGCCATGGGAGGAAGGGCTCAGCCTGATCGGAAACAATTACCGTTGGTCCTACTGAGATTGCTTTGCCTTCTCCCTACAGGGCTGCCAGTCCGCAGCTTGGATTTTACCCGAGGCACCGATAACATCACCGTGAGGCAGGGGGATACGGCCATCCTCAGGTAGGGCATTTTGCCAACTTTTTCTTGTGTGTGTTGTTTTACCCCCTGAACTGCAGTAGTGATTGCTGCTAGAATCGGGGCTGTGTGCATGTGTATTTCTGTACCTTAATGTCACCCAAAAGCTTCTGAACACCCCCCCTCCTCCTCCTGGCGAAGAAGGATTTTATTGGGAAAAGGGAAATGTGCTCATGCACGTGTGTTTCACTGGCCCCGCAGTATCAATGGATAAATTGAAAGGGGTCCAGCTGTGCTTGCCAGATGTTCAACTTCTCTCTCGATACTCCATTTTACTCCTATGCAAAACTTTATCCACTGTGTTGCCAGAACTCTGATATGAGATCCTTTTGGAAGGTATGACTTTTATTTGTTTAATACATTCGGGTGTCTCATTTTAAGAGCTGTGAAGTAAAGAGGTACCAACTCTGAGAAAAAGAGGAACCAACTCTGAGATCCGTCTGAGTTATGTCTCTGGTCACTGTATTGACTTCCTTTCATAGCTGAAGAAATGGGTCTATACTGTATATACATGTACTAATGGTTCTCATGGGGGTATTGTTGCATAGGAAGGATGATTCTCTAGTATTGTGCAGAGCCAAGATTAACTGCTCCCCGTGGAGGCTTTGTAAGGGTCATTCCCAGGCTATCTAGGCTTTGAACAAACCAGTGTCCCACCTAACTAAAATAAAATAAACTATCTCCCACAAGCTCCTTTTCAAATCCTACTTTTACCCAACTTACCTACTGTAACTACCCCTTCTGGACGAAGTGTGTGTGTGTGTGTGTGTGTGTGTGTGTGTGTGCGCACATGCATGCATGCACTGTATATTATGGCAGTAAAAGTACTGGACACCATCTAAATTAAGCCTGTAATCTGTGTGAGTAGCTGATAGTGCACAAACCCTGGAGCATCTAGGGAGCAATTCCCTAGCAAAGCTAACTGCAGCAGCAAAGTTTTCTTTCTCGTCCTCTGAAATAAATCCTGCTAGATGTCACTAAGTGTCTTGCTACATGATCTGCTGTGCCCTGCCCTGCATTCTTTAGTGATGGAGGAGTATGTGTGTAGGGAAGATGTTAGGAAATAGGGGGGTGTATGTGTGTGTTCGTTCCTTCCGTCTCTCATTGCTTGTGTTTTGATCCTGGAATATCCTTTCAGCAGATTTCATTCCCTGGCTCTCCAGACTTGTTAACTTGCATGTAAGGTTTATTCACATGGAGTAATAGGATTTGCAGAGTAATTCATCCGCCTTGCGTTCATGATGGAAGGGTTTAGACGCAACACGGAAAACACCTAACAACGAGTGCTGCATCTGATTCCAGAGTCCTCTCCCCTCCTTCCACTCTGTGGGGATTCGTACATTTCATTAACCCTTTTCAGCAGGACTCCCCACCCTACTTATATGCTGCAGTTTTTTAATGCAGGTTTATTCCACGGCTCACCACTTTCGATGAGCAGCAGGGAACAGTGTTTGTAGGATGTGCTCAGAACATATGGCAGCAACCAAGCTATTAAGCTCACTTGACCACCCCGGTCATTGGATTTCTATTTCTCACTTAACCCTGCAGCCCTGGAGTTTATCAAGATGCTTTGTATTAAAACTGCATTTGCAGCAGAGTAGAATGTGTGTATCATTGAGGTGGTATTTGTAACTGCCATGTGTGAGGGTTTGTCAGTGTGAGCTGAATAAGGATACCTATGAGCGCGTCTCAGGCGTGTGAAGGGAGTGTTTGCTTGCCAGTGTTGTGCCAGACACTAAAAGTGATCCAGCTGTGTGAGCCAGATGTGCAGAAAGTTACACGCTCACACAAGCTCTGCATCTCCAAGCTTTATTACTTGCCCCAAGCAAGATGATGTTCCTGGATTGGTGGATCTCTGTCAGAAGTAATTGTGGACAGCGTACATGCACTCGCTTCCTTGGCCAGTCTTCCTAGGCTCTTTTAAAGAGATATGACAGGCTGTGTGGTGTTGGTTCCTTATGACGAACAGTTCTACTAGGTATGGCTCACTACCACCTTTCTTATGTCATTTCACTCCTTGCCTGAGAGGAAATGGGGAAGACTTGGTTGGTTAGGAGCCAGGGCTGCCACTTGGGGCTGGGATGGTAAAAAGCATCCTTTCCAGTGATCTTAAGTCTCTGCATGATCTGGGGTGAAATTTCATCCTCACAGCATTACAGCAAGGACCTATTTGTTGGTTTTTCCCCACTGTCTCCTCCCCAATTCTGCATGAAGGGTCTCATTTGAAGAGATCCTTCCATTGCCTGTATGTCTGTGGCCTTGTCTGCACTACCATTAATTTAAAATGCTTTCCCTGTAATACTCTTTCTGGTGCAGCTCCATCAATGATAGCAAGAGTGGAAGAGTTACCCAAACCTTATGCTGGCCCCCTGCACAGGGTGAACTTAACCCTTAGTCATTTTTCTAATGCCCATCACGTCATCAGCTGAACACAAAATGGGCCAAGTTCATCCCTGGTCTAACTCCATTGGGTGAATGATGCTCAGTTACAGCAGAGAAGTCCAGTCAGGTCACCAGAAGTACTCCCAATTTACACCAGTCTCCAAAGCTGATTCCGGAGAACCACTGAGGCGGTACTGTGTGCCCTTGACTCCCAGTGACTTCACAGAGAGATTAGGCTCCTAAACGCCTCCCAGAAGATGCTCAGTTGCTTGGAGGATCAGGACCTCTCTGACGGCAGAATCTAGCCCACTATTCTCGAGTGTTTCCAAGCACACAAGAAAAAAAAATCTGATTTTGATTTATTGCTGAAAAATATAAAATTTGATCCAACTTCTGAATAAATGGCCAATTTCCAATTTGACCAAATGTTTAAAAAAATACTCAATTTTGGTGTGAAAATGGATATTGGAAATTTCAGCCCAAAGAGCAGTTGATTTCTGAAAGTTATATGTGCATCAAAAGAGCAGCTACAATCACATTTCCAGCAATAATTGAATGTGTGATCCTGTAATATAAGCAGTTTACTCACACTCTGTTTTTGGCCTTCAGATATCTTTTTGATAGCCTGCATTTGCAGCAATGCTTATGGATAAAGCCGCTCAAGCAGAACACTAACATGGCATCAAAACAAAGTTTATGTTCTATGCTATCTGGAAAAAAGAAAAGTAAAAGCTGTTTAGATTACAGTTAGAATTAGAATATGATTTATAACAGGAAGCACTGAGCTGAGCTCTTTGCTAGAAATGACTGTGGATATATCCAGCGGTGTAAAGTAGCATATTAACGTAGTCCTGACAGTAAAATCATAATCATTATTATTATTTGTATTATGGCAGCACTTCAAGATCCCAAGGTGCTGTGCTTAGTAAGAGACAATCCCTGCTCCATAGAGTTTTTAATCTATTAGACAACGCAGACATAGGTTGGGAGGTGAAATGACTTCCCCAGGATCACACAACCAGTCATGGAATAAAACCTTCTCTAGTGTCCTATCTGCTGTACCACATTGCCTCTCAACCAGTTAATACAGTAAGCCAATGAATGCAACGGATCAGAGTTTTCGTTAGTATGTCTTGATTTGCATTGGCAGGTTGTCTTCCTCTCTAGTTAAACAAGGCCTTGGTGTCAGGTAGAGTGGGCAAACATGGAGAGAGATAAACATATCAAGATCTGTTACAGAAGAACAAACTATACTTCTGCTAATATTTTGTGTGTATCTTTACTACATTACTGTGTATGTGTGTATACAGGTATATAGGGGTATGTGGTGTGTGTGTGTGTGTGCGCACGCAGGGATGGAGGGATGCTGCAAAATATACAGGAATGGCAGCAGATGGTGTCGCAAAATATATGCCTAGTGATAAGGAGAATCACAAGATGTACATTCCTGGAGGCTAGAGGGCTCACAAAATATATATGCCCAATGGTGACAGGGGCCATCGTGATATATATATATATATATATATATATATATATATATACACACACCAGAAACGGGTGTAACAGATCACAAACAAGGCCTCAATGGGGAATATGAAAAGGAAGTTGTATTGATATACATATGGTGTTTATACATATAACTTATGTTCAAAAAAGTGGAGGAGGAGAGACTGCGTCAGACTGTTGCTTTAACCTCCTCCCCTGGGTCTTCACATGCACTTCAGTTTGCAATTAAGTGCCATATGTTTTCCTGCTTAGTTGGCATTAAAATGTATATAGCAGTGCGAGTTACCTGGAGTGTCTCTGAGCCCATCTCTCTTCTGCTCCCCTTGCCTTGAATTAAATTGAAGTCACTGGGATCTATGGTTTCTAACTATAATGTTTTCAAATATGTATTGTATATACTGCTTTTGAAACCCAGATGCATAGAGGGCTGGTTCTGATAGAGTGACAAAGCCAATTCACATCTGTTGTAACTGGATTGGGTTTGGTCCTGGAATTAATTTAGCCATTCTCATTCTGGGTGCCTTACTTTTGCCTGTCCATCAAAATTCACTCGGATTTGCAAAGCCTCATGCTCCCTATGAGTAAGGGCAATAGGAGGCCACAAAGATGAAGTCGGAAGTTTACTTAGTTTTTGTTTTTGCTGTCCTCTGCTATGAGAAACATTAGTGTGATTTTCAGCTAAATCTGATACAAAAGCATTCGCTCCAGGCTTTAAGGTGCATCTCACATGTCTGGTTTTTTTGGTAAGTAATAATAACTAATAAAGGTACATTTCACCTCTGCCCAGAAAACAACTATTTCAAAAGAATCTGTGTCACCAATATACTATATTATTTTCACAGTGGCGCCTAGAAGCCCCAGATATGGACAAGAGCTCTTTTGTGCTAGGCACTGTACAAACTGTAGCAAAGGGGATACATTTTAGCCCTGGCTATTGTCGTGGAAAAAGTCACCCATGCATTATTTTTGATCAAAGACTCAGCCTGAGGCCTGTTTATTGGATACACACCAACGCGTTGGGGGCAGCAGCTATTGGAACTGCTCCCCACAAAGCAAAGCATACAGGAGCTTTTAAAGCTTAAAACCACAAACAAATTACACATACTTGAGTAATAATGACCTTATTTGGAATTAACACAGGTTAAGAGTTAGGGTCTTTTCGGTACTTTCCAGCACCCTTTTGCAACCTTGCCTTGTATGGAAGTAATTGAGTTAAGGTCTCCTCCGTACTTTCCAGCATCTAGCTGCAACTTTGCCTTTTATGGGGTGCTGTTACACAATGCCCTTCACGGGGTACAATAGCATAATGGGGAAGTTACACAGTTGGTACAGGGGAGGCATGGGTTACATTTATAATTGCTTCACACTTATAGGTTACAGTACAAGTGGTTATTGTATTTCAAAAGCAGTAGGCACATATTGCAAATTGTTCCTGTTTCAGGGGCTTTCCATTGCCTCTCCCCACTGCCCCTCTCCCCCTTCCCCAACTCCTTCCTCAATTACAGTGGTTACAGACTCAGCTCTTAGCTTGGTTCAGGCTTTGGGCCTGCTAGCCACAAGGCAGATCCAGGCCAAGCAAGCAAAGGCCTAGACCATTAGGGCTAGCCTAAATTTCCCGCCCACACTATGAAGGCATAGATACGGTTTACCATTTTTTAAAATAACAAAAAGAGGACACTCCAAGGGGCTCCGCCCCCTTCCCCGGCCCCACCCCAACTCCGCCCCTTTCACAAAGTCTCCGCCCCCTCCCCTGAATGCTCTGCCCCCATGCTCCTCCCCGTCCCCTGCTTCCCGCGAATCAAATGTTCACGGGAAGCCTGAAACAGGGAGGCAGGTAAGCTGGGGCGGGGGGGACGCAAGGAGGCGCGGCCCAGTCCGGCCCCCTGGCTGAGCGGCTCGGGCCCTGGGGCACCAGCCCCAGTTCCAGCTGAGCGCGCCCGCCCCAGCCCCAGCGGTTCCAGCTCAGCTCAGGCCCCGGGGCACTGGCCCTGGCCAAGCGGCTCTGGCCCGGCTCAGGCCCTGGGGCGCTGGCCCCGGTTCCGGTGGAGCGCGCAGGCCCCGTCCTGCCTCGGCCCCGGCGGCTCCAGCTCGGCTCGGGCCCCAGGACACGGGCACTGGCCCCGGCTGAGTGGCTCCGGCCCAGCTCGGCTTGGGCCCTGGGGCACCGGCCCTGGTTCTGGCTGAGCACGCTGGCCCCGGCCGAGTGGCTCCGGCTCGGCTCAGACCCCGGAGCACAGGCACCGGCCCTAGCCGAGCGGCTCCGGCCCTGGTGACTCCAGGCCCTGGCGACTCCAGCTCCACCGGCCCATCCGGCACTAGCCCCGGCCGATTGGCGCCAGCCGGCGGCCAAGCACCGCCGGCCCCAACGGCTACGGCTCCAGCCCCAGCGCGGATCCAAGCCCCACGACCCCTCCCTATTTTCTCGTACATGTCCGGCTTTTTGGAATTTCCCCCCGGACGGGGATTTGACAACCAAAAAGCCGGACGTGTCTGGGAAAATCCAGACATATGGTAACCCTAGCATAGATCCATTGAAATCAAGGGCGTTACACCCACTTACGCTATGGTTGAATTCCACTTATGCTTTTTAATAGCACATTGGTGTGACGTTATAAAGTGTTTGTATATTTCAGAGCCTGCGTGCATTTGTGCGTATATGTCTGTATCTGTGTACGTGTGCATATTTAAAATGGGGGAGGGTTTGCTTGTCTCCATTTGTGAATGGGATTGTGTGTGTACTTGTGTGAGTGCACGTATGCTTATTAATGTTGCCATTAGTATGTGTTTGAGAGGCAGTGCTGACTAGTGGGCAGAGCTGGAGAGGGCAAACTAGAACTGCTTGGTCTGTATTCCTGGCTATTACATCACTGATGTAATACACTCTGCAACTCTGGGTATTTCACATCCCTGCTCTGTGCCTCAGTTTCCCCTGCAGTATCAAGATAGATAATGATTTTTTTTCTTTCCTATAGCTGCTCAGTGAGAGTGGGTAGGGTTAGCTTTATATTAAACCTGTGAATCCAATCGCACCTTGAACCACATGACTTTCTGTGAACGTGACAAGAGAAAATTACCTTTAAACTCTATACGCAGAAGTCACCCCCCAGCTGGTGAACGTGAGAGAGAAGACATCTTTGGGTGGAGTCCCTTTGTAATGTGTCAGTTCCCATCAGTCCTGTTTCCAAGATCCACAACTACACTACAAGGCAGCCACATTGGAAGACCTGGTACCACAACTCTCTGTGATGATGTTAATGCATGATTCTGCTGAGCCTCATTATGTATCAGAGATGGTACTTTAGCCCAGGATATGTCAGTGTTTAACTGTTGGGGAGCACAACTACTGTCTAACCAGGGACTCCAATACGACTGCATGCCGTCTATGTTAGTCCTGTTCTTTTCCAACTCCTTCTCTCTTGCTCTGCTCTTCCAATCTTGTGTGAGAGCCGGGTAAGGGAGACCGCAGCGCAGAACTCTGTGTCCATTCACTCTCTTTCCTCTCAGAGCAAACAAAACCTGCGTTGAAATCCACTGGCAGGCAGCATCCATGGCTTTGAATAGTAAATACCAATCTCTCCCCTTCCCCTTCTCCCCCATCTCTTTCTCTGTTATTAAATTGACAAGGCACTTAGCCAATTACCCAGTCGTAGTCTCAGCTGTATTTATGGCGGAGGAAAAGGCAGTGCACAACACTCTTGTCTTAGAGCTTCAGTTGAATCTCCCTTGCGTGCTGTAGCATATTTCTTTGCTTGTGTGAGCTGGCTTAGGACGCTCAGGGAAAGAAACCAATGAAGGGGGCAAGAGAAGAAAGGGAGGATTGGAGGGAGAAGTCACAGGAGAAGCAGGATGTCTAATAGCCTAGAGCAGCTAAAAACCAGGGCTTTTCTCATTTGCCATTGCTTTTGCCTTCAGTTGTGCAGAAGAGCAATGCCTTTATTTCATAAAAATGTGATGTATGTAAAATATAATGATTGTTGCTGCTTCATTCGTTTGCTGTGGCTATAATGCAGGGCTAGGAGACAGTAACTGTGCAGTGGTATACCATAAATATATGACTCAAAGCTAGAGGACCATGGCTCCTCAGTGATACAATGTGAATGTAGAACTCAAGGCAAAGAGGACTAGTCAGTGACATACTGTGCCTGGAACACACAGCCTGTGGTTCAGTGCCATTTGCCAAATATTAAAGCTTAGGCAAATAGCAGAAAAAATGGCCCGTGAATATTTTCTTGAATTTAAAAAATGAATTCACTTTGGCTGCAGCTGTGCTCCTTTTGTTTGAGAGCATTTTTTTCCCTCTCTGGGAATATTTCTGCAGCTGAGTTTTACTTGCCCTGATGTTCATGGAAAGCAAATTTTAAACAGACCAGAAGATGAGCAAATGAGAATCTGACTGCACCCTCTGCAGCTGGGACTGTGTGTGTGTACTATACACACACATTCTCACACACACTCACACCCATGTAATTACTTTGTGTCAGTGACTGTTCATGACACGGGCTAGTGAATGCAATGCACCTGATATATTTTGTGGGACATCGCTTGGGGAATCAGTGGGAGATGATGTTTCCCATAACCCCTCACCAGACACCCGTTGCAAAGGCAGTTAAACAAGCCAGATGTGAATCTGATTGCACCTTGAACCACGTTACTTTATGTGAATGTGACAAGAGAAAATTACCTTTAAATTCTGTACCCAGCCAATCAATCTTACAGCAGCCTTATTTTTCTAGGAATGATATCTCAGGCAAGGCCTATCCAGGACTGAGAAAGAAAGATTAAAATGTTCTAAAATCCTTATCTGTTCCCTCTTCCTAAACTGCTCCCTTATCAGGACAGTAACTAAGCTCCGGGCACTTCTTCATACCCTCCTCCAGATAATGAGCCTGATCCCAAGTCCAATGAAATCAGTGGGAATCTTTCCATTGATTCAGTGGTCTAGGGATCAGACCCCGTAAGAGTTATTGCATTCATCCAGCCAGGGGACAGAAACAAAAGCATGTGACTTATTTCACCAATCACAACTAAGCAAAGTGTTTGTGAATTTAAGCCCTTGTGCAAAAAAAAAAACCAACCACTCACTGAGTGAATTCAGATAGTGAATCAGTTTGAGAAAATCACCATCTGCCCAGGGCTGGACAAACGCAAAAGGAAGCTGAATTCACTGAGTGATTGTTCCCTGTGAATTATTTGCTCAGTCAGCTCTGGCAAATGTTACAGAAGGGCTTGGGTCAGTGGGCCCCTCATTGATAGAACTCAGAGCCAGCTGGCTTGGTAGTTTATTGGTGCCTAACATTAGGGAGTGATTTGAATCCCCATGCCCCAGTATCAGGGGACATGGGGGAGACACAACTTGCTGGGTGTCTGTTAGGTGTCAGAGCATATGGGTTTATTATCAGAGGGGTAGCCGTGTTAGTCTGGATCTGTAAAAAGCAACAGTGAGTCCTGTGGCACCTTTAAGACTAACAGAAGTATTGGAGCATAAGCTTTCGTGGGTGAATACCCACTTCGTCAGACACATGCATCTGACGAAGTGGGTATTCACCCACGAAAGCTTATGCTCCAATACATCTGTTAGTCTTAAAGGTGCCACAGGACTCTCTGTTGCTTTTTATGGGTTTATTAGCAGTTAGAAGAATGGGAAGGTTTTAAGTCTCCAGGGTCGGGGTTTGGGTGGAGAAGGTGGGGTTGGAATGCTCAGGCCCCGTCAGTATTTCCATTAGCCTGCAGTTTGCTTATTAAATGGAGACGTTCCTTCTTCAGCCTCCTGCCATTTCGCAGACGGACTTTGTTCCCCTCCAGTTCCATCGGTCAGCCCAGTAGATTTATCTGGGATGTTGAGCTCTCAGCTGCATTATTGTTCCAGACAGTAGGTTGAGGAACCTCTGACCCCTGCAGCGCCTCCATCTATGAAGCTCCTGCACCCAAGGCAACCTGTTTAGAGTGTCACCCTCTTCTCCTCCATCATCTTCCCTTTCCCCGGGAACATCTTGCACAACCATTTCATTTCTAGAACAGATGAGCCGGCAAGAGCTGCGTGACTCAGACACTCACAGCCCATCATCCTTGAGCACTTCAGCTCCTCTTCTTCTTCTTTGAAGTAACCCATTTTGGCTACATTGATTGGATTCCCTGTTCACTCCTTTCTCATGCCCTCGCTCCTGTGCTGCTGACTGGATAAAAACAGAGCTGACAAGCTGTATCAGTAGTAAATGTAAGGGAATAGGCTGGCTTCTGAATTTCTGGACCCTCTAGAGAGACACGTGGAGAATGACACACATCCCCACCAGCAAAGATTCACATGCACAGACACGTGCTGATGTACATCCAACCATAAGCATTTGTTTAATTCCTGGATTTGATGAATATTTAATTTAATATTTGGTATCATTTGTAGATACATTATAAAAATAGGTGTCTGTGTTTGTAAATTAAGACCCCGATCCTGCACCCACTTTTGCACATATTTAACTTAATACACTGAGAACATTTGACTTTAGTGGGACTACTCACGTGAGTACAGGGCAAGTCTTTGCAGAATCAGAGCCTGCATCACTTATCTCCACCTTCCCCTCCTCTTCGCCATCACAGGGAGCTAGTTATTGTCTGTCACCTGTAAGAAATTTTCCAGCTACTAACTGGCAGGTTTAGAAGTGGTTGGTGGTAGCTGATATGTGTTTATGCAATAAACAAACCAGGATGTAGATAATATATATAAAAAGTATATTACTTGTTGTCTTAGACTGTGAGCTCTTCATGGTAGGGGCTATGTCTTTTGAATCATGTGGACCATGCCTAGTACCATGTGCCGTATGTGGGCACTAGTAATGACAAATCATCCCATAGTGATGGATGGGAGGGGTTACTAGCACCTGCACTTGCTGCTACCCCTGTCCCTGATAACTATGTATCGCCACTGACTACAGCCATCATGGTAGTCCCATTGCTGTTGAGAGGGATATAGCGTCATTTTCTTCCCCATTAATACTTGTTCCTCTCAATCGTTTGAAGTAGCCACAAACTCCTAGCCTTAGAGTTAGGCTGGCACAAAATGCATCCCATTAACCTCTCCTCCTTCTCTCTGTTGGTATCCTGCTTGTCTTGTGCTCCCAGCAGGCAGGGACAGCTCCAGGCACCAGCCCACCAAGCATGTGCTTGGGGTGGCGCCTGGAGGGGGGCGGTGCGGCGCTCCAGCCTGAGAGCGGGGCCGCGACTGGGCTCGCCGCCCTCCCCGCAGCACTCCGGCCGCCGGGGAGAGCGGAAACGCAGCGGGCTCGCCGCCATCCCCCCAGTGCTCTGGCCGCCGGGGAGAGCGGAGCCGCGGCGGGCTCGCCGCCCTCCCCCCGGCGCTTCGGCCCGGTCGTGGATTGCGGGCCTGCGGCCGGGCTCGCCGCCCTGCCCCCAGCGCTCTGGCCACCGGGGAGAGCGGAGCCGCGGCGGGCTTGCTGCCCTCCCCCCGGCGCTTCGGCCCGGTCAGGGATTGCGGGCCCGCGGCCAGGCTCGGCGCCCTCCCCTGCTGCGCGCGTGGGGGGGGCGGGGCGGGGCGGAACGGGTAGGCGGGTGGGTGGCTTTTTTGCCTAGGGCGTCAAAAAAGACAGAGCCGGCCCTACCAGCAGGGCAGGGAAAGGGAGATATCCAGAGATTTGTCCATTGAGAGAGAACAGATAAGTTCATTATAAAACTCAAGACACACGATCTCTTCCATCCCCCTCAACCCACACCCAGCTTTCCTCTGCTTGGCTAACTCCCTGATCCAGCAGCCACATTGCCTGATGGAGATGTCAGTCACAGATGACTCTTGCTGTCTCCATCTCCCTCCCTCTCTTTTCTGTTGTGTCTCAATTTCTCTTTCCCCTGCCCCCACTTACTCCTGCTCCCCGCTCCCTTTCTCACCTTCTGTCTTCCTTCCTCTTGGCTCAGCTAATCTAATTTGAACTTCCCTCCCTCCTGCCCATATTAACTAGGACCTGTATATAGGGATGGGGAGTGGGTGGCTGAAGTTAGAGCAGCTGAGCTGCTCTGGTGCAGATCACAGTGCAGGCTCTCAGCTCTCTCAGTAGAAATGGCTGATCAATCAGTGCTTTGTATTCAGGCAGGGACTGCCGAGTATCCCCAGTGTATTTATTTTCTGTTCCTGAGCTGAATGCCTGGTGCCTCTTTGTCCCAACGGCTCATATGAAGGGGGTGAAAGGCAGGGGGAAGTGGGGGCCATTTCTTCAATAAAGCGCTCTCTCTTCCCAGCAGGAATGCATTCGGATGCCTTTAACATTACATTGCTCAGGGCTCTGCCCCTCTGTCTTCCCCTCCCTCACCTCTCTCTCTTAATTGGATCCCAACATGGAAATAGAAAGGAGGGAAAGCCAGTTTGTTAATGGGGTGGTTACAGGCCAGGACTGAGGCTGAAAGCTCACAATCGGGGCCCTCACACTGCTGCTGTTACGAGAGAGAAATGACGCAGCCAGATGTTTCCTTTATCTGCTGCGGTCCTGCTGCTGCTAGAAATTGAAGGAGAATGGGTGTGAGATTTCTTTTTCCTTCCAGAGCCAGTTCTAGAGAGGGAGATCCGACATTGCTGTGAGATGCTGAGTCAGTGCAGCATTGCCGGGGTGGGGTAGGGAAAGCAGCCCCTAGCTTTGCTTTTGCTGGAAGCCAGTGCTATGCAACCAACAAGGAGAAATGATTAATCTAAAATGTGATGGCGCTGCTGAGCTGTGTGCGATCGGGACAGAGGTCCTCCGGAACTCGAGGCTTTGTGCTAGTAGCCACTTAAATCAAACAGCAGATCATCAGCTGCTGTCTTACAAACACCTCAACCAGAGTTTTTCAGTCACAAGAACAGGGCTAGAGGTGGCTCTGGGAATGTCCTCTAGTCCATGTGGAATAGAAGGGACACGATACTAGAGATGCACAGTAAAACTCGTGATAGCAACTTGTGCGATGCCAGGTGCCTTCCTCAAAGCCAGTTGCTCCTTTCTAGTCTCCCTCTGGCACTTCTCTGTGTGTGTATACGTGTCTGTGTGTGAAAGAGAGAGGCACTGTCTCTTTAAGACTTTGTGGTGATGCATAGATCCTGACTGATTTTACACTCTCCAGATGAACCTGAGATTGGCATCCTGTAATTAGGAGCAGAAGTTGTTGCAGGCAACCTACCTAGGGAAGCCTTTCTAAAACCGCATTAAACCTGTTTTCCAGTCTCCACCATTTCCAGCTAACTATCCAGTTGTCTGTCATTTTACCCACTGACCCCATAGATCAATACAGTGCTCAGTACCATAGTAATTCTAGCACCATCACCCCAGAGATTAAAGTCCATATGGGTTGTTGTGTCACATGAATTCACTAACCTTTATTGGGATATTTCTTCCCTTCCCATCCTACTGTCCCATTTCCAGTATTGGTGATAAGTCAGGGGTATGCAGGTCCAACCATCAGATGAGTGTGTGCCCAAGCAAAGTAACATGATGAGCCCCATTCAATTTCCTCCTACCTGGGACTGGCAGCACTGTATCAATCTATGGGCCAGATGGGCTAAGGGCCAGGACCGCAGTAGTAGCAGTAATAATACTTAACCTTGAATACAGCAGTTTTCGTCTGTAGCAATAAGTGCTCTACAAAGGAGGGAGTAAATTTGGGGTAACCCCACAACTGTCAAAAGGGATGGAGGAAATGGAGAGTTTTCAGAGTCAGGGCCAGGCCTCGCTGTGGGTGTGTACAGTGCGAGTGTTGATGGATCCCTTTACTGGCAGAGGGATGGGATTCTGGTATATGCCACGGAGCTGCAGGGAGGGAGGGAGGCTGGTCTTTACAAAGGGGAAAGTTTCAGTTGAGATGGCAAGCAAGGAGACTTTCAGGGACACACAAAGGAGCTAAATAGTCCCAGTGCTATGGAGGGACAGAGGAAGGTGGAAAGGGAATGTTTTGGGGTGGAGGAATGGGGGGATAGGAAAGAAAGAGTCCCTCGGAGAGGGTGGGAGGAAGGATCTGTCCAAGGGGCCTGCGCCAAAGCTTTGGTGTCTCTGGGGCCTGTTCAGCCTGTTCTCTTTGCAGCCCTGAAGCTGGTTGCTAACCTGGCCAGGCAAGATGCCAGAGGCTGTCTTCGTTGCTTGCCTGTCGTCCGCCCTCGCCCTGTCTCTGACTCACGTTTTCTTGTCAGCGTTTCTCTCCAGCGGATCGATTCCTCCTTGGCTCATCCCAGTGATTTTTAAGCATAGAGAGAAACTTCCTCTTAGCGGGTGAGAGATAATCAAGCTGAATATTTCCCAGCTCTGAAGTGCTGGCAGCTCGTGACCAGAGCCAAAGTCAGTATCTTGGCAGATGTTGCCTCACGTTGATTTATCTCGCTCCACCCGGAGTGGGGTGGGAGGCCTTGGAGTGGGCAGCCCAGGCCCCAGAACATTTGCGGGCTGCTTGGCTTGACCAAGGCTGGAGAAGCTCTTAGGCAAGACCCTCACTTTCTGGTACTGGAGAGCATGTTGCTGAAATCCTGTGTCCCCCTCCTCCTTGCCTCATGTTTGTGCTGGTGTCACCTCTTGTGAGCCAAGCCCAGGGCTAACGGCTGGATAAAGCCGCCAGTATCAAGCAGCTTCCTTTGTTGCTCTAACCGAGCAAGAAAACAATCTTCTTCACTGCTACTGCACCATGGGCTCCTCTCAAACAGGAGAATGGGGGGAGAGGGGACTTATTCCAGAAAGAAGACAGGGGAGAAGAAGGAGGCGGAGGGGACTTATCTGAGAGAAGAGATATGGGGTTGGGGAGTGAGGGCTTCCCCTGGACAGGGGATGGGGGGGGGGGGAGGATCCCTGAGAGGAGACTGGGAGGGAGCTTCTCCTGGACAGGAGATTTGGAGTGGGTGAAGTGAAGAGGTGTCCAGATAGGAGACTAGGAGAGGGAACGGGGTCTTCTTCCAGACAGGGGAATCGTGGAGGGAAGGGGAGGTGGTTGGTCCTGGACATGAAGTTGGGGTGAAGGGGCGGTTGCTTCCAGACAGGAGGCTGGGGAAAAGGAGAGGGGGATTGCTGCCAGATAAGAATCTGGGATAGGGATTGCTGGTGCCAGACCTAACCCTGGAGGAGGGAGGTGATGCCTGCAGGACTAGCAGAGGTGGTGGGGTGTGTACCTGATGCTACCTGTATATAGCTCCTATTCCCATCTCCCCAACATAAGGGTGTCTTTGTTCTCAAAGGCTCTGAGTTCTTCCCTAAGACTGGGAGCTCCAGGCCTAGCTTTGGCAGGAAGGGGCCTCCGGAGGTATGTCCAGGGGACTTCACAACACCACCACTAACGAGAAACCATCTGTGGAATCTCAAATCACTGGCATGATTATTACAGTCCTTTCCCTTTGGTACCTTAGCCTGCCCTCTCATCTGGCTTCTGCCTCTCCATCTCCCCAACCCCAGATGAGCCCATCGCTCAACCACCCCTTGCCCTGCAGCTTTGATTCTCTAGCAGTCAGCATTGCACACACACCTATTGGAGATGTTTGGGGTTTGAGTCTCCCCATGGACTGGGCAGATGCTGCTTGATTGCAAGCCCAGCTGGGGACAGAGGGTAGGCTCTTTCCAAATCAGAAGGGATTTGTTATAAATAGTAGCAATGCCTTGCGTCTAAGAGGAAAAACCTTCCTTGTTGCAGTTTGCCGCCCTCCTTCCAGGACATGCGAGGAGGGCTTTCAGTTGGCAAAGTGGGTTAGCAGTGTACTGCACCTCTGGAGTCCCGTAGGTTCAGGTCTTGATCCAGGTCAAAAATGGAGTGAATTTGTTGAGTCTCTGCTCTGAACCTAATTCCTTGGGCTTGTCCTTATGATAGAGGCATTCTCACTTTGATGTGAATGGTAGTTTCTGTTCACAATAGGCTCAGGACTGAAGTAGAAGAGAGCACTCTGAGTCAGGATTCAGATCATCAGCAGAGCAGTGTATATTGGAGGAGGAAGCAGGAGGGAGGCAGGCCTGCAATAGCTGGGGGGCTGCAGGGCAGGAGTGAGAGGCATTGGCAGAGCTATGGGGATGGGAGGGTCTCAGGACTGGAATAGCAGCATGTATGGAATTGCCTTTATACCTACCAACACAATACCGTGTCTAGCTAATGATATCAATCCTAGCTGAGCAGACAAATTCACCTAAACGAAAATAAATATATCCTCCCAAATGCAAGTGTCAGCTATGATTCTGCAATGTACAACAGGGAGGTTAAGATGAAGAAAACATTCCTAAAAGAGAGTAATGTACTTTCCCAGGATTGGACGCTTTGCTCCCCTCCTCCCCACTGGGTTTGATTTACTGCTACAGTAATCCATACAATGCCGAGGAGCAAAAAGGAACCTGATTACAAGTGCAGTCTCTCCCCACTCCCTGACTGTGTGCAGGGATTAGCATATGAATGCCTCTGGGTAGATGAAGCCCTTTCCACTTCCCTGGCTTAGGCCAGGCGGTGTCTTGCTTGAGGCAGGCATGACCTCTCCTGCTTCAGCGGCACTCCAGCCTCAGGCTGCCCACACTGCTGCTGGGTCTCTTGTTTGCATCAGCAAATGTTGCTGCATTCAGGGTTTGAGGCTATAAGTCTTGCACTCTGCTTGCTGGCCAAAGATCTCTCTCCAAGCACCACAGGGAAGGCCTTGGTGCCGGACACAGATGGGTATTCAAATGAGATCTGCTCATGTGAGATTTGTGGAGGGCCACAGACCTTTTTGGGGTGTAGATATTGATCGCCTGATGCATGCCTGTCAGCTACTGCAGTGCAGAGTGCTTCATTTAGGACTAGTTTGGACTCCATGTTTTCCCAATGCAACACGTGTTACATTGCAAACCCGAGTATGTGTTTTCCTTTCTGTCCTTTTCTTGTTCTTAGGTTTCATTTGTTTTTATTATTCTAATGTATTGAGAGATTTGCAGCCTTTTGCAGGCATCAAGGCACATCACAGAAATTGCAGGTTGGGTACTCCGCTTGGTGATGCCTGGTGCAGACTATGGTTTAATTTGGTGGAGCTTAAAATGTGCTCGTAGATGAGTATTTTAATTTTCCTGTGTTAGATGTCTGGCCTATGCCTCGGGTGACCAGATAGCAAGTGTGAAAAACTGGGATGGGGAGTGGGGGTAATAGGTGCCTATATAAGTCAAAGCCCCAGATCACTTGCAGGTTTAAATTAGTGTAAATGATGAATCCTCTGTAACTTGAAGTCTTTAAACCATGATGTGAGGACTTCAGTAACTCGGCCAGAGGTTAGGGGTCTATTACAGGAGTGGGTGGGTGAGGTTCTGTGGCCTGTGATATGCAGGAGGCCAGTCGAGATGATCACAATGGTCCCTTCTGGCCTTAAAGTCTATGATTCTATACTGGGACTGTCCCTATAAAATTGTGAGAGCTGGTCGCCCTACCTGTGCCAGAACATGTTACTAGTTTGAGATCTTGTTACAATGTAGTCCCTTCCATCCAGGGACCTAAACTTGCTTTGATGAATTCAGCCTGTGAGATAGGTCACTATTATTCTCCCCGTTTTACAGATGGGGAAACTGAGGCACAGAGCAAAGCTATGCCTCAGCAAGTCCAGTGTCAGAGCAGGGAATAGAATGCAGGTGACCTGACTCTCAGCACTCCTTTCTCCCTCAAGAATGGGATTGGAAATCCCAATTTGTGAGTTCTATGTCTAGCTGGCCCATTGACACACTGCCGGAGTTATGTGAAAATGTCATAACGAAATCCCAGGTCAAATGATAAGCCCTCTTGGTTTAGGCTTTTGTTATAAATGTGAAATTCATGCCATGTTTGCTATAAAGGTTTATGCTGCGGGCTCTAACTCAAGGAAAACAAACTCTACCAAAGCTGCTAGGTTTTTGGGATGCTCGATTAATTTGATGATCTTCAGCAAATCACTTAAATCTCCTTATGCCTCAGTTTCCCCCCTGTAAAATGGAATTCATGATACTGACCCCCACCCTCAGAGGTGGTGGGGGAGGAAGATGCTAAATTCATAAATGTTTGCAAAATACTTTGAAAACTTTAGATATCAGATGCTAGAGAAGGGCACAGTACAGCTGACATTAAGTATTTTAGTATTTATAGATGTATTGTTTGTTCTGAAAAAATTGAAGACATCCCAAAAATGGCTGCAAAATTCATAGTGAAAAACAACTCATCAGGCTGTGTTAGAAAGGCTTAGAAAGACCAATATACTGGGTCACAGGAAGTTACAGATGTGGAGATCTCAGAGATGTGTATGAGGCAGTTCCCTGGAGGGAGTGGTGTTATAACTATATTTGAACAAGCTGTCTGATCCTTAGAAGTTTGTTACAAACAAATACATTCCCTTGTTGGCCAATGACAAAGCCAGCACTTCTTGGAGATCGCTAAAAGCTCTCATGGGATGTTAAATGGCCTAAGATGTAATTCTTTGCCATTGAGACACAAACATCTAAGCCTGAAATCTCTTTTCATGTTTGCAATGCTCTCATTAAAATGAACAGGATAGTTACTTGTTTTCTTCAGTCCTGAGCCCTCCCAAGCCTCTTAAGGGTAGAGAATACTTGCAAAAAATAACCCTGTTTAGTATGTATTGATTGTCCCTTAAACTGAGGAACATAGGAATTGCAGTTCCAGATCACACTAGTGGTGCATCTAGTCTAGTATCCTGCTTTTGACAGTGTCTAGTACAGGATGCTTCAGAGGAAGATGCAAGAAACCCTCAAGTGGACAAATATGGAATAACATGCCTGTCACAGTTTCAGAGTAACTGCATCTGCATTTGTCTTCCATGGTCTCTCAATGGGTTTCCATCTCCCAGCCATCAACTCTCTTGCACAGAAATGGCATCTCATTTCCTCCTAACTGGGGTTTTAAGGCTCCCCAGTTCCCTGGATCTACACTGTGATATCCCCAGCAAGCCAGACTGCCTAAACGGGTAAGGGCCTGCGCTTTGCTTTCTCCTCAGAGGCTATGAGCAGTTGTATCCCAATCGTTACAATGTCCCTCTTGTGGTTAGGTATCTGTGGATGTAGCTCATGTACCTTCGTGGATGAATACCCACTTCGTCGGATGCATGTAGTGGAAATTTCCAGAGGCAGGTATAAATATGCAGGCAAGAATCAGCCTAGAGATCGACTGATTCTTGCCTGCATATTTATACCTGCCTCTGGAAATTTCCACTACATGCCTCCAATGAAGTGGGTATTCACCCACGAAAGCTTAATCTCCAATACATCTGTTAGTCTATAAGGTGCCACAGGACTCTTTTTGTCACTTTTTACAGATCCAGACTAACACAGCTACCCCTCTGATACTCATGTACCTGTTATATATGTCAATTCGTTGCCATGACACTCTTGTGGTTGGATCATATACCTATGGTCAGAACTTCCCTTTAAACAGCTCTCCAATACTTGGGGTTTTCCGTTGGGCCATTTGAAGAGATAAACTTTAGACAGACAAAGTACATAGGCCTCAAGTCTTATGCTAACTTCCTGAAGCTAACGTTTTATAAGGTACAGGCCTGTAGGTTCCTTGCCTTACTGCTGAATATAATAAAAGCAAAATATAATGCAAAACAGTGACTATGATAAAGGCAAGCTAGCCCACCGGGCTACAAAGCATATTGCCCACACTTATAAATTACCACACAGCTCCTTCTAAGCAAGCATGTTTATTCTTAAGGTGAAAGAAAGTTACCCCAACTCCAGCCTCAGGCTCTGGTAGCTTTCAGTCCTTCAAAACCCACAACTGGGTTTTCCCAGTTGTTACAAGTTCGTATCTATCTTAGATACAGAACCAGAACAACAACTGGGCAGAGCAACCATTTCTTTATACAGCTTGGGCCTTTGATCTTGGCATTCTGCAACAGGTAACTAGCAGACCAAGACCCTGTCCTCAGGGCACAGCTTCAAAAGGCTGGGGTTTTGGATAACCGGAGTTGGGTAATTTGCATTAACCTCTCCTTAAGGATTCCCAGGAAATATTATTGTCCCCAAAGTCCATACTTGCCTCACACATTTTCAGTATAGTCTTTTGAACTCCCAGGTCATACATTTGTCACATCGCCCCCTCAGAGAGGCTACATACAATCCTGGCCACCCTAATGCACAAACTTAATACAATGCAGTATTTCAAGGATATTGCAAGAAATTGCTATATCAGTCACACGGCCTATAAGGAAAGCATCTTCCCTGTCCAGACAATCAGCTGTCTGCTTATGCTCTGAAGCATAAGGGTTTATTCTTTTCTTTGTCCTATGTAAAGTAACTGTAGATATTCTTATTATCCATATAAAGTATCATCCATTTTTTAAATCCTTCTTAGTGCTTGGCTTCAGTGATATCTTGTGGCAGTGAGTTCCACAAGGTAATTTTGCAGTGTGTAAAAAAAAAAAAAAAAAAACCTATTTCTTTTCCAGTTTTAAATATACACCTCTACCCTGATATAATGCGACCCGATATAACATGAATTCGGATATAACGCGGTAAAGCAGTGCTCTGGGGGGGGGGGGGGGGAGGGGAGGGTGTTGCGCACTCTGGTGGATTAAAGCAAGTTCGATATAACGCAGTTTCACCTATAATTCAGTAAGATTTTTTGTCTCCCGAGGACAGTGTTATATCGAGGTAGAGGTATATAATGTTTCAGTTTATGAAATATCCCCTCATTCTTGTGTTAAGAGAAAGGGGGGCAATAGGAGCTGCCAGTTTGCCTTCTTTACACTATTCATTATTTTGTATTCTCCAACCATATCCCCTCTTATTTGTACACTCTCTAAACTAAACAGTCCCAGTCTTTTCAATCTCTCTTCATAGAAGAGTCTTGCCAGGACTCTAATCATTTTTATCACCTGTCCCTGACCGCTTTTAATTCTGCTGTGTCTTTGGGAACAGGATAATCTCAACTGATCACAGTATTTCAGTGCAATGGCATTATAATGTTGTTTGTTTCTATCCTCATCTTTATAAATCCTAACATTGTTTGCTTTTTTCCCCCCACATTAACAAGATATTTTCAATGAGCTGGTCATACCGAGATCTTCTGGCCTGAGTGGCTACAGCTATTTAGAACCAAAAAATGTGCATGAGTAATTCAAATTATTATTTCCAGTGTGCATTACCTTGCATCATATTTCTTGCCAGAACTATAATTTAGCAGCCAAACGGCTAGTTTATTCTCAGTCATTGGCAAATTTTGTGGATTTGTTGGTTGCTTTTAACTATTATTTCATGGCATTATGGTGTATTTTTGCTTAAACTTCAGTATGCTTGTTTTGTTTTAATTATTATTCCCTCACTATGATCCTTGAAATAGAGAGCCACATACTGTAATGAAGTAGTATACATACATAAGGGTAACTTTGCTTTTCCCACCACTCAAGCGCAGTCACCTCTGAGGTGAAACCCTGCAAAAACCCAGGGTTGTGAGTTCAATCCTTGAGGGGGCCATTTAGGGATCTGGGGCAAAAATCAGTACTTGGTCCTGCTAGTGAAGGCAAGGAACTGGACTGGATGACCTTTCAAGGTCCCTTCCAGTTCTATGAGATAGGTATATTTCCATATTAAAAATTATTAAATGGCACACAGGAACAGGTTTAAGACAAGAACTGGAGAAGAATGTATCCAGTTGAAATTTCAGGGGGAATTTTAGGCAGGCATATAGTAATAAAAACTAATTGGAATTCAGTCAGGATAACGGCTTTTGCACCCTGCTCTTTTGAAAAGTGTCATGGGATATTTCATGATCACAAGTGGTCAGACCCTTGGTATATAGCTCATTCAAAAGTTGACACATCCAGCATCATAAATGCCTTAAATCTTAGGTAGGAAGCAGTGCCATAAAATGTGTCAGCAATGGAAAAGGTAGAGTGTGGTAAAGCTAAAGGAAAGATGAGATTGAAAACCAGTAAATGGTCCAAGTAAAGTAAAATCCACCTGTCACCAAAACCTTGTGGAACCTAAACTTGTGGTTAACTAAAGCTCTTGCATATCCCCTGGGCTTTTCAAAGCTGAAGACTATTGATCTGAATCTTTTTTGGATGTCCTTTGAAGTCTGTAGATACATGGGACTTCTACAGGACTGAGAGGAGTTCAAAGAGGGGAGGGACAGGTTGGAGACAGTTGAATTTGGAGATGCCAGGGATGATGATAGAGGAATGTGGAAAGCACTCTTCTCCAAAGCTAAACTTTTCGAGCCTGCTCCTTGGTTGGTGTAAACTGGTGTAGCTCTGTTGACTTCCATATGGCTTCAGTAGTTTGAGTTTTAACAGCTTTATCAGGCAATGTAAGTGATCCCCATTTCCTGAACTGTTCTTTAGAGTAGAAAGCATGTCTGTCATCAGGAGATAAAGAACTCTGGCAATGTTTGACCTGAAATAATCCCTGGGAAGGGGTGAGGAAGGGGAAGGTCACATGCATTTCAACAAGAATCTGTTAAAGAGCTACTCATTCACTACACCTGAGGTTGTTTTTTCCAAGGAGAGTGAATCCAGGTAAGGCTCTGTAATGTAGAATATTGGCCCACCGTGTTTTGTGCACCTTCTAGTGGCAATTCTGATTACAGTATTTCTTAGTACAGAAAATGCCTGTTGGACCATATTACCCAGAATCCTTAGTGTGGAATTGGAATCATTTTGTGTTTTGGGACATGTAAAATAAAGTCAGGTAGATTGTTAGCAGCAGCAAAAACTCAAGGTTCATCTCTCTGAGCTTACAGGAAAAATCAGTCCATCTGTACACAATATACCACCCTCCTCACCCCCCTTTCCCCAGAATATGCAGCTGTGGAATCAGAGAGAGACCCCAAAGTCCTTTCAGATAACCATGGCTCCAATACATTGTAAAATAAGATGGACTTTCATAGTAACCGCATCTCTTCCCTCCCTCCCCTCAAACAGCAGGTTGTCTCCCCATTCAGCTTTGTAAATACTCTTTTTCCCTATATGTTCATCTCTCCAAAATATTTAACAGACCCTTAATTAGACACGTACCCTCCATTTATTATTATTTAAAAGGCTAAGTGGTTAATGTCCTGTGATTGAGAATGTCTGGTAATTAATTATTAACTCAAAGGGTTGGCTACCTCTAATATGCCTTGTCTCCAGTAGCATCTCTCAGTATTAATATATTAGTTCAGAGCAATCAAGTGGTAGGGAGGAGGGGAGCATCTTGGAGTCCCAGCCAATTGCATCCATATTAGATTGCAACTCCATCAGGTTGTCATTCTGTCATCCAACCAGCATCTAGGGTATAATGGGAGAATATAATCAGGCTCTTTACCTTAGGAGTACTCAGGATTTGCCCAACATAGTGCTGTATAGACAGCTTACTAGGATCCTAACAGCTGCACCTAATTTTCCAAAATGAAGCCAATTGCAACAGCCTTCATCTTTAAAACAGTGGCGTGTCCTGTGGAGACTACAGGTCCCAGGTTGTAATGCCCCTTCTTGATCCTGGGGGTGGGGCATTGCAACCTGAGACTTAGTCATTCTGGTTGTAGATCCTCAAAGTCTGTTCAGGTTGCCTTGAAGTGCACTATGATCTTTGTAGACCACATTTAGCCCAAGAGTCTGCACTTCTGGTTACACCCAATTTATGAGACTGTCAGTAGTTTTGTATGCTTGTACCTTTCTGACAGATGTTAAGCATTTACTGTGCCTTGTGTAGAGGAATGCAAAAGGAAAGAGGGCCAGTTAATGAGTCACAGTTAGCAATAACAGTGCTTGGGGGATTTTTTTTCTGTAGTTTTATTAAGTGGCTATACCACCTGGGATGGGCATTGGCCAGCCAGATTGCTGGATGTATGATAATTATCTCTTTGATTAAAAGTTTTAAATAAATTTTATATAGATAGCATGGTGGATAGCTCACCATATTGGGAGTCAGGAGACCTGGGTGAACTATTTGTCAAGTGTTTGGGGATCTTCTAATGAAAGCAGCCAGATAAGTGAAAAGCATTCTCGTGATTCTCACTGTACAGCAAATGGGTGACATCCACCTATCTAACAATAAACTTTTACAGTGAATACACCCATTCCCTGGATGGGGAATAGCAATACGAAATAATTACAGACTTCAGCTAACAAGAAACCACCAATTTAATAAACTCCCCTTTTAAACTAGCTAAATTTGGGGTTTAGGGAGCGAGGTTAGGGATTTTTTATTTATTTGGGTTTTTTGTCTTTAATCTGATGCATGAAAATAATCTGTTTTCAGTGTCAATCAGAACCCAGTGTTGTGAGTCGCATTAAAGTTAAATTGTTCAGTAATGGGGCAGTTCTCCTACTGCAGTCCTTTAAATTTTACTTTTATTATAAAGCACCACAAACAACAGGAATCAATTATGTGCCTTGCAAATAAATCCTTTAGCCTGAGCATGGTATCCATCTTCTCTAGATGCATGCATGGACGGAAGGATGTGTAAAGAAAAAATAGACAAAGGGACAGATGTAAGTGTGGGCAATGAGAAAAGGGGAAGGGAGTGTGCCCTACACAGATAATATGTACCTGACTGTTTTACGGTTTCACATTATTTGAATTTCAAATTTTTAAAAGTTTGAACCAGAGAGAAGAAAATGTGATATTCCCCTCGAACTGTCACAGCTAGTGCCTTAAGGTCCAAAGAGGATCAGTTCTGTTCACTAAAGCAGCAGTCATTACTTCTCGATTTTCTCCAACTCCACATACCGCAATGCCCCTCCTTTCTACTTTTGTCTGTATCACTTTCTCACTATCTATTTCTTCTCCTTCTCTGTTTATTTAATCTCTCCCCTTTCACACACGATCTCTCTCTCATTACTCATCCTTCTTCTCTATACCTGTCTATTTTGTATCTTTCTCTCTTTCTCTCCCATCTGTCTCCATTCATCCATCTGTCTTCATTTCATTACTGGGGGAGGGAGGCCAGTGGAAGAGACAGAAGAGATGGAATCAAGAGACCTGGGTCCTACTGTCTGTGTCACTGATTTGCTCTGTATCTTTGTGTGAGGTGCTTCATCACTCTGTGCTTCCATTTTCCTGTCTGTAAAATGGAGAGAATACTTGCCCACATTTGTAAAGTGCTTTGAGATCTATTTATTATTATTTGTTTTGTGGGACGACCTAGCATCCCCAGTTATGGACCAGGGTCTTGTGCAAGGTGCTGTACCAACATAGAATAAAAAGGAGGACCCTACCCCAGGGATCTTAAAATCTAAATATAGGCGAGAACAGGTGGATACTGACAGACAGACAAGGAAACAATGAGGCAATGCTGGTCAGCTTGATAGGTAGTGGTCAAATCCTTCAGAAACGTGTAATTATTATTATTCTCACATCCCTCTCTCTCTGTCTTTCGCACTCTCTCACTCTCATTTTAATCACTTAGACATCCTTTTTCCTAGAGATTACAGGGCTTTGTAGTTTTGTGCACAAGAAGAAGGAAAAAGTGAGGGGAGTTTTTGTTAGGGCAGGGGCTGGAGGGAAGAAGTGAGCTGTGGTATTTGCCGGCTTTAATCTTTATGGTAATACTTTGGTAAATATCTGCCGTTCTTTTTCTCTTGTCAGCGTGGCAGCCTGTGAGTGATATGGAGCCGCGATCAGGGAAAGAAGAGAGAGCTGCAGAGAGGATTAGAGGGTTAAGAAAGGATTATGGGGTCAGCATAAAAAAAAGAGGGAAAAGAAACAGTAAAAGAAAATGAAGTGCAATGTTTATGGCAGTAGAGTGAAAGGAGAGTGTGCAGGGCACCAAGTGAAATGGAGAGAGGTGGAAGATAGGATTTTTTACAGATAGGTTGCCGCTTTCTAAACGGGAGAGTTAAAGCCAACTGTCCCTCTGAAATGATTTCTTGAATAAAAATTCATTCGCTTCCTATTGTCCCGTGGAGAATTGTTTTGTCCTTCTTTGGTCTGTTTACCTGTGTGCAGGGGTGAGGCCTAACAGGGCCGATACTAGGAATGTACAGACACTCAAGTCACACAGTGTGTCCAAAGTCCCAGGTCTGGGAAGAGTGGCAGTAAAACACAGGGGACAGTTTGGGGACAAAGACTCAGGTCAATTCTTACATCCCAAGCAGTTTGTGTGATTAAAAAGGGAGGAATGGACAAAGCAATTTGGGTCAGGTAGAGCAGTGACCTGCACCTTTGCACACGTTAAACAAAACAACTGATCTGAATTTTTTTCCTTTAAAAACAATCAGAGAGATGAAATTGGAAAAGTGTTCATGAATGCAACAGTAGAGTGGTGAAATCAAGCACTCAGAGGCAGGAGAACAGGAAGGTTTCCTTCTCAACATTAACCTAGCCATGTTGCATAGGCAAAGTACTTTCATTTCTTGTTGTCCTAATGAAATGTGTCCATTCTTTACAGCTATGCAATATTTCAGATGCTAAGAATGTGTGAGGGGACTGTGCACTGGACTTATCTCAGCAAGAGTAAAGGCATATATTAACCCCAGTTTGGCAGCAGGTATGCTTACCCATCTGGAGGTGGGGCATAGGATGGCTATACCACTTTCCATACTTGAGACCAAATTTGCCCTTTGGTATGATCCACTCTGTAGTCCATATAGTCATACTATTAGATATATTGTAGATAGGCTGTGGAACATGCAGGACCTGCTTTTAGTGCATATGGTTATGGCAAGAGCTCTGCAATACTACGGCTGTGGAACTGGCCACAGAAATGTGCTCCAGAATCAGTCTTCCAGACTTTCTTCCCTTATGGTTGCAAAGAAAACCCTCCAATTATGATCTGATTCCAAACTAGAACAGGTGGTGTGTACCTGAGTCTGCAGACAGTCTGGAGCAGTAGCTATGAATGGTGTGAACATTCTGCTCAATGGGATGCTAATTATGAAACCCCAGGATGACCATTTAAATGTAAACATTGTTTTCAGTTCACTGCTGGTCACAGCAACTAAGCCCTAAATCGGCTAGGCCACAGCTGTCTGACTCTGCTTCTTTCTATAACTATGGGAATGTTGCAGCGGATGGAACCCAAAACTGGACCATGCAGGAGCCTGGATTTTCGTAATGGAGGCTCGTCTCCTGTGGAGTTCATTACCTGTAGAGATCAGGCTGAGCCTTCAATTTGCCAGCTTCAAATCACAATGCAAGATTCATCTTTTCTGCACGCCTTCTTACAACTGAGCTGTGGAATTGTCCTTTCCCCCACTCCATCTATAATTGGTGGAGGGCTAGATTCGGGCCGGCCTGGGGAAGTTTCAAGGCGCTTACCTTATCCCCTTGCATGCCTCTTCTCGGGGCCTAACCAGAATCAGAGAGGGTTGGGGAGGGTTGTCCCTGCTCCTTCCCTCGTTTTCTGCACCAACCGCTAGAAATGGCGGCGCATGGAGTGGGGATTATGCAGCACTTAAGCAAAGGTGTGTAGCTGCAATGCTAGAAGCAATTTACAAGTTCACTCAGCCAGCCCCTCTACACCCTTTCTAACATGCCTGACATTGGACGCAATGGACGCAAGCTAGTCACTGTAAGGAGCAAAGGGGGAAAACTCGCCAGAAACCAAAGTTGGGATACTTTGAAAATTCAGAGGGGTTTTGTTGCAGTTCACGTGCCCTCCACCCTGTCTCTCTTTACTGTTGCACCCTTTCTTCCCAAGCAGTCTGTATGTAACCTGTGTCACTCTTCAGAGAGATTACTGCGTGCAGCCTCTTCAGAGCAGGGATTTGTGCTCACTCGTGGCTTCCCAGACCACGTTCCCTCTGCTAGTTAAGATATCCAGAGTGGTTTATGGGCTTTGTGTAATTTCTATCTGCCCCCAGGCAGCTGGACTTCATTTAGGGTTTTGTTTGTTTGTTTGTTTATTTATTTATTTATTTGCATTTAATAATAAGCTGCTTTTCTTTAACTGTAAGTTGAGAATGATCAAAAACTATCAAACCCGCCCAGGCAAGTGGTATATGGACCCGGATCGAATTCAGGCCAGCTGATCTGAATGGCTGCTGAGTGGTTCCGGGGCAGGGTTGAGACTACTACCATATGCACGTGGGTGGGAAATATTTTAATATATTTCATGAGGGGCCACCAAAGACATTGCTGATATTATGCGATCGTTCAGATGAATGCCTACGCTGCCTTGGCTGTGTATTCATCTTGAATTATTAAAACTGAATGGATAATTCATAGCCCTTGAGCCCTTCTTTATTTTATTTTCTGACGGTAGAATTAATATATGCAAGGCTATGTGGAGTAAGGTGGATTGCGTGAGCGAGAGAACAAAGTGGGGAAAGTGGACAGAGAATGAAGAAGAGGGGGAGTGAGAAAACAATTAAGCTAGAACAATAAGAAGAAAGAGCAAGTAAAAGGAGAGAGAAAATGATAAATCATTACTCATTTTTTATAGTGGCTAATGGCCCCCGCTGAAGTCAGGATACCAGTGTGCTAGATGCTTTACACAGAGAGCAAGCAACAGTCCCTGCCTCAAAGAGCTTCCAATCTAATTGAGCTCTGTCTTGTGCTAACTCACTAGTGAAGGCAATCCCAAAATAAGAGGTTATGTGAGAGAGTTTGATCTGCCTGGATAGAAAGAAAAGGTCAGTCCTTCTGAATGTGGTGAAGGCAGGAGGGGGGGAAATGAAAGGTGGGAGAAGGAGAGGAAGTACAAAGATGGAAGAAAAGAGAATGAGGAGAAGGAGAGACTCAAATGACAGAGAGGCTGGAACAAAGGCAAAGAGAAGGAAGACAGACAGGTGACAATAGAGGGATCCCCATCCAGATCCCAGCATGTTTAGGGGCACTAATATTGACATCCTCTTGCTAGGTCACTGTTGGTCAATATAAATACAACTGTACGCTCACAGCTGAGGGGGCTTAGAAGAGCTAATGAACAGGGGAAGAAGAAGGTATGGGAAAAGGAGATTTTGCATGTTAAAACTCTGGCTGAGAGATTGCTTCTCTCTGCAGAAGGATTTGCAAGGCAAAAAACCATACACCAGCGCAATAAGTGAGGGGAGAAGGGAGCAGACAGGAAGGAGGGAGGGGGAAAGAATAAAGATTTATTTGATATAGCAAAGATCTGGGGGGGAGGGGGGAAGGGAGTGTTCCCCGTGTCTAAAACTGCCTGGTCCTGGTAAATAGAAAGTGAACATACCGAGAGAGCTTGTCTGAGTCACAAGTTTAATGAGTCAAAATTACAGCAGGCTGACATTGGTTAAGTGGAAGCGTTTGTTTTGGAAAAGTGTCATTTTTCAGAGAGGAAGAGTTTCAAACCAGTGGAGCATGGCAGAGCTGTGAGTGTGGAGCCCAGAGCTGGAAAAGCAGGGAGTGGGAGCTACAGGGGAGAAATAATGTGCATTGGCAGAGCTATGCAAAAAAAGCACACGCAGCACATAGCACTACCAACATTTCCCATTCATAAGCACCAAATTCCACCCAAAATTTTACTTACCATGAAATGCTAATCTGCCTTGTTCAACCACGTTCACATGCTGGTCCATGTTTTGCTGTGGCTGTAACAAACACTGAGCATATATGGCTCCCTCAGTCTTAGAGGACTCTAAACTTATAGCTACACTTAACAACTGCTTAACACTAACTACTATAAACAAACTATTTACAAGGCCCTAAGGCTTGAAGTCAGAAGAGATGAAAACCTCTAGGCAAGGAAAAGGCGTTCCAACTGACCACCACAGGCGATAAGAAGGAACTGAGAGGGTGTAGGGCCAGCAGCACCTAATGTACCATGGCACTCAAGAGGGCACCACAGCCGACACTACTGATACTGCTAAGGCAAAAATCTCTGATGACTGCGCACGCACCTAGAATGGAATCGACATGAGCAAGAACTCAAAGAAGAACATGGCTTTACATGTCATCCATTGCACTCAAAAGGTCCTCTTGGCTTTATCAGCAGGCTGAATCCTTGGAAGGGTATTAGGGTAGGAGGTGAGAGTCTGCCATGACAGGACTGATCCCCATCTCTATTACCTCTGGCAAATTCTGTCATCCATCCCTCCCACCTCCAAGAGGGCTGAGAGAAAGTACTTCGTCCCCTGCCAAGGAGTTTGAGTATTTACCCACCTCCAGGCTTGCTGGTTGCCTCTGCAGCCAACGAAAAGGACAAGCAGGGGCACACCAGTTCAACCCCAAAAAATAGAGTCCAAAAGGCTGGACCTTTTTGGGGAGGAAAATTCATTCAATAGCCAACTTCAGTTCCAGATGGCAAACCACTCTCTTGAGCAGTTACAATTTTAATTGATGGGACTCCCTTCGTAAGTTCAAAGAGTCCCTGCCCCAGGAGTTTGGCACCCTGGTGGAGGAGGGTACTGTGGCAGCAAGGTGTTCCCTTCAAATGCCGTGGGCTGTGGCTGACTCAGCGGCTAAGGTGGTCGCATTGGTGGTGGTCATGAGGCGCAGCTCCTGGCTTCAGACTGCTGGCCTGCCCCAGGAAATGCAGCCCTTAGTTCAAGACCTCCCATTTGATGGCAATGGTCTCTGCGTGGAGCACACTGATGCCTGGCTGCATGGCCTAAAGGACACTCAGGCCACCCTTTGCTCCCTGGCTCTACATACACCGCAATCGGCAAGGAAGCAGTTCCGGCCGCCGCCACCAGAGCCTTGGCAGCCACAAGAGGGGTCTGCCAGGAGAAGGGATAGAGACACGAGCTTTAGTCATTGCCGCCCTTCCTCCTCCTGCTCACCTATGCAGCCCGGCCTGGCAAAGCAGCCTGGGGGCCAGAAGCGCTCATTTTGAAGGCGTGCTTGAAAGCGATGCCCCAGTCAGCTCCCCGGATCCACCTTGTTCTTTCCTCAACTGCCTTCGTCCCTACCGTTTGGCCCAGTTGTGGATCATCTCAGACTACTGGGTGCTAGAGATAGTATCTTGGGGCTATACCCTGCAATTCTCGGCCACCTCTCCCGCCCATCCCTCTTCAGGGACACTTCTCATGAGTAGCTCCTTGTTCAAGAGGTCAAGAATCTCCTGCACCTCTCGGGACATGAAAGAAAAGGGGTTCTGCTCACAGTACTTCCTAATCCCGAAAGCAACAGGGGGGCTCAGACCCATTCGAGATCAGAGTCGCCTCAACAAATCTCTCAAGAAGTTGAAGTTTTGCATGGTCTCCCTAGCCTCCATTATCCCCTCCCTGGATCCAGGGGATTGGTATGCTGCCCTCAACTTAAAGGACACTTATTTCCATATTCCAAGGTCACAGACATTTCCTCCATTTCACAGTGGGCGAACGCCATTTCCAATTCACGGTGCTGCACTTTGGCCTCCCATCAGCCCCAAAGGGTCTTTACAAAATGTATGGCACCAGTGGCTGCTTACCTGAGGCTTCGAGTGGTCCAGGTCTTCCTGTATCTTGACGATTGGCTCATCAAGGGTAGTTCTCGGGAACAAGTGCAGAGGAGCCTCGATCTGGTGTGTGTCACCTGCCATGACCTGGGCCTGTTCATAAATGAGAAAAAATCCACCTTAAGTCCGGTCCAACCAATAGAGTTCATTGGGGCGGTTCTTGACTCCTGGCAAGCCAGAGCCTTCCTTCTGGAGGTGCATTTTTTTCAGGCCTTGTTGGACCTGATCTCCCATGTGAAGAACCACCCGTTTAGCATGACTCTCACCTGCCTGTAGTTGTAGGGCCACATGGCTGCATGTACATACATGGTCAGTCATGCCTGGCTCCATCTCTGGTCTCTGCAGTAGGGATGCAGACTGATGCCAGCCACAACCTAGACCAGGTAGTCAGGGTGCCAGATCACATCCAGTCATTCCTGGACTGGTTGTTGGACTCCAGGTTGGTGTTGGAGGCAGTTCTCTTTGCGGCCCCGTCTCTGACTCTGGTCTCCGATGTTTCAGATCTGGGCTGGGGAGCCTACCTGGGCCTGCTCAGCATGCAAGGCCATTGGCTGCGGGATGATCTGGCCCTCCATATCATCATCAGAGAGCTCAAAGTGATCCGCGTGGCCTGCCAGGCTTTCTTGCCCCACCGGAGGGGCAAGGTGGTGCAGGGCCTTATGGACAATACCACCGTGATGTATTACGTCAACAGGCAGGGAGGAGCCAGGTCGTCAGCCCTCTGCCAAGAAGCTCTCCACCTTTGGGATTTCTGTGTGTGGCATGCCATTCATCTGGTAGCTGCGCATCTGCTCGGGACCAGGAGCGCTTTAGTAGATCACTTCAGCAGGACCGTCTCATCTCGCCATGAGTGGTTGCTCCACCCAGAGGTGGTCAATGCAATCTTCTGGAATTGGAGGACTCCCCGGTTGGACTTTTTCACATCCCATCAAAACAGGAAATGCCACGTGTTCTGTTCCATCTGGGGGATTGGACAGGGGCTCCCTGTCAGATGCTTTCCTGCTCCTATGGTCAGGGGCCCTGATGTATGCCTTTCTGCCAGTACCATTGATCCACAGTGTCCTCGTGAAGATCAAACAAGACAGGATGAAGGTTATCTTGGTAGCCCCGGCGTGGCCTTGCCAGCACTGGCTCGGCAAGCTGCTGGTCCTTTCGGTAGCCGCCCCACCACGGCTACCTCTCTGGCTGGACCTGCTGTCCTAGAACCACGACTGTCTTCTGCACCGGAACCTGGCGGCGTTACACTTGGCTGCATGACTGCTGCATGGCTGAATATGAAAGAACGGGAATGCTCAGCCCATGTCCAACAGTCTTGTTGGGTAGCAGAAAGCCCTCTACCAAAGCGACCTGCTTAGCCAAGTGGAAGAGGTTCACATGCTGGATCTCAGACTGGGGTATCTGGTCTGAGCAGACTTTGCTGCAGGCGATCCTGGACTATCTTCTGCACCTCAAACTCCAAGGGTAGCGTGATCCAGGTTTTAATTGCAAGACTGGGAGTCATGAGACTCAGCTTCTAGCTCTGCTATGTAATGTTGAGTAAACCACGCGGTTTCTCTGTGCAGTGTTTCCCGAGTATTTACATGAGGAGACTACTAGTGCATCCCTATTTCACGAAGGGGGCAAATGAGATTAATTTTAATCTATGTTACAATGATCTCAAAGCACTTTGCTAAGGAAGGTACTAGACAAAGGCAAAGTGTTATTCATTTAAAAAAAATCTTTTTGAGATATTCTTCCTGCAGGGATGCGTCACTGGAGACAAAGGAAGGGCTGGGAGTATTGTGCCCATGGACTCAAGCCAGCTCTAGGGCATTGCGGAGAGAGGGAAAAATCTGCTGGGTTTGATGCTGGGAGAATAAACAGGAAGACTATCAGCATGTTTCATCAGAAAATCGGAGCATCTGCTTGCCACAAAATACCAGGTCTGCAGAGCCCAGGGCTTGTCAGCGAGGGGCCTTGGAACACGCTTGTGGGTTACAGCAGCATTGACTCTTAGCAATGAGCAGGCAATGACATGAGGCAAATGCATCAGAAACCAGTGTGATGGTTGGTGTAATAATGTGGCAAGTGCTTCTCTCTCTCTCCCTCTTGCTCTCATACACACACATTACTGTTGGGTCTTAGTGACACACAAAGTGCACACATGTATGTCAGACCAATCTCATACATTTTCTGCCAAGTATTTCCCTATGGCGCACGTAATAGTCACCAAATACATCCGAATGGCAATGGGCTCTCAGGGAATAACACCAATCACTCTAATGCGTCACCTTAAGCTGCTGCAGTTTTTCTATTATTGGTGCATTTCAGAATTTCAAATTGGTAAATGGGCCTGATTTCCAAAGCTGAGATCCAGATCCACACTTCCTAAGAGCTTTTGGCTGTTCAGATCTGGAGTTATGATTCAGTCCTGTGGGGTACTCAGCAGTGCATTCCATGGCCCAACCTGGAACAGGAATCAGGAAGGCCATGTGCAGTGGTATTAGTCAGCATGGGCTGTGCCAGTCAGCTAGAGATACAGAGAACCAGAGGGTTCGTCTGTCAGTCTTCCATCTTCTCTACAGTGAGGAACATTCCAAGCCCCTTATTGAGACAGGTTTCAGCTGCAAAGTTCCGATCCAGATGCAAACTTTCCCCAGAGTGCAGAGGTATTTGGACCCAGGCTTTGAGTTTGTCCCTGTCCATGCTCAGAGCACGTTACAGAATTGCAAATTATATCCCATGCATAAAGGGATCATTTCACCCGCCACTGAAATGCAGCCACCTCTGGAGTGAAACACGCAGCTATTACAATGCACAGCTCACAACAACCGTTTAGGACAAGAAGTGCTAATCAATTGTTTGCCCAGAGAATTTAGGGAGGCTAAATGTAATTACCTGAGGTGAAATTTGGCCAGTACAGCAGGACTAGCCCTCTCTATGCTTGTGGAAAGTCCCATTGGATCTCTAAGGGCAGTGACTGGTCAAGACTTCAATTTTACATCTCCTCTAAAAGACCCAGTGACAATGAGATTTTTTTAAGATCCAGTCCCTGATGGTTTTTTCACCAGTGAATCGTCATATAGATAAGACAGTCTTTTCTCTCCTTCTGTGACTGCCTCCCTGTTGAAGGTTGGCTGATTTTGCGATGGATACAGGAGAGCTTTGCATTTGTAGCTCTTATTTTTTTCCCCTCTCTGTACCATCTGTTCGCAGACTGGATTACAGTTGCCGCCAGTTAAAAAGCAGATTGTCATGGCCCAAGGTCAAAAAAGCAGCCCTGGTGCTGTGCTTGCCTTCCATGGATTTACGGGCTGCAATTAGAACTTTGAGCCCTATGTCTGGTTCCCCTCAACCTCTCAACTGCTAGTTTTGAGAGATACACAGGCCCCTCCTCTCATTAGTCCTGCTCCCCTTTCCCACACCCTCCCACCCATTCATCTGTCCATTGTCCTCCTGTGCGCTCTCCTTTTGGCTTAGTTTACAGAGAGGGGAAAAAAGTGCTTGCTCTCGGTCTCATCCTTAATTTACTTTGAAATGGCAGGCTGTTCTCAGAGCTACACCTCAGCATTTGTCAGAGCGCTGGTCAAAGGAGCAGCCATTGCCCACTTTGTTCTCTTTTTCCAAGGGACAGTCTGTACATTTTGATCCTGCTCATCGCTGGTGGTTGTTTTTTGATTAGTTGTTTGTCAGAAGTGGTGGGGAGGGGTCGGTAGTACTTAAAATCTCCACCTCCTCATCCCCTAGATCTTGTCTGATTGCCTGAGCAAGGGTGGAGAGAATATTTCCGTCATTTCTGCACTCTGCTGTCTGGACTGTGCCCTATATTAGAAGTTGAAGCATCTGCTTCTGTTTAAAAGAGGTCGATAAAAGTCAAAAGGGCCTGATTAATACCAGTCAATGTAGGCCAATACCGCTTAGAGTGATAATGTACTTACGAGGCCTAGACATGGCTGCTGGGAAACTGGCAGGCACCTACTCAATTGGGCCGTTGTCTAAGCCAGGCCATGGGGCCAGTGCTGCACACACTCCAACAAATGCATGCATAAGCATCACCAGGTAGCAGCCTCCTCATTCTGAGCACACGGCTCCCATTCGCTGAGCTGGGGGTGGGGCTGGTGGGAGAGCACAAAGCACAGCTGCATATAACATAAGCACGTAACATAAAAATTACCATATTGGGTTAGACCAATGATCCATCCTGCCCAGTATCCTGTCTTGCGACAGTGGCCAATGCCAGGTGCCCCAGAGGGAATGAACAGAACAGGTAATCATCAAGTGATCCATCCCCTGTCACCCATTCCCAGCTTCTGGCCAACAGAGGCTAGGGACACTTCAGAGCACGGTTTTGCATCCCTGTCTATTCTGGCTAATAGCCATTGATAGACCTATCCTCCATGAACTTATCCACTTCTTTTTTTGCACCCTGTTTTCGTCTTGGCCTTCACAACATCCTCTGGTAAAGAATTCCACAGGTTGACTGTGCGTTGTGTGAAAAAATACTTACTTTTGTTTGTTTTAAACCTGCTGCCTATTAATTTAATTGGGTGACCCCTACTTCTTGTGTTATGAGAAGGAATAAATAATATTTTCCTATTCGCTTTCTCTATACTGTTCATGATTTTATAGACCAATATCATATCCTCCTTCAGTCATCTGTTTTCCAAGCTAAACAGTCCCAGTCTTTTTAATCTCCTCATATGGAAGCTGTTCCATACCCTCTTATCCCATGACTGCTTACTTTGCTTACAAGCCTTTGGTTATGGACCTTGTCAAAGGCTTTCTGAAAGTCCATGCACACTATATTCATTGGATCACATTTGTCCACGTTTGTTGACCCTCTCAAAGAATTTGATTGGATTAGTGAGGCATGATTTCCCTTTAAAAAAGCTGTGTTGATTCTTCCCCAACAAATCCCGTTCATCTATGTGTCTGATAATTCTGTTCTTTACTATAGTTTCAACCAGTTTGCCCAGTACTGAAGTTAGGCTTACTTGCTTGTGATTGCCAGGGTTGCCTCTGGAACGTTTTAAAAATATCAATGTCACGTTAGCTGTGCTTGAATCATCTGTTGCAGAGGCTGATTTAAGCAAAGGTTTACACACCACAGTTAGTAGATCTGTAATTTCATATCTGAGTTCCTTCAGAATTCTTGGGTGAATACCATGTGGTCCTGGTGACTTACTACTATTTAATTCATCCCCAAACCTCCTCTATTGAGACCTCAACCTGGGACAGTTCCTCGGGTTTGTCACCTAACAATAATGGCTCAGGTGCGGGAATCTCCCTCGCATCCTCTGCAGTGAAGACCAATGTAAAGAATTCATTTAGCTTCTCTGCAATAGGTTTGTCTTCCTTGAGAGTTCCTTTAGCACCTCGATCATCCAGTGGCCCTACTGATTGTTTGGCAGGCTTCCTGCTTCTGATATACACTGCTACCTCGATATAATGCCACCCGATATAACACGAATTTGGATATAACGCAGTAAAGCAGTGCCCCGGCGGGGGCTTGCGTACTCCGGTGGATCAAAGCAAGTTCGATATAACGCGGTTTCACCTATAACGCGGTAAGATTTGTTGGCTCCCGAAGACAGCGTTATATCGAGGTAGAGGTGTACTTACAAAAATATTGTTGTTCGTTTTTGTGTCTTTTACTAGTTGCTTTTCATGCCTTACTGTACTACACTTGCCAGAGTTTATGCTCCTTTCTATTTTTCTCAGTAGGCTTTGACTTCCAGTTTTTAAAGGGATGTCTTTTTGTTTCTAACTACTTTTTACTCTGTTTAGCCACGGTGGCATATTTTTGGTCCTCTTATTGTTTGTTTGGGAGTATACATATAGTTTGAGCCTTTATGATGGTGTTTTTAAGAAGTTTCCATGCAGCTTGCAGGTATTTCATTCTTGTGACTGTTCCCTTTGGTTTCCATTTAACTAGTCTCCTCATTTTTGGGTATTGCCCATTTTTTAAGTTAAATACTACTGTGGTGGATTTCTTTGGTATTCTCGCCCCCCCCCTCCCCCCAGGATGTTAAATTTAATTACATTATGGTTGCTATTACTGAGCAGTTCAGCTGCATTCAGCTCTTGGACCAGATCCTGTACACCACTTAGGACTAAATGAAAAGCTTTCTCTCCCCTAGTGGGTTCCAGGACCAGCTGTTCCCAGAAGCAGTCACCAAGAGTGTCTAGAAATTTTATCTCTGCATCCTGTCCTCAGTTGACATGTACCCAGTCAATACGGGGATAGTTGAAATCCCCCATTATTATTGGGTTTTCTGTTTTTGTAGCCTTTCTAATCTCCCTGAGCATTTCACAATCACTGTCACCATCCTGGTCAGGTGATTGGTAGTATATTGCGATTGTTGTACTTTTATTATTGAAGCAATGAATTTCCATCGATAGAGATTCTGTGGTACAGTTTGATTCATTTAAGATTTTTACTATATTTGACTCTATGCTTTCTTTCACATATAGTGCCACTCCCCCACCAGCCTGACCAGTCTTTCCTATATTCCTGTGTATTTTGTATCATGGTATTACTGTGCCCCATTGAATATCATTATTCCACCAAGTTTCTGAGATGCCTGTTATATCAATATCCTCATTTAATACCAGGCATTCAAGTTCACCCATCTTAATATTTAGACTTCTAGTATTTGCATATGTCTGCCTTCATGTGATGTAATTGAATGGGACTCTCTTTTCTTTGACTGTTTCTCTTCAGTTCATGTCTATACTTTATCAACTTCTATTCTTTCCTCTTTACTAAGATATAGAGAATCCCCTTTAATAAATCCTCCCCTATGGGACGTGTCTATCCGAACTGTGTGCTTCTCCACGCCTGTTGGCTTTCCCCCTGCCCTTAGTTTAAAAACTCCTCTACAACCTTTTTAATTTTACATGCCAGCAATCTGGTTCTTTTGTGGTTTAGGTGGAGCCCATCCTTCCTGTATAGGCTCCTCCTTTATTAAAAGCTTCCCCAGTTCCTAAAAAACCTTTATTACCTCCGCTGCACACCACTGTCTCATCCACACATTGAGACCCTGCAGTTCTGCCTGTCTAACTGGCCTTGTGCGTGGAACTGGAAGCATTTTAGAGAATACTGTCCAGGACCTCCATGGTAGCAATCTCTTCCCTAGCGGCCTAAATCTGACCTCTAGGACCTCTCTTCTACCTTTGTCTGCATCATTGGTACCTACATGTACCATGACCACCAGTTCCTTACCAGCACTGCACATAAGTCTATCTAGATGTCTTGAGAGGTCTTCATCTGGAAGGAGGGTCCCAGCTGTGGGATTGTTTCCCTCCATTCCAGTTTGGTGTTCTCCTTCCCTGAAACTTTTATCCTCCTCAACAGCATAGAAGCTGTCAGACTGGGGGTGGGTCCCCTCTACTGTGTCCTGGAAAGTCTCCTCTATGTATTTCTCTGTCTCTCTTAGCTCCTCCAGCTCAGGAACTGTTGTCTCAAGAGACTGTACTCTGTCTCTGAGGGCCATGAGTTGCTTGCACCGAATGCACACATACGCTATCTGCCCAAAAGAGACGTAATCACACAAGCTGCATTCCATATGTAGCACCCACTCTGCTGCTGGACCTGTCTGCCTGCATTCTTTTTGCTCTTGCAGGGTTTTTTGGTGGTTGGTTTTTTTTTGTTTTGTTTTGTTTTTTGTTCGGGGTGTGTGTTTGTGTGTTTTCTTGGAGACTGGTGGGTTTTTGGCTTAATTTTACAGAATGTTTGTTAGATGTATCTGCCTCTCACATTCCCTCTCTAAACTCCTTGAAAAACTTTCCACTTTGCTGCTCCTATTCACTAGCTCCTATGCATTCCTGCTGAGTCTGAAACTAGGGTTGCCAACTTCCTACTCACACAAAACCGAACACCCTTGCTCGCCCCCGCCCCCTGTCCCACCCCTTCTCTGAGATCCCACCCCCCCGCTCACTCCACCCCCCTTCCCTCTGTCGCTCACTCTCCCCACCCTCACTCACTCGCTCATTTTTACCGGACTGTCTCAGCAGGTTGGGGTGTGGGAGGGAGTGAGGGATCTGGCTGTAGGTGTGGGCTCTGGGGTGGGGCCAGGGATGAGGGGTTTGGGGTTCAGGGTATGGGAGGGCGTTCAGGGCTGAGGGGATACAGACTCCGGGCTGAGAATGCAGGTTCCAGAGTGGGGCCAGAAATGAGAGGTTCAGGGTGCAGGAGGGGGCGTCTGGCAGGGGGGCTCCAGCTGGGGAGGGGTGGGCTCTGGTGTGCAGCCAGAGATGAGGGATTTGGGGTTTTGGAGGGGGCTCCGGGCTGGGATCGAGGGGTTCAGAGGGTGGAAGGGAGATCAGGGCTGGGGCCAGGAGTTGGGGCTTGGGAGGGTGTCAGGCGTGCTGGCGCCAGCGGCACTTACTTCAAGCAGCTCCCGGAAGCAGTGGTATGTCCCCCCTCCAGCTTCCACGTGGAGATGCGATCAGGTGGCTCTGCATGCTACCCCCATCTGCAGGCACCAGCCCCACAGCTCCCATTGGCCAGTGGGAGCTGCAGAGCCGGTATTTGGGGTGGGGGCAGCGTGTGAGCCCTTGATTGCCTCTATGTGTAGGAGCTGGAGGGGGGACTTGCCATTGCTTCCGGCAGCCATGCGGAGCCATGGCAGGTAGCGAGCCTACCTTAGCCCCGCTGTGCCTCCGACTGGACTTTTAACAGCCCAGTCAGCGGTGCAGACCGGCGCTGCCAGGATCCCTTTTCGACTGGGTGTTCCAGTCGAAAACCAGACACCTGGCAACCCTATCTGAGATGAACTAGGACCTGGATCTCTCCATCTACTACTTCATCATCCTTCTCTCCTTTACCTTTCAACTCATGGCATGGGCCCTGTACAATTGTTGCTTGATTTCCTCTCCTCTTACTCAGGGCATGTCTATACATACAGCACTGCAGTGGCACATCTTGATCATCCCTATGATGATTACTGCAACCTCTTCCACTTTTCCGACCTCCCTGACGCCCATGTTGCCTCCCACCAGTCCATCCAAAAGGTGGCCATTAAAATGGTCTTCCCTCTCTGCTGGTCTGACTATGTCCCCTTTGTTTTTGTGTCACTCCACTGGCTCCCCGTTGTGCACTATATCCATTTTAAACTTCTGGTCCTTGCCTTCAAGACCCTACTCAGCTCTGCTCCATCTTACATCTCTGATCTCATCTTCCTATCCTCTCTGACCTCCTCCACCCTGCCATGGATGCCAACCCCTTTGTCCCATTTGCCTACCCTCCCCATCTCTGCTTACAGTGACACAGTCCATTTTTTATCTATTGACCTACCCTCAAGGCCCATTCTTCTCCTCTTTTTTGACCCTCAAAGAGTATCTCTTCACTTTCTGAGTGACAAAGCTGTGTTTTCCCTCTCCTGACTTATCTTGTGCGATTCTGTTGGACCTGAAAGGCCCTGCTTTCCCACTCCTTTGCAGGGCTGTGCACGGTGACTTATGCACACCCTCAGTTGTCCTATAATTCAGCCATCTCTGCTGAGCCTTAGCTCCTGGCATCTCAAGAATTCATCTCACATATTCCAGCCTGCCCTGTTTTGATGTACAGATTTAGAAAGAAAGAGAGAGGTGGGGGGAAAGAACCCCTGGATCTCAGGTATCCGTGCTAGACCTCGCTGGATTAGGAAGGCATAATCAGTTGCACTAAGAGGATTGTTGTACGTTCGCAAACATATGACTCAAATGAAATTTGTTTTGTGCGTAGGGGGACAGGTGGAGATGTGTCAGGAGAGGAGTGGGAGAGAGAGACTCCCCAGTCACAAGTCACCTTTTCTTGGTTTAGGCTTGTTCTTGTTTACAGAGACACAATACAACATCTGACTTCTGATGGCGAAAATAATCCTGTTGCCCTGGCCTCTCCTCCCATTCCCTTGAAACACGTTTAAACATAGTTATACCTCCTCCTCTATGCACCAGATAGTCAATGCAATAGAGTGAATGTGGAGAATTGTAGGATGCTGGGGCATCATATGCCTAGCTATAATTATGTTATGAAGAGAGAAGCAATCATGGAACAGAAGGTGCTCTGGGGGGAGTAGGGGGGTGAGGCACAGAGACGGCTCCTCCCAGTATGGGGCAGGGGGGGATTGTAGTGGCAGGTTCCTTGCTCCATGCACAGTTAACAGGATAGATTCAGGAGTAAGATTACAGGTTTCCTGTGGAATGCAATCACAGCTTTGCTTTATATAACCCAGCTAGATTAATGGGGCTCTTCCTGAACATGGCAAATGGATATGTGCTTGTCAGGTTCAGCAGAGCCTGTCCCTGCTGCTTGCTCCCAGTTAAGCAGGTTTAGATCTCAGCTGAGGGAGGAAGCTGCTAGTTAAAATGGGGCTATTCGAAGCCAATGCACTAATGAGCGAGCAATGGCATGTAATCAATGTGTGAAAAATGGGTAATTCTCACTAATGCCCAGCTAATGTTCTCATAATGATCTGTCAGGGAACTCTGGCTAAGTATTGTCATGGCAATTTGGCACAGGTTCACCTGGGATAATGCTGGGTGGCTGAATGGGAACACTTATTTGTTGCCCCACCTCCCAATACTCTACTCTCTTCACTCTCTCCTCATCTTATTTCCCTTTCTGTAACCCTCTTTTAATTAGGCCATTAGTTGATTGATTAGATAATGTTTGTTCAACACTTTACATTCAGAGTGCTAATTCAGTGCTGTATATTGTTCTCTCTTCCTTCTTCTCTCTATCATCTTTCTCTTTCCTCTCCTCCATGTTTGTTCATCATCTGTCTTTTTCTTTCTCCTCTTACTCTTTCTCGGAATCAACTCCATTTTTAACACCTTCCCCACTTAGCATGTGAAATCTAATGGTTCCTAATTATAGTGTCATAGATGCTTGACCAGGAGATCACTGGTGCAGAGTGTTAGTTAAAGATCCTGATCACAATTCCCTCCCCCCTCAATTTTCCAACAAAATTGCCTAAATTTTCCAACTAGCTCTAGACCTAGTCTTCTCTGTGAGTGCCTCACTGACTCTGGTCTGCTGTCCCTCTGTAGTCCACCGCCACTTCGAGCACACAAATCTGAGGTCCCTACTGCATTAATCCGTGATTCCAGGTGCACAATTTAGGTGTAATGTGCTGCGTACAACATCAAGCCTTGCCAGTATTCCAGTACATCATGCAGGTGTGTGTTCACTCTTGAAATTCTCCAAAATTAATTGGCCTGCCATAATATCATCGGAGTGTTGATGTTATTTTATCCGCCTGACTTTCTTGATTTGATTTTTTTCTATACAGGTTTTGGGGAATGCAGTGGAAAGAAGTAATTGTTTCCGCTCTTGTCAGCTTTATGACTTTGAAACTTATCCCTTTCTCCTGCTGTGCTAAATCAGCTATAGTGGAGACCGGGTTGCATTTAAATTCCTGGTCAGATCCTCCTGAAGTTAGGAGGTAGGGGTTGCTGTTTTGGTGTGGAACGCAGAGTGGGCAATGATATAAAATACACTGTGTGCCCAACTGTGCATTAGTAGGCTCTGTTTTCACATAGGTTTTTGTATTGACCTTAGAAGGGGAGTGCCAGTCTCTGGAAACCCCCAAGATACAAATATGTAAATATATACAGTTGCAGGGAAGCATATTTATAATAACTTACATTTATACAGTGCCTTTCATCCAGAATAATCCCAAATCTCTGCTCACTATAGAAATACAACCATCTCTAGTCTGGGATGGAACAAAGCTGCCATTCTGCACAGTGCAATGGAACTTTTAGGACTGGAAGTGAAGCATCATTTCTCCTTGGAAACTGCTGGGGGAATTCAGGAAAGCAGAATGCCAAGCCAGAAGGTAACCAGTACAGGAGGGCTGACACCCCATGCCCTTGTAAAGTCCATGGGATTTTTCATTGAATAGACATGGTCATGGCATTAGTTTTACAGTTCATTTGAAAGATATCACCACTAGCAGCACAGCACCTCCTCAGGCACCAAGATGGGAATAGGTTCAGAACCAACTTATTTCCAAGGTCCCAACATTGCTCCACCAGCCAGGAATGTGGAGGCTATCACCTTCTTTCAGAGAGAAAGGGGATTCAGTCTTCACATCCACTTGGTCCTTAGCTCCCCCATCCCACTGTTGGGTTGATGAATCCAAAGCCTGCCGTATAATGATCACTATTGCTTTTGCTTCTGAGCTTCATCACACTGCCTTTCAATTGTGCTTTCTGAAGATTAGTAGAAGCTACTGCTACTGTTTGTAGTAAAAGCTGCGATTTTTCCTCAAGTTGCACCAGGTTGCAGTGTATATTTTATTTGACACTGTGTTGTGTGTGTGTTTGTTTTAATGCAGACACCTTTGTCCTTTGGAACCAAATGCAGGATTGTGACTGGGGTGAACTAGGCCCAGAGGCCCCTTGCTGGAGGCCTTAGGTTCCTGCCACCCCAGTCCTAGGAAAGGAGCAGTGGAGCTAAATCCTCCAAGCAGCCTAGGGAGACTCTGCAGGAAGCAGCCAATCAAGGCCCAGGAGGGCCATATGAAAAGGAACTGCAGAGCCAAAAACAATCGGTTCCTTGCTGGAGCCAGGGGAGTGCAGAGGTTGCTCCTGGCTGCAGCAAAGGCAGTGTTGCAAAGCTCAGTGTTGGCAGGGATCAGGGGAGCGAGAGAGAGCTCCTGGCTGGATGCTGGGCCTAAACACAGAAAAGTCCTGAGCTAAGGGTGAAGCATCGGTGAAGACTGGGGCCACAGGGAAGTGGCCCAGGGAACTGAAGGCAGACATGGCAGCGCATGTCTGCTATTCTTAGGGTCTCTGGCCTGAAGACCCAGAGTAGTGGACGTGCCCAGCCAGGTCCCACCCCAAAGACCACTGGGGAACTGGCCTACAATTGGACAGCAATAAACCCCCAGAAGGGGATCTGAGCTACTTAGTGGCCCAGCTGAAGAGCTCGGGCCAGAACAGACCGAGAGAGTGAAACCATTGCCTCCACGGGGAAAGCCCTGGGGTGCAGTTGGATATGAGGGGCTGTCTAAAGACCACAGAGACATCCTACCAGATTGGGTGCTCGCGAGAGTTGCGTGTCATGCCATTACAAGGTTGCAAACCTATTGCATGTTGGGTAAATTCATCCAAATATGCCATCACAATACCAATTCATCTGTTTCAAAGTGCTGTTCCTGCCATAACCGCTGCAGAATGGCACCAATCCCAATTTACCCCTGTTGTCACTTCATGGTAGTAAGTGGATCTGATCCAACTATGAACCTGGCCATTCTATCCAGGAGAGAATCATTGCAAAGGATGAAGATATTGCTTCAATTTCACCACTCTGAAACCTTCTGTGTTTTTTGTTCTGACCCTTCTAGATGATGTTAGCTCACTGTTTCCAGAGTGAAGGAAAACAAGTACCAGCATTGCTATTATGTGACTGGCTAGAATAACAACATAAAAATAGCACAAAACAAATAGACAAATGCTTTAGGTGCAAGATTAGGTATTTAGATTTAGTACTGAAATTTATAGGATAGAGGGCATATTTCTTTCTCATCTGCCTACTGATCCTTCTTCATCCCTCCCCCATCTCCCTTCATGTTTAGAAAGATTGGCTCATTTTTATTTTTCATACAAATGTCTAAGACTTTTATAAATTCTCTTCTCTCTTGGCCTGAGTGGTAGCTTGAGGCAGTGAGTTCCACAGGTTTACTTTGTGTTGTGTAATGTATGTATTTCCTTGTAACCATTTTAAATGTATTGCCTTTTAATTGCACTGAATTACCCCTTGTTCTTGAATTATGTAAGAGGGAAATAAAGTGGCCATTTACCTTCTCTTTACTATTTATTGTTTTATATGGCCTCTGTTATTTGTCCCTTCGCTAACCAGTCACAATCTTCTGTCTCCTCATACAGAAGCCTCTCTAGGCCTCTAATTACTTTTGTTGGCCATCTGCGCCTCTCCCTGTTATATGTATACATAGTTGAGCTGGGATGACCAGAATGGAACACAGTATTCCAGGTGAAGGCATCCCATTGACTTTTGCAATGGCATTATAATATTTTCAGTGGATGAAAATTACCCCCGTTTAAATGACCCCACAACCCTATGCACCACTTAAATCCAACTTAAGCCCTATTTTGTGGGCTTAGATGGGATTTAACTGGAGCTCAGGCCTTGTGCTGGGCCTGTGCCCAGAGGTGAGTTTCACCTAGTATTATTTTCAATCCTATTCCTCCTTTATCTGAACATTTTGTTTACTTTTTTCTCCATCACTACCCAGTGAGCTGAGGTTTTCTTTGAGGTGTCTACAATGATCGCAGATCTTTGTGCATATGTCCCACATGACTACAGGTAATATAGAGCCTAGGAATACTATCAGGGGATAGCCGTGTTAGTCTGTATCCACAAAACAAAGAGGAGTCCGGTGGTACCTTAAAGACTAACAGGTTATTTGGCCATAAACTTTTGTGCATAAAAAATCCCACTTCTTCTTCAGAACCTAGGAAGGTGTATGAGCAGTACAAACTGTTTCTTCCAATGAGCATTACTTGTGTCAATACTGAATTCTGTCTGCCAACAGTCATTGTGCTGTCCAATGGTTTAGCTCTGTTAGGATCTGCTGAACAGGGCCGCCCCCGGGTGGGGTGGGGAGAGGGAGGCAAGTGGTGCAATTTGCCCCCGGGCCCCGCAGGGCCCCCCCCAAGAATATAGTATTCTATAGTATTGCAACTTTTTTTTTTATGGAAGGGACCCCCGAAATTGCTTTGCCCCAGGCCCCCTAAATCCTCTGGGCAGCCCTGCTGCTGAAGCTAATCAAACCACCCTAAATAATTTTCTCATCTGCAAATTTTGCAACCTCACTATTCATCCCCTTTCCCAAACAGTTAATGAATATAATCCTTCCTCAGCACAAGGGCATAGACTAGATGACATCTTGATTTACCTTCCAGACTTATATTTGTATGATTCTATGAAACACACTAGTCCTAATACAGATCCTTATGGCACCCCATTGTTTACCTTTTGCCTTATTAAAAAATGATACATTTAATTCCTAATCTTCGTTTGCCATCTCTTAACCAGTTCCTAATCCATGACAGAACTTTACCTACCACCCTGTGAATCTTTAGGTTCCTTAACTGGTTCTTGTGAGAGAGTCTGTCAAATTCTTCTTGAAAATCTGAATATATTGAATTTATAAAAAACATCGGCGGATACCAATCCTACGCTCTGGGCATCTGTCCCGTAAACTAAAAGCACACACACATAATACAAAAGGACTGTCCATAAATATAGCCTCCAGACATAGAGCTCCGTCAGTGTCGAAATCTCCCCAACATTCTGTAGGGTGAAGACTAATGCAAAAAATTCATGTAGCTTTTCTGCAATACCCTTCTCCTTAATATTCTCCCCTTACTCCTTGGCAGTCCCACGGGCCTACCAACTTTATCTCTGCTGAGAAAGTACTATGGTCATAAGCACTCTGTAAATACTTGCAGTAGTGAATGGCAAAGGAGAATTATTATTTGTTGTTTTATTATAATACAAATACCTGGGGTTGTTACCACAATGATCTCCTAACTCTGAGCTGAGTTCAAGCAGCATACAATTTGCTGTCTCCTTCTATCCACAAAGCTGTGAGGGTTCAGGGTAAGTTGGACTCTCCCCGTCTCTTGCTCTGATCAGCTTTTCCCCTGATGTTTGCTGTCACTTGATCAAACAGGCTTCCCCTACTTTCAGGTGGAGGTGAAATCCCAGAGCTGCTGACACTGGAGCGCTTGTGAAGGGCACCAGCTAAAGAGCTGCACAGAGTGGTTTTGCTTTCAGTCTATTTATTATTGTCCTTGAGGGCACAGGGAGAACAAAATATATTTGCCAAAGTCACAGCTTTGAGAAGGACATTGCCAAAGACACTAGCATCCTTCACTTTCAGCACAGGGCAAAGAACACACAGACATGCAGCACAGTGTTACTGTGTTCTGTGTTTGTTTTGAATTCCGTTCCACCTTTCCTCCTCCTCCATTGCATTTTTCCTTTCTGCTCTAAAGGGACAGTTCTGCCATACGCTGAAGCACTGGTATATGTGACTGCTAAGGAATGGAACTGCATCTGGGGTGGGATGGATAGACACATTTCTCGGCCACCTGGTCCCATTTCCTCCTCTTCCTTTGCATATGTTTCCCTACCACTTGGTCATCCTCTCCCATTGCATGCTGTAAGCAAGGAAGGGAAGCTAGTGTAACCCGCACACCTCCTGGGTGTGATGTTCTGTCCCATCTAGTGGCACCAAGACCACTTAGAGAGAGAGATCAAATGAGTCTGTTCTACAGCCTTAGTTAACAGTTAGCTTTTAGCTCATACAGTAGAGGCTCATGCACTAAGCTCCAGAGGTCCCCGGTTTGATTCTGCCTGCCGACAACTGGGGTCATGTGACCTGCCCATTGTTAGCAGACCACCAGCAATGCTTCCCAGCACTCCAGTGGTCCACAGGCCAGTTTGATAAACTATATATTATAATAGAGGGAGATCACTAGAGAAGTATATCATTATCGCTGTCATATTCCCCTAGATCAACTATCCCTTCAAATTAAATTTTGATCTCTACATTGGACATCTCTTGGCACAACTGAACAAACTTGTCTATCTGTGGAGAGTACATTTAAAAACAAAACAGTGAGCAAGAGATTGAGTGAAACAGAGAGAAGGATGTCTAGCTACATATAATCAAATCCCTTAACACCCCTAAGTGACACCTCTCTCGCCCACACATACAGGAAATATTCTGCACAGATGCCATTAAGATGGAGCTAAACTAATTTAGCTGCTGGGTTGGGGAGATGGAATGCTTGTTCCTTTAAGAAATTATTTACCACTGATCTCTTACTAAATGTGAAAAAGTTCCACCTGCTAAAAGGAAATGTAAGGAAAGGCCAAATAGTTGGGCTGTTGGATTGTATCCACACCTAGACTGGTAATGGCTCTTGGCTCTTTGCCTTACTGTGTCTGGGGATCCTCAATTACTAAGAAATCCTGCAAGATGAAATTGTCTTCCTGCTCCCAGGTGTGTGCAGGTGATTCTTTTCTGTCCAGCTGTTTACTGACCTAATCTAATCTACCGCCTTGAAATGCACAAGGCTCTCAGATACAATGGTTATGGGCATGGTTTAAAAACATAGAGAGAGATAGCTATTTAACTTAAATCACGACTGCATTTAGGTGCTTTAATCCTTTTTTGGATATCTGCCTTTGTGGAAGGTGTATGTTGAAGTCCCACATGAACCTTTGTTGAAATCACCTCCGCCCCAATAGAGATCCCACTGTGTATGGTCATCAAGTGGAGACTAATGCCACTGTAGAAGATTCAGACTTGTGTGGCAGGTCCCCACCAGCTAGTGCAGGTATCTGATCTGTCAGCTGCCCCCTGGATTAAACACTAAGATGTGTGCGTGTGTAGAAGGGTGCTGTCCATTTGAATGGCATCTCTCCTTGATTTCAATAGCTTAGCACCACACCTGGTCATGTTAGTGATCAGTAATAGCAATAATGATAATTACTAACTCTGTTTATGTAGCTAACTACATTTTTCATCCAAAGATCTGAAAGCTCTACAGGCTTCACAAACCAGGCGTTCAATTATGACTCTTATGAGCCCAAGTCACATTTTAAAGGGATAATGTCTCTGTAGGCCTGGGGAGAAAAAGGAGAGGGGCACCCCTTGCTATGCCACAGACAGGACAGAGCCATGACCTACCTATAAGCACCCCATCTGGGGGCGGTTAGTGCTGCCACTACCTTCTTTGCCCTCTTTGCTCATTCTCTCCTCTCCTCTTACACACCTGGCGTGTATATAAAATATGTAGTCACTTCATCTGCCACTGCAATGCAGCCAGCCCTGGGGTGAAAGAGAGCAGCTGTTTAATAGCGCACAGCAACACTTCATAGCAGTTAAGTGGAGAATAATACCATACCCATTTAAAACTGCAGGGGGGAGGTTAGGGATGCAGACTGTAATTACCCTGGTTGGAAATGGGCCAGGGCTCCCTAACTCTTGCAAAAAGCCCTGTGGATCTTTCATGACAATAAATGGTCAGGCCCACGTGCTTTTATGTTTCATCTGTAAGACCGATCACCCTTTTTCCTGGTCCTTCAGGGAATGTGTTGATCCTGATAGATCCAGCCCCTGATTGTATGCACAAACCTGATGAATTAGTGTTAGACAGACAAGTCTCAACTTGTCCTCAACACTAATTATGGGAAGCAGATGGTTAGAGGCTTGTCAATGGCAGCATTATGATCACCCTGTGTTGCAATACTAAGTTAATGCCACGAAAATTAATTGCTGCATGCTAGGGTGACCAGATGTCCCGATTTTATAGGGACAGTCCCGATATTTAGGGCTTTTTCTTATATATGCTCCTATTACCCCCCACACACACCTCCTGTCCTGATTTTTCACACTTGCTGTCTGGTCACTCTACCGGAGAAGCAAGTGAGGGGTATGCCCAGTTCTCACCATGTCTCTGGTTACCAGGCAGGTGAATATTGCTCACTGACTCCATGTAAATCACTGACATCGCAGTGCATTGAGGTAACCAGGCCCCTCGGGCCTGCCTCCCAAGTGGGGTGATGAGAAGAGGATCCCATTGTTTAGAACTAGCTGGTGAGATGACATTTCTCTCCATTATTTTGAATTCATTACCCCATTGTTTCATTCTTCTTTTCTTTCCTTTTGGAAGCTTATCAAAGAGCTGTGGAAGTGATCTCTGAATGTCTGTTATTTATGGGAAACCAGTGCACTCACACATAGAGAACAACCCAGTATGATATTAATAAATTGTTGGTTACTCATGAATGTGGAAGCCTGCTGTCTTATCAGTGAAACATTAGCCATGCATCAGTGCAGCTGAGGTCTCAGCTCTCTGGTATTGACTGGGACCACAAAGAACTCTCAGAATGAAACCCCACGACAGGAAAACTCAGCTGGTATTGGCTTTTGTTACAAACTCAGGATGGGATTGCAAATCTTCTAGCAAACCCAAGCTGTTTTATGAGAGGGAACCCAAGCCTCGCTTAGAGTGGGGAACTCATTCAAGCCTATTCTTGGGCACTGGGGGATGGGGTGTATCACATCCTGACCTAGTCTTGGGTTATGTGGGCTTATCCAGGCCTAAACTCAGGAGATCCCATCTGGGCCTAACCTTGGTGGAGTAAGCTCCTCTTGGGCCTAGTCTCGGGGGAACCTGGCCTGATCTATGTTTTCCAGGGGAAATTTTGTGAAGCTTGGTGGTTTTACACAGCTGTAGCATTAGGTCCCTTTTTAACAATTTATTTTTGGGTGATCTATCTGGCTCCCATAGCCATAGTGTCTGAGGACCTCACAGTCTTTTTAGCATATTGTCACACTTCTGTAGGGCAGGGAAGTATTATTATCCTTATTGTACAGATAGGGGACAGAGAGACTAAGTGACGTGCCCAAGGTCACACAGCAAGTCTGTGGCAGAGCAGAGAATTGAGCCCAGCAGCTCTCGCAAGGCTAGTGCCCTAACCACTGGACCATCTATCCTCTGTAGGACAGTGTGATGGATGGTTGCTTAAAGGGACCATGCAGAGACCAACACACTCATATTATTTGTGATCCAAACCAGGATAGAGAATAAGTCTCCACAGACAGGGCCGGCTCCAGGCACCAGCTTAACAAGCAGGTGCTTGGGGCGGCCAAGGGAGAGGGGCGGCACCTGCGGCAATTTGGGGGCGGCAGGTCCCTCACTTCCTCTAGGAGTGAAGGACCTGCTGCTGAACTGCCACCGCCGATCGCGGCTTTTTCCCCCCCCCCCCAATTGCCGCCGCCGGTTTTTTGGGTTTTTTTGCTTGCGGCGGCAGAAATGCTGGAGCCGGCCCTGTCCACAGAAGTGAAAAGAGAATGCCTTGTCCCACCATGCTTCTGACCCAAACCTCATTGCCACATGCTTCTGACCCAAACCTCAACCCAACCCAGGGGTAAGGGTTATATCAAGCTGGAGAGATAAGGGTTGGGCTTTGAGTCATTTTATCAGAGAATGGGGACCATCACCTGCTGGGTTCAATTGTATTGATTGTGAGGGACGGGGACTCTTCAGATAGGGAAATGGAAATTCTGAGTTTCAGCCTGCTCTAATCAAAACATCAGAGGCTGAGCGAATGGGGAGGGGCCGGGGCTTAGACCAAGAAATCATGTGCAGGACAGAAGTGCTCCAAAAGCCAGGCAGAGTTTAGACGGGGTCATGGGGGGGATGAGAGTGGATCCTTTTATATAAGGAGAGTGTGGACAAAGTGATGAAACAGTTCAGATGGTGGCAGATCGCCCGGCTGTGGTGCAGAAGCATAAGAAAACCACTCTAAGACGTGATGACTTTACTCACTCCACTTAAGTGTCTTGGGCTCCATCAGCAACGGTGAACTTGAAAAGATGTGCAGAAGGGCAGCAAATGGGATGTGAGAGGCTGAGTGTTCTGAGTTAACAGGACAGGCTAAAAATAAAACCAAAGTCTTTATAGCCTATGAAGAAGAAGGCGAGGCCGTTAAGAGGAGATTTAATTGAGTGTAAAATCCTAAATGGTATAGATAATACCAAGGCATGTCACTGTGTGCAGGCCAGTTCAGAGGAGAGGACAGGTAGCAGAAAGAGAAATTAGTACAGCTCAGCTCCTCTGCCAGGGTTTATTCACCCAAAAAACTCTCAAGTGTCTGGGACCGCTAGCAGCAAGAAGAGGGAAGCAAAACACAAGTCCAAGGAGTAAAAAGGCATCCCAGGGAAACAGAGAGCACCCGCTATCTTGTGGATAGACGGATAGATGAATGGATGGATGACCTTGTTATAATGTAGTTGTCCCCCAACCTGATTTACAGTATGGTTAAATGACTAGAGCAAAGAGAACCTCCGGTGTTGTAACTGAGTCAGATAATTGGGCTAAGCCTTGAACAGATCATTAGGATGTGACCAAGACTCTAGTCCGCCTGTGCAACCCAGTTATAATATAGTGTAGCCTAAACTAAAAATGTAAACCATGCTGTAACCACCTCCTGTGGTATGTTTATATATGGGAGACAGACCCTGAGCCTTACAATCCCCCTGGGCAGGAGTTAAGAAGACCTCACATTCTCTTCCAATTGGTGCTGCTGTCTCACCGGGTAACTGCTGCTCACCCCTTCTCCAGTGTACACCTTGCAAGTCCCCTGACCTACAGTACTTTAGCCATCAGCTGGTGAAGTGGGAGCAAGAGCCTCGCTGCAGAGAGGGGCAGATTCTAGCCTTTTACTCTGTGCAGCATCAAGCAGCCATAAAGGTGGCATAACCAGCTCCTGGGGAATTCTCCTTGGGTGGAGCGAATGCACTGATAGCATGGAGCCACCATACTGTTTCTATGCCACTCCCGACTCTTTCTGGGCCATAAATGCAAGGAGAAGGGGTTGCACTCTAGCTAGTCCAGGCTGCTGGAATGGGCAATTAGGCCATGTCAGAGCAGCATTCAGGCTGCCCAATCTTACGCTGGGTGCCGGACTGGTTTCTGGTCTGCTCCAGAATCAAGGGGCTGCAAAGGTAGCATACAACCACTTGGGCCTTTTGCCCCATGTCACAGTTCAGGACATCTGCACCTGTATTTCTGCTTAGGGGCCCAGCAAAGGCACCCACTCTCAGACTTCCAGCTCCCTAGCCATTGCCTTTCTGGGTGAAGACTCAACTGTCTCTCCCTTCTGACTGGGGTATTTCCAGGCTGCACGGTTCCCTGCCTCTGCTGTGTTATTCCCAGCAAAGACAGGTTGCCCAAGGACACATGCTTACTGTTTCTATAGAGACAGTTAACAGGTGCAATTGATACAGCTATAAGTTACCACACAGCACTCTCTACATATATCTATTTTCTTCTTAAGGTAAAACACATTATGGAAAAAACGTATTTAAAACAATAAAAGAACCTACATGCATGCTAATAAGCTTACCAGAGTTCACTGTAACGGGACAGGAGCCGTCCTTCAACTCTCCACCACATGTGATTCCCTGTGGTTAGACGTTCATCAGAGCTCCAGCTCAGAACAAGCACCCAATCTTGTGAGGCTTCAGTAGGCCCATCCTCCAAGCCCCAATTCTTCGGATAGGAATGGCTGTAGACCAGCAGGTCCCGTCCATTTGCTGGATCAGGAAGGCCAGGAGTCAGTTTAAAACCAGGCTATTTATCCAAAAACCCTTTCTTAAGAACATAATAACGGCCATACTGGGTCAGACCAAAGGTCCTTCAAGACCAGTATCCTGTCCTCTGACAGTGGCCATTGGCAGGTGCCCCAAAGGGAATGAACAGACAGGTTATCAAGTGATCCATGCCCTGCCACCCAATCCCAGCTTCTGGCAAACAGAGGCTAGGGACACCATTCCTCTAATAGCCATTGATGGACCTATCTTCCATGAATCTATCTAGCTCCCTTTTGAACCTCGTTATAGTATTGGCCTTCACAACACCCTCTGGCAAGGAGCTCCAGAGGTTGACAGTGCATTGTGTGAAAAAATACTTACTTGTGTTTCTTTAAACCTGCTACCTATTAATTTAATTTGGTGGCCCCTTGTTCTTGTATTACGAGGAGTAAATAACACTTCCTTATTTACTTTCTCTATACCACTCATAATTTTATAGACCTCTATAATATCCCCCCTTAGTCGCCTCTTTTCCAAGCTGAAAAGTCCCAGTCTTATTAATCGCTCCTCATACGGAAGCCATTCTATACCCCTAATAATTTTTGTTTCCCTTATCTGAACCTTTTCCAATTCCAATATATCTTTTTTGAGATGGGGCGACCACATTGGCACGCAGTAGTCAAGGTGTGGGCGTACCATGGATTTATATAGAGGCAATATGATATTTTCTGTCTTCTTATCTATCCCTTTCTTGATGATTCCCAACATTCTGTTCACTTTTTTGACTGCCACTGCACATTGAGTGGATGATTTCAGAGAACTATCCACAATGACTCCAAGATCTATTTCTTGAGTGGTAACAGCTAATTTAGACCCCATCATTGTATACATATAGTTAGGATTATGTTTTCCAATGTGCATTACTTTTCATTTATCAACATTAAATTTCATCTGCCATTTTGTTGCCCAGTCACCCAGTTTTGTGAGATCCTTTTGTAGCTCTTTGCAGTCAGCCTGGGACTTAACTATCTTGAGTAGTTTTGTATCATCTGCAAATTTTGCCACCTCACTGTTTACCCCTTTTTCCAGATCATTTATGAATATGTTAAATAGGACTGGACCCAGTACAGATCCCTGGAGGACACCACTATTTACCTCTCTCCATTCTGAAAACTGACCATTTATTCCTACCCTTTGTTTCCTATCTTTTAACCAGTTACCAATCCATGAGAGAACTTTCCCTCTTATCCCATGGCTGCTTATTTTGCTTAAGAGCCTTTGGTGAGGGACCTTGTCAAAGGCTTCCTGAAAATCTAAATACACTATATCCACTGGATCCCTCTTGTTCACATGGCTTGTTGGCCACCTCAAAGAATTCTAGTAGATTGGTGAGGCATGATTTCCCTTTACAAAAACCATGTTGACTATTTCCCAACAAATTCTGTTCATCTGTGTGACAATTTTGTTATTTATGATAGTTTCAACCAGTTTGCCCGGTACTGAAGTGAGGCTTACTAGCCTGTAGTTGCCAGGGTCACCTCTGGAGCCCTTTTTAAAAATTGATGTCACATTAGCTATCCTTCAGTCATTTGGTACGGAAGCTGATTTAAATGATAGGTTACAGATGACAGTTAGTAGTCCTGCAGTTTCACATTTGAGTTCCTTCAGACCTCTTGGGTGAATACCATCAGGTCCTGGAGACTTATTACTGTTTAGTTTATCAATCTGTTCCAAAACCTCCTCTAATGATACCTCAGTTTGGGACAGTTCCTCAGATCTGTCACCCAAAAAGAATGACTCAGGTTTGGGAATCTCCCTCACATCCTCAACAGTGAAGACCGTTGAGTCTGACTGTTACTCTGTTGGTCCCTGGAAAATCCAGTTTGAACTGGTATATGCGCCCCTCTCCAGAGGTATGGGTTCAAAGGGTGATCATCGAGGAAGTAGTAGCATCCCAATTTTTCACACTTGCTGTCTGGTCCCCCTAATTATTCAGGAAAGGAAGGGGGCTGTATTAATTATGAGAAGAAGGGAGGAGGGTATTAGAAGGGGATTTAAAGAGAAGAGAGGGCCCTTGGTGAATGAGGATAGTACAGTAACACCTCTTTCTCATGTTTATAACTGGATTCTTTGTGTAGAGGCAGAAGATGTTTGGGTTATAATATTGTTTGAGAAATGCCCTCTGAAACTTTTGCTGCAATCTGTAAAGATTTGCCAAGCTCCCTGCTTAGAAAATAGTAATAATAAAACAATAGACACTGAAAAAATGTAGAAATAGGAACAAAACAACCCTCAAAATGTTGTTTAACTTTTCCACCTCCTCTGGGAATCAGCTGCTGATTTCACTCCAAATTTAGCTGCTATTGCTCTGAGCTAAACTTTCCATTTATATGAGAAAAACCAGCGTCAAGAGGATTACAAACACCTCTGCTTTTGATTTTTAATAAAAAGAGAACATTTACCTCTGAACAGTAGCATCAAGAACGGGAATTAAACCTTAGGAGAGCCGGCTGACCTTTGTGAGGTGCAGATCCAGGGGGAGGAAGGAGAATTTTGTGTGTGCGCATGTGTGTATACACACACTCTCATCATCACCCATGCATTCATATTTGCTGATATAAGCACACACTCCTACGTGCGTTGAAAGAGGCATATGCACAGGTGCATTGTGCGTGAGAGTGCATAACATGCACACATTATATCTCTCTCACTGACACACAACCACACACACACATACTTCCAGGGGTGCGGGAACAATTTCTATAGTGGGGGTGCTGAGAGCCACTGAATCAACTGTAAACCATCTATATGATGGAAACCACTTCAAACCAGAGGGTGCAGCAACATCTCCAGCACCGCTAATTCTCACACACTAACTGCAAACACACATGCATACACATGAACAGAATCGCCAACGCCAAGAACACAAAAATTATGAGCCAGGCTACCCAGAAACAAGAAATTGTCTTAAAAATCATGAGACTTAAAACTAATACTACATTTTGGGTTCTTTTTATTTGCTGCCTGTTTTTCAGCCTTTAGGGTGCACATTTTCAAGCTTTCCTCTGAAACGATGAGAGCTAGAAACTTATTCCTTTTTCCCCCCTTCAAATTGAAGCTGAGATTGTCATGTAGTCACCTGACTCCAGGTTCTCTGACTTAAAGAAAAACACTAATTACTGCGAGATTTCTGATAAAATCCAAAGAGTAGGCAATAGGGATGGAAGCCATATGTACACTAGAAATCTCTGCACTGGCTACATTACTGGTCTAGACAGGATAGCCTACGCACTGGCATTTTTACTGCTGTGTCATCCAAGCCTGTCAGCAGCAGTTCTAAATGACACAGTGGTGTAACCTCACTCGCACCCCTCATCAGTGCTCAGCCTACACTCTTGTTCCCACCATTACTACCAGTGGTAAAGCTGTACTGTGATAGTGCAACAGTGGGAGTTTTCCCCGGAACGGGTAGTATCCACAAGGCAAAAAGACTCCCACGCTTTCTCTGACGCAGGAATACATGCATGTAAGCTAGAAGTCTTATTTGAAAACATATTTTTTTTCCCATTTTGATATGTATCAAACCTCTGTAGTGCTATAAAGAGTGTGTGACTTGATTTGCAATGGTAATATTGAGAATCATGGTAGTGATTCAATCCATGCTAGAACAGAGGTTGCATTGTTCCCATCTCATCAGGACTGAACCTGGTAGGGGAACCTAGGGTAATTGAGTGTGCTAACAATACCAAGCACTGGAGACTTTTTTCTCTGTGTGTTTTTGTGCAGACCTAATCACTCTAATCACATCAGACGTTCAAATTATTCTAATGTTACTTATGGAGAAGTGGACATTTAAAAAATAGGAGCCTTCATCATCATCATCTCCTTTTGTTGTTGTTGTTGTTACTGATGAAGCAAAACATACAGGAAATTAACAGTGAGTGTACTGAAATTAAGCATGCACTTTAGATCCTGGCACAAACTACGGAACAGATTTCTGAACTTTATAACACTTATGTTCATTTGAAAAAAAATTGCCTGCCAATGTTCAATAATGTATTTCTTTTGCATTTAGGCAACAACAACAGGGGAGACCCTGTGTAGCCAATATAGGAGTTGTAAATAGCTAGTATGATGAGCAGACTGCATTAGTCTAGTGGATACAGTGTTTGCCTTATATTGCAAAGGCAGGCAGTGAGTTCAAATCCCACCAGGGGTTCTGTTTTTATTAGAAATGCTTCATATCTTTTATTCTGTGTGTCAAATGGATCACTACACTTTCAGCACTTAATTATCTTTATCATCCAAAAATACTCTGCTTTTAATGAAAATATTAAAATAACTCTCTTTGTTCAAGGAGCAAACATAATATAGGGCCCGATCCTGCGAGATACAAAATGCCTTCAACTCCCCTCCCTCTCCCATTGAAGTCAAAGGGAGTGGAAGGCATTCAGCACCTCAGAGGAGCTGTTCAGCACCTTGCAGGATAAAGTCCTGTACAGATGTTTATGAAGGGTGGCATTCAAGTAGAACGGAATATGTATTAGAGAACGCACTTCCTTTTAAAGCCGATAGCCTATGGGACAAATTCAGCTGTGAGTTAAACTCGTGTAATATTGAAGTAAGTTCACTGACAACAGCAGAGTACCTCTGCCTTTAAGATGGTGTAATTAAGAGCAGAATTAGGCCCTTTATGTTCCATTTTTCATTCTTAATTTAGTCCTTATAATTTTCAGTGTTTCTCTTGCAGTGGCGGAGAACAATAGGGGAGCCCTCCTGTGACTAATTTAACACCTGTAATTTCCTCTAGACAGGAAACAAAGATTGTGTAGTCTAGTGGCTAAAGCCTGTGCCTCATTCTGTGAGCACAGTGATTTCAAATTCTATTGATGTTCTTCATCTTTCACTACAATCGCTGCTAATTTGTTTCCATCCATGCAGAGACATATTAATTCTTACTACTTTTGTACAGCAAAACCAAACTCTGTTTGATCCAAAACATTTCCCATGTAGGACAAAATTTTTGAACGCTCTTAGGTGTCTTAGGAGCCTAAGTCCTCTTGACCTTAGACTCCTAAGTCACTTAAGTGCTTTAGAAAATGTTACTCGTTAGCCCTAAAATACTTTGAATTCTGAGGGATCTTACTTGAAAGTAGGAAGAGGCAGAGTCCAAACATATATCAAGTGCTCACAGTTAGGGTCCTGTAGTACATTGCATAGGGCATTTATTTATTTTAAGGAAAGACTTTGAAGTTTGATAATACTAATAATCTGCCAAAGTTTATGCTTCCATCAGAGACACCCCCTTGCGGTTAAGGATTGTGGGTATAGTGGAATAAGAAATTCCCTATATTAAGTAACACTATAATGACTACCACTAGAGGGCACCCAGAATACTATGGACCTATAATTCTATGTTATAATAAATTCAATTTATTATTATTTCTCCTATGAAGGGGAGGGGGAAAGTACATTTCCAGAGTAATTCTTGAACAATTTCAGTCTTGCTATTGGACTGATCCTTATTTTTGAAATTGCCTGATTTCATTTTGCTTGTGAAATGGGTTCATTTTGAAGGATTAAAGTTCAACGTGACTTGGAAGTTTTATTTCTCAGATTGTGCAAACATTTTCATCAATTTGCAACATGAGACCATAAGTTCTACAGTTTGCTTCAAACTCGCTTCAGGTTCATTCTAAAGATTTGGGATCCTTCTGATGAACCTATGTAGAATTTCAAGTCTGTAAAGAAGCGTGAAAGCAACCAATTTTTGGCTAATTTTGCATTTTGTTGCAAACATTACATGTGTCTGTAATAGGCTAAGCCTTGCCTACTAAGGCTTGGTACTGAATAGAGCTGTTCAAAACACAGCACAGCATTTTTGGAAAAATGTTCATTGAAAATTTCATCCTGTTTTTTTTTTTCATTGAAATAACACATTTTGGAAATATTCAATCACCCCTAGACCTGAATTATCAGAGGTGAAGTGGCACAAGGGGCTAGAGTTGCAACTGTCATTGAAAAATAGCAATGAACTCTTGTGTGTATGGTGTGGTGTAGTTCTCAAAATGTAGACATACCACCAAACCTTTTTACTTATCACCAACCAGGAGAGACATGGAGACTGAGCTCCCCCGGCATCCCTAGCTACTCCTTTCAGGTCAGACTTGAGGCATATCGGTGGAGGTTAACATGGGGGAAGCTTGCCTTGCTACTGCCTGCGTTCAGTGGATCAAGAAAGTCAGCCACTAGCACTGAAATTCATTAAAAATGTATATGCTGTATATGATCAATATGAACAATACGAATGTGGGCAGCAGTCCCTCTGTGGTGTAAAGGCTATTGAGCGCTGGGCTCCTTTAACATCATAGCTGATCAAATTGCCAATAATTCCTCTCATGCAGTGATGCCCTTGCTTTGTTTCTCTCTCTCTCTCTTGTTCCCCTTGTCCTGCTGTTGTTCCACGGCCAGCCCCAGCCCCACCCATAGCCCAAAGTGTCTGCTGTGTGTCTTCATTTCCTCCTCATAGATCCAGGCTGTCCTGGCCAATTTGCTCTGCTGATGGGTGTCAGCGTCCCATGTCCTTGTCCTTGCTTTCCTGAATTAAAAATTAAACCACGTTGGATGAGAGCAGAGGAGAGTCTTTCTTCAGGTTATTGACAGACTATTGACAGGCCCCCATCTTGCTGCCTCCCATACCAGCCAAGGAGAGGAGGAACTGAAGCTAGGTCAGTTCAGCCAGAGTCCTGGTTTGTCTTGGCTTGTGGTGACACAGACGTGCTAGGAGTGATTATTATTCTTTCCCAAGGAGGACTGTGCATATGTTTGCATGTGTGTTTTCGTACATGCAATGTATATGTGCAGTTTCATGCATGCTGTGGTTGTGAGCTTATGGATATGTACAAATGCCAGGGGTGCACTGGCCCAATGTGGTTTGGATCCTGAAATAACAGCCTGTTTGGGAAATGGCCTGAGTGTTTGTCTGGCTGTGCACAGTTTTTAATGTCTATCCTTAGCTGATTAGCGCAAGTTTAGCTGCACCATTGTTGTCTGTAGTATGGGTACTAATGTTTCTAGCATACATGCACTGAGGGCTAGCAAAGGCTTTCAGCTCTGCAGAGTTGGGGTGAAATAAAATCACATATGAAGATGTGGATGACACCCAAGTCTTAGGGGGATGTTTGCCCACAATACAAAACCAGGATGCAACTCAGCATGATAGGCAGTCTGTGCTCAGGAGAAGCCCAGGACTGAGATAGCAAGAGATGATTCAGGCTTGCGGTGCGTTGGCATTGCTGAGATGGGGCTCAGAATTCGAATAGCAGGGGCTGCTGCAGGTCAGGTTTACAATGCCTTGGCAGTGCTGGGGGCTGAACTAGAGTTGAAAGAGGTTGTTATGGGCCATGACTGAGATGTATTGACATAGTTGTGTAGGTGAAGCTTGCACCCTCACTTCTCACATGATGCTTCTCTGTGGCCAGCCCTATCAGAGACGCTTAAGAGAAACAAATTCCCCGACCAATGAAAGTAAGCCCGGAGGTGGTGACCCCTAATGAGCTTACACCCTCAATATGTTCCCTTTAGGGAACAAGTCTGCTGTATGGTGCTCTTACCCACAGCTCTGGGACTCTGGGGGTTTAACTAGGACTAGAGGAAACCTCCCCCACCAAAACAGGTAACTTGCAGTGTTGGAATTTGACGACCTCAAATGTCCTTGCTTATCGAAAGGGGGGTGGGGACAAGGGAGAAGTACCAGTTTGAGGAGATAAAGCTGTTTTACATGATTTACAGTCCGACCTTAAGATGTTCTTGCCGGTGCATTTGAAGAAAGAGGAGAAGCTTTCAGACAAGCTGAGGCTTTTTTCTTATCAGAAGGGTTAAAATAAATGCTTTCTCTGCTGCCCCTTATTCTCAGCTCCTTTGGTTGATAAAAGGAAGATCTGTTTTATCACATGAAGCGATAAGGAAATCCACAGGGACCAGGAAAAATTTCCTCCCTGCATGTGCTAGGGTGGTAAAGCAGAGTGCTCTGCTTTTTCAAGGGAGTGGGGCAATGTCTGCTTTTCCTCTGTGGTACTGGGGTTTACGTTCCCACCTAGGCCACTGACTTTCAGAGTCACTTCCCCATTTGGGGCCTCAGCTTTCCCTTCAAGAAAATGGGGATAATGATCATGAGCAGAATGGGCTGGGACATGCAGAAATAGAATAGGAGAATGCCATGGCTCTGCTTCCCTGCACTTCTACTCTACTCTAGTGAATCTAAAGGTGGCAATATGGGTTCCACCGTGGTTATGACTCCAGAACAAATATACTCCATTCATAAATAAAAGCAGTTTTTTTTTTTAACTCCCAGAGCCACAACTTCAGCCTGGGATTTGAAAGTTAAGCTGGGTAGCATCACGATGCTTCAGTATCATCAACAATGAAGGCTCGGCAGTCGGTTAGTTAACTATTCCCTTGCATTCCCATGTGCAGAGTAGAATAGACTGAAGATCCAGAGCTGTGCTGGTTCCTGCATGGCTAACCAGAGGAAAGAACAGCAAACTGTTATTGTAGGTAAATGAACAGCTCTGACTGAGCAAGCCCAGAGGCAGAGCAGAAGAGTTAGAAAGCAGCATTCTTGCATAGTCACTTTTCAGAGTAGAACTGCACTTTGAGGACACTTTGTGTTACCTGGCTTGTTGCAGGAGGAACTAAACCCAATGCTGCTGCCTTGCTTTCCATCACATCCAGTTGTGTTTAACAATGTTTTTTCAAAGTGTTTCGTGGGATGTTAGTGTCCCTTTAATTATCGTGGGAGTGCCACCAACCTTTGGATATTTTGTCTCTCCGGCTTCAGTCTGTCCTATAGGCTAATAACCCATGGTCGCTGTTCTCTGTCTCTGTCTCTGTCTTGGTCACTTGTGAATTCCAGTGTCGCCCTTGGGTTTGACAGGAGGGGGCTGGCCAGACTTTAGAAACCCTCTCCCACTTCCATACCCTAGTGTAGGTAACACACAGGATTTGTCAATCTGCTCTTTCTACTTGCTCAGTCTGTGGGGCTCTCTTAGGGAACTTTACACTCAGCCCTCCTGAGACCTGGCTTGAGTCTCTGCCCGAGTCCAGTACAAAACAACTTCCTTCTATTTAGGATATTTCACACAAACAGTGCTCAGAGGGTAACATAATTCACACCCTTGCCTGAGTGAATAAATTAAAGTCTCCGGTCATAGGGCCAAAAGCAGAGAGAGAAGAGAAAAGAAAAGGCAGAGGGGGAAGGGAGGATGAGATGTGAACAGAGATGGAGAGCGGGTGGTGTGGTGAGCAATAGGGAGGCTGTTCCACGGGACAGGAGCGGTGACCGCGAAGGCTCTTGTGCAGAGACGTGTGATTATGTGATGGGCTGAGGAGGAGGCTAGTGCTAGAGAAACCAAGAGTGAGGTGAGGATGAGAGAGAAAAAAGGTCTGTGTGGGTTAGCTCTCACAACCAACCAACCCCATGGAAGGTTTAAAAGCAGTTTTCAGCTGGACCCCATAATAAACAGTGAGCCAGTGGAGGGGTTTGATAATGTGACTGGAGTGATGTGCCTCTGCTTCTTTGTAAATATGAGAGCACCAGAAGGAGTCTGGAGAGCAGGGCCTCAGGGTGTCCATGGAGATGAACCATTTTGTCCTAGTACAGTTGCTTTGAAGTATCTGACTTAAATGTAATTTTAGGGACGAATTTGGCCCCTGAATCATGCTACAGTCTTGCTCTGTCCAAGCAAATACAAATGTAGAGGGGCTGTCATAAGTGTGCCTGGTTCTGCGCAGCTGGATCTGAGAGCAGCCGTCTCTAAGCCCAGTTGCCGGTGTGTGCGTGCCACTCAGCCAGCACTCCTTCACCTCTCTGCCGTACTGGTGTGATGAAAACACACCTGGAACTTAGGAGTCTAAATAATGGTCTCAAGCTCCCCATGAAGAGCTTGGTAATATTGACTGAGCCCTACGGCTTCATTCTCCTCTGTGCCTGTTGCATTAATGGCTGGCTGCAAGGAGCAGGAGAAGGGATGAAGGATCGCTGAGAAGGGCCCAGGCGACGTGGCTAACGGATGGCCTTATTAGAGACGCTTTCCTAGGGCCTAAGCAGAGCCTTTTTGTCTGAGTCTGCAAGAAGTGGGTCATTTTGCTAGGCTGTCAGGCTCCAGCACTCACTTGAGAGGTAGCTGTAACTGCAGCAGGCTGCTGATTTCTCTCTGCATTTTTTTTTGGCTAGGCGATGGGCCTGAGCAGCTCTGAGGAGAGGGCAGAATAACCCCTGCGGAGACCAGGTTAGAGACAGGTTACAGACCCGAACCCCAGCGAAATCTCACATCCAGTGCGGAACTTCTTGAGATGTGCAAAAAAAATTGGCGATTTTTGTCCCCCACTTTATTTTTCATTGTAACACATCTCTGTGTGTCCTGATTCTGTCTGTCTGCGGAGGAGGCATTGGGGATGGCTAAGGTGGGCCCTGTTGAGAGCTGCCATCTGTCTGTATAATCTATTGATGCATTTTTGGAAACCCAGTGCTCAACATGTGTTACAGCTCCCCCTCTGTGTCTAGTCCATAGAAGATATGAGTCTGTTATCACCCTACCTAGGCAGTGTTAGCTCAAGCTGTTGCAGCCCATGGTTTTAGCCTTGGAAGTCCATGGTTCTACCCTGATGTGTTTGCCAGAATGGTGGTTATCACATTTATATCCTGCTCGCCACCACCGCCACCTTACTAATGAATCATCCTATCAGAAGCACCCTAGTGCTGAAAGCAGCAGTGCCCGAATGCCACAAGAGAGATTACTCAAAGGTGGGAGGGGGCAGATATTTCCAGCCCAGTGAGAAGTCTTGAATCCCACCAGAGAGCCATTCTCACAAGATTTTATAGCCCAAGTTTTCAGAATCTGATGGTTTCAGATACTTCAGAATTAACTTCCACATTTTGTGGTGCTTTTCCAAACTCAACCATTGATTCCTCTGTGGTTCACCTGTCCTTAGGTGACAGACCCATGCTATATCCCCTGCTGGAAAACTAAGCATAGTTTAATCAATAGAGCTTGTAGCCCTGCAAGACAGAGCAAGCCCTGTACGAACTGTAACCTAAAGAGCCAGGGAGCTTCTTTAGTGTTCCGTAGTCTTAGGGAAGGCAAGTCCAGCAAGTGCATTGCATGCTGGGCATCAGTGTCACAGTCAGGACCCAAGGAGTAGCTGAAAGAGATACAGAGAGAGAGAGAGAAAGTGGGCCAAATTCACCCTGAGTGGAAGTTCAGTCAGTTTAGTGTCATTGCACCAGAGGTGAATTTGGACCAATAGGCTGGCATATAGTGTCACATGATATTTTTCACTGGATTACGTGGATCCCAGTGGATGCTACTTGTAAAGAAGATAAAGGTGAGATAGCCACTAAGAAGAAAATCTGTTTTAAACACAGCAGGCATTGAGTTATTGGACTTCTTTTCTGGTGAGGTAGCAACAAGGAAACACCAAAGCTCAGATGTTGATCCTGTGCATGTTCTCCACTATCTAATCCTGCAGGTGAACTGTAGAAGGAAAGGTCCCAGGTGCCGGGGACTCTAGGAAGTTGGGGAAGGCTAGTTTCTGTAGATTTCATTCCCCCCCCCCCCCCTCAAGGACCTTTCAGGCTTGGAAATTATACCTACTGCTTGGGAAGATTCATTCATCAACAGGACTGTACTCCAGAACTTTGACAGAGTTGGTAAATGAGCAATCCCAGTCCTTAGTCATAGGTAAGGCTACATTTTTGTCACGGAGGTCATGGAAGTCATGGAATCTGTGACTTCCAGTGTCCTCCATGATATTCTCTGCTTCAGCCCCAGGGGCTGCAGGACTCTGGAGCTGACAGCCAGTGGAGCCCTGGCAGGGTTGCAGCGACAGGCAACAGCAGCGACAAGGGGCCCCCTGCAAAGTTCCAGCAACAGGTGACAGACTCCTGAGGAGGGAAGGGGGAGGCCACCTCGGGTGAGCGGCTGGGGGTATCCCATTTTCTCTTTGGGAAACATGGTCACCCCACAGCTCCCTGGTGATGGGGGAAACCATGGAGCTGCAGCAGCAAAAGCCACAGACAGGTCACGGCTTCCGTGAATTTCTGTTTATTGTCCCTGACCTGTCCATGACTTTTACTAAGAATAACCATTACAAAATCTTAGCCTTAGCCATAGATTAGCCAACTGATATTCACATTTACGAATCCTTTCCCCCAAGTCATCCACAAATCTCCATATATAGAAACATAGGAGTTGCCATTCTAAATCATACCAATCCAGTATTCTGTCTCCAGCAACTGCCATGATCAGATGTTTCAGAGGAAGGAACAGACAATTATGAAATAATCTGTCACTGGGGGAAATTTCTTCCTCACCTAGGTAGTAAGTGGTTGACTTATGCCCCGAAACATGAAGGTTTATATCCTTATAATATTTTAGAAGTGGGTGATATTCTTGTTATATATACTGGTATGTCTTTTTTTTTTTCAGTCTACTAAGAATTTTGCCTCAATATCGGCATGTGGCAGTGAGTACCAGAGGCTAATTTTACATGATGTGAAAAAGCATTTCTTTTTCTCAAAAAGTTTCAGATGCGTCGCCTGGTATGTGGTGGGTGCATAGAGGGGGTGAACATGAGAAGAGGTGTTATTGTAAAAGAAAAATCCATTACAAATGATTGATTACTGGATCCCTAACGTAATCAGCTACATATTGCTGGTTATTTCCTTGTGGCAGTAGTGGATTAATGATTGCTTTTAGATTTTATTTTTTTTATCACGGGAATAACATGTTGAGAGCATGGTTCAGTTGGGACAGAAATAAAGATTGCCAAGTCATACTTCCTTGGTTTATGTTCTTGTCAGATCTCATAAGCTAGGAAAAGGAGAATTTGACTCGGAGACCAGGGGCTTTCCAGGAAGAATTAAAAAAAAATCTTGAGATCTTTAGTGACGTGGGCCAGAATTTTTTAAAATTCTCAGCACCCACAGGCGGGTCAGCTCTTCAAAGGAGCACAGCTCCCAGTTAGGCATCTAACTAAGTGACCAGATTTTGAGGGAGCTCAGGATCCAAAATGCTGATCTGTTTGGAAAACTTGCCCTAATTTTGACAATGGAAGCTGTTTGGTGCTCATCACCTTTGAAAATCTGGCCCCAGTTGTAGGTACTGAACCCTTCTAAATCTAGCCCTGAGCTCTTTAAACACTCTGAACGCAAAAGAGATCAAGGAGCAAATTTTACATTTAAGATGACGAAGAAGTAGCACAGAGGCCCATAGGAGCACACTGGGGTATTGGTGCAATACTGGCATGGTGAGAAGAGTGCCACCTACTCACCGTCACTTCCCACATCACCTGGGGTTTTCTTGAGTAGTTTTGTGTCCAGGTGGTGACTGGATCTGAGTCTGCTTAATTTATGACAGCTGACAAGATCACTGCTCTTGGCACTAGAGCCTCAATGAATGTCTTCCGTTTCTAATGCTCTGAATTTGCATGGAGAGAGCAGGGATTAAGGACAGGCTGTCCTGATGCAGTTTCTATTAATAAACTGGGAAGATTAGGAGCTTTGTCAGGATGAGATTGTTTCCTACTTAATTTAATTATTAAAAAACACCTTCTGCTTAAATCCCCCAAAATAAAATAAATAAAAAGTGAGATTATTAGAGATAAAGTTTAAATTAACTCTGCATTGTAGGTCAAGTAAGAACATTTCATCTCCTGTAAATCACCAGTGGTAGTGCCAGGTTCCAAGGTGGAGTCACAAAGATCTTCTATTCCAGTTTCTTTTTTGTTAGGCTTTAGTTTTACCGAAAGGTGTTGAATTGGCAGCTCTGGGGATTGACGTCACAAAGAATGGGTGGTATCAGGGCAAGCTTCTCTATTACTGTCCTAGCAATGAGCCTCCACTCAGCTCTGGAGGAAACATATCTAGGGATGAGAGAGGAGTCAAATTTCTGCAGCCAATGTACTTCTCCCTGCAAGGGAAGGCAGCTGGTGCAAGTTGTGAGGGTACCTATCTCCCCACTGGGACCCTCCAATTCATTTCACAATTGGCCACCGAAGAAGTATTAGATGAGGGGCACTCACTAGCAATCTGGGATGCAATTCCAACTGCAGAGACCCAGAGCTCAAAAGCACTTTAGCCCATTCATGTGCAGTTGAGTTCCCTTGGGACGTGTATCTCAAAGTATGACTGCCATGCTTTCTGGATGTTTTGTATCTCCTCGTGCTGTAAACAGAAAAAATGGCTATATTGCAGTGTAATGACCTTAAAGACACAGAAAGGGGGGGGGGCAGTTTACTGGCAAAGTGCATTACAGTACTGGGACCTTTGCCAATAACATTCATGCCAGAGCCAAGGACTTTCATTTCCCAAGAAGAACTGGGGATTAATGCATCTTCTGAGGTCAATCTACAAACCAATATGTCCATCGCAGAGCTTAGTCTTGGTTAAGTGTCATGCTTGTAGGGTCAGTGAAGATCAATGGAGGTGTATGATTACCTCAAAAATCTTGAGGGAAAGGGCCTCAAAAGATCTCCTTAATAGTGTCCTGGAAAGTTCCCTTTTGTGTTTTTGAATTTGGTTTTGGAACAGATAAAGAGATAGACCCCAAAGAATCTACCTCATGTATTAAGTGAGGCCCAGTGCATGCTGGGAAGGGACTTTTCCTCAGGTCTGTGTAGTTCCCCAGCCTGAGTGGATGTGCTCAATAAAGCTTCTAGTGCTTTAAACCATGCTGAGTCTCAGTGTATTAATTCTATGTTGCTAACGGGCCACAGCAGCATCCATAAATCTGCCCCTATGCTTCAGTGATTCCTCCACCTATCCTGAATTGTACTCAGCTTTTGGTGAATAAAGGGAACAACTCATTGAGCTTTTCCTCAGGACCACATGCACACACACTGTTCTTAAAAGGTGGTTGTCAGAAGCTCACAGGAGTCCCACCAATCTTGGGTCCATGCATTGTGTATGTGAGTAGCATGAGTCCCATAGCCAAATCTCCTGCCAACCACCTTCCCTATCTCGAAGCCCTGGTAACTGTTAACAGGACTGTGACGGGGCAGCCCCGCCCCGCACTGGACCCAGCGACGTCAGACCAGTAGCCCTGACGGAGGAAGTCCCGCCCCGTGCGTACTGGGCATGCTCCAAGTGCTCAGGGAGTATAAAGGGAGGGAATTCAGCTCAGTCGGGGCTGGCGGCCGCAGGAGAAGAATCTAACTGGGAAGCTCCTGCAGAGGACCAGCCGACGCTCTTGAAGCTGCCGGGAACAGAGGCTTCTACAGACCAGCAAGAACCCCTACTGCGGGAGGAACCAGGGGAGGCGACGGACCCAGAGACCCGCGGAGAACCCTGGGATTCGTGGGAGACCCCAACTCCCAACCTAGTAGGAAGCGACCCGGGGGAGGTGACGGACTGGTGCCTTGCCCCCGGTAAGCCTCAGCGTGTTTTGGTAGGACCCCCCCCCACACTGAGCCAGTAGTAAGGCCGTGCTGCCCTGCAACCAGGGGCGGTTCTATGGACTCTGGCCATTAGGCCGTGCTGCCCTGCAACCAGGGGCGGTTCTATGGACTCTGGCCACTAGGCCGTGCTGCCCTGTAAGGAGGGGCGTAAACCCTCACACGGACCATTAATAATTAATCCCTGTTGCAATTAGCATCATTCTAAGAGCTGATGGTGCAGGAACTCCGAGTGGCAGCTGCCTCATCTAACTGTACCACAACTCAGTTCATCATCTGATCAACCAAAACAGCTAGTTTTGCCTCAGCTTTTCCCTTGTTTTCTTTGTCACGTGACTTCTGTTGTATTAATTGTTATAAAACTAATCTAATTTTCTGCCCTGGGAGGCTTTTCATGTCAGCACTTCTTGTCACGGTAGCCTCTATGAAGAAAGTTGAGAAATCTCTTTCAGGTCTCTCTAATTTGGCTACGTGCTTATTGTCCTTTTCTTGCTGTTCCTCTCTCCCTGCTTATAGCCTTTCAGGATGTCAGCAGCTATCATCAAAAGTGGACTGAAGCCCTTGGAACATCCCTTTGGCTTTTTGTTTCTTTTGACCCGGGTTCCATAGGTCGTGCTGTCCCCAAGAGAGCCATGGCTAAAAGGCTGCCTGACTATACATCTTTCATTATTATTTCTAAGCAAGCCCACAACTTTTAGGGCATGTTAAGACCAATTCACTGTGAGGAAAGCCTGCTTTCCTAGCTAGCTTCAGAGCAATTTGCATCCTGGAGAGTTGCAGAGCAGCCACAGGGAAGCCTTCACATAGGTTTACAAGCCAGGATGATAGCCTGGATTCATGATCACCCTGTGATTCCAGGTCTGGCCTACCAGCATTACAGGACTGGTCCCCAAGATAGGTTCACCTCGCTTTCCCTTCCCCATCATTGTATTTCTGTAAGAATGGCTCTGTGTTCTGACTAGAGCTGAGAGAATAATTCCAAGTCAACCATGTATTAGAATAATGTAGCTATATATTTTTTTTGCTATCTGCTCACAGACAGGAATGATTCACCAGCTAATTTTGATGAGTAATTCTTTGTACGCAGATTGTTTAAAACCAGTTCTAAGCAAGTATTTCTTATTTGGAATTAAAGCTGTTAGTTTTGATTGGCCACATAGGTCACATTAAATCCTTTTTGTTCCCCAGTTGGATAGCACTTAGTCAGGATTCCAGTGGAAATTCTTCTGTGTACAAGTTACAAATGCGCTTTCTGCAAATATTCTCTAATATTTGTGTAATAGTCAGTTTTTTCTGTAAATATTCTGGCCAATAAACTTGTTTGCTAGAATATTCACAGAAAGCAAATATGAAATGGGTATAAACATGGCCAAAGTGAATTAATTGTTTAATTTAAGAGAATAATTACTACTTATCTATCTAAGTGTTTATACCACACTCACTGCTTGTACTGTACATTGCGTGCCATTATCGTCCTTGTTCTGGCCTATCTTGTTCTCCATAAAGCATATGGAGAAGCTGTATTTTTGCTGACAAAGACAGCTCCTGCAGAGAGAGAGAACTATTGAACTCCTTAAGTATAAGTAGTACTGTTCATTTTTCCACCTTCCTCTAGCTGAAAAATCTCTTGATGTAGCTTATATCCTTCTACCCTTGCAGGGTCCCAGGGCTTGGGTTTCAGCCTGAGCCTGACTGTCTACACCATAATTAAACAGCCCCTTGCCTAAGCCAGCTGGCACAGGCCAGCCGCAGGTTTTTAGTTGCAGTGTAGATGTATCCATGGTGTCTATGTTATGGCTTTCAGTCCAGTGATTAGAGCACCCACGTGGGATGTTGGGAGATCTAGGTTCAATTCCCCTCCTCTGCCTGATGGGGAGAAAAGGATTTGCACAAGGGTCTTCCACCTCTCATGAAAGTGCTCCAACCACTGAGCTCTGGTATATTTTGATGTGAGGCTCTCTGTCTCTTCTGTTGAAGCATTCCACTGTGCATAAATAATGAAAGACTGGTTGGAGGAGGGGGACTGGAGCTGGGGACTCCCATCTCCCAGGTGGGTACCCTCACCTCCACGCTTCAGACTCATTCTCTCTCTCTCTCTCTCTCTCTCTCTCTGGCCCAATAACCCCACCACCACCTCCTACTTCTCCTCTGGCTGCATTTTGAATAGGACCTGATCTGGTAGGCAGCCTCCGAGCCTATTTACCAGATCGGGCCCTGCACATGAGATATGTGGGCAAACGTCTATCATTCCCCAATTCGTGGATCACTCTGGGTCTTCTTAGGTGGAAAATAGGTACATGGTCACTTTCAGGAAGGCAGCAGTGCCCATTCCCAGAGGCAGAAACTTAGATGCTGAGGGAACTTTTACCCTGAAAATATAGGTGCCAAGCAAGTTCAGGCACTTACAGAGTTTGGCAGGAGTTCTGAGTATGGCAATGGAGACTAACATCTACACTATGGACTTTATACTTTATACACCAACAGATTTTTCCTGTTATTATAGGAACACCACTTCCCCACATGACTCATTAGCTAAGGTCAGTGGAAGCACTCTTCTGTCGACATAGTTGTGTCTGCACTGGGGTTATGTTGGCATAGCTATGGTGCTTTTTCCACATCCCTGACTGATGTAGCTATGCCAGTATAACTTTCAAGTGTATGCCAAGCCTAAAACTGTGACTTAGGTGCCAAAGTACCTTTGTGAATTGGGCCTGCCCTCCCATCAACGGCCAAGGACCGTCTTGCCTCTACAGTCCTCCCCGCTGTTGCTGGATTGGTGCACTAGATGCCAGAACTAGGACTCAAACTTAGGTCTCTTACAGAGTATTAAATTATATTGATGGTACATCTGCTCTGTTTTGATCAGACTGAGGGAGGGGTCAGAATGACAACCTATGACTTTCACAGCTCCCATGTGAAACTGCAATGAACAGTGGCTAGAAAAAAATGCTAAGGCTTCAGAAGTCTGTCTCAGAGAGGGCTCAGGGTGACTTCAAGCATATTTACCTCCATTTGGGGGGGGAACGAGGTGGGTCCTTGACTGTATTTCCATTGAAGTATTGTTTCCTACTAATCAGTGATCATTCAAGCCCAGTTTAAACAATGGGTCATTCCCTCATTCCCCTTGGATGGGAAAATTATGACATCATTTAATCAAAAGTATTTTCTATTCTTGGAGGAAAGGGGCGTTGTGGTGGGTAAGTGCTGTGAGGGTATTGTAGAAACTCTCACTTAGGGTATGCCCATATTGCAATCGGCGGGGGGGGGGGGGTGAGGGAGGTGATTGCAGCAGCTCGAGTAGACATGCCCGAGCTAGCTAAATTAAAGCTGGCTCAGGTACTGGAGCAGTGAAGCCACGGCAGGGTGCCCTTCAGCTGTGCAAGCGAGCTGTGCAAACTTGCCAGGAACCCTGGGTAAGTACTTGGGCAGTGAGCACATGGGCTGCCTGGCTTCCCGGCTCCAATACCAAACAAGCTAGAACAAAGCTAGCTCAGGTCTGGCTACATGAGCTGCAGTCAGTCACAATCCTTAATTGCAATGCGGATAGACCCTTAGACTGGACTGAGGCTATCATGAGGCAAGGAGTTAGGCATATCCTGGGGATAGAAAATGAAAGCATGATGATGATGATGAGCTTTCCTCTCACCCTGAATGAAACAGCTACGAGAAGCACTTGCTCCCTCACTCACACTCAGTCTTTTGCCTTGTTCTTGCTGTGCTCTGTGTGTGTGTGTTTGCTGCAGACTTGGATGGTGTCATTCCTATTTTGCAGTATTTAAAAGTACCTCTTTTCTTTCTTTGTCTCTGAAAAATGTTAGTGCTTTAAGCTGTGTTGGCTGGTGGAGCCAGATATGCTATGTAGACACACATGGGAAGAAACATCCCACTGCAACCTGGAAGTTTTCCCTATGCTAAAGCATGTGAGTACACATGGAGACTGGGAAGAGGAGTGCTATGTCTATACTACAGCTTATGTCGGCATAACATATGTCGCGCAGGGGTGTGAATAAACACACCCACCCACCCGATCGACATAAGTTACACCGACATAAACGCGGGTGTGGAGAGCGTTATGTCGATGGGAGAGCTTCTCGCCAACACAGCTGTCGCCACTGGAGGAGGTGGTTTTATTATGCAGACAGGAGAGCTCTGTCCCGCTGGCATAGAGTGTCTTCACCAGACATACTGCAGTGGTGCAGCTGCAGTGGTGCATGTGTAGACAATCCCTTTGAATGCTCTCTAAACCTATTGTTTGACAGATGGATTTGTGTGTATGGTAAACTAAGACAATCAGGGAGCACATCTTATCATGTATCGTATCTGAGGAGTGGTAGGTGAAGGAATCATACGCACAACAGTTCTCAGTGCTGACCCTTGTAATGCTAGACTAGAGTTCTAATATGATAAACTAAACCCTAGATTGAGCGTTCTTCCCGTCTTTCCTTCCTTTCTTTCCTTCTCCTCTTCCTAAATATATCTATAGATCTCTGTCTCTATCTCCATAGATAGATGGATCATAAATATGATATATACTACAGACGACAGGAGGTTAAGGGCATTATAGGAAAGTTAATTAACTTCTTTGCATTTATCTTGGCTACAAAAAAGGTTGGGGTGGTACTTATCCCATCCTCGTCTGTTCAAGTAATGAAGATGAGGGATTGTCAGATATTGAGGTGTCAAAAGAGAAGTTGTTGGAAGAAAAAGGTTGCTAATGGACTGATTCTAACCTGCCTTTCACATTGTGCAGTTAGCTACACCTGGACAAAGTGAATGTCAAATACTTTCCCCTGTGGTGAGTGAGTGGAGAAATCTCGTCTGATAGTTTTTGTGCTCACTTTGAACAGGCAGGTGCAAAGTAGTGGAAAATCTGGCCCTTATTTTGCAATGAATGATGAGGCGAAGTTGATGTTTGAGCAGATTCTGAAGGAACTCAAACAATAAAGCAGCTGAGCTGCTAACAATAATATGTAACCTATTATTAAAATCAGTTATTGTACCAAAGAGTTAAAACAAACCCTGAACTTATCTTTTAAAAAAGTGATGGGGTGATGGTGGGAATTACAAAACAGTGAGTTCTTTTTCAGTAGTAGGTAAATTGGTTGACATATTAATTAAAGGCAGAATTAGGAAAACATTTAGATGAAGATAATATGATAAAGACAAACCAACATGGCTTCTGTAAAAGGAATTGATTCCTCTCCCAGTTTACTAAAATTCTTTGAGTTGAGAAAAGAGTGGATAACAGGGAACTAGTAGATATAATTTATTTGGTCTTTCAAAAAGTCTTTCACTAAGTCCCTTATGGGAGGTTATCAAAGGAACAAAGTTGTCACGGGATGAGAGATACAGTTCTATCATAGATAAGAAACTAGGTAAGAGAGAGCAAAAAAAAAGTGAAAGAATAAATAAGTGATTCTCAGCTTGAAAGGTGTTTAGCAGTGAATGCCTCAACGGTCACTACCAGGCCTGGTGTTTGATATGTGTTAATAAGCCAGAAAAGGGGTGAACACTGAGTTGCAAAAATGTGTGGACAATAGACCATTACTTAGGTTAGTCCAGTCTAGAAAAGACAGTAAGAAAACTCCAGAAATGACCTAGAAGAGGCAGTTCACAGGGCAACAGAATGGCAGATAAAATTCAGTGTAGCAAATGAACGATGGTGCACGCTGGAAACAACACATTAGAAATACTCATACTCATTGCTGGGTTCTAAATTAATTGTAACCACACGGGGGGAAAAAGACTTAGACTTGGCTGTGAACAGCTCAATAAATACACTTGATCATTGTGTAGTGATGGTTTAAAAAAACATTCAAAATGAGGGTACATTCAGAAAGGGGTAGAGAATAATAGTGAAAATAATACAGTGCCATTATATAAATCGATGGTACATGCTCACCTTGTACACTCTGTTCAGTTTGGTCACCCCATCTCACAAAAGGATATAACAGAAATAGAAAAGATCCAGAGAAGGACAACAAAACTGATTAGAGCCTTTAAAGGGCTTCTTCATAAGGAGAGATTAAAAAGATTAGCTCTACATTCTTGAGAGGAGACAAATAAGAGGAGACATGATAGAGGTATAAAAATAATGAATGGGATAGAGGTCAATCAGCAGCTCCTATTTACCCTTTCTATTAACAGAAGAACAAGGGGGAGGGGGAGAAGAGACCAATTAAATGGAAAAGCAACCTTTTAAAACAAAATACTCTTTTACACCATGCAAAATGAACCTGTGGGAATCCCTACCACAAGATAGCACTGAGGCTAGAAGTTTTGTAGGATTCAAAACAGGGTGAAACCTTTGTTTGGATAATGGTAAGATGCCAAGTAACATTAGGTAAGATGATCATATATAAGGAATCGAAACCCTTCTGTTCCATGGCACAAGCCAACCACTTACTAGCCTGGGAGGAATAGGAAAAACCTTTCCCCTTGGACATAGTGCACTTGTACTTTCCTCTGAAGCATCTGATGCTGGCCACCTGCAGAGATAGGATCCTGGACTACATAGATCATCGGTCTGATCCAGCATGTCTCTCTAATTTGCTAGAAGTGAAGAGGTACGACCTGATGTTTAGATCACAGCACTGGTAGTCAGGCATCTTGAGTTCTAGTCCCAACTCTGCTATGGACTCCTTGGGTGAAAATGGGGCACGTTGTTTTGCCTCTTTGTGCCTCAGTTGCCTTGTCTGTACAATGGGACCACCTTGTAGGATTGTGAGACTTAACTGATTAATGTTTGTAAATTGCTTCAAGATTCTTGGATCAAAGGCACTAAAATACAAATATCTTATGATTATTCAGTATGTGTATTGCAGTAGCACCTAGGAGCCCTAGTCCTGGATTAGGACCCCATTGTGCTAGGGTATTGTGCAAACACAGAACAAAAAGACACTGCCTGCCCCTCCTCACTCTCCTTGCAATAGCTTCCCATTTCCCATGTGCCATGCTTTCTCCATCTCCATTAAATCACTCCTTAAACCCACTTCCTGCACTAGATCATGCGTCTTCTCATGGCTCAGTGGCTCCCCTGCATTTCAGATGTGTCTGAGTTTGATTATAAGCCATTGTGTGCAGGGCCGCTGCCTTCTCCTGGGTTCTGTAAAGTGCTGAGTGCAGTTCAGCTCTGTGCCTATAACGTAAGAGCTTATAACAAACTATTAAAGATTATTTTAGGCTTTCAGAAAATATTTGATTCCCCCCCCCCACACACACACACTTTTTTCATATAAAATTTGTATGATGTTCTCTCCTCGAGAAATGTCAGAATGAAATTGTCCAGTGAGCACCTCTCATATATTGGCAATGGAATTTACTGCGCTTGAATGAGTGAATACATGTCTATTTTTTCCCCTGCAGCTGTTATTTCTCTATGATGACATGCATGTTTGTGTGCGTGTGTGCTCATTTTATTCCCCAGTCTCCCATATGGCAAGCTTTGCGGCTGCTCTGGAGCAAGTCAATTTACAATTCCCATCAGGCAAGCTTCAACTAAAACCAATTTATTTGTTTGAATAAACAGTTGTAGCTGAAGTTTGCCCAGGTGATAGATGTGTATCTAGTCAACTTCTTCCCAGGAAATAATAATAGCTAGCACTTATACAGCACTTTCCATCTTCCGAGAGCTTTACAAATATTAATTAATCCTCATGTTACACAACAGCCCTAGGTGGGCCATTGGCAGCAGGGACTGAACCTGAGAGCTCTGATTCTTAATGCATGAGCCTTTACCTCCGGAGTTAAAAAATGCAGCTCTGTTAGCCAAGGGGCTAGAAGGCTAATGAACCTCTATCTGTGGCTCAGCCACCAATAGCTGGGAACTGAGGGCCACATTGAGTGGGTGTGGGTTACATCCACAGGACCCCTTTGAGTTAGGTAAATAATGTGAACCCCATTTTACAGATAAGGAAACCAAGGCAGTGCATTTATAAAGGGGAGTTTTGCTCCTAATTCTGTGTTCAGACCATTAGACAACACCTGTTATTAACAAGCAATGATTTGGATCACTAAATGGGATACAGCAAAATTGGATACGAAGGGAAAAGGGGTATGTATAAGTCTCCCAATACAACACAGGGAACTTCTAGGATTAATGGGTGCTGCTCTTTATGCCATGCAAAAAAGACATACTCTAGAGACATAGGTTCTAGTAAACAGACAGCGAGTCATGATTTAGATTTTTCTAAAATCAGTTAGAATTTTTCCACGGTGGAAGCAATTTTTGAGACTTTCAATCTTTCGTCAGCCCAAATTGAGCAGCACTTTTTGCAAAATAGAAGCCAATGGTGTTAATCCAGGTAAATCAGCCATATTTGGAGACAAACAGAGGGAGAAGGAAGGGAAGCTGTTAAAAGCAAGAAAGGCCCATCTTAGGACAGGAGGGCAGCTGCAAAGCACCTGATTTATAGGAGGAAAGTTACCTTTCGGTCATTTTTAATGGAATGTTATTAATGGAAGATCAGGAGTTGTGAAACCTCCTGTGTCTCCTCTTTTAAATTATTTATTTCTGCAGCAGGGAACCCTTTTAACCCCACTGGGTAATATATTCATCCGCTGACACTTGTGTCCCCTAGACATTTTATTATGGGACAAATTTAGTTAAATATTCGCACACATTTGCACACAAAAAGTCTCCATCTCAAGGTTTCTGGAATTCATTTCCAAGAAAGACTGCTTGGTAGAGCTTCTGAGATGCACTATGCATGGGTTTGAATACTATCATTTTCTCTATCTATCTATCTATCTATCTATCTATCTATCTATCTATCTATCTATCTATCTATCTATCTAATTCATCCATCCAGTTGTCAATGCAAATAAGCACATGTGCAGTTCTAAATGTGAGATAGGTAAGTAAGTAGATAAATTGATTCTTGCCGAAAGCAGAGTCAAACTCTCGTTTAAAAAAAAAAAAAAAAGCCCAAATCTCCAAATTGCCATTTCTAAACTTTTCTGGTAGGCTGATAGTTGACAATGTCATAGTTCCAAAGAGGGTGTGTTGCACGCACAGCAGGGTGGAACAAGAAGAAAGGAATGACAGCATAGGAATGACACAGACCCTCATACTGCAAATACTTAAGCATGTGCTTAACTTTATTCACTGTGAGTAGTCCAGTTAAAGTACATGAAAACTCCCACTGGCAGTTAAATTGAATTGACAATCTGATAGTCAACTGAATTCCAGGAAAACTCCCGGTAACACCAAGGAAAAATGTGTTAGGGTAGGAACTTCACGGTTTGGCATCTCCTCCCCGCCCCCCTTCCCCAATGCATTTCCCTCAGCTCCCCTGGAGCCAACCTCTGATACCATCACCTACAGTCACTGCATTTTTTTAAAGATTTTTTTAATTGGAATTCTGATTGGGATGGGCCTGTTTGCAAAGAGGAGATTCTTTTGTGATGGCTGCGATCTTGGCCAATGCGCCAGGCATTGAGCCAGGGACTTCCAGAGCTAAAACCATGAGCTGTGACAGCTTAGGGTTACCATATTTTGTGCCTCCCAAAGGAGGACACTCCACGGGCCCCCGGCCCCGCCCCCAGCCCCTCCCCAACTCCGCCCCCTCCCCAAAGTCTCCACCCCCTCCCCTGCTTCCCGCGAACATTTGAGTCGTGGGAAGCCTGAAGCAGGTAAGGGGGAGTGTGGGGGGAGGAGACGCGGCCCAGGCTGGCCCCGGCCCTGGGCTGCCGGCCCCGGGCCCGGCCCCCGGCCGACCACCCCCGGCCCGCCCAGCACTGCGGTCCCCGGCCCGGCCCCCAGGCCCCCGGCACCGCACCGCCGGTCCCCAGCCCAGCCCCCGGCACCGCCGGCCCGTCCCCCGAGCCCCCGGCCCGGCCTGGCACCGCCGGCCCGGCCCCCAAGCCGCCGGTGCCGGCCCCGCCGGAGCCCCCGAGCCCCCGGCCCCGCCAGAGCCCCCGCCGGAGCCCCCGAGCCCCCGACCCGGCCCCGCCGGAGCCCCCGGACCGGCCCCGCCGTAGCCCCCGAGCCCCCGGACCGGCCCCGCCGGCCCGGCTCTGGAGCCCCCGGCCCGGCCCCCCCCGATTTTCCCGGACATGTCCGGCTTTTTGGGCTTTCCCCCCGGACGGGGATTTGGAGCCCAAAAAGCCGGACATATCCGGGAAAATCCGGACGTATGGTAACCCTATGACAGCTTGAGCTAAAGAACTAAGGCTTCCTAGCTGTGGCTTAAACAGACTTGTATCTTCTGTGGATCAGGCCTAGTGGGGACCTATAACACACTCTCACCGGTGGGTTACTCTTGGTCTTCTCAGCCTTGCCCGAAAGATGCTGCCAGCAGAAGGCTCTATCCTACTGGAGTTGGTCGTTTCAGCCAAAAAGGAAGCAGGATGGGGAGCATTTTTATACTGAGATGTTACTGACCCAAAAAACAGTCTCTAAAAATGTGTGGTTTGATTTTTAGAGGATCAGAAAAGGAAAAAATCAGTCTTTTCCTTTAATACTACTGGATCTTTCAACCAGGTTTAAACAACATTAAATTAGCTGTAACCAAAGTAGGTAGTGTCACACAAGCCTTGGGAATGTGTGTAAACTCACTTCTTTCAGGGTGTCACCTGACACACCATGATTGTACACAGCCTTTCATCATGTGTTATTACTTACCCTTGCACACAGTGCATGTAAAATGCCACCATTCTTATCTGGTTGCATTTTATACCCACTTAACACAGGTGTAAGTGATGACACACAGTGCCAGGCAGTGAGAAAGTAGCCTGCCATAGTTCCTGGGCCAGGTTCTGATCTCAGGTACATGGATATAAATCCACAGTAACTCTGTTGACTTTAGTGTAGTTACTGTAGTCTAGATTCTGTATTTACCCTGGTGTAAATGAAATCAGAATCTGACCCTATAAGCCTCTTTGTCCTCACTGACGTAGATTCTGCAGCTGTGCATGGATTGGCTGCCAGGAACTGCTTGTAATAGCTTGGAAAGATCTGGCTCAGGATAAGCACTTTGGAGCAATAACTATAGGGGCATTTTTTTGAGGAATTCACCTCAGATTTTACACAAAAACCTGTGTATGTGGGGACAGGGACACACCAGGAGCATATGGTTTGTTCTGTATAAAGCAGTCATGCTAGATGTGTTTGATAGAACTGCTATGCTGCCTATATCTCTTTACCTAAGTCAGGGGTTCTCAGACTTTGGAACTGGTGACCCCTTTCACATAGCAAGCCTCTGAGTGCGACCCCCCCTTATACATTAAATACGCTTTTTTATATATTTAACACCATTATAAATGCTGGAGGCAAAGCGGGGTTTGGGGTAGAGGCTGACACCTCCTGTAATAACCTCGTGACCCCCTGAGGGGTCCCAACCCCCAGTTTGAGAACCCCTGACCTAAGTACTGGGTTTCAGTGCAGTAATTTAAAACACCCAGTTCTATGGGCTACAGGAGCACCCGTACCTGCTATTTCGTTGCAAAAACTCTCCTGCTGATTGGGCAGCTAAGACCTGAGCCAAAAACTAATGAATTCAATTGAAAAAATCTCAATGACTTCAACGGGCTTTGGCTCAGACGCCTAGAGATGGGCCAAAACCACAACAGTCATATTGGAGCTGGTCATGACATAGATTATTTTTCCCCACAGAAAATTTCAAAGAAAATGGAGAAAATAATGTGGGTGGGTTTTCAACTTTTCACAGAAAAAAAACAAAAGAGAGAAAAAAATAGCAAAAGTGAAAAGTTGTCACCTTTCACCCAAAAATGTTTGTTTAGGGGATTTCATTTTTTTTTAATGAAAAGCCAAATTTCCTAAGGAAAGCAGACCCTGTTCCCAGAAATGTTCATTTAGTCAAAGACCCAATTTTCCACAGAAAAATAGTTGCAACAGAAAAATTTTAACCAGACTTAGCCCAGATTTTCTCTGGATGCACACATTGTAGTTTGAACTCATTACAGCCATAGCAGACTTCATCAGCCCCCCATCTCTTTGCAAGAGAGAGTGAACCGGGAGTCCAAGTCCGGCATCCGCTCTCTAATTTCAGCAAAGTGTTTGTGCTGCCACTTTGCCCCTACAAGCTACTGTGCTCCATGAAAGGCCTGTAATGTAAAATATAGTGTGTGTTCTATAATTTTGCTTTACTTTAATACCCTGCAAAAATAAATAAATAAATAAAACAAACCAAACCAAACAAGAAAACCATGTTATCCTCCAAGGGAACACGAGTCTTTTTATTTTACTTTTTCCTTTTGTTTTGGTTGGATTAGGTTTTTGCTTATTGCTTTCTGGCCCCCTGAGATTCCCATACAAGGCTTAGATGCATCTGGTTTATATTTGTAGAAATTCCAAGCTCACCTGCCTCTTGACCTCCCTGTCTTTTTGTGCCTTGGTAGCTGGAAACCCGGTCTGCAATTGGCCGTGGTTTGGGGCTTATTTGATGCCTTTTAACCTGAGAAGCTGTTCATCTCATCTCGCCTGTTTTGTTTTTTTTGGGGGGGGAGGGAGGTTGTTGCAGATGTGTATGAAAATGTGGGAGATATATACACACATATATTTCTTTTTGGTAATTGCTCTGAGCATCTTTCTTGTGCTGTAGCGCTTGCCATTCAGGTTGCTGCAGGGGATAGGGAAGGCAGGAAGCACACAGAAATGTCACAGCTGAGAGGGTTTCTGTAATCCTCCAACATATGTTAAACATTAAAGCTCCTTCAGCAAGTCTGATGTGCTCACAGTCATCATGGGACCAACAGTTAAAGTGCCCCACCGCTGCCAGGAAAACGTTATCCTGGTCCTAATTGAGAGCGACTTAACTAATGTTTCATTTCCTAATTAGTCCTTGTCAGCCGCTGGAAGGCCATGGATGCTGGTGGTGGCACAGGGCCCATCACTGCTTTAATTGAAGTTGTTCTGACAATCTGGTGCTTTGGGATATCCATAAAGTAGAGGTGCCGGTTTGGGGTCAAAAGAGGTGGAGGGGGCAAGATCAGTCACCAGATTAGACACATCCTGAGCCTGACACACCAAACCTGAATGGCAAGAGTTGAGTCTGAGCATACAGGAAGGTGTCCTGGCAGAATGGATTTTTGTTGGTTTGTTGTGAGGATGTGGTGATGAGAACATCATCATGTGATACTGTCCGTCCTGTGCACTGGGAGCACAGGTAGCTGGAGAAAGCTAGCCAGGGAGAAGTGGAAGCACGGATGACTAGAGAGCGTGGAGGAGAAGATCCTTCTCTAGAGTGCAGATAGCCAGGAACAGCCATTCATGAAGTATTGGGAACTCATCTCCAGAGCACAGGGTACCAGGAGAGTCTGAACAAGAACACAAAGCCCAGGGCACAGGCTAGAGGATTGTACAGGTCAGAAAGCTTATAAATAAATGAACAGCAGAAACCAGTCTTCATATTTATCTCAACCCTACTTTATATCCATCATTGTCCTTCTCCAACACAATCCTCCAACACCAGAGTGGGAGGAAATCAGGTTCAGCTGCTTCCCAGTCATGGCAGAACTTGAAGTACTATAATCTCTCCTCTGCCACGCTAACTCCAGCCTTCACTGGTAACATCAATGCCAAGTTAGGGTGACCAGATTTTATATTATCAGGTGAATACAGTATCTCTGGGCATGGGACTAAAGAAACAAAATGTGGGGTTTGCCACCAGTAGTACAGAGCTTGATTGCTCAAAGAAGACCAATCTTCACCCAGAAGAATTTGTTGTTAGGTGGGAGACCTCTCTCCCCATTCCAGCTCACTCTCTCTCCATGGGATATGGGAGTAATTCAGCATCCCGCTATAAATTCCCTGATCATGTGAATTATGAAATCTTCCCACTCCTGGTGTTAATAGAGTTTTCCCTCTTACCCAAAGAGGGAGAGAAACAGCTGATGAAATAGAGACTGCAACAGTGAGGGAAAGTGAAGAATGTAATGGAACAGGGCGAGAAGGGGAAGAACGAGAGCTGACAGCTTACACAGAGCTCCACACGAGAGGAAGAGACAGAGCCAATAAACAAGGCTGGGCTTCCCAATGGGAGCACCCTCCCATGATGCACCACAGGCACTGAAGAGAGTGGTGCATTAGCCTCTGACAGGTTATTGGTTTAGCAATTTGCTAGATGTAATTAACGTTATACCAGATGCCAGTTGGAAAGAAACTTCTAGAAGCCTCTTCCAGAGGGAGATGGGGGGGGGCAGGTGAAACTGAATTTCCTGTCAAATTACATTCAGGGGAAGATAATTTTTGATGCTGTTTGGTCAGGGTCACTTGCCCTTTACAGAAATCACTCCCCATTTCCTTGGTAAACACCAGGGTAGATATATCTCCTGGGAGAACGTGGCCCATCAGATGTAGCCCTTCCACTGTGAAAGGGGGCAGCTGGGCAGGGCCCCTCGGGAGTTGGCAGAGTGAAGTCTTGTTTACCAAACTCCCAACAGATATGTGGGCGATAGAAAGCCTGCATGAATCCTCTTGTTTTTTTTCAGTTCCCAAGGTTTATATGCATTTCCTTGGTTTCCAATCAAATACCTGTCCTTGTGGTGGCCTTCCTTCATTATGACAGTTTCCTCTACCTCGTCTACTGCCCTATGCCGAGAGATGGGGGAGTGTGGAGGAAGCTGGGGTTGGGGGAGTGAACCACTGTAACTGCTGAAGCTTGTCCCTGCTGTGGTCCAATGGCAGGAGCTACTTCTGGGTGTATGTCCAAGTGCAGAGGTTCCATCTATGCTTTATAGCATCGCTGCCCTTCCTACACATTGGTGCAACATCCTCATTTCCTCTTGGAGCTGTGGGATCTATCCAGATCCATGCCCAATATCCACAATACTTATCACCCTTCTAATAAAGATGTGTCCCAGACAGAGTCCTCTTTATCCCCACCTTATCTCAAACACCCCATCTCTATTCTTAAGACATGTGCAGGCATAGAGCTGTTCTTCCCTGGCCAGGGAATGTGGTAATGAAGACAGACCAAATCCATCGCTGAAGTCCCCCATGTCCTAAGACAGACCAGCAGGAGGCAATGGAGAGGCAGGCTAAATGCAAAGGCTCTTAACTGGGAATGGACTCTGCCCTCCTGCTGCAGCCATAGCTTGTATGGCCTGGCCCATAATCATTTGTGCTTTTGTTTTCGGGTCTCTCCCGCTCTCATTCTCTCCCTCCCCTCCCCCCCACAGGAGATGACTAACTTCTCAGGCAGTTTGCTGAATGGACCAATGAGCCATGTCGAGAATGGAGTATACAGGGTCTCTGCTCAGGGAGTTTAAATGCTGTAGTCCTGTTTACACTGCAGTTCTTAACCAAGTTAGCAATTAGCTAGTAATGTGGTTAGTTCTAAACATAGTTATTGCCACCATGCCACATGGCTAGCACTTGGTTCAGTATCTGCGGCAGCTAACGATGCGTCACCCCTGCCAGCATCTTAAGGAACCCAGTTGTCTTCCTGTACACAAGAACATAAGAGCGGCCATCCTGGGTCTGACCAAAGTTCCATCTAGCCCAGTATCCTGTCTTCCGACAGTGGCCAATGCCTGGTGCCCCAGAGGGAATGAACAGAACAGGTAATCATCAAGTAATCCATCACCTGTTGACCATTCCCAGCTTCGGGCAACTGGACCCTAACGCTGTTCATTTGCTGTGCTGATTAAGAGGATCCCCTAATCATGCCCGTGTAACTAGTTTGACCAGTACTCTCCGTCCTCACTCTCTGTGCTGTCAGGCATCTCCGAGCACATTGTGCCCCACGTTGCTGCGGGTGCTGCTCTGGCTGCTCGTCCTCTGGGCACTTTCTCCCTCGCTAAGGCACTGTAGGAGAGCTGCCCAGTTTTCCCCAGGATGAAACACCCCAACACAGTTAAGCTGCTTGGTAGGGTGGATGCACAAATACTGTTGAGGCTTGGTTGCGTTGTGAAAAAAGCTGCTGCATGAGCACAACTCAAAGACGTGTGTTGCAAACTGGTCGTAGGATCATGTCCTAATGACATGGAGGGGGGATGGAAGTCAGACAGATATGGGAGAGGTGGAATTGAAACACACCATGCCTGTAAGACTGACTTTAACACACACACACGGAGACTCTTCTGTTTCCCAGGAGGTACCCAAAGAAGAAAGAACTAGACTCCCTGTGTAGAGCACCAGGAACTATTCTCGGCCGCTTGTCATTTCCTGCAGCAAACCATCCACTAGTATTCTCTCCTGGTTCCTGCCCAGGTGTTTTTTCCCCCTCTGTGCTGATCAAGTTGCTTGACCTCGGTGCCCTCTCATAAAGTTCTAAACTCTAATGCAGCATAATAAATTCCCATCTCATCACCATTGCCTGTTAGCCTGAAACCCCTGCAGGGAGGTGAAGGGGAAATGAGGGGGCCCATGTCTCTTTACCAACGCACGCTGGCTCTCTAATGCCCCATTAGCATACCACACACAAGCATTTAGCTTTTAATTAGTTACGTGGTGTGATAATTAAGTAGTGTTTCGCTACAATTTTCCTCTTGTGTGGAGCTGAGGGGAGGGGGATGAAGGGCTGCTTGGGGAGGGTGGGATGGAGGTTGTTTTAACATCCTAAGTAAATTGTGACCCCGGAGAGAAGCAGCAAGCAAAATGAAAGCTCAAGGGGAGAGGAATGGAAACATTTTGTTAGCCTTCCTCCCTCTCTCCGGCCCCCACCCATCATTTCAAAATTACACCTTCCCGCTGCAAACGTTTGAAGGATACTAAAGTCTCCCTGGAATAGAACAAATGCACCCGCCTTCATGAAGGGCCAAGGAAGAGTTTGGAGCCTGGATAGATTGACAGCTGATTGTAACACGGGAATATTATGGAGCAAGGGAAAGGCTGAGGAAAAATATGGAAATGTGGGAATGAGGGGGTTGTATGCTTTTGCAGACTTGGAGAACCTTACACAGGACAAAAATAAAACAATAGAAAGGGCTGTTGTGGGATGGGATGGGATGGGATGGAGGGGCACTGACAGTTGTGGGGTGCGGGAGCCCAGGGCTGGGATAGCAGGGGGCTGCAGGGCAGGAGCGAGGGGCATTGGCAGAGCTGTTCAGGGAGCCCAGGACTGGAATAGCAGGGGGGGTCTGCAGGGAAGGAGTGAGGGACACAGCCAGATCTGTGTGGGGAAGATCGCACCATGTGTCTGCATTGTACTTGTGTGTGTAACATGTATGGGAAAGGGGACTGCACTTCCTCCAACCTGTAGCAGCAGGGGCCTCTGCCTAGATGCAGCAGGGGCAGGCATGGCCTCCCCAGCAGGGAAGCTCTTAACAGGGATGTGAAAAGGTAGGATTGATCGAGGCAAAGCAGTGGCATAAATAAAATAAAGCCTATTACCAAAGTAGTCCGTTGTTTCAGCAATGTGCGTGCTGTTGGTTTGCTTATGATGGGGAAGCAGGTGGCAATTCTATGAGCCCCACACATCCTGGCACGTGTGTGGATTGGAAGAGTTAGTGCATTACGGGAGAGGCAGATGCATGTTTGTTAGGATATAAAATAAAATGCCATTTCATAATGAACTCGGCAGCCATATCGTCCCTTAATCTGTTCAAAATTGTCTCCATTAAACAGCTCCCTACTTCCCGATCAGAAAATCAAATGAAAATGAACCTTATCGTGTCGTAGGTAAATTGAGTCTGTAGGAAATTTAGAAGAAGAGATTGGCATCATGAACATCCTCAAGAAAAGCACCAGAATAACCCTAGGAAAATTGCCCCAATGCCCACAAAATCCCCAAGGAGACATACGACTGCTTCAAACACAGTTGAGTATCCCTGGAAAACCATTCCATTGGGCCCTCATCTGTGAAGTCCAAGCTTCAGTGTGTAATCCTGGGTGAGGAGGCCAGTGGGGAATTCACCCAGCATGGTATTTTTCCTTGGGGGGCTTTATACTGAGCTCTTGTTCAGCACAAAGCAGTCTGTGCCGCACCACAGCTGGCACTGGAGCGTGTGTGCTAGACAACTCACTCCGCCTTCAATCTGTCCCCAGGCAGGTGAGGGGGCACCTCACCAGGGACAGGTGGCAATGAGAACAGGGGGGTTGCCAGTTGTGCGGCACTGGCTTTGGCAGCATTGTTGGAGCTGGCCCTGGGAAAATGAATGCGTCCGGGAAAATGGCTGCATGTTCTGGATGCATCCTCCATGCTATGAAAAGAGTCTTTTCAGCAGTAAGCTTAATGAATCCTGCTCTCAGAAACCAACTGTAAGATCCCATGCCATAGCAGAACTAACAATATCCAAATCCAGATGACTGTAAATTGTACCTTAGTACCTATCAAGCAGTGGACATTTGCTTGGAGCTTCTCCCAGGTGCTCCTTGTCCTCCCCTGCTGCCACAGAAGGGGCTCCTCTTAGCAGGGGTGAAAGTAACATTCAACACTTCTGGTACAGGGATGGGCCTCGGGCAGAAGGGGCGGGGCTAGGGGTCAGTGTCCCCCAGCCAGCCTATCCGCGCTGCCAAGCCCACGCCATCTGGGGCTCCAGCGGCGATTTAAAGGCCCAGGGCTCCAGCCACCGCTGCTTCACTTTAGAGAAAGACCTGTCTGACCCAAATGGAGAGCAGCTCCTATGTATTTAAACTAACATGCTCCAAACACCCTCACACCTTCCCATGGGGCATGAGCAGGCTCCTAGAGCAGCCCTGCAAAATGATCATGAATAGTCCATAGCCCAGGCTCAAATCTGCTTGCCCAGCTCTTCCAAAAAGATGACGATTGAAAGCCAGTAAGTTATTTACCTGTCTAGGGAGATGTGTCTCTCTGTGGTCCCCATCATCACAGTGTCTGAGCACCTCATAATCTTTAATGTGTTTATCTTTGCAGCACCTCTGAGAAATAGAGCATTGCTGTCAGCCATTTTATAGATGGGAACTGAGGCACAAGGTCACCTAGGAAGTCTCTGGTAGAGCAAAGAATTAAAGGATTTCCCATGCCTCAGGCTAGTGCCCCAACCACTAGACCATCCTTCCTTTCACCTGGGTGAATGGGTGAGTAGAATTTTACCAGACTGGGCTAAAGCACTATTTGATGCTGGATTTAGAAGATGAAGAGCAGGGACGTCACACACACAGTTCTCAGGGTAGTGGGGTTTTATTTATTTTTTGTACTTTTAATATTTTACTTTCAAATCAATGTGACAGTCACTGAGATGTTGTTCTCTATAAATCCACAATAAAATACAGTTTTTCCCTTGTAATGGTGTAACCATTTGCTTGGTAGAAGAGGCTCAATGCTCCTGACACTGAGAGACTTCTATAGCAATCCCTACCTCTGTACCATGCTTGCCTGAAATGCATATTCTTAAAATATAAAGGTGCCGTACACAAAACAAAAAGGGTCTGGTCCTGCTCTCATTTAATCCAACATAAATCAGGAGTAGCCCCATTGAAGGCAATGGAGATATACTGGGACTAAAACTGGTGTAAATGAGAGGAGAATCAAGGTCAGTCAATCATGGTTTCATAGCTGCAACCATCCCAAGGACATCTTACCTCCAGATCAATGCACAGTGGTGGTGGTATAGTGAGATGTGATGGTCAAAAAACAAGGTGATCTTGGGCTGCACATACTAAGACATCAAGTCATGGGAAACAGATATCTCTGTGCAGCTCTGGTGAGACTGCACCCAAACTACTGCTTTGCCTTTTGAGTATCTCAGTGTTAGAAAGATGTAGACAAATTGGAAGGAATTCAGAGAATAGCAAGGATGATTAAAGAGCTAAGGGACTGCTTTATTAGGGAAGAAGATTAAAGGAACTAAACTATAGCTTGGCTAAACGGCAACTGAAGAACGGACATGAATGATAACCATCTACTAGCTTTTGAAGGGTGTAAACACTGAGGAGAGAGAGGAATTGACTGGGGTGGTTCAAGGGGGTGTCTGGTAACCAATTGAGCATATGAAAATTTAGGTTGACTATTAGGGGGAAATAATTAGATTGGCAAAAAGTCTTCTGAAGAAAGTAGTGGAAGCTCTATTACTTGACCTATTAAATAGCAATGTATATGACATTAGAGGTGAAAAAGCAGCCATGCACTGGGCCCTGGGAAATGGTGTTGATAATCTTTATGAGGTCTTTTCCCTTTCTGGTATATAAGGGACACCTGGGCCATTTTGCCTGAGACCATGGGAAAGGATTTTCAGTAATGGTTTCTCAGCCCGCTGTAGCTGCTGATATGAGGGTAACCTTCATAATGAAAAGCTACTGCTGGACATTCCATATCTCTGCTGATCCTGGCCCCTTGGGGATGTGAAAATGGAAGAGAGGAGACAGAGTTTAGTGAAGAGGCTCTTTAAAGAATTGATTCCCAAGAGTACCTTTCGTTCATTTTCTGTTCCTTCCCTTTTAAAGCACAAGGATCCAGAGCAACTTCTTCCAGGTTTCCTGCAAAATCTGCTATAATCTGTATAATTATATTTTGCTATGAGGATCAGGGATCTTTGATTAAAGATTGCAAGTCCCTCTCATTTCATCCCTGTGTGGACGGGAGTCATTGCACAACACATGCACTGTGCTAGCAGAAATTCTATGCATCATGAAACTTAATTGCAGAGACAACATGAGGTGGGGTGTCAGTTGAGTCGATTCCATTACTGAGGCTGTAGAATATTGGGGCGGTTAGCTCTATTGTCACTTCCGCTAATGTAATCCTGCCGAACACGCTTCAGCTCTGCAAATGTGGCTCAGTCCTGCCCTGCAGCACCCCTTGTTCTTGTAGTCTTCCTGGGCTTCCCATATACAATCTGCCTGATCAATACCGTAATTCCTCCAAACATGGATATCAGTCTCCATGTATAAGAACAAAGCCACCATCCAGGTGCTCCTGGTGACATCACATCAATCTGGCACGTCACCTTCACTAAAGATCACCAGTATGAACCTTAGCAATGACCAAGTGTGACGCTGGCAGACAAGGTACCAGCTCAGTCCAACATCCCCGTTCCTCAATTGAACACTGTCAAATACCTAACTGGAATCAGTCTGGCTCAGCTGTGTGTGAGTACTGTTAAAATGGGTATTAGGATTATGAGAATGTGTTTAGTATTTAGACTTTATTGAATGCTTGAGAGTTGCTGCATGCAATAATCTCACTTATAACATCTGTGTCACATATCATAAAGGTAATATATGAGTGATTGTATTGTAAGCCTCTGTGACTTTGTAAATCACCAGACAGGAGAGAGACATTAACTGGTCTCCAACAGAAAGTGTTACGTTCTGCCCAACAGGGAAGACCCATCGACACCAAACAGCCTATTTTGTAAAATTAAAGAGGTTAAAAGACACTTCTTGTTTTGTCCCCACCCCCATGAAGAGGAATCATGCAAGTGGATTCCTCTCATCAGCTAAGTTTGCAGCTCAAAGCACAAGTGAGGAGGGGATAAAAACCCTTAACAGAAGAAACTGGATCTCTGTGTCGGTTGGAAGTGGCGGGGGGCAAGATTTTCTAGGCATGAGCAAAAGGTCCCCAGCTGCTTGGCCTGGGTTAGCCCTAATGGCTATATAGAGCTTATTATAGAAGCTTCCTTATTATAGAAGCTTCTATTACTTTTTAAAAAATAAGATTGTAACTCATATGTGTGTGTATACGGTTACCTGCTTTAACTTTTCAAATAACTCTTATTTCCTTTTCATATTTAATAAATCTTTAGATGGTTTATTATAGGATTGATACAAGCACTGTCTTTGGTGTGAGATCTACGGTGTAAGTGACTGGTCCTTTGGGACTGGGAGTGACCTGAATATTGCTGTGATTCTTGGTGTAAGGCACCATGTGTCACAAAAGTACACTCACCTGGTTGGCAAGACAGATAGAAGTACCCAAGGGGACTGTCTGTGACTCCATAGTTAGGCTGTTATATTGCCTGAGGAGTTGACACTTGATAATTGGTTGGTGAAATCTAAGAATAGAACTCTCAACTAATTTGGGGTTTCTGCCCTGGTTCCTAACAGTCTGCCCTGAGGTTGGTATTTACACATTTGAGCCACTGCAGGCAGCTTGACACCAAGTTCTGTTTATATAGCTCCATTCTTCTGGTCCAGGTGCACACTGGCTAGGTCAGTGGAGGAGTCTACTGTACAGTAACTCCTCGCTTAACCTTGTAGTTATGTTCCTGAAAAATGTGACTTTAAGCGAAACGATGTTAAGTAAATCCAATTTCCCCATAAGAATTAATGTAAATAGGGGGGGTTAGGTTCCAGGGACATTTTTTTCACCAGACAAAAGACTGTATATACACATTATAAGTGTTAAACAAACAATTTAATACTGTACACAGCAATGATGATTGTGAAGCTTGGTTGAGGTGGTGAAGTTAGAGGGTGGAAGAGGGAGGGATATTTCCCAGGGAATGCCTTACTGCTAAATAATGAACTAATATTCGGCTGAGCCCTCAAGGGTTAACACATTGTTGTTAATGTAGCCTCACACTCTACAAGGCAGCACAAATGGAGGGAAGGGAGACAGCATGGCAGACAGAGACACACACTCTGTGTGTGTGAGAGAGAGATGCTTATTGCCCCTTTAAGTACGCTGACCCCGCTTTAGTACATTGCCTTTTTAAGTATATCAGCAAGTTGAGACAGCAGCTGCTGCAAGAAAGCTCCCTCTGTCCTGAGCCCTGCTGAGTCTCCCCCCACCACCCGCTCTATGGAGATGCGGTAAGCGGGGGACAGGAGCAGGGGGGAGGGGGAAACCAGACATTAGCCTCCCTCTTCCTCCCCCCCATACAGCAGGGAACTTAGGGGAGCGGGGAGCTTATGGGGGCTGCCGGTCCATCCTGGTTACAAGCCTCCACCAGCTCGCTCCAACGGGCTGCTCTTTCTGCAAGCAGTGGACAAAGCAGGCGGCTGCCAAATGACGTTAGAAGGGAGCATTGCGCAACTTTAAACGGGCATGTTCTCTAATTGATCAGCAATGTAACAATGAAACAACGTTAACCGGGACGACTTTAAGTGAGGAGTTACTATATCTCCTCTGAAATCCATGCCAGGCCCCTGGTAACTGACTGGCTGGGACACAGCTAGCATGAGCCAAATTCCAATCTGGGATTCAGATGCATATCTTTTAACAACTTCAGTGGGAATTCAGTACAAACACCCAAGGCACCATTTGACCCTGTGTTTATAAGACAGGGGCGAGGGGGGGGGGTAACCACAGTATTTCTTTCATCAATCACATAGAGCATAAAGCCCAGACCATTTCCTCCTGTGTGTTAGGGCTAATACAGGTGTTCAGCATCTAGCCTGAGTAGTCAGTTCAGGTGCTGTCCAAAGTTGTGATGGGCAGCGTTGGCCAAACCTCTCCCCAAGGCTGCGGAGTTGTAGATCCTTCAACCCTGTTTCTTCCCCACAACTAGTCACCCTTTGGTTATGTGGTGGAACTGCACCAGCTCCACTGCAACTGCAAAGGAGGGGAGGCTGGGTTTATCTCTTAGGGTTGCCAGGCATACAGTTTTTGACTGAAACACCCGGTCGAAAAGGAACCCTAGCTGCTCCAGTCAGCATCATTGACCGGGCCGTTAAAAGTCCAATCAGCGGGTATATGGCACGCTCCCTGGCTTCCCCTGGCTCCACGCGGCTCCCGGAACCATGGCCAATGGGAGCTGCGGGGGCAGAGCCACCTGCCCCCCCACCTATGGGCCACAGGGACATGCCGGTCCCTTCCGGAAGCCACCTAAGGTAAGTGCTGCCCATAGCCCGCACCCCCTGCCGCACCACAACCTTCTGTCCCAGCCCTGAGCCCCCTCCTGCACCCCAAACCCCTCATCCCTGCATCCCCCCAGAGCCTCTACTTCTGGTAGGAGCCCTCACTCCCTCCCTCATCCCAGCTCCAGACAAGAGCCCTCTCCTGCACTCCAAACCCCTCATTTCTGGCCTGACCCCAGAGCCCGCACCCTCAGCTGGGGCCCTCACCCCCTCCTACACCCCAAACCCCTGCCCTAGCCTGAAGCCCCCTCCCACAATCTGAACCCCTCAGCCCCAGCCCAGAGCCCCTTGCTGCACCCCACACCCCTCATCCCTGACCCCACCCAAGAGCTCGCACCCCCAGCTGGAGCCCTCACCCTCTTCCACACCCCAACCACTTGAGTGAGGGTGGGGGAGAGGGAGGGAGGGAGGGGGAATAAAGTGAGTGGATACAGTGACTTGGAGAAGGGGCGGGGCAAGGGCAGGGGCTGGGCCTTGGGGAAGTTTGGGGTCGGGGGTGGGCCACAGCTGTTCGGTTTTCTGCAATCAGAAAGTTGGCAACCCTATTACCTCTTGGTGAACATTAGCAAGTCTGCATGTTTCCTACGCCCACCCAGACAATTCTGTTAATAACTAATAATGTTTGTGATGCACTGTTATGTATCCCCAACCCACTAGATTATCTAAAAGGCCACGTGATAGACATTCAGGAGTGAAAGATGGGCAGGGTGTATAGCCAGTAGGATTCATACAGGGGTGAGTTTCCCTACAGTGGATTTTTCAGATTTTAAAGCTGACCCTAAACATGCTCAAATGCGCTTGCTCCACCCTTTTTTCTCCCCAAATGTGCAGAATTTGTTTTGCAAAAACACTAGGGGGAAAGTAGCTTTTTGCTAAATGTTTTATAATGTTCCAGGGAATCTTTATCAAACATTTAATCCCAAACCTGGCTTTGAAGCAGGGAGGCATACAATTTCGTAATTAATTTTTTTTCACCTTCTTTTGCTAATCGCTGATAAAAAGCTTAATTCTATTAACAACTCGACTTGACAAATTGCACTGCTCAACGGAAGCGTTTAGAAATTAATTACGCATTTTATTGCATTAGATCGGATAAACAGGGGAGTGCCGGCTGAACAGAGAAGAGCGCCAGCAAAGGGCCCAGTGCAACCATTTTGGGATGGTGGCCGTTTTTATATCAACTCAGTGTGTGCAATTTACATGGTTGGAGAATTGCTGATGTGTCTGTTTTTCCATTTGTTTGTTCTGGCCTCTTGGCTGATTGGAAAAGTTCCACGTAGGAGAGTTTATTTTTGTAAAAGTGAATTGCAAAGCTACAGTGAAAATAAAGCTAAGCACAAATTTATGTGCTGAGCAGCCTCCATAGGGGATAGCCAGGCTCTGTGGGTGTGAGTGAGAGTGCGTGCATGTAATAACTGGGGGGGAGGTTGCATGACCAGACTGTGAAGATAACTGATGAGGCTGAAGGAGGCCTGAGCAGGCAGGCTGGTTGGTGGGGAGTTCAGCACAGGAATCTGCTGAGATCGCTTTTTTATAAATTCTTGATCTCCTTTGTAAAATCCAGTTTCAATTCCTAGTTTGCTGAGAATGCCCCAGAATGAGAAGCTTGAACCAAAATTCTGGGTCATGCTCCTGGCCCCTTTTCCTAGCTTTGACCCATGTGGGTGTAAAACTGACAAGTTGCAAACCAAAACTGGGGGTCAGACAAACACACAAATTCTGCCAAAACTTTCAGGTTTTGCCTCGTTTCCTGTTGGCTAGCTGGGGACCTGCCCCAAACACCAGCTTCTGGGTCCCACCAAAGTAGGCCATTCATGAAGCAGGCCTTGCCTTGAGTGGGGGGCACCTAGGCTTCTGGGCATGTTGTTGAAGTTCAGCAGACCTTTTGGTGGGACCTTGTAATGACCCCTCCAACCTGGGGATCTTCTCTTGGAGTCAGGGTTTGGGATGGAATCCACACACTCGAAGGTGCAGCAATTGCTAATTTGCTATTTCTCTCTGGCAACTCTTTGCTCATACCATGGCTCTCTGCCTTCCCTTCTCTCCCCTCCCCCATGCCCACCTGGATGCTGTGCTGTCACAGCCCTGCACTGTGGAGAGCGCTGGTCCCCCTGGGTTCGGCTCCCAGTGAGAGGCCATGACAGCCGCACACAACCTGCTGTCAAAACACTGAAACCAAAGCAGAGGGAATAAATCAAAACCAGGTGAGCTGAAGTTCTCCTCATGAGTCAGGGGAATAGTCTCAAGAGACAGAGGCAGTGGGTGGCTATTTCCAAGCTGTATAGAACAGTTCATGTTCCCACGGCATGGTTGAGAGTGACCCCTCCTCCCACACCAGTGCAATCAGCAACTGCAGACGCAGCCTGCTGTGTTTCTAGCCTCTTCCCTCTTCATTCTGTAACAGCCTCTGCCACACTCCACTTAAGCTGTCACATTCTTTCCGTTTCTGTCTCCCTTCCTTAACTGTAGCCAACAGCCAAGACATTTGTGCATCAATAATGAAATATCTTTGATCTTCTCTAGCATGTATCATCTAAGGGTCTCCAATTATTTTACAAACATTCCTAAATGCAAGGTGGGTCAGCATCATTATCCTCATTTTACAGACAGGGAAACTGAGGCATACAGTGATAACGTGACTCATCCAAGGTCACACCAAGGGTATGCCTTCACTCCACAGTTAAGCAGGCCTCTTACTCAGGTTTTAGCCTCAATCCTTTCCCATTCACCCAGAAAAGCTCTAACCCAGGTATGGAGGTGCTTTGAGCCCAGGCTAGCTTACCGAGCTGGGCGGTGGGTTGGAACCCGTGTTCCAGTTTAACTCTGTCTGTAACCCACCCACTTTGTAGAGAGAATCAGGCTAAGTCACTCAACTGCTGATAGTTCACCAGTGTCTTCCCACATTTACCTGGAAGGACAGACAATTGACTGGGAAAGAATCCTAGAGCTTCTCAGCACAAAGGCTCATGGGATATGCCCCCTGAGGCACACCAGTGAGTGCAGAAACGGTGAGGACATTGTAACATGGGTAGAGCTTTGCTGAGGGGATTCTCTCACAAGAGCTAAGAGAAGAAACATGGTAAAAGAATGAAAGTAAAATAAATAAAAGTTAATAGAGCTAAGCAAAAATACTGAAAGGAAAAACACAGTGATGGTGAAAGAGTGAAAGGAATAAACTCAAGAGAGGCAACAGAGACTCAGAGGAGAAAACAGTTGGTAATAGGAAACAGATCAAAGAGTGAGAGACATGGAGAAATAACCAGTGAGTTTAGGAAAACTGGAGTCCAAATGTGGAACAGAAAAGGTGAGGGGAGAGGAAAGCAAAGGGGGAAAAGGAATTAAAACATGCCTTTGACAATAGTTCAATGCCAAAATGCCACAGTACTCAAGAGGTTAATGTGTCTGTGGTGTTACATCCCATATTCTTTTTGGAAATACGCTTATGATATGAGTATAGCATAACTGAGATATATTTTTTGCAAGATGGGTCTTGTAAGGTATAATTGGAAAGGTCATAATTTACTGAATGTGATTATCAAATTTGTAGGGATGTATCATTTCTGTATCTAAAGTTAGGAATATTGACTATGTAACAATTACAAGTGGGTGTGTACTTGGGAAACACCCATCAGACAACAGGCCCTCAGCCTTGATGGGCCATTAGGAAGAAAAATAAGATTTTGAAGATACTAATCTCTCTCCTTCCTATAGAAGATCTCTGTGTAAACTCAAAAGCTTGTCTCTCTCTCCAAAAGAAGTTGGTCTATAGAATCATAGAATATCAGGGTTGGTTGGAAGGGACCTCAGGAGGTCATCTAGTCCAATCCCCTGCTCAAAGCAGGACCAGTCCCCAAGTAAATCATCCCAGCCAGGACTTTGTCAAGCCTGACCTTAAAAACCTCTAAGGAAGGAGATTCCACCACCTCCCTAGGTAACCCATTCCAGTGCTTCACCACCCTCCTAGTGAAAAAGTTTTTCCTAATAACCAACCTAAACCTCCCCCACCGCAACTTGAGACCATTGCTTCTTGTTCTGTCATCTGAGAACAGTCTAGATCCATCCTCTTTGGAACCCCCTTTCAGGTAGTTGAAGGCAGCTATCAAATCCCCCCTCATTCTTCTCTTCTGCAGACTAAACAATCCCAGTTCCCTCAGCCTCTCCTCATAAGTCATGTGCCCCAGCCCCCTAATCATTTTTGTTGCCCAATGCTGGATTCTTTCCAATTTTTCCACATCCTTCTTGTAGTGTGGGGCCCAAAATTGGTCACAGTACTCCAGATGAGGCCTCACCAATGCTGAATAGAGGGAAATGATCACGTCCCTCAATCTGCTGGCAGTATTTCTACATATACAGCCCAAAATTCTGTTAGCCTTCTCGGCAACAAGGACACACTGTTGACTCATATCCAGCTTCTCGTCCACTGTAACCCCTAGGTCCTTTTCTGCAGAACTGCTGCCTAGCCACTCGGTCCCTAGTCTGTAGCAGTGCATGGGATTGTTCTGTCCTAAGTGCAGGACTCTGCACTTGTCCTTGTTGAACCTCATTAGATTTCTTTTGGCCCAATCCTCTAATTTGTGCAGGTCCCTCTCTATCCTATCCCTACCCTCCAGTGTATCTACCACTCCTCCCAGTTTAGTGTCATCTGCAATAAAAGATATTACTTCACCCATCTTGTTTCTCTACTATCCAGGGATCAACACGGCTACAACAGTGCAAACTATGAATTTATTTATATTTAAACCTAAATCCATTCACTACATCAAAAATCATTCTTTGACCTGAATACTGTGACAATTTTGTGTCTGATAATTTCAATTTAATTTTGTTATGTGGGACTGCTTCTCAGACATACAGACAGGAGACCAAATAATTTTGCAACAGGACTTTAGCCAACATTTATGCTCATACAGCTGTCGAAACACATTCAAACACAGAACTGGACTTCCCCCCCTCCCTTCTGCTTTCCTTCTTAGGTGTTTAAAACAGGGAGCTTGATGGAGCATGGCAGTGTCTGATGGCAAATGTGAAAACAGTAAGCAAAAAAATTCCATCCTTGGAGTGTGAGTCTCAGCAAAACAGCCCCCATCTTCCTTGCATAGGTCACATGAGCTATCAATAGGGTGTTGTTAAGATTTATTGCTTATACTGTTATATTGGACCTTCCACACTAACAGCAACCCGCACACACTTGGTTCTCCCTCCCGCACCCCTCCTTCCAGTTAATGGCCATCTGAAAAGAAATGTCAGAAAACAAAAAGAACAGCAATATAAACACACACATAGTGTGCATGCCATGTCCAATGTCCCAGAAAAAGCTTGTGTCCTGGGAGCTTAGCCTGAGATTATGGCTGGAAAGGGAAAACCTCACTCTCTGGCATTGTGATTATAGCTGGGAAAACAATAGTTTCTTCGATTCCGATCCACATCAGTTGACAGCCCCTCAATTTTGAGTATGAAGTCTGAAGGAAACAAAAAATGATATAAAGCATATTAGTGACAGTTATTATTTATTGAAATCTTGATTTGCAGAGGTGCTGAGCGTCCACGGCTTCCATTAATGAAGTCAACATGATCTGACAGGGCTCAGCCCTTTTGCAAAGCAGGCCATGTTTCTCTAATCCAATGGGTGTATGTGGTGCTTTGCAGACAAATTAAAAAGACAGGTCTCTTCCCCGAAGAGCTTAGCATTTAAGAGCATGATCTTGCAAACCCCTACTTAGGTGAGTAGCCCCCATGACTTTAATGGGATTACTTATGTGACCAAGATTTTGCAAGATGCTGCACTAAGGAATTACAGAAAAGAGTAGGGAATAGCAATGTTCGTGTGTGTGAGAGAGGTCTGAGGTTTGGTATAGTACAGTGGATGATGTATATAGAATACAGATCACAAGTTCATTTCATTATATACACATCTATTTGCTCCTATTTTTTTGAGGGAGGGTTAAATGTCTTTATAACAATTTGAGTTGGTGCAGGACTTTTTTTTTAAAAAGCATTGAAATATGCTGTTTAAGAGCAGAGGTGGTACAGAGGAGGTAAGCACCGGAGGGGCTGGCCAGCAGAAGTGAGAACTAAGAAGAGATGGAAGAAGGAGAGTGGGGTTGCACAACAGAGGATGGATGAGTTGATTCTAGGCTGCAGAGGCGATGTTTAAGAAAAGGAAAGGAGTTGTTTTGGGGAGAAGGACACGAGGGGAGCAACCAGACGCACTGCGCTGGGAGAGCTTGGGTGGAGAGGGGGAGTGAAAGAGGAGAGAAAAGTTGTGGGCAGGCCCAGACCTGTAAAGAGCCGTGAAGTTGATGGTGGGAGTTTGAAATTCAATTAAAACTGCTGAGTAGAGCTGAGTGAGTGGTTGAAAATAATTCTGCAAATATTTGTTCAGATTTGAAAATGAATTTCAGTTTGACTGTGTTTGCAACCTTTCTGCCTTCTTTTTCTGCAAACATGCCAACATTCGAGCTTTGCTAACACAAATACTTGTGAAAAGGAAATTTTTACCATGAATATTTGTCAAAAGGAAATTTAAAATGGAATATCAGATTGTGCAATTCACATTTTGCTCTCCTGGTTACTTGCATAAACCATGTGGTCTTGTTTGTGTTCCCTGATAGGATGATTTATGTATCTAACCAGGTTAGGAAATACAGTGGTGTATACAGGTTTCATTAGTGATGCAAATGTTACAGCACTAGTTAGAGCAGAAATGGTGAGTTTTATAGCCTATTCCACAGTACATATACCATGTGCAAGACAAGGATTATGTATTGCCAAAATACATCAGTAATTTAAAATAATAAATAAACTTGAGAATTTCAGGATCCATTCACTATCAGGAAAATGTTGTTTTAATCAAATCAATGATTTTTTGTGAGTTATTCACTCTGCTGTGCCAAGGAATCTCACCTGTTTGCATGTCCAAGACTGTGGATTTCTTATAATTTTGAAGCAGAAAGATAAAACAGAACCAGGTTTGCCCTAAAGGCTGGTGAATCTTGAGGAAACTTTCAGCTCGCATTTCAAGTGTCACCTGGCTTCACATTTTGCAGAGCTCAGTGATGCCAGTCCGTGGAGTCCAGTCTGCAGGGGGCATATTCCAAAGAGTGACATCTAGTCGCAATGGATATTGCTGCCATCCCTGTGGGAACAGTCAGAAAGGAGGTGAGAATAGTGCACCCATCCTTTCCTGGCCAAAAGCTGGATTGAGAGACATCTCCACTCCCAGCCTGTACATTGTGAGGCTGATAACGTTGTCCCCAGCAGGTTCTTTTTGCCTGTGCACTTACTCCCAATATCTCCTCATTCTGTCGCCCATCCATGCTGTTTCTGTCTTTACTCCATGTAGGGGTGACATCATTTTGCCAGCTGGTCGGCATTTTCAAGTCTGCAACGTTAGTTGTGTTGGAAACTCTCCCATTGCTGCTGGGAATGATGAGAATGCCATGAGAGCCTCACCAAGAGCTGGGCACTAGCAGAGAGATCAACGTGCTTTATCTACAGGCTGCCACTCCTCTTCGCCATTATCTCTGTTCACCCCTGTTCCGCTGCTCTAGGGCCAGACCATCAGTTGGTGTCGATCACTGTTGTGCCATGTAAGTCTATAGATCAATGCTGCTTTACACCAGCTGAGGATCTGGCCTTGGACTCCAAAGGGATTTTACAGTGAGATTCATAGATTCATAGATTCTAGGACTGGAAGGGACCTCGAGAGGTCATCGAGTCCAGTCCCCTGCCCTCATGGCAGGACCAAATACTGTCTAGACCATCCCTGATAGACATTTATCTAACCTACTCTTAAATATCTCCAGAGATGGAGATTCCACAACCTCCCTAGGCAGTTTATTCCAGTGTTTAACCACCCTGACAGTTAGGAACTTTTTCCTAATGTCCAACCTAAACCTCCCTTACTGCAGTTTAAGCCCATTGCTTCTTGTTCTATACTTAGAGGCTAAGATGAACAAGTTTTCTCCCACCTACTTATGACACCCTTTTAGATACCTGAAAACTGCTATCATGTCGCCTCTCAGTCTTCTCTTTTCCAAACTAAACAAACCCAATTCTTTCAGCCTTCCTTTATAGGTCATGTTCTCAAGACCTTTAATCATTCTTGTTGCTCTTCTCTGGACCCTCTCCAATTTCTCCACATCTTTCTTGAAATGTGGTGCCCAGAACTGGACACAATACTCCAGTTGAGGCCTAACCAGCGCAGAGTAGAGCAGAAGAATGACTTCTTGTGTCTTGAGTTGGCAGGGTTCACTGAACGCTACATTTGAGCAAGAGTCCGATTTGCCCACTTGTGTTTGAGACCTCACAGGATTTGTGTGTGCACTGGGGCTGTGTGCGTGGGAGGTTTCTGTGTACATGCAGCTGGCCCAATTTCAAAAGTGTTCATTAATTTTTTGTGCACCTGGTTTTGTAGGCACTCTAGGACATACTTTGTGCCTGATTTTCAGGTGCTCGTTCCCTATGAAAACCAGATACAAGGTGTCCCAAGATGGACATACAAAAACCAAGGCACACAGAATTTGTGATATTTTCCCCCATAATCTCTCGGTGTGTATGGGAGAGAATTTGTGAGTTTGTGTGTGTGCACACATGCGCGTTGCCCATATTAATCTGTGTGAGTGTGGTCAATACGTGTGTGTTCATTTGCAGGTGTGCAATTTCTTGTGCATGGTGTGGACATTTGCCTGTTTGTGGTGGTGTGTCTGGAGGAGGCGTTCGCCTCTGTGCATTCTGCATGAGTATGTGCACATATTTGTGCAGCATGTGCATCTGGGCTGTGTGCATGTGATTGTCAGGTTGTGAAGTGTGCACACACTCATTGAGTCTAAGAACTGGGATTGTTAATCCTGTTCATAGCCAGCAGCAAGAGGGGTAGGGAGGCGCTTAACAAGAGCTGACACATGAAGAAATAAGTCTTTTGTCTCCATTGTCCATTAAACAATTCATGAGGTTTGGGGTTGAGTGAGACATTTAGTGAACATTGGCCCGTTCAGGCTGCCTACAGCTGGTCATTTCTAACAAAGGGCTGGATGATTCAAAGGCAGAATAAGGAGATGGCTTCTGAGTTATAAAATGTTAACAAATAAATGGTGTTTCCTACGTGTTAAAATTGAGAAGTAGATAAATAAGAGTTAGCGAGAATTACTGCGTCCCCACATGTCTGGAACCAGCCAATGGCAGGTTTGTAGACACAGTGAGAGAACAAGTGAGTAACTCCAAAGTGACCATGCTTTATCCATAGCTCCATTGATCATCACTGAAACTATTTGTTCTTCTCTATGGTGACAAGGGCAAGAGTTCCTGCTTATTTTGCAGCAGGCACAACGTTAATTCTTTGCTAAAATCACGCATGTGTGTGCAGGATAGAGTAAGGAGACAGGGAACAATCAGGGAATAGAGGAAACCTTATGAGACTGGTGGAACCCTTATAAAAATGGATATTTGGTAGTTGAAAGAAGGCAAGGCTGCTGAGAAGACAGAGAGATCTTTGCCCAGTGGTTACATGGCTGTGTTATTGCCCTGAGAAGGGTTTGTCTTCTGTTGGTTGTATATTTTGCAAAGCCTTTTTTAAATGTCTATGTTCTCTGAATCCTTAGGGATAAAACCTTAACTGACAAAAGGACTGTCTCCCTGCTGATCCTTTCATGGTTCCACTCCGCCAGCTTCCATGTGCCTTCATATTTTCATGAAAAGTCCCATGGGGTGGCCTGCTCTATATGAAATGAGTTAGTGGCTTTCAGTTCAGTTCCTAGTGAGGCTGTTGTCCATGTCACCTAGTCCAGCTCTACAATTGGACTCTTGTTAACTATCTCAGCAGAGGCCAAAAACTGAACTGACCACAGACTCTGAACTATCTTCTTACCCCTAGAGGGATCCTTTCTGGTCAGAGGTGAAATATGTAGACAAGGCAGTATGGGGGAAGCATGCACTGTCACTGCCCATGATGTGCTGAGCTCTTTTGCTGCCGGCTTCAGTTATAACAGCTGATCCCTGATTCTAAGGGAACCAGTGAGAGACCTCTTCTTACTCTCACTCCCACACACACCACTTACACACTGTACCAATGTTGGAGGCAAGGAGTGGTCCAGCACAGATGGTTCTGCATACACTCAGAGTGTACGCACGCTCCTTTCCTTAGGCAGTGGAACACGCTGAGTGTATGCAGAACCATCTGTGTGGGAGCGCACGGGTGTGTTGGGGAGAAGATGATTTCTGTCTAGCTCATGCTTTTTCTGTCCATGCCATGCAGGATGATGATAGATCATATTTTGGGAGACAAGTCCCACTGGGATTAGCATTCAGGCTTTTGTTGGCAGGGACCAGGAGCTTCCTCTCTGAAAGTCATATTTGAAATGTCTGTCCAGTGCTGGCTATCACAGCCAAACCTTTCACGCTGTCCTGGCTACAGCACAGAGGCATCTAGTCACAGAAGAAGAGAGGGTCCCATTCTAGTAACAGTGTTTATTACTGTGTATCAATATATTGAATTTATGTAGTGTTTTTTAAGTTGAAGGATTCCAAAACACTCTACAAACTGTATACCCACCACTGAAATACTACTGCCTCTGGGGTGGAACTTGGAGCTATTTATCAGCATACAGCAATGCGGTATCGCAGTTTAGTTAACTTTTTAGACTTTAAGCCCTTCAGAGCAGGAATTCTCTTTTATTGTTTGTACACTGACATGCAGAAAGTGGCCCTGATTCCAGTTGGGTCTTTTGGGTGCTACCATAATATACATATTTACTACTACCACTAATAATAATAATGATAGTTTAGAGCAGGATAAAGAGAAAAGTGCCTTAGATTGGAACTGTAGGGGGAATTTAGGGAGATAGAATGTCATTAGATACCAAGATTAGTGGGTAGATATTGTGATAGGTGAATTGTACAATTAGATTATATCAAACAGGATTTTGGCCCATACACAAGGGTTAACACATCTGTAAAGGGAATTTTAAGAGCTCACAAAGGTCAAAGCATTGGCTTGATGTCTCATCCCTGGTTTTATGTTGGTATCTCCAGCACCACAAACATGCCTTTAGCACTGTAGTGGGGAACTGGTTCTGCAGGGACTCAAATAAAAGGGTGTTACCTGTTGAATCACCAGAGCCACTTGTGGCAGGGTTTTCTTTGGATCTCTCCTACCCCAGATAGTGACCATAACTCAACACTGCTAAGGTGTGTGAGATCTGATAAGATCGCAACTCAAGGTGTCGTTTTATTTGGAGTAGTTAGCTAGCCCCAGGGACCAAAATGTACAGTTATGGCATTAAAAACCAGGTTTGACAATACCCCTTTCACCACCACCAGCAAAAAAGTCTATTCTCACACAGAAAGCCCATGAGACAAAGAAGATGATTGCAAAGGAAGATAGAGGTCTACAGATATAACAAGCCAGATCTCTGTGACTCTGGAATCATATTATTATGTCCATGCCATACTCAGTAGCCAGGTTACTGCTCAGTAAGGACAGTGCACTTCTAGGGACAAATCACACCTTACTCTGTTCATTTCCCCATGGGACAAGCCCCTGAAACAAGAGCTACAGAACTGGGCTGATACTTGATCATCATGAAGTTTGTATCCTCTATGTCTTTCTTTTCAGCGATCCAGGAACCACTGAATTGCAGGCTGGATTGGTTGCTTTTAGACCCTGCAACTGAAAGTTTGAGTCTGGGAAAGGAATGAGGGAGAATGGAACCTCAGCCATATTGAAATGTGCTGACGCTGACCATTCCATCAGGTGGCTTTTGACCTCTAGAAAATGGCTGGCTCTCTGTGCCCAGTTATGGGAGCTTTATTGAGACTGTTTTGCATTGCACTATTCTGGTGGCACAAAGAAGCCTTAATGCTATTGTAACTGGCTGGTGGAGGATTTGCCCTGGAGGCAAAGAACAGTTGTATCACCTCCAGATCACAGTACAGGGCGCAAGGCTGGGGGGAAAAGGGTGTGACTGAGGCATTTCTGCACCCCAATGAATGGCCCCTGATGGCGAAGGGAAGCCACAGTATTTCAGGCAGCTGTTCAGAATCTGGGGCTCTGCCCTCTAGCCACCTAGAGTATCAGTCTGCCTATCTATTGATCCATCCATCCGTTCATATATACTCTCTCTATATCTCTCTGCCCTGCCATGTGCAGCACTTTGGATGTGTTGTCCCCCCCTCCTGTTTTCTGCCCTGGGTGGTTGTGAAGCTCAGAGAGTGATGTTTGGTAGAGTTCTTTATCACACATGGTACAGAGAAAAATGAGGATGGCAGCCCTACAGGAGCAGATGGCATTGTACGCTTGGCATGCTTTCCTCAGACAAACCAGGATTCTGCAAACTGGCACTCAGTTGCCTCAGTCATGTCAGCACATAACAGTACTGAAAAATCTGTGTCCGATGCAGTTTGGAGAAGCGGCAGGGTTATACCTAAGCATGGAGCGGGATGGTGATACAGACATGTAGGGTGTGAAAGTCCTGGATGTTCTGGGTCCAGCACAGCTCTTCAGATGAGGGGAAAGGGCACTAGAGGGGAAGAGTCATAGCGAGCAGGGAATCTGCCTGCCTAATCATATACAGAACTGCTCAAGTCTCCATCAGTGGTAGCCAGAACTCCTAGAGTAAAGGGATTAACTCGATTGGGAAAAGTTTCAAATGAGTTTGATTGTTGTGAGCTCAGAGGTTTCAGACACAATTGTGGATTTTTGAGGTTGTTTCCCTTCAGGACTTGGAAGGGCAGAAAGTGGCAGCGAATACCTGATCCAGCCAGTCAGCACAACATGGCGGCATTCGCAGTGTGATCAGGAGGAGGCCAATGCACAAGTTCCTGCAGGGGGTGAAGCCAAGGGACTGGAAGAGGAACCTTGGGAGGGGAAGGGGAGCGGTGAAGAGCCTAAGTTGAAAGCAAAGTTGGGGGGAGAGATGAAGCCATGAACAGAGAGAATATAGTGAAAGGAGAAAAGAGAAAGATTGATGAGACATGGGAGAAAGAGAAAGGGAGAGAGGGGATTAATTGGTCTTGGGGGAGAGAAAGAGATTTAAAGGTCTGGGACGTGAGAGAGCTTGACCAGCACCCCCTCAGATTGCGAGCACACTGGGCTCCCTGTCCTGCAGGAGGTGCAGTCGTCTTGCCCACAGACAGGAGCCTCGTTAATTTCAGCTCACAGGCCCACCTCCTCCCTGTTAACGCCTTTCTGTTAATTACCATTTTTCAGAACTACTTTGACTGTTAAAAAATGCTGGGATTTTTTTTTAAATAAGCTGATTAAAAGAGGTTGCTCATTAGCATAAGCTCCTTGCTGCTCAGCCCTCTTCCTAATTAAAAGCACTCATCTGTGGAGCCCACGATTCTCCCCTGTCCTCCGGGCTGGCTTTCTGGACATCTTTCCATGGCAGTTTGTTTTATTTCACTCCTCTTTCTTTTTGTAGTTTCCTCTCCATCAGCTTGGTGGCTGAGGATGGCAGAGGCTGAACGGGGGTTGGGGGAGCCAGTTGGGGCTTAGTATTTTGTCATAGGAAAACACTGAATAATTTTACTGTATCTGAAAGCTTGATCTTAAGATTATTGCTGGTTGCTTTGGATCAGAAAAGTGGGCCCCAGTTATGGGGAGACATACTTCCTGGGGCCATGCATCCGACGAAGTGGGCATTCACCCACGAAAGCTCATGCTCCAATACGTCTGTTAGTCTATAAGGTGCCACAGGACTCTTTGCTGCTTTTCCTGGGGTTGTGATCATCTGAGCTAAACAGGGCTGGGCTGGATGGGAGACCTACAATGGAAAGTCAAGGTGTTGTTAGCAGTACAGTATGTGGTGCTTTTCCTCCCAATCGGTAGGAAGCCAGTACCTCAGCATGGGATTAGCAGTTGCTGTGCTGCAGGAGGTGTTGTCTCTATGAGGAGATATAAATGTCCTGCTATGTGTAGATGTTACAGAGCCTGACATTTTTACCCCAGTGTTCTGGCAGATCTTAACACTCTCTTAGTCCCACATTGGTTTTAATTAGAGAAAGCATTCTTCTTCACTCATTGCCTTAACTGTTGCATAGTGTGGCTGGGTGGTATCGAAACAGCTGCCATGTTCAGCCCCAGGGATGGCTGCATTTCAGTGGGGCAGGGGGGACTTGCCCAAAGGTCCACAGATAGTCCTGGTTCCACCACAGGCTGGAAGTTGGGAGTTCTACAAACTGCATTCAACACCTGTTCGGTGACTGGGGGCAAAGCCTTGAAGCAGGTTCCTGAACGGTGCTGAACATGGGCTATCCTTGGCTACGCTTGTGGCTTAACAGTGATCATTTCTATAGTGCAGACAATCTCTTAGTTCCTGGTAATGTCACCCACTGAATGAGTGGAAATACACACCCCTGCCAAGCCCAACTCCTGGCCTGGTACCAAAGGAAAAGATGGCTTTAAACAATATTGTTGTGAAATCTCTTTTTTTTTTTTATATTCCTATGTGCTGTGAATGATCTGGGATCTTAAACCATTTCCCTGTTTAGTTACTTTTCTTAGAAGGCCTTTCAGTTCCCTTATAAATCTCTTTTCCCTGCTTAATGGGCTCACTCCTCAGCTATAGCCAAGCTCCACTTGGTGCAGCTAAAGGGGATGGGGGCAAAGGTCTCTGGTGCTGGGGTTGGCCTGGGGGACCCTATGCCCTCAGGAAAACTGGGAGCAATCTCAGGGCTGGCTGACAGGGGCTGCTGAGCCAGCATGGAAACACTGGAGCACGGCAGTCCCTTTCACTGACCATGCCTCCAACACATTCCCTCAAGGCTGGGGGCTGCAAGAGAAGGCCCCATAGGGCCAGCTGCACACTGGGGAAATACCCTGGTGGCTGGTTCAGTTGGCTTTATAACTCCCTTATACTGCTGGAGCAGCAGCTGACACAGCTAAGGGAGAATGAGTTGACGTCCAATTTGATTCAGGCATCAGCGGTAAACCTGCCACCTATGGTCCCAGTGCAGACTTTTTCTTACTGGGGATGATGGAAGAGGCAGAAAGAGCCAGCTGATTTTCAGATCCTGGTGAATATTGTGGTTCTGACAGGAAGGGAACATCAGGCCTGATTTTCCTTTCATTTACACCAGTGGAACTCCCCTGATAGTAATGAAGTGACTCCTGATTTACACTTATGTCTGAGATGAAAATCATCTCCAATATCTTTTGACTGAGCCCATTTGAACTGGAGAATCGCTGAGGGAGAGCAGCTATAAAACTACACAGCGTTGCTTCGGAGACTTAGTTTGGTGAAGCTAGCTACCTTTTAACTTTGACTCATATCCTAATACCCACTCACTCACTGCTTCTTTCTCTTTCCCCATCTAGACACAGTGGTGGCTATTAATCCTCTGCTGTGCCTCTGTGTCAGACTACTCTTAGAGGTTCCATGCTGTGCAAGGGCTGTCTGCAGCTTGGGCTGTGCATACTTGCAAAGGGACCTGAATTTCTTCTTGCTTTTACCAACGTAGACCAGGAGTAACTCCCCTGAAGCCAGTGGGGCTACATATGTGTAAAACCCGGTGAGATCAAGCCCCAGGTATATGTTCATACAAAGCCTGGCTGCAGAGTAATATTTAAAAGGTCAGGAACAATGTTCCCAGCTCTGACTTCTTTTTCTTCTTTCTTGCACCCCCTGTACTTACTTGGCTGTGTTGTCAAAAATGTCAGGCAGACTTAGCTCTGGCATGAAATAAGCCAGTGTCAACAGCCTGAATAGCCAAGAGGAGATGGAAAGGTCATGCTGGGACAGTACCTTCTGATGAAGAGCCACATTCATTTCTGGTTCAACTTTGTTGATATTCACTGGAGTTACACCAAGGATGCATGTGGCACAAGGTGTTGTTTCCTCCACTTCTCTGGACTTAGCCGCAAGGTAACACAACACATCAGCAGCAGAGCTGCAAATAGGCCCCACAATTCCTGATGCCTTGTCCAAAGCTTGTCCTTTGGACCACGCTGCCTTCCCTAAGAGCGTTGTAAAGACTTCTGGGGTTAGGCCTCATGGGTATGTCTATCCTGCAGCTGGGAGTGAGCCTCCCAGCCCAGGCAAACAGTCTTGTGTTAGTGGGGCTCATGCTAGTGTGCTAAAAATAGCTGTGTGGACGTTGCGGCTCTGGCGGACACTCAGACTAGCCACCCAAGCTCAAGCCCAGCCTACCCCCTGGGTTTGAGCTCGGATGGCTAGTCCAAGTCTCTGCTGGTACAAATGTTCACAGAGCTATTAACACGGTAGCTCGAGCCCCACTAGCACAAGTCTGTCTGCCTGGGCTGGGAGGCTTGTTTTGAGCTGCAGTGTAGACATGCCCTATGAATCTCTTGCCTGGGCATCCAAACTGGAGTCTTGTAGGGAGGAGAGATCGGCCATCTGCCTTCTCTGCAGCATGACCCTGTGCAGTGCTGTATCAAGGGGTGAATAGCAAGAGGGAAGGAACCAGTTCATGGAGGTGAGAGGGTCTCATTGTTTCCCAGTAGCAATAGCATTGTTTCACAGTGAAGTCCCCTGTCTTCCTCCTCGGCCCTTGGGCAAACTGCTCTGTGAGGGATGATTCACCAGGCCATAGTGTTGATGACAATAGTAGGGAGGTGTCACACTTGGTGTTCACCACGTTGTTATAGAAAGGGCACTGGAACTGGCTGTGCTATTCCCTTCCTTCCCAACCCTCCATGCCAGCTAGCCCCTTTCAAACACCATTCTCTTTCCTCCTCCTCTAAGTTCACATCCTGGGGGGAATGGTGAATGTATTGTAATAAAGGAGGCAGCTGAGGAACATGACAGAGTTAGGGTCCATGCGGTGTCAGTGCAGTATGACTTAAACTGAGAGACATTTTCAGTTCATCCTGATCGCTCTCCCTTGGCTTACGCACCGATCGATCCCCACATATTTGTCTGCAGGGGTGAGTCAGTGGGTGTGTGAGTGCAGGGAGGGTATTGTGGGAAGAAAGGAGCTAGTTGTGTTCCCAGTCCCTCCTTCGGGGAAGGCACCCATCCAGCTTCAGCAGCTCCAGGACATTTGTCAAAAACCCAGGTGGGAATAAAACGAATATAGTCATCATGTGTCTCTTATGTGACTGTTTTCTATGGGGCAGAGGTGGCTGCCAGTTTCTAAGGGATTGATTCAGGCACATCAGTAACCTGTGGATTTGTAAAGTGCCTGACACAAACTGCTCTTCTGATGTAACATCAGGTCTGATCCTGCAAGGTGCAGCATTCCCTCAACCCATTGGCCACAGTAAGATTCAAACTACCTATATGGCACATTTTGCAGGTGGCAACATAAGATTCAAAGATTAAAGGAATCCATTAGTAGAGTCTCCCTGCATGCTGGCTGCTCACTGCGGGTAAGTGTGTTCCTGCAACTTGCTTTAGCTGAGATTCAGACTGCAACTTTCCTGACCATAGGCAAAGATTTTGCTGGGTGGCCCTCCCCTGGGGTTAGCCAGCTGGCTAGTCTGAATTCGTATCACTTGGAAGGTCTTCAGGAAATGACTTCCACAAGCAGGATAGAATGTAGAAGTCTGAGGACTCAATGACTTCCTTGGATTTGCCAAAAGCTCGAAGCCAGGGGTGCAGTCCCGATTCCTTGGGGTGAGATGGTGTGGAGGGGGGAAAGTTACTGAGATTCTTACAGGTCATGGAACTTTCAAATTCCTGCCACAGGATTACTAAAACCCTTCCAAGTCCTGGTCACATCATGGGCTCGCAAGACAGTTCCAGCTGCTTTGTGCCTATTCACAGCAACAGTACTTCCTCCTGATCCACAGTACTAAAAGGAAGCGCTTAAGTACCACAGTGATAGATCTGCAGAAAACCCTAAATTAGACCAATAGTCTCAGTTTTTTATCTCATGTCCTTGGACAGCAACCTGAGATCAGGAAAGGTCAGACTGTCCCTTCCCTTCTGTCGGCTAAATTGCCAAAGTTCCTTTCATTGGCCAGAATTGTTGTATTAATCATCATAAATAATTGAGCATGTACATAGCTCTTTAAAAGTTCAAAGCACTATGCAAACCCCAATCATTCCTCACAAAACTTCTATCAGGTAGGTATTATCCCCAATTACAGATGAGGAAACTGAAGCCTAGATAGGTGAAGTGACTTGCCCCAGTTCATAGAGTGAGTGCGTGGCAGAGGTGAGATTAGAACCCTAGATGTTCTGACTCTTAATCCCATATTCATGTCTCCAGAGCCTACTTCCTCTTGGCACAGAAGATGTCAGTGGCTTGAAGACCTTTACTGGTCTCAAGCAAAATCTAGATCCAGAGCCCCCAGACTCTAGAGAAGATTGGATGATCTGGATCTGAACTTTATGGCTCCAGCCCAGTGTAAATCTAAAGGGGGCTTCATATGCTGATCCAACTCCTGCTGCTGCATGTTGGCTTTTCAGACTCTTTTCCTTTGCATTCTGCAGAGCTGCCAACCTGTTCTTTTGCTATTTATTCTCTCCAGTCTCATCCCTTACTCTTACTATCCCATCCTTCCTTGCTGACAGTTACCCTCTCTCAGTAACTCTCAGGCATCCTGTCTGCTGAGACAGGATACCACCCGTATGATCACAGGGTAAGTCCGGATGGGGCCCAAGGGGTTACGCTATGAGAAGAAGAATGCACCATGGCAGGCTTGCTTGGGCGAGGGAGTGTGGCCTGCTAATCATGGAGCCGTGCATTTGCTACCACCTGCCCTGCTCCAAGCAGTGCATCAAGTTTGTAAGGTTCCTCATCTAAGGAACCAGACCTTTTCTCTGCCTGAAGTAGGACAAGAAAAAACCCTGACATCAGATCTAATTAATAATAATAGAAAACGTAATTTCACAGCCCATTGCTCCACACAGCCAGGTAGGGGGAAGGCGATGTGGGGGAGGGGCTTGAACAAACATGGGCAGGTATGTTTGTGGACCTCCTGGTCACCCATAGCCAAAAGGATGGGTAACTGTGACTGACAGTGTTTCCCCGCCAGCTGATCGCTTTAGGCTCCATTAACGCAGAAGGCACAAAAAAGGAGGGGGAGAATCTTTAAAAAGCCAACAACATCATTTTGCTTCATTAGCAGGGCTGCTACACTTCAATCTGCCCCCCCCCCTTTCAGCCTACCCCCTCCTCCTTTCCCTTGCTTTCCGTTTCATTTAACTGAAAGCAATTCATCTCATTTTAATTAATTTTTACTTGCAGCGTTATCACCCCAAGTATAAAGGCAAAAAGTTGTTTTTTTTAATTACAAAGCTAACGGCATTAATTACCAGTACAGTAAATGCATCAGCGCATGAGAGCCAAGTGGCGTTTGGAGGCGCTGAGGCAGCAAGCGGCCACGACAGCTGCAAAGGGTTTTTATTTAACAGCTTTGTCACAGAGGAGCCTGTCTTTGGAGTAGGAGCCTGAGAATTTTAAATAAAAGGCAGCACATCTGAAAGCGAGGCAACGTGTGAAATATGTATCACGCACATGTCCCCCCACAGGGTGAGAGTCCAGACGGCTGGGTAATGCAGGCCAGTTTCATCCACTTTTCTCTGGGAGGCCTTCCGGGATATAGTATTTGTGGAATTCTGACTAAGAAACAGAGATCAGAGAAAAGCTTGAACAGAGGCCAGGTCTGCATCCAGCTTTGATCTCTGAGGCCTGAATCCATCTCCATAAGGGGGATCTGAACCTTTTTCACACCTGCTTTGAACCCCTTTGGACTCTGAGAAAGACAGGAAATTGAACCAATCAGCATGGCTCTGGCTTAGCTCTTTTGGGAAGTGTGGATGGGTGAACCCTAGAGGCCTGGAGATTCAATTTAAGGGTGGATTCTGCTCCTAAATTCATTGTGGTAGAGAAGGAAACAGGGCAGGATTGTGACATGGTAAGTTGAAAGTCACTATAGGTATGTCTACACTGCACATGCCTTTTGGCAGCATGTGGACTACATACACTACATGCCTTCCTAGCACGGGTACAAATAGCAGCGAAGATGGTGAGGCACCACTTAGGTGAGCAAAGACACGGCTGAACCCTATAAGTATGTACCTAGATATGTACCCTAGACAGCTCTCTACTTGCCAACCAGTGTGTTCCATCTACACTGCTATTTTGAGCCATGTGTCCTGCAGCTGCCTTCCCGCTGCTGGAACCTTTTCCTGATGCCTCCCTCCTCCAGAGCCTTTCATAGACATGTGTAGCAACACACCACAGTGTGGACACAGCCTACTTTTCCCTGTGGTGTATAGCTATACATACCCTACACACTGCCGCAGGTGGTGAGCCTGCAGTGTAGACGAAGCCTATATAAATATAATGGTATGGGTTGTGGTAGGATCCTTACACATAATATACTGCTAGATGTGCAGCAAGATACCCAGATGCCTTGAGAGGAACGGACATTTTGTTTAATCACATGCCTTCAAACACAAGCAGAGAAGAAATGCCTGTCTAACCTCACATTTTGAAATGTTACCGCTTTGAAAATGGGTCTGAACTGCAGAGTTTGGTTCTGGGTCATGGAGATTTGGTTCGGTCCAGTATAGATATGGGGTGGAACTTTGGACCAGTAAGTCAAACTTAAGAAGCAGTTTGGTTTGAGTAGAAGTTAGTTGTGAGGGCCAAATTGTGACTCGAATCTGCTATGTGGACACCTCAGAACCTGAGGTCCTTTTGGGCAAGGAGAAAAACCATATTTATGAATGGTTGGGGAAAGGTCGACACCTGAAACCCACATAACTGCTCATTTATGTGAGTTCTCCATCCCCTCAGCAGCTCCTTTTCCCTTACAAAGGGCGCTCCTACTACAAGGGGAAAAAAGGTTAAAATTTCTTATGCCTTAAAGAAGTCGCACCAGGAAAAGGAGATCCAGCTGTGCTTATCAGCTGGGGAAGGCAGGCTCTGATGGCAGGGGATTCAACAATGAGGAGCAGAAATAGCTGTGAGTGTGTATAATCATGGGGCCCAATAGGTAACAGACCTTCCAGGCACAAGGGTGTTGGCTCTTATAAGGAATGTACAGTAAACAGGCTTTATGAGAGAGCCAGGCTTGTGGTAGGAATGCCATAGGGATGCTCATTTTAGGCTTTTAGAAAGAGGCCTTTAGAGAGGTTTTCTGCAAATTGTTCTCAGTGCAGCATGCAGGGCCAGCTAGAGAAAGGGATGAAGAAGTTTGGGTGAACGTATGGATGAAACAATATGTACAATAGTGAAGAAGGCTTTAGTTTTATGAGGCAGTGAGGAACCTTTGGCAGAAGAAGGAGACTATACAGAAGGGATGGGCTCCACTGTCATTGGAGGAGGACCCCAGCGTAACAACTAAACTGGTATGTGGGGATTATTTTAACTAGGAACTGGAGGAAAACCAGCAGGTGCTGAGGGAGCACTCAAGTCAGACAGGGATACCTGCCAGCACAAGAGATGGGGCCCAAATTGCAAAGTTCAGATCTAGATCTGAAATTTCCAAAGGTGTTCCTATTTGGTGTTTTGTCTGACTAGACCCATGGTTGATAATGCAATGGAGAAGTCATCCCTCAGCACCATCAGTTTCTTGAGCTCATTCTGCAGTTTCCCAAAAGATGGGAAGGTGCCTTTGGTGTGGAGTGACACGTAGACCCTGGCAGTGGCAAGACAGGAAGACTAAGTAATAGTGACCATAATAAAACAATATCTGAAATTCTCTACTCCCAAACAGTAGTTCTGTGACATGGAACATCAAAACACAGATTTTTTTTTAAAGGGGAAGTTAGTCAAAAACAACCTGAAGGGAGAAGTTAGGAAATTAAAATCCATAGAATCAACAGGGAGCATGCTCTACAAATCCCTTACTAGAGTCACAGGAGGTAGCACCATTTCCCAGGAGAGTGAGAGACACCAGTACCATTAAATGGCAAGGTTTGTTCAGGCTGAAGAAGAATCCTTAAGAGAGTGGATATACAATCCACATGATGCTAATACAATGGAATGCGAACTGCAGCAGGTGAGATGTACGGAGGCGGTTAAGAAGAAATAGCCAAAGATAACACAGCCAATAATAATAAATTCTTGAAGTACCAGGAATAGGAAGCCCAAGGAAGAGTCAGTAAAGTGGGTAATCAGCACATATACAGAGATTTCAGAGAAGAGAAATCAGTTCTGTGCCTTGGTCATCAACAGAGAGAAGGATGTGGCAGTGTGTGCCCTGGGCATGTGTTTACAGGAAGGAAGAGGAGGTGCCATCCCAGAGAGTAGGGTGTTATAAAGCCTGTCTGAGAAATGGAACTGCAGTAAATCACCAGGAACAGGGCAGTGTCCCGAAGCAGTTCCCTGTTGTCCTTCCCAAGCTCTGACTTGGCATCCTAAAAAAGCAGTCTCGTTCCCTTGGCATCACCAAGATGGCTCCCTGGTACTGTGACAAAGATTGGTGTTTGGAAATGTCACTCGCCCCAGGCTTTGGTCTAAACTATGGAGCACCATCCCAAAATGTGGGGCATCATTTTACCACCCATTAACCTGGGGTCCAATCCCAGCTAATGACTGGAAAATGCACACCACCCTGGGTACAAGCTATGAATCAGCTGATGGCCTTGATGGAACCTGGGCTACTCAGTGCTGTGAATCAGTATTCTAGGAGCCGATGGCCAGCCCACTGTCTGGGCTCTGGATCTGTGTATTTCCAAAAGGGTCAGCATTTTAGACTGCCATGAACACCCAGCACCTGGGCTTAGCTATAGATCAGCTCCTAAAATTCCTCCTTTCCCCACACTCCTTTCCCAGGCTCCGGGGCCCAGAATCTGCATCCCTGTCACCTTTTCAGTTTCATTCCACATCCTTCTCCCTTTTTATTTATTTTATTTATTTTCCCCAGGAAAAAAAATGCAAATGAAAGAGAAAAACTGGAAAGAAATGTAATTAAAATGTGTGTGTTTCTTTCTCTTCGAGTGCTCGAGGGTGGAATAGAAAATTGTTAAAAAGGAGAGCACTCAGAAAAAGGTTAAAGAGCTGAAAACTGATTACACGCTATTGAAAATGAAAGTAGGGAAGGGGAGCTGAGATGCAGCATGTTCACTCAGGTAAAGGACTCCGGAAGACACTTGCTGGAGATAAGGCATTTTTCCCTGTGAATTACAGCCAGGTATACATTGCATAGTAGGTCTGTAAAGTGGATTCAGTGGCTCCGCATCTGGAGATTTGTGGAGGAGGGAAACAATTTGATATCAGAGAACTGTATAACGGGGGCACCTTGCAGATGGGACCAAGGCAAGAGAATGGGTCAAAGGGGATTTGAACTTGGGGCTGGCCCCTCCTCCCAGATCTCTATTTGATGTCAGCAGGTCATTTAGAAAGCTGTATTTATACTGTGTATGTGTGAGAGAGAAAGACAAATAGACAATAGATGGGATCATATGTGAGTTATGATATGTGAGATACAATATTCAGATCTGAACCTGCCCAAAGTTTGGGGTGCGGACTGGTTGTTGGGATCTGGGGGGTTGGGTTCAGCTCAATAAAGACATGAGGACAAAGTCTGGGTCTAGATCTGAACTTGCCCAAATGTGTACAGGGGTATTTAGATCCTGGAGTTGGGTTAGAACCCATTGCTGGTGAAATCTACCAAGTTCATGGGATGATAGTAGTTCATTAGAAATGGAGAAGATCTATTAGACCATTGTGTCCCACCCCATCAAGGGTGAGATATAGCTTCTCCCAGAGAGAGAATGTATCTGTATTAAACTGATACTGCAGTAGGTTTTAGCTGAAACGTACTTATAGATCCATATCATGAAACAAGCAACCATCCCCTGGGAAGATGGCTGGCTTCATCATGGGTTTTCTCCAGTCTCCCCTAAATCCAGTTTGGAATTATCCTGAAACTCCACCCTGGTAATTCAAAGCAGACTCCGTGGAAGGTCAGACTCTGAATGTGTCCTGCTGACCACAGCACTGCCAAAACCTCTTCACTGTTCACCGCACTGCAGGGAAACTCCATGGACTCTTTCCTGCTTTGGTTGCACAATCTCACTCTAGTTCTATTTAACTGGCAGATGCACATCATGGGTCTGATCCAATGAAGTCACAGAAAAGGCTTCTGTTGATTGCAACAGGCTGTACCCACACTGTGTCTAATCTAATATAAGAGTGCCCTGTCCTTTCTCAGTTGCTGCCATTCCTATCAGCTCCAGGGATCTATGAGCCTCTTCCCCAAGCTGAAACTAAGCCCAAACGCCAAGACTTTACTGTCTTTCTTGTTCTGAAATGCAAATAGCTTTTCTCCCTGTGAACTGTCATTTTGGTGCTGCCCCGCACTTGTGGAATGAGAAAGGGAAGTGATGAAGGCTGCTGTTCTTGTGAGATTTCCACCTTGTGGCCAGTTTGAATAGTGTTCAGAGAAGCATCCAACCAGAACAACCAGTCTCTTGGCGTTTCCCATCCTTACTAGTCTGCAGGCTTTCCGACTCTTCGAGGAGCTCCCCCTGCAATGGAATCAGAGGCAGAGGCAGAGTCATTCCTCTCAGTAATGGCAGGAGCTGGCACTGAAACTTTACAACAGACTTGCTGTTTCCTTCCCCCTAGTCCCCAGGTCTCCACAAGCCCTTCTTAGGGACCAATTTTACTTTCCTGCAGGGGCACTGGAACAATTTGTGGGGGTGCTGAGAGCCATTGAACCGAACTGTAAACCCTGTATATGATGGAAACTATTTCAAGGGGGTGCTGCCACACCCCTAGTTCCAGCACCCCTCGTTCCAGCACCTTTGCCTTTCTGTGGCTGTACGAGAATAATCTCTTTGCTGTGGTTTAGAATAATCTCTGCCATTTGACATCTGTACTTTTTTGCTTTTTTCATTATCCTTCTGATTTGCTTCTGCTCATATTCATGTATCTTCCAATCCTCCTCCTCCAGGGCTCTCTGTGTGTTCTTAAAAGCCATCTGCTTCTACTGCTCTATATATCTTGACTTCCCCTTCTTTTATGTTTCATATCCAATGGCAAGATGAGCTCCATTTGCGGATCCATCATAAACACTCCCCATTTTGCTGAGGTGGATTCCCTCAAACTCCAACCAAAACTCCTTAAGATGCTCCATGTTCTCACCCTCATCTAACAGAGTTCCCCTGTGTTACTCTTCTGAGCACTTAATCACTGTGTTTTTTCAGTCCAGTGATATTGGCATCTCTGAATCCTATCATAGATGCCTCCCTAACTTTGAACCCTATTTATCAGTCAGGACACATGGCTCATTTTTTCCCAGGTGTACTAGACCAGGAATAGCCTCTGGCTGTATCATAGCTCTTCAACAAACTATATCAAGAAGAAGTAAAATCTTGCCTCCAGGAACACGGCCCCTTCTTTGGATTTATTTGGCTTTGGTACAGTCCCAGTCAGCACCTGATTCACCTACAGATATCCCAAGCTGCCAATTCAGATCAGAGTTTCAAGGATCAGAGTTTGTATCCAATGGCTTGTCTAAACACAGGATTATTTTTTTTACAGCTACTATATAAATGCACAGGGGTAAACTATAAGCACTTTTATACTTGTATAACTGCATCCATACTTGGGGGGTTATATCACTTCATGTATGTTGTTTTCTAAGACAATATAGTTATAATGGTACAGAAATCATGTGTAGACCAGCCCCAAGTTTTTTGTGTGAACTTTCTATCTTGAAATATGCCCGTCTACATGAGCATGAGCCAAGATCAAAATTCTGTTGTTTATGCAGGTCTCGGTAACGCTATCACTTCCCCCATTTCCTTTCTCTAAGATCAGTGCTATTTTTGGAATCTGTCTTGTTTTTAATTATATTCAACTTAAAGCTGTGCCAACTGGTTTAGAAAGAAAAATGATGACACAAGGTAAAGAGTTTCGATCAGCATCTGAATGAGAACTTTCCCAGTGTTCAGGAGTGTCTTTGTCCCAATTTTAAATTCAGGGCCATTATAGATAAAATAACAAGTTATCTGAACCTTTGCTCAAAATTCAATCCCTTTTGATCTTCGAAAAGCTTGTGTTAACTTTCTAAAAACTCCTATTCCATTTTCATGCACCTCTTGACATCGGATGAAGTTTGGGTTTGGTTCAGCGTAGACCCCAGAAATGTGCATATTTCTCCAAGACTCATATGAACTTTGTAAGCCTGGAATTTTTGTGAAAACAGGCTGCTCTCTCATGAGATTACCTCTGTCTGCTTCCAATCAGAATGCAAGTGCTCACAGATGGAAATGCCTTCACTGGTGCTGGGTAGCACAAGGGTGTAATTAAAAGTTAACCAAACATTTTCAAAGATCAGGAAAGGTTGGTGGTTTAGGAATCTAGCGGGGGGAAGATTCAGGTCACTTGTTTTATCCACTTTGTTCATCCTTAGCTTTTACAATGCCGTATAATTGTGTTCTGGGATTTGGTAAAGGCTGAATTTCTGTGAACTGGATATAGCAGTATATTGTGCACAGGTGGTATTTTATGTTTCATAAGAAAAGACAGAGTTTGAAGTTTGTTTAATGTTTCACTGTCCAAACACACTCTCATCCAGATTCCTGTTAAAGAATCTGGACAATGTGGCCTAACTGGTAATTTCCTGTATTAAGAAATACTATAATTAGAAACACAACTAGAAGGCACTCAGAACGCCATGTGCCCAGACCACAGACATTACAGGCAGAATCCCATAGAAATGAAAAACCTTACTAACCAGCCGAGAGGTGAGAAATGGGAGGGGAGGAATGCAGAGTGGATGAGACAGCAGAGTTGCTGATCCGAGGATTGCTCCACCGCTTTGCTTTCCCAACTGCGAAAGGCTGGCAGTGCGCATACGTCGCTTGTTAATCTTCCTTTTGCATCCCTGTTTTGCAGCTGTCAGAGTGCCATATTATGCAAATTGGAATTAAGCAATTAAGGCGATAATGTTTCCCTTGAAGAGCTTGACAAGGCAGAGGGAACATGGGCTGCTTTTCAGACAAGATTTTGGTTGCATATTCACCCAAAAACAAAAGCAAGCAAGCGAGCGAAAGAATGAGAGAGAAGGGGACATACACGCGCACACACGTGAGCGCTGGAGTTGTGACCAAGCCACACATTGTTGTCAATCCATCCTTCCCCTTCACCCTGTTCCATAGTGCAAGCTCTAATGGTCATTCAACAGAATGGATGTCAGTAGAACCAAGAAAAGGCAATACTTCCTCACCCAGTATGCATCAGCCTGTGGAATTTCCTGCCATAGGTGGCCTGAGTCCAGGGCTCTTTCTGAACTTTAAACATCACAGGAGAGTGTTCTAATCACTAATGAAATGTGTACTTCAGTAAGATAAGAATGACAAAGCTTCAGGACTACAGCTGATTGCTGCAAGACTCAGAAATTAATTGTCTTCCATGTACAGCATTGCTTATATGGGGATGTCCATTGTGAGGAGTTCATGCATCAGGTATTAGCCACTGCTAAAGGCAGAGTGCTAGAGTAAGTGGATCATTGATCTGATACAGCATTGTAAATTCTATCCTGGAGAAGCTGGATCCGAATGCCCAGAATAGGCAGGAGCCAAGCTGTTTGTAAAGGAGTTTGCTTCTGTTTCTTTTTCTTTCTAAACAGAAGTATGAAAACAGTCCAGAAAGATCTTGGTAAACATCGCCAGTGAAAAGCAGCACAGAGTGGGTGCCAGGTAGTTTTAATGGGAATTTGGTAAACATGTGGTTGGCAGGAGCCCTTTAAGGGATTTCAGAGATACTGGAACATAGAGCTAGGGTTAGGGTCTTGGAAACAAGTGATTTATAGTGAAGCTCTTCAGGGCGAGGACCTTATCTTCAGAGTTTTCTGTAAAGGACATGGCACCCTGTTGGTGTTATATAAATAATATAACTATAAATGGTTAGAAAAGAAGCTGAATCTTAGACATGGAGGGGCCAACTTTTCTCTTCTAACAGCTTTTCTTTTTCCCAGCCACTACACAGGCATAGACTAGAGTTGGTTGGATCATATTAGCCGAACCATTCATTTGGGGAATTGCACAATATTTTTCGAATATCATATTTATGAAGGATCTTCTTCCTCATTCATCCAGCTCTGGCACTTCTGCTTAGGTGCATACATAGTGCTTGATGCTGTGAGGTTCTGAGCACTGCCTGAAAGGTACTGGGCACCTTCAACGAGCATTGATGTTAATGGGAGTCAAAGACACTGAACAACATCTATGATCACCCCCCTGCAAAGCAATTACTTTACCACCAGTTTGTCTGAATATTCTCCTTCTTTGCTATTGTTAAAGATGTTTGGAGAGGAGCTTTCGAGTCTAGCCTAGCCAGTCTTTTCTATGTCTGCTTGGACCTACAGCCAAGTCCTAGAAAATGCTGTGGTCTTGATATCAGAGGATTTTGCAATTGCAATGATTTTGATGTCATAATCAAAGATGGGCCTTGAACCAAAACTCCAGATCCAAATCCCTTTGAAGTCTAAGATGCTGGAAATCTGGGTGACTTGAGAAGGGTGTGTTTTGCATCACTTCCTGTGATCTACAGCTTAAAGGAGGTTTTTTAAAGCATTTGATCAGATATAAAGTTTGTTTTTAAGCAGTAATTATGCAAAGGATGAGACCTTATGATACAAATGTGGGAATCTGCAAGACAGGTTAAACGTTGTGCAGTGGCGTCTCTTAAAAATCAGCTTCATCTTGTATTTTTCACACAGTTGTCCATTCTTTCCTTTAAATGTAGGTGGTCACCCAAACTTTGCGCCTAGCCTTAGATGCAAGACTGGCATTCTCTGGCTTCCCAGCGGGACCAAGTAGAAGAAATTGAATGGAGGGGGATGTAATACTGCTAGCTTAGACACTAAAGGTCTGATTCACCACTCCATTACTCCAGTGGAGTCACGCTGGCATAAAAATGGTGAATCAGAGGGATGACTCAGGCCCAGATGTTTTAAATAGTTAGCAAGAGTAGCAAAGCAAATTCTGGGTGGCTTAATGATAGGGATAAATGGATGTGTGGCTTACTACAGTATATTCCACCCTCTCCCCACCTCATGTCTACATTGCAATAGGAGGTGTGATTGCAGCTCCTCTACATTTACCTGTTCTAGCTTTGGTTTAGTTAGAGCAAAACAACAAGATCTTGATCTAACAAGATCAAACCTAGCTCATAACATAAGAACGTAAGAATGGCCCTACTGGGTCAAACCAAAGATCCATCTAGCCCAGTATCCTGTATTCCAACAGTGGCCAGTGCCAGGTGCCCCAGAGGGAATGAACAGAACAGATAATCATCAAGTGATCCATCCCCTGTTGCTCATTCCCAGCTTCTGGCAAACAGAGGCTAGGGACACCATTCCTGTCCATCCTGGCTAATAGCCATTGATGGACCTATCCTCCATGAATTTATCTAGTTCTTTTTTGAATCCTGTTATGGTCTTGGCCTTCATAACATCCTCTGGCAAGGAGTTCCACAGGTTGACTGTGTGTTGTGTGAAGAAATACTTCCTTTTATTTGTTTTAAACCTCCTGCCTATTAATTTCATTTGGTGACCCCCTAGTGCTTGTGTTATGAGAAGTAGTAAACAATACTTCCTTATCTACTTTCTCTACACCAGTCATGATTTTATAGACCTCAATCATATCTCCCCTTAGCTGTCTCTTTTCCAAGCTGAAAAGTCACAGATTTATTAATCTCTCCTCATATGGAAGCCGTTCCATACCCCTAATCATTTTTGTGGCCCTTTTCTGAACCTTTTCCAATTCCAGTATATCTTTTTTGAGATATTCAAGATGTGGGCGTACCATGGATTTATATAAAGGCAACATGATATTTTCTGTCCTATTATCTATCCCTTTCTTAATTATTCCCAGCATTCTGTTTGCTTTTTTGACTGTCACTGCACATTGAGTGGATGTTTTCAGAGAATGATCCACAATGACTCCAAGATCTCTTTCTTGAGTGGTAACAGCTAATTTAGACCCCATCATTTTATATGTATATTTGGGATTATGCTTTCCCAGGCAGTCACATCTCCTGGTTCCAGTGTAGACATACCCTTAGGCCTTGCCTACGTGGGAAAGTTTTACCAGTATGGCTCCCCCCAACTACACATACACACATGCCCCTATGTGGACACTTATTCCAGAATAACAGTTGGGGATTTTTGATTAGGCTAAACTCTTTCCTGCATCACATGAGCTAAACTGAAAAGAGGCCCTCATAGAGCCTCACATGGGGACTATACCAGTAGAATTATTTTGCTTTAAATTCACACCTTATTTTATAAGAAGAAACTTTCTCATGTAAACAGGGCCTTACTCCTCAGTGCCAAAGGCCAGGGCTGCTCTCCCTCTAGGTTTATTTCTAGGCTAGATCATCCTAGCACATTCTAAAGTACAGCTGTTGTGTCCAGACTAGCGCTTTAGAAGGTGTTAATTCAATCAAGTGAGGTAACTTCTTCTAGAATCACACCCTTAAATCTTAGGGTTTGTCTACACTTGAAACACTGTAGCTGGGCTGGTATAGCGCTTCAGTGTAGACACTACCTATGCCAACAGGAGGAGTTCTGCTGTCCATGTAATTAATCTGCCTCCCCGAGAGGCAGTGGATAGGTTGACGGAAGAATTCTCCCGTTAACCGAGTGCTGACTACACTGGGGATCAGCTTAACTATTTTGCTCAGGGGTGTGGATTTTTCACAGCCGTGCATGACATAGCTATGTCAATGTGAGTTCCCACTGTAGACCAGCCTTTAGTCTAAACAAGGCCACAGATTCCCTCAAACTTTACATCATTATATTTGTACAGTTCAGAGCCAAGTCCTGGGTACCCATTTCTAATGCCTTTCAGGACAACCAAAGAAAACTATTTGATGGCTTCTCTCTAGCACGCTTGTGCCCACCCCCTCAATCCCCTGCCTTCCCTCTTCCTGCTCCCACCAACAGGCCTGACCCTTTGGCTATTCCATATTGATTTGCTCTTTAACCAGCTCAACAGGCCCCTGTTTCAAATGAAAGTTCTTTCTGTTCATTTTGCTAGCTGACGGTTTGCTTCACGTTCCCCTCCCTTCCTCCCTCCTCAGAGAGGCTCCGGACGTTCTGCCGGCTGTTTTAATGAGCTTGCATTTTCGTGAAAGGCCAGATCCGATCGTGACTTGAATGGCAGCTGACAGGCAGGTAGAGCTTTTTGTTTCAAACTCAGCAAGAAAATGGTTTTTCCTCCCATTGGAGTAGGCTGTGTGCTCTATAAATTCAAGCCTGCTTGATACTGAGTGCCTCCTACAAAGGGCTGAGCCTCCTCAGCTTACCGGAAACGAAGGGCATTCAGCACCTCTCAGGATAGGCTCAGCACCTCTCAGGATTGGGCCTCCTGTGTGTTTGAACTAGCATCAGCAGAGATTAGAGGAGTGTTGGGAAGAGTGTGGCTCAGATTTCAGTCCCCAAAGGGCTTTTTGTTGTTGTTGTTTCTGCTGGTTTGTTGGATTTTTGTTCCCCTTTTTGATATTTATTCTACAAGAGTTGCATTTTGTATTTCCCTGCAAAGCAATTCCCATTTTCTGTATGCTTGCCAGATCTTCCCCAGGTACCATGCTCCCCACCAGGGACTGCAAGCATTTGAAGGGTAAACACCATGAAGGGCAAGGAATTGTTGAAGATGGTACAAGGCAGTATAATTAGGAGGCATGGGATGTCATTAAGGGAAAATGGAAAAATGTCCTGATGGCAAGATCCAATGGAGTCACAACTGTGGAGTGGTCTCCAAGGGGAAGTGGCGGGAGCCTCATTGCATGACAACTGGACCGGACAATATGGCAGAGGGAGCAATCCTACGATAACTAGGTGGATGGGCTAGCTCTGTTGTGTTTCAGATTGCTGTGGGATGCAATCTGAAGCTTCTGCAGCCATGGAGGTGCCGGGAAGGGGTGTTTGGGGGCCAGCACAAAGGGGCCACATGCCATGTGCGCTGAAGAATCCATCTAGCTCCATAAAAGGCTCCCTGGTTGGGAAGTAGGGCAAAGGTGGGTATTGTTATTATTGAGTCTCTGTGAGGTCACTGAAATGAGCAAGGGCAGGACCAATGGCTCCTCTGACCTTCACAGAGCAGAGAGCAATTCTTATGCCTCTCTGCAGCCTGGGAGAGGGGCAGGATTTCTTCCCTCCCCGCCCCCGCTTGCACCAAGCCCATGTGCTGAATCTGGAGAAGTTGAATACAAATGCTTAGCACTTACAGTACAAGCATTAAGGGCCAGCCTCTGCATTCAGTTACACCAGAGTCCATTTTTAGTAACTCCAGATTTACAGTGGAAATACTCCAGATTTACAGCAGTGAAATGGAATAAAAGATTCAACTTTAAATTCCCCTGGGTCCATACGGAAAGGAGGCCCTTGAAGAATTCCACCTGGATTTCCACAATTTCCACCCCACCATCAACCTCAGCCTGGACCAGTCCACACAAGAAATCCACTTCCTGGACACTACAGTGCAAATAAGTGATGGTCACATAAATACCACCCTATACCAGAAACCTACTGACCACTATACTTACCTACATGCCACATCACGCGATCCATTGTCTACAGCCAAGCCCTAAGATACAACTGAATTTGCTCCAGTCCCACAGACTGAGACAAACACCTACAAGATCTTTATCAAGCATTCTTAAAACTACAATACCCACCTGGGGAAGTGAGGAAACAGATTGACAGAGCGAGACGGGTACCCAGAAATCACCTACTACGGGACAGACCCAACAAGGAAAATAACAGAACACCACTGGCCATCACATACAGCCCCCAGCTAAAACCTCTCCAGCACATTATCAATGCTCTACAACCTAGCCTGGAAAACGATCCCTCACTCTCACAGACCTTGGGAGGCAGGCCAGTCCTCACTTACAAACAGTCCCCCAACCTGAAGCAAATACTCACCAGCAACTACACACCACACCACAGAAACACTAATCCAGGAACCAATTCCTGTAGCAATCTCTGTCCCCATATCTACTCTAGCGACACCATCAGAGGACCAACCACATCAGCCACACCATCAGGGGCTCATTCACCTGCACGTCTACTAATGTTATATATTCCAGCATGTGCCAGCAATGCCCCTCTGCCATGTACATTGGCCAAACTGGGCAGCCCTACCTAAAAGAATAAATGGACACAAATCGGACATCAGGAATGGTAACATACAAAAGCCAGTAGAAGAACACTTCAATCTTCCTGGACATTCTATAACAGATTTAAAAGTAGCTATACTTGAACAAAAAACTTCAGAAACAGACATCAAAAAGAAACTGCAGAATTAAAATTCATTTGCAAATTTAACACCATTAATTTGGGCTTCAATAGGGACTGGGAGTGGCTAGCTCATTACAAAAGCATCTTTGCCTCTCCTGGAATTGACACCTCCTCATCAATTATTGGGAGTGGACTACATCCACCCTGATTGAATTGGCCCTGTCAACACTGATTCGCCACTTGTGAGGTAACTCCCTTCTCTTCATGTACAATATAATGCCTGCATCTGTAATTTTCACTCCATGCATCTAGAGAAATGGGTTTTTTACCCACAAAAGCTTATGCCCAAATAAATCTGTTAGTCTTTAAGGTGCCACCAGACTCCTTTTTGTTCTTAAAACAAGAGGGGACCCTCTGCTGGGATGGGGGCGGGGGCTTTCAAAATTTAGATTTCTGTGCACACCAGTGAGGACATCATGGAAGCAGATTTCGATTTCAAGTGTAATCCAGCAATTAGTCCGGATTGTATTGCAGATCCAGTCTCCAGTGTCAGTACAGTCCACTGTAGCTGATTCATCTCTCTTACATCTTGTGTCATCTGTGCAAAGTAGGTGTAAATCCCCTCCTCGATGTAGTCTCCACATCGATGTAAAAGAACGGTCAGTTTTGATTGGGTACCTTTTTGTACCGGTGCTCACCCCAGCCTTGACAGGTGTAAATAATGACACAAATTGCAAGGCAGTGGAGAATTAGGTTCCCACCGCTAATTAGACTCATAGACCCATAGACTCTAAGGTCAGAAGGGACCATTATGATCATCTAGTCTGACCTCCCGCATGATGCGGGCCACAAAAGCTGACCCACCCACTCCTGGAAGAATTCTCTCCCTTGACTCAGCTGTTGAAGTCCCCAAATCATGATTTAAAGACTTCAAGTCGCTGAGAATCCTCTAGCAAGTGACCCCTACCCCATGCTGCGGAGGAAGGCGAAAAACTTCCAGGGCCTCTGCCAATCTACACTGGAGGAAAATTCCTTCCCGACCCCAAATATGGCGATCAGCTGAACCCCGAGCATGCGGGCAAGATTCTCTAGCCAGACCTTCTGGAAAAGTTCTCTGTAGTAACTTTTAATATCCCATCATTGACCATTGTTACTAATTACCAGCGATGGCACGTTATTGACCTATTGACTAAAATCACTTTATCCCATCAAACCATCCCCTCCATAAACTTATCAAGCTTAATCTTAAAGCCAGAGAGGTCTTTCGCCCCCACCGTTTCCCTCGGAAGGCTGTTCCAAAACTTCACCCCTCTGATGGTTAGAAACCTTCGTCTAATTTCAAGCCTAAACTTCCCGACGGCCAGTTTATATCCATTCGTTCTCGTGTCCACATTAGTACTGAGCTGAAATAATTCCTCTCCCTCCCTGGTATTTATCCCTCTGATATATTTAAAGAGAGCAATCATATCCCCCCTCAGCCTTCTTTTGGTTAAGGTAAACAAACCGAGCTCCTGCCCAGTCCAGTGTGACTGTACTCAAAACCGTCTCTAATTCCCAGTGTGTTCATGGAAACCCAGGGCCATATTCATGTGCATCCGCTTATGTCGCATCTGATTTTTTTCCCCAGTCTTTGATCCCAGCATGATCCAGTGAGACCATATGGAAAATGTTCTCTTGATTGGGACCCTGCCACTAATCTATTTCAGGTACTTCTGTGGTCCCCATCATTGTACTCTCAGAGCACCTCACAATCTGTAATGTGTGTATCCTCACAACAACCCTGTCAGGTTGTTATGCCATTATCCCCATTTTACAGAAGGGAAACTGAGACACAGGGAAGCTAAGTGACTTGCCCAAGGTGACACAGGAAGTCTGTAACAGAGCAGGGATTTGACTACAGGTCTCCCAAGGCCTAGGTTACTGGCCTAATCACTGAGGTAACACACACAGCTAACAGCACTCCACACACCCAGCCCCTTTCGCATTCCCTCTAGTGTGAAGAATTCCAAGCCAGCCCAACAAGAAGGTGAATTAGACTAGCTCTGTTTATTCCATTAAAATGCAGGTACACACTGTTTGTTTATCTCCCTCTGGGAACAAGCTGGGAAAAGTGTTAGTGGCGGGGAAAATAATAATAATAATAATAATAATAAAAAAACCCTAAGTGTTGACTCCACATTTTCCAGAGCCCGGCAAGTTCTTCAGAGCGTATCACTCCATCACTTTTCTCAGCGGGGCATAATTACTCATAACTTGAAGGTTTTATCTCTGGGCTGCCTCTAATAGAAGGGAGAAAGAAGGTAAATCTCACATTCCTTGAGAGTGGAGATGTTTAATTAAGTATCACGTTTAATTGTTCCAGTCTAATGCTTGACAGTTGCTGAGTTTCACATTTTTTTTTAATTGGAGTTGTAAGAATAGAAAATGCTTGGAATGAAATGGCATCATTAATGTGCCTTGGACTGACCCTATGATCCAGGTCTGGTACCCAGCTCCCCTTGGCATGCATTTGCACATTCGTTTGATGGACTCTGCACCGTGTCCCTACTCTCTGGGGGAGAGGAGTCTTTCCCTCCATTCTGCTTCCAATTGCCCTTTCTGTCACCTTAGTCTGAGCAAGCTCACGCCCACTGTCTCGCGTTTGTATGCAGGTCTCTTTGACATCCCTTCCTTCCAGTTCCTTCAGGTCAGGGCAATAAGGGCAAACAGGACCTCTGAATAATAATCACACTCATCCCTTCTCTGGCTTCTTTCATCCAACAATCTCAGAGCACTTTGCAAGCATTAATAATTTAAGCCTCACTACACCCCTCTGAGGTAGATCAGTTTTATTACCCTGTAGTGCAGTCAGCACTCTCTTCCAAGACTATTTAGTCTAGACTAGGGGTGAGAGACCTTGTGTGTAGATACTGGGCAACACTGGCTGCGTTAGTCAGTCAGGGAGCCACGAAGCCGAGAAGAGAAAACACATGATGATCAGTGGCCAGTAACCTCAATAAAGAATACCCATTTCCATTCATTACACCTGAGGCCTTTCTCGTCTGTATTACAAGAGATTCTACTATCATCATTCTACACATAGGGAAAGCGAGAGATCAAAAGTGACTCGCCCAAGGTCACACAGTGAGTTGTTGTCAGAGGCAGGAATAGAATGATATCTCCTGAGTTTTGTGGTATACCTCCCTGCCTCTGCAGATCTCCAGGCTCCGAACACATAGGGCAAGGAGCGATTGCCTTACTTCTGATGGAGTTCATCCCCCTTTATGGCTACTACGAATCCATGCCAGCCAGGACTGACTTTTCCCTCTGGCTCTTAGAAATATTTCTGAACAGCAGGCTTTCTTTATTATTATTTATTTACGATTTGCCATTGTAATGCACTGAAAGCCATGGATTTTCTCCCTAATGTTCCCTGCAAGAATACCCTGGGACCCCAGTTCATACATTACTTTGAGGTAAAATGTCCCTGAACGTCCCAGGATCACTGCTGTTTTCTCTGTCAGTTGCCTGCCTGCCTATGTTTCCATTCATGGATTCAAGAATATCCCCACTTATCATAATTAATGATAGCAGAAATATTGAATAGGATTGTCACATTCTGGGGTACAATCCAGAGCAGTCAGCGGTTGCTTACCCTGCCCTGTAACCCTGAGTGCCTAAACCTCTTCACTGCTCGCTGCACTGCAGGAGAGCTCCACTGACTCTTTCCTGCTTTTGTTTCACAGTCTCACTCTAGTTCCTGCTTGTTACACCCCAATCACACTCTGGTATCCACCAACTTTGGTTACACCTGGAAAGATGACCCCAACACTCCCCCAGTCCTGATTTTTTCCAAAACCACATCCTCTGGAATGTCCAGCCCTTTCCTGGACCATTCAGAGGAATAACAAGGCTTGTTTGCTCCTCCTAAGAGACATAATGCACAACTTATCACGTCAACTGGAGTTAACAATCACTTCAATGCACACACAGCACTGGGATGTAGATTAAAAGTAAAGTAAGTTAATTAACAAAAGGAGATGGGTTTTAAGTGAGTCCAGGTATGAAGGATAGAGTTGGAAATGGTTACAAGCAAATCAGAGTAAAAAAAATTTTCTAGAGACTAAGACTTAACAAAACTACAGTCTTGGTTCAAGGTCAGATTCTTATCAGACTACCTTCCAGCAAGATAGCTGGCCACCCCATTGGTCGGGATCTCCCACAAAGACAAAGTGCTCGGTTTCTTTGTCATATTAGGTAAAAGATCACTTGGGGTTCTCTGCCCCCTCTCTTTTATAGTCCAGTGAAACTTTGAAATGGATGCTTCTAAAGATTACCCCCACCACCCCTAGTACAGTTCATTCAAGCTGTGAGGAAGGAAACATGGAGTCTCATGGGGAGGGAAGTTCCATGCTGGTTTCTTCCCCTGCTGGTGTTTGCTAAAATGCAAATTGATCTGTTCCTGCAATCTCCTCCCCTGGCTGTGATGCTGAGTGTTTATCTCCTCCCCTTGTTGTCTTGATTAGCCTGTTTACATTTTTGGTACAGTGCATTCCCATTGTCTCTTAATGTACCTTTGAAATTCCTTTGTCTAGGGTGGGGGTATCTTCAGCCCTGCCTGCAAACCCACTTTAAGAACATAACTTCCAATATGTTTTTAATTTTGCATTAGTTCTCCGTACATACACTATTAATTAATATTAATAGTCATCATGTTACTAGCTTTCTATTGGCATCTTACATGCCACTTTTTAGATACAGATTATGACATTAGCAAGGTAGGTACACTGAACTGGTCAGGCCAGCTGAACCTCACTATCAGATACCAGTGAGTCCCTTGCCCTCTTGCATTGGGATTTTGTTAGGGTCACAGGGGTATTAAATCTTGTGCTTCAGGTTCTTAAGCTTCTTCTTTCGTATGGCAATAGTGGAACAGTGAAAGCAACGATTTGACTACAGTTGGATCTTAAAGTCTCTTATCCAGTCCAGAGCAGAAGGGGATGCCATGTGAATGGCTGCAACATATCCAGGATGAGCATGGATTGGGCAATTGTCCATGATGTGTCCGACAGTTTGCAGCATGCCACAGTCGCAATTTGGTGATTCTTTCCCATTCCATCTATGGAGTAAATATGGATATCTTCCATTTCAGGTGAGGATACAGTTTAGCACTGTCCATATGTGCCATGGGGAGGAGAAGCCCAGCACTTGCACAGTTCGGTCGTCTATTAGATTTTTGTTTGGTATGTTGGCAGCCACTGAGGCCTCAGAACATCTGGGGCTTAAGCTGATCCATAGCTACTAGAGATCAGGTGGAAACCCAATGTGGGAGGCAGATTATCCCACATATGTCAGCAGTGACGTTCTTACACCTTCCTCTGAAGCACCTGGTGCTGGCCACTGTCAGAGGATACTGAACTAGATGGACCTTGGGATTGATCCGGTCAGGCACTTCCTGAAAATAAGGGACCATTTGGCATCCCCTTTGCCCATGGAACAGGAGTAAGTTCTACTAATTTTAAAGATTGCAGAATCTGCCCCCTAGTGGCACACTTACTGACAACCAGCATGTGACTAGTGATAGAATCATAGAATCATAGGACTGGAAGGGACCTCAAGAGGTCATCTAGTGCAGTCCCCTGCACTCATGGCAGGACTAAGTATTATCTACTTAGTGATGCGCCCACTTTTCCTGGGCTGGCACAAGGCAATTAGAGCACTGATCCTAGGGCATCTTGTTGATTTCCCAGGCTTCTCTGATCACTGGTAGAGTAGCTGAGATACACTTTGAATAAAAATTTGGTTTTAACCCCTTCATCACCCAAAGGGTGCACAGCACTCATACACAACAATGGCACAAAAAAGTGCACATTACTCCTAGAGATGTGTGATGCACATCCTGGGAACAGCTTTGGCATTTCTCTCGGCAGAAGCAGAATTGTGCATTGTGACTTCCGGCACAGGAGTGGCATTTTGGCAGGTGAACAGGACCATTGTGCACTGATGATGATTAAAAAATGGTTCCTGCATGATCCCGTTAGTAGTGAGGAAGTGCTGCTAGTGCAACAGTTCTTGCGTGGTGGGGTGCAAGATACCTGGTGGGAGAGGATACCTGGTGATTTGCATGATGCCAGCTGAGAGCACTGGATGGAACTCAGCCCACAAGTCTTCCCTGAGAGTAGGAACCCACAGGAAAGAGTGGTCTAGCAGATAGGACAAAGACTGCTGGAATCAGTTCTTGGCTCTGCCGCAGACTTCCTGTGTGACCTTGGGCAAGTCACATAGTCTACCCGGAGCCTCATTTCTCTCTGTAAAATGGGGCTAATACCCCCTTGTCTCACAGGGGTGCTATGGAAGTACAATTATCAGGTGCTCAGGTGCTGTGGTGATGAAGGCCAGGTAAATACCTAGATAGATAGGGCCCAAATTTCTCTCTCTGCCCTGTTCTTTTGAGTGTCCATTTCTGGGAAGGGGAAGGTGGGGTGAATCCATGCAACCTCTGCTTGGAAGAACAGCATGATATCACTGCATGGGCCAGGATGGAACTTGAAGTCCCTGTTGTGGCACTGTAGAGACAGGGTGTACACGCACATCGGTGTTTTGATACGTGAGCAGATGCTGTGTGGCCTCTCTGCCAGGCAAGAACACTCAGAGGGAGGAGGGAGAATGCTGACATAAATTGGATCAATGTAAAACTCCCCTGTTCCACCAACCCCCTGATGCTTTGAAGGAGGAAGCGTTGACATTTAGATGCACTAGATAGAAAGATCACAGAAAATTAGCTGAGAGAGAGAGGGAGAGATCCAAGTCCGTCATGTACTGATCCTCATAATAAGGAGCTGCAGACAGAAGTGTCTCCATTGGGGTCATTTCCTTGGACTGTCAAACTGTAACAAGAAGAGAAGAATGTGCTGCTTTGTGTTTCTGCTCTTTCTACTTCTCACCTTGGATAAGCAGTGGTGCTGGCTGGATTCTCCTCCACCCTCCCTAGATGGCAGCCTCTACCCACTGCTGTCAAGCCCCCAACCCTGCAGCAAGCTGCCTGAGCACACAATTCCCATGAACTTTGATATGGTTTCCATGCGTGGATCAGACCCCCGGAAAATAGGGATCAAACAGTGTCAGACCACGTCCAGCACAAAGTGCCTGTTAGTCTATCCAAATAGAGGGAATTTGACTCGCAGCTACAAGGTGCCATTATGGCTGCTAAAATTCAGATCAGCTGTGCTGCAGTGCCGCGCTAGCAGGACAGTGCCTTGTTATGGAGATTTCAGTCCTCGGTGCCACAGCAAACACAGTCAAGCAATCCATTTAAGCATTCTTAGTGGTACCCCTTGGGAAGTGGGGACCACAAGAGGCGGGAGATGACAAAGGAGAGGCCAGGATTAAAACAATAATAGGGAAGAAATTAAAAGGATGAGATGGCCTTTACGCTCTCTTCATAAAGGCTTTGTCTATCAGCTGGAGAGCCTTAATCTGCCTCCTAACAAGGTTCCCTACACACACACGCCCCTTCCCAGGTTTGGTTTCCTCCTTTGATAGTGTCACATGCTCTTCGTTTTCCTGCACGTTGTGCTCACATTTTGCCTTTAAGCTACAAGGATTAAAGCAACCACAAAACTAACTAAATAAATTAAATAAATACAATTAAAAGAGCTGACGTTTCATGCAGGCGTCGGCAGCCTTTGATTTTCTTCAAGAACAAGATCATTATTCTCCTCCCCCTCTGTAGAAGAAATAACTGGAGAGATTCCCTTTTTAGATGTTCTCTTTTTCACTTGTGGGGCATGTTAGGTTTGGGCAGTAGCTGGGGAGGGAGAGATGAGGCATGCCCTATATTTCCAGGAAGCCTGAATGAATTGGAGCTGGGAGAAAGGTTAGACTGTAAAGTCTTTGGGATAGGAACTGCCTTTTTGTTCTGTGTTTGTACAGCACCTTGCACAAAGGAGTCTTGGTCCCAAGCGCTACCGTAATAAAAATTAATAAAGATGATGGTGAAGAAGAAGACTGAAATCAACCATCTGAAGATGAACCCAATCTGGAAAGTTTGGATCCAAACCAAGAACTTCTCCAATGCACAGGATTGCGTGTAGACCTGCATTTTTGGTTAAGCCCATTGTGGAAAGTAGGCGGGGGTCATTAACAAAGTTTGGATCTGAATTTGAACCTTCTCAGAGTTTGCAGGTGTCGAGATCCAGGCATTTTATTTGGACCCAGCATGTGTCTGCTTTCAGATTTTGCTACGAGTTTGATGCTAAGAACAGGTTTGCTGAGGTTTCTGATCCTTCTGAGCAAACCCAGCTGCAGTTTCAAAGATTTATGATTTTGCAGCAAAATGTTCTGAAATTCAGGTTTGCATGTTTTCATCATGAAACTGGAAGGAAGTCAGCAGTTTTGATCAAGCCTCGGTTTGAGTCAAAACACAAAGCAAAATTCTGCAGTGAAAGCATTTCCAGGAGCTGCCACAAAGTGGATGTGCCATGCTTTTGCCCAGCCCCAGAATGACTCACGAGGTAGCTACAAATGAGGAGGCAGAAATGGCTGTAGTGATGTTGATGGAACTGACGTGGTCAGTTCCCATCTTTGCCTTCAGAACTGTTCAGTGTATCCCCCTTCTGTTTCTGACAGAACAGTTTTGGCACAACCTCATAGAGAGACTCTTATGGCCAGGGTTGTACTGTTGCATTCTGGGACTCAAGCACCTATCTCATAATGCTTAATAATTTCATTAAGAGGGTCTCCTGGGCAGTTTCTGAACACCAGGCACTGCATTTGGGGATAAAATTAAAAGGGAAGGCTGAATTGGTGCCACTGCAGCATTTGTAGCTTCTTGCTCGTACTGGGAAGAAACCATTGTAGGCTGCACCATTTCATTCAGCCCTTAATTCCAGACCTCACCCTAGGTGTTGCAACCAACCAGTGCAACCAGGCCTTGTAAAACCCTTCGGATGGCTGTTGTGTTGTGGACACAAGGCTTTTGTCCATGCACTGCAAGCTCAAAGCATTGCAAACTGTGTTTTATTGTAGTGCCTTTTTGGTAAGTGTGGAAAAGGCCCTATTTGTGCCAAAGGCCTACTCAGTACTGACTGAACTTTCCCAAAGTTCTCCTGGCATGTCAAACCTGGAACTCTCTATCTCAGTTGTCCTAAAACCCAGACAAGGAATAGAAAAACAATCTTTTGAGAACACTGCCAGGGGAAGGGCCACCTGGTGATATCCTGGCGTTGAGTGTCTTATGTGAAAAATGCAATGGTGACTATGCTCATGCTGAAGGTCATCTCCTGAAGGGACAGAATTGAACAATCCCCTATCTGTATTTCAAGCTCTCCATCACACATACATTCCCTTTTCCAGCTGATAGGTAGGACAGGCAATGCCTATACTTATATTTGGCACTGGGGGTTAAAAGCCAGTGTCACCGTGGATGGATAAATATTGTGCAGATGATTTCAAAACGCCACGCTGGTTTGCCTTGATGGCCCAGCTGTACCAGCAAGAGGCCCCCATAATCTGCTCTGCCATGGCTGTAACAGCAATCACAGGGCACACATTTGCTAGTTTCCACCCTCCCTGGGCTCACACGTGTTGTGCAGCTGTTGTCTCAGCCAGCAACAGAGACTTAATTAGGTTAGGGTGACCTCTAAATTTACAGCATTTAAGAGCAAAGTTGCAGTGCAAAGCATTCTGGGTATTGCTCTGCAAATAGCAATTTAGTCCTAAGGCTCTGGATTGCTTTCAGAATTTGCACATTTTGGAGTCTTGACCCTCCCCCCCCCCCCTTCTCTTCTTCTTCCTCCCAGTTTGCTTAACTGCTTCGTTTCTATAGGATGTACAGCCAGGTGCAAGTAGCAATTTGTGCTCCATGTGCAGGCTGAGGTACAGGCTACCTCATGCATTGGCCAGGACAGTGTCAGCAGTTCTGTTCAGCAGCAAACAGGGTTACACTTTATTTCCCTATAGCATTTTCCTACAGGAAGTACCCTTGTACAGTCTTGCACCCCAAATCTACCCCCCACACACACCACCACTTCCTCTCTCGGCAGCATGCACCTTCTCAGTGTCCCACCCCATACACACCCCAGACTATCCACACACACTCATAACCCTCGTCCATTTCTCCAGGCTTGCCCAGACAGCCACTCTCTGAAGCACCCCTTCAGGCACACTCACCCATTGACCCCTCACATAGACCCATCAACACATACCCTCACACCAAAGCCCGTGCGCACACATAGCCACGCACACTCATCCTGATGACAGCACATCTGCAACAAACATATACTCATCCATGCTCAGCCATACACATACTCATCCACTGACATCCCTCACCCACATGCATATTATCAGCATACCCCTAGTCCTCTCCCCTCTCCACACATTTATTTCTGCACACACTCGCCCGTACCAGATGGGCACCCCGAGATTCCTACTTCTGTGTTTCCATTTGCTTTGATCACAGTGGGTCTAGTGAGGCTATGGCTGCTCTTAAGCTGCAGCTATTAAAAGGAGCTGTTCATACAGGTTTCTAGCTGTGTGCACAAGGGCAGCCAGGGAGAGGTGGGTGCTGCTATCCTTTGTTTCACTCTTCCAAAAAGCCCCCCACCAGAAGAGGTGCGGAGCTGGGAGCCATTCACAGAGGTCATGCTGCAGGAAATGGGAGGGGGTTGCAGCCAGAGCAGCGCTTTTATTAACTAGTAAAAGCTTGCTGGCTCGCTCGCTCATTGGCAGTGCCGGGGTGCAGGGCTTTTACATGGAGCATAAAGAGATTAAAAACCAGTTTAATAAAATCTCAAGGACTGAGGTTGCCAGCGGAAGGGGAAGGAGAGGAGGAGGGGAGATTAGCTAGCTCTTTAGGAGTCTCCCGCCAGGACGCCTCAGCAAGGAAGGGCATGTCAGCTCATCTGAAGGAGAGTGCCTTATTTCCCGTGCCAGGGTCTCATGCTCTGTCGTTCTCCATTTTGAAGGCTAGGCTGGGCCACACTGAACTCTGCCAGCTGAAAAATAATCTCTGTTTATTCCTGCGCCTGGCACCAAAAAAAAAAAAGTGTCCTGCATCTGGCCTGAGAAGCACACGCTCCTTCCCTCTATGCCAGTGATGACAGTCCTAAGACAATTTTTCGTTCTTTCCTCATGTGTTTTAGGTGTACTCTGTCCACCTTCGACCCGGCACACACACAGCCCTCCCTTTCCCATGGCCAATGGGACAGGACACCAGGTTCTAGCTCCCTTCATGGAGATGCAGGACTGTTCTGCTGATCCATCTGGCAGCCAGAGCAGGTGAGTCTCATTGGCCTCCAACACAGGAAGATAAAAGATGGTGGAGCATCTGTAAAGCAAGAGAGGGGTAAAGGGTAAGACAGGAGGCCTCACAGAGAAAACCCCAAGAAATAACCAGCTCGGGAGAAAGCTCAGGCTAAGATTATGTTTTAAGTTAAGAATAAAGAAAAACTTTAGAGTGGGAGGTGAGTTTCAGATACAAACCCAGTATGCGTGCATGTGGGTGTGCGTGTCTCTTCCTACAGCCTCCAAGTAGAGACTTCTGTTTCTTCCAAATCCCCCTGCGGAAGAAGTCTATTCCTGCCTACATGCTGTTTGTTTATGAAATCATTGCCTGTACTGGAGGATGAAGTGCTGGTCCCTGGCAGTGACACAGGGAACTCCAGGGGGTTTGTTCAACAGTCCAGACATCAATTGATTATTTTTAAGCGTGTTTAACACTGGTGAGAAGTAGCAGCTCAGCAATGCCAGAGAATGAAGTCATCTCATTATCCACAGAATAGATAAAGCAGCAAGGCAAGCTTCCCCGACACCAGCCCCTGCTAATGTACCTCATCCCTGCCCTTGAGGAAAAACCTTTAGGGCTTGTCTATATTACCTGCTGGATCGAGGGCAGCAATCGGTCCAGCGGGGGTCGATTTATCATGTCTAGTCTAGACGCGATAAATCGACCGCCAAGTGCTCTCCCATCGACTCCGGTACTCCACTGGGGTGAGAGGCGCAGGCGGAGTCGATGGAAGAGCGTCAGCCGTCAATTTACTGCAGTGAAGACACTGCGGTAAGTAGATCTAAGTATGTCGACTTCAGCTACATTATTCACATAGCTGAAGCTGCGTAACTTAGATCGACTCCCTCCCTCTCCCCCCCCCCCCCAATGTAGACCAGGCCTTAGTGTGAGAAAGGACGCCAGTCCCTATGGCCCACTCAACCCTTGGCATCTCCGCTGAGACTGCCAGGGAGACAGAGCCATGGTTGTGTGGTATGGAAGCTCATTCATTAGGGAATTGACTGAGATCATCGAGCCATTATACATGAGGTACTAAACAGTCATCAGATGATAGAAATCACCAGTGCTCTAAGCCATCCTGGAATCTGGCTGGTTTGTTTCTTATCAGTGGGTGCATGCCTAAACTGTCAGTGCTTGTCTGTATGTCACTGCAGGCCTAGTAAGGCCTTTTGTCTATTAGACTCCAGGGATGGGTTGTCACCAGCTCAGAATGTGGGGAACAGACCTAATTTCCAGAGCTCTGCTCTGTGTCCTCCAGGCCTGACTCACAGGACAATTGAAGAATCCCACATCAATGCTGTGCCTTGCAATGCAGGGTGATGCACAACATTCTTGAGTGGATGAATGGTCCAGTGGTTAGGACACTAGCTTGGGACTTGGAAGACCTGAATTCACTTCCCTGCTCTGCCACAGGTGTCTGTGTGACCTTGGGCAAATCCCTTAGCCTTTCTATGCCTTAGTTCCCCATCTGTAAAGATGGGATGTTTGGGTTCTATAGTAATGGGATCTGTCACAGTTCAGGGCAGTTACACCTGGATTTCCCCCTCCGTGGTCCAGCAAGGGCAGCTACTCTCTGGCTTGCGGCACCTCTCCTTGATGTAGACCTGCCTCTCTTTCCTTCCTGATCAGGGTGTTTCCAGATTGCAAAGTCCTCTGCCTATGCTCTGAGTTCCCCAGCAAGGAAGGCTGCTGAAACGGGCCTGTGTCTGTGCTTTGCTTACTCTTCGAAGGCTATGACTGTGCAATTACCCCACTTAAGTTACCACACAGCTCTTTCTAGGCAAGCATGTTTATTCTGAAGGTAAAAGCAATACAGAAAAAACATATTAAAAACAATCAAAGAACCCACACATAGGCTAATAAGAGATCACCCCCTCACTCGAACAAGACTTCATGCTGGCCCAGTGAATAGTCCTTCAACCCCTACCAAAGGGTTTTAATGTGGTCACAAGTTCATAGGAGCTGTTAGCTCAGAACAAGCCTACCCCTGAATCTCTGAGTCAATCTTTTATCTGGCTTGGACCTTTATTTTATCTGTCCTGGTGTAACAGGTGATCAGCCCACAAAAGGTCCTCCCCTCCTTGCAAAGCTTCAAAGGCTGAGTTTTTGCATACCTGGAGGAGTTTACATTTGCATACATCTCCCTCTAGAGACTTAACTCTTAAAAGTTCATATTGTTTCAAATAGTCCTTTGAAGCTCATATCACTTCTCAGAATTTTACATTAATCAGGTCTTCTCCATGGAGACATTGCATTTAATTCCACAATGCATAAACATTTGCATTTTAATGCAATGAACTCCTAAAATATTTAAACTTAATCCAATAAGGTTTGTCCAGGATATTGCAGGAAATTGCCATATCTGTCACAGGGACCATATTAGTAGTTAAGCTAGATAGATGATGATGAGGCTTCTTCATGTTGCTTCAATACAAGAGGAATCATTACTTGCTATTCATTATCAGCTAAGTCCCATGGTAATGGGTCCCTTTCCTGATTGTATGACTGAGACATTTTCAAGAAGAGAAAAACAAATAACACACTTTCTGATATGAAGTTTGGGGGACTTGCAAACATTTTTTACCAGCATCCAAGTAATGAGTAGCACGACTGCATAAATCATAGCCGTTCAAACTCGGCTCTTTTACTTATGGAAACATTAACAAATCAGGAGGTTTCCCCCACCACTCTACTCTACATCATGATCCTTGGGGACAGAGTGCTGCCAAAGATATTGTCTTTCAGATGGGATGTACAATTCAGACCCTGCAGGCCAATTCCACCAATTCCCCTGTTTGGGCCCCGAGCCTAAGAGGGCCCCATGCCCAGTGGCAGGGCTGCCCAGAGTGGGGGACAAGTGGCAGAGAATCCCTTCCTTGGCTAGAGGCGCTTTTTTAATTTTTACTTACCCGGCAGTGCTCCGGGTCTTTGGCGGCACTTTGGCGGCGGGCCCTTCACTCGCTCCGGGTCTTTGGCGGCACTTTGGCGGTGGGTCCTTCAGTGCCGCCGAAGACCCGGAGCGAGTGAAGGACCAGCCGCCAAAGACAAGGAGCGTGGCCCAGTGAGTACAAGCCCCGTGTGTGTGTGGTGTTTTTTTTTTTTTTTGTCATCCCTCCCGGGGCCCCGTCGAAACTGTTCGAATCGGGCCCCGCACTTCCTAAAGCCGGCCCTGAGGCCCTGAACACTTGTGATCATTAAATACCTTATGTAACTTTCCACAGATAGCAGGGTTTTTAACCTTGATATTAAAAATGGTGTTTAGACTAACACTGGTTTTTACCTAAATTCCACATTCTACCCTAGAAGTGTTGGCATGTCAGTGGGGTGTGAGGTACACATAGTTTGTAAAGCACTTTTGGATCTTTCAGAACTGAAAGGCACTTTGTAAATGTAAAGATTATAATTATAAATATTTTTATTTTATTAATTACTGAGTCTTGGGGAATTTGACAGTGCCAAATACAGTGGGAACTTACATACTGCAATCTTCACTGTCTCAGATCCTGAGAAACAACTTTGTGAGGACTAATAAAATATAAAAAGTCTTCAGACAGATAACCAAGCCTAGGAAATAAATAGGAACACTTTGATTTTACCCGTGAAAATGCACAAAACTGGCACTTTCTGATTCAGAAAAGTTTTGAATCTGGAAATTAAACTGTCAGAGCTGAAAAGTATGGGATCGCAAAGTCCAAGAAGTGTTTAATCAAAGTGCTGGTCTCTTTGTCCCAAGGAGCAGGAGACTGATTGTCTGGGAAGGATGCAATGCTGAAAAATGTAATTGCAACACAAGGAACGAGGAAGGGAGAAGCAGCAGGGACAGGAGATGGACAGGCAGATGGAGGGCTGTAAGGAAAAATAGGGATTGCTCTTCTTACTGTTTACAGTAAGCATGAGGAAAGGAAAATTGGTTTTCTCTTAATCCTTTTAACATGGATTTCATTAAACCCAACCCCTATCTTCAACCGGAAAGTGAAGGACTTGTCTTCCCAGGGAAATTTACAGACATAATTACACTGGTACAATTATACCACTATAGTTATACCAGTATAACTCCCCAGGTGGACCCTCTTATTTCAGAAAATGAGTGGCTTTTTCAGTTTCTGATATAATTGTACTGGTATAATTATGCTAGTAAATTTCCCTAATGGTATCCTTGCCATCTAGCCATCCATGCATCCCACTCACCCATCCCCCCGTATCACTGGAGAATCAGAGTGCCTTTCTTACCCCATTGTTGTTTTTGTCCCTAACCCCAACAAGGACCAGATTGTAATGCTGTCCTTCAAATTCATGCCTAGCCCAGCCTCAGGCATTATTTTCTTATTCACCCCCACAAGATCTCCTATAGTACGATGTCTTCCTTCTAACTCCACTTACAATGAACCAAAAGCAAGTGTTGTCTCAATCAGTGCTTGAATTATGGGGAAAAAGTAAGGGGTCCCTAAATGTCAAATGGCTTGCTTTAATGTAAGCAGTAGTGAGAAGTAAGGGGGCCATAAGACAGAAACAAGGTAGCTCCTAAAAGTAGTAAGGGGGCCCAGCCCCCTTAAGTCCCCCTGTAATTCAAGCACTGGTCTTAATGTAATGCTTCATCTGGTACTTCCTAGATTGGGGAAAACTATACTTTGCACTTAAAAGGAGGTGAGTATGATCCTAACCCCTAATGTTTTCCTTCAAATTCACCTTGAACCCATGCTTTTTCCTTTAATAATTTAGCTCAGCACAATTTTAAAAGGTCACAAGTGTTTAATGGAGCCATTTACCCAAAATGTGTATCAGTGTGTGGTTTGATTGTGGCTCGTGGGTTTCCCCATTCTAACTTGCCCTGGATGGTGTCTCTGGGCTCTAGACTTGCGTCTGAAGAAGTGAGGTTCTTACCCACGAAAGCTTATGCTCCCAATACTTCTGTTAGTCTCAAAGGTGCCACAGGAGCCTCTGTTGCTTTTTACAGATTCAGACTAACACGGCTACCCCTCTGATACTGGGCTCTAGAGGTGATCCCGGCAATTACAGACCGGTAAGTCTAACGTCTGTACCAGGCAAATTAGTCGAAACAATAATTAAGAATAAAATTGTCCGACACATAAAAAAACATAAACTGTTGAGCAATAGTCAACATGGTTTCTGTAAAGGGAAATCGTGTCTCACTAATCTATTGGAATTCTTTGAAGGGGTATACAAACATTTGTACAAGGGGGATCCAGTGGACATAGTGTACTTAGATTTCCAGAAAGCCTTTGACAAGGTCCCTCACCAAAGGCTCTTATGTAAATTAAGCTGCCATGGGATAAAAGGGAAGGTCCTTTCATGGATTGAGAACTGGTTAAAAGACAGGGAACAAAGGTAGGAATTAATGGTAAATTCTCAGAATGGAGAGGGGTAACTAGTGGCGTTCCCCAAGGGTCAGTCCTCGGACCGATCCTATTCAACTTATTCATAAATGATCTGGAGAAAGGGGTAAACAGTGAGGTGGCAAAGTTTGCAGATGATACTAAACTGCTAAAGATAGTTAAGACCAAAGCAGACTGTGAAGAACTTCAAAAAGATCTCACAAAACTAATGATTGGGCAACAAACTGGCAAATGAAATTTAATGTGGATAAATGTAAAGTAATGCACATTGGAAAAAATAACCCCAGCTATACATACAATATGATGGGGGCTAATTTAGCTACAACAAGTCAGGAAAAAGATCTTGGAGTCATCATGGATAGTTCTCTGAAAATGTCCACGCAGTGTGCAGAGGCGGTCAGAAAAGCAAATAGGATGTTAGGAATCATTAAAAAGGGGATAGAGAATAAGACTGAGAATATCTTATTGCCCTTATATAAATCGATGGTACGCCCTCATCTCGAATACTGCGTACAGATGTGGTCTCCTCATCTCAAAAAAGATATACTGGCACTAGAAAAGGTTCAGAAAAGGGCAACTAAAATGATTAAGGGTTTGGAACGGGTCCCATATGAGGAGAGATTAAAGAGGCTAGGACTCTTCAGCTTGGAAGAGAGGAGACTAAGGAGCAATATGATAGAGGTATATAATCATGAGTGATGTGGAGAAAGTGGATAAGGAAAAGTTATTTACTTATTCCCATAATACAAGAACTGGGGTCATCAAATGAAATTAATAGGCAGCAGGTTTAAAACCAATAAAAGGAAGTTCTTCTTCACGCAGCGCACAGTCAACTTGTGGAACTCTTTACCTGAGGAGGTTGTGAAGGCTAGGACTATAACAGAGTTTAAAAGAGAACTAGATAAATTCATGGTGGTTAAGTCCATTAATGGCTATTAGCCAGGACGGGTAAGGAATGGTGTCCCTAGCCTCTGTCTGTCAGAGGGTGGAGATGGATGGCAGGAAAGAGATCACTTGATCATTGCCTGTTAGGTTCACTCCCTCTGGGGCACCTGGCATTGGCCACTGTCGGTAGACAGGATACTGGGCTAGATGGACCTTTGGTCTGACTCGGTACGGCCTTTCTGATGTTCTTATGTTCTGAGGCCTCATGTATTTGAGATCTCCAGGAGGAATTGGGGGGATCTGAACAGGTTTTCCCTTCAGTAGTATAAAGCGCTGACTGTGGAGTATGCCTAGTGAGTGACGTCCTGTTCTCCCACACACTCACTTGCCATCACCAACTTGCAACTGCAAATCAGAATTCGCGGTGGGCCCAAGCTGGCCACTCCCAAACTTTAAAGAATTTTAGATCTGGGTCTGAACTTTGCTTCTCAGGTGTTTCTCTTATTATTAGAATCCATAACTGATGCCAGGGAGATTGGGAGCATGATTGAGGAGAGCTCAAGTGCATGGTTCGAAGGAGTCGCTCTGCTATGTCTTTGTTCTCCTCTTTGTTTTATCTGTAAAGTCCCTTTCTCTCATCCCCTCCAACACACTCTGTGCACGTGAAATCAGTAGGCAGATCTGACATGTAAAGGTGCCCTTGGAGGCAATTTACAACAACGGGTAAAAATCACAGTGCATCCATCTCAAAATACCTGTCCAGAGGGAGCCTCCTCTGAAGTTCAGTGTAAGAGGATTTTTAAAGCAGCAGCTAAAACAGGAATGAAAACTGGTTTACAACAGAGAGTGGCCGAACAGTTCAGAGCCAACCAGGGCTGACTCATCCCTTCACCCCAGCCTTTTCTGGGGGCTGAGAGAGTTTGATTACTTTCACAATTTCCATACACTTTTGCACTCCCTGATTTTAGCATGGGTTGGAAGCAGAAGTGCCCAAATCCTGTTAGACAGACCCACTGCGCCTTCAGCTACTCCAGCCCTTTGAAAACCAGAAAGCAGAGATGAGCTCAAGCTGCAAAGATCCAATCCAGATGTGAACTGTCCCAGGTTTTTGGTTCAGTTGCTGATAGAGATAAGGGGCGGCTGCAAACATAGGCTCTGGGTCTAGATATAAGTACTGTATTCCCAAAGGTGGGGGTTGTTTGGGTCCAGGCTTTGGATCTGCACACACTTCTAATTTCAGGTCATCTCTTACGGGGTTAAAAGTACTCATGAGGTAGGAATCAAATGAATCAGGGTATCTTGGGAGCACTGTGTAGATGCACAATGGGGCGAAAGCAGGTTTCCAGCATTAATCTAGCAAAGAACATGCGCCTTCAAATGATCTGTACACTTTTTAATGCAAAGAAAAGTATCTGATTCTCTCTGTTCCTCCTGTGAGCTCACTGTTCCCTCCACCTTCCTCCTCTGTGTATATATGACACAAAGCTACCTTTAGCTGAGACCCTGATTAATCCAGCATTAATCCACCCCCCACCCTAATTGTGCTTTGCTAGTTTCTCTTTTTTTATCCTTCAATTGCTCTTCTGGGCAGGGGGCCTGGAGGGCAAACACATTCCTGATGTTACCAGCAAACAAGATACGAATCGCACTGCGGGGGACAAAATTAAATTTACAGTTTCCCCTTGTACATGTCATAAACTATTGATTTAAAACAAGAGGGGAGAGCAGCAGTAGACCAAGCACAACTGCAATCTTGTGCTGTTTTCCCTCTGTTCCAAGAGGGGTGCCGGCCACTGACAGCTGAAGCTCAGCTGGCAGGGAGCAGCGGAGACGCTGGCTTCTCTTGTCCTCTGAAGAAGGGTTGGGAGAGTGGGAGGGGTGTGTGGATTTTTTGATGTGGTTTTTTGGTCGTATGCAATAGGGCGCGGTACTTCGGGGCTGTGTCTGCCAGCACACGTGGCATCTCTGGATCGCAATGGGCTGAAATGGTCTCACTGGTGTCATTGAATTCTGTGTCATGTAAGTTGTAAATTACACCGTTCCTCTTTGCATATCCTGTCCCCCTATCTAATGTCCCCTCATCTTCCCCTTCTCCCCCAGGTTTCAGAGCAGAAGCATGATTTTTTTGGTTAAATTAGATGGTGTCTCAGGAGATCTGGGTTCAATTCCTGGCCCTGTCACAGGCTTCCCTTGAAGCTGCTTCAGCTCTCTTTTCCTTCCTGTCTTTTTTCTGTCTTGTCTATGTAGGGTGTGAGCTGTTTGTGCCCCTGGGTGTGTGGACAGTGCCTAGCACAGTGGGGCTCTGCTCTCAGCGGGGCCCCCTGGTGTTAGTAATAAGGGGGGGGGATTCCAAAGGTGCACAGCCAGATTTGCAGTTAGCAATGTCCCTGCTCGTCTTGCAAAACAGAGAACACTGTGGGTGGTAACTTTGTCATATCAGAGTGAGCCTTTGTGGTGTCTAGCCAGAAAGAGCCATAGTGCCTGGCAAGTTGTGCTCAGCCAGGGTCATAAGGTCCATTGACGCAAGGCAATAGTTGTCAATGAGAGGTCCCCATTCTGGGCTCCCCTGCATTGGTAGTGGACACAAGACCAAACCATTTGCAACCTGTTAAAGAACGTGAGCTAGATGCCCGGCAGAACATGGTCTACCACGTTTTCTGTAATGGTCTTGAAAATGGTTTGGTCCCTTCTGTGCTCGCAGTTTTCAATACCAGTTGATTGGGGGCTAGATGAAATTATTGTTGACAACTGTTGTCAACAGCAGGTTATTTTACTAATGTAGATGGACCCTGAGTGGGTGGCTTGTGTGCCCAGCGTGGAGTAGGGAGAGTCAAAGGCTGTATGTATACAAACTGTTTTTCCCTCCAGTTTCCCTCTTTGAAGCTCCTCCCACACTAGCAGCAGCAGCAGCACTAGCGCAGGCTTCCCACAAGTGTTCAAATCAACTTGTCTCGACACAGCAGTTACAGCACCTGCACCTCTTCTGCACTAAAGTTGCACCGGGGGAAGCTTCAAGGGGAAAAAAGCATAATGTGGTCACTGCTTTAGCAGGTGGCATGTCTGTGTCCAGATGGAGAGATTTGAAGTGGGTGCTGCAAATGCGCAGCAGCTGTATATTTGATGTAACTCCTACATTACATTGATGTGACCTAACCTAGCCAGTGCTCAAAGTAAGCACTGCCTGTTGAGAGCTGCACAGAGGATGTCATGCAGTGAAGAATAACCATTGTTGGCGCTAAGAACCCCAGTATCTATGCTGCATATTACTGAGTGCCATCCACTGACACTGTGCCTATTAACGATCTGCATGGACACTGGCATCTCTTTTATAGAGCACTCTCGTAACGCTGCCTGCATCGGGAGAAGATGTTGTGGGTGAACAAACATTTGTTAGGGACATGACTGACACTGCCAAACTCAATTCACTGGTGACCTGATGCCAATAAGAACCCTTGATCCTAGAGGTGAAATGCATTAGCCCCTCAATCCCTGATTCCCCAGGTCACAGGGTCTCTATAGCTGTGGGTTGTTGTAAGGACTGGATAAGGATTTTAGAATGTTATCATTTTTAACTTGCCTTGGTTTGTTTTTTTGTTTATTACTGCTGCAGCACTGACAATAATTTGAGTTTGGAAGGGGAAAAAAAGCATTAAACCATTTAAAAATTGAGTAAATCATTATTGGAGCAATCTCCCTTAGTCCCTCTCTCTATTGTCTTGTTTAGCCTAGGATGTTTTTGCTGCTACAGTTCCTTCCATGGTGAGCCCTAGTGTAGGCAAGGGGCCAGGAGCATTCCACATACTCAAGCTCCCCACCACGCTGAGCTGTGTAAGTCCCTGGAAAAAGAAATGTCTGGAAGGAGTGCTGGCCTTGTCCCATCAAAACTGCCCAATCAAAACAGGATTCCAGTGGGTCACTTCAGCTCATAAGAAGGATCTGATCTCTTGCAATAACAATTCTGTAACTGTAACCCACTGGTGAGTGCGTTATGGCTTCCCCTCTGTGCCTGATCTTCAGCGGCTGAGATTCTTATTGCAGCCCCACCTAGAGAACTGAAGCTCTAGCAACTTGTACTTTTTAGCTGGGAGTTCCTGATTCGATCCTAGCCAAGATGGCAGCCCCCAGAACCTCACCAGATGCTTTGGAAACCCTTAATTCACCAGGTAGTTATTTTTTAAGTTCATGCAAACTCCATTTCCATCATTCCTTCAACTCCATTTTGTGCTTTTCTTCAACAACAGTTTTACACACCACGTTGAAAAGTCGAAATGCCCTTCTGGCCACTTTTGCAGTTTTGGAATTTCACCCAAGGTAGGGTCTAACAACAGAGAAAAATGGCTCAAATGGCATTACACAGCCAGTCTCTCTCCTTCACCCTCCAGCGTGACACATCTTCCCGCTCCTTCCTTTTCTGTCTTTAAATAGGGGACTTAAGTACTAAACCTACTTCAGAGCAGGCCCACCTGGGAGCAGATCTGACATCCCTTCTCAGCTTGACTCAGGGGTCTGATTACCAGAAAGAAAGGTCTGAATCATCTCTTTGGGATGCACAGGGAACGTACCCTAACACCCTTCGCTTCCAAGTGGAACTCGGCACCAGTCCAGTCTGCAGGATCTGCCTGAAATCTCAGTTTTCCTGTCCTTTCCTGGCATGATGAGAGGGGTCTCAGCCACAGAGAGTGTTTGCCCTGACACTTGGCTCCTGGTGTGGTTGAGGAATGGGGCTCAGGAGAATTTCTGATCTCCTGTCAAGCATTTGTAAATCCAGTGGTGACTCACGACCCCATAGTCCTAGCAATCGTCACCTGTAATAGCTACCCCAGAAATACATTTGTGGACACAGGAATTTTTAATAAAGCAGAGAGTAGTGGCCACATGTGCCACAAGATGGTTGCTTGCTCATAGATCTTCTCGGGTCATCTGCTCTCTCCTGCCCCTTATAACAATCATGGACCCCCGGAAAATTGCTAGCTCCTTCTGTATATGTGTATGTTGGCAAGCTGACTAACCAGGGCTGCTTGTAAATCAATTCCAGGAGCAATTCCTCCTCTTCATTCCTCCCTCTCCCCTGACCACCATCCATCACCGAAGAGTGGGGATTCCCCTGTACAAGACTTAAGGTGAACATGCATTTTCACCAGTGCCCTACGTGGCTGATATGTTTTCTGCGGTGTGCACTGGGTTTAGAGGAATTACTGCAGCATATGGCTATCACTACACACTTCGTATGTTATTCATCATATTATAGACTCCTGCCGTGTCCCTGATGCAGCCGGGGAAAAGCTCAGCCCAATGCCTGTCAAGTGATTCTCCTAATCTCTCTCTTTGCAAATAGGTCTGCAGTTGGTCTCACTGTTGTTCCAGAAAGTTGGCAACAAATGGACGAGGAGACAACATGCTGAAATCAACTGGAAAGGGACAGTGGGAAAGAAATTGGGGTGGGAAGCTCCTGGCTGTAAATGGAAGAGAGGAGGGGTAAAGGGAGGGTTAGAATTTGAACAAAGAAACAAAGCGTAATTGTGCTTAAGAGGTGAGTTAAAACAAATGTCCTGGCCTCTTCAGGTCATTAATGATCCATTAGATTTTTTCACAAGTATAGATGTGTTATCCCAGGAGTCTGGGCTACATTCAATTGGACGATTGTAGCCTGACCTACCTATAACTTCCCCTGTGGTTTCAGTTGGCCTTTACATTCTGAGCTGAACTGTGGTGTCATATTGCTGCCATGTTCCCACCCACAGGGGGCTACAGCTCAGCGGTAGGTGAAGTGATTCCTGTCAAGACAGGGCCCAGTCTGTCTGTGTAGGTTTTGATAAAGTTACCGTTACCGTGATATCTGAGTGCTCATTGCAGACTTTCCTGCAGCAACACCCCCTTTGAAATCAACAGGGCTGCATCGTGTTTCAGAAGAATGTGTATTCTGAGATACAGCTGTGTATTTCAGTAAAGAGTCGGGTGTCCATTTGTGTCCATCTCCATTGCTCAGATTACGCAGCAGATGAGAAAGCAGGGAGTGGGATGGGAACAGCCAGCTCCACATGCTACCCACTGCCCCCTTACAAGCTCACTCTTAGTGGATAGGTTTCAGAGTAGCAGCCGTGTTAGTCTGTATCAGCAAAAACAACGAGGAGTCCTTGTGGCACCTTCGAGACTAACAAATTTATTTGGGCAGCGCTATTAGTGGATAGCAGCACTCGTATACTGGGGGCTGAACTGGATCTAATCTCCCATTGAGCTTTACACCATGACAGACAGAAGTTATTCAGCACCCTTATGTTATGGGCCACATGGAGCCATGCCACCCCAAGAGGAGCTGTGTGTGGCAAGCAAGCCCCGTGGCTGCTGGAGTGCAGGGAACACAACGGTAGCATGGCTGTTGGGAAAGGCCCTGTCCTCTGTGTGAGGCTTGCTCATGCAGGAGGGCCAGGCCCCATGACATTCTTCTTGTGATTTACGTTATGGTAGTGCCTGGCAACGCCAATCTCTGTGCTGGGCACTGTCCCAAAGAGCTCACAGGCTAAACAGACAAGGCAGAGAAAAGGTGGGTGAGGTGTGGTGCTGTGACTGGAGCAAGGGTCAGCAGCTAGGCCCAGTCTTGCCCCCAATATGTATTACCAAAGCATCAGTTATATAAACAAGGCAGCAGTTTTGTGGGCTGTTTTGATCTCTGGTAAGACCTGTGGTGGTTCTTGCCTATTATGACATCATGCTCGGCGCTGTCTGAGATATACAGGAAGGCTAGGTCCCTATCCTCAGGAGCTCACAATCTCAGCACCGGCTGCCTCCAGTTCAGGAAGGTTTTAGTAGGTTACAGAGATTAAAGAAGTCATCACATCTGTTTGTGCAACGATGATGATAATAATAATTAATAACAATAACGGGTGCTTTTCATGTGTTTTTAAATTGCCATGATTTGATAGGCAGAGAGTGCCATAGGCAGCAGAGCGTTTTGCAGCCAGGAATAAAAAGACAAGGTGACTGGGCCTTAAATTGCACATCTGGGCATGATCTGGAGAGGCAATTTATCGATGCCATAAATGACAGTGTTTTAAAGCAGCTTGTTTGCGTGCCTAGGAACAAGGATGTAACTGATTTAGGGTCCACTCAGCACTACTTACTCTTCCGGCAGAATTCTTGTAGTGTCCCTCATGGTGGAAAAGAAAGAGGGCTGTGCTGTCTGAATGTAAAAGGGATTCTTTATCAAGGCTGCTGAATGTAGACAGACCCTGTAGTTCTCTCTGACTCTCCAGCTCCTATGCAGTCTAACACAGCCTGTGCTGCCTAACGTCACCACGCAGGATCTAAGAAGCAGTCAGGACTATGCTTCAACTCTTAGGACTAAATGTGGTGGCAGGTCCTTATTCTGTGCCCTACTGACCTCAATGGTTTTGTATCAATAAGGACCATAGGGTTTGGCTCCTCACTGGAGCCATGGGAGCTTTATCTGATTAAGGAGTGACAATTTTTGAATAGGCCTATTATTATTATTTATTGTTATTATGATTTGTGTACAGTAGGGCCTGTTCAGGGAGGGACAGTCCCTGCCTTTGGGTTTTTATAGTCTAAGGACATACAGGGAGGTAGACATGGGAAGAGCAAATAGGGATGTTTTATAGGAGTCAGCTAGTTTCAGCTGATTTACAGCCAGGAAGTGAGGGTAGGAGCTGCAGTGGGCAACAGGGACAACTGCACAGTGAAACTTGATCTCCTAATTGAGGGTGACTGCCCTAGAGGGTAACACAGAATTGATTCACTTCAAATGGCCCGGATTTAAAACTCTGAGCAAACTGGGGAACAGTGGGCTAAAGATAAAAGGAAAAAATGCATAAAAGCCCTGGACTCAGCTTGGAGGTCACTTACGACTCTGTGTTACAGGCACAGATGGCTCTGTGAGAAGAAAAACAGAGTCGAAAAAGGAAGCAGAGCCTTCCAAGTTACATGGAGGAGTGGGGGAGTGTATTAGGGCTAATTAAGCATCTTTTTAAAAATGGGAACTCTGCCCAAAGAGCTGAATTAGTTGGGATCACGTGTAATGGTAGGTGAGGTGTAAATTGGAAAGAAAGAGGTGTTCTGAAAACAAGAGACTGGGGAACTAACAGAAGAGGCTTCAGATCCGTTAAAAGCAAGTGGGCCTTGTGTGTGACTGTGGGTTGCCTAGAGATCACCAAGGGGGTTAAGGAGGGGCGGCGCGGGGGGGGGGCAGTAATTAAGGAGGAGGATGAAATAGCCAAGCAAGTCAGTGAGATCTTTTCCCATCACTCTTTATTATAAAGAGGATGCAAAGATTTATGTTCCGAAGATACTTTTACTGAGCAGTCCGAGTTAGAGGTCAGTCAGGAGGACCTGCCAGATACTCTCATGTTTGGCCCCCAGCATTGCAGTATCTGAACACCACACAATCTTTAATACATTTATCCTCACAACATGCCTGTGCAGTAGGGCAATGCCATTATCCCCATTTTAATAGATGGGGAACTGAGGCACAGAGAGACTTGCCCAGGGTCACACAAGAAGTCTGCAGACAAGCAAGCAATTGAACCCAGGTCTCCTGAGTATCAGGTTAGAGCCCTAACAACTGGATCATCCTTTTCCTCTCAAACAAGTTACCCAGAATGGGGCCTGAACCCACAACCCTAAGATTAAAAGCTTTGTGATCTACCACCTGAGATAAGCAGGCAGCAAAGTGCTCCCTTTGGTTTGTATCATAGAGGGGCACACTGTTCACACCAACTGGACTTGGGTTAGGTCAAACGAGGGGAGCAGATCCTGCATGTGCCACCCAACTCCATCCACCGCCCCTGAGGTGCAAAACGTCCTCAGTGGCATATGGTTCTTTAAGAGCTACAGGGTGTTGCCATCTAGAGGGGGAGTCGATCCAGGAAATTTCTCCAACCCAAGCGGATAACTCCTCATCGCAGCTTCAAAGCTGCAGATATTGTGTATGCCATACACACCCATTTATCCAAATGACCTAGGGGGGACATCCAGAAGTTTCAGGTTACTGGGCAGTTGGCTAAACAGGAGCTGCAGTTTCACTGATATAGAAATACGGGGAACAAAGGGAGTAATGCTAGTGGTTGCTTAATACTTTGTACTTTATTGAAGAGTTAAAAAAGCTTGATTGAGTTTATTATCAACAAATTTATGTTACAACCAAAATTGTATTACAATTATGTCCACTGTGGTTTTAGTACAATTTGTACTTTATTAAAGAGTAAAAATACCCCAAATTTACTGAGTTTATTCCAATACCTAAAGTATTAAGCATTAAAAGAACAAAGCTGTTGATTAGTGCTAACAGGAGCTAAAAGGCTAATTGACAAGTCATTAGTGGGTGATAGGGCTACTTGGGGGGATACACTGTGGATTTGGGTAACCAGGATTTTTGTGTAAAGGGAATTCATATAAACGGAATTACACCGTAATCCTACTGACAGGGATGATAGATACATGCAAAGTATTTTATTATTGTTATTGTTATTACTACGCAAAGTTATGGATCCGCTTGAGAAACTCAAATGCAGTAAATCACTGAGACTAGATAGTGTTAGGCTGAGACTCTGAAGTAAATAAATGCATGAAATATAGTGGTAACAACAGACTATGTCGGATCCTTAAAAACAGCAGCTCCTCCAAAGGAGTTCAAAGTCACTCATAACAGGGACAGATTCTGTGCGAAGCCTGCAATGTTCCACAATTAGTCATGCGGAGATCAGCCCCGCGCAGGTCCACTGGTGCCTATTTTTAGGGGAGGAATGTCAATTGTGTGGATAAGGAATGGGACTGGTGGCTAGGACCCTTGCATCTATTCCCAACTTGGCCACGAACTCATTGTGGGGAGGTCATTTTCCATCTCTTTACCTTCCCCATCTGTGAAATGATAATAATGCACTACCTCCTAGGGATGGGTGGATGTAAATTCATGTTTGCAAAGTGCTTTGAGATCCTTGGATGGGCAAGGACCCAGACATGCAAATAGCCATTATTTTTAAAAATAAGCCAAAGAACATCCTGAGGATTGCAAGCCTGTGAGCTTCCTCTCAGTTCTAGCCAAACGGATTGAGAAACTAATTAAAGACAGAGTTGTACAACGCTAGGATAAGTATAACATGACAGGATCAATCCAGTGTGGCTTCCGTAAGGGAAAATTGTCTCTCTGAGCTGAGATTTTTTTAAGTTAATAAAATAGGAGATAAAGCTGATCCCCAGCAGACAAAATGTACTTTGATTTCCGTAAAGCTTTTGATAAGGTCCTTCGTACAAATTTATTACGGGAAATAAATAGCCATGGGATAAGGGGCAAGCTCTTGTCATGGATTAAAAACTGGTTAAGCATTAGGAAACAAAGAGCAGTAAAGAACACTCACCTCCTTAGCATGGGGAGAAGTTAATAGTGGAAGTCAGTAGTCAGTAGAGTGGTGTTATTTCATCTGCTCCACAGTATGTGGACAGCATGTTGGTAGCGTAGTGATGATTCTGAGCTGTTTTGATTGATAAAAACCAAGAGGACCGTTTAAAAACAACAAAACTCCAGCAGTCCTTTTGAACAGGCTACTTTTTCCAACCTGCTCTACCAGCACAGTCCACCTGCTGTGTGGGTCCAAATTCACCCCTTCCTGGGGGCTTCATTAACACAGACATCGATAACATAGCTCAGCGCAAGGCATCTTCCTAGGCATGGCTGGCTCTAGGGTGTCTTTCCTCTCTCTGAACTACTCACCCCCTGGTTCTGCTAACCCAGAGATACTCACACTGAGGCTCATGAGTCGCAACTGGCTCTTTAATGTGTCTCCTGTGGCTCTTTGCAGAGCATGATATTAAAACACTGTGTGATTTAATTATTAACCAGTCTTAATTATTAACCAATTGGGATGTTTTTACTATGTTATTAACTAATTAAGTTATTAATTTGCACTAAGTTTTTAACTTACTTGCTATAAGACACACACACACACACACACACATATATATAAATATTTTCCCTGACATACTGTTTAAATATGACTATGTAGTACTATAGTAAATGAAACAATGAATTCACACTACTGTGGTTCTTTTGGGTAATGTCGATCACTAATTTGACTCCTGAATCACTGAGGTCTGAATATCGCTGCTCTAACCCAACGACCCCCTTGCAGCCGGGTGGAAGAACAAGTCACCTGCCTCAGTGAGTCAGCAGAACTTAAAGGACCCAGAGGGCCTAGGCAGTGGGATAGCAGATGAGACATAATGTGGATGAGTATAAGATAATGCATACTACAAACAATAGCATCAGCTTCAACTACACATTGATTGGCTGTGAGCTCAAAAGCACCTTGGAGGACAGAGACTTGGGAGTCATGGTGAGTAACTCACTAAAAGCTTCTTCACTGAGGAGCAAAAATTACCAACAGATAGATGATGCTTGGGTGCCTTTAAGAGACAAAAAACAATAGAAAATATTATACAAATGACCTTATGTTGAACACAGAATAAACCCTCATTTAGGGCACTGTACGGAATTACCTGAGGGCAGCAAAGCCTGGTTAGTACTCCTGGGACTCGGAGACTCGCCTAAAAGAAGGGTCTTGAAGCTGCAGTCAGTTGAATAAAACAGGATTTTTTATTGCAGCAAACTCACAAACTGTAGGAGCTCCATTTTCTCCCTTTTCATTTCTCTGTTGCTTGCCTTTGCCTAAGCTCCCTCTAGTGTTCTTGAGTGTGCATTACACTTTCTCACTCCTCTGTTCTGCTTAGCCCTAGATATGTCAGAGAGACTGCAAAAACTGGGATTACTTAGCTTCCAGAAAGAGAAGAGCTAACAGGAGTTTAATTGTGTAATATAGGCTAATGAAGGGTACAGTGAAAGCTGATCACTCTCCTTTTTATGTTGTCCGGTCATACTAGAACAAGAGGTCATTCTGAAATGCTAATGGCAGCCTAATTTAGATCATATGCAAGGAGACACTTTTTTTACACAGCAGGTAGTCAATCTGTGAAATACACACTGCCTCAGGAGGTCAGAAAGTCAAATGCTGTAAAAAGGATTTTTAAAGGGCCTGGGTAATTTTTACAAACTAAAATAAGTATTATTATTTATACCACACTCTCTCTCACCTACCGACCTGAGCCAATGGGGTTCGATTGTGCCAGATACTGTACAAACAAATAGTAGGAGACAGCCTATTGTCTAAATAGCCAATAGGAAATGTATTATGCACATTGTCACAAATGAGGAGCAGAGCAATTAAATGGCTTGTCCAAGGTCATGCAGGAAGTTGGCAACAGAATTTGGAACCAAACTCAGATTTCCTAAGTCCTAAACCAATGCCTTAACCACAAGACCCTACTTCCTCTCTTCACTGATGTGAAGTTTAGATCCAGATCTCCAACTCCCAAACGTGGAGGGGTGCTTGGACCTATGACTATGAGGATGTAACCAGAAAGTTCTGCTTTCAAGCTATAAAGTCAGAACTGTTTAATCTGACTTTTAAGAAAACAAACAATCAGAAAAGCTTCTACTGCATTTTAACTGACGGGACTGTTTGCAAATGATCTAAAGTCTCTGTATGGTGCTGGGATGAGTTACCTCTGATGCTATGGTCACGGTTACAGGCCTAGATGCACTTTCGATCCCTTCTCTGGTTTCTCTGAGCACAACCCCCAGGTCTCATGCCTCTACCTCTCCTAGGGTAGAATTCCAGAATTCTCAGCCAGGGGCTGGGCTGCAGTACCCTGCATACCAACCATGCTTACCCAGCAGGGCAGACTGGGTTACAACACCTGTGGGAGCACTGACCAGTGGATTAACAGAGACCCAACAGCCTTCTAAAAACCAAAGTATTGTTTAATCCTAACAGCAGGAACAAAGCACAATATAAGAGAAAAGGATTTTTAAAACAACGAAAGGTCTACACACATCTGTTTTATCACAAGTCCTAGGCAGGCCTATCTTACCGTGAGATCCTAACTTCTGGGGGCCTTGGTCTTAGTGTGTCTCCCTTAACCCCCTCTCTCTTCATGTCCTTGAGAGCAGAGCCGGCTCCCGCTTGTTTGCCGCCCAAAGCAGCGAAGAAATAAAAAAATAAAGATAAAGCCGCGATCGGTGGTACTTCGGTGGCAGCTCTACCGCACCGCTTCATTCTTTGACGGCAATTTGGCAGACGGTCCTTCCTTCTGAGAGAGACTGAGGACCCGCTGACAAATTCCCGCCTAAGACCCGGATGTGCCACCCTTTTCCATTGGCCGCCCCAAGCACCTCCTTCCTGCGCTGGTGCCTGGAGCCAGCCCTGCTTGAGAGGCTTTGTTCGTTCTTCTCGCATGCTTGGACTTGTTGGCCAAAACCAGGTTGGTGTGCTCCACAGGGGTTTGAGCCAGAGCATTCAAGGAAGTTGCTCTTGCATTGTGTCTCGAGTGTTTTCTGCAAAGCATATATTAGGAAAATTCCCCCTTCCTGGGAGCACTTCCTGGCAATCACGCTATTGAATTAACACAATTTATGTGGGCTTGAAAGGATTCAATTTTTATCAGTAAATGTAGGTAAACATCGATTTCACTATATACACACAAACCAACAGAGAAATATTTTCATAGTTAATAGGCAAAGTAAGAAGAATGCTGCTTGAGAATTTAATAGAGTTTGATTTAAGGATATTTATGTTGTATATTTGGACATGTGATGTTGACAATTTGTGTTTTAATGATAAAAATAGTTTAACTTTTTGAATGTCAGTGTCTACTATCATTAAACAATTGTCTGATGCCACGATTATCTGACTCCTCAGAATTTTCCTCTAACAATTCTGTTCTTCCAACAAACAGTTTCACAAAGGAACAAACAAACCAGGAGAGAGTGCTCCAGGCAGAGGGGCATTTTGTATTTGAATTGAATACAGTAATTCCTCACTTAACGTTGTAGTTATGTTCCTGAAAAATGCGACTTTAAGCGAAACAATGTTAAGCGAATCCAATTTCCCCATAAGAATTAATGTAAATGAGGGGGTTAGGTTTCAGGGAAATTCACTCTACGAGGCAGCAGGAATGGAGGGAGGGGATGCAGCATCGCAGACAGAGACACACACCGTGTGTGTGTGAGAGAGAGATGCGCATTTCCCCTTTAAGCACACTGCCTTGTTAATTAGATCAGCTTGCTGAGACCGCAGCTGCTGCAAGCTCCCTCCGTCCTGAGCCCTGTCGTGTGCCCCCCTGCTCTATGGAAGATGGGGTAAGCGGGGTGCAGGAGCAGGGAGGAGGGGGACACCCTGACATTAGCCCCCCTCATCTTCCCCTCCCCCCTGCACAGCAAGCAGCAGTCTCGGGGAGCAGCTCCAAGGCAGAGGGCAGGAGCAGCACATGGCAGTGTGGGGAGGGACAGCTGCAATTGCTAGCCTGCTGGGCAGCTGCTGCACAGGGAACTTAGGGGAGTGGGGAACTGATAGGGGGAACTGATAGGGGGGCTGCTGGTCCACCCTGATTCCAAGCCCCCACCAGCTCGCTGCAACAGGCTGCTCTTCCTGCAAGCAGTGGACAAAGTAGGTGGCTGCCAAATAACGTTAGAAGGGAGCATTGCACAACTTTAAACGTTAGAAGGGAGCATGTTCCCTAATTGATCAGCAATGTAACAACGAAACAACGTTAACCGGGATGAATTTAAGTGAGGCGTTACTGTACATACATACATACTTGTCTTGGTTATAAACTTGTGATACTCAAATACATACAGGAAGATTCTGAACAAGGCCTCTCTCTCGCACATGGGCGCTCACACAGGGCCGGCCCACAACATTTTGGCACCTGAGGAGGGGAGCTCAAATGATGCCCCCATGGCCCCTCGCTTGGGCCAAAATTTGAAAGGTCTCAATTCTGCCTTCTTCCTGTTCTACTCCTCTCATGGTACTGCTCTGCTACCAACCCTAATAAAGGAGAACTAACAACTTAAAATGCCTTGTTCAAAAATTTTAAGTAACACTTAACTTTCAAAAGCCTGAACATCAAATGTAACTTTTCTTGTCTGCATAGTAAACGCTGGCATTTTTATCTGTTTGAATAATCAAAGTGGTGCTTTCCGTGCCTTCTCGATTGCAAAGATTTGAACTGCTTCCTGAAGGTCCACAGTCTGGGCCAGCTCATGCTCTATTGAGATGGTTGCAAGGCTGACCAGCCTCTCCTGTGTCAGTGTGGAGCGTAGATGTGTTTTTATTAACTTCAGCTTGGAGAAGCTGCGTTCTCCACTGGCAGCTATTACAGGAAGTGTTAGAAATATTCGCAGAGCAACAAAAGCATTTGGAAAGAGGGTAGTCATCTTATTTGTGCACATATATTCCAGAACAGCCTTTGGAGTTGATCCTGCTGAAATGTATCTTGAAAGGGCTTTCAGTTCATCACCTAAATAACTTGCATCAATATCACGCATGTCATCATGTGTCAACACTGTCTCTAGTGCCCTGCATTGCTGGTGTAGGTCTTCGTCAGGTATAGTGAGGACTTTTGGAATATCATACAACATCCCAAATATACTGCTGTGTTCCTTGAGCTGCATGAAACATTCTTCAACTGACTGTATTGCACAATCTAGCACCTGGTTAAACAATTCAATTTTGAATTGTTGTTTGGGGTCTCTTATGGGATTATCCCGTGCCTCATAATCAAAATGTCTTCTTCTTCGGTGGCTGTTGTATTCTTGAATGGGTGGGAAAATAGCTTCTGTGTGAAGTTCCTCTGCCAACTTCTATGCACTCTTCAGAACATTTTGAAATCCCTCATCTGACCTGTAAGACTGTAGGTATGACTTTGCTTTGTCCAGTTGTTCCATTGCTCCAGATATATCAAGGTCAACACCTTGGAGTCTCTTGCTTACAACATTTATTTCAAACAGTATGTCATGCGACAACACTAAGCCACACAGAAATTTAAAGTTATGTATGTTTCTGGTGATTCCATTTCCCTCTGCCACTGTTCTCCCAGGAACAGTTCCTGTCATAGCATTATCCTCCATAATGGCAACTATGGCATCATCTATCTCCCAGTTTGGCGTTTGATAAGTTTTATCGCCTCCACTTGACTTTCCCATCATGTGGCACTCAATGGTTTCAGTGTCAGAGAGGATGTTCCCAGATGGTGCTTCAAAATTTGCCATCGATGAGTTGATGCAGAGAAAAATATATAGATGCTTTGAATTACATTAAAAAATTCAGCAGCCTCACTAGAAGCTATCGCAATTCCCGTATCTTCCAGCTTTTTAAGCAGCACATTTGTCATACCAGCTCCTGTAGTATCATCAATGTCAATAAATTCTAGAAAATGCTCTCTGACAGTCACCAGTGCAGGGACATTTTCACTAGGTTCTGTTGTTGTTACAAAATGCACCATTAAAGTAATTTGTTCCATATGGCTGATGTCAGGCTGGATGATCTCATTTTAATTGTTTTTCCAAGGTAGTGGTGTGTATACATTTCTTGGGTGGTGACTCTTCTTAGATGCTCCTGGAGTACAGCATCAAACTCAGCCATCGCTCCACAATTTTAAGGAAGTTTCCATTGTTTGGCACATACAGCTGATCTGAAGTGCCACGCAGTGCTAGGTTTTGGGTAGCAAGCATTCTCACAATGGCAATGGGCCTTTTCAGAACATTTTGCCAGTAAAGAGACTCTGATGCAATCTTCTCTTGATGCTGACATCTATGGTGGTCTTTAACCTTAGTCTCATCTCAAGCTCTTTCCACCTATGGAATGCTCTCTGGTGATTTGCTGCCTTCTCATGGCATGCCAGATTTCTAGCCAGATTTTTCCAGTCCTTTGTTTCTGTAGAACCCAGTGTGGCGAGAACATTAGACTGGAAGAGTTTGCAACAACAACAGTATGCAGCATTCTGGGTTTTTGACTACATAAGTCATGGCCTCTCCACTTTGTCACCATTGGGGATTTCACGCCAGTAATGTGTTGGATGGAAACTTCTATTTTCATTGTCTTTGGGGAACATGAAGTTTTTCACTTGCTGTGGCCCATGCAGTACAAGGAAGTCCCTCAGGGTACTGCTGAAGTGGGTCCACAATCCTGGATCATCTAGACTTAAGGAACTAAACTCAGCAGCAGCTGTTTCTCGCATCTCCAACACACTCTTCTCTGAGCTACACTTTTCTACAGGAATGTGCATGGTTACATCCATTTGAGATGGAGATATGGATGCTGCAATAGCTGCCAGGTCACCTGCACTCTGACTAACTGGAAGATCAGGTATCTCCTCACCACTCACATCCTCACTGGGGCCGGAAGGCTCACCGTGAACATTTGTGTCTGTGTATCTCAGGAGAGCTCCTTCCTGCTTAGATAGAAAAGCTTCCTTTGCTTGCTTGCTTTTTTTGAATGCTGCCCCAGAGGGGCGTTTTCTTCTTTCACTCATGACTGCTCTTCTGTGCCAGCTATAGTTGCTCTCAATATTCAATTGAAGGGGACAAATAAGCAGGCTGGTGGTAGGGCCTGAGTGAGGGAAGATATCAGCATCTTAAGGGCTTAACTGGCTCCTACTACTTCAGTTGACTGCCTGTTCTCCTCAAGTGAGTTCAGGGAAGCAGCAGGAAACAGGAAGCTCCCTGAGAAGCTGGTGTTAATCAGTCCAGGCTCCTGGAGGTGCTAGAGATGTACATAAGAGGCTCCTCCTCCTCTCTCTCCCTGCAGCTCCTGCTGCTTTCTGTTATTCCCTCTCACCTTTTCTCCTGCCTGCCTGTAATGTCTCTTGTGCCCTCCTTCCTCCAGCACAGCACTCCACCATCTTGGTGCATCTAGAGCAGAGAGAATACATATGCACCAGCAGCAGACCCAATTTTCTACACTCTGGGTCCTAGTGGCGCCCCCTTCCCCCCCAGTCTGGCACCTGAGGCGGCCGCCTCAGTTTGCCTGATGGTAAGGCCAGCCCTGCGCTCACACATACACACACACACTCTCTCTCTCACAATCACACACTCTAAATCTCACAGTTGTCTAAACCTTCACTGTCGCAGTTACCATGATATCATCATAATCACCTGATAGGTGTATGTAGCACCATAGCTGCTAGTAATCTATGTAGTAGCCAGTCTCCCTCCATATCTGTACTAGGCAGAAGGAATGGCTAAATGGCCAAAGCTCTAAGTCTGCAGTATCTCAACTTTCTGAATCCTCAGGTTTCCAGTAGAATCAACTCCATCCTTCATGTTTCTGGGGTAAATTGAACAGTGCGTATGTGTGTTTCTCTCCTTCAGTTGAAGCCTTAAAAGCCAGCATCCTGTGCGGGTATGAAAGACCCTATAGGGCGCTTGGTAAGAGCAGGAATTTCTCATGTACTTGGCCAAATAGGTCTCCTCTTGTGGATCATTCTGGATGCTGCCTTCCTGAGAGGAATTAGAGTGTGGGTGCTAGTCTCAGAGATGAGTTCAAGTCCCTACTCCACAACACAGACTTTCTGTGTGACCGTGAGCACTCTGTAAAGTGGAGGTTCTCCCTGCCTTACAAGGATATTGTGAGGATAAATACATGACTGTAAAGCACTCAGATACTATGGTGGTGGGGTCATTCTAGTGTCTAAGGTAGAAAGATTTCTGCCCTCTACCCCAGAGGTGACTGTATGCATTTGTATAGTTTGTGAGCAGGTTTGGGATTTTTAGGATGAAGAAAGGTATAGAAGTGTCTGATCATTTGATGTTGTGGTTGGTAACCTTCCAGCAAAGAGAAGTTTGAGCATAATGTACCTGTGGCTTGTTCTGAGCTCACCCGGTGCTTGTGTGTGAACTGGTGCACCATGTGGTTAGAGAGTGAAGAGATTATTCATAGGGACTGAGAGAGAGAGGGGAGGCATGGAAACAGTTCCATCTTTGTGTGTCTAATTCAGGCTCCACCATTTTGTAGTTTCCCAAATCAATACCCAAATCCTACAGCAAACTTTTCTGAAGCATAACTCATTAAGCGTTAATGCTACTTAAGACAAGGACCTTGCTTGTATGAGGCCATCAAGCACTGATATTGACTATCCAGGACATTTTTAAGGCTATTTATATCACAATAAAGCCACTTTATCAGCCTCATCAATCAGGAGAGGCCGCATTTTGGCCTGGAAATGATTCTGCTTGAGTCTCTGGAAAGGAGAGGGATGAAAAATTATGGGATGCATTATCTCCAATCTCATTTGAAAACTCCTAATTGAAACAACAGACAAGCGAGGTTTATTGCTTATAAAATAAATGACGGAGACATTGCTAATGTAGTAGTAGCAAGTGCTGGCTTCTAGCTTATATAGAGATATATATTTGTTTTCCATGAGGTGCCTGGCCTTGGGACTGGTTGTGATTTCATTGGTCAAGCGGGTGGCACCAGGTTTCTGTGACTTTTCTGGGATGTCAGCACCTTCTATCTCTGACAAGACTAAGCTGTTGATGCTAAGTGCATGTATCCATGACTGGGCCAGGCTGGCAGTATTAGGTGCTTGTGGCAGGATGTACTTGTGGATGGGCTGGTCTGTGCTTGTGGTGTTTGGAGTCCAAGCCTCATGCAATGTCTGTGAGCAGGAAGGTAATAACAGATAAGTGAGGCTGGGTCAAGCTGGAGGTATCCAGTATCCACGGTTGGGCAGGCATTTACTAGTGTCTCTGCCTAGGCTGGCTGTACACGTTTGTGGCCAGGCTGAGCAAGCAGCTCCCCATTCCTCCGGACCCTTCCCAGACTCCCTTCTGGTTTAGTGCTTTCAGCCCCGTAACTGGGAGGAAGCTCATGGGAACAGCAGTTGCTGAGGTAAGGAACCAGCAGGTTAACATGGCCTGTGGGGGCCTCTGAGACTGAGCAATAGAAGGGCTTAAAAGCTGTTACAGATATTTGATAATTAATTGGCTGGGAAATCAGTTTATTTTAATGACTTCAGTTGAAAAAAGAAGAGCGATAAAAGGACTCGGAGCTCCTGTGGTGCTAAACTACTGTCAGGGACTGCCAGAGCCCATTACTTGCCAGCTTTTCTGCCAACAGGGGCTTTTAGTTCTCGAGAAGGCTCTTCGAAAGGGTGGCTGAAATCTTTATCTTCCCTGAATCCCAACAGACTGGGGTTTAAATTCAGAAATGATGAAATGGACACAATTTATTACAAATAATCCATCAGGTAGGGAGAGGAAAGGTGCAGCCACTGTGACCTCATGCTTCACCTCCAGCCGGATACTCATTGCAAAGAGGCACAGGTTGTGGTTTATCATAGTTATATACGGCACTGCTGGGAGCAATGTGTGCAGCTTGGTTAACCTCACTTGTCTTTCCAAGCATCTGCCAAATCGACATTTACATGTAGCAGTCACTGAGAGTCTCCAATAACAGCCCAGATACAACAAACAATTCATCCTGAGGTTTCCCCACATCTGCAAATGAGGGAGGTCAGTTGATGGGGTTTTGCTCTCCTTTCCCAGTTTGGGAATTGCAGCAGAACTTTCACCAGGCCTGAAGGCAGAGAGGGGCTCTAGACACAAAATCTGGTTCCAGGTACAGAATTCCAACTCTCCCAAGATTCAAGAGTGTTTTGATCTAGGTTTCAGTTCAGGCTCATTTCTGTCCAACACCACCAAAGGTTACGGGCTTTTCAATTCTAGTGCGGTTCTAGTTTGGTGGTTATATTTGCCCTAGAGAAAAACAGCAACAAAAGCAACAAATATCATCACCCTGCCAGAGAGAGAGAAGAGGAGAAAGAGAGAATTTGGCTTTGAGATAAGCAGTCAGAGAGACTGATTCTCCACTGCCTTGAGCCACGTCATCATTTGCACCTGTGCAAAGTGAGTGTAAAATATGACTAAATTGGAATTCTTACTCACACCAAGGAACTGTGTTGCACTCACTTTGCATAGTTGTAGATAACAACCCAAGGTGCAAGGCAGTGGGGAAATCAGATGTGAAATTACGTAACATTCTTCAACTGAGCTAAAGTTTCAGGCTGCCCCCTTGTTGCTAAAGAAGGCAGGCGGGTCACAAGTTTCCTTTTCTGCTGCAAGCATCGGTGCTGCGAACACCAGAAGAATCTCTTTGCTCTGGAGAAAGGGGTAAAAAGTGAGGTGGCAAAGTTTGTAGATGATACTAACCTGCTCAAGATAGTTAAGACCAAAGCAGGCTGTGAAGAACTTCAAAAAGATCTCACAAAACTAAGTGATTGGGCAACAAAATGGCAAATGAAATTTAATGTGGATAAATGTAAAGTAATGCACATTGGGAAAAATAACCCCAACTATCCATACAATATGATGGGGGCTAATTTAGCTACAACTAATCACGAAAAAGATCTTGGAGTCATTGTGGATAGTTCTCTGAAGACGTCCATGCAGTGTGCAGCGACAGTCAAAAAAGCAAACAGGATATTGGGAATCATGAAAAACGGGATAGACAATAAGACAGAGAATATCTTATTGCCCTTATATAAATCCATGGTACACCCACATCTTGAATACTGCGTACAGATGTGGTCTCCTCATCTCAAAAAAGATATACAGGCATTAGAAAAGGTTCAGAGAAGGGCAACGAAAATGATTAGGGGGTTGGAACAGGTCCCATATGAGGAGAGATTAAAGAGGCTAGGACTTTTCAGCTTGGAAAAGAGGAGACTAAGGGGAGATATAATAGAGGTATATAAAATCATGACTGATGTGGATAAAGTGAATAAGGAAAAGTTATTTACTTGTTCCCATAATATAAGAACTAGGGGCCACCAAATGAAATTAATGGGCAGCAGATTTAAAACAAATAAAAGGAAGTTCTTCTTCACACAGCGCATGGTCAACTTGTGAAACTCCTTGCCTGAGGATGTTGTGAAGGCTAGGACTATAACAGTTTAAAAGAGAACTGGATAAATTCATGGTGGTTAATTATTATTAGCCAGGATGGGTAAGGAATGATGTCCCTAGCCTCTGTTTGTCAGAGGGTGGAGATGGATGGCAGGAGAGAGATCACTTGATCATTACCTGTTAGGTTAACTCCCTCTGGGACATCTGGCATTGGCCACTATCAGCAGACAGGATACTGAGCTGGAGGGACCTTTGGTCTGACCCAGTATGGCCATTCTTATGTTCTTATGTTTTCTAGTTCTCAATAGCTCACAGCAATAAACAAACCCAGGGAACTTACTGGCTTTTCCTCACAGACCTCTTCTAGGTAAGGGACAGAGATATCAGCCCTAGGGGTGAGCTGTGTCATCCTTGGCCCTTTCTCACTCAGTGCTTATTTCCCATCAGTTTTGCTTTGGCTTCCCTTATGGAAATGCTATAGTGCCCTCTGTAAAAACCAACATGACTGCTGTCCTCCACATGGTATGTGACATCTGCCCAGTGTGGAGGAGGGAGGATTTTTCCCCAGATGCTCAGGAAGGTTTGGTTTGGTTTTGCACACTTCTTTTTGCAGTACGTTTCCCACCCCCAGTACCTTTGGGAGAAAATGGCTTCCTGCTGATGTCTCATGCCCTCCACTCAGCAGGGCTTTCATTCTGGTCAGGCCTGCTGCCGATTCCCCAGCATATACTCTATATTTCAGAAATCACCTTCATCCAACCACTTTACATACAGCATTTTTCTTTGACCAGCCCAGATTCCACTTAGTGCTCTGCATATATGCTTCCCAGTGCTTCATTATGAGCTATGTGTGGGTATAATACATACATACTGCAGGCAGAATTTGGCCCATGCTATATATGTGTATGCTATGAGCGTGCAGAAGGAACAGGACCCCATGTATTTTGTGATTCTTCAGCAGTACAATTAGAACTGGAAGCTGCAGTATCTTCCCCTTTCTGCAGAATTGCACTCCAGAATCCAAGCTTTCAGTTGAGAACCAAGTTTCTAGCCCTCCTGGTTGCACAGAAAAACCCTAGAACCATGAAGTGTTTCCAATGCAATGATGTCTGCCTGAGTCAGCGGACAGCCTGCAAACAATGGCTCTGAGAAGTGTAAACTACACCATTCATCTTAATGGGATGGTAACTAAATGTTTAAATGTCAGTATTGTTAACTGTTTTACTACTGAGCCTTTTACTAGAAACATCCAGCTTCTGTGCTAATCTCACAAATCCCAAACTACTTTCTACACCTTCTTAGGTCCCAAAAGCCCTACGTCCCATACCCAGCTATCAAAACCTCCAGTGTTACCCCTGACAACATCTACAGTGCAGATACATGTTTTCAAGACAAAATTCTGCAGCACACTATGTATTTGTATAGTGCTTAGCACAGGGGAGACCCAATCCTGATTCTGGGTGCTAGTGTAACTGCACCAGTACAGCTACACCAGTGCAAACCCCCAACGCAGATGCACTGCACCAGTTTATATTGGGTCTTGCACTGCTGCCGCTTACCCCGGTTTCAAATCTGGTAAACAGAGGCCCCAGTAGACACTGGCTCTAATAATGATGATAGTAAATAAAGAAAATCAACTACCCCAATCTACTGCACTAGAGTGCTACAAATCCAGAGGCCTGGCAGTATATTTAGGTCTGCCACCAAGCACATGGGGTCTTGTGTAGATGTAATATGCTGTAAAGACCCTGAGGATATGTTTATTTTCATTGTCTAGGGGTGACCTCTTCTCTCCTGTGTTGTTGATGAGAATCCACCTCTGACCAAAAGTAACTCCAAATTCTCAGTGTTGTTACTTGTTTGACGGCAACAAAATCCCACTCTTTAAAATATTCTTTTGATTTGAAACCTTCTGCCAGCTGTAGCTATTTCTAACTGAGCAGAATGCAGTGTTTCATTTACTTAGTTTATTTAGAGACTTGTACAAACAGAGAGCTAGACGCTCAGCTGGTGTAAATCTACTTTGCTCCAAATTTACGTCTACGTCGCTTCTGTAGAGCATTGTGGAGCCTAGTGATTTAACCCCTGCTGAGGCTGTAGCCTAGTCCCTCTCCATATAGCAATGGGTGCTTGAAAGTCATTTAAAACATGCAACCCTACCAAGGAATTAAAGTAGAAACCCAGCCTAAAGCAGCCCCAACCCAGTCACAAAGCAAAAAGCCAGCTGGACACCCAAGTAGAAAAGGGCTATGTGCGAAGGACATGCAGCAGCTCTGTAATCATTTGTGAATACTATATTGTGACCTGTGTATTGGGGAGGCTATTATGTGAATATATTGCTTTAGTTCAATAGCAGGCTGTTGGAAAAAACAAGTAGGAAGACAAGACCATGGCTCCAGATAAGACACCTCTGGGTAAACACTTCAAGAGGGATTAAGAGACAATACCTGAGTTATTACTTGGGAAGATCCTACTTCCTCAACTCCAGCCAAAATACACAGCTTGTTTTGCCCATGCTGGGAACCCTCGGATGGAAAGGACTATAAGCAGTTACAACGTCCCTCTCTGTCCAGAGGCTCGCAACTGTTTGGGAGCTGTTCACAGGACAAACACAGACCCGGCCGGAGGGACTAGAGAAGGTAGACCTTCCAAGGCATAGGGTGATAGGGCTTAAGTAAAATAGATGTGTGTAGACCTTTTGTTCTTTCTGTTGTGCTTCGGTTCTACTGTTAAGATTAAGCCATATTTATGTTTGAGAAAGCTGTTTGGGTCACTCTATTGACCACTGGTCACAACTCCGGAAGGGAAGAATCACAGGTGCCCAAACCCAGTCAGACTTGCTGGGTAAAATAGTTGGTCCACAGGATTCTGTAGCCTAGGACCAGGTCTAATAGTGGGAGATCCCCAGGATTCCACCCTGAGAGGGGTGAAGGCAGGCAGCCTGAGGCTTGTGCACTCAGCTGGACCAAGAAAGGCATACAATCAGCCCTGTAACTGTGATTAAATTATTCTGTTCTTCCCTGGACATCTCAGTCAGCCTATAGACCTCCCCCAAAGCCCAGGAAAATAGCTGGGCTTTGCGATGCACTCTGAAGGTAGGTGAATAAGTGCTATTTTGGATCAAGAGGTGTCATGTGATCACAGCGAACAACTCTGCTTAATAAATGGGTGGCCACATTCGGCACCTTCTTCGGGTTCTGAATGCTCTTAAAGTCTAGCATCGCCCTATGCAGGTGCACTGCAGTATCCTAGTTTCAAGGTGATAGAGACCTTGGTAACCATAGAAAGGTCTTGTAGAATATGGCTATTTCTATCCCTTACTTCCTGTGTCCGTTTTTAATCTGACTCTGGCGGACATATTGTCACCGTGACCCCATTGAAAAGCAATGACATTCCGACGCTCCCAGAGCCCTTAAATAGCAGAGCTGCCTCTCTCTCCTGTCTCATCTCCAGAGGGCTCCCCATGGCAATCTAGGCAGGACAGTTTAGCCACAGTTTGCAAGCCGGTGTTGTCTGAACTAACATCCAGATTCATCTGGCAAAAGTAGCAGCTGTTTCAAATGAATCACTTCTCTTGCCAGTAAACGGGCTCATGAGAGAGGTTGTGAGAGTATCAGGGAGACCAAAACGCCTGGATGCCAGGCCACCATGTGGAGAGAGACTCTTGTTTCCATAGCAAGGTGAAAGAGTCAGGAATCTGCGACAGATGTGCCTAGATGACCTGGCACATGTCACTTCCCCGCTGTGTGCTTGAGTTTCCTCATCTCTAAATCGGGGTTAACGACTCTCTTCCTTTGCGAGGCATAAAGGCTCTGGTTGTGCAGGATACCTCAGCCCAATGGTAGTAATCCCAATGTCATGAATGGTGCCTGAAGTTAGGCATATGCTTAAGGACCTTGTTGAATCAAGGCTTGTGAGAACCTCAGATGAAAGATGATACTATAGCACAAAGGGTTATTGTTAGTGGGAGGGCAATACGAATAGGTGCTTTGGGCTCTTCCCACTCAGGTAGTAAATCATCTGCCTGTTTCCCCCCGCCTCCTCTCCCGAACATTACTTATAAATCCACTCCTAACTTTCATGTCAACAGCAGAAACTCCATCAAATACATCCTGCCGTTTCTTCTTTCTCTTCTGTTTACTTATTTATAACCATATAGCCTCCTTTGGAAAGTACATTGTGGGTGCAGGGATGAAGGTGAGCTCAGATCAAAGTCACACAAGTCCTCACTCCCAGCATTCTCTCTTCTCTACCTTCCCTCTCTCAAGTCCTTTTTATTTGCTTCTTTCCAAAGCCTCATGGTGGATAAAAGTAACACTGGGAGAGAAAGTAGAATTTAACATTTCCTAGTTATTATGGAGGTACTGGTTGTGGCTTCATGGTTACGGTTGAGTTGTACTTTCCTAGCAAAACTGGGAATCAACCTCTTTGGTATGTATGAAAATTACAGCATATCGCCTCAAATTTACTGCACTTAGTTTTTGAGTAGGGAGTGATTGTTCTGGGAATTATAGGCCAGATTTTCAAAAGCGCTCAGCTCTCTTTTAGGCAATAAGTGGCCAGATTTGCAAGAGAGACCATCATGTTGAACGCTGCACTCTATTGAAAATCTGGCCATGCACTGGGATTTGCTCTGCTCTGGGTCCTTTTGAAAATGTAGTTCTTACTCAGGTGCCTAAATGGGAGCTGAGCTCTTTTGAAAATCTCTCCCCAATTATTGGTGCTGAACACTTGATAATCTAGACCTGAGCTCATTGGAAAATGTGGTCCTCTGATCATAGTAATTAGAAATAGCAAATCATTTCTCATTTAGGCTGCAAGCAACTCATGACAGGGACCATGTCTCCTTTGTACGCTCCCAGGCACACTCAAATAAATAATAGCAATAATATTAGCTCAGCCACTCCATCTTCCCCACAGCCAGTGCAAGATTATACCCTACAGAATGGACTCATTTTCTCATGCTTTGGCCAATTTAGTTTTAAATATCTGAAGCAATAAGGCTTCCCTGACTGTCCTTGGGATACTAGTCCACAGTTTAATACCTCTCTCTGGCAAGGAGTTCTTTCTTATGTTTATCCTATCTTTTTGCTTTCTTAATTTCATCCTATTACTCCTAGTTACACCTGTGTATCACACTAAATAAGTCCTCTCCCTACTTGTTGTTTGCAGCCTTCAAATATTTGTAGACATTAGCATGTCCCCTCTAAGTCCTTTCTCAGCCAAGTTATACATATTTAATATTTGTAAGCTTTCCTTATGTGCTGATCCCCCTCCAGCCCCTTGATGATTTTGAGTCACTCACTTCTGAACTCCCTCCAATTTGCCCATATCTCTCTGGCAACAAGGCACCCTGAATGGAATGCCTCATGCCAGGTGTGCTAGATATTCTGTGGCAATCATTATTGGTGGAATAAAAAAGAAGCAAAAAAAGCTGAAAGTGAATCTGCCTCTTGTTCTCTTCTCTGAGAGTGTCGCTTGAGGATGGTATTTCAGGACTAGCCTTAGATGTGGAAATGAGGGCATGTGTCCCCCTCAGAAGCAGTTCTCCGCTTTCAAGTGCGAGAGAGATGGAGGGAGATAGAGAGGCTTAAGCTCCTCAAAGGCTATGTCTGTACTAGACATTTTCCTTTAAACTTCCCTCTGTTGCTCCCACTGGTGCAGCTCAACCACTGGTCGCGATGATGGGAGCTCTGGTGTGGACAAGAAGCTCACGTTTTCACCAGGGCATAATCCCTGCACTCATTCCTGCCCTTGCCAATGCAACAGTGGGAAATGTAAAGGATAAAGGGCAGGGTATGTAATAACATATGGGTTGCTAGCACATCAGGGAGATAGCTGTCCCTGGTTGGAACGCAATAAACAAGTATATGCAGTTGGGATGGGGCCCACTTCCTATTCATATCCAAGCCCCGCCCCTCCGATCTTGCTTGCAGGCCAGTGAATACAAATCAATCAGTGGCTAGATGGATATATTTTGAAGGGAGAATGGGAATGACGAGGTGCAGGGGGCTTCATTCAGTGCACCATGCACACTGTTGGTTTCAGGAAGGAGAATCCAGCAGTGCGCTTTCACATTTTCAGATGCCGCCCAAAGGGTACAGAATAGGGTTTTCATTCTCCTTGGTGCCCCTCCCTATCTTTTCTAGGGGAGTGGACTGATTCTCCAGGTTTGAGATTTCTCTTCCACTTTCCTATCAGAGCAGAAGGTACCAGCTAGAGTGTGAGTTAGCTATAGTCCCCAAAATAGAAATGGCTCTCACAAGAACTGAATGGTGTACATCCAAGAATTCTGAAGGAACCTTTTCTCACAATTCCAAAATGAGAGCACGTCTTTCACTGGAGGGCAACATATTTAAAACTGTTATTTTACACTTTATAAATTTGCACATAATTCATAATTAACCCGAGGAACTCACTGCCACAAGATTTCACAGAGGCCAAGAGCTTAAAAGGATTTTTAAAAAACGTGAGATATTTATGTGGATACTAAGTACCTACACTGTTTCATTAGATAGAATAACATTTATGAGGGATGTATATCCTCGCAGTTCAGAGGCTAAATCAACTACTAACTGCCGGGGCTAGATTAATAGATTCTAAGGCCAGAAGGGACCATTAGATCATCTAGATGATGAAGATAAAGAAACATCTCCTATGGGCAGGTTATTCTATATTTGTCCATTTGGGAGTTTCTTACACTGTTCTGTGCAGCACCTGGCACTTATCACAGTTGGATGCAGGATACTGGATTCTATTGGATCCAGGGTTGCAACTGCTGTTTCTATTCAGATTTGCTAATCCAGAGTTTGTGGTGTTTAGATCCAGGGATTTGGTTCCTTCCAACACTCTTATAAAACACAGGTCCACACAGAGGGACTACATACCATTATGCACTTGCCAGTCCACGGCCAGCTGGTGTCAGTTGTCAGCCTCTTAAAAAAAACTATACCCTCTGCCTTTGATAATGAAGATTCTTCATTCGTTGAGTCTCTTAATTTTCTTACACATTTCCATTAATCTGCCTCTTTCTCAACCCACAGAGGTTACATGTGACTTCCTGCTACTTGATCCTCAGGTCTTCTTGATTCAGTAAAACCCACTGCCAACACATTGGGCACACAGCCCGTGCCAGGCAGAACCATGCTGCATATAAGTACATAGATTGGATAAGAATACCATATGGCAATGTGGTACAGTATCCTGCCTCTGGTGTCAGTAAGTGGTGTTTCAGAAGAAGGTTGGAACCACCATATAATTTACTTGGGCTATCGTGCAATGCTACACCTATATGTGTGAGAGTGAATTCCTTCCTGAATCCCCTTCTCTTCCCTACATATAAAGTAAATCAAGTAACACCCCAAAGCACCAGGTTTAATTACTTATATGTTAGCCTGAATTTATAGTCCCCTTCCCTTTGCAAACCACTGTGGGAAAGCACTGGTTGCAATGCTGTGACTGATTATTCCATCCTCAATGAGTTAATTTCTGATTCTGTCCCTTGCCATGCTGACATCCTCCTTGACTGATCCCTCCAGGTTCATTTTGGGTGGGCGGAGGGAAGGGTAGAGGACTTTGAAGATCCCTTTTTCATCTCCCACTCTCTCTTGCTTTCGCCCTGCCTCTATCTCATCCTCACTCTGTTTCTTTCCTTCTCTCTTTGCCTCTTTCAACATTCTCCTTTGCATTACTAATCTGTGGTATTATTTCTCCAGTAGCTGCACTGTCTGCCTTGATGCTTCTTGCCAGCTCTTGCCGATCATCCTCCCTCCCTCCTGTGATGTAGCACTGTCTTTCCCCATCTGCCTGATTGTCTTTCTGCTTTTTATCTGGGCATAGCGGCTCCAGATGCTGTAATGCTCTGATACAGAGTGGAATGTTTCAGATTGCCTCTGCGGGCTGGATAATTACCAGACACAGAGCAGTCACATGGGCCTTCCAGCCAAACCGATCACTCTTCCTCTCCCCCTGCCATAAGAGGAGGGGATGTCTCAGAAATGCATTTCTTCTTTAAAAAAGTCTGGAGGAAAAGTTTGGACGCATTCAGGATGGCAATCTCCTGGTGCTCTCTGATTATGTGACAAATGCCTCGACTTTGGAAAACCTGTACTAAAGAATAAGGAAGATGCGGCAATCTGTCTTTCTGCTTGTCCATCTGTCTGAGGTTGTTCTAGGGCTCCTGTCCCTAGATCAGGGCTTCTCCTGGACAAAAATTAAACTCTGACATTCTTTAGCAGCAGTCTGGTAGCCTCAAATGCTTTCAGACTTTTTTTGCTCAGTTTCTAAGTACCATTGCCTTTCAATGGGATTTAGGCTTCTAAGTGACTTAAGGGCTTTTGAAAATTTTCACTTTTATCCTCATTAAAGATATAAGTGAAGGGCCCATCGTTCTGACAAAGTGCAATCAAGTGATGTACTAATGCATCTCACTCCCAACCTGCAGTACCCCTTGCTATTCCCATCCTGGGCTCCTGACACAGCTCTGCCAGTTCATCTCACTCCTGACCTGCGGCCCCACGGCTATTCCAGTCAAGGGCTTCCCCTTCTGAAGGAGTAGCGGCACTAGCTATACAGAGGGAAATTGCAGGCAGGTTGAGTGAAGAGTGTGTTCTTGGTTGGGCACTTAATTAAGTTGTGTGACTGATAGCTGATTAGCATCCGCCAATCATTCTGGATCAAAATCAGAGCCAGTTTTCTGGCTGGACTGAAAAGGGAAATTGATGAGTTCTCAACTGACCCAAAAGAGAGGAAGGAATTGATAGTCTGCTTCCACAGAGAGCTCATCATTCTTGCTTCCTGCCTCTTCTGTGAGCAAGATCCTGACTCAAGCTATCAAGGCGCTTGGCAGCTCTGTAAACAACAGCCAGGTTGAGATTACGCAAGGTAGCAGCAGTCCATCCGGTGGAGCCACAGAGATAGTGACTCAGGCTGTGGCAGCGGGGGTACATGCTGCATCACAAAGGAGAACAGAACAGAGGCTCTGTTCCCTGAATGGGGTGTCGTGAGGAGGCTGATGGGATTTCACTGCCTTTCCCCTGTCTGGTGGGTTTAGGGGAAGAGATCCTGCCTATGCAAATCCAGGATCACTCAGATAGGCCCTGGTCTAAAATCTGATCTACACACAAAAGTTATACCACTTTAACTATACCAGTATGGTGAAAGCAGTACAACCCTTGGTGCAGGCCCAGTTATATTGGTATAAAGGCAGTTATACCGGGATAGTAGTTCTCATACAGGAAGGGTAATAATCTGTATCTTCATGCTGATACAACTGCATCCACACTAGGGGTTGGGCTGGTGTAACTATTCTTTGGTAAAGAAATCACACCCCTAACCAAAATAGTTATACTGGAACAAACTCTGTGTGTAGACCAGGTCTGGCTCTGTCAGTGAGAGGCACTGGGGTGATGTTTTACAGAGCACTGACTTCTGGCTGGAGAACTGAATTCCCCGGCATGTTACTATCAGTGTGTATCACATGTGCCAGGCTACTGGTCGGTTCCTAGAATAAAGACAGCACAACACTGGCAGCCACGTTCACTCAGTCTTGCCAAACCCAAATGCTCAAAAATCATGAGTCAGGTTCACCAAAAATCATGAGATTGTCTTTAAAATCTTGAGATTATGTAAAAATAATAGATTGGGTGTTCTTTTTATTTTCCTTCTGCTTTTTGAGTCTTCAGGGTGCACTGCGGTCACATTTGAAAGCTTTCTCAACAGCCATGAGAGACAGAAACTTACTTTTTCTTTAAGAATGAAGGCCGAAATCATCACATACTCACTTGACTCCAGGAGCTGGGGTTTTAAGGAAAACCATAATTATCATGAGACTCATGACTAAATCATGAGAGTTGGAAACACTGTTCACTGATCATTATTATTATTATCACTTTAGCTAAAAAGAAGCGGAGTTACACTAAATGAAATGAACAAGACTCCGAAGAGCCTATCAGCCCTGCGGAATCCCATTACAAGGGAGTTGCCCACAATCATAACAAAAGTGAGAAGAGCCCTAGGAAGCAACAGGCAGGTCTGAGAGCAAAGAGACAAAATAATAGTACCCAATAGAACGTGAGTGCTGGATGGATTCTACTTCTTTCCACTTCTGCCAGCTTCCCAGGGCAGGGCCATGTTTAAATGCAAACTTTCTAAATCAACAGAAAAATAATTAATAATAAAATCCCCAAGTGACTGTAATTGCCTGGTGGTAAAGAGAGCTTGGAACTGCACTTAAGCCCTGATTCAGCAAAGTGCTTAACTTTTAAGTTAAAGGTTAAATTAGAGTGTAAGTTAAGCACATGCTTAAGTGCTTTGCTGATTCAAGGTCTTGATGACAGTTAATGACAGTGTCAGTGATAGGATACCCCGGCCCCTTAAAAAGGCTGTGTCTTAATGAGGGTGTATTCAGCTTCAACTGCGTGCAGCACCTTCTGCTGGGCAAGTCTGGGATTACAGTAACTGCAAATTGCTCATAGCCAGCAATTCTGCATTAATCTCTTTGACACCTACCTCCTGCTGGGAGGGACTGGGACCGGAGTAGCTGTGAGCTTTCCATCAGCCAGTGCTCTTACCCCATTCCTTACAGTGACTCCTCCTGGCAGAGACTGGGACTGGAGTAACTATGCGTTTCCTACAACCAACCTGCTACAGTCTGAGCATTCCCTACAGCACCTTCTGCTGGGAGAGGTTAGGACTAGAATGTTATGCAGCATCTTCACAGCTCTCTCTTCATGAGTATATAATGGAATAAAAAACAAGGGTGAATGCAAACTAAGGTGGTTCATTCTTGCCACTCTTCTCTGTTAACTGTTGCTGTACTTGAGTCCATGATTACTAGGGTGACCAGATAGCAAATGTGAAAAATCGGGACGGGGGGAGATAATAGATGCCTATATAAGAAAAAAACCCAAATATCTGGACTGTCCCTATAAAATCAGGACATCTGGTCACCCTAATGCTTACCAGGCAGGGAAGGGCTGAGCAGAACGGGAAGACAAGACAGAACAAACTTAGTGTGATGTGCTCTGGGGTTTTCTTCACAGGGCCTCTGGCACTATTGTATCTAACAACCACACTGTCCGTCCAGGATCACACTTTGCAACACAGCGGAGAATTTATCTGGCCTATTCGGTGCACGTGACCAGGAGTCGGTGTTGTTTTGCATTGAATAAATACCATTTGATTCCATTTTCTTTTCTGTCTTGCCATGTTACTAGGGTAGAGGGCAGCAGGGGAAGTTGTTAGCTAAATCCTGCAGACGCGCATGATTACAGAAAGCTCCTCACTGCTTGCAGGAGCACGAGTCTTATGAGAAGGCAAGCTTTGTGTGGACATTTCAGCCACGGCAGGCTTTGATGCTGTCCAAAGAAGGCAGATGGCATTTCTGATATAAGAATGCAGTAGGCTGGATTTGAAATGTTTAATTTTACCTTCTGCCCCTATTTATTTTCTGCACGGAGCTGAGTTTTGTTGTGTTCCACAGAGGTAGTGTTATAACGGGGTAAGCAACGGGTTAATGGAGTAATGGGGAGCATGGTAAGTGTGAGTAACACTGACCTATCTCTACAAAGCATGTTGAGATCAGTGGATGGAAAATGTCAGCTAAGGCCACCAGAATTTTTCTTACAACTGAAGCAAGAGCTGTGGTTTCATGGTAAACCAACACAGTGTATTTCATTTAAACACAGAGGTCCCAGTCCTGCAGTCTTGACACAGGCAAAACTCCATTTGAAGTCAGTGAGAGTTTTGCCAGTGTAAGAATTTGCAGGATTTGGCCGGTTGGAGCTCATTTATTTTATTTATTTAGATTTAAAATAATGAAAGGACCTTATTCAAAGCTCCAGACGTCCTACCACATCACTGGTCATACAATAAAATCCCAGCAGCATCAAATAATCATTTCAATAGAAACTCAGCCAGTCACCTACAAAGATTCCTTTCTTACCCTCCATTGTTGTGGGACATGTACCCTCTGCCCTCTCCAAAAAACCCTATCAATTTATGCGGAATAGTGGCCCCTACAGGCAGTAGAAAAAAGTGCTTCAGCCACCCTCTTCATAATCTAAACCAGTGGTTCTCAAACTTTTTTTTTTGTAGACCACCTGAAAATTACTGAGGGTCTTGGTGGACCACTTAATGATTTTTCCAAAGGTTGTTTGTACCGTTAGCTAATTATTGTCAAGTGCTTTGGATAAAAGCGCTCTATAAAAAAAAACTTAATAATAATTAACGATTTTTTGTTCTACAAATAAAAGCACACAACTCATATTTTAATACCAGTAGTCTTACCTTTCTAATGCAATGGATGTACCCTCTCTCCGCCGCCGTGGCAGCCCCCAATTTGGGGCTGGGAAGGAGGGGGGGTCTCTCCCCAGCAGCTGTGGAGCTGGGGATAAGTCACCTCTTTCTCTGGCCGCCGCAGCCCTGCACGTCCCAAATTCCCCCCACCCCCTCTTCTCACCCCACTTCCCCCTCCCACCTACCCCCTATTCCCCCCAAGGCCACCATCTCACCTTACATGTGCGTCTTCTCCAGGATCCAGGCACCTAATTAGTGGAGCCACACCTGCGCAGCTCCACTAATTAGGTGGGTGCCCTTCATTCTTTTGTGTGCGGCCACCCAGGCGCAAACCTTAGAGGGAACTATCCGCGGACCACCTGATTGGAGCTTGCGGACCACTGGTGGTCCACGGACCACAGTTTGAGAACCTCTGGTCTTAACCCACAATTGCTTAGCCTCACTGTTCATATACAGGAGAGGAAGTACTCACAGATACTGTCCCCAAAATGGCTCCACCTTGCCCACCCCACAGTCATAAAGTTTAAGGCCAAAAGGGAATACCCAGATCATCTTGTCTGACCTCCTGTATATCACAGGCCACCAACACCACCTAGCCCCCGCCTCTAAACCCAACAATTAGACCGAAGCGTTACAGCCCACAGAAGACTAGATTATTCTGTGCCATGGGCAGAGAATTGGAGGGACTGAGGTACACCAGTGTTCAAGCCCCCCACAGGCAAATGATTACGTGAGATATACCCAGACAATCCTGGCAAGTGACCCCTACCCACACACTGCAGAGGAAGGTGAATCCCCCCCAAGCCCCGCCAAGGTCCCTGCCAATCCAGTGTGGGGGGAAATTCCTCCTGTCTCCACATGGGGGGGGGTGTCGGTTAGACCCTACGCATGTGAGCAAGAACCAGCCAGCCAAGCCTCTGAGAGAGAGAATGCTCGGTGTCACCTCAGAGCCCTGCCCCACCCTGCCCGGCTTCCCAGCTCTGCTATGGCCATCTTCCAGGAAATAGGAGGCGAGTGCTTTACTGCTGTTCTCTCTGTGGCTGATGATGAATTGGGTTTTGATAGCCTGTCACTGGTTTCCATCCAAATAACACTTCTCGACAGCACGCCCGTCTGTTTGCTGGAGGGTGGGGAGCGGGATCTGGGGACAAGAGTTGTGGGAGCGACAGAAAGAACATAAACTGCTACAAGTGTTTCAACAACATGCTGGGAAATGAATACACTGCATGCAGTCATCGCTACGGGAGGAGAGGCAGAGTGGAGAAACACTGAGGGAAAATGATAGGGCTGGAGTGAGGAGAAGGGTTGGGGGAAGGGAATGCAACCTATGTGATTATAATTCACCATCTGAGGAGACTCCCAGTGATTCATAGCTAGACCCCAGGGATCCATCAGCTTCTGATCAGACCCTTATGCTCCGTTCAGCAGGGGAGGGGACTGTGTCTGCCAGTGTGAGGACACAGCAGCGTCACACACCCTTGTGAGATCTTTTAAGGCTCACATTTCCTTTCATAATTAGAGGAAGGCCCAGACTGGAATGCCTAAAACATTGAGAGGTTCAGATAAAATGGGAGTCCGTTCTGAACCCCACCCTTATGCTGGGTCTAAATCAAACTCTGATTGTGGGAGGCTTGCAAAATCACCTCTGGTTTGCCCGTTCTGTTAATTACATAGATGAGTTGGGGAGGGAGGAAGAGCAGCAGCAGGAGCTGCTGCTGACACAGAATTAATTCCAAATCCAGCTGGGATTTGGGATACAGGGGTTCTCAAACACTTTCTCTCCTCTGCGTGCTGCAAAAATTACACACACACACACACACACACACACTCCGCTTGCCTTGCTGGTGCTGAAAACCAGAAACAATAAGATGAAATAGAAATGGGTGAGCACCAGGGAGCCACAGAAGGAAACAAAAGACCCAGTTTTGTGGGGACCCCAGAAATGAAAGTGCTCAAACAGGAAGCAAAGTAAGAAATAAACTGACTTGGGATTGAAAAGCTGCTCTCGTTTGGTGGAACAGTCTAGATTTTCAAGGGACTGTCCCACATCATTCTTGTGCGTAATTCAGATGTAATTCAGGCAGAGGCATGGTGAACTCATGAATTGTTTCGGACAGGGGCATGCTGTGGTCTATTTTGTTCAGTTTATTCAGGGTCTTGTGCTGCCCTCTTGAGCACTTGGCTGGGTTATGCTGGGATGGCCATGTGATTTGGGCTGGAGCATACTGGTGTGGTGATGTGACTTCATCACCTGGAGATTCAGTAACAGTCATGATAGGACATTGTGACACCACCCCCCCCCCCCCCCCCCGAGCAACAGATCCTGAAATATGGGGACCTTCATCTAGTGAGTGTTAATTACAAATTTTGCTTTCCTAATGAGCACCATATTATGGAACTGGTACAGACGGTGCAGATAAATATCTGAAGTAAATAACTAATGAGCACATCATCATCTTGAAACAAGGAGGTGGGTGGCATTCAGGCCTTCTGTCTTAGATGAGTGTGAGCAAGAAGTAGCATTAGAAATACACTGTGTTTACCACATACAGTGGCACGTTCAAAACAGTTTCCCTAAATACCCTTCCTGCAGGCATTTAACTTAGATGATAACATTCTGCACTTACTGTATAGATGACAGTCCTAACTGAAGGTCTCAAAGCACTTAACAAACACTAATGAATACATTGCCACTTCCTAGGAAGTCATTCTCCCCATTTTACAAATGGGAAACTGAGGCACAGAGCGGCGAAAGGACTATCTGTGTAACCTGTAAAGTTCTAACTCCTGCTCCATGTCTCTAATCACTAGGCTAGTTACTGCATGGATATTAAATATCATGTAAGTACTGAAATTACATCTGTGGCAGGTTAAAAATTGATCCAATAGCTAAGTATCTTATTATATGCCTGCCAGCCTCCAGTGAATTTGCTTTTATGTGGTCTGGGTGGCTTAGGGCGTTTGGTTGTAGGATATAGAGACATTCTCTTCTAGGTCTTTGGTTTAAATTCGATCTAAGATTGATAGTAAACAAAAGTCATTGCCATTTAATGGCTCTGTGATTGCCTACATAGTGATAGGGAAGAAACAGTTTCCAAGGAACCACCACCAGTATTGATTGGCCTTCTTGTTGGCAGCATGAGCAGTGGCCAAGGATTGAATGGGCCAGTTGCAGCCCAACTTTACAGGCCCGTGGCTAGTTACGGGTCATTACTGACATGTGCTCTGGTGTTGTGTAGAGGATTCATTTTCCAAGGCTGCCCACCCAAGAACATTTTGGGAAAGAAAAACCAAAAAGGAAGTATTGCAAATAATCAGTGTGACGGGTTGGACCCCCCTCTCTGGGGTGCCACCAGATGTGCTGGGGTCCCACTGAGCCCGCCTGTCCCACCAGCCTGGGTCCTCCGCACTCTGTGCTGCAATGTCAGGCTCTCAAGCCCCTGTCCAGCACACGCACAGGTAGGGACAACCCAGCTGTAGAATCACACAGAGTCTGTTATCAGCTCTGTGTAGGAGGGCTCAACTAGGGGAATGCCCAGCTCTCCTGTGTACACAGCCTCTGGAGGGTAAACCCAAAATTATATTGTCTCGTGCTGTATAGAGATCTATATAGTGTAAGCTCATAAAAATCGCCCCCTCCCTCAAAGTGGAGGGAGATATGCACAGCTCTTTCCTTCCTGCTCCTGCTCCCCCCCCCATTAGTTCCTGTGTTGCTTCAGGTGCTTTCAGCAGTTTTCCTTTTTGGGCAGGGAGGCAATGGAGAAGAGCCCTGATTGACTCCCTTCCCAGCCTTAATTAAGATTTACATAAGGCGGGAATCCTTTGTTTCCAGTGGGAAAATACCAGCCGTGTCCAAGGTGGAACTCTGTACCAGGTGACATCATCACATGATCCTGCATGTCAAAGCAACATCCCAGGAAGCTTCTCAGGAAGGTGGGAGATAAAGTTCTATTGTCCTTCTTACATGGCCCATTGAGGCTGATTGCCTGCTGTGGTGAGCATTCCCCCAAGTACACACACAGTTGTAATTGTTACATAGTCAATATTCCTAACTTCAGATACAGAAATGATACATGCATACAAATTGGATAATCACATTCAGCAAATCATAACCTTTCCAATGATAACTCACTTGACCCATCTTGCATAAATTATATCTTAGTTATGCCATATTCATTTTATAACAATATTTCTATGAAGACTATGGGGTGTAACATCACAATCAGTATGTGTTAATTTAAGGGGACAATAATGTTTTCAATAAATCTAATCAGAAACCTTCAATTGTAATTGTGATAATGCCCACTGATTATCAGACATTAACAGTCATTTAATATCTAATGGATGCCACACAGCAATTGCTGTTCAAATATTAGTTAATATGCCAGTTAATATTCTATTGGTATTGAATTAACACTTCTGACACTCTGAGAATCAACACATAATCCTTATTAATGTGTACTCAATAAGGTTGGATGATCCATATGGCAGATAGATAGGTACATGTGTGTACGTGTATACATGCACCAAGATACCTAACCTACTTTGATATATGTTCAGAGAGAACCAGGACTTGGAATTTCCACATTGGTACATGGATTTTCTTTGACAGTTTTAGAGGAACAGGTACTCCAGAGAGAGTAGCTCAAATCCATTTCACTTACTCATCCAATTTCTCTCTCTTTTTTTTTTTATTTTGTTTTTATTTTGTTGGCACCGTCCATTACAGGGGAGCCAGCAAGGTTATTAGAACCTAGCAAGTGACCTGCCTTGACCACTGTGCTCTACTGATGATCTGACCCCTGGGTGTCAGCAGTGCAGGATATGCTGTGACATACACATTTTAATTTCCCAGGGGCAGCATTTCTTATGGCAGCTGGCAAGTTTGTTCTGTTCTTCCTTAACACATGGCTGGACCTAGCTGTCTAGCTGCCCTTGCTTGGCTGAAGACGTTTGTCTTCAGTGACATGCAAAAGCCACGGTGCATTCTGTGCTCACCTGGGACCAAGTATGTACTCCCCTGGAATGGATTTGTGGAACATACTCACTCCTCCCTCACTGCTGCTCAGTCTTCTGTCACTAAGCTGGGATGTCACCTTGTGGTGGAATGGCTGCTGTGGCAATTAAAGGGCAGTATACATGTCATTCCAGTGGTAGCAAGCCTTGGCAGATAAAGCTAAACATTGGGGTAGCGGTGAACATCCTACATGAGTGAAGAAGTTAAGAGGCATTAGGGGAGCAAGGATGGCCTCATGGTTAAAGCTTAACCCTGGAAGTTAGGAGACTCAGGTTTTAGTCCTGGTTTGGCTACTGATCTGCAGTTCGATGCTGTGGAAGTCACCGAGGGCCAGATTTTGGGAAAAGGATTTTGGTGCTGGATGCTGAGTGTCACGGCACCGGACTTGGAGGAACCTAGAAAATCACACTGTAATCCACAATGCTGAGTTAGGTGCATTAGGTCCTTATATAATGGTGGGAGAGCCTAAAAATACAATCCACAAAATCCAACATGTTGGGTGGGGAGCTACCTAAGCTAGCCAATGGGAGATGTCGACTAGAAGAGTTTGTCCTAGATCCCACGCCTCTCAAGGGGATAGGTACATAGGTTCAGGTTGCAGGAGCACCTATCTCTGCTATTGATCCCTGAATAGGAACCAACCGCCTGCAGTCAGGTGGCTTAAGCACCTAAACTGGTTCTTGCAGGAATGAGTTAGGTGCCTGCCTTGCTCCACACAAAACGGCCAGTGGTGGTGTTGATGCCCACCTCATAACTTGCATCTCAGTGGGTCGAGCACACAGCTGGGATGTGGGGGACCCAGGATTAATTCCCCCCTCTCTGCCAGAGGGAGAGAAAGGTGGGAGACCCTTGTGCAAATCCTCTCAGAGCGCTGGGATATTCAAATGTAGAGCTCCCTCAGTCTCTCCTGTTGAAGCTGTTTCCCTGTGGATAATTAATAAAAGAGTGACTGGAGGGTGGGTGCCCCAGTCGCCAGGCTACAGAGTCATTCTCTCTCTCACTCCCTGGCCCAGTGACTATTTAAGCCTCTGACCATGTTTATGGGATTGAGGCCTGCGTGCGATTTCGGCAGCTGAATGCCTATCCTCCTTCAGTTCATGAATCGTTCTGATGGAGGCAACAGTGTGCATGGCCCAGGATCTAAAACTTAGGCACCCAGGGAATTTTAACAGTGCAAAGTTAGGCTCTAATTAAGTTTAGGTGCCTACAGGGTTAAGCAGCAGCTAAGCGGGAGTTTCATGAATCACAGTGGTGCCATGCACAGGGAGTTAGGTGTCTAACTCTGGAGTTTAGGTGCATACGTTGCATTGTGGATCGCACCCGTGGTGCCTAAAGATGCAGCTAGGAACAGAGGAATTTTCAAAAGCACCTAAGTGACGTAGGCACCTAACTCCCATTGTCTTCAGTGTCAGCATTCACCTACACAGGTGCTTTTGAAAATCCCATTAGGTGCCCATCTGCAGCTCTAGGCACCGAACTAGGCAAATCTGGCCCTTAGCCTCTCTGTGGTAATAATACTGATTTATTGCACCACTGGATAGGAAGGGCAACTTTCATGAATGTGAATGCAGCATTTTGAGATGCTCGGGTTGAAGGCATTAGAGATGGGCAGAAGGTCACCAATAGTGTGATGTGTTATCAGCTCTCAGTCTCAGCGCCTTCCTCAGATGGTTGCTTTCTGCTCCTGTCATCAGGATTGCAGTCTGAGGTGGCACCATTCATTGACATTGCATGCCTTGAAGCCACCTGATTCACTGCCCACTTTGCTAAACGCAAATGACCCCAGAGTGATTCCTCTCCCCGGCCCTCTTTCTTAGTGAAGAGGCAGATTTTAAAACAAAAACAATCCCAGCTGTAAACTCGCCTCAGGGGAAATGTGCATCTGGACAGAAGAACCAGCTTGGACTTGGGCGAGTGAAGCCTCACTGGCCTCTCTTAGCTGGAAGTCAGTTACACAGGCCTGAGTCTTTGGGCTGCACCCTCCAGGCAAATGTTAGTCAAGCTCCTAGCTTGACCAGCACCGTGGTATCGCCACACAGCATGGCATTGCTACTGCCCAGAACTGACCCCAGAACAACTCAGAAAGCTTCTGTGGTCATGTTTGCTAGAGAGGAGTGCTGTATACGGGTAGAGTCACATAACTGTGGACGGCCGCCTCAGGAAAATCTGAATGAACTGCATTCAAGTGTAGGAACTTGGAAAATGTCTGACCCTTCCTAAGAGGCTGTTTGAAAACCTACTGTCAAATATTCGTCTTATCGTTCGGCAACAATCTTCATCCTCTGTTGTTCTCTCTTCATTTGTGTGAATAGTGCTGATGAGAAGTGCTGGCCTCTTTGAATTCCCACAGACAGGGGGTGGAGCCATGAGAGGTGGTCGTGTAACAGCCTCAGAGATTTAACTCCTTTATATGTCCACAGAACAGGCACAGCCTGGGTAGCTTGAGGGCAAGCGTCCACCCTCTGCTCTATCCATGTGTGTGTCAGCCTCATAGGCGTGGGAACTAGGGGTGCGGGGAGTGCTGCAGCACCCCCCAGTTTTTGTGCGGGGTCCCAGCCCTGCATCCCGGGGTCCCGTCTGCCGCCAGATGCGCACTCGGGGCTCCGTTCCCGGACCTGAGCTGTCAGGGTGCCTCCATTCCCTACCACTATACTATCAAGGAACCTGTGAAAGTTACATGTGTCACAGTTTAGCCTCTTGCATATTTTGTTTCCCCTCAGAGTTAGCAAAATATGCTTGCCATGGGGTATTGGAAATGCTTGTGGGAAGCTCTGCTATTGTGGTCAAGTAAGAAATACTATGAGAATAGTAGCTTCTCTTGCAAGGCAAATCTGAACAAACCTGGCCAGTGATCTCCTCACTGCCAAACTTTCTCCTACTACCCTGCAATGCAGGCTGGGTCATTCAGGCTGACTCAGAGGGTGGCACAAAGAATGTGCCGAGAACTGTCCTGTGCAATGTGGTGGCGGGGAACTGGGAGAGGTGGGCACTAGTGCATAGAGGTTTCCTGTTAAATTCGGAGATAATGGAACCTACAAGATGACTTATACAGGGTCTAGATGAGGGGCCTTGACTGTCCTTTCGCTATTTGTTATGCTTTAAGAGCTTTATTTGCCACGAATATGGAAAGTGGAAGTGTCTTACAGCTATAAACCTGCTCCCTCTGACATGCAAGTTGTCTGGTGATTTTGGAAAGAGGACTTTTCCTCTCAAAAGCTGAAGTGGCAGCTCAGTCCTGGACCTGCACGTGGGTCCCTGGCTGCAGGACCCGCACCCGGGGCTCTGTTCCTGGGCCCACACCGAGGGTACTAGCTGCCGCCGGCTCCGCACTCAGGGCTCTGTTCTTGGCCCTGTATGAGGGGTTCCGGGTGTAAGATCTGCACCTGGGGCTCTACTCCCACCCCCAGCTGTGGTCTCAGCCTCAGCCCCCTTACCACTGTCTGCGTCCCCCCCCCCCATCCTGGAGCCAGCTCTGGGGAGTGGGGGGGGCACAGACGGGGTAAGGGGAGGTGCAAGGTAAAAAGTTTGGGGACCACTGGCTTTTAGCACCCCCCCCCCTCCCTGTAAAAATTGTTCCATCACCACTGCTCAGTCCCACCCTGGAAGGGACCCCTGCGAGGAAAGAGAGGGGAGTTCAGTCCCAGCTGAGACTGATCATCAGCACATGCCCCCCGTCTGTCTCTTTCCTATGGTCAGTGCTCAGAGGGTTGAGATGGATATTTGTACAGAGCAGGTGCCTCAGTTAAAGCTGGGTTTGACTGTGATGGCTCCTCTACCATCTATAAAATAATTAAATCACTGTAATGTAGCTGCAAGGGCTGTCGATCCGTTCTCCCGCCTGCAGCCCCTGCTGCTATTGGCAGCTGGGACTAGGGCCATGACAGGTGGTGAGCCAATACTGTCACTCCTCTGTGTACCATACCCACCTGCCTTCCCTTCTCCCATGACTTTCTCACCTGCCGTGTGGCATTATAAGGACACACAGCAATTGTCGGGGGAGGGGGTGTGTGACAGTGACATCCCTGCAGGCTTTCTCTATCATTGGTGTAGCACACATGCACACACCCATGGCATATATAGCTGCATGAGGGGGACATCTTGTTTTCCACAAAGCCTTTCCATCAGGGCGGTGTGAGGGAGTGGGTGGAACATAACACTAGGGGCACAAAAGTTGGGGGATGGAGGAAGTAGATCACATGATGCAGCAGCTGTTCTCTACACAACAAACCCAATTCTCATTTCTGACCTCTCACCATCCCCAGGCTGGCGGGGGCTGGGAATATTGAGTCTGTTGTATACTCAGTCATTGGGGGGTGGGAGGGGGGGCATGTGAAGGAGAGCTCAACAATCTTCAGCTCCGTCTGCCGTATACCATTGACAGGATCAAAGGGAAGCTGGAGGCCAGGATGCAAGCCCTAGAGGCCCTCAGGATGCCCCTTTGCGTGTGAAAAGTCCCTACGAAGGGAAAGAGATAGCAGGGCCCAGGCAACTCATGCCTCCTCACATCTCCTTTGGGCTGCCCTGATCATTTCATATTTGTAAAGCACTTTAGTAATGTGGCTGATGTAATAAGTGGTGTCGATGCTGATGATGTGTGACTGTTGGCAGGCCTGGAGCATGTTGCAGAATCCCATGGAATGCTGGAAAAAGGTAGGAGCCAAAGTGGAGTCTGAGCTGATACCCCAATCTCTGTTTTCACCCTTAACAGATGTTATGTAGAAGACCGAAGCTCCAAAGTGGCCTGGTTAAACCGTTCTGGCATCATTTTTGCTGGACAGGACAAGTGGTCCCTGGACCCTCGGGTAGAACTGGAAAAACGAACCCCTCTGGAATACAGCCTCCGGATCCAGAAAGTGGATGTCTATGATGAGGGGTCTTATACATGCTCAGTACAGACACAGCATCACCCCAGGACTTCCCAGGTTTATTTGATTGTGCAAGGTAAGAAACAAGAACTGGGAGTGGGCAAAGAGTGGAGGTGCGGGTCATTTCTTTCTGGGGAATCTGTGTTGTAAATGGCTGGAGGAGACTGTACAGACACCACTAACCCAGTAAACTGTGGAACAAGCAATATAGGCTGTGTGTGGGCAATTCCTTTAGTTCACACCACATCTCTAGTATCATCTTCCACTGTGATATGCGTGACCTAACACTGCCTTGCGTATAAAGGCTTGACACGGCAGAGAATGCTGACGACACTAGAGCTGTTCCACTGCACTCTAGGGCTGGCCCTGGCTGTACTGACACCTAGGCAAATACATTTGTTTTTATAGCACTCGCCAGAGAGTCAACATACTAGCTGCCTCATCTCTTCTCCGCCTCTTTCCGCAGGTCATCTTCATCACTTTGTCTTCCCCATGTCACCTTCCATCTCTTGTCCCTCACTCTCTCCTGCCTTCCCCTTTTCATTCCACTCTGCACAAGGGTGGAGAATTTGTGTTTTGACCAATACCTTGTACTTTGGGGATTGGTCCTTAGAGGGTTGTGGCTAGATGTCTCCTCCTGATAGTGGACACACCTTCCAGAGTCACGGCCCCCGTGAAACATGGTGTCTGATGTGACTGCCAATCCACTTGAAGGCCACCTCTTCTCACCTCTATTTCTCAGCTCCCAGTTTACTAATTCTCCATGTAAGGGTCACGGAGAACTAGAACCCTGGCGGCCCAAATCAGTATTACACATACATATAATCTCTCTTAAATATATATACGGTTGGGCATGGCTTAATTACATACTACAGACATGTTCAGATTTTGTATTATCATTCAGACAGCAGTTGGTTATTTCTTCAAATTTACTAGTAACCCAAAAGGCTGTGGATTTTATTTTGAGATTCAAAATAAGAAGTTTCTGAAAAGCTCCGGCCTCTCATTCTGTGGTGGCACTTGGCAGATGCAATGCTAATGAGGACATAGAACATGTACCTGCAGTGTATGGTTTGTATGTGTATTCATAGGTGATATTCTACAGGTGAATTGTGTGAGTCAAATAGCTTGTGACATGTGCAGGCGCACACACACACACACTCTCTCTCTCTCTCTCTCTCTCTCTCTCTCTGTGGGTTTCAAGACTTTTGTAACTATTTATTGGAAGACAGTGTTTACAAAGTGCAAGTTGCAAATCCAAGATGTAGCCTGGATCATCACTCTCTGTAACTGCTGGGGTAGGGCAAAACTAACCAGCTGTAGGGGTTTTATATTATTATTATTGCTGGTGAAATCAAATAACAAGCACTTTCCATTTACCTATCAAGAAAAATACAGGCACAAATGAATTTTAGAGCCAGGAACATGTATTTTTAATTTTGATCAGAGATGGGTGCATGGAACAAAGTTGAGATCCAGAACCCTGTTTCCCCTTGAGTTTGTCTGTGCTCAGTTCTAATGCCACCTAAATGCATGATTCAGGCCTGGTGCAAGTTGACAATGCAGCCATGCATGTTTATTATTGGCAACTCTTGCAGTTTGATCACAAGTTTCATGATGTGTGTCACATACTGTGGTGCAGTTGAGACCACTGAGGCATTGTGTCACCACCAGCTGTATAACCCTGGGTGCCTTAAATGCTCTGCTGTTGTGGCTCACAGCCCGGACATTAATAGCCAGCAGACAAGCATGCCGTATCCTGAGTGTCTGTGTGCTTTGCAGCTCTGGTTCAGCATTCAGATTCCAACAGCCGGCTTGTTACACCCCAGCCACCCTCTGGCCTCCACCAGCCTGGGTTACACCTGCAAGATGACCCCAACAATCCCCAGTCCTGAATTTTCCCAAAAACCATGCAATGTCCAGCTCTTTCCTGGACCATCCAGGGGAATAATAGGGTTTATTTGCTCCTCTGCTGACCCGAGCTGCAGCAGTGTGTCATGGAGAGAGAGGCAGCTTCTCAGGTAGGCAGGTCCCAAGTCATTTAGAGTTTCATAATTTAGAACCAACGCCACTCGGTCAGCCAGCACTGATCCCAGAGCATCCGGCACATTCCTTAAACAGCCAGCACAGATCAGGGCATGACAGAGTGCTTAATCAGATGCCTGCTATACTGGCTTTTCTTTCCAGATTGACTTAAGGTGTAGCCTCACATAGAACATACTACAATAGTCTACTGTTGAGGTGACAAAGGAACACTGGTAGAGAGGTCTGTATGTCTGAGAAAGGGTCATGACCTGCTGGCCAGATGGAGATGTGAGGTGTGGGGGGGAAGCTCTTCTAGGCACTGCTGCCATGCAAATATCTTATAGCACCTGGAACTTTTGACACCTCCACCACCCAATCTACCAACTCTGCTGACAAACAATAGGCGCACATTGACAATCAGATGGGCTGATATAATCCTTGCCATGTCCTCTATCTGCTTCCTCCAGCCTACCCATATTGTCTCTAGTTCATCTGATCTGAGCCTCAACAACTCTGTCTCATCCAGGCCCAGTGGAATGCATCAAACATAATGGAGAAAGAGAAGTGAGTGTCATCAGCCCATTCAAAACACTTTACACTGTCTCAGATCAGCTGCACTTTGTATCTGTTATTTAAGACATTTCTGTTGACATGGAAGGCACATCGTAAAGAGAAGTTACCTCTTAGAGACTGTGTATTGTAGCCATGTCAGTCCCAGGATATTAGCGGGATAAGGTGAGTGAGGTAATATCTTTTATTGGATCAATTTCTCTCTCACACCAAGAGAAGTTGGTCCAATAAAAGATATTACCTCACCCACCTTGTCTCAGAGATAGTGACTGCTAGGGTTACCATATCTCATAAATAAAAAAAGAAGACCCTCCACGGGCCCTGGCCCCGCCCATTTCCCCACCCCTAGCCCCCCCCCCAACTCAGCCCCTTCCCCACCCTAACTCCGCCCCCTCCTCCCTTCCACTCCCAGCCAGGGGGAAAGGGCTGCCCCAGTGCTACTGGCTTCAGGGTTTGCCGGGCAGCCCCCAGACCCTGCGCCCCCAGCCGGTGCTTCCCCAGCGCAGCTGGAGCCCGGGAGGGGAAGCGCCCAGCCGGGGGCGCAGGGTCTGGAGGCTGCCCGGCAAACCGTGAAGCCGGTAGTGCTCGGGCTTTGGGCAGCCCCTATGCCTCCAGACCCTGCGCCCCCAGCCGGGCACTTCCCCTCCCGGGCTCCGGCGGCGCAGGGTCCGGAGGCACGGGGGCTGCCCGAAGCCGGTAGCGCTCGGGCAGCCCGGCTCTTAAACAGAGCCGAAGAGTCGGGGAGGAGCAGAGCCGCCATTTTCCCGGACATGTTCGGCTTTTTGGCAATTCCCCCCGGATGGGGGTTTGACTGCCGAAAAGCCGGACATGTCCAGGAAAAAGAGGATGTATGGTAACCCTAGTGTCTGCACAGTTCAGAATGTCATCTTGGATTGTTGCTCTTTTAGGGCTAAATCTTACAATCCTCACTCTGTCATTATGTTAATGGAGACATTTCCATAATCCTTATTTGTTGCACCAGGCTTGCATACACACAGACATTACATTCATTAGCAGGAATCAGACTTAAAACCTTCAGCCCTAAAAATGCAAGCCTCTGTGACTTGAGGTACATAAGAACATATGTACCTCATGTTCATACTGGGTCAGACCAATAGTCCATCTACCCCAATATCCTGTCTTCTGACAGAGGCCCATGCCAGGTGCTTCAAAGAGAATGAACAGAACAGGCAATTATTGAGTGATCCATTCCATTGTCCATACCCAGCATCTGGAAAACAGAAGTTACAGACACTCAGAGCATGGTGTTGTATCCCTGACCATCCTGCCTAATAGCCATTGATGGACCTATCCTCCATAAACTTATCTAGTTCTTTTATGCACCCTGTTTTAATTTTGGTCTTCACAACCTCCCCTGGCAACACGTTCCACAGGTTGACTGTGCGTTGTGTGAAGAAGTACTTCCTTCTGTTTGTTTTAAACCTGTTGTCTATTAATTTCATTGGTTGAACCCAAGTTCTTGTGTTGTATGAAGGAGTAAATAACATTTCCTTATTTACTTTCTCCACATCATTCAAGATTTTATAGACCTCTTATCATATTCCCCCATAGCCCACTTTTCCGGTGTGTGTATATATATATATTTTGCTATGGGATGACCAGAACTGCATGCAATATTCAAGGTATGGGCATACACTGGATTAATATAGTGGCATTATGATATTTTCTGTTTTATTATCTATCCCTTTCTTCATGGTTCAAAACATTTTGTTAACATTTTTGACTGCCACTGCACATTGAGCCTATGTTTTCAGAGCTCTATCCACGATGACTCCAAGATCTTTCTTGAATGGTAACAGCTAATTTAGCCCCCATCATTTTGTATATATAGTTGGGATTATATTTTCCAGTGTGCATTACTTCGCATTTATCAACACTGAATGCCATTTTGTTGTCCAGTCACCTAGTTTTATGATAGTCCTTTGTAACTCTTCATGGACTGGTTTGGACTTAACTATCTTGAGTAGTTTTGTATCATCTGCAAACTTTGCCACTTCACTGTTTACCCCTTTTATCGGATAATTTATTAATATATGGAACAGCACTGGTCCCAGTACAGATCCTTGGAGGCACTGCTATTTACTTCTCTCCATTCTGAAAACTGATCATTTATTCCCACTCTTTGTTTTCTCTTTTGCGATTCATGAGAGGACCTTCCCTCTTATCCCATGCGTAAGAGCCTTTGATGAGGGACCTTGTCAAAAGTTTTCCAAAAGTCCAAGTACAGTATATCCACTGGATTACCCTTGCCCACATATTTGTTGATTCCCCCACAAAGAATTCTAATAGATTAGTGAGGCATGATTTCCCTTTACAAAAGCTGTGTTGACTCTTCCCCAACAAATCATGTTCATCTATTCGTCTGATGATTCTGTTCTTTACTATAGATTCAACCAATTTGCCTAGTACTGAAGTTAGGCTCTACGAGTCTGTAATTGCTGGGATCGCCTCTGGAGCCTTTTAAAAAAAATTGGCATCACATTAGCCATCCTCCTCATCTGGTACAGAAGCTGATTTAAATGATAGATTACATACCACAGTTAGTATTTCTGCAATTTCATATTTGAGTTCCTTCAGAACTCTTGGTGGATACCAGCTGGTCTTCGTGATTTATTACTGTATAATGTATTTAATTCATTACTGTTTAATAATTCCTTCAGCTCTGAGTAGATAGCTGGTTGTTGTAATTGTTGGCACCAGTCTTTAGAGAGAGACGTGATCACAAACAGAAAACACATAGCAACTGCAGGCCAAATCCTACAGTTCTTATTCACGAAAACTCTGATTGGCTTTAGTGTGTGAAAAATACTGTCAAATGAACCTTTTTGCTATTATGCATTGCTTAGACCGTATGGAACTTATTGCCTTTAGCATCCAGAGTGACCCTTCTTTGTTTCAGTGTGGAATGAAGATGTATTTGTTTTCACTGGATTTTAACCAGTTTAAATTTATTAATAATTCTACTTGGTGGATTAGCTGTGTCCCCTTTAAATTAAGTGTGTTTGTGCTGGTGAATGGTGCAGCACCGAAAGCACTGGAAAGCAAAATCCTTTATTTATCCACAGAACACACAGTGGCAGGTGTGGCCGCCCCATGTGTACACATTGCTCTGCCAATGGACCTCAACCTTGACCCAGAGGGACCTGCCTCGTGGGGTGAAAGTGGAATTCTGCTGCGTCTAGTGATAGGACGGCATTTAGGGCCAATTGTGATGGTGATTTATGTGCTGTGAAAACTTCACCAAGTGGAACTGGACTGAGACCTGTTAACTTTATTTACACATGACCTTCCAACCAGCCAACAGATAGTACCAACATCTGAGTGCTACTGACCTCAGGCTCAAACTAGTGTCCTAGAGTCTGGCTCCATTTCACATCTGGACCCTTTTTGCACTTTTCTCTTTAATCTTATTGTAAAGCACCTTGAGCTGCTCCTTTGAACAGGATGCTGTGAAAGTTCAAATATTTGTTGCTGTAACAGGACACCATGAGGATAAAGCTCAATTGGTTTGTGATGTCATCAATACCTCCAATATGGGAGTTCTGATCTCAGTTTACTTGTGTCATCCCTGACTGAGTGCATTGCAGGGCAGGGTGATGGCGATGGCAGAGCAGTTTGAAGAGGCTTAACGGTCTATTTTCTTCACTAACCAAACAATAAGGATTCATGATCACTGGCACCACCTTCTAGGACATCCATCTACTCCCAATTTTGTGGGCTCAGACTTTGCTCTTGATTTTGGAGGGAGTTTTCTGAGCATTAAAGCAGGGAAACTCTTACATCAGAGTCTGCATTAGGTAAGAACTAGCACAAATAACTCTTTCTTGACAGACTCCAGAGGGATAGTGACAAAGGATTTGGTGACAGATGCAAAGAGTGAAGAAACCATGGGAGGATCAGTTTTCTGGAAGGGAGAGAGAGAAGATCATTTTACAAGGGGTACTGGGAAGAGGCAGGATCAGCATACTGGGCGGGATGGGAATGCACAGAATTAATTTGCACTGGGACTGAGCTAGGGACACAGGATCAGTATGAAGGGGGAGGAATAGAACTGAAAAGGAGGAGGATCATCCCAGGCTCAAGAGCACAGGGTTTTTGCTGCACAGTTGTTGGTGTTTCACTAGACTGTAAGTTTCCACTGGCAAATTAGTCTAGAATTCCAACCACACTGTAGTAGTGGGGGGGTATTCTTCCTAGTTTTTGCTTTGTGGGTTTGTTTTTGCCTAAGCGCATAAATGGCAGGAAGTTACACCTGGTATTTCACAATTTGCCAGGGAAGGTCCCTGGCATTCCACATATAACATTTGTATTGCCTCCCCACAGCACCCTACTGCCTCCCCACTTTTGTTGGCCTAACTATGGGCTTGGCTGAGTGCATTGGCTGGTCTATTACCAGGCAATGTAGGCTTGGGGTCTGTGATATGTGTTGGATCATGGCATTTCTTGGCATGCAGATCACCACAGGGCGTTTTCTTGGAGATATTTCAGTGCTCCTTTTACAGATGCAGGCTGACAGAAATATGACATTGGGGTCCTGGTCAATTATTACAGCTCCTAGGTGCTGCAATAATACAAATAATAATAATGATTTAGGCCTCTTTTAAAATGATTGCTCTATTTTTGGAAAAATTCACATGAAATATGTGAAACATTTCCCAGGGATCTTTGAGTGTTATTTAGCCAGATCCTAAGCTGCTGTAAACCTGCATGACTCCACTGATTTCAGTAGAGATAGTCCAGTTCACAGTCAGTGGTTACAATTCTAGATCTGAACCCCACAACTACTGATCATCAATTAATGATCGTCTCATATTGTTTCCTGTTTCTCTCCCATCTGTCTCCCTGTCTCCACCGGTTGTCTTTTGTCTTGTATCTGGGGAGGGACTGTCTTTCTGTCCTGTGTTTGTACAGCGCCTTGTGCAGCGGAGTTCTGGTCCATGAATGAGGCTCCTACGCACTACCATCATAGACATATTAAATAACAATAATGAGGCCAAAGTCTGCTCCGGTTTTCACATGCTGAAATATCAGTGATAGTATGGGCACAGCAAAACTCTGCAGACCTATTGCATGCAGTGAGACCTGGGTTCTTGGTACAGTTATGCTTTTCAAGGAATACACTCCTCTTCACTTCCCAAATTAATCTTGTATGCAGCATTCCTTTGTGCTATTCAACAGTTGCAGGCTCCCAGCCACTGCACCAAGAGGTGGTTGCCTGTCAACGGTAGGGGTGCGATTCCTGTGCCCTTTAGGATTCTTTGGGGATAAATGCTTGTATAAATTCAAATTATTATTGTAATCACTATTAGTAGCTTGTCTATGATGGATCAGCTTGAAAACCTGGAAATGAACAATAATTAAAAAATCCCAAACCTTTTGAAGGGATCATTTCTACTTCAAAATAATGAGAAAAGATACATAGCATGCTCCCTGTAGTGGGGTGAACACCTGCTCCGGCCCTGGAGGGGTTGGAGAAGCCCTGCAGAGGGCTGGGGCTGGGCAAGGTAAAACCCTGGCTGATTGGGGGAAGTGGCTGCAGCGGGGCCACGCCCCAATCATAGGGTTACCATACTTAACAAATAAAAAAAGAGGACCCTCCATGAGGTCCTGGCCCCGCCCATTTCCCACCCCAGCCCCACCCCAACCCCGCCCTAACACCGCCCCCCCTCCCTCCCACTCCCAGCCACACGGAAAGGGCTGCCCGAGCGCTACCGGCTTCACAGTTTGCCGGGCCCCCAGACCCTGCGCCCCTGGCTGGCGCTTCCCCAGTGCAGCTGGAGCCCGGGAGGGGAAGCGCCCAGCCGGGGGCGCAGGGTCTGGAGGCTGCCCGGCAAACCGTGAAGCCGGTAGCGCTTGGGCTTCGGGCAGCCCCCTTGCCTCCGGACCCTGCGCCCCCAGCCGGGCACTTCCCCTCCCGGGCTCCGGCGGTGCAGGGTCCGGAGGCATGGGGGCTGCCCAAAGCCCGTAGCGCTCGGCTCTTAAACAGAGCTGAAGAGTCAGGGAGGAGCAGAGCCGCCGCGGCCGGAGGCTCTGCTCCTCCCCTGACTCTTCGGCTCTGTTTAAGAGCCGAGCTGCCCCAGCGCTACCGGCTTCGGGCAGCCCCCGTGCTTCTGGACCCTGCGCCGCTGGAGCCTGGGAGGGGAAGTGCCCGGCCGGCGGCTGGGGTCCGGAGGCAAGGGGGCTGCCTGAAGCCCATAGCGCTCGGGCAGCTCGGCTCTTAAACAGAGCCGAAGAGTCAGGGGAGGAGCAGAGCAGCCACAGGAGGGGAAGTGCCCGGCCGGCATTTTCCCGGACATGTTCGGCTTTTTGGCAATTCCCCCCGGATGGGGGTTTGATTGCCGAAAAGCCGGACATGTCCGGGAAAAACCGGACGTATGGTAACCCTACCCAATCAGGCCACAGCTGGCCTGTATAAAAAGGCTGTGAGCCAGGAGCCTAAGCAGTCTCTCTTTGCCTTCAGAGAGAGAAGGGCCTGGCTGCAGCAAGCTAGAGACAGGATACCTGAGTGGAGCAGGGCTGGGGGCAGGCTGAGGAGCCGGGGAGCTCCAGCCTGGAAAGCCCCAGGCTGCGGCCTAGTGGAAGGCCAAGGGGTACTGGGGGTTGCAGAGGGCAGCCCAGAGCTAGGCCAAGGCAGCAGGTCCAAACCCAACCTTGCCTGTGATGAGTGGCCTATACTGCAGTCTGCCCCAGGGAACGGGGGCTAGTTGGAGACTGGCAGTGGTCTTATTCTGAGGTGAGGTAGGGATAGTGGATGGGGGTTCCCCAGGGAGGGGAGACCCTAGTACTGAGGGGTGTACTGCCAGGGGGCAGCACCCCAGATACAAGGGCACCGGGGTCCAGGGAGGGACACGGGGGCCAGAGGACAGGTGGACCACTGGCCTGTAGAGGGCGCTCCAGGCCGCTGGAAGAGCTAATTCCCAGAAGTCACCAGCAGGAGGCGCCACAGGGGTGAGTCCGCTCCTCTACACTCCCCTAGAAACCTGTGAATCAACCGCTTTTTCACTAGCAATACAGATTACTGCTAAGGCTAATCACACTCCGAATCTTTAGGTGTCATATCAACCTTTCCACACCATTATCTGGCTTTCAGTTTTCTTCCTTTTATTTAAAGAAAATACTGTTGGGTCAAATTTCGACAAGTTTCAGTTTTGTTCTAATATGATTTTAATAAATCCAAATTAAATGTTTCCACATTATACATTATATATCTATATAAAAACACATCAATATAGATGAATTCCACTGGTGCCTGAGGACTCAATCCTGCAAACCCTCCATGCAGAAGACTCACGTTGGTGTCGCTTGTAGTTCCAAGCCCATAGGGTCCACTAGATCAGGGCCAAAGTTTCTGGCCTGCAGTGGTGCTGTCTGTGTACATTCTAGTCTTCTGCTAGAATATGACAACCTGGGGTGAAATCCTGGCCTCACTGAAGTCAATGGGAATTTTGCTATTGACTTCAGTAGAGACAGGATTTCACTTCTGAAACCAAAAGCAGCTAGAAACTGACTGCAAAGTAAACCAAAACCATGGGCTGTTCTTACCATCACAGCCAAAAAACCACCCCCTTCAATCCCAACCCCATGAATATAAAAAAGTATATTTTAGTTTTAAAATTCTTTCCATTTTAAGGTTTTGAGGTGGAATTGGGGACAGAAATGAGCTCTTTTGGAAAACATAGTACTTTTAGTCTGGCAATATCTCCTTAAAGGTAGACTGAAGACTGGGGAAAATGGTGTCTGTGTCCTTTTGTACTGGATGCATGGTGTATGCTGGAACAGAAGAACGGCCATACTGTGACAGACAAATGATCCACCTAGCCCACTATCCTGCTATCCTGTCTTCTGACAGTGGCCAATGCCAAATGCTTCAAAGGGAAGGAACAGAACAGGGCAAGTTATCAAGTGATCCATCCCCTATCATCCAGTCCCAGCATCTGTCAATCAGAGGCATAGGGAAACTCAAAGCATGCAGTTGTATTTCTGACCATCTTGGCTAATAGCCATTGATGGACCTATCCTATGTAGTTTGTTTTCTTTTTAATCCAGATTTAGTTACGATTTTCACAACATCCCCTAAGAACAAGTTCCACAGGTTAACTGCGCTTTGTGTGAAGAAGTACTTCCTTTTGTTTTTTTTTAATGGTGCCTATTAATTTAATTGGGGTACCCTTGGTGGTTCTTTGAGTGATTGTTTATGTCCATTCCAAGCAGGTGTGTGCGCGCCGCGTGCATGGCAGCCGGAAGATTTTACCATAGCAGCGTCCGTAGGGTCGGCTCTGGCGCCCCCTGGAGTGGCGCCTTCATGGCGCTGTATATAGGGGCCAGCCGACCCCCCCACCCCCTCAGTTCCTTCTTACCGCCGGTGACGGCTAGCTGGAACTTCTCTTGCTCTTCAGCAATCGTGGCAGTGTTCTATAGTTCGTGTAAATAGTTAATTAGTTAGTTAGTTGTTAGTGTTAGATAGTTAGGTATCAGTTGGGGGTTTACCCCCAACTTTTCGTCGCCTCGCTGGGGCAGGCCCAGGTCCCCAGGGTTCAAACTCTGTCAGGACTGCGGGAAATTTATGCCGAAAAGTGACCCGCACTCTTCGTGCTTGCAGTGCCTCTGAGAGACCCATCAAAGGGACAGGTGCACTATCTGCAGGACTTTTCGCCCCAGGACTCTCAAAGATAGAGAGCAGAGACTTAAAGTCCTCCTAATGGAGGCGGCACTGCGGCCACAATCGGATCCCGGGCCTTCCGACCCGGCACCCAGCACTTCATCCTCGGTGCGCAGTGCCCCGGCACCGGAGATAAGTCGTGAGGCCAAGGCCCCAAAACCCCGGCACCGGAGAGAGTCGGCACATAAGAAATCGTCTTCTACAAGACACCGCTCTCCCTCGCCGGTGCCGGTTAAAAAGAACAGGCCGCTGAGGGAACAATCTCCCCACTGGGACTCTAAAGATCGGGCGCCGTCCACGAGTGTTACGGGACAACCCGCGCCGCAGACCCATCCGGCCATCCCGTTGACTCCAGGGCAAGGTCGAGTCCGGAACGGCACAGATCCCCGGATATGATGGAGGAGGTCCGCCTCCCATCGACGCCGGAGGCATTCGAGGCCGCATCAGACCTCTTGAGCCTCCCGGTGCCGGCGTCACCGCACCGGTGCAGAGAACCCCCGGCTACCGCCGGGCCCCAGTATCACTCTAAGGGCAAACCGATGATGCACTCACCGCACTCTCCACGCAGCACCCCGTTAGTGGCACCGGCGCGAGCACCACCGCCGGCGACAGTGGGTACCGCTCCTCCGATGTCCTCATATTCAGAAACTTCTGACTCAGAGGCAGACTCCTACTGCTCTAACAGATCGAGGAGCAGACGATCATCCTCGCGTAGGAGTGCCCAACCGTACCCACCAGAGTGGCATCAACAGCAGGAGTGGCAACCGCCTCCACAGTGGCCGTTCTGGACACCGTGGGCCTACCGTCAGTCAGTGGGTCAGGCATACGGGCCCCGCTCACGGACCGCTTCCGTTTCCTCAACGTCAGTGGCACCGCCGCTAATGCCACCGCCACCGGCACCGCCGTCTGATAGGAGTGTGCCACAATGCAATACGGCACCCCCTGGTCAAACAATGGCACCGACGGGGACTTTGCTCCCTTCAGCGTAGGCACCGTCCAGCACTCCTCGGCGTTCGGTGGCGACCCCAGTACCGGCCGCGGTGCTGCATCTTGAGCCCGCAACGGCCCCGCAGCCTGAGTACCGTGTGCCGCAGGCCTTCAGAGGGAGACGTGGTAGATGAAGGGCAGCTGCGTGGGACATCTTCCTCTTCATCTCCGGACAAGGCTGTAGCGGGAACTTCTGCAGCACCAGCTCTAGAGGATAATAGTATCCTCCAACAGCTCCTTACTCGAGCAGCCCAGAGCCTCTCGATACAGACGGAACAGATCGAGGTGGGCGTTGATCCCATAATTGATATCCTGACCCCGTCTGACCCATCTAGGGTAGCCCTACCCCTCATAAAGACCATTGCGGACACAACCCGCACCTTGTGACAAACCCCAGCCTCATTGGCTCCTACAGCCAAAAAGACAGAGAGGCGGTATTTTGTCCCAACCAAGGGCTATGAATATCTTTATATGCACCCCCCACCAGACTCCCTAGTGGTGGATGCGGCCAACCAGAGGGAACGACAGGGTTTTCAGGGGGCTACACTTAAAAATAGAGAGGCGAAAAAGTTGGACCTCTTCGTCCGCAAGGTCTTTTCAACGGGGGGGGGGCCTACAGTTGCGTATTGCCAATCAGCAGGCCATAGTGAGCCGGTATGGACACAACACGTGCTCGGCTTTGTCTAGGTTCACGGACCTCCTCCCGCAGGACTCACGAACCAAGTTCTTGGCCCTTGTTGAGGAGGGCAGACTGATTACCCGAGCTTCCCTCCAGGCAGCCTTGGACGCAGCCGATTCGGCCTCGCGCACAATGGCTACTGGTCTGGTCATGAGGCGCGGAGCCTGGCTTCAAGTTTCCGGTGTACCTCACAAAGTCCAACAGACTATCCAGGACTTACCCTTTGAAGGGCCCATGCTTTTCTCGGAAAAGACGGATAAACGACTCCATAGCCTAAAGGATTCGTGGACTATCCTCCGTTGTTTAGGCCTACACACCCCTGTTACTCAATGTAGGCAGTTTAGGCCGCCGCAGGCCCCACAACCGCACCAACCTCAGAATCGAGGTGATGCCTTGCACAGAAGGCCAAGGACGGGCAGGAGGAGGCAACAACAGCAGCCCTTCGGCCAGTCTTCTACCCAACCAAGGCCTACACAGGGGCCTAGATCACCATTTTGAGGGCTCGGTCGAAGATGACCTACCGGTCAGAACTCTGGATCCTCCCAACCTTACCTTTTCGTCACGTCTGTCCCCCCTTCTATCGTGCGTGGGCCCTGATCACGTCCAACGCTTGGGTGCTTCGCACGGTAACGGAGGGATATTCTATCCAGTTTTCCTCCCTCCCGCCCCACCAGCCCCCCTCCCCGTCCCTCTTCAGGGACCCCTCTCACGAGCAACTTCTACTTCAAAAAGTTCAGTCCCTCCTCACATCAGGGACAGTGGAGGAGGTGCCTCGGGAACTACAGGGCAAGGGCTTCTATTCTCGATATTTCCTAATACCGAAAGTGAAAGGGGGCCTCAGATCTATTCTGGACTTGCGGCGTCTCAACAAGTTTATCAAGAAGCTCAAGTTCCACATGGTCTCCCTGTCCTCCATCATTCCTTCCATGGATCCAGGAGACTGGTGTGTCGCTCTCGACTTAAAGGACGCATACTTCCATATCGCGATAATCCCTCGACACAGGCGTTACCTCAGGTTTCTTGTCGGCAACGTTCATCTACAGTTTACGGTTCTACCCTTCGGTCTGTCAGCAGCCCCAAGGGTCTTCACGAAGTGCATGGCAGTCGTGGCAGCCTTCCTGCGCAGGCAAGGGATCCAGGTATTTCCCTACCTGGACAATTGGCTCATCAAGGGCAGGAACAAGGCACTGGTGGAGGCTCAGGTGGTCTTCATCAGGCACACCTTCCGCTCACTCAGCCTCTTACTCAACGAGGCCAAGTCCATTCTTTCTCCAACACAAAGAATCGAATTCATAGGAGCAGTTCTGGACTCGACACACGCCAGGGCATATCTTCCAGAGGCCAGATTCCAAACTATATCCAACATCATTCTCGGCCTCCAAAGTTACCCTACCACCACAGTAAGAAGCTGCCTCAAATTACTAGGGCACATGGCAGCATGTACCTACGTCGTGAGACATGCCAGACTCAGACTGCGCCCTCTCCAGTCTTGGTTGGCAGGGGTTTATCGGCCAGTCAGGGACTCCCTAGAATCAGTGGTGACGTTACCTCGGCCAGTGTTGGACTCCCTTCAATGGTGGCTCGACCCGCGGGTGGTCTGCGCAGGGGTCCCTTTCCTCGAATCCGAGCCCTCCCTGACCCTGGTAACGGACGCGTCGGATCAGGGATGGGGTGCACATCTGGGCTACCTCAGGACCCAAGGTCTTTGGTCGAGGGAGGATCTTTCACTGCACATCAATGTCAGGGAGTTACGAGCGGTACGCCTCGCACGCATAGCATTCAAATCCCAGCTGGCAGGCAGGTGCGTTTCTGTCCTCACAGACAATACTCCAACGATGTTTTATATCAACAAACAGGGTGGTGCTCGCTCCTCTCCCTTTTGCCAGGAGGCCCAGGCATTATGGGACTTCTGCGTACAGAACGTAATTCACCTGATAGCATCCTACCTCCCGGGCATGCACAACGTGCTCACGGACACCCTCAGCCGCTCGTTCCAGGGCCATGAGTGGTCTGTCCGCTGGGATGTAGTTCTCTCAATTTTCAGACTCTGGGGTCATCCCCAGGTGGACTTGTTTGCATCCAACGAGAACAGGAAGTGTCATCAATTCTGCTCCCTCATGGGACGCAGTCAGGGGTCCCTATCTGAGGCTTTTCTCCTCTCTTGGGCAGACGGGCTTCTTTATGCCTTTCCCCCGATTCCCTTGATTCACAAGGTGATCCTCAAGGCCCTCAGAGATCACGCTCGACTCATTCTGATAGCTCCTGTGTGGCCGCGCCAGCATTGGTACACCTCTCTCCTACTCATGTCTACGAGGGTTCCACTCAGGTTGCCCCTGCTACCGAACTTGATCACGCAGGATCGCGGTCGCCTCCTTCACCCGAACCTGGAGTCACTCCACCTTACAGCTTGGATGCTCCATGGCTAAACCCACTGGAGTTACGATGCTCCCATCAGGTCAGACAGGTCCTGTTGGGCAGCAGGAAGCCCTTGACAAGGTCTATGTACTTGGCCAAGTGGAAGCGCTTCTCCCTGTGGGCTACACAACACGGTCAGGCCCCCTTGCTCGCCCCGGTCCCTCTCATCTTGGACTATTTGCTACATCTGAGACACCTGAGACTAACTCTCGTCGGTTTGAGTACCCCTTGCTGCAATCTCCGCATTCCACCCTGGAGAGGGGGGACCTCAGTGTTTGCGAACCCACTCATTGGACAATTCCTTAAGGGTCTTGACAGATTGTTCCCGCACATCCGTCAACCTGTCCTTGCTTGGGACTTCAATTTGGTCCTGTCTGTCCTCACGGGACCCCCATTCGAGCCGCTGGCTTCTTGCTCGCTGTTATACCTCTCATATAAGGTCGCGTTCTTGGTGGCTATCACATCAGCACGGAGAGTATCGGAACTCAGAGCTCTAACTACTGAGCTTCCATACACCGTCTTCCACAAGGACAAGGTCCAACTCAGGCTGCACCCTGCATTGCTGCCTAAGGTGGTTTCCCCATTTCACATGGGTCAAGACATTTTTCTCCCAGGGTTTTATCCCAAACCGCACTCCTCGGCTAAGGAGCACAGGTTGCATTCTCTGGATGTTCGCAGGGCTCTCGCATTCTATATAGAAAGGACGAGACCCTTCAGGAAGTCGACCCAACTTTTCGTCGCCATGGCCGACAGTAGGAAGGGGCTCCCGGTCACGTCACAGAGGATCTTGGCTTGGATCAGAACCTGCATCCAGGAGTGCTACAGTCGGGCCAATGTACCAGCCCTGCCTATCATGGCCCACTCCACAAGAGCGCAGGCTTCTTCAGCTGCGTTCCTGGCCCACATCCCGACACAGGAGATTTGTAGAGCGGCCACCTGGTCCTCAATCCACACCTTTACGGCGCACTACGCCATTACGCACCAAGCCAGGGAGGATGCTGCATTTGGCCGCGCAGTCCTCCAATCTGCAGTGACCTCCGACCCCACCACCTAGACTTGGGCTTGTGAGTCACCTGCTTGGAATGGACATGAACAATCACTCGAAGAAGAAGAAACGGTTACTCACCTTCTCGTAATGGTTGTTCTTCGAGATGTGTTGTTCATGTCCATTCTAATACCCACCCTCCTACCCCTCTGTCGGAGTATCAGCAAGAAGGAACTGAGGGTGTGGGGGGTCGGCTGGCCCCTATATACAGCACCATGAAGGTGCCACTCCAGGGGATGCCGGAGCTGACCCTACGGATGCTGCTATGGTAAAATCTTCCGGCTGCCGTGCGCGCGGCGCGCACACACCTGCTTGGAATGGACATGAACAACACATCTCGAAGAACAATCGGTACGAGAAGGTGAGTAACCGTTTCTTCTTGTGTTATGGAAGGGGTAAATAGCACTTCCTTATTCACTTTCTCCACACTATTCATGATTTTATAGACCTCTATCATATCCCCCCCTTAGTTGTCTCTTTTCTAAACTGACCAGTCCCAGTCTTTTAAATTGGGCATACCCTGGATTTAGATAATAAGATATTTTCTATCTATCCCTTTCCTAATGGTGCCTAACATGAGCGGCGTGTATAGGAGGCTGGGGCAGGTTCAGCCTCCCCGAAAAAGGCTGGCCATGTGTGAGGGCAAATGCCATGGATGCGGCACACATCACCTCCCTTTGGAGGCACGCCAGCCTGCTGCCTTTGGAGTGCCGGAAGCGAAGCTCCCTAGAAGTGGGGGGGGGGGCACTGGCACCCAAACTGTGGCCCTGCCCGTGCTCTTCCCCCAAGACCCCGCTCTGCTCAGCCTCTTCCCCTGAGGCCCCACCCTCACTCCGCCTCTTCCCCTGAGGTTCCCCATGCCTGCTGCTTGCTCCTCTCAGCCACAGGAAGGCCTGGGGGAAGTGACAGACAGGAGTGAGCGGCCAGTGGGCTTGGGAGGCCTCAGGGGAAGATGCAGAAAGGAGCGGGTGGGTGGGGGTGACCTCAGGGGAAGAGGTGGAGTAAGCAGCAGGTGGGTGTGGGTTGGAGGAAGAGGGGGAAAGGAGCAAGCAGAGGGGGGTCTTGGGGGAGAAGGCAGAGCAGGGGCAGGAAGAGGTGGAGCAAGGGCAGGGCTTCAGGGGAAGAGGTAGGTCGGGGCCATGACCCAGGCACTGGTGGCCCCTCCTCACTTCTAGGGAGCTTCCAGCGCTCGTGTGTAAGCTTCCCCGAACGGAAGCCTCACGCGCCACCTATGGTTCCTAACATTCTTTCACTTTTTTGACTGCCACTGCACATTGAGCCGATGCTTTCAGATAACTATCAACAATGACTCCAAGATCTTTCTTGAATGGTAACAGCTAATTTAGACCCATCATTTTGTATGTACACTTTTACCTCGATATAACGCTGTCCTCGGGAGCCAAAATATCTTACCGTGTTATAGGTGAAACCGCATTATATCTAACTTGCTTTGATCCACCGGAGTGCACAGCCCCGCCCCCCGGAGCACTGCTTTATTGCGTTATATCCAAATTCGTGTTATATCGGGTTGCGTTATATCGGGGTAGAGGTGTATAATTGGGATTATGTTTTCCAGTGTGCATTACTTTGCATTTATCATCACTGAATTTCAACGGCCATTTAGGTGACTGAGCAACAAGTTTTATGATAGTCCTTTGTAGCTCTTCGCAGTCTGCTTTGGACTTAACTATCTTGAATAATTTCGTCTCACCTGCAAACTTTGCAACCTCACTGTTTACCCCTGTTACCAGATAATTTATGAATATGTTGAACAACGCTGGTCCCAGTAGAGATCCCTGGGGGACACTGCTATTTACTTCTCTCCACTGTGAAAACTGACCATTTATTCCTACCCTTTATTTCCTATCGTTTAGCCAGTTATGAAGCCATGAGAGGACCTTCCCTCTTATCCCACGACAGCTTACTTTGCATACGAGCTTTTGGTGAGGGACTTTGTGAAAGGTTTTCTGACAGTGCAAGTACACTGTACCCAATGGATCACCCTTATCCACATGTTTGCTGACCCCCTGAAAGAATTCTAGTAGATTAGTGAGGCATGATTTCCCTTTGCAAAAGTTGTGTTGACTCTTCCCCAACAAATCATGTTCATCATTTGCAGCCCCCAGGTGTCTCAGCATATGATTCTGAACCAGTTTGGGCCCACTGGTCCTAATTCTCTCCCCAAAATCTTGTGCTTCTCCCACCTGCCTGTCTATCCACCTGTTGCCTCTCATTTCAGATTTAGATTGTAAATTCATTGAGGCAGGGACCGTCGTTTTGTTATGTTTGTGTACAGTGCCTTCAGAGGCTACCATAATAATAATAATAATAATATACTACTACTAATAATAATTAATAAAATATACTATTCAATAATAGGCTTGGGGGTTTTCTTGTTGGGATACCCTCTTCTTCATTATCTTAGAAGTATCAGGAGTGCTCACACATTAGCAGTACTTCTGGACCTACCAGTAGATAAAAGGACATTTTGAGGGAATAATGATTTTTATCATATTTCCTATATAGCTTCTAAAATGTCAGTGGTGAATAGCTGGGGGAAAAACGACCTCCAAAATAACGGAATAACAGCTTAGCTTAATAAAGTCAGAGATTTGCAAGTTAGGAGAAAAAATAACTCACCAAGTGTACACACAACAAAATAGACAAAAAAAGAAGCAGATACTTAGACAAATGGCTTCCATTTATTGAGTGTTCTGACAGGGAACACTTGCCCAAGACAAAACCAAGGCTTTTGAAGTATGTTTTTTTTTTTTTAAATATTAGGTTAAAAATGTACATCTCTAATAGAAGATGGGGAAAGAGGCGTGGATTGGAGGCACAAAAGCAGCAGCTGGATTGTACCCAAGGAGGAAACAAAGAAAGAGTTTGGTAGTCTGGAAAATGCAAAAAACAGAATTGCTAATAGCAGCCACGTGATCAGATTATCAAAACTCAGATATCAGCAATAAAATTTAAGATGAATGGAATGTAACTCTGTTTTATAAAAAGAACAGGAGTACTTGTGGCACCTTAGAGACTAACAAATTTATTAGAGCATAAGCTTTCGTGGACTACAGCCCACTTCTTCGGATGCATACCGAAGAAGTGGGCTGTAGTCCACAAAAGCTTATGCTCTAATAAATTTGTTAGTCTCTAAGGTGCCACAAGTACTTCTGTTCTTTTTGCGGATACAGACTAACACGGCTGCTACTCTGAAATCTGTTTTATAAGTTTCATTGAAGTATGAAAAACTGAAAATAAATAGTTTTTTAAACAAAAAAGGCAGGTTGGGAATGTTTGCTGAAGGACTCTGTGGAAGATTTAGACACGGATTATGTGCTTTCTAAACCCTTAATTGAAGGGCCAGGGCTCCTGAGCCTTTAACACAGGTTTCACTTGCATGGTATTGTTGATATCAAGTCCTACCAGTTCTCCAGTCATCCACGGAATCTTGCAGGAATAAACAGGTTAGACCAAACCTCCATTTCTAATGTAAAAACACAAGCCGGGGGAAAAAGAAAAGTCTTTTAAAAAAAACAGGCCTTTTTGACATACCATAAAAAGGATTTCTGTCTTTTATAGGTTGCCATTAATATTTAAAGGAGAAAAATTAGAAGGTTAAGAAAGGAGAAGCCCTTTTTCATGATCCAAGAACTGGATTTTGGAGACACTTTTTAGTTTAATTGAAATCATCTTGTAAGTGGTATTCAAGAGGGAGACTGGCCTATAATGAACAGGGTGATCTGCAGGTCTGCCAGGCTTTAGCAGTGCAATGATCTTGGCTTCTCTCCACACGATTTCACCAGTCTCCAGGATGTTGGTGAAAAGCTGCATCATTCATTTTCGTGTTAGTGGATCCAGGTTATACAGGAACTTAGGATAGATATCATCTTTTCCTGCTGTTTTCCCCAATTTCTTGGCTACATTGATCTCCTTACTTGTGAACAGTCCAGATCATTGGGAAGATGGCGTGCATGTGGACATCACTTGCCGAAGTTGATGCTGGATTTATCTGCAATACTGTTGTTCACTAGCTGTTTTGATGTCTGCAAAAGTTTAGCAGTGATGGGCATTGGCTTTCACCTGTGGCCTAGTGTCATGTAGAGGATTTGCAGTCCCCAGGTATCTCAGCATATTTTACTGAATCGATTTGGACCCACTGTGGACACCAGCCTACCCAAGGAGCAAGCTGCTTTTCAACTGCACAGAGGTTGCTGCATCTGGGTCCTAGCCCTCACAACAGACATTGAAGCTGCATTCCAACTGAAACTCGCACCTAGTACTGCTTTCATCAATCTGTCAGCAGCATATGACACAGTCTGGAAGGATGGTCTGCTACAGAAACTGGCCAAAGGGATCCCCTGTGTGCAGAATTTCCAGCTGCTGAACACCATGCTTAGTGTCCAAAGGACGTGCGTATACCTTGGAGGTCAAACCATAAAGCCACATACGTTAAATAATGGGCTACCATAAGGCTCTGTACTTGCTCCGATACATTGCTTGTGTATACATTGAAGAGTGCCTGAAATAATAGAGCAGAAGTTTGCGTATGCTGATGATTTGGCATTCACAACTTAGGTCCGTAGCTTTAAGGACCTTAAAGTGATCTTTACATCTGACCTTAAGATCATAGTGGAGTAGTCCCAAAAATGGCAGCTGAGACCAAATCCGAGCAAATCAGTAGTCTCTACTTTCCAGCTTGACAATAGAATTGCATAAAACACTCTCACTGTCAAGTTTTGTGATGAAACGGTGCATTATGACTTAAAACCAACATATCTCAATGTCATTCTTGACCACACACTGACCTTTCATGACCACCTCAAGAAAGAAGCCTCTAAAGTGAAAACTTGCATCAACAGTATTCAAAAGTTAGCAGGAACAAGCTGGGGATCAACTGCCTGGGTGATACGAACATCGGCCTTGGCCCTGTTGTTCTCAGTTGCAGAGGGCTGTGCATTGATATGGAAAAGAAGCTGCCATACCCAACTTGTGGCTAGACAGCTGAATCAGACCACGCAAATCATCACAGGAACTTAAAATCAACACTGCTGCTGCGACTTTGTGTATTAGCAAACATCGAACCTCCAGCTCTCTAGTGAGATATAGCCACCGCACGAGAACTTAAACACACTGATGACTACCCAGAACTTCCCATGTGGTAGGTTATATGGATAACATATCCCAACAATGTCTGAAATTGTGAAAACCATTAGGGACCATACACGACTGCTTCATGTCTCTGAATTCGGCTAGGGAATGGCAAATAATCTGGACCTCATCTACTGTTCCAAACAAGCACACTCTCCCTGACCCAACAAGGTGTCCCTGCCCTGGTTTCAGTGGACCACAGTGAACCATATCTGAACAAACAATGGAAGATGTGGCCACATGATGCACAAGTAGAAAACCAGAGACTCCCTTTAGTGTGACTGTGGTGAGAACATCCAAACCATCGAACGCACCATGACACACAGTGCCCCAAATATGGGTTCAAAGGTGAATTGGATGACATCACAGAGGAGGCATTGAAATGGCTTATGGACCTACAACTGCATCTATGGAATGTTTCTCTGCAGATGCCAAACACATGGACATGTAAGCGAGAGATTTAATTGAAATGACCCAGATTTATTTTTTTGGGGGGGGAAGAAGGCTTTTGGCAAACTATTATCTTTTTTTTCCATTCTGAGCTCTCCATGTCAGTACAATGGTCAGCCTTTATTAAAGTAGGAAAACAATAGATCTGAATTCGTGGAGACAGAGGTCTCATGCTGCAGTGATTTTAACATAAGGGCCTTTCACCTTTTGGGTAATCTTGGTTCAAATAGTTCCTCGGTTACAAGACAAATGAGTTTGTTTTCCCTAGAATAGCCGGGGGTGCTGTGAGTCAGGCTGAATGTACGTTGCTGTAGCTGTGTGTGAGGCATCCAGAACTGTAACAGCAGGGTGAGCTACAGGTTAGGATTCAGGTCATAAGTTTTCACAGGCTTCCAGATGCAGCACCCATCTCCTTCTTCCACCACCCCATTCCCTTGGGTCACACTGAGCCAGGAAGTAGGACGTTCATTTGAAATGCTTCTAGATTTCCTGCTTACAGTGACCTCAACCCAGCAATGGACTTGAGCACATGCTGAATTTTAAGATGTGAGTAGTTCTCTTCTCTTCTCTTCTCTTCTCTTCTCTTCTCTTCTCTTCTCTTCTCTTCTCTTCTCACCACCACTCTAGTAGTATCTGAGCTCCTCCCAGAAGTGCACTAAGTGATTTAACCTGTGTTTGTGACAAATGGTTCTGCCTTTCTTTCTTTTTCTCTCTGAAGAGAAATTACATGAGATTTTTTTTAAATCTGTTTATTTATTTGTGTTTGCTGTGCTATGTGTGTTTGCCATTGAAGGCAAGGTCAAAAAGTGTGCCTTGCACAAGGGAAGAAAGTGGTGATGTTTGAGGCCATTCTTAGATCCTGTAGGTAGGACTGGCTCCCAAGAAAACGCTGCCTCCTGAACAGACAAAATGTAGCCTTGCAGTGGATGGTTCCATTGTGGCTGAGGAAGTGAAGTTGTCAACCACAGTCATCGTGCTGGAACACCAGGGGATCTTTAAGTTCCCCTGGACCAATGAACATCTTGAAGATAAGGACAATGTAACAGGGTAGCTGGTCCCTGTGGATAGACAAGTCCCAGTTCCCCTGGGCCAGAGCAGGTGAGTCGTATCCAGCCAATTAAAGAGGCCTAGGCTACACCATTTAAAGAGACTAGTGGGCAGAAAGAGGAGGGATTGATTGAGACAAGGTGTGTTGGTGGCGGGAAAGCCACAGTGGAGTGGGGCTAACTCCTGTGGTAGGTCTCCTGGAGCAAGGGGGCCAGATACTCAGGGACATAGCCCTGAGGTGCTGCCCCTGAGAGAAAGCAGAGCTCGTCAGAACTGGGAACCTGCCAGAGGCTTCTGAGAATGGTGGAGCTGAACTCTGAAAGTAAGAACCAAATTAAAGACTGTTCTTCTTCGAGTGCTTGCTCATATCGATTCCAATTAGGGTGTGCGCGCGCCGCGTGCACGATCGTCGGAGAATTTTCTACCCTAGCAACACCGGCGGGTTGGCTGTGGAGCCCCCTAGAGTGGCGCCTTCATGGCACTGGATATATACCCCAGCCGACCCGGCGCCCCCTCAGTTCCTTCTTACCGCCCCTGACGGTCGTTGGAACTGTGGAGCGCGGCATAGCTGTTCTCCACTCTCCCTAGCTTATTCCGTTGAAGATAGTTGTAGTTATAGTTGTAGTTGTATATAGTTAGATAGTAGTTTAGTTCACTAGTAATAGTTGTTATATAGTTAAAGGGGATTAAGGGGGTTGTTCTTCCCCCTTTTTCCCCCGGCTCATGCCCAAGGCTCCCGGCTTTAAGCAGTGCGCGTCCTGTGCTAAGCCTATGCCCACAAGCGACGCGCACGACTCGTGTCTGAGGTGCCTGGGAGAGTCCCATCAAACAGATAAGTGCAAGATCTGTAAGGCCTTCAGACCGAGAACCAAAAAGGAGCGGGACTTTCGGCTTCGTCAACTCCTCATGGAGGCGGCACTTAGCCCAGACGCTCCATCGGCGCGTCAAGCCCCAGCGCCAAGCGCCTCGGTGCGCAGCGCCCCGGCGGCACCGACTGCTCTGGCACCGCGAGTGGCGTCGGACAAGCCTCCGCGGCACCGGACCCCTTCGGCACCGCACCCACCGCAAGTGCCTCGGCGCCGTTCGTTATTGCCGGGACATAAGAAATCCCGTAAGGCGCAGGAGACTGTCGTCCTGAAGACACCGCCCCCCCCGGCGCCGGGGGTAGAGCCGCGTCCACTGGCGGAGCACCAGAAGTAGGTGCCTCCGGCACCATAGAGTCCGGCTCCGAGGCCGTCGAGTCCGGTGCAGGTGGGCTCACCACCACGACCAGCGGTGGTACCGTTGCTCCCGTCGACCCCAGAGACCTTTGCGACGGCAAGAGACTTGATTGCTCTCACGGAGCCGGCACCGCCTCAACCACCGGCACCGTTGGCACCGTTGGGCCCTCGTCCAGTGCAATCCAGGGAGAAACCTGCCTTGATGCGCCCACCATCCCAAGGGCTGGAACCACGGCACCGATCCAGGTCCCGAAGCAGGTCCCCACGCCGCTCGCAGTCCCGGCGCCGAATATCACCTCAGCACCGGTTGTACTCGCGGCTAAGATCATCGTCGCGGCACCGTTCTACGTCCGGGCACCGATCCCGATCTCGGCACCGCTCGCCGGCACCGCATAGGGACCGTTCATCTCCGGACCGGCACCGTACGGCACCGTACCTTCCAGAGCTCGTCTCGGCGCGGTCGGCACCGCCATGGCCATCGAGATCAGTGTCCCGCTCCTCCGATGGGGCATCGAGATCGGCATACCCCCCTCAGGGGCAGGCCGATGAACCGGACATGGGCCACTGGCAGGAGGTAGCGGAGGATCCTGCTCAGGGACCTTCGCACTGGTCGTTCTGGACCCCGTGGGCGTACCACCAAGCACAAGGGGCTCCACCACCATCAGCCTCTCGCTCGGTGCACTCTGAGAGAAGGGCCCCAGAGTCCACCATCTCTCGCCCTCCTCCAGGGGGCATGGAGGCTTCCGTGCCCGCACCACCCGACGTCCTGGACCCAGGGGCAGGTGATGCTCCGCTCCAGGGCTCATTGGACCAGGACCCGCCCTTGGATCCCTTGCCACCTGAGGCATCTTCCTCATCTTCCCCAGATGAGGCAGTGGTGGGCACAACGAGCACAGGTCCACCCCCGATAGATCTCCGGGCACACCAGGACCTATTACGTAGGGTGGTACGTAATATGGACCTTCAGGCAGAGGAGATAGTGGAGGTGCAAGACCCCATTGTGAACATCCTCTCTGCGGATGCCCCATCCAGAGTGGCGTTGCCCCTGATCCGCACAATCCAGGCTAACGCCACTACGATATGGCAAACTCCTGCCTCTATCCCACCCACAGCCAGAGGGGTGGAAAGAAAGTACTTTGTCCCCTCAAAGGACTATGAGTACTTGTATACTCATCCCCAGCCGTGTTCACTGGTGGTGTCATCAGTGAATGCAAGGGAGCGCCACGGTCAACAGGCCGCAGCGCCCAAATCGAAGGAAGCTAAGCGCCTCGATTTGTTTGGCCGTAAGGTTTATTCAGCCGGAGGGTTACAACTCAGAGCGGCTAACCAGCAGGCGCTCCTGAGCCGCTATAACTTTAATTCCTGGAACTCTATGGGGAAGTTCAAGGAATTGGTTCCCCAAGACTCCAGGGAAGAGTTCGGGGCCTTGGTGGAGGAGGGTAAGAAGGTGGCTCGGACCTCCTTACAGGCCTCCTTGGACATAGCAGACTCGGCTGCGAGAACCCTGGCTTCAGGTATCGCTATGCGGAGGATCTCTTGGCTCCAGGTTTCGGGTTTGCCTCTGGAACTGCAGCAAACCCTGCAGGATTTGCCCTTTGAGGGACACGGATTGTTCTCGGACAAGATGGACTCTCGTCTGCAGAGCCTCAAGGACTCGAGAACAATCATGCGCTCCCTGGGGATGCATGTTGCGGGTCCCCAGCGCAGACCATTTAGGCCCCAGCCTCAACGTTTCTACCCCCCTCCACCTCGTCAGAGACAGGACTCTGCCAGAAGGCGGGGGCGAGGTGGTAGGAGAAGGTGGACCGGCCCTCAACCCGGTCAGAACCAGGGGCCACCAACGCCACCTTCAGGCCCCAGGCAGAACTTTTGAAGGTGCGGTCGAGGACGGCGCCCCAGTCATCCCCCAGGATCCAGCCCCCTCCTTTCGGGATCGCCTCTCCCATTTCCACCGTGCTTGGTCCCTTATAACCTCGGACCGTTGGGTCCTTCGCACGGTGGAGAGGGGATACGCTATCCAGTTTTCTTCATCCCCCCCTCCCGCCCCCCCTCCCCGTCCCTCTTCAGGGACCCTTCTCACGAGCAACTTCTTATACAGGAGGTTTCCACGCTCCTATCGATGGGGGCCATAGAGGAGGTTCCATTAGAGTTAAGGGGCAGGGGATTTTATTCCCGCTATTTCCTGATCCCCAAGTCCAAAGGGGGTCTGCGACCCATCTTGGACTTGCGCGGACTCAACAAATTCGTAGTAAAGTTGAAGTTCCGCATGGTCTCTTTGGGGGCCATTATCCCTTCCCTCGATCCTGGAGACTGGTTCGCCGCCCTCGACATGAAAGACGCATACTTTCATATTGCAATTTACCCGCCTCACAGACGCTTCCTGCGATTCGTGGTAAGCAAGGTGCACTATCAATTTGCAGTCCTTCCCTTTGGCCTATCCTCGGCCCCAAGAGTGTTTACGAAATGTATGGCTGTCATGGCAGCATACCTTCGTCGACAAGGGATACAGGTGTTCCCGTACCTAGACGACTGGCTGGTACGCGGTCGCACCAAAGAGCAAGTTCGAGCTCACGTCCACATAATAGTGCACACATTCAACGAGTTGGGCATCCTACTCAACAAGGAGAAATCCACTCTAGAGCCTACCCAGAGAATAGAATTTATCGGCACAGTCCTGGACTCTGGACGTGCACAAGCTATCCTACCAGACAATCGCTTTCATACCATCACGAGCCTCATTCAAGGGCTCAGGGCCTTCCCAACTACCACGGTGAGGTCATGCCTTACCCTGCTGGGTCATATGGCTTCTTGCACGTACGTAACCAGACATGCCAGACTTCGGCTTCGCCCACTCCAGACCTGGGCGTCATCGGTATACCGCCCATATCGGGACAGCCTAAACATGGTGGTCACGGTCCCGAACTCGGTCCTGACCTCCCTCACCTGGTGGCTAGATCACAGTGTGGTTTGCGAGGGGATGCCATTTCACGCCCCACAACCCTCTCTGCACCTGGTCACAGACGCATCATCTCTGGGTTGGGGTGCCCATCTCAACGAACACCATACCCAGGGCCTGTGGACTGCACCCCAGCTATCCCTGCACATCAATGTTCGGGAATTGATGGCAGTGCGTTTGGCGTGCCAAGCATTTCTCAACCTCCTACGTGGCCGCTGTGTGTTAGTTCTCATCGACAACACCACGGCCATGTTTTATATCAACAGGCAAGGAGGAGCACGTTCGTCAACTCTATGCCAAGAGGCGATTCGCCTATGGGACTTCTGCATCGCCCACTCAATCCATCTCACGGCATCGTTCCTCCCTGGAGTCCAGAACACTTTAGCGGACCGACTCAGCAGGTCCTTTCAGACGCACGAGTGGTCTATCCGTCCGGACATCATATATTCCGTTTTCCAGAGGTGGGGGTTTCCCCAGGTAGACCTGTTTGCATCTCGAGCCAACAGGAAGTGCCACGTGTTCTGCTCCCTACAAGGGTGAGCTCCGGGCTCTCTCTCGGATGCGTTTCTCCTCCCCTGGAAAGACCACCTGTTTTATGCCTTCCCTCCATTTCCTCTGGTCCACAAGGTGCTGCTCAAATTACGCAGAGACCAGGCACAAGTAATTCTGGTCGCTCCAGCGTGGCCGAGACAACACTGGTACACCACACTGTTAGAGCTCTCGGTTCAGACACCGATCCCGCTCCCATTGTGTCCAGATCTCATCTCTCAGGACCACGGCCGACTGCGTCACCCCGACCTGCAATCGCTCCACCTCACGGCGTGGTTGCTCCATGGTTCACCCAGGCAGAGCAACAATGCTCGCACTCTGTCCAACAGATTCTGCTGAGCAGTAGGAAGCCTTCAACACGGACCACGTACTTGGCCAAGTGGAAGCGGTTCTCCTGTTGGTGCGAACAACGAGCCATGTCCCCGTTACAGGCACCCATTCCTCTCATGTTGGAATATCTCCTCTCCCTAAAACAGCAGGGGTTGGCGATATCTTCAATTAGAGTTCACCTGGCCGCCATATCGGCTTTTCACCCAGGGGAGCTCGCGTCCTCGGTATTCTCTAACCCGATGGTCGTTAGGTTCCTCAAGGGCTTGGACCGGATGTACCCACAACAGCGTCAACCCGTTCCGACGTGGGATCTCAACCTGGTTCTTTCCAAGCTCACAGGTCCTCCATTCGAGCCACTGGCCACCTGTTCACTTCTGTACCTATCCTGGATGACAGCCTTCCTCGTAGCCATCGCCTCAGCAAGGCGCGTTTCTGAACTCAGGGCGCTTACATCCGAGCCCCCTTACACAGATTTCCATAAGGATAAAGTGCAGCTTCATCCACATCCTGCCTTTCTTCCTAAGGTTGTCTCTCCATTTCACATGAATCAGGATATATTTCTCCCAGTCTTCCATCCTAAACCACATGCTACTCGCCATGACCAGCGTTTGCATTCTCTGGACATACGCAGGGCCCTAGCTTTCTATATTGACCGCACAAGACACTTTAGAAAGACGACGCAACTCTTTGTTGCGGTGGCCGACCGAATGAAAGCCTTACTAGTCTCCTCACAACGCCTATCCTCCTGGATCACGTCTTGCATCCGGACTTGCTATGACCTGGCAGGTGTCTCGGCACCGCACCTCACCGCTCATTCCATGAGGGCCCAAGCTTCCTCGACTGCTTTCCTGGCTCAAGTTCCGATCCAGGACATTTGTAGAGCTGCAGTTTGGTCATCAGTCCACACATTTACAGCTCACTATGCACTAGTGCAGCAGTCCAGGGACGATGCTGCATTCGGATCAGCGGTTTTGCACACAGCAATGTCTCACTCCGACCCCACCACCTAAGTTGGGCTTGGGAGTCACCTAATTGGAATCGATATGAGCAAGCACTCGAAGAAGAAAAGACGGTTACTCACCGTTGTAACTGTTCTTCGAGATGTGTTGCTCATATCCATTCCAAACCCGCCCCCCTTCCCCACTGTCGGAGTAGCCGGCAAGAAGGAACTGAGGGGGCGCCGGGTCGGCTGGGGTATATATCCAGCGCCATGAAGGCGCCACTATAGGGGGCTCCACAGCCGACCCGCCGGTGTTGCTAGGGTAGAAAATTCTCCGACGATCGTGCACGCGGCGCGCGCACACCCTAATTGGAATGGATGTGAGCAACACATCTCGAAGAACAACAGTTACAACGGTGAGTAACCGTCTTTTTTTCTCTTTGTTTGCTGGCCTTCTGTTAAGAAAATAAACTTCCTCGCAAGAGACTGAGTGTGGTGATGTATATTTTGGAACTGGAGAGAAGCCCTGCCCGGTGACAGACAGCTGTCATGAACCTGACTTGATATTGTATGGGAAGCCAGTGTAGAGAGTGAAGGAGAGGGTTAATGTGTTCATAGCAGTCCACGTTGCTGAGGAGATGCACTGCAATGTTCTGTACTAGCTGGTGTTTCCTAAGGGCTGATGCCTTCATGCTCAGGTATATTGAACTGCTAGAGTCCAGACAGGAGATGACAAAGACAACTGAGGCCAGGATGGGATGAGGTTTCCTAGCCAATTAAGGATGGTAGAAAGCATTACTTGCAGTGCTTCACAGCAGTGAGGAATCCAGCAGCACTGCTAAACTGTAAACTGCCTTAACCCATTGGGATGTGTATTTTCAGCCTAAGGAGAGACCGCACCAAGGCTGCAAACTCCTCATAGTGTTACCTTCTGCCAAATGGCATCCCCATACTCTTGTTCAAGTTCAGTTTCAACCAGTTGTTCTTCATCTCTGTGCTGAACTGATCTATGGTGACAATGGTGTTACTGTAAGATGCAAAGGACAGATGGATCAGTGTGTCCCCTGCCTGTTGATTTCAGTGGAACTGTTCATGTGCTCAGAATCAAGCACATGGTTAAATGCTTTGTGGGATAGAGGCTAAGATCTTAGAGAGAGCTACAGGCATATGGAAATGTTCAGTGCTTGTGTCTCTGGACAATGCAGTGCCTGCTACTGTCCATGGGTCCCTGGTTGCTGCAGTGCCCACTACTATCTGAGGGTGTTGCGGCACCCACTCATGTCCAGCCCCACTTTCAGCACTTTGTGCAGTCTTAACAAAAAACTCGCCATGCTTCTAGCTCTGTTGTTTTTACGGGCATGTTTCCCCCTGCAGATCCCGAAGCTCCTGTCTCTGAAGCTGAACAGCAGAAACACTCCTTTATCTGGCTCCCAGATTAAATCAAATTGCTCTTTATTTCATTGCCCTGGTAAATTTTTTATTAACTTTGTTACAAGAAGGGGTTGGGGCGGGGGGAGCTGTGCAGGAACGAAGCCTGGGCAAACTGCCCACGATTAATGGGGTAGCAGTGACCAGCGGGTATTTGCAAATTCACCAGTGCCAACTGCCAGGAGCATTTTGCTGCTTGCAACAGCTGGTCATTGCTATTGGATGGCTGCTTCTGTACACATGTAAGATCTGCATATTTATATACCCCTTTCAGATGCAGCGTATGGCTTATGTTTTGCAGAGGCATATTTAAACTATAAGGGCATGCTGGATGATTGTATCTAGAGGTGAGTGAGCAATGTTGGGTAAGAAATAAATGTTCTCCTCCCGCAACCTTCACCCCAAATTTGAACTGAACCCCAACCTAGAGAAGAGACTGAACCAACACCCCAGATCTCCTAAACATCTGAAGTGTCTGCACTGGAGCTTTGCAGCTTTGGCCCATCACGAACCAGCCCCAGATTTTGAGGTCCAAAAATATTTGGCTAATTCTTATTTCTCACCCTCCCGCACACACAGCCTTGTTTATTATTCTTTGTATTCGCTCCTTGCCTGGCAGTGACACAACAGGAAAGGGCTACTTTTGATACTGTTAGCCCAGCTGGGTGTATTGAGACCTAGAACCAGATGTCACTCCAGCTCCTGTTCTCAGATTTCCAACCCCATTCTGCACAGCCAATGAAAGGCAAAACTAGACACCTGCCTCCAGGCAGGGAGAGAAGAGAGCACAGGGGCATGTGGACAACTGTTCCAATTACCCAGCTGTGGTTTGTCTCGTAATTCACAGGTAGTAGCAGACTCAGTTCCACAAATCTGTCAGAGAGATAAATAGAGAAGCGGCATAATGGGGCACACATAATTGTAAGGCAGCTGAAAAATGCTCAAGCATGACTTCCCCTCTGCTTTAGTCTATCATCATGGTTGCTTCTTAAAGAGCTCAAGTTTTTCCCTGGTTCTGGGTCACTCTAATGAATTGCTCCAGTGAACCAATGACTGAGGTGCATGCCAAGGTCAAGTGGAGTATTCTGGATGCATATCAGTTCTCCTTACCCCTTTGTGCTTCCATGAAGTTTCCTCTATCCTCCTCCTCCTCCTCTGTTGCCTTCATTTCACTTTTTGTACCTATGCTAAATGGCCACTGCCCTGGGGTTAATCTCCCCATGATCAGGGCGATTGCCTGCAATTATTCAAGCTGGAAGACAAACAGATCTGAAGAAAAGAAACCTACAGAAAATAACATCAGACTGTCAAAACCCATTTACTATTACTTGCTGGGCAGCTTGCTGGTTTTCCACTGCTGCAGGAGCAGAAGATGGGTTTTAATGAGCTGCAGAAGGATCAAAGGGAAGGAGGGAGGGAAGGAAGAAGAAGAAGAAGGCTCAGACTCAGAAAGGCACTGTTGATAATGGGCAGATAGACACATATATGAGTGTGTACGTGGATGAGGATGGGCCTTTCCTTTTAGAGAGAGCTGGAAAGACCCAAGGTATCCAACAATGTGGCTGATAACATCCAGGTCTGTCCTCCTGCTAGTGAGACTCTTTCCTTGTAAATTCCCTTCCTCCTAGCTAGGCTATTGTAGGGCTGGTGCCACAGAAATGTCACTGTAGTCAGCTGCAAAAAGCAGAAGAATGTACGTTAAAGATTAAAAGAGCTGGATCTGTAAAGCTCACCTAAATGGCCACCAAGTAGGAGAGTACTATTCCTGATTCTTAACTCATTTAGGGGGATTTACACCAGTACAACGCCACTGACCTCAGTGGAATTATTCCTGATTTATACTGATGTGAATGAGTATAAATGTATAGAATAAAAATGTAGGATCGGAGCATGGGTGGGTGGGGGGAGTTGGAATCAGGCCTGAAAACACACTACCTGAGGAGGGTAGCCACCAAGGGGAGAGAGGAATTACTTAATGTAGTTCATGAGGTATAATTAGGAGTAACGAGGGGAAATTAAGAATGTAATAACACATCTTAGTGTTGTGGAATCTGGCTGTGGAATAGTTTCCTAAGGGCAAAGGTAGAAAAATCTCATTGCCTCGAACACTGAAACTTAGACTAGACAAAACACTATTAAATGTGTAACAGAGAACAATCCTGCTCTGGCCCTGCGGAGTTGGACTAGATGTGCAAATGGGTCTTTCCATCTCTAGGTTCTGTGAACATTCAAAGTCTAGATTGCTGCTCACATTAAGCTTGCACCATCTTGTCTGCATGTCCCTTCATTCCTTGGTTTAGTCATTCCATCTGCAGATAAACTCCAACCTTATTTACATAAAGACCTAGAAAAGCCCCCGACCGTACTGCTGACCAGGATTTTGGATCCATTGAAACAGATACAGATGCCAAATAATTCATGTTATATTCATTGAAGCCCCAGCACATACCGGGACAAGCTACCTAGGGGAGTTCTGGTTAGGCTCAGGTTGACTCACAGCCATGCTGGATCAATACATGTCCAATAAACTTTTACCTAAACTAAGAACTGTTTATCTGAATTAAAGATGGGCCCCACTCCAAAAACCAGATCTAAACACCTATGCATTTTGGGATGTTCTCTCCCTGAATCTGAACAGCATGACTTGCATTAATCTCCAATCTGAACCTTCACAAATTGAACAGCACTTGCAAAATAAAGCCACTCCTGATTTTCCCCATTTCTAACCTTAACACTGAGACTTAGTGACAAATTCAGGGATGATGTCAATTGTGGTGTTAGATATTGGGTGTATGTTGGTCATAAAACAGCTGTAAATGGCAAAGTTAAGCAACTTCCACCAATTTGGCATTCAGAGTGCATGTAAAATGATTGTGACTTATATTGATTTGGTGTTCTGTGTGTAGCAAATAAAGCCCTGGTGTAAGTGAGTGCAACCCCAATTGAAGTTAACATCAGCACAGACCCTGCTGCACATGGACAGGAACTGCGTGTGTGCTGGGGATGGTGTAACAGAGAAGAGTTTACCTGTCCAAGACATGATGTGCACACTCAGGAGGGCTAACTCTTCGCACTGCCTTGGCTACACTTTACTTTTTAGAGGGCTAGCTCTAATTGATGTCTCCTTGAGCTGGAATTTACACTTCCAGTTCCACATAAAAGGGGATGGATCCCCGTCTTCAAGCACCCCGGAAGTTCTGGGTCCCCAGCTGGCTACCAGGTGGGCTGCCGAGGAGCTGGGTAGTTGAGTTGTCAAGTAACCAGGCTGGAGGCCTTTGGAACTCTGCCTGGTTACCAGAGCAACTTCACTGAAATGGAATGTTTCAGATCTTTATGGAATATTTCAATTTCAATGAATCTGCAAATTCTGACAAAAAACTGTTTTTTTTGTTATCATTTATCCGATCAGCTCTATCTCAAAGGTAAAAAAGAGCAGAAAAAATATTATTAAAAACAAAAATGTGAACCTTATTTATCCATCAAATGGAAGCATAAAAGTTCACAAGCAGGTCACCTTTAGATTTGAGTGAAACCTGCTCACTTTCCTGACATGAAAGCTCTTGTTCCTCTTAGTCCTGCAGGAGTTTAGGCATCTGTGGGAGAGGGAGTAGGAGTCTATTTTGCTTTGTGCATCAGGGAAAAAAAATGTGCAGAATCTCTGTTACTGGTGATGATGCAACAGGTAGGAAGAACCAGCTGGATGCTAAGGAGGACCTGAGTAACATCACTGGATTTCACAAACATTTAAACAGTGGGAGGCTAAATATCATGTCATTTTTATGGCTAAGTGGTGGACAGATTCTAAAGAGAACTAGCTGGATTGGGATAGTGTTTTCCCTCGCTCCTGCTAATGCTTGTGCTTCCTAGTTGGAATCCTGGCTGAATGGATATTTGACTTTCCAGAAGAAGATAACAGGGAGAGGCAGAGCTCTTCACCTCATTCTGCTTCCCTTAATGCGCCAGGATCTTCTTTCAAAAGCAGTGATCTCCATTCACCAAGGCAGAGCAACAAGGGAGCACGTACAATTAGATCTCATTCAGCTATCCAACGAGATGTGAAATAGGTTCCAGGCTGGATGATACCTGTGAACAAAATCGTGCTGATTTGTTTGCCATGATAATGTATGGACGCTCCCTCCACGAAAGTCTCCTGTGTAATTGAGCCACTGCAGCTGGTAAACTGGTAGCCAGTGAGTGTGTAATTTCTTCTTAATAGAGGTTAAACACTGCAAGCCGTGTTCTGAACATCTTTTCCTGCTGTCCCGAGCACTCTCCTCAGCAGTGGAACCTGTCCTGTGAGGAAGCCCTGAGATGTGCTAATGCAGGAAGGATTCCTGCATTCTCAGACTGCCAGAGTGCAAAATCTTTTCTACCATGCAAGACAGGGTAGGCAAATCTGGCTGTTTCCCAGTCAGTTTGAGGCATTTTCTCTCCACAGCTTAGACTGTCACTTCCTTTTCTTGCTTGGCATGCACTCAGCCACTCCCTTCATGCTGGTTATTTTCCACTTTCCATTCACTCGCTCCTCTGCCCTTTTGTCTTTCTCCCGTCTCCTTTTTTCTCTTTCCCCCCAGCCCTCCCCCCCCCCTTCTCTAGAGCACAGGACTGTAAAGCTGCACTCCTGAGTTCTATTCCTGGCCTGTCACTAACTCATGTTGCCCCAAATAAGTTACTTCCGCCTCGTGCCTCAGTTTCACTGAGGGTATACTGGTAATAATAGTTACCCATCTCACAGTTTGGGGGTTGTGAGTCATAAATAGATACTTTTTTGCAAAGTGCTTTGAGACCCTTGTTAAAAAAGATCAAAAGTAATAATAAAATGTATGCAATAAGCACCCCCCTGCCCTTCCAGGAGGCTTCAGCCCTTAGGACTACATAGAGATCAGTACAATAGAACAAAGGCTATCAGTGGCTAAATCTAAAGCAACCATATTTTCAATTCCCTTTTATTAGGGATTTCAAAGATTTTGGTAGCTATTGCTGTCCACATAGATGAAGCAAGTGTGAGGGCTGAAAAATGAAACTTTTCTTCTCAGCGTCATCTCACTGTTCGACGAGTGACCACAGAAAACTTCCTCTCCTCCACCTGGTCTGGCTCCTTACAGACAAGGAGTAATTGGTCTCTCTTAGGCAGGGGGGGTCCCTTGATTATGGGCAGCAGTGCAGTGTCCCATCACTGAGACTGCCATTGCCCAAGTGCATTGTGGGAGATTATCACCTTCCTCTGACACTTCCCGGTGACCACTGGAGAAGTGATACCAATCTAGATAGATCATTGATCTGGTCCAATGTGAGGAATCATACGGTCTCATGACTTCTCTTTTTCTCTTCTCTACTCATCTCCTTTCTGTTTCCTCCTTTTTCTTTCTTGTCTTTCTGTCAGAGGACAAAGGAAGGAAACAGGGCAGGGATGTTCTGGAGCAGTTGGTGGTGGCCTGACAGCTGTTTGCCTCGTGTTCCCCAGGGAGTAATTTCAGCCCATCAGGATGGAGAGATTAGCTTTTATTTCCCCCCTTCTCACTCCTGTCATGAACAGTACCTGTCTGCAGCTCCCAGCTGGTGATTCCTTGAGTGAGTGGGGTGCCTTCGGGAAGTGATGTGTGGATACTTAGGTATCAGAGTCTTCCTCCAAATTGGAAATGACATGGCAGTCAGAGCTGGATGGAGAATTATCCCTGGGAGGGCCCAGGAGTAATTCCATGGAAGTCAGTGGGTTATACCAATGGAAAACTGGTGTAAGTGAAAGTAGAATGAGACCCAGTGTGATTGAGTAGGTGCAGTATATGTTAGATATGGGTTTGGGGGCTTCCTTTCTCTGATAGCTAGTCGTCCTGCCATTATTTGAGAGGGGATGGGCCCATGTGGCTGCCTGGTCTGCCTCCATCCTTATAATTTCTTTCATAGACATTGATTGCTCCACCCCAGAAGTGCAGCTTCAGCTGGCAAATCTCATGTCACTGTGCAAGGGAGTCTCTCATACCACAGTCCTGTGAGCTAATGATGTAGTTAACAAGAGAGAACCCAATAGTGTTAACCTGAGATGTAGTTGCTACTCGTTGGTAGCAGAATTCCTATGTCATTGCTGCTGTGACTCTGCAGCCAACTTGTGCCACTCATGTGCACCCGCAGAAGCAGTGACAGTGTTGCCTGGTAGATAAAGAGCCTGGTCTTAGCCATTCTTAGAGTGTGAAAGCCATAAAACCAAACGGCACTGGATCGTCCACCCAGCTGGCAGCTTCTGTGGTCACTTATCTCCAGAACAGGGACAGCACAGATAGAAGCAGTGCAAGTTTCCCTCACGCTTTCCCCCATGTGGTTCAATTCTGAACTAGAGCAATCAGTGAGGCTCTCTCTTCACTTGTAAGTTGTATCGGTAAAAGTTCTGCCAGCATATAACACCAGTAAGAACTATTTCGGAAGGGTGCATTCACATCAGGCCACTTTTGCTAGCACATTGTGCCCATACAGCATCAAGTCGTAGCATCCAAAAATCCAGTGCATTGTGGGCAGGCATCCCAATATCCTCTGCACAGCCTTCAAGAACACTACCTGGTTGGAAATTGTTGCTATCTATTGCTCTGTCCCCAGCCACACTGCACCCTGAATTTTAAGTTCAGTGTATTCCCCTTTGTGCCATGCACTCCAGGGATATGATATGGATAGGGCCCTACCAAATTCATGGCCCATTTTGGTCAATTTCATGGTCATAGGATTTTAAAAATAGCAAAATTCTTGCTTTCAGCTATTTAAATCTGAAATTTCACAGTGTTGTAATTTTAGGGATCCTAACCCAAAAAGGAGTGGGGAGGAGGTCGTAAGGTTATTGTAGAGGGGGTTGTGGTACAGCTACCCTAATTTCTGTGCTGCTGCTGCTGGTGGCAGTGCTGCCTTCAGAGCTGGGCTGCTGGAGAGGGGTGGCTGCTGGCCAGGAGCCCAGCTCTGAAGGAAGAGCCGTCACCAGCAGCAGCGCAGAAGTAAGGATGGCATGGTATGGTATTGCCACCCTTACTTCTGTGCCGCTGCCTGCAGAGCTGGGCCCTCAATCAGCAGCCACCAATCTGGCTACCCAGCTCTGAAGAAAGCTGCACAGAAGTAAGTGTGGCATGCTATGGTATTGCCACTCTTAATCCTGTGCTGCTGCAGGCAGGGCACTGCCTTCAGAGCTGGGCGCCAGGCCAAAAGCCACTGCTCTCCAAATGCCCAGCTCTGAGGGCAGCACAGAAGTAAGGGTGGCAATACCATGACCTTCCTAAAATAACCTTGTGACACCCCTTCCCCCCCACACACAACCCCCTTTTGGGTCAGGACCCCCAATTTGAAAAACACTGGTCTCTCCTGTGAAATCAGTGTAGAATAGGGTAAAAGCACACAGAAGACCAGATTTCATGGGCAGAGACCAGATTTCACAGTCCATTACGTGTTTTTCATGGCTGTGAATTTGGTAGGGCCTTAGCTATGGATGTATTTGTGACTGCGGTTCACGATGCCTTTTCGAACTGTATACAACGCCTCCAGATGAGTTTAATGCTGCAGTGCTACCTCAGATGATTCATGGTTTATGATATCCTGCCAAACTGCATTTGATGCCTTAAAAGCACTGCTCTATTCTTAGAGAACCACATGTGTAAGACCTCATTTGGCATTTAAAAGCAAGGTGGACTTTTGATTGCTGTGACCCCTGGGCAACAGAATTTAAAAGTAGTACTTAGTAGATCACTTCTGAAGGGAATATTGCATTGTGGGATTTCAGCTGGATTGCTTATAGGAGCACAGGTATGTGTGTGTCCATACTGCCGCTGTGCCCATAGAACTATACTGGCAGTGGGCTTATTTTGACCCCAAAATGGACTAACTGTGCCAGAGAAAGTGGAAGGTTTTGTAATTATGAGACAAAATTAAGAGATGCATTTTGTCATTACAATTTTCTAGTGTAGACCAAGCCTTAATCTTCATGGCCCACTGTGACATTAATCAGGGTACAATCTGGTCTGTTGAACAGCTCTGTCTCCTCAATTCTCCAGCCTGGGGTGTCTTTTACTCTGCTTCACTATGAGAGCAACCATTCCTGGTCAGCTCACATACAGCCTCCCCAGCATGTAAGTTACTCCCAGCTGTACAGTATGAGTGCTATGGCCAACCATTCTTGAATTACACTGCAGGGCAACACCAGCAAATTCATGGTCCCAGACTTTCCCCCAGAAATGTGTGTCTTCTACTGCCCAGACCCCTCCTGGACAATACAAGCTCATAAAAAGTTCATCATTTTATTAATAGAAAATGATATGCACAAAACTTCAATGCAAACACACTGGTTTAGATAAACCCATAAAACAAGTATATTAACTAATGAAAGATAGATTTTAAGTGCTGTGACAAAGTTCCTCCTCTATCTTGGTGGGTCCTGCGCTTATTGGCGGATTTTCTTGCCTCAGAGATTCACCATGTGGGTTGGGGAACAGCCCAGAGACCTTCCCCTCTGGAAGAACCCACAGTCCAGGTCAATTGGGAGGTTTGGGGTCGAACCCGGGCTTGCCCTCTACTCCGGGTTCCAGCCCAGGGCCCTGTGGACTGCAGCTGTCTATAGTGCCTCCTGTAACAGCTGCGTGACAGCTACAACTCCCTGGGCTACTTCCCCATGTCCTCCTCCAAACACCTTCCTTATTCTCACTACAGGACCTTCCTCCTGCTGGCTGATAACGCTTGTGCTCCTCAGTCCTCCAGCAGCACACCCTCACCCTCTCACTCTCAGCTCCTTGCGCCTCTTGCTCCCAGCTCCTCACACTCCCACCACAAACTGAAGTGAGCTCCTTTTAAAACCCAGGTGCCCTGATTAGCCTGCCTTAATTGATTCTAGCAGCTTCTTCTTAATTGGCTCCAGGTGTCCTAATTAGCCTGCCTGCCTTAACTGGTTCTAGCAGGTTCCTGATTACTCTAGTGCAGCCCCTGCTCTGGTCACTCAGGGAACAGAAAACTACTCATCCAGTGACCAGTATATTTGCCCTCTACCAGACTCCTGTACCCCACTGGTCTGGGTCTGTCACATATCCCTCCCCTCTGCTCAACGCCAAGGGGTTGGGCAGCTTGGGACGCCAGACAGTGCACACGTGACAAGCCATCGGCGTTGCCATGATGGCTTCCTGCTCTGCGTTGCACGTGGAACTGGAAAGGTTGGAGGGATAAGAACCATCTGGTCACCCTTGTGTTCTTCTCCTTGTTCTGCTGCATCCATTGAAGAGGGGCATGGTCGGTCACGAGGACAAATCTGCGCCCGAGCAGGTAGTAGCACAATGTTTCCATGGCCCATTTTACAGCGAGGCATTCTCTCTCCACCACTACATATTTTTGTTCCCTTGGAAGGAGTTTCCGACTGAGGTATAGAATTGGGTGTTCCTCCTCCCTGACCATCTGTGATAGAACGCCCCCAACCCTACTTCCGATGCATCCGTCTGCAGGATAAACTCCTTGGTGAAATCAGGGGCTATCAGTACAGGGTTACTGGAGAGGGCAGTCCGTAGGTCTGTGAATGCTTCCTCTGCTGCATCAGACCATCTCACCAGATCAGGTCCACGGGCTTTCACTAGGTCTGTCAGGGGGCTTGCCCTTGTGGCAAAGTGGGGGATAAATCGTCGGTAATACCCCACCACACCTAGGAATGCCTGAACTTGTTTCTTGCGACTTGGTCGGGGCCAATTTTGGATGGCCTCTAACTTGTTCACTTGGGGTTTTACCAGACCTTTTCCCACAATGTAGCCAAGATATTTGGCCTCTGTAAACCCTACAGCGCACTTGGCAGGGTTTGCTGTAAGGCCAGCTCGCCTGAAGGTATCGAGGACTGCCTCCACCTTCTCCAGGTGGGTTTCCCAGTCTGGGGTATGAATGACCACATCGTCCAAGTAAGCAGCAGCTTAACTGTTATGCGGGCATAATAGCTTGTCCATGAGGGGCTGGAAGGTAGCTAGGGCCCCATGTAGTCCAAAAGGGAGGACAGTATATTGAAAAAGACCCTCTGGTGTAGAGAACGCAGTCTTTTCCTTTCCTTTCTTTTGCAAGGGGAATCTGCCAGTACCCCTTTGTCAAGTCTAGGGTAGTCAAGTACCGGACATTACCCAGACGGTCCACTAGCTCATCTATGAGAGGTATGGGGTACGCGTCGAACTGGGATACTTCATTTAGTTGCCGGAAGTTGTTGCAAAATCCTGTGGTGCCATCAGGTTTGGGCACCAGCACGATTGGGCTGTACCACTGACTGTGGGATTCTTCGATGGTCCCCCAACTCCAGCATTTTTTTTTACTTCTGTTTTTATTTCCTTCCTTTTTGCCACTGGCACCCGATAGGGCCTCATTGTTACTCTGGCCCCAGGGTTCGTGACGATGTGGTGATGTGTCTCGATTGTTCGACCTGGTTTTGTCGAGAACACATCTTGGTTCCGGAAGATCATCTCAGACACGTCATTCTTCTGGTCTGGTGTTAAATCAGGAGACACCCTCACCTGTTTGGAAGGTTTGTTTTCCTGGGTTAGGTCTTTTTGGACCGTTGTGCATGCCTCTTGTGCATGCCAGGGTTTCAGAAGGTTAACGTGATAATTCTGTTCTTGTTTTCTGTGTCCTGGCTGCCGCACCTTGTAGGTTACTTCCCCCACAGGTTCAACCACTTCATAGAGCCCCTGCCATTGGGCCAGAAGCTTGCTTTCTGCCGTGGGTACCAACACCATAACCCAATCCCCTGGTTGGAACTGTCGCACTTTTGTCTGGCGATTGTAATGGGTTCGCTGGGCCTCCTGTGCCTTCTCCAAATGTTCCCGTACAATAGGGGTAATCCGGGCTATCTGGTCTCGCATCTGCATAACATGCTCTATTATATTTCTCCCCTCATTGAGTTCCTCTTCCCAGATCTCTTTGGCAATATCTAGTATGCCACGGGGGTGATGCCCGTATAATAACTCGAAGGGGGAAAACCCAGTTGAGGCCTGAGGTACCTCCCGGATAGCGAACATAAGGTAGGGTAGTAGGGTGTCCCAATCCTTCCCGTCGCGACTTACCACCTTCCTTATCATAGCCTTGAGGGTTCGGTTAAACCTTTCTACCAACCCATCAGTCTGCGGATGGTAGACCGAAGTTCTCAGGATATGTATATGGAGCAGCATACAGAGGTCCTTCATTAGCTTCGACATAAATGGGGTTCCTTGGTCGGTTAATATCTCCTTCGGTAGCCCCATTCGGGCAAAGATCTCCACCAGCTCTTTGGCTATAGTTTTAGAGGCCGTGTTCCACAGGGGGACGGCTTCTGGGTAGCGAGTAGCATAGTCCAAAACAACAAGTATATATTGGTGGCCCCGAGCCGTCCTCTCCAGGGCTCCCACTAGATCCATGGCTATTCGCTCGAAGGGGACCTCTATGATGGGAAGGGGTACTAAAGGTGCCCTCAAGTGGGGACGGGGACTGTGCAGCTGACAGTCCGGGCAGGAGGCACAGTACCTCCGCACTTCTTCATGTACTCCGGGCCAGAAGAACCGTCGTAGGACTTGTGCCAGGGTCTTCTCTACCCCCAAATGCCCTTCTTTCCCTTTTTGTCTTTCTACCCTGTCTGGGAGTGGAGAACAAATCTGGGGATATTTCAGAGAAGATTGGGAGTTGACAGTCTGCTGTGGATGCCTCACCAATTTTAGGGTCCCCGTCTTTCTCCAATCCCCCTACTGGGAATAAGTTTCCAAACCCTGGGAAGTCCCTCCCTATGAGCACCAGGTATGGGAGTTTAGGGATTACACCTGCTTCTACCTCAGTAGTGTTCCCTTGGATCTCGATTTTTACTGGGATGGTGGGGTAGTAACTAACTGTCCCATGGACACATGTTATCCCCGTACGTTTAGCCTGCAGCAGCTAACTACGCTTAACGAGCTTCCCTGAGATAAGCGTGATAGCACTCCCCGAATCAACCAGTGCCGTGGTCCCTACCCCATTTAGTTTCACTGGTCTGGTATACATATGTGGGGTTAGTGAGACCCCCACAAGGTGGATTAGGGAGCATGGATCTGCCCAGTTCCCCAGGTTACACTGCATAGGCTCCTCAGCATTGGGACACTGTGCAGCTATGTGTCCCCACTCCCCGCAGGCATAACATCTGTATGGAGCCCAAGGCGTTCCCCGGTCTCTTGTTTTGGGCACTCTAACATCACGATCCTCTTCTCCCTCAGTGCTCTGACTCTTTGTGGCCTCTGATGGGCCTTCAGCCTCTCTCTTTTTCCACCTGGGCCCTCCTGGTGGCCCAGTCACCCGAACTTTAGGGCTTGGTGCTGCTAATTTAACCTGGGGTGCCTCTTCCTTAAATGGTCGGGTCAGCTCCCTCACTGTCCTTCGCCTCTCTACCAGGGCGACAGCCTCGTCATAGGTGGAGGGTTCGTTCTGGCTTACCCAGGCATGAAGGTCTGGTGGTAGTCCCCTCATGTATCGGTCAATGACCAGAACTGCTAGTATCTCTTCCGGACTCCGGGACTCTGTTTGCAACCACTTTTGTGCGAGATGGATGAGGTCATACAATTGGGACTGCGGGGTTTTGTCTTCCTGGTACCTCCAACCATGATACTGCTGGGCCCGCACTGCTGTCGTTACCCCAGATCTGGCCAGGATCTCTGCTTTCAGCTTGGGGTAGTCTGCCGCAGCCTCTTCAGGCAGATCATGGTAGGCCTTCTGGGCCTCCCCACACAGGAATGGGGCAAGGATGCCAGACCACTGATCTCGAGGCCAGGCCTCCCGTAGGGCCGTCCTCTCAAAGGCTAGAAGGTATGCCTCTACATCATCCTCCCGTGTCATTTTCTGCAGCCAATGGCTGGCCCGTATGAGCCGTGTCCCATCATGGCCGCGATTCAGCTCTGTAAGGGACTTTACCTGGTTTACCAGTTCCCGCAGCATAGCTCGATCTTGAGCAGCTTGGTCCATCAGCAGACGATTAGTCTCTTGCTGCAGCCGCACTGCCTCCTGTTGGGCGACTGCCTGGACACGGGTAACCTCCTACTGGGCAGCCATAGCTTGTATCAGTGCCCGCACTACGTCATCCATTGTGGTGAAAAAAATAAACCCTCTCCCTTTTTTTTTTTTTTAAATCACCCTCCTTCTTCCGCCGCACTGTGCACACCAACATCCCACCACTGACACCAGTGTGACAAAGTTCCTCCTCTATCTTGGTGGGTCCTGCGCTTAGTGGTGGATTTTCTTGCCTCAGAGATTCACCATGTGGGTTGGGGAACAGGCCAGAGACCTTCCCCTCTGGAAGAACCCACAGTCCAGGTCAATTAGGAGGTTTGGGGGGAACCCGGGCCCGCTCTCTACTCTGGGTTCCAGCCCAGGGCCCTGTGGACTGCAGCTGTCTATACTGCCTCCTGTAACAGCTGCGTGACAGCTACAACTCCCTGGGCTACTTCCCCATGGCCTTCTCCAAACACCTTCCTTATTCTGACCACAGGACCTTCCTCCTGCTGGCTGATAACGCTTGTGCTCCTCAGTCCTCCATCAGCACAGCCTCACCCTCTCACTCTCACTCTCAGCTCCTTGCGCCTCTTGCTCCCAGCTCCTCACTCCCACCACAAACTGAAGTGAGCTCTTTTAAAAGCCAGGTGCCCTGATTAGCCTGCCTTAATTGATTCTAGCAGCTTCTTTTTAATTGGCTCCAGGTGTCCTAATTAGCCTGCCTGCCTTAATTGGTTCTATCAGGTTCCTGATTACTCTAGTGCAGCCCCTGCTCTGGTCACTCAGGGAACAGAAAACTACTCATCCAGTGACCAGTATATTTGCCCTCTACCAGACTCCTGTACCCCACTGGTCTGGGTCTGTCACAGTGCTTACAAGTAATGAGGCATAAAAGTCAGAATTGGTTACAAAGAAATAAAAGGTAAAACACAACTAATACCTAACTTAAGAAGCTAAATGAATTCAAAGCAAAAGTCTCTCTCACCACATGCTCCAGCAGCCTTTCAGACAGGATCCTTCCCTCAGTCGAAAGCTGTTTCTTTGTTCCTCAGGTGTTGTTGCTGCCGTGGGTAGGGAGAAAAGGAGGAATATTTTGGGGAGTCTGTTTCCCATTCTTATATCTTTCCCTCTTCTTTGAGAATGGTCTCCAGCTGGGGTTCAAGAGACAAGAAGTCTGCGGGGATGGGACCCCCTCCAGCTCTTTCTTTGGCAAGATGTAAATTTCTCTCTTGCACCCTCTTTCCTGCCAAAGAATGGCCACTTAACCCGTTGATGGTCCATTTGATTTCGTTGACACATCGGTGAGGTGTCAGTTTGTCTTTTATCTCTGAGGAACTGATTTGTGGGCTGCTTCCCCAGATTTGGAATATGTCTTAGTAATATCATATAGTTGAATCTTATAACTTTAGATACAACATTGCCACACATATTTTACCAGGTCAATAATGATCAGCAAATCATGAGTTTTCAAATGATGCCTTACAAGACATAGTTTGTACAAAATTTATCATAGTCTTGGAAAAGGGGTGAACATAGGGTACAGACTGTCATACCCACTCAGTCCTTGGTCTCCCTGCTGAGAGTGCCAACAAGAGGACCAGTTAGTGTCAAGTGTGATTGTGTTTTTTATGTGAACAGCTGTCCATTTGGAACTGAAGTGGGATCCCTTTCCCTGCAACTCTTTCATATAGGTCACTGAACTGCCATAGGATAGTAATAATTTTTTGCTCATTACCAACTGGAACTATGTTGGAACAGGGGACCTCTAGCCTGCTCTGTTGGCATCTTTAACAAAGACATGATTACAGATGAGTTGTGCTGAAGTCTGCCTATTCCCCCTCTTCCCTCCTGTCCCATGCTCCCAGCTGCTACCCATCACTCAGGTCCTGTCACAAGAGACCAATCACAATTGTAGAAACCCCCAAAGAGCATGTTTCTGGAGGTCACTGATGCAGCTCTGAGGTGAGGGTGGGAAGAAGATCTCACTTTCACTCCTGGCACTCATTTGATCCCTGCGAGCCTCAGTAACCACCAGAACAGTTGAAAACAAATAAAATGGAAGAGGAAATGGCTTTCGCTTTAGATTTACTAGGGACAGTTTTATTGCCTGTGTGACAGAGAGGGCCAAAACCTCAGGTAGCACAACTGCAAGTGAAAGGTGGCTCATTGCCTGGGTAAATGTGTGGAACAGATTAGGTTGTTATGTGGGGGCATCCATAGCTAACCAGACCCTCCCCTTCTCTATGGAGCTCGTTCCAAATGGTACCACCCTGCACAAACATCTCCTTTCTGTTGTCATTCCTATTGCCTCTTCCAGCATCCCAAACTAGAGCCTTTGAGCTCTGCCCCTGCGTCTAATCTGTGCTTCCCTATCTAATGACATACACTAATGCGTGCTAACAGATGTCTGAGAGAAAATTAGCTGTGGTGTCCAAATCAATTAGACCAAAGTTGCTGTGCGGGAACAATTGCTCAATAGGTTGTGTGGGTTGCTTTTTTCCCTTTTCCCCCTTACACAGGTGAAATTCTGCAACCCAGTCTGAGCCTGCCTGCTCTGTAATCTCCACTTCCAAGCAGTCTGCCTCTGTGCTCAGTGGGTTCGTATCTTACCGCCAGATGGAGAGGGCTCCACCAGCTTCAGGCAAACAGCAGCCCTCACAAAAAAAAACAAGTGATACATGCTCCCCCGGAACTTTGAGGCAGCGGCACAGCCAGCAAATGGGAGGAAACTTAATTATTCTGGCACGTTTTGTGTGTTGTTTCTGTCTGCCCTGCATGGGGAGCAAATTGCTTTTATGAGATTCACCATTTGTGAAGTGGGATCCCATGGAGAGATGAGGACAAATTACTGCACAGAGATCTACTGTTTGGAAAGCACAAGATAGCCCAGGCTGGGAAACAGATCCAATGCAAAGAAAGTTCTTGTTGGAGACCAGCTGTCTAGAATTAGAGCCCTATAGAGCAGTTCATTGGCTTATTGGCAAACAGAAGGGTCTGCTTCAGAAATGCGCTCTGCTCTGCAATTTTATCTCCTTGTAGAATAGAAGGCCTCTGAGCCTGCTTATAGAAAATCATGTTAAGACACTGGCAACCAAACATTTTTGGATCCTCTGTCAGAGTTTTTTTTTCTTCTTTAATTAAACTGAATTCTGCTGTTGCCTCTCAAATGGATAGATTCACTGGCCCAAACTTAGCTCTGCTGTATGCAAATGCAACTCTGTTGAAGTCAAAGAGAATTGCAGCACTTTAGAACAGTTCTGAATATGGCCCATAATCTAGTGTTGGAAAAGACCCATTAGTTCATTTAGTCCAGTGGTTCTCAACCAGGGATACGTGTACCCCTGGGGGTACACAGAAATCTTCCAGGGATACATCAACTCATCTAGATATTTGCCTAGTTTTACAGCAGGCTACAAAAAAAGCACTAGCAAAGTCAGTACAAACTAAAATTCCATACAAACAATGACTTGTTTATACTGCCCTATATACTATACACTGAAATGTAAGTATAATATTTAAATTACAGTTGATTTCTTTTATAATTATATGATAAACATGAGAAAGTAACCATTTTTTAGTAATAATGTGCTGTGACACTTTTGTATTTTTATGTCTGATTTTGTAAGCAAGTAATTTTTAAGTGAGGTGAAACTTGGGGGTACGCAAGACAAATCAGACTCCTGAAAGTGGTACAGTTGTTTGGAAAGGTTCAGAGTCACTGGTCTAGTCAGTCTTCCCAGGGACCCCTGTGGGATTTTTCCATCTTGTACATTCACTAGGCTTTTGAAGTCTAGTTGCATATCTTATGAGTAGAGTTAGCTGGGAATTTTCAGTTGAGATTTTTTTAAATGGAACATGCAGTTTCATAAACTCAAAATTTTCCATGGGAAATTTTTCTAAATTATTTTTCCATTGGAAACATTGAAACATAGTATTTCATTGCTTTTCTAGTCAGTTCAACAGTAATCTGTGTCCTTCTGAGCTGCTGTAGTGCCTCATGGGAGTTGTAGTTTGGATGCCTCATGTCCCCATTCTCCTCAATGGGCTGGCTCTTGGCTAGACTACATCTCCCATGATACACCATGGTCTTTCTTATAATTGGTCTTGCAAGGTGTATTGTAGGAGTTGCATGATTTTTCAGCCAGCTGTAGCAACAAGCAATGGGGCTTCCACCTCTCCTCTTGGGAGACTGTTCCAGAGCCAAATACTGTCAAGAACACACTCTCAAGAAGTTTTTCATGATATTCACCTTAACTGGATTCTTTATTAATTTCCACCCCATTGCTTCTGGTTGTCCCCCTTTTATGATGTTAATAACCCTCTGCCACTCTTCAAGTATTCAGTCAATATGTCCCCCTTACCCCTTTGGCCTCCCTTAGCCAAGCTCTTGTAAACATACTTTGTACATCAGTCTGACCCCACTTGCCCCACCTCCTGATCATTTTTGTTTCTTTTCTGGTCACTTCCTCCAATTTGTCATTATCTTTATGGTAACGTGGTGTCCACAACTGAGGCCCCCACATGGCATGTGCTTTATTTTAAGCACACGAAAAGTCCCATTAAAATGAATGTTTTAAATTTTATTCACATGCTTATATGATTTGCTGAATTGCAGCCTGGAGGGATTGGACCAGGGCCGGTCACCTTTTTGCAGCCAAATCACACTTCAAGCTTGTGTCTAATTTGCTGCCTTCCTTTCCCCCTTGCTGTCTTTTGTCATCACAGCTTCCTGGCTCTTTCCCTCCCATGAATGGCTCCCACCCTCCTCTCTGTGTTTCAGATCATGTTTACCTAGTTGTACCAGCTTGCACTTCCTCCAGCTGACTCTCATTTTGTTCTCTTCTGCCCATGTTTTTCATCCTGCTTAGGTCCCTTTGTGCTATTTCAAGGAGCTTGATTTAAAGTGCAGAGCTGCTCAGTCTTCCAGATCTCCTTCTCTCCCCCTCACATCACCCTGACCCCATGCTGGGCAGCCCCCTCCCTGCCTCCTTCAGTGTGTGCAGCGATGTGCTGAGAACACACAAGCACTGCGCCAGGCTCTGTCAGATCAGCTTCCGAGCCCCATTTATCAAAATTATCCCACAGTCCCTTGCAGAGGCAAATATTAATAGGGTTCGTTTAAAACCAAGAGTGTTACTAATGCTTTTTCCTACATGCTAAATGGGAGGAAACAAGAATTATCCAAACAAACACACACAAGAAGAGCTGTTAAGAACAGTTAATAAGGCAGGTGCGGGGAGGTAAAGCAGAGGCTTCCTGAACAGACACGTGTCAATTGGCATAGCCTGTTTTCAGGAGCTTTTGAGAAGGTGAGCAAAATCCCATCTGGGCAAGGGTTGCCACCACTGAGGTAAAAAAAAAAAAAGGGACATCTGCTTGTGCCCCCCTGACCACATACAGCCCTGGGTACCACGTCCCCTGGTTCCCATGCACTGTCTCCTCATCTCATTCCCAGGAGAGGGTACCAGCCCGCACAGATTTCTGCTCCCAGTGCTGACCTAGGCACAGACCTTGTCAAGCAGGACAAGAGGCTGGCTGCATCCACTCCACTCCTGCCCAGTGGTGACCCCCGTAACCAGTGCCTGTGTGTGTGTGACTGGGTGCTACCAGCCTTGACCCCTATCCCATTCGCTGCTCCTGAGTTGCCCCATCCCCGTGGCTGCCAGACACTTCAAAGGCAGAGCTACTTGTGTGCAGACATTGCCACCTTGCAACTCCTCTCGCTAGAGCTTTTACAGGCTGAGGGAGCCAGCAGAGGCATGACTGACCAAAAAAAGGGGACTTTTAATGTCCTGGGAAGACTTGCATGTTTCCTGGGACAGTTACCTAGTAAAAGGAATGATTCCAGGAAAACTGGGACAAGTGGCAAGTGTGTTCTGGCCCTGACACTGCACACTCTCTCAGCTCCAGTGAAGTGTCTGCTGTGGGCCTTCCTCCAGAATTCAGGGAGTCATGGTACCCACTCCCACTCCAGTGAATTCATCATATGAATTGAGCTGAGCAGTGGCTGAACCAAAAAATCTGTGGGGAAAAATTGGTTTGGTTCAAACTGAAATTGATTTTGGAGGGGTTTGGGGGTTGTTGTTTTTCTCGCTGAAACAAAAAAGAATGAAAAAAAATAATTTGTTTTGGGTTGAATGAAATATTTTGTTTGACCTGAACTAAATTTGCTTGGGATTTTCCTTTTATTTTAGGTCATTATCAGTTTTTTTCACCTTCATGGGGGAGGGGATGAGGGGTTGGTTTTAGTTTAGTTTAGTTTTTAAATTGAGCTAAAGTTTGAAGCAAAACAAATGTAATGAAATCAAATGAAAAGTCAAAATATTTTGTTTCAAAATGGCCAGAATGAATCTATCTTTTCTGTAATTCCACCCCTATTTTTGAATCAGAAACTATTCACTGAATTTTACCTGAATTCATGAATCACTTTTGTGACCCCCAAAAATGCATTTTTGGTGAATTTACTATTCAAAAAAAAGAAGAAGAAGAAGAAGAAAGAAATTGCGGTGCTCTATTCATCATTAAGCTCAGGAAGAAGACATTGGAGATTGTTGCAAGGATTGGGGTCATGGTAGGAGGGAAACTGGAAGGACAGCAAGATCCCAGTGTAAGGGGGACAAGGGAAGGTAACTAAGTGGTACCTGCAGTACACTTCCCTTCTTGCCTCAGTCCCCTCAGCTCACTCACTGCCAACAGGTGTCTCCACCACCAGACCTCAGCTGCTAAAGTCCCCCTCCTGTATGTTCCTGTGACACATCTCACCAGCATCCCAGCTGCCAAACCTTCTCCGAGCTCCTGTGCTGCATACCCCAACTCACCTTCCATTCCAGCAGCCTAAACTCTAGCACCCACACTCACCCCATGTACACCCATCTCAATTCCCAGTGCCAAAATCCTTTTGCAAACCACCCCTCCAGGGGTACATTATCAGAGAAGATGGCCAATCTCACACACAGCACACTAGGAGAGATTCTAATCCCACTTCCACCAGAGTAAATCTGAGTAAAGGTATGATCATTTCCCAGCTTCCTGTTGTGGCCACATCACCCCCCTGCCCTTTGAATTGCCCAGCTGACTCCTCCTCCTCTGCTGCATCAAGTTCAAGCTTCATGTCTTTCTGCCCCTCTCTGCTTCTCTGTTTCTGCATTTCCGTCCGTCCGTCCCCTCCGCCTGCCCACCCGCCCGCCTGCCCTATTCCCCTAATGATGCCAGCCTGAACCCACCCACTTATCTGGCTGTCTCAGAAGTAGCTTTGGACTTCCTCCAACACTGCCCCTTATGCCTGGAACACCCTGCCTAGTCCATAAAGCCATTATGCTCCCCTCCTCATCAGGGCATCTGGGCACTACTGTAACAAAAACAGTAACTCTGCTGGTCAGTGAAGTGACTCCAGATTTATACTAATATACGTGAGAACACAATGTGGCTCACTGGCTTTGGGAATGCTCCAAACTCCTTGCTAGACAGAAATCCCCGTGAAGGCCCATGAATCCTTCATGCCAAGCTCTCCCCTCCGTCCTTCCCTTACACAGTAACATTAACTTTCCAGACCTTTGCTGTCTTCGCCTGCTGCTGCTGCAGGTAAAAGGATTCTAAACGTTTGTGGCTCTCGGATTGAGATCTCCATAGACAGGCAACAAACCTCAGCTCTCCTGCCCAGCCTTCCTCATTCCGTTTAGCTGTAGGAACTCATCCCTGGCTTTGGGACTGGAGGATGGGAGGAAAACTCTCTTTATAACGCATATGGAAGCACTGGAATCATTTCTTACCCTCAGGGAAGGACAGGTAGCATGTCCACTTTCTCTCTTCAGTGGGGGAGGGAAAGGCATTTTTAATTTGTACCGGAGACTTCATAGGAACCCAGGAAAAATATTTGTACCTATTTTAAGTTGCCCTGGCTTACTGGAAACCATACCCATGAAGATCAAGGGTCCTGTAACTTGTGGGCTGGTGACCAGCCCTAGCCAGCCTCCCTCCTGTAACAGTTAAAGGTCTGGTACATGCAGTGTGGTTTGTTTCAGGGATTCATGGCTTGACCATGAAGATTAGGCTCTACATGGAAAATTATGTTAGTAACTGTGAGTGGGTTGTTTTGTTACTGATTTTAAGTCATCAGGACATGAGTGTGTATGAGAGAGAGAGAGAGAGAGACGTTATATGGCTTCTCATGCTTTATGGAGTAATAGCAGTGCCTGATCAGTGCAAGGGTGGTTTGGTGTCAAAGTAAATAAGTGAAAGTGGCTGAGATGATGCTCTCTAACTTCCTTGCTGGGCAGTTGTTTACAGTGCAATTAGTAATTATTTGTAGAAAAGTTATATAGTTTGGGCTTTCAAGTATTCCACCTGCCTCTGATTACATCAACCTGAGGCCCATCCTGTGCCCATACAGACACAGGCCAAATTCTGCTTCCAAGCTACCCCAGAGTAATTCTCCAGGAACTCCTTTGACTTTAGTGGAGTTACACCGATATATACCAGTCTCCCTGAGACCCAATAGGCCCAACCTGTTGAGACATTTGTTTTCAGCCTGTGCTCCAGGGGGCTGCTGCTTTAACAGTGGGGAAGCTCCTGTCCTTTTCCATGCGGTGATATTTTCTAGTTTGTTATACCCTGTTCAGACACGTTAGGATTTCCAGAGGCTGTTTTGACCAACTAAAACTTGAAAAAACCAAGACCTTCCCTGCACAGCTGTTTCACAAAAGGTCAAAATTTAATTGCAAAGTGAATTGGGGAGATCAGAGCAGCAGTGGCTTCCGGCAATGAGGGAAAGTTCGGTGCTAATAAATGTAGCATCCCCCATCCAAGGAGAGGAAATAAACAGCATAGCTATAGGACAAACGTGGGGCATGAGACCACACAGCAGTGCCCGTCACATTAATCACCTCCCTTTGTTTTTCTCTGACTGTCCTATTAAAACCTTTCCATGTCGCAGTACTAGGAGCTGTGCTGAATAGGAAGGGAAGATGGCCTACATGAAGATTTCAGTTTTAAGAGGTGATACACAATGTACAAACAGGTTTGAGAATATGCTCAGTCAGTGTGTTTGAATAATGAAAATGAACATGCAAACTTGGCAGTGGATGCTGGGACTGGAGTATCTATGAGGTCCCTTATAGCAAACAGGGCCCTCCAGCGCCTCCTGCAGGAAGCTGGGATGGAAGTAGCCATGAGCTGTCCCGCGACTAACACTCCCTTACCATTCCTGACATTGACTTCAGCCAGGAGAGGCAGAGAATGACATAGCTTGAGCTCGCCACAGCCAGCACTCCTGCCCTGTTGCTTACAGCCCTTTTGCTGGGAGAGGTCAGGCCTGGTGTAGCTGTGAGTTTCCCCTCAGCCAGCACTTCTGTCCCATTCCTTACAGCCCCTTCTCACAGCTGGGACTGGAGTAGCTGAGAGCTTCTTTTCAGAGACTATTAGAATTTAAACAGCCAATCTGCTCTAAAGGCCAAAGCTCTGTTAGCCAGGTGAGACCCTTGCTTGCTTACTCATGTTTCAGAATTGATTGATTGATTTATGTTCTGGAAACTAGAGACGTGGATCCGATTTGGAAAGATTTACAAACTAAGGAAATAACAGAAGCCAAAGAAAGGTCCTGTGTTTATTCTTTGCATAATCTCAGAGATACAGCACTAGACAGACGATGATATTTTGTACAGGTGTGCTCCATTTCTTGTATTTCTGATTTACCTTTGTTTATAAGACCACAGCGTGTCACCATTCAGTCTCCACAGTCTGGGGTCTCTTGAGTAACTGTATTGCTGATGGATCTCTGTTATACTGGTGTAAATCTGGAGTAACTCCATTACAATCAGTAGAGGTACTGGGATAGCTTGCGAGCAAAATGTGTCTGCATAAAGCTCCTATAGAGCTTGCTACTGTTAGTGCACTGGCACTTTCTAAGAAGCAGAGCTTTTAAAAAGAAGCCACCCTTGTTCCCCGGACAGGCCTGTGGATTGATGGGTCCTGAGTTCAGATAGCTGGACACCTGAACTCCTTGTGCAGGAGTGGTATCAACTCTCCCATGGGTTGTGGTAAATGACATTGCCCCCCCCCCCCACTCTTCAAGCTGAGCGCCATCAATTTGACGTGCCTCTGAGGCAAATGTGACATCAGTGGCAGGTTCCTTTCTGTAGGGAGAGATCTCCAAAGGCTCTGCTCCCTGTCTATAGAAATGTGAAAACATTCCCTGAGATGTTGTGGATGGAGACAGCCTCTGCATTCAGCCTGTGCTCAGCCAAGTGGAACAAAACCATACAGAAACACACACACTCCTCCCCCCGCCCCCATTTTGTTATCCAGTGCTATAAGATTCAGCATTCACAAGAATTCAGGCTTCATCTGTTTTTCCAACTCTGAAAAGAATCTGACCTGGAGAAGGAAAGGTCCGGAACATTTCTCAGAGCCAGGCAAAGGGTATGGGTTGCCTTGAGCACACTGTGTCTATGAGGGTGAGGCATTGGTCTCTGTTGAGTGGGGAAAGGAAGGAGTTGAAAGACAGACTGGCCACTGAAAGCATAATTGCCCACTTGCCTTCAGGTGAACAAATGCACTTGCCATTCCCACTGTGGCCAATTTGCTGTTGCTATTTTTATTTCTCCTGCTTAGCTGACTGTGGACTCATACCTCCTTTTGTCAAGTGTGTCAGCTCAACCACCTCCACAAGCTACTGAAGTAAGAGGTGACACCATGGGACTCCTTTACATTAGTGAGTCTAACAGAGCAGCAACTATTCTGCTATAAATCCACCTGGAAATCTCTCAGCTCCACAAAGTGGGAGGCTCCAGTTTTCAGAGCCATGTGTCCAAATCCTTCAGATGGGTGCTCTGCCAGGCACGTAGGCACTTAAAATAGGTATTTGGGCACTCAGGTTAGGAACCAAAGTGGAAAATTGGGTTCTGAGTGTGTAATGTGATCCAGTGTGTGTGTTTTATAGCATTATGCTAACACTGTGGTTAAGGTTCAGAGGGTGTTTTTGCTCTAAGCCTTTGTGGTCGTTTGGTCTAAACACAGGCCTAGAAATATGGAACCTCCTGATTCAAACCTTTGCTCCTTTATAGTCTTCAACAAGTCACTTTGCTGATCTGTGCCTCCGTTTCCCCACTTTTAAAATAGGGTTAATGCCAATCTATCTCACACAATGTTATTATTTTTAACACTTTGCTTGTAATTTTGTGAGGAAAAATTGCATTTGGAGCTGTGGTTTCATGATGTGTATCAGACCAGAAGCAATATATATTTTTTAAGTTTGATATTTCTTTGGCCACCAGAATGTGGAATTAGAACACACTTTCCTTGAGATAAATAATAGTTCAGATGCCTATTTTAGCTCTTGGATAACTTAAAAATAGACTCTTTTAACTTCCGAGGTGGTACATGCACCGTGCTCGCTGAGGGATGTGGTTACCTTGTTTATTACGATTAGCATTACATTAGCTCTTAAAGGCCACAACATCAGCGCCCCATTGCGCAGGGCACTGTATAGACAACTACTGTGAGACAGTCCCTGCCATGAAGAGCCAACAATTTAAATAGACAAAACAGTCAAAATGTGGGAGAAAGAAAGTGTCATTATCCCCATTTCAACCACTGGGGAAACTGAGGCACAGTAACAGAAAGTAAGTGGTAAAGCCAGGTCTCCAGTCCATGTTTTAAACAGTAGAACAAACCGGCTTTCTGTTAGATGATCTTGCCCATCTTCTTTTTCCCCTGAGACACTCTGCCAGTATAGAATTAAGGTACAATATTCTTTCCAGTGTCTTGCCCAGCAGGTACCCCAGCTGACGGGGCTCCCACTAATTCCCTTAGGAGACTATTCCACAGTCTCATTAGACTCTCCCTTAGGAAATATTCCCCAACCACTCATTCTCATCCCATTTCTCCTCCTTATGCCATCCTCAGCAATTCCAACACTCTCACTTCTCAGTGTATACTCTCTTCGAATACTTGGTAGCATACAGTATACTCATAGTATAGAGTGAACTAGCTAAAATAAGCTCTCTGAAGCTACGAAGGCTGTCAGATACTATGATGATGTGTGCTAATTTGAGAACCTGGACAGATAGATAGATTAAATATATTCACTTTTTCCAAACATTCCTGATTTCTTTCTTGTGTATAAACTTTTTTTATTATTTTTCCCCTTGCAAAACAAGTAAAATACTTCAGAGAAAAAAATAAACACAGGTAAATATAGTTGTCACTGCTGATTAGTAGTAATTACAATTTATGATCTTGTGAAGGGTATGCAGATTATTTAAGCATTACAAAGGAAGGATTAATAACCATGAAGTAGTTAACTCTTTCCATACAAGGTCCTATCATGTTATACATTTACAACTGGAAGAAGATTGTACATTGTAGGGCCACATTTTCTAAAGCGCACAGGACCCATTCAGGCTCTAAATTAACTTTGCAGATTTTCAAAAGAGCTCGGCTTGTTGGATGCTGAGCTCTTTTGAAAATCTGGCCATTAGTCTGTGGTAGATCTGGAGTCCTTTGTACCAACTCATCACTGATTCAGCTAGTATGATGTTGGACAGGTCTTGTTCTGTGGAATGAGCCTTGATCCAATCTAATCCTCTAGGTAGGGATTCTCTAAGGGCTTGTCTACACAGTGGGGTAATGCACTCTACACAGGGGGGGGAGTGATGTCTAAAGTGCACTGATGTGTTGTGCGTTAATCTGTCTGTGCACACCTTGCTGGTGTGCATTAAAGGTTCCTTAGTGCACTCTAATGTTGCACTGTTTCAAACAGCACTATGCTGAAGCACACCAGCAGGGTCTACGTGGATCACTTAATGCACAACATGTTAGTGTGCTTCAAGGAATCACACTGCTGTAGAGCACATTGCTGATCTGTGTAGACAAGGTCTTAGTGAAACATGTTGCATAGAATTTGTTGTGCTGTCCTTATTCAGTTATGGTTTACAGTCTTTCTCTTCTTTGAATTTCCTTCAGTTTGTCTTCATCTTTTTGGTAAAGCAGAGGCCAGAGCTGATGGTGGTGTTCTAGTGTGTATTCTTACCAGAGCCGTGTAGATGAAGGCTGATACAGCCCTGCTCTGTGACATGATGCCTCTGTAGCTGCAGCTGAAACTTATTTCTTCCAGCATATAATGTGTCTACTTCATGCAGAATTTGCCCTCTCCCATCATGTCTAGGTCTCATTCAGCATTACGGCTGTTGCAGTTTTCCCCTCCCATTGACTACCAGTGTTTTGGGTTATTCTCCCCAGGTGTACTCTGTTAGGGCCTGATTCAGAAAGGCATTTAATCACATGTGTATCTTTAAGCATATGCTTAAATCCCATTGACTTCACTGGTACTTAAACCCATGTGTAAAGTTGAGCATGTGCTAAATATGCTGTCCTGAATAGGGATGCTATCTGAGTTGGGCCCTAGCTTGCATTTCCCCTTGCAAATAGCAGGCCAGATTGTGATTCCCTTATTCACAATGGTGAGCAGTTACTTACACAAGTAGTTCCATTGACTTCTATGGGACTACTTGTGTGAATAACTACTAACCAAATGAGGACAAGAGGTTCACAGTTGATCTGTGGTGCTTATATGGCCCCCATTACTGTAGCACCTCTCAATCTTTTAATGTATTTATCCTCCCAACATCCCAATGAGGCACAGGGAGACTAAAGTTTAGATTTTTAAAGGCATTTAGGCACCTAAAGGAGCAGGAAGGCAGCTAGGTTTTTCAAGAGTGCCTAGGGATGGGAGTTAGGCATCTTGGTACTTTTGAAAATCCCACTAGGTATCTATCTGCATCTTTAGGCACCTAAATACCTTTCAAAATCTTGCCCTAAGGGATGTACCCAAAATTGCACAGGAAGACTGGCACAGCAAGAAACTCAGATCTTTACAGGCTAGCCCCTTAACCACTGATCTATCGTTCCTCTCCAAACTGGGTGTCTGTCTCTCATTCTGTTCTTTTCTGTCCATGATATTGCTAACCTCTACAGAGCCCTATGTTATTTCTCTGTCTTCATGGGCGCTTGCAACTCCTCCCAATCCACAACTTTCATTTGTGAGCTGTGTACTGCTTCTACTGGCTTATTAATGAAGATGTTAAATCAAATCAGACCTCATCCTGATTCCTGCAGAACTTCACAAAACACCTCCCCGCAAATTTGCACATGCATCCCTCTGATTATTATCCTTTGCTTATGGTTCATCAGGCAATTTTCAATCCATGACAGTGCTCCTAATCCAAGACAGATTGAATTAAATTTGCAAGTAGGAGTCCATGAAGCTCTGTATCAAACATTATGTGATCCAAATTCCCTTCAACCATGAATTTTGTAAAACAGTCTAAAAATACCATCATAAGATATTTCATGGAGCATACTGGACTCGCACAAGTTACAGCGATAAGGATAGAGAGCAGATAAGTGTTGGAAGAATGAGCAACCTGGAGGCAACTTGACTCATGCATTATGGTCATACTCAAAAAATTCACCATTTTTGTGTCATAACATCAGATATGATCAATCTGATTTTGACTTTTGATTTAGCTCATAAGTCACGCATTAATTTTCTTGAATTAATAATTTAATAACTGTCTTAAAATAGCTTTTGTATGTTCATAAGAATTATCATTGCACCAGCTGTGCACCAAATTCATTGTTACAACTGAAGGTGAGAATTGCGCCAACCCAATGCAAATTGCTTCCTATGAAGGATGCACTTATCTAATGCAAAATGACCTACCAGAGTGCTAAAGGTACTAAAATTAATCTCGTCAATAATAATTAATTAACAACCATTTATTGTCTATGGTAGCTCCCACAATGTGTTCAGCTCTTTCCAGATCTTTAAGTAGGGATAATTGCTGCTGTGAGGAGCTCATTGTCTCAGGACAGAGGAGAGTGAGACTAGGGAATGGGAATAATAGATATATACTTGACCATATACTAAATGATACAAATCTAAATATAATGGTTGTGACACTCCCTGGGGTACCCAGGGTTGAAAGGCACCTCATCACCACCTGCCCTTAGCATGAAGCAGTCTTGTCTGTGCCTGCTGTGGGTCACCTCCCTGAATCCAGCAGCCCCATACAGCTTGAACTCTACCTTCCAGGCCTCCACAGGCCTCGCTCTCCCTGTACAGCTAGCAACAGACACACACCAACCCCCAAATATTTAGTGCGTTCCCTGGAGTGTCCAGCCCCTGATCCATTCCCTTTGGGAATAGCAGTCCTGGTAATTCTAGAACAGTACACCTCAGCTGATTAGTTATACATTAGAACACAGCTCTGTTAAACACAGGCACTTAGATATATTTATAGTGAAACAAGAATAAGTTTAATATTAAAGAATAGAGATTCAAGTGCTAATCAGTAAGAATACTGGAAACAAATGGTTACATGTAAAACAAAATCATAACACATTTTCATGAGACTAAGCCATGGTGCCTGGGCATCCCCTTTGTCCCCCAAAATACACTCAAGCAAACCTTTGATATACACCTCCAGATAAGGTTTTCTTCCCCTGCCGTGTTTCTTTTCCTGTTAGTTCCTTTATGAAGTTCTTTCTTTCAATCTTTCATTTTCATTTGGTTCAGACTGGAGATAGGGGACCCGTGGTGAATGAGACATTATTCAATTTACGTGTAAACAGATAAATGGAGAGACATCTCCCATCTGACAGAAAACTTGTTTGTCACTGTTTCTGGTGACTAATAATTGGATACATACTTTAAGAATATGTTCTCAGTATTTATACATATCTCTTTACATAGTATCTGTATGTACATTTCACAATTATATTGATGACCAGTTTGTCACTGGCTTTCATTTGAGGCCTCACATGACATTCTGTGGGGAACCAGAATGTACATCCCAGAATCAGAAAATTCCAGGAACTCTGTGCACCCTCTTACCAATTGGCATTAGGAGGTTCTTGGTCAGAATCATGCTGAGGAAAATGTATCTTCAGATGATATATTCAGAGTAGCCTTTTGATAGAGCTGATCAAACCATTTTAGACAGAACCATTTTCTTTCAGAAAATGCAGGTTCATGGAAATCTAAACATTTTCAGCGTGTGTGTCCATTTCAATGAAATTTTCTCCTGGAAAGTTTTGAAACAAACAGTTTTGAGTTTCCTATTTTGACAAGGTAAAACTGTTATTTTAACTGTGTCATTTAGTTTTGTTTAATTTCATTTAGACTGTCGTATTAAGATTAATATTATATTATATTTACTATTTTATATTATAATGTGCTGGCATTATCAAAATGAAACAATTTGACATTTTTGAAACAAAACAATTAGACATAATCAAAACAGAATGTTCCCAAATTGAAATTATCAGTCATTTCTGTTCCATGAAAAAAACTTGACATTTTGACTTTTTGTTCCAATTCATAGGGGGGGAAATGAAATGTGGGCAATTCCCTTGGGATGGGAATTCTAGTTTCTGATTGACTCTACTTTGTGACAGCTTGGGGATGAAGCCCAGACTTTTCCATTGTATTGTTTTTAAGTAAATGTCTGACAATATTTTATGGAACAAGGGATGTTACCTTCTGTGTATGGATATAAATGGGTTACAGTTAACTAAGAAAGGGTTCAGTCCTGCAGTACTTATTTAAGAAAGTTTGTCCAACCAAAATTAATGAGGCTTTTGCTTGCGTGAGGACCAAGTACTGAGCTCATAGTTATTAAGGGCAAGATTTTTAAAGGCGCAAAAGGGAGACAGGTGCACATCTCCCACTGGAAGCCCTTTAAAATCAATGGGAGTAAGGTGTCAAGCTCCCATTTCTATCTTTGAAAACCTCCCCCTCAAGCAATGATCCATTGTATTCATTTGTATTGGACATTCCTGGAAGCCTGATCGTTAATATTGGTTTGCAAGCTGGAAGAATGAGCATAAACAAATACAAGGGCTTCTCCTCAAGGAGTTATGCTTTATAGCAAAAGAGAAAAATAAAGGAACATAAGTAGGAAAGGCAAGAAAAAATCACCCACTCCCTTTCAGGGTTAAGCTCTGCCCTGCGCCCCAGGATGTGGTATCCAGCCTTGCCAAACTCATCGTCTTTCTCCTCCTCCCATGCTGTCATTCACATAGCCTTGCCCTAGGGCACCTGTGCCAGGGGTGGAGGAAGTAATCCCTTGTTCAGCAGTTAGAGTGAATAGACATTAATTTCCAGGAATGTTAGATTTCCCGCACCCCCCACTCCTCCATATTTTAAGGACAAAGATGGATGCACACAGTGAAGGGAAGAGGGTGGAAGGAGCCTAAGACCCAAAAACAATGTGGTGGTTGTGCTCCTCTGAGCTCAAACACGACTGAAATTAGTGCTGCCGCTGGAGTTCTTCAGAATTGGGGCTATGATCACAGGACTATGAGCTGCAGCACTGGCCAATGAAGCTGGGTGACACAGAGGGGAATGCAGATTGCACCTTTCAAAGGATCCTTGAGTCAGCCACCTTGCCTTTCACTGGGCCTATCCCTTACACAGTCACAAGGCGGCCTTAAACATTGGTACCACAATTGCTTTTCTCCGGTCTTCAAATACCTCCCTGTACTCCATAATATGTCAAATATAATTAGCAGTTGCTGAGTGAATTGATCAACTAATTTCCTTCTCACCCTCAGATGCATTTAATCCATTAGCTGATTATTTGTAGAGATTTATTTTCCGCTAACATTTCCTTGCTTGCATTTTATCAATAGTTCTATTTATTAGGTTGCTGTTGCTTCCTGATTGTCGAAAACGCTGTTCTTTGTTTTCCTTGTTCAAGATCATGAGATATTTTAACAAGCTGCTTGGCACCTCGGTCATTTAAACATCATCATGAATGTCACCCCTTTTCCTTTATTTATTAGTGGGCACACTTACCATCTAGTGCTCTTTTTTCCGCAAGATAATAGGCCCTCTTCTTCTCCATAGCCTTTTGAAAGCACTAACCCATTCTCATTTTGTGATGCCCTATCTGTTCTTTGTTAACCACTTTGACCGCTGTACCTTCTTTGATCCTTTCTCCATTTCCAATACAGGGTTTATTTTTCACATAAGATCTTTGAGCAGTGCCATCATGGCTATGTTTATAACAAACGTTTTTACCAAAAATTTCCCACCCTTGCTATTGCCAGTATACACTGTCCCCAGTCATTTTAAAACCAAGACATCTAAGCCCTTACTAAAGTGGTCCTAGGCCATAGAACTGATCTTTGCAGAAGAAAAAGAAAAACCAGGATCTATGTGCAGAACTGGGAGCTGGGAGTCTTGGGTTGTTATTTTGTATACTAAGGTAATGCCTAGAACAGGGGTTCTCAAACTGGGGGTCGCGAGCGGTCAGCCTCCACCCCAAACTCCGCTTTGCCTCCAGCATTTATCATGGTGTTAAATATATAAAAAGTGTTTTTAATTTATAAGGAGGGGTCGTACTCACAGGCTTGCTATGTGAAAGGGGTCACCAGTACAAAAGTTTGAGAGCCATTGGCCTAGAAGATCCAGCTGAGATTGGGCCACCAGTGTGTTAAATGCTGTACATATGCCTAGTAAGAAACAGCTCCTGCCCTGAAGAGTTTGAAGTCTGGAAAAACAGAGACAGTGAGAGGTGAAATGATTTGTGCATGGTCACAAAGCAGCTCACTAGCACAGCCAGGAGAAGACTCTCCTGAATCTCAGTCTAGTACCTTAGCTATTGGACCATGCTGCCTGCTCAGCTACTGACTCAGTTTATTACTTTAAGCAAGTCACTCACCTCAGTTTCCCAATATGTGAGATGGGGATCATGATACTGACCCACTTCACCAGTGAGTTAGTAGAATTAGTTAGAGTTTTGCAGAGAAGGTGCTATACCACCCATTTCTAATGAGACATTTTGCGTGGACCCTTCCATTATACTAACCTTCCTCAGCCTGTTGTGGTGAACTTAATTTTTTAATGAGTTTTCCCATAAGCCCAAGATCTTCCACCCAATATCTATCCTACAGACCGCCACCTCCCCCCAACAAAGCAGCACCTGATATAAGTGAAGTGAATTTTCCCTCCTTGCTGAATATCACTGCTTCTCCATCTGACACCACCCAAATCCCTATTTTAACTAACAGTGATGTGACCTCTTTATAGGCATAAGAAGTACTTTCCGCATAGCTAACAGACAGTTGCCATACATCCTGCGAGTCTATTGATATTCAAGGCATGTGTGAACTCGTTTCCCACTGTGGCATCTTGGCATTCAGAGGATGAAGTGTCCCTCCAAACATTCTTCTTTCTTTTTCCATCAACCCCCCCCTCACCCAGTACTAGGCACTACAGAGGATGCCTGGTCTCCTTTGTGAGCAATGAAACACAATATGATACGTGTGCCAATGGAAGAGGCTTGTGATTATGTGACGAGACATGTCCACTGACCCTTCTGTCTGACAGAGCTGATCTAAGCCAACTGCGAGAGAACAAGGCAAAGAAAGTGCATGCCTGGAGCCTCCTAGTTCTGCTCCTGTTCTTAAAGGGCCTGGGATGAACTCAACACCCCCATGACAACAGAATGAGAAACTGCAAGACTACTTTTTCCACAGAGAATTAGAACCTTAAAGGAAAAAATGCAGCAATTAGATATAACACCATCGGTAGCTAAATAATGGTGTAATATATAAGAATATTCTGTATATTGTGTGCATGGACAGTTCTGTGGTGAGAATCATAGAAATGTATGACTGGAAGGGACCTCAATAGGTCATAATAGTCCAGTCCCTTGTGCTGAGGCAGGACTACGTATTATCTAGACCATCCTTGACAGATGTTTGTCTAACTTGTTCTTAATCTGTCATAATGTTTGTAAAGCTGAGTTTTCAAGACAATTTCTATAAATGCCCATCAATCTAGGCACTTATATGCAGAGGCCAATGTACTCCATAGCACAATGGGACCAAATTCTGGAGCAAGAGCCCCTAAATTCAGCAGCAATGTTCATTTATCAAATCTCAAAGAAATGCCCTTCGTTCCAGTCCCTCCAACATTCAAACCCAAACACTCAGTTATGACTCATAGTTGAAAATACTCCTTGATGTCAATTTCTTCAATGGTTATTTACAGCCATCATTATGTTTGATGATGGATGTATTCTCCAGGCAAACCGGCTCTATGAACGTCGGCAATGCTGATAATTCTAGGCGGTCCACAGTAATCTGATTAACTCTCCATTGTGGGAAAAACTAACAGTAAGAGGCAGCTGCAGGCAGGGCAGGGAGACAGCAAACAAAATGTTGGCGCCTGGTATCTTGTAAAATTTCCACATTCTACAGCTGGGGCCCTGAGTGAGATGACAGGGTATTTCACACCTTTCAGAGCCGTTGTTTCATGCTTTTTGCAGACTCATATGAGCAGTGGTTTATACACGCTTCTCCTTTTGGCTCTTAATTTCTCCACTCTCTGCTGGTCATTTAAGCTAAAGGTCTTGTGAATCTGAAGCTCATAGCTTAACTTGTAGAAGAGAGACATCCAGTTCATCCAACTAAGGGAGGAACTGATTCTACGGTGCAAACAATGAAGCAGATTGAAGCTGCCCTCAACTTTAATAAGATATTGCATTCCAAGGACACTACAATTGATCTCATTTGGAGACCACTTAGCTCAAAGTAGAGCATTACATGCTAGAAACTCCTGGCTTTACTTTATATAATCATGAAGGCAGCCTATAGGGCCTCGTATAATTTAGGGGACTGCACTTAGGACAACTCTATCCTAGCACCCTGGCACTTTGCAAACAGCCAGCCAAATGAAAGCTTCAGAGAAGACATTAAGTCTCAGATACTCGAGCCATAGGGGCTATTTAAGATTAACAGAATGAAAGATTGATGATAGGTGAAGGCGGGACACTCTCATACATGCGCACCCACACCCACATACTCTCACAATGCAGCAGATAGGTAGAAGTCTCCATGTTTTTAACCTGAACTAAAAAGCAGCTTTTAGTAGCAGCTCCCTGTGTGAAGGAAGCATATTTAGTGGTTCTGCCTCATGAGGAGGCCATTTTCACCCGAAAGCCTTGACCTTCGGCAGAACCTGCAACAGGATAGGGCATGAGAGGAAGGGGCCCCAGAGGATGCACCATCTTTCTCTCCCTTGCTGTGAAGTCTGGCAGTTGGTTGAAATTGGCCCCAATCACAAGGAAGGCTCAGCAGACATGTCTCATCACATAAAGGCAAACATCTTTGGAGGGCTACAAATGAGGTTGTGTGGGGGTCTTGGGCTGCTTTGGAAATTGTCCTCTGATGTGCTCTGGCTCTGTAGCTTGCTAGAGAGAGTGCTCTTTGCAGGAATTGATTGTTTTCCCTGAACACAGGTGCTGTGCATGCGTGAGTGGGTGAAATGGTGAGCCGGGGGGAGAAAAGTGAAGGGTACAGACTTCCCAGACAGCATTCACAGACACTATTCATTTCCTTCAGAGGTGTAGGTGTAAATAAGATAGCACAACAGGGTCCAGAAGTGGGAGAGAGGAAGTTCTTACATGTCCCTTGCTTCATCTGCCCCAGGCTCTGTATTCTGCTAGCTGGGGGTTAAGGAGAGCATCTCATGGTTAATTTTCAGTTCTTCAGTCATGGGTGGAGTTCTGAGGAACAGAGGTGGGGTCTGGTCTCCTTTCCTTATTGTAAGAGATGCCAGGACCCTTTGCTAGGCTATTGATGACCTACCTCTATAATCGTGCCAGGTAATCGTACACTCAGAAGCTGGGATCTCAGTACTGTATTCCCAGGATTAAGCAGGTCACTTCCATGGAACAAACTTTGATCTAACATAGGTTTATAACGCATCCTACAGCTTCTAATAACAACATTCACCCAAGACCCGCACAGAGTTATTGTCGGAGCTGGGTTCAGAACTCAGAGCTTCCTGGCCCATGCTCAGACCGTGCTTTTCTCCCCGTCCTTTCCCTTGACCTCACACTGTGCACATGCTCAGTCCTCTTTCTTCCTTTAACCCACTGGCTGCAGCATGTGTTTTAGCTACTTGTTATGACCACTAAGGTTCAGGATTTTGCATCTAGCAATGACATGTTAATTTATGATCTGGTTCAGAAAGAAGTACCTGAGGGAATACTGCTACCGCTGTACCTCTTTGGTTCTTGTAAGTCTCCCTACCTTCTCCAGTTGGGTCTCCCTGGTGGTCTTGTATTCTGTGGGAGGGCTTGGTCGACAGTGTCCAGTTGGAATATGAATCCCAATTCCCCACTTCGAGAAGCAGGGAAGCCGGTTGGTCCCCAGTGTCATTGTGCCCAGTGTTTTTCTAAGGTAACTAATATATTGTTCTTTGTCTTTCAGTGGGCTGTGATTTCTTCCATCCACCCGCACTCCCTTGTGCTTGACTTTCAATTCCAATTAATATATTGGCATCACAAGGCACATGTGTGTTGCCAAAGTTAACAAGTTAATAAATCAACTGTTATATGTCTTTCTCTCCCCTACACTCTTCCATCTCCTCCTTTCTCTTTCTCCTCCCCAGATTTTCTCTCTAATAGTCTCCCCAGGTGATAGTTAGCTATCTCAAACTCAAGACAAGCTGTCTCTGTTGACAAACAGAGCTGTCACTCACCAAGGGGGAAGAGCAATTGGTCTCTATAGCGTGTCTGATATTTTCTTTCCTTCACGGGGCATGCAAGAATCAGTCTTTAAACTCTCTTAAAGAAGCTATGTTTGCTTGAAGGTTGACTAATGACTTTAGAAGAACCAGAGGTTTTTTCAGAGGTACCAAACAAAGCAGTAAACCCTTGGCACCCCCTCAAGGAGTCAAGGTGTTTCACAGCATGGCAAGGCCAGTAGAACTGGTGGAGTCACCCATTCACCATGGAGAGGTCCAGGTTACAGACAAAACCACTCCACTGGGTAGAAATCTCTGTTAAATAGATCAGTGAGTGCTCTCCTGCTTCCACCAACCCACCCAATCCTATGGCATGACAGTGAACAAAGTATTAAAGAAAGAGACAGATCCCTCGGGTGTCTTTAGCAGTGGATACAATCTGCCCAGGACAGTGTGTTTGGAATTTAATCCCCAGTACATCAAGCATGCAGCCTGGATACGGCACCATGCTGTATTGGGTTTTTTTTATTCTTTGTCTTTAGTGTCCATTCCTGATCCAGTGGTAGCTTGATCCAATAGCATGATGCCATCTCTGTTGGCTCTCTTCTGTCCCCTGGGAGTTAGGAACAGTTTTCCTCGTTGCTTTCTCATGAAAAATCATTATCACTCCTGATAGCTTGAAGAAATGTCTTTCTCAGACTCCCTCATATTTTGGCCACTGAAGCCAGAAGTGTGTATGTCTCTTTCTCTCAATATTTCCTTCTATATTAGTTCTACGATCGTTTCTCCCTGCTTGCAGTGCACCCTGACTCCCAGTTTCCTCCTCTAGTTTGCAATCCACGAGGCTGGTTCTCCATTGCCCTGCATTTTGTGTAATCATTTCCACCTGGGCAAAGTGAATGTAATTATACATTATAATTTGGTAGTGTTTCACCTCCACTTTATGCAGCCAATGGAGAACCAGGCCCATTGATTCTGTATGTGGTAAGAGTCTCCCTTAGTTTTGCATATCTCACTGTGGTGAGACAATTTGCTAGTTCCACACAGAGATCTTTAACGCTCTCAAATCTTGCTAGATTTTATTTGGTCTCAGGAAATGATATATAAGTGTTGTAGGTGTTGAGCATCATTTCTATCAAGATACTTGTAAGTTACCCATTACCGTAGTACCTATGTGGCTCACAAACCTTATTCTCATAATGTATGTGGTAAGGAAGTATTACTGTATTAGCCTCATTTTGTAGATGGGAAGTGACTTGCCCAAGGTCTCACAAGAAGTCTGTGGCAGACCCAGAAACTGATCCCTGATTGCCAGAGTGCCAGTTCCACTGCCTTTAATATAAGACCATGCCTCCTTCTATTTTGACTGTGGTCGTTTGCTCCACTGGTCAGTAGATTAGAGATGTTGAGACCAGAAATTGATGGCACAGCAGATGTTTTCATTTGGATTTAGTTTTTGATCTCCTGCTGTGATGGAAGTGTACACTGCTTTGATTAGTGTTCATTTCCGTATATTGATTAGCAATATAGATGCCACATCATTGCTGCTCTGAGGCCAGTGTTGCTAGATTCCCTCTGCACAGCGAGTATTTGTTTGCAGGACTTCAGCTGGAGAGTTTCTGCAGAGGTTTTGTCCCAATCGGCTTAGCAACCCACACTGTCCCCAGTCTGTGTAATTTCCTTCTCCAAAAAGGAGGCTCTGTCAGTTTCTTCCCAATCATTTGTATTCAGTGCTTTCTACTCTCGAACTTCTTACAAAATCCTGAGACCCTGATGTCCCTTCAGACATATACAAGTCAGTTGAAGCTACCCAAATGTTTTTGAGGACATGTAATTGAGGTCTAGGTCCCTAACTGCATTTCTAATATATAACTTACTGGCTAGCTGGCCAATCTTGCTCATGTTGAGTTCAGTGGCAAAATTCCTATTGACGTCAACGGGAACAGAATTGAATCCCACTAGCGGCAGCCCCAAAAGAATAAACCCCGCTACTGAAAATTCAGGGAAGTTCTCCTGTAACCCAAGAGGCATAGACATGTGTTTATGAAGCCAGAAGTCCTGGATTCCATCCCCAAATGTCCATTGTGATGTCCGTACATATAGAGCAAGTCTTCGTCATGCGGTAAAGGTTCAGAAGAGCTGCTGGGGCACTTCCAAAGATCTCAAGGTGCTGCAGCACATGGTTGAGCCAAAACAGAAGTTCTCTTTTGGCAGAGGAACCAGATGGGAAGAAACTCTACACACATGAGTATGATTCAGTATTGGCCTGTAGGATGTGATCATGGGAGTCATAGCACTCCCCACACAGCTATTCACGTAGCGCTAAGGTTTTTCACACTGGATCATACTTGTGCAGGAGAACATTTATGATGAAAGGAGTTCCTTGTCTTGAACTCCCTGCTCCTTCCTCAGCAAGTGGCTGGCCATAACTTCCCAGTCCTTAGAACATTCTGCTTCCAGATGTCACCAAACTGGATAGCGGGTAATGTCTGAAGGTTTACAGCTGGCATTTCTGAACTTCCTTCTGGTATCCCCATTTCTATCAAGCAGGGCCACCATCTGTGATGTGAGTAATGACAAGAATTTAATAATGAGTCTGGGCTGAAAACTTCAGACCTGGATTTAGATTCTATCTCCTCCTCAAAGTTTTGGGTTATTTGGATTCAGGAATATGGTTCAGCACCTCTCTACTTTAGAGCAGCTACCAGCTACCCTCAACTGAGCGCTCACCAGCAGAAGAAGAATTTCACCCTGAACCTCCTACATTGGACCCCTTTGGGCTCTGTCTCAGCTCCACTCCATGCCAAGCCTGCTCTCCCCATTGACACCATCCTACCAAAGAAAGAGCTAGGAACCAGCAGCCAGGTCCAGTCAGGACTCACTTAAAATAAGAGTTTTGACTTGGCTCTTCCTGCACTGTCCAGAAACCTTCCTCCCCGAGGTCTAGCAACTCCTGAAGGCCACCTTCTATCCTTGCCCTTTAAGAATCTGATCCAGAGGCCATTAACATGAATGGAAAGATTCCCACTGACTTCAGTGGGCTTTGAATCAAGCCCTAACAGAGCTGTACATTTTGGTTCAACTACGACTCAGGTAAACCTGACTTTCTTAGTACTTCTATTTGCAGGGTGTTTTCCACGGTCTTCTAAGATCCGTCTTTGGGACTGAAATATGAAGGGAGCTGCTCTTCTCACAGCATTTTTTTCCCTGGATGGTTAATAAAATCACGAGAAGACCAGATCTTGCATTATTTCAGTCCCACAAATAACTACCTCTGGCAATAAATGTAGTCCATGGAAAATACATACAAATACTTAAATCACAAATGCTAAACCTCATGTACATCCCTAGTCCTCAATGTATTTAGGATTTGGGGATTAGGCAGCGTCCCCGGGGTTAATCCCTCAGAATTAGCATAGCAAACACTTCTGTAACTTGTTGTTTACACGTGACATGTCAACAACGCTGTTTATTCACAGGAAGTCTGCCTATGTACGCTAGTCAAAAAGCAGTTGGGGTCAATATTGCAGGTTGAAAGCAACAGAACAGTTTGGATTGTGAACAGAGAGAACCTCCTCTTAGAGAGATGTGCTATGAATAAAGACATTGCTATTGCCAAGCTGTGAGTTTGGAATTTTAGTCAAAAATCAGTTTCACAGCAAAGATACAATACTTTGTACACAGTGGTCCAAGTTCCTCAGGGGAATTTCAGCAGGGATACACTTAGCCTATTTTGTTTTCCTTCCACGATTTGATATATCCATATTCAGTATGTGGCCAAGAATCCAGGCTTTGTGTACTATCAGAAGCTACAAAGGTGGATTCAGCACATCCTCATCCTGAACGTGTGGGTGTTTAACCAGACCAAACTCTTCAGAGTTGTGTGTGGATGGACGAACATCGTCAACAGATGGGCCAAGAAGACTGGGTTCAGTCCTGGAACTGGAATCAGTTGAAGAGGAGGGTTGGGTTGAAGGCTGAGTGAGTGAAGGTGAAAATAGAGACCCTCTTGCTTCACCCCACCCCACAGAAGTTTTCAGGATGGTTTGAGATTTCGACTATTTCTTCTTTTGAGTCTCCCTCCCATTCAGGAAACAAAATAATTTCATGTCAAGGGGACTCTCTGAAGAAATGTCTAGTTGATTGTTCTATGGATGTGGACATAAATGAATTAATGAATTACATAGAGATGAACTACAGAGTTCCAGATCTAGATCCTAACTTTTCAGTGGCTTGAGGGTGTTAATATTGAAGGGGGGTTGTTCGGGCCTCTCTCTGTTAGTAAGAAGATGTGGCCACACATCCTCATGCAGACAAATAGGTCAGTCACCTATCTATAGTCCATGAGACGGAGCCTCACTTTGGACGAGGGAGTATGGCTTGTCAGCAATTTGTTCCTTTTAAATATGTTGGTTCTTGAAACTCTACACCATTCAGCAAGACAGCTTACGTATACATATGCTTAAGTCCCCACATCCTGTTAGTCACTATATTGTTATCAACTGCAGGACAATCCCCCTTGCCACTTAAACCAACTACTGAACGTTCAAAATGATAACTTTTGCTCTGGCAGTGTGCAGATGCTTCTGCAGAGTCTTTTACTTGGATACAGGGGGCCAAAGCTGGCACAGTATTGGTCTAGATGACAAAATGGAGCTACTTTTCATGCTATTTAAACCACACTGCAATACATTTTGAAAAGTGTTTGGTTTCTAGCAGGTTAAAAAAGCTTAAATTTGCTTGGAATAGTTTGGTGAAGCAAACAGAGGCATCAGTGAAACAAAACAAACACATGAGAGAACAGACTAGGGTGACCGGACAGCAAATGTGAAAAATCGGGATGGGAGTGGGAGGTAATATGAGCCTATATAAGAAAAAGACCCCAAAATCGGGACTGTCCCTATAAAATCGGGATATCTCGTCACCCTTGATTGAGAGGTTGGGGAACATTTTTTTAGTCTACATAGTTTAACAAAATCCAGGTGAAGTAACTGCACTGTTCTGCTCTCTCGCCCTGATGCAGCTTCTGTCTGTGGGTCTCTTAAGTCAGAAGCTGTTGCATGAAGTCACCTATGCAGAACAATATCATTTGTTCTGCATTTTGCATCTTCAAAGTGCATCAGAAATATTAGCATGCAGCACCCCCAAGGGCTGGATTTTGCTTTGTAACCCTCAGCTTGTTACCCACATGGATCTGAGCAGCATCAAGCTGTTTCTTGTTACCAGTGTAAAAAGTGGTGATTAGCCTGCTGCATGCAGGTGAGGGAAATTAGCTGTTGGGCTGAATTTACTAGCATGCCCAGCCTCTTCAAGCCCTCTCTCCTCACACAGGCTTTAACTCTACAATGGCTAATGAGGCCAATTAATTGCCCCAGGAAAGGACTCCTAATTGTGGCCTGCAAGGTGGCAGTTCCAAAATGCTCAAAGGTGTGTGTGGTGACCAGTGTGCCCCCCAGCCTCAGGGCTGATTAGTTTCTTTGTATTTGTTGTAAAATGCTGTTAATTAGGAGCCAGGGAGGAGGAAATTAGAACTCTCAAGTCATAATCGGGAAGTGCCTGAGGCTGTAAGATCCTTGGATTTTGGAGAAGGGCTTTAATGGTTTCTGTTTGCTCCTGTGGAGTAGTGGGTAGGAGTTCTCATTTTCCTCATCCCCAGTCAATGGAAAAGAGGCAGGTAATCAGGAAAAGGAAGGTAAGTAATAAGGAAGAATACATGTGTGGGGTGGGATAAAGGTGATGAGTTCTTATCTTTCTTTTCTCCTTCTAAAAACCTTGCCCAAGGTATCTGCCTGGACTGTTTTGAAGGCCCTTCTTGAGGCCAGTGAATAGAGCATAAAGCTTGGTTTACTGACTGTTGGCTTCTCTTCCCATTTCTGTCACTGACTCCTTTTTTGCATTGGGCAAGTTACTTCCCCTTCTTGTACCTCAGCTTCCCTATCAGTAGAGTGGGGCTAATGATACTCTTTTCAAAGAGTTCTGAGACCTGTGGATGAACCATGAGTGCTATGTATTATCATTATTTCATAGAGCTGGAAACAGTCTACTTGGGCTATAGGGACATAAGCAGTGGAAAGTAAGGAGAACAAGTCTCCTTGGGCTGCTAATTTTGAGGAGTGGATAATCATGTGGAGATGTGTAAGGTTATGCATTTAGGGATAAATAACAAGAATTTTAGTTATAAGCTGGGGACGCATCGGTTGGAAGTAACGGAAGAGGAGAAGGACCTCGGAGTCCTGGTTGATTGCAGGATGACTATGCGTCGGCAATGTGACGTGGCCGTGAAAAAAGCTAATGCGGTCTTGGCATGCATTAGGCGAGGTATTTCTAGTAGGGATAAGGAGGTGCTGGTTCCGTTATACAAGGCACTGGTGAGACCTCATTTGGAGTACTGTGTGCAGTTCTGGTCTCCCATGTTTAAAAAGGATGAAATCAAACTGGAACGGGTACAGAGAAGGGCCACTAGGATGATCCGAGGAATGGAAAATCTGTTGTATGAAAGGAGACTCGAGGAGTTTGGTTTGTTTACCTTAACCAAGAGAAGGCTGAGGGGGGATATGATTGCTCTCTTTAAATATATCAGAGGGATAAATACCAGAGAGGGAGAGGAATTATTTCAGCTCAGTACTAATGTGGACACTAGAACAAATGGATATAAACTGGCCGTCGGGAAGTTTAGGCTTGTAATTAGATGAAGGTTTCTAACCATCAGAGGGGTGAAGTTTTGGAACAGCCTTCCGAGGGAAACAGTGGGGGCAAAAGACCTCTCTGGCTTTAAGATTAAGCTTGATAAGTTTATGGAGGGGATGGTTTGATGGGATACAGTGATTTTAGTCAATAGGTCAATAACAATGGTCAATGATGGGATATTAAAAGTTACTACAGAGAACTTTTCCAGAAGGTCTGGCTAGAGAATCTTGCCCGCATGCTCGGGGTTCAGCTGATCGCCATATTTGGGGTCGGGAAGGAATTTTCCTCCAGGGTAGATTGGCAGAGGCCCTGGAGGTTTTTTGCCTTCCTCCGCAGCATGGGGCAGGGGTCGCTTGCTGGAGGATTCTCAGCGACTTGAAGTCTTTAAATGATGATTTGGGGACTTCAACAGCTGAGTCAAGGGAGAGAATTCTTCCAGGAGTGGGTGGGTCAGCTTTTGTGGCCCGCATCATGCGGGAGGTCAGATTAGATGATCATAATGGTCCCTTCTGACCTTAGAGTCTATGAGACTAGGTTGCACATAACCAGCCAAAGAAGGAGGTATCTTGGAGATGGCTGTCTCACAAGGGAAGAGTCACTATAATCTATTAGAACAAGCTGTCTGAGGGCTTGTCAGGGTGGGGACACTCAGGAAAGTGAGGGCAAATCAGCTAAAGGTGTGAACTGCCTCCTCACTCCCAGTAGCGGGTTTACAATGGCACCAATGGTGCCAGGCCCACATGCAGAAGGGGCCCCAGCACCCAGACTGTGGAGGACCTGCCTCCGCTTGGACTCTCTGCCCCCTCTCCCTGTGTGAGTGGTGGGGGGGGCCTCAGGGCAAAGTGTAGGTGGAGACCGGGCTTGGGCCACAGTCTGGGCGCCAGCATCCACAAAAGATTAATCCATCCTGCTCCATCCAGAGGGTGCTCCCAATCAGGAGAATGGTGACCTTAACTCATTGTATTCCAGGATTAAGCCCATGTAGATGTCGCCTGAGTTAAATTCTATTGTTGGGCAATGATACCCCTGACACATCCTGGGGCCTGATTCGCCAATTCCTGGCACATTATGTAATCCATTATTTCTGTTAAAAGATGCACAGAACGTGGTCCCTTGAGCCTTAGCCCAGCACTGGGCAAGTTTCCTCCTTAGGGCATCTAAGAGTCTGGCACCATTGCTGGCTGATGCAGGTGTTTTGCCTGGAATGATAGGTTGCCCCCTCCCACACGTTTCCCAGGATGTATCAAGGAGGGCTACAGAGCTCTGGAGGGCTTCAGTTGTAACGGACACACATTTCAGCAACAGATGTTTTGAGTGTTTGTGGTTTCCCTGCTGCCCCCCATCCCTTTTGTTACAAGTAACTGTAGCTGGTGCTTGGGAGACGCAGTAATATTTTGTGTGGAAACAAATTACTTGCTTTCATCCTGAGAGTAACAGTGATTGCACTGGGGGAGTTCAGTCTGTTTTTCATGTCTTTTTTTTTTTTTTCTCCTTTTTTTTTTGTTATTTAAATTTCAGTGAGTTGTAGTTGTCATGAAAGTGAGGGATTGACAGCAATTAACTAGAGCTGGTGCAGTGCAAGCAGATTCTGTGCAAGCATCTCCTACACAGCTCTGCCTATGCTCCTCACCTGCAGCTCCCACCTCTCTGCTATTCCAGTTCTGGGCCCCACACAGCTCTGCCAGTGCCCCACATTCCTGACCTGCAGCACTTCCTGCTATTCCAGTCCTGGGATTCTCCTGAGCAGACTTCCACTCATGCCTGATTGTGTGTGGTGTTTTTCTCCACCGGTGCCAAGCTGAGATGTTCACCTGGTATCACAAGAACCCCGTAGAGTATGAACCAGAGAGAAAAGGCTGTGAACTCGCATACTCTTTCTTCTCTGAGTTAATTATTTAAAAACATCCAGAATCTGTTGCTGGCATGTGTTATAGTTGTAGGTATAAAACAGTGTTTCAATGTACAATACAGAACTTTATGGTGATCCCTTTTGCCTTATGTGGTATTCTGCCTGCTCGTCACCGCTGCACTGGGTGCAAAGTGGCGGTGACATGAGCTGCTCATCCTGAAAGGAAAGCAGGAGTCCTCCCCTGCCATTACTGGAAAAGGAGACTTGCCCCATAGCCACAACCATCTCCATCTCTCTGTTAGTCTAATTGCTGCAATTGCCTCCTCTTGGAAACCCCACAGAGGTTGAGTCTGAGAGCCTGGCAGTGCAATCCCTCTGAGCTAGAAAGAGTCTGTGATACATTGTAAAGTCAAGAAAACCAACAGAATATTAGGAAAGGAATAGATAATAAGACTGTCACCCCACGAGGGACTCCCTGAAAGGTGGATATGAAAGAAGCCCCTCCTGTTTCCCTAAGGTTCCCCAAAAAGCTGAGTCTAGAAATAGCTCTCTCTTTCTCTGTGCTGGGGGTGCCCCACACTCTGGTGGCCGTGACAGCGTTAGTAGCTTCCAAGTGACCCAAATGTAATTAATTTTGGTGCCCGCTCCTTGATGGCCCTGACATACCGTATGTGTGAGAATCACTGTTTGATGGCTTGTGAAGGGAGACTTAGTCTCCCAAGTTCCTTGGGGCTGAGCTGTTTTCTCAGCATCCCTACTTTCAGCACCCCTGTGACTGAAGAAACACAACACAACTCATATGTGAAAAAATAAGGTCAAAGCATCTCATTTTAAGACTGTCCTAAAAAGGTGTGTACGAAGAAGTGATGAGCGCCAAGAGAGAATGCTACAAAGGAAGCCATGGCTGGTGGTGACACCTTTGGTATTTTAACATGCTGGCTTGACACCCACAAAATTAAAAGCTTCCAACTCCTATTTGTGTAATATCAGCCTGTCCACAAGCATCCAATAGCTTTTAACACTAGACAGCTTTGGATTCTGAACATGTGAAACTAAACCACATTTTAAACTCTATACTTGCTGTGAATTTCCCCCCCCATCCCTTCCCCTAGGCTGAGATGGCAGCTGGAAGGAACTAGCCATTAAATTCCCAACTGGCTTTCAGCATCGGATGCCCCTTTTTTCTCATATGAGAAGTGGCAGGCCAGATGTGACCATCTGGTCACCTTTTCTCCCTCATGGGCATTGAGGTTGCCTGGTGAATCGGACCTATTTTATTTCCTGGGTCTATTTGGCGCTCAGGAAACTGAGACGATTGACAGCTCTGGCAAAAGCAAGGCAGCACAAAGCATATTTTCTCATTGCAGCTCTACTGTTGAATGTCAATACTGGCTTTTAATACCCCCTGTGATTCCACTCTGGCTTCCCTTGAACAGCTTTGCCAGTGCCTTGGTGCTGTCCTGTCACCTCACCTGTTATTCCAGTTTTGGGTCAGTCCAAAGCAGATTTTCACTTGTCTTATGTGTGGCTCTTTCCTGATGGGGCGGGGCAGGCACCAAAAACATACGGCACATATGTGACTTTAATTCCCACTTCTGCTAAAGGTTCTCTTGTTACCTCTCTGGGGGGCTGTCTGAGACTTTCTTCTAGCCCCCAAATTTCTGTTCTACCCATTTTTCCTATTTACTCCTTCATGTTCTGAAAGGCCTCACATCATATCTAGCAATCTTTTCAGGAGAGGGAGGCTGTGCCCAGATCCCTTTGAAGTCCAATATCTGTCTTGAGCCAGCCAGAGGGGTCACTGCAAAGAATTGCATTTGGCCCCTTCCCTGATCCAGGACCAAGTACACTGAACTCAGGGCACTTGAGGAACATGCTATAAGGGAGCGATGTTGGTAAACTAAGAACATAAGAATGGCCAGACTGGGTCAGACCAATGATCCATCTTGCCCAGTATCTTGTCTGCTGACAGTGGCCAATGCCAGGTGGTCACAGGGAATGAACAGAACAGGCAATCATTGAGTGATCCATCTTATTGTCCACTCCCAGCTTCTGGCAAACAGAGGCTAGGGACACTTGGAGCATTGTGTTGCGTCATTGCCCATCCTGGCTGATAGCCATTGATGGATCTATCCTCCATGAATTTGACTAGTTCTTTTTTTTTAACCTGTTATAGTTTTGGCCTTCACAGCTTCCTCTGTCAATGAGTTCCACAGGTTAGCTGTGCATTGTGTGAAGAAGTACTTCCTTTTGTTTGTTTTAAACCAGCTTCCTATTAATTTCATTGGGTGACCCCTACTTTTTGTGTTATGTGAAGGAGTCAATAACATTTCTTTATTCACTTTCTCCACACTAGTCAAGATTTTATAGACCTCTTTCATATCCAACCCCCATTTTCCAAGCTGAAAAGTCTGTCTTTTTAATCTCACCTCATATGGAAGCTGTTCTGTACCTCTAATCACTTTTGTTGCCCTTTTTTGAACCTTTTCCAATTACAATGTATCTTTTTTGAGATGGGGCGACCAGAACTGCACACAGTATTCAAGATGTGGACATATCATGGATTTATATAGAGGCATTATGATATTTTCAGTCTTATTATCTATTCCTTTCCTAATATTCTGTTGGTTTTCTTGACTGCTGTTGCACATTGATCGGATGTTTTCAAAGAGCTATTCATGACTCCAAGATCCTTCAGGAGTGGTAAAAGCTAATTTAGACCCTATCATTTTTATGTACAGTTGGGATTCTGTTTTCCAATGTACAATACTTTGCACTTATCAACATTGAATTTCATCTGCCATTTTGTTGCCCAGTCACCCAGCTAAGCTCTACTGGGAGTTGTACACACAGCAGCCCTGTGCAGAAGGAAGTCCTCTGTGCTCTCTCTTCACTTTTCATCTTGACTCTGAAACACTGGCCAGGAGTTTGGGGCCTAGAGAGAGAAGACAGTGGTAATTTTGGACAATCATGGATGTTAAGGACATTCTTAAGAATGTGGTGGAGCAGGTGGGCAGCCTTTCTTCCTCCCAGACAATTTGTGTGGGCATCTCTGCCTCCAAAGGGCCATCAACCAACTCAGCCAGGGGAAGGGAGCATCTGTCTGTTTACTCTGTGGTAAGCAAAGCAGAAAATGATCTTGTTTCATTTCCCCACTACACACACACTCTAAAGCTGAGAATGAGAAGGGAGGAAAGAATAGTCTTTTTACTGAGCTCCCCAGCATCCCCTGAGCATGAAGCATGGATGTGAGAAAGGTGACTGGAACGATTTGTACTGCCTTAGAGGAAGACCTAGTGGCCTAACTTTCAGATACCTGGAGTCACAAGTTCAAATCCTAGTGAAGTCAGCTCAACCCTTGGAATTCCCACAATAGACAAAATGTTACCTCTATGGAGGATTTTAAGGACCCTCAAGGAAAGTCTTGTCCACTCTTCTGGATATTAAAGATCCCATGGCACTTTTTGTGAGACAAGTGTTGATTCCAGTGTCCTTAGTCAAAATTTCCTCTTTCTCCTTCTCCCCACAGTGTAGTGCATTGCCCTATGTGCTGCCCTTCATTCCAGATTGGGTGAATATTGGTTGTGAAGCCTATTGGGCTCTTTCTGGATGAAACCTGCGACAGAAATATTATCACCAGCTGCAACACTCCACAACAGAGTTTGCTTTAGATAGTTAAGAACTGGAGGAGCTAGTTATTTGTATTGGGTTAAAATCTGGCCACTTAGGTCACAAATGAAACCAGGTATGGCAAGTTGCAAGCTCAACCTCTGGTGAGCAATTGCTTACACTGCCAACAAAACAGTACCTTGTTCAGCAGGATACCTTGTCTGTGCTCAGGAGATGTAATAATAGCTAATACGTAGTCTTGGCCTGAGCCCAGTGTGAGTTAGGAAGTTTGCACAGTGCCTCTAGGCCTGGCTCTGCAGAAGCCGGCTAGATGGGCAATCAGAACTGTCGAAGGACCCAGCTGGGCTGTTTTGAATGTGGAAATGAGTTTGGAGCACTGTGACACTTGTGGCACCTACATACACTGGCTTCCCCAGTTCAGTCATGCAAGTTGCTTGCAAGTTCTGAGAGTGCCCATCCCTTACCGAACATAAAGCAACAGCAGCATGATAATAGCCTGTGATCAGGATGCTTGAAGCTTGCAGTGCACTGCAACACAATGTGATTGCCATAGGAAGATATTTGGAGCAGTGATATCCCCGGGAGATCATTCTTATAGCTGAGTAGTCAGAAAGCAGCTAACAGGAGGGTGAATTATTAAACATTCCCCTCCCCAGCCATCTTCCCTTACTCCCTTGTTTGTTTTTTTTTGCTGGTTACTCTTCCAATTCTATATCTCCCTTCCACCCACCCAGTGTGTAAAAATTGCGCTCATTTGGCATACTTGCTGAATGCCACAGCCATGCAAGCTATGCTGCTTTATGGCTTACACCTGCTGTTTAACTCCCCAACAACACTATTTACATCACCACTGAATTTATCCCCTTGGCATTGAAGGAATTGTGTAAGGCAATAGCCTTAGTTAAAGCAAACTGCTTCTTAAGGGCATCTGGCCCAGCTTGGCTCTTCTCAGTACTTTCTGGCTTTCCTCTGGCCTTCCCTATATCTCCATTCCACTTCCTCCTTCTCTCTGCCCAAGCCTCCTACGGTACCATTCCCTGTATCCTTCCATGTCATTGCCTACCCCTGGACCTCTCTCCTCTCTCTGGTGTGCCAAGTGGCCAACCCTTCTTTCCTTCAAATCCCTTCTTTAAACACACCAACTCCAGGAAGCCCCCAAGTGATCACACACCTTCTGTAAGTGAGAAATGCTGGCATGCACATACCAAGTAAAAATTAAAAGGCCGGTGAACCAGAGACTTTCCTTCTTGAGCAATTTCCTACCTTACAATAACTTCCTAATAAATATCCGTAAACTTACTGAGCACAATTCTGCTCCAGCGTCAATGGTGGCCTCACCTCCAGTAAGCAGCTGGGTTTTTTTTTTGTCAGTACCTCAAAGTGATCGCTCAGGTCGGGCCTCTGTTGTCAGGTAGAAACATCCTCTGGTCATCTAGAGCATTTTGTGCCTGAATTGTTTTGCCTCTCTAGTTAGACTGCAAGCTTCTTGAGGCCAAGACTATAACTTCCTCTGTGTTGGGCTGTGGTGGAGTTTAACTACTAGTAGTAATTAGTGCTGTCTGTGGGCGGCTTCAGTGGCTAACTCTGGGTGAGTCAGGCTCATGGGGCCTCAGAACTCTGGGTAACCTGCTCCATCATTCTTTTGTCTTCACAGTTCCACCAAAGATCTCCAATATCTCCTCGGATGTCACTGTGAATGAGGGCAGCAACGTGACCCTGGTGTGCATGGCAAATGGACGCCCCGAGCCTGTCATCACCTGGAGACACCTCACCCCCACAGGTAAGTCATGCAGCATAGCTCTTCTGCATACACTGTGCTGGTGACCAGAGGCAGTTTCAATAGTGAGTCTGGCAGCTACAAAGAGGGGTAAGTCCATGTGATGAACAATGCCAAGGAACCCTTTAAATGCATGGAGGGTGTTTTGTACATTAGGCTGTACCGGACATAATAATCAATTTGTCTCCGGGAACCTTTTAAATGGTGTCCACTAGGAGTTGTATACGCTTGACCCTCTGCTTGCATCTTATCTGTTGTCTTCATCTAGCTGCTGTAATTTCTGGTGCTAGCAAGGCCCACTGCAGGGGCAAAGGGACCACATCCACTAATTGCAGAGAGGAAGGGGGAAGATCTTACCCATCTAATAATAAGTCCAGTAGGATCCTTTGAAAACCACCAAATTGGCTTCCAATCCTTTTGCATCAAAGAGGAGGCATGTGGTGACATGAGTCATCACATGCTACTTTCAGCCTTTGTAGACAGTAGCTCTGCACCCCATTAAAGGATGGGATGGCAGAAAAGGAGGGCCCAGTAAGGCACAGAGCAAGCAAGAAATCAGCCAGCTCTGTTCCATTATTAATTACTCCTTTGCTATTGCAGCAATTGGCAGCCTTGGAGAGCAAACATTGCTGTCATTAGCCCCACTGACCCCCTGGGGAAGACACCTAGGGAAGCAGGGAGTCTCCTAACTATTCATCCCTTGAAGATTTATCAGAGGGAAGAGAACAGGACATATGTGCCTCTTCTTTGCCCCTCCCAATGCTTTTCTTTGAGGGGAGATGTTCTCCTCCCCTGCTCTCATTTATAGCTAGCTCCTGGTTCCATTCAAGTCAATGGGGGAAAACTCCCAGGATCCGGCACTGAATATGGGATTTACAACAAGGTATTGTAATGTTTGTTTACTGAGGAAGGCTCCAAGCTGCTAGAGCAGAAACTTTCTTCAAGTGCAAGAGACTGTGAAACTAATCATTGTGCTAGTCAGCAACCAGAGAGGGAGAGAGTCAGGGAAGGAGGAAAAAGAGATGGAGAGAGAGAACTCAAGGGAATTAGAGATGGGACTCAATCCAAATGCTGCATCCAAACCCCTTCTCCCCCCTCCAAATTTGGGGGAGTTTAGGTTCTACTCCACATTTCCTGTCTTGCCCCCATGGGCCAAATCAAAATACTCCCACTCTAAACAGCTTTGGGGTAGCTGAAATCCAGACCTTTATTTTGTGGTTTTGGCTCATCTCTAGCAGAAATGGAAGGAGAGAGAGAGAGTTAAAACACTGCCAGGAAGAGACGGCGGTGAGAACGGAGACCGGGGGGGGAGGGGAGGGGAGTGTGATTTCTTTGTAGTGTCATCAATTGCCTGGTTCTTCTCTTCTGTTACTGTCAATATTGAGTGTGCATGTGCCACTGAGGTATGTAGGAAAATGACCTGTTTTTTTTCTTCTTTAATTTGTGTATTTACAATCCGCTTACTCCCCAGGGGCAATTTTGCTATAAGATGCATTTCTTATTGAACCTTTGATCTCTTTACAGTATCAGAATTTCAGTCCTCACCTCTAATTCTTTCTCTTTGTATTCAAGTGGGAGACATTTCCTTGTCATGCACCGAGCGTTTTGTAGCATTGTTTCAGTTAATACATGGATATTAGTTTCCATGAAGATTTAATACAAGAGTTCGAGATTTGAGAGATGCCACCTATGTCAGTGTTCAGATCCTACAGTAATAGTCATTTTTGATAAATAGAGACTGTAGAGGGATGGTTGCTATATGCATGTGATCAAGTGCAGAGCCATACAATAAACTGCACATGGCATGCCCCTTTGCCTGCCTCACCCATACTTTGCCCACTGATTGATCCACATTGGGATTACTTCTAATATTCCAAGCCAGTTTGGGGGCTTTCAAGGAGTGGCCATTAGAACAACACCAAGGCTAGCTAGGAAAAGGACCCCCCCACACACACACACACACTTTTTTTTTTTTTTTTAAACAAATGTGGAATTGCATCATTCTGAGATGCAGGAGGGGCAGTCCCTGTTGCCTGGACTCTCATTCAGGCCCTCATCACCTGTCTCAACTAGTGCAACTTCTTCCTCTGCAGCCGAGACCAATCCCATCTTGCCGCACCTCTATCCGTTCAGAGCACAGCTGCAGAGATTGTTTTCCTGGCTCATTGCTTGTCACCTCACCCCTCTTGGTGTCCCTCTACTGGCTCCCACTTCTCAACCACTTTAACACAGTTTTTCTTCACCTTTGAGATCATTCATGATCTATCCCCCCTCCTACCTATTCTCTTATGTGCTGTCCAGATGTTGACGCCTGCCTCCATTCTCCCAAAGGTGCCAGTATTCATGGCCCATTTGTTAAATTTTCCAGCGTGCAGCTTCATTCTTTCTCCCATGCTGCCCCCTCTGCATGGAAGGAGCTACCGGTAAACCATCTGCAAAGCCACCTCCTTTGCCCTCCTTCAGATTCCTCCTTTAAACCTTTCCTCTGCAATAATACCTACAAAAAACCTCAGCAATGATTGGTCTGCTGAAACCACTGCTTGTCACACTGACCGTATTGTCTCATTGGATGTGTGGGGTTTTGTGTGTGATCTCCTATTAATATCCATCTGTTGTCTCATGTCTTATAGTTAAATTGTAATTTCTTCAGGGCAAGGGTTCATCTTTAATTTATATGTTTTGTACAGCACCTAGCACAATAAGGCCCTGTTTGTATTGAGGAACCTAGACTTCAATGCAAACATAATTGATCTTTAATAGATTTAGGATTGTCAATTAATTATATTCCAGACCTATCCCACTTAGAAACAGGTGTCTTGTTCCATCAGAAAGGATCTGGGAATCTCCCAGGAGTACTATGCATTTGGTTCTAGTTGTGCTAGATCAAAGGGCATCTGGTCTTAAATCACCATGATATTACACATAACTTTAAGTGGTTTCCAAAATGGTTTAGGGTACGTGTGTTTCTGTTCCTCTGAGCCTTGTATAATTGGACCTACTAAAAACCGTTGTGACATTGCACTCCATAATGTTTTATGGAAATGAGTGCTTATGAGTGTGAATATAAGGTAACTGGAATATGCTTTCTGCAAAAGGTCTCTTGTAAGGTATCATTACAAAGCTTATAATCTACTGAGTGTGGTCATCCTATTTGTATGAATGTATCATTCTTGTATCTGAAATTAGGAATATGAAGTATAACTCTGAGCTCGTATTGTAATTATGCAAAGTGTGGGCCATTAATGATGGCTTAGGGTCTTGATGACTCCCACTGACTAGGACAATTCGTTGTGAATGGGTTTATTTACCTGCAAGCCTTCCTCTGTAAGTGATGTGGGTAATGAAGAATGAGGTCTTACAGTGACATGTGACCATGTCACAGGATACTGGAATCCATCTTAAACTTGGTGCTTTTCCATTTAGAAGGAGGGGTGGGGACCAAAGAGACAAAAGGATTCCCGCCTTGTGCCAAAGCTATAAAAGAGGGTGGAGCTGGACAAAGGGGGTCCCAGTCATGAGAGAGCCCCTGCTTTTCATCTAAGATGCCTGCTGGAACTAACAAGGACTGTACCGGGGAAAGGATTGGGCCCAGACTAATGAGGAGTCTAGTCTGTGAAAGAAGCTTATTGGAACAGCTCTGAGGGTGAGATTTAATCTGTAATCAGTTTCTTAATGTATTAGGTTTAGACTTGAGTGTTTTGTTTTATTTTGCTTGGCAATTTACTTTGTTCTGTCCGTTATTACTTGAAATCACTTAAATCCTACTTTTTATATTTAATAAAATCACTTTTGTTTATTATTGAACCCAGAGGAAGTGATTAATACCTGGGGGAGAAAACAGCTGTGCATATCTCTCTAGCCATGTTATAGAGGGCGGACAATTTATGAGTTTATCCTGTATAAGCTTTATACAGAGTAAAAATGGATTTATTTCGGGTTTGGATCCGATTGGGAACTGGGTTTCTGGGTGCTGGAGATAGGTGACCTACTGAGCATTTTTTGGTTAAAGTCTACAGCTTTGGGGGCATAGACCAGACCTGGGTCTGTGTTGCAGCAGGCTTGTGTGTCTGGTTCAACAAGGCAGGGTTCTGGAGTCCCAAGCTGGCAGGGAAAATGGGCTCAGAGGTAAATTCAGCACATCGGGTGACAGTCCCAAGGGGGTCTCTGTGACCGAACCACGTCACATCTGTTATCAACCCTGGATGATCATCCCATGTTTCTTTCTATAACAAGGACTGTGAGGTAGGTTAGGGTCCTGGCAAGAAACCTGGCATGGCTTTGGGTGCTAGGTGGGAGATGGGGGGCCATGCTGGGCCTGCAGGAGGGTGGGATACTGAGGCTGGTGTAGGGGTCTGATGCAGTGATGGTGGCTGGATGGTGGCCTTGCTTCTGGCTTTTGAGGGTTCTGAGCTGAGCTTCTGGGTGGGTGGTCAGTGGAGTGGGGGAGTCTCCCTTCTTCCCTCCTCTCCATCCACACAGTGTTCAACTCTGGGGTCATGGAAGGGCTGCTTCCAGGCCAGTTCCACAACACTTTGGAATGATGTTGTTCATTTCCCTCAGGAGTGCACCATGCAGAAGGTGAGACCTAGGAACAGCCTCTCCGCAGACCAGGGGTGAATCCCAGGCAGTAGGGGGCAAGAGAACCAGTTGCTGCTTTCTTCGCTGCCTGGGTTCCCCCGGGTCCCTAGCAATGGTGGGGGTTTGCTGCTTTCTCAGATGATTGTAGCTGACCCACTGGTTGAAAAGTCCTGATCTATTTTGCACATGGTCATGGCTGGGTCACCAGGCTGCCTGATGCATATCAGCATGCAGGCCTCCTGGTGACAGAAATGTTAGTATTAGCACATACAGAAATCTCGAAAAATAATCTAAATTAGTTTTCCTAGGAACCAAAGTGTCCTAATTTTAGGATCTCGTATCTCACGATATGCCAGACCTAGAAATCAGTTTTGGATAATCACTGGAAAGGCAGCTCTCCAATGGGGTAATGCTCCTGTTTCTATCAATGGCAAGTCAGTCCTTAATACTGTCCCTAGGTATAACTCACTCAGACCAGTGAATGTTTCATTCTCTCCTTTCACTTTATCCGTATTTCTCTGGCAGGTTCTTTTTATTATTATTTTTTCTTTCTAAACGGGGGGCCATTTGAGGCCAATAGGCTTGGAATATTAGACGCAGTCCTAGCGGAGAAGATAATTAGTGGGCCAATCGAAATGAGTGCTGTAGAACATGGCTGGATGGTGTAACACATGATTGCAGAGCAAAAGGAATTCATTCCCTAGTTATCATGCCTATGTATGAGGGCTAATGGACAGAGAGAGAGATTTAAAAAAATCTCAGGGGACAGAATTACCTTTTGTTTTGTACACTAACCAAAAGATGTGGCTGGCTTATTTCTCTCTGCTTTCTTTCATTCAGTTTATTCATTGCACACTTTTTGTCTAATCACCTAAGTTAGTACTGGAAGAATGGAATTATTTCTTGCTAGCTGGAAAGTGGAAGAAAAGAAAACAAGTGATAGGAAAAGATGGACCATTGCTCATGCAATGGAAGAAAGGGATGCTTCTCGTGATGCTTGGATTCCGTGGGGATGGACTCTCTAGAACTACCATGCATAGAAAGATAGATGGGTGCATGTTGGAAGAAAAATTCTTCATAAAAACCATTTTATTCCTTTCCTTCCCTCCCCCTCCCATCCTTGGTGTGGAGAAAAATCAGACATTTTTCTCACATCAGCTACAAGTTTCCAAGCCCAGAAGCTGCCTGTAGGAAGCTCCCTTTCCTCACCCACGAGATTGCTAAATTGTGACTTGCTACTGCCTGTATCATTTGAAGCAAGGGGAAAAGAATCCTTTAATAATTCAGATGGCAAATATCAATGCAAATCAGCTTTAATTCTTGGCGGTACTCTAGTAATGAAAACTGAAATGTCATTCCTTGGGATGTCATCAGCTCCCAATTCATTTCATTGCTTTCAGGGTGGCCCAGAGATGGATTCTGAATGAGTAGTTTGTGACCCAGGGACCTCTGAATGACAACTGGCAGAAAGCATTTGGGGGATGCCTAGGGTTTTACAGGAATCCCCTGGGTCAGGTATGCAGACCGTAGTTCACCAAAGGGTGGCATGTAAAGTTTCTACTAAGAGCCAGTAGCTTTCTGGTCAACGTAATCGTGAAACGTATGTAAGGATAATATTTGAAACGTTATGCATCTATACTAGAAATTATGTTCCTAAAGGCAGGTCACCAAGAGGTGATACGCTTCAAACAGGTTCCTTTTGGGTTGGGAGTAACACACTTATCTGTCTGTCTGGCCATTTGGGTATGGCATATTGTATACTCCACAATGTATCCCTACTTGAAAACTGAGCCACAGGCTAACCAAGAGACTGTAAAATCTACAAGAAAGGAGAATATAGGAAAAAACAAACAGAAGGAATCCTGTTTGAATAAAGACAGTGGATTGTTGGGATATATCTGGGAGTGCAGAGGTATCCGCTGGATCTTTCACTGAGGAGGCAAGCTGGCAGTGTGATTTGTCTCATGAGTAGAAAAGCACAGCCAAGCCTGGCTGGAAAATGCTGGAAGGACTTTGGGTGAGCATTGCTCTATAAAACATGAAGGTATCTAGTAAAGTACGTTTAGGTTATAGAATGCATGTTTTATGAATATATTTTATATGTAGCTATTTGTTAACAGTATTACTACTTGCTATCACTTGAATCTTGGTACTTTGTTAAATAAACATATACTTGTTTTCACTATAAACATATTTAAGTGCTGAGAGACAAAGTGAGTGAAGTAATATCTTTTATTGGACCAACTTCTGTTGATGAGAGATACAAGCTTTCGAGCCAGGTGGAGGTCTGGGAAAGGTCCTCAGTGTCACAGTTAAATGCAAGGTAGAACAGATGTTTAGCATCAGCTGTTAGCACATATTCTAAGTACCATTCAAGGCATCTGATGAAGAGGCTTTTAGCCCATGAAAGCTTGCGCCCAAATAAATTTGTTAGTCTCTAAGGTGCCACAAGGACTCCTAGTTGTTTTTCCTGATACAGACTAAGATGGCTACCACTCTGAAACCTGTCACCATTCAAGGTAGAGTGGCCCATTAACACCTTTACAGTCCTAGGACAAAGAGTGGGTTAGGGGGTAACAGATTGTTGTAGTAATCCATATATCCAGTGTCTCTGTTCATTCTGTGAATTTTAGTGTCTAGCAGAGTAATGAATTTAGACTCCCATGCTTGTCTTTTGAAGGTATTGTGTAGGTTTCCTTTGAGGATGAGGACTGAGAGATCCGCTATAGAGTGATCACTTTGAACGGTGTTCCCCCACAGTTGATTGAGTGCTTTTTGTCTTTATCATTTTCCTGTGAGAGTTCATTTGAGAGCATAGTGATTAACTGGTTTCAGCCACCTAGTAGTTGTTGGGGCATTTAGTGCATTGGATGAAGTAGACGTGTAGGATCCATAGATCCTGAAAGCTGCATTGTGGGAAGTGTCTAAGTGGTGTTAGTTAAACGGAGTAGTGATTTGAGGTGAAACTGGTAAGATAGGTTGTTCTGCTTCTTCAGAAACAGCGTATCTGTGGAACAGTTTCTAGATGCTCCAGGAAGACCCTCGGAGAGCTTGGGGGTTGGAGTGTCTATCACTCACCTGTAGAGAGACAGCAGGGCCTGCAAGGCCTAGTGGGGAGTGTTTGTGTTGGCTGTGGCCAGGGGAGTTGAGGACCAGCATAGACAAGGTCTTCTCATGCTAACGGCATGTGCTAGCGAGGGGCCTCAGAATCCTGCATACCCCAGAAAGTGTCACATAGGTGGAGAGAAAGTAACCACAGTTCCCCAGCAGAACCATTTTCCTCTTTATTCTTCAGGCTAGTGGATTGTAAAGCCAAAGCATCCTTGCTATCCAGTTATGGAGAGTCTAATAGTCATTGTCTATCAGTTGGAACTAATGGAGCTATTCCTTTAGCTTGGATGGCAAAGCTTCCACCTGGGAATTTTTGGGACCTAGGTTCTAATTCCATTACCACCTTCATCTTCCCTACCATTTTATTGATATCTCTCTTGCCCAGGGGTGTTAAGCCTGCTCTACAGTATATCACCTGGCATCTTGGCTTGTCAAGTTAACCCATGGTAATGTGATGGGAACTACCTGAATTGGACTTGTCAGGAAATTGTGCTTCATTTACCTAGAGTGGGGATAAGTATCTATGACTTGCTATGTAGAGGGGATACATTTATCAATTGTCACTGCAAGAAATCTTTCACTGGAGATACCTTGGCTCTCATCTCCACAAGGGACAAAGTCCCAGCTGCTCTTCCCTGTGACGCAGTTTGGGGAGATTAGTATGGGTTATGTTGCATGTTGTCATGCCCTTAACTTTTTTTTTTTTTTTAAAGTATGCATCTTTTCTCATGAGATGCAAACCCATCTAACACATGTTATCTTGTCAGTACCCAGGCATGGCCAGTAATGTCAGGGCCTGCCTTATACCATCTGACACACTGCCATTCAGGTGTGGTAAGAAGAGGCTATAAGGCCTATATCAGACAGCACACCCAGCCTTGGTTAGTGACACTAGATTACAGTCTATCCTCCACTCAGATCATGACCTGTGATCCAACCTCTTCGTGCATGGTAAAGAAAATAACCCAGTAATGTAGTTACTGGCAGAATGCAAGTGGCACTTCGTTTGAGAACACCCTGATTGTACTATGTATTTTTCTGTACTTGGATTTGTTCGGCCTAATGAATCATTCCTTCCTTCCCCTCCCTACCCACTCTGCTCCACCTCCTGAGCTGTTTAATGCCACCCTGATCCCCAGTCTCAGGGACTTTAAAAACTGAACATGGAAAAAGCTTTCTTATTACTATATAGAGCTATGCAATCTAAATTCCCCCTCCGTCTTATTCAAAGGCATATTAGATGCCTGGTTGATTTTAAGAATATTTTCTTGGTGGTCTTGAGGACAGTAAAGCATTGTTTGCACTAGAAATATTTACCATTTCAAGAAGTGATCTTAACCCCTAGAAAGTAGGCTTAAGAATCGCTTCAGTCTGAATCGATTTAATGTCAGCATGGAGGTGGGCTAGCTGAAATGGTTCAACTAGTCCTTCCACAGCTATCCCACAATGCATCAGTTGCCTTCTGAACTCTTCCAGAGTGTGCTGCTTCTTGGTGCTGAAGCTGGAACTCCGGTAGAGGTACCTATAGGGCACTGCAGCTTCATATGGTTTTAAGCAGCACTGGTATGGCAATGGGGCAAATCCGGCATCGATCCTTAAACCCATTCAGCATGAAAGACTTCTGCCAATCCAGTTCATTTGCAAACAGCTCAGTTCTGTGAGTATGTCTGCACTACACAGCTTATGATGACATAGCTATGTCTCCGAGCTATGCCAGCATAGCTGCTTAGGCAGAATGCAACCAATACCAACAGAGGGGGTTTTCCTGTCAGTGTAGGAATACCACCTCCTCAAATGCCAGTAACTATGTCAACACAAGCCCTCCTCTGTCAGTATAGCTGCGTCTACGTGGGTTTTTTTGTTGGCATAGCTACATCCATCGGGGTTTGGTTTTTTCACACCCCTTACCAATGTAGCTATGCCTACGTAACTTTTAAGTGTAGACTAAACCTAAAACGTAGTCAGAGTGTATGATCTCCTGCCTAGTTCTTCATTAAAACTCCAACTATCTTCATTCCCTGTCCACTCTTCATGACCACCATATGGATTGGTGATAAGACTCTGAAAAGACCACCACAACTCCTCTCAGATCTCTATGATCACCAGGCTGTATCTAAAATTAGGCGATATGGCTCAGATCAGGAGCTAGGATACTCTGGTGATGTGTGGTATAAGAACGTGAATAGAACAGAATAGAAGCAAAATTATTGCAAAACCCACTTCCATTTAGTGGTAGAAACAAAGAGGAATGAGAAGGCCTATTAAACATAGTGGACTGATTCTCTCCACACAGGGCATGAGCAAATCTCATTGAATCTTAAAGCAGTCACTCATACCCTACAATGTTTTGAGAGGGCAGGAGGTAGCTCTATGTCCCAGCACTACATGTAATAGGGAAGGAGTATTATATAATACTTTTCCTGTAACTTGTAAGTGGACCGTAGAACTCACTGCCACAAGAAATCACTGAAGCCACAAACACTAATCAGGATTCAGAAAGGGATTGGACATTTCTATGGATAAGACTATCCAGAGTTATAATTTATGATAAAAGTATCGGAAGGGATATTAAGCTTCGTGCTTCAGTGCTTAACTGTTGGAGATCGGGATAATTCCTAATGTGGAAGGCACTGTATCCAACATCCCAGCTGTTCCGGATATGTGAAGTGTGTACAGGTCCCTTTTTAACACAACTCCTAATAGCAAAGAACCAGGGAGTTCTTCTTCGAGTGCTTGCTCATATCGATTCCAATTAGGTGTGCGCGCGCCGCGTGCACGATCGTCGGAGAATTTTCTACCCTAGCAACACCGGCGGGTCGGCTGTGGAGCCCCCTAGAGTGGCGCCTTCATGGCGCTGAATATATACCCCAGCCGACCCGGCGCCCCCTCAGTTCCTTCTTACCGCCCCTGATGGTCGTTGGAACTGTGGAGCGCGGCGTAGCTGTCCTCCACTCTCCCTAGCTTATTCCGTTTATTGATAGTTATAGTTATAGTTCTAGTTGTATATAGTTAGATAGTTGTTTAATTCACTTTGTTAATAGTTGTTCTATAGTTAAAGGGGATTAAGGGGGTTGTCTCCCCCTTTTTCCCCCGGCGCGTGGCCGGGCTCATGCCCAAGGCTCCCGGCTTCAAACAGTGCGCGTCCTGCGCTAAGCCTATGCCAACGAGTGACCCGCACGACTCGTGTCTGAAGTGCCTGGGGGAGTCCCATCAGACAGATAAGTGCAAGATCTGTAAGGCCTTCAGACCGAGGACCAAGAAGGAGCGGGACTTTCGGCTTCGGCAACTCCTTATGGAGGCGGCACTTAGCCCGGACGCTCCATCGGCGCGTCAAGCCCCGGCACCAAGCGCCTCGGTGCGCAGTGCCCCGGCGGCACCGACCATTCCGACCACGCGAGTGGCGTCGGACAAGCCTCCACGGCACCGGACCCCGTCGGCACCGCACTCACAACAAATGCCTCGGCGCCGTTCATCATCCCCGGGACATAAAAAATCCCATAAGACGGGGACTGCCGTACTGAAGACGCCGGCTCCCCCGGTGCCGGGGGTAGAGCCGCGTCCGCCTGTGGAGCACCAAAAACAGGTGCCTCCAGCACCGTCGACTCCGGCTCCGAGGCCGTTGAGTCCGGTGCAGACAGGGTCACCACCGCGACCGGCGGTGATACAGTGCCTCCCGTCGACCCCAGAGACCTTCGCGACGGCGAGAGACTTGATCGCTCTCACGGAGCCGGCACCGCCCCAACCACCGGCACCGTCGGCACCGTTGACTCGTCCGGTCCAGTCCAGGGGGAAACCTGCCTTGATGCACCCTCCATCGCAGGGGCTGGAACCACGGCACCGGTCCAGGTCCCGAAGCAGGTCCCCACGCCGCTCGCAGTCCCGGCGCCGGATATCACCTCGGCACCGGTCGTACTCGCGGCTAAGATCATCGTCGCGGCACCGTTCTACGTCCCGGCACCGCTATGATCGTCGGTACCGGTCGACATCGAGACGTAGTTCTCGGCACCGCTACGATCGACGCTCGACGTCGAGAGGCCGCTCCCGGCACCAGGCCTACTCAAGATCACCTTCCAGGTCCAGGTCGGACTCTCGGCACCGACGCGGTCATCGGCACCGATCCCGATCTCGGCACCGTTCGCCGGCACCGCATAGGGACCGTTCATCTCTAGACCGGCACCGTACGGCACCGTACCTTCCGGAGCTCGTCTCGGCGCGGTCGGCACCGCCATGGCCATCTAGATCAGTGTCCCGCTCCTCCGATGGGGCATCGAGATCGGCATACCCCCCTCAAGGGCAGGCCGATGATCCGGACATGGGCCACTGGCAGGAGGTAGCGGAGGATCCCGCTCAGGGACCTTCGCACTGGTCGTTTTGGACCCCGTGGGCGTACCACCAAGCACAAGGGGCTCCACCACCATCAGCCTCTCGCTCGGTGCACTCTGAGCGAAGGGCCCCAGAGTCCACCATCTCTCGCCCTCCTCCAGGGGGCATGGAGGCTTCCGTGCCCGCACCACCTGACGTCCTGGACCCAGGGGCAGGTGATGCTCCGCTCCAAGGCTCATTGGACCAGGTCCCGCCCTTGGATCCCTTGCCACCTGAGGCATCTTCCTCATCTTCCCCAGATGAGGCAGTGGCGGGCACAACGAGCACAGGTCCACCCCCGATAGATCTCCGGGCACACCAGGACCTATTACGTAGGGTGGCACGTAATATGGACCTTCAGGCAGAGGAGATAGTGGAGGTGCAAGACCCCATTGTGAACATCCTCTCTGCGGATGCCCCATCCAGAGTGGCGTTGCCCCTGATCCGCACGATCCAGGCTAACGCCACTACGATATGGCAAACTCCTGCCTCTATCCCACCCACAGCCAGAGGGGTGGAAAGAAAGTACTTTGTCCCCTCAAAGAACTATGAGTACTTGTATACTCATCCCCAGCCGTGTTCACTGGTGGTGTCATCAGTGAATGCAAGGGAGTGCCACGGTCAACAGGCCGCAGCGCCCAAATCGAAGGAGGCTAAGCGCCTCGATTTGTTTGGCCGTAAAGTTTATTCAGCCGGAGGGCTGCAACTTAGAGCGGCTAACCAGCAGGCGCTCCTGAGCCGCTATAACTTTAATTCCTGGAACTCTATGGGGAAGTTCAAGGAATTGGTTCCCCAAGACTCCAGGGAGGAGTTTGGGGCCTTGGTAGAGGAGGGTAAGAAGGTGGCTCGGACCTCCTTGCAGGCCTCCTTGGACATAGCAGACTCGGCTGCGAGAACCCTGGCTTCAGGTATCGCTATGCGGAGGATCTCCTGGCTTCAGGTTTCGGGTTTGCCTCCGGAGCTGCAGCAAACCCTACAGGATCTGCCCTTTGAGGGACACGGATTGTTCTCGGACAAGACGGACTCTCGTCTGCAGAGCCTCAAGGACTCGAGAACAATCATGCGCTCCCTGGGGATGCATGTTGCGGGTCCCCAGCGCAGACCATTTAGGCCCCAGCCTCAACGTTTCTACCCCCCTCCACCTCGTCAGAGACAGGACTCTGCCAGAAGGCGGGGGCGAGGTGGTAGGAGAAGGTGGACTGGCCCTCAACCCAGTTAGAACCAGGGGCCACCAAGGCCACCTTCAGGCCCCAGGCAGAACTTTTGAAGGTGCGGTCGAGGACGGCGCCCCAGTCATCCCCCAGGATCCAGCCCCCTCCTTTCGGGATCGCCTTTCCCATTTCCACCGTGCTTGGTCCCTTATAACCTCGGACCGTTGGGTCCTTCGCACGGTAGAGAGAGGATACGCTATCCAGTTTTCTTCATTCCCCCCCTCCCACCCCCCCTCCCCGTCCCTCTTCAGGGACCCTTCTCACGAGCAACTTCTTATACAGGAGGTTTCCACACTCCTATTGACGGGGGCCATAGAGGAGGTTCCATTAGAGTTAAGGGGCAGGGGATTTTACTCCCGCTACTTCCTGATCCCCAAGTCCAAAGGGGGTCTGCGACCCATCTTGGACTTGCGCGGACTCAACAAATTCGTAGTAAAGTTGAAGTTCCGCATGGTCTCTTTGGGGGCCATTATCCCTTCCCTCGATCCTGGAGACTGGTTCGCCGCCCTCGACATGAAAGACGCATACTTTCATATTGCAATTTACCCGCCTCACAGACGCTTCCTGCGATTCGTGGTAAGCAAGGTGCACTATCAATTTGCAGTCCTTCCCTTCGGCCTATCCTCGGCCCCAAGAGTGTTCACGAAATGTATGGCTGTCGTGGCAGCATACCTTCGTCGGCAAGGGATACAGGTGTTCCCGTACCTAGACGACTGGCTGGTACGCGGTCGCACCAAAGAGCAAGTTCGAGCTCACGTCCACATAATAGTGCACACATTCAACGAGTTGGGCATCCTACTCAACAAGGACAAATCCACTTTAGAACCTACCCAGAGAATAGAATTCATCGGCGCAGTCCTAGACTCCAGACGTGCACAAGCCATCCTGCCAGACAACCGCTTTTGTACCATCACGAGCCTTATTCAAGGGCTCAGGGCCTTCCCAACTACCACGGTGAGGTCGTGCCTCACCCTGCTGGGTCACATGGCTTCCTGCACGTACGTAACCAGGCATGCCAGACTTCGGCTTCGCCCACTCCAGACCTGGGTGTCATCGATATACCGCCCACATCGGGACAGCCTGAACATGGTGGTCACGGTCCCGAACTCAGTCCTGACCTCCCTCACCTGGTGGCTAGATCACAATGTGGTTTGCGAGGGGATGCCGTTTCACGCCCCACAACCCTCTCTGCACCTGGTCACAGACGCTTCATCTCTGGGTTGGGGCGCCCATCTCAACGAACACCATACCCAGGGCCTGTGGACTGCACCCCAGCTAGCCCTGCACATCAATGTTCGGGAACTGATGGCGGTGCGCCTGGCGTGCCAGGCATTTCTCAATCTCCTACGTGGCCGCTGTGTGTTAGTTCTCATCGACAACACCACGGCCATGTTTTACATCAACAAGCAAGGAGGAGCACGTTCGTCAATTCTATGCCAAGAGGCCATTCGCCTGTGGGACTTCTGCATCACCCACTCAATCCATCTCACGGCATCGTTCCTCCCTGGAGTCCAGAACACTTTAGCGGACCGACTCAGCAGGTCCTTTCAGACGCACGAGTGGTCTATCCGTCCGGACATCATACATTCCGTCTTCCAGAAGTGGGGGTTTCCCCAGATAGACCTGATGGCATCTCGAGACAACAGAAAGTGCCACGTGTTCTGCTCCCTGCAAGGTCGAGCTCCGGGCTCCCTCTCGGATGCGTTTCTCCTTCCCTGGAAAGACCACCTGTTTTATGCCTTCCCTCCGTTTCCTCTGGTCCACAAGGTACTGCTCAAATTCCGCAGAGACCAGGCACAGGTAATTCTGGTCGCTCCAGCGTGGCCGAGACAACATTGGTACACCACACTGTTGGAACTCTCGGTTCAGACACCGATCCCGCTTCCATTATGTCCAGATCTCATCTCTCAGGACCACGGCCGGCTGCGTCACCCCGACCTGCAATCTCTTCACCTCACGGCGTGGCTGCTCCATGGTTCACCCAGGCAGAGCAACAATGCTCACTCTCGGTCCAACAGATTCTGTTGAGCAGTAGGAAGCCCTCAACACGAGCCACGTACTTGGCCAAGTGGAAGCGGTTCTCCTGTTGGTGCGAACAACGAGCCATGTCCCCGTTACAGGCACCTATTCCTCTCATATTGGAATATCTCCTCTCCCTAAAACAGCAGGGGCTGGCGATATCTTCAATTAGAGTTCACCTGGCCGCTATATCAGCCTTTCACCCAGGGGAGCTCGCGTCCTCTGTATTCTCTAACCCGATGGTCGTTAGATTCCTCAAGGGCTTGGACCAGATGTACCCACAACAACGTCAGCCCGTTCCGACGTGGGACCTCAACCTGGTTCTCTCCAAGCTTACAGGTCCTCCATTCGAGCCACTGGCCACCTGTTCACTTCTGTACCTATCCTGGAAGACAGCCTTCCTCGTAGCCATCACCTCAGCAAGGCGCGTTTCTGAACTCAGGGCGCTTACATCCGAGCCCCCTTACACAGTTTTCCATAAGGATAAAGTGCAGCTTCGTCCACATCCTGCCTTTCTCCCTAAGGTGGTTTCTCCATTTCATATCAATCAGGATATATTTCTCCCGGTCTTTCATCCTAAACCACATGCTACTCGCCAGGATCAACGTTTGCATTCTCTGGACGTACGCAGGGCCCTGGCTTTCTATATTGACCGCACAAGGCACTTTAGAAAGACGACGCAACTCTTCGTTGCAGTGGCCGACCGAATGAAAGGCTTACCGGTCTCCTCACAACGCCTATCCTCCTGGATTACGTCTTGCATCCGGACTTGCTATGACCTGGCAGGTGTCTCAGCACCGCACCTCACCGCTCACTCCACGAGGGCCCAAGCTTCCTCGACTGCTTTCCTGGCGCAAGTTCCGATCCAGGACATTTGTAGAGCTGCAGTTTGGTCATCAGTCCACACATTTACAGCTCACTATGCACTAGTGCAGCAGTCCAGGGACGATGCTGCATTCGGATCAGCGGTTTTGCACACAGCAATGTCTCACTCCGACCCCACCACCTAAGTTGGGCTTGGGAGTCACCTAATTGGAATCGATATGAGCAAGCACTCGAAGAAGAAAAGACGGTTACTCACCGTTGTAACTGTTGTTCTTCGAGATGTGTTGCTCATATCCATTCCAAACCCGCCCCCCTTCCCCACTGTCGGAGTAGCCGGCAAGAAGGAACTGAGGGGGCGCCGGGTCGGCTGGGGTATATATTCAGCGCCATGAAGGCGCCACTCTAGGGGGCTCCACAGCCGACCCGCCGGTGTTGCTAGGGTAGAAAATTCTCCGACGATCGTGCACGCGGCGCGCGCACACCTAATTGGAATGGATATGAGCAACACATCTCGAAGAACAACAGTTACAACGGTGAGTAACCGTCTTTTCTGGTAAGGAGCAAGATTGAAGGTGGCTGCCTGGCCCATGTAGGTCTGTCTCAAGCACTTGTCTAGCATTTTCCCCCTGTTGTTGTTTACATCTAGAGACCCATCAATGTGCTAGGTGCTTCACATGACACCCAAAGGAAGAACCATGGGCTGCCACAAGAAGATGATAACCAGAAACCCCCCAGCATGGGCCATCAAAAGCCATAAACACTAGGTGATGGTGAGTGAAAAGAGGATTTTCTGCTTATCTAAATCCATTAGGATTTAGTCTCTCTCTGGTACATTCTCAAAACCTCAGGAGCAAAATCTTGAGGAGGAAACTTATTGCACATACATCTGGAGTTTTGTTTCTTGTTGTTGCTGCACCAGCTCCTCTAGTTCTCCACTCCACCTCCCTTCCTTGCCTTTGCACAAACATGGATTTTAGAACTTAATATTGGACAGACCCCCAATTTTTAGGAGGCTTGGGTGAGTACTGATCATTTTAACCCTCCTTTTTTTTTTCTTCTACTTCCTCCAACTAGAATTTTTGCTAGGACAATGACCTCTTCTTCACAGAGCCTCCTCCCCCCCCCCCCCCGTCCACTGGGCCTTCTGTAGTCACTATTGGTTTGTTTTTAGGATTCTTGTGAAATTTCTTTGGCCTGTCTTCATTTTCCCCAACACTGTAAAAATGGACACTGGCTCACAGAGAGGCTGAGATACAAGCCAAAGTCTGAAGTGTTCCAAGGCTTCTCAGAAGGCATCAAAAGCTGTCAGCCTCTTTATTCTCTTCCCAGTCTCCCAACCTCCATCCCCTTTCTTACGTCTAAGAATTCTCTCCTTTTCCTGCATTGCCCGGGAGCAGGAAAATACCATCACCCTTTCTCCTCTCTGTGTTAACTAAAACCTGAAACCTTGCTCTCTCCAAGCACACAGAAGAGGACTTTGTTTTCTTCCATCCATGCCCAGACACGCACATGCTGCTCACAGATCATCCTTGCTGTAGCTATGCCCCATCCGGTCCCACTGCTTGGACCGATTGCTCCAGTGCAAACACTGCTGATGCATGAAACGTGTATCTTCTTAGCAGCTTTGATTTCTCTCTTCTGCCTCAGTGGCAGAGAGGGAGTGGGGCTTTCTTGGCAGTGCAAGTCTTCTGGCTGTTAGGGTGATACAGGAAATAGGCCACATTCTTCTCTGCTTCAACTTTATCCTGGGGAGTGAGTTACAGCCAGGGTGAGTTTGCCCATCAGCTTCTGGTTAATCATGGTGCTATTCAATAGCTCTGATTTTGCTTGCATTTGCTGGGGAGCTGTGGTGTCTTTACTTAAGTGGTCTATCCATTCTCTGCTGACCTGTGTGAGGGTCCTTTTATGTGAGACCTTAAAAATGAAGCTGCTCTGTGCATATTTGAAAAGGACCATGGGATATTTAATAGGAGTAATGCTTCCCCGGCCATAATGTCCCACCTTTAGCACTGTTGTGCAGTCTGCTGCCCTCCACCCTCAGAGGCGGCTGCAGTCCAGTAGTAATGTGACTATTTTGTAGAGCAGTTTGGAATGAAAAAGGCTATAGAACTATAGGCTGATCTTGAACATCACTTGAGCCTTTTCTGTTCGCTAGTTTATGAAGATCCCAGAACAACCAAGCAGAGGGTGAAAGAGAGAGTGAGAGAGATCGTAATTGTCAACAACAGAGAAAGGAAATACCACACCACAGCTTAGTGGGATCCCAGGGACCGCTTAATGCACCGCATCTCACCGTATTCTCCTCAGTTCCCACCCTCTCACACCCATTGGCATCAGTGGATTTGCTGATCGGCTGGGGTATATATTCAGCGCCATGAAGGCGCCACTCTAGGGGGCTCCACAGCCGACCCGCCGGTGTTGCTAGGGTAGAAAATTCTCCGACGATCGTGCACGCGGCGCGCGCACACCTAATTGGAATGGATATGAGCAACACATCTCGAAGAACAACAGTTACAACGGTGAGTAACCGTCTTTTCTGGTAAGGAGCAAGATTGAAGGTGGCTGCCTGGCCCATGTAGGTCTGTCTCAAGCACTTGTCTAGCATTTTCCCCCTGTTGTTGTTTACATCTAGAGACCCATCAATGTGCTAGGTGCTTCACATGACACCCAAAGGAAGAACCATGGGCTGCCACAAGAAGATGATAACCAGAAACCCCCCAGCATGGGCCATCAAAAGCCATAAACACTAGGTGATGGTGAGTGAAAAGAGGATTTTCTGCTTATCTAAATCCATTAGGATTTAGTCTCTCTCTGGTACATTCTCAAAACCTCAGGAGCAAAATCTTGAGGAGGAAACTTATTGCACATACATCTGGAGTTTTGTTTCTTGTTGTTGCTGCACCAGCTCCTCTAGTTCTCCACTCCACCTCCCTTCCTTGCCTTTGCACAAACATGGATTTTAGAACTTAATATTGGACAGACCCCCAATTTTTAGGAGGCTTGGGTGAGTACTGATCATTTTAACCCTCCTTTTTTTTTTCTTCTACTTCCTCCAACTAGAATTTTTGCTAGGACAATGACCTCTTCTTCACAGAGCCTCCTCCCCCCCCCCCCCCCGTCCACTGGGCCTTCTGTAGTCACTATTGGTTTGTTTTTAGGATTCTTGTGAAATTTCTTTGGCCTGTCTTCATTTTCCCCAACACTGTAAAAATGGACACTGGCTCACAGAGAGGCTGAGATACAAGCCAAAGTCTGAAGTGTTCCAAGGCTTCTCAGAAGGCATCAAAAGCTGTCAGCCTCTTTATTCTCTTCCCAGTCTCCCAACCTCCATCCCCTTTCTTACGTCTAAGAATTCTCTCCTTTTCCTGCATTGCCCGGGAGCAGGAAAATACCATCACCCTTTCTCCTCTCTGTGTTAACTAAAACCTGAAACCTTGCTCTCTCCAAGCACACAGAAGAGGACTTTGTTTTCTTCCATCCATGCCCAGACACGCACATGCTGCTCACAGATCATCCTTGCTGTAGCTATGCCCCATCCGGTCCCACTGCTTGGACCGATTGCTCCAGTGCAAACACTGCTGATGCATGAAACGTGTATCTTCTTAGCAGCTTTGATTTCTCTCTTCTGCCTCAGTGGCAGAGAGGGAGTGGGGCTTTCTTGGCAGTGCAAGTCTTCTGGCTGTTAGGGTGATACAGGAAATAGGCCACATTCTTCTCTGCTTCAACTTTATCCTGGGGAGTGAGTTACAGCCAGGGTGAGTTTGCCCATCAGCTTCTGGTTAATCATGGTGCTATTCAATAGCTCTGATTTTGCTTGCATTTGCTGGGGAGCTGTGGTGTCTTTACTTAAGTGGTCTATCCATTCTCTGCTGACCTGTGTGAGGGTCCTTTTATGTGAGACCTTAAAAATGAAGCTGCTCTGTGCATATTTGAAAAGGACCATGGGATATTTAATAGGAGTAATGCTTCCCCGGCCATAATGTCCCACCTTTAGCACTGTTGTGCAGTCTGCTGCCCTCCACCCTCAGAGGCGGCTGCAGTCCAGTAGTAATGTGACTATTTTGTAGAGCAGTTTGGAATGAAAAAGGCTATAGAACTATAGGCTGATCTTGAACATCACTTGAGCCTTTTCTGTTCGCTAGTTTATGAAGATCCCAGAACAACCAAGCAGAGGGTGAAAGAGAGAGTGAGAGAGATCGTAATTGTCAACAACAGAGAAAGGAAATACCACACCACAGCTTAGTGGGATCCCAGGGACCGCTTAATGCACCGCATCTCACCGTATTCTCCTCAGTTCCCACCCTCTCACACCCATTGGCATCAGTGGATTTGCTGATCGGCTGGGGTATATATTCAGCGCCATGAAGGCGCCACTCTAGGGGGCTCCACAGCCGACCCGCCGGTGTTGCTAGGGTAGAAAATTCTCCGACGATCGTGCACGCGGCGCGCGCACACCTAATTGGAATGGATATGAGCAACACATCTCGAAGAACAACAGTTACAACGGTGAGTAACCGTCTTTTCTGGTAAGGAGCAAGATTGAAGGTGGCTGCCTGGCCCATGTAGGTCTGTCTCAAGCACTTGTCTAGCATTTTCCCCCTGTTGTTGTTTACATCTAGAGACCCATCAATGTGCTAGGTGCTTCACATGACACCCAAAGGAAGAACCATGGGCTGCCACAAGAAGATGATAACCAGAAACCCCCCAGCATGGGCCATCAAAAGCCATAAACACTAGGTGATGGTGAGTGAAAAGAGGATTTTCTGCTTATCTAAATCCATTAGGATTTAGTCTCTCTCTGGTACATTCTCAAAACCTCAGGAGCAAAATCTTGAGGAGGAAACTTATTGCACATACATCTGGAGTTTTGTTTCTTGTTGTTGCTGCACCAGCTCCTCTAGTTCTCCACTCCACCTCCCTTCCTTGCCTTTGCACAAACATGGATTTTAGAACTTAATATTGGACAGACCCCCAATTTTTAGGAGGCTTGGGTGAGTACTGATCATTTTAACCCTCCTTTTTTTTTTCTTCTACTTCCTCCAACTAGAATTTTTGCTAGGACAATGACCTCTTCTTCACAGAGCCTCCTCCCCCCCCCCCCCGTCCACTGGGCCTTCTGTAGTCACTATTGGTTTGTTTTTAGGATTCTTGTGAAATTTCTTTGGCCTGTCTTCATTTTCCCCAACACTGTAAAAATGGACACTGGCTCACAGAGAGGCTGAGATACAAGCCAAAGTCTGAAGTGTTCCAAGGCTTCTCAGAAGGCATCAAAAGCTGTCAGCCTCTTTATTCTCTTCCCAGTCTCCCAACCTCCATCCCCTTTCTTACGTCTAAGAATTCTCTCCTTTTCCTGCATTGCCCGGGAGCAGGAAAATACCATCACCCTTTCTCCTCTCTGTGTTAACTAAAACCTGAAACCTTGCTCTCTCCAAGCACACAGAAGAGGACTTTGTTTTCTTCCATCCATGCCCAGACACGCACATGCTGCTCACAGATCATCCTTGCTGTAGCTATGCCCCATCCGGTCCCACTGCTTGGACCGATTGCTCCAGTGCAAACACTGCTGATGCATGAAACGTGTATCTTCTTAGCAGCTTTGATTTCTCTCTTCTGCCTCAGTGGCAGAGAGGGAGTGGGGCTTTCTTGGCAGTGCAAGTCTTCTGGCTGTTAGGGTGATACAGGAAATAGGCCACATTCTTCTCTGCTTCAACTTTATCCTGGGGAGTGAGTTACAGCCAGGGTGAGTTTGCCCATCAGCTTCTGGTTAATCATGGTGCTATTCAATAGCTCTGATTTTGCTTGCATTTGCTGGGGAGCTGTGGTGTCTTTACTTAAGTGGTCTATCCATTCTCTGCTGACCTGTGTGAGGGTCCTTTTATGTGAGACCTTAAAAATGAAGCTGCTCTGTGCATATTTGAAAAGGACCATGGGATATTTAATAGGAGTAATGCTTCCCCGGCCATAATGTCCCACCTTTAGCACTGTTGTGCAGTCTGCTGCCCTCCACCCTCAGAGGCGGCTGCAGTCCAGTAGTAATGTGACTATTTTGTAGAGCAGTTTGGAATGAAAAAGGCTATAGAACTATAGGCTGATCTTGAACATCACTTGAGCCTTTTCTGTTCGCTAGTTTATGAAGATCCCAGAACAACCAAGCAGAGGGTGAAAGAGAGAGTGAGAGAGATCGTAATTGTCAACAACAGAGAAAGGAAATACCACACCACAGCTTAGTGGGATCCCAGGGACCGCTTAATGCACCGCATCTCACCGTATTCTCCTCAGTTCCCACCCTCTCACACCCATTGGCATCAGTGGATTTGCATTGGGATAGCTAAGAGGATAATTGCCTGTCACCGTGCCGCACATTGCCCCACTCTTTTTGGTAAGCTAGAGAGGCCTGTCTGGTTTTCATCTGCCTGCCCCTGTGCAGGCTCCTGCACACCAAATGGGACTCCTGGAGGTTGAGAACTCCTGTATTACTGAGAGGGATCAGTTAATCCACAGGGAGTTGCTTGGGGATGATATAACCAATGATAATACACTGGCTAGGTGAATGTAATTTGTCACCCTCTAGTGACCAACCTCAGCGACTATATCAGCCTGCAATGTACTCTGAGTAAAAGGAGCTACTCCTTTAACTCAAGTGGCAGTGACTGTGTTTTTAGGGCTGAAGGTCCTGAGTTCAGTCTTCTCGGTACCTGGATGTTACAATCCCCACTGGTGATGGCATGTTTATGGCCTGGGCTCATTATTCAGGTTTTTAAATGGTCTTGTTCTTGTGACTCCTGAGATGCGAAGACATGATGGGTGCATTAAGGAGAGAGAATTCATGACCCTCAGTGTTTAACGTTTTCAGCATAAGCACATTTCGGCGTTCTCCCTTAAAAAGAAAATGGAAAGGTGCATTTTTTTCTATAGCACATATGTACATTCATTTCCTTGCAGCAAGCAGGCTGCTCCCCCCCTCATCGCAGCAGGGAGGGGAAAATGAGCCTCCGTAATAAAAAGGAAAAGTTAGGAGTTTCTCTGGGCACTTTCTAAAAGGAAGTCTTCCCCCCCCCCCCCACCCCATTTTGCTGCTTACAGCCTGATCACTTCTCTCTGCACTGAAGTAGGAACTGGTTCTTTCCACAGCTTTCTCCTACATGGGGCCCAGTGAAGGCTGATGACAGCACTGTTCTGGGCTGTGTGCTGCAGCGAACACACTCTTGAAGCTACAGTGTTAGTTTCATACACAGCCCTAAAGCCTCACTGCTTTACATTTCTCACATGCAATAAGATGGACTCTCTCTCGCTTCTCTTCCCCCATGTCTCCTCCTCCCCCCCCCCCTTGCACCAACCCCAGTCATGAAGCTGCTTGGCATATGCCTGCTGGCTCCAGTGATAGCTGGAAAATATGCTGGCAGGAGGCTACGTTTGTCAAACAGATGCAGGCTTCAGAAATAATTGAGCTGGACTCAGTAGTCTCTAAGGGGCAAGGAATGGATTTATGCTCTTGTATTGCAGGGAGGAAAATCAGAATGTTCTCTATCACCCACAAGCTCCCCATCCTATGTGTTTTCCCCCATCCCCTTCCCAACCGGGCCTCTATTTAATGTATGGTGTGACAGTATCCACATATCAGGATAACTCTAGTCCAGCATGTTATAACAATGAGGCATAGCACTTATTCAGTATGTTCATTCACCCAGGAAGTGTGATCCATTTGGTAGGGCATCAGGAGACCTGGGTTTTATGTCTATTTCTGCTACTGACTCGCTGTGTGAGCCTTGAGCAAGTCACTGCCTTCTGCTGCCTCAGTTTCCCTCTCTGTCAAATCGTGATAATGATGCAGACCAACCGTTGTAAAAGGCTTTGAGGTTTATGGATGAAAAGACATCCATCCATGCTAATTAGTAATACAGAGTGCCCTCCACCTTTACATCACTGTGCAAGCAGGAACTGATTGAAGTATGAGCTAGTGACGAACACTTTGTTGCTCTGTGATCACAGGAGGCTGGTAAGTTGGCATGCAGCTGTCACTGGGGCGGGGGATGGTGCGTGGGTGGGCATGTGCTGGGAGAGGAAATGAGGGAAGCAGAACTTGAAAGATGCTCTTCTAAAAGGCAGACAGGCACAGAGTGAAAAGATGAGCTGTAAAGGCTGGAAAACCTGAGGCTGCTCAGGATGATGACTTGTAGAGACTTCAGCTGCCAGTCAGCCTCCCACAACAAGGAGCTTTTCTCCAGGCTCCAAACACAGGCCTGGTGGAAATGGGTGCAGCCCTGTGTTTGGACCCCACATACAATAGGGCTGAATTTGGCATGGGGTTGCTGTCTGTCCCCTCATTTTCCCTGCCCCCCCTTCGCAAGGGGTTTGGTTTGCATCTTCAATCTTAACTCATGGAACAGCCTCCCCCTTCCTGTCTGAGAGTGAACAGTATGGAGCTTGGAAATTTGTTTCTTTAAATGCTGCATCTTTAAAATGTGTGTGTGGGGGGGGTTGTTTTGTTTTTTTCTTTTCTTTTCTTTTCTTTTCTTTCTTTTGTTTTCCCTCCGGCACCTGAAAAATATAAAGGGGAAAACAGCACGGTGGTGTTCTCTGTATTATTTCATTCACTGAGTGGAACAGATCACTTCCTCTGAACTCCTAGTCAGCGCCCCCCTCAACTTCTCTGTGTCACAGAAGCAAACTGTGCAGCAGCAGGAATTGTGGGGAGCATGACTGAGTGCAGATCAGCTGTGAGGAGCAGGGACCACTGACTGGTCTGGCCTTCGTGTTCCACCCCAGGTTGGGGCACGAGATACTAAATTTAGATGGAATATATGGGCCCAAAGAGTCAAAGGCGTTAACATGACCCTGCAGCTGCCCAACATTAAACAGTGTTAAACAAGGTTTGGGGTTTGGTATCCAGAGACCTCAGCCTGCTTGGTACCATGGCAAACACATTAAACATTTCTTAAACCTTTTATTACAGAAAGGACAAAGCAGCTAAAGCATTTGAAGAATAAAGCAAGGCTTTCATTGTCACAATGTCTCTTTTTTCCCCTTTCCCTTTAGCTGTAGAGAGCCTTTAGAAGGAAACCTCCTCATGTCTGGCAATCTTCTAGATGGTATTAAAAGTGATGGTAGCTGTCCTTTCTGGGGGAAAGAAAAGAGGCTAGTTGAGATGGGCTGGGGGAGTTATTGTTCAAGTCTGATCCCATTTCCTAACAGACAGGACAAACACACACAAGAAAGGAGAGAAAACGGGACCAATTAGAAAATGCAGCTTCTCTCTGGTGTTGACTCTCACTTGAAACCTCACTGCAGGTAAAATACAGGCATGCCACTCTGAGATCTGGCAAATTTGTACCAGCATTGGGCTCTGTTTGGGGCATTGCTTTTAGCTGCCTCTTTCTGGTCACCAGACTTGTAGCTATGTTGTAAAATACACAGTCTTGTCCGACTAAGCCAGACTCTTATTGGAGAGGGGTAGGAAAGAGAAGAAATAAGTTGCTGGGGACGGAAAGGACACTTGCGTTGGGGGGACACCACGTCCCGGGTGGTGTTTGGGATTCACGTGGAACCAGTGGGGGCGGTAATGTCATCTGAGTCCCTGTTTTGGCCCAATCTGTCAGGATATCTCTCAGGATCAGAGGAAAAAGGCCCAGTAATGTTATGGTGGATCCCAATGTCCCAGGAAATGCGGCCATGATGGCAAAGCTTGCTCCTTCCCCTTCTTTCAGTTAACAATTGTTACACTGACCCTCTACCACTGCTAATTTTTCACTCTCCAAAGTCTCTCTTTGAGGAACCTAGGCGGGGAGGTGATAAGTGAAATAGCCCATCCCTTCATTATTTTGTCCTCCAGTTAGGCCTAATTCCCAACACACCAATTTTGGTTCACTGATTTCTTGTCCCACGCTGTGCTTGTTGACTAGGGATGATCTTACCGCAGTCCTTGAATTAGAGCTGTGGGCCTTTTGATTTGTACTAATTCGGTCTGTCTGTGTTTGTGTCCATGAGTTCCACAGGTTGACTGTTTGCATGTAGGTGTGTTTCCTTTATTGCTTTCAAATTTACAAGCCCTTTGATCTCACTGCATGTCCCCTCCTCGTGTCATGGGAAAGGGGAGGGCGGGGAGGAAGGACTGATCGGTTCTCTAGGAAAGACAAAGAAGGTGAACAAAGATTGTGTTCTGAGCTGGAGCTTTACAAACTCTGAGGCCTGTTCTCACTGGTCCCGTGGAGTTAGTAGGGCAATCCATCCAATACAAGATGTTTAGTGTTGGTGAAATTCCCAATACCGCTGCCATTGCTGTTCAGCCTTTGAGTGTATAGATTATGGAGCTGCTAGTTGCAACTCCACAGTTAAGGCTACCTCGAGTTTTTCATTTAAAGCAGGAATTCAGTTTTTGTTTGGTATGAAGAATGCAGTATACCTTCCCCAAATGTACAGCAGGTAATGTGACTGTGTATATGTGTATGCAACAGTCTCAGTGAGCTGAGTTTCACAGATCATGGTTCCCTGTCCTGAGAGCAGATAGGGCTACAGCAAGGGCCAGGGTCAGAGAAGGCTTGGCACTGACAGAAGCACTACTAGTATTTCTATGGGTTCTTCCTAAAACTCAGATTTTAATTGGCATATGAGGAGAAACTTTTTATTTTATTTATTTTATATATATATATGGAATACCCATTGGAGACTGACACTGATTGGCTTCTGCTGACCTGTATATATCCTGGTGCAAGCTGGAAGGTTTCCTCAGTCAGAGACTTTGGGGATCAGTGAATAGAGTTTGTTTAAAAGAAATGAGCCTCATCTAGGAGGTTTTGCAACTTGCACTAATAAGAGTCTGTCTGTCAAGCTTAAGTGGCATCAAGTGGCTTAGAACAAGGGCTCTTGGGCATTAAATGGTTCCTACCAAATACCAAGCCCATTACCATGATTGGCTGTTATAGCCCTCTAAACGGCAAAAGTGATTAAATTGGTCGTTATGAAACCCTAAAGATGCATAATTATGAAAAATAAGGCGTGAGTGTGCGAAGATTGCCATCTCTCTGGCTGCTTTGTATTTCAAGGAGGAATCAGTGCAGTAATGTTTTAGAAGCAGACACAGGTTTTTATTTTCATGCTGAAGAACTTGAGCTCCCTATAGCCCCCAAAACTGGATGTTCTTCAGTAGAAAGAACATTTATATGTAAGATCTCATCCACATCTGAGCAGTACATCCAGAGCAGACCAAAAAACAACCCTAGTCAATGCACCTTAGTCCTGACTTGCATCACCCTGTTATTCCCACTCCTGGATTACCCACGCAGCCCAGCCAATACCCTTTGATTCTAGCCTGCAGCCCCCCTGCTATTCCACTCCTGGACTCGCCACCAATGCCCTCCTACCCCCACTAGTCCAGATTGATAGCACAGGACACAGAGCAGAGTACAATGCAGATTGATGCAGAAACACCTTCTGCACAGCTTGCTAAACCTCTGATCTTCCAGGTTTGTGCCTTTCTTGAGCCGGAGACAACAGCACTGGCAATACCTGAGTCAGTCCTATGCAGCCTTTCAGCAGAAGTAGTTAACTTTTACTTTTTTCTTTGGTGCTTCCCCTACCCTGATAAAGTTTTACCACCACCTTAAAAAGAAAAACAGTAATTCTGAGTTGTGCACCGCCTCTGGGGATTCTTTGGTTTCCTGGATTGCAGAGACTTTCTTTCCAGGTGTGCACTAGGTGACTTACTGAGCCAAACTCCTTGTTTTTCTTACTGGAACTGAGAGATCCAGAGGCATTTACTTCCCCCACTTATTCCCTGTGTGTCTGGAATATAAAGCACTACCAGTTACTCCTCCAAGACCCCCTTCTCACTTTCTTCTCAATTTCTCCTTTTTTGTTCATTTCATCCTATTCTCTCTGTCTCTCTTCCGCCCCCATCCTGATTTGCCATCTGATTTGTTACAGTTGTTCTATATTTTGTTTTTGTTTTTTTAAATCAAAATATTCTTTTACAAATGGTGGGCCATTGGTTGCTATCGCTGCATGCCACTCATGCCATTATTCATATTTAACAAGCTACTCTGTGTGTGTATGAGAGAGAGAGGTTCAGATTATTTGTTGTGAACAATAGTGCCTAGCCCTACCAGACACTATTTGGTTTGCTGCTGCAGTCATGTCCTCATTCTCGCTGCTTCTGCTCTCTGTCCTCCTGCAATCATCTGCCTTACAAAGAAGTTTTCAACTAGCCACTAGAACACTTTGCTACTGGAATTTTTGGATGACATGATGATTTCCAGCTTTGCAGCCATATCTCAATTCAATCCACAGTCATCCAAAAATTTACAGAAATAGAAGCCCAGTGAACTCACCACTTTTATTGGTGAATCAAATTTTGTGTATGTGTTCATGTGCACATATGTGCATGCTCTTGTCTGTGTGTACACGTTTGTGTACATGTGGTATTTTGTTTCACTGACCTTCACCTTGGAGTCAAAATCAATTGTGTGCACCGTTATTAACAAAAGGTAAAGTGAGCCATGCATTTTGGAGAGAGACTTGTCTATTTCATAGTTAAGGTTGGCACGTGTCTTTCATTATAAACCCAATTTTAACATGTCCCCTAATCTGGCCGATCCAAAAATGGTCTGCTTGAAAAATCGCATGTGAATTTGTATCAGATGAGAATTGTTCTGGAACATTTCAGTCTCACAAGGTATTTAAATCCAACAATAATGAAGTGATCTCACTTCTTGGACATTTTCCTAACTTTTTTATGGCTTGTCATCATTCACAGACTTTTTTTGGGGGGGGGGCCTAGAAGCTCCATTTGCATTAATAAGTTGGTCTGCATGAGAGTTCATGTCTTTTGGGACATGGGAATGCAGAATTATTTTGTTACTGCTGGCTTCCACAAGCATTGTGAGCAGCGTGGTGTTCCTTCCACTGCAGGGTGACTTGTAAGCACTTTAGGAAATGCATATCACCCCACTGTGAGTTACTTAAGCAATGAATCAGTGCTTCTGACTGTATATGCTTCCTAAGATATAGGCCTGACCTCTGCTAAGGAATGGGTCAGACATAATTAAATGTGACGTAGGTTTGGCTCTAGTGGAATATATGTTGTATAGGATGAGACACATCCGACTCAGATATTTTCATGGTGCATTATACTGAGCCATTAGTATCTAGACAGTGAAGATTAAAGCTGGCTTCCTCATTATAAGCCTGATTTTTTCCCCACACCTACACACAGACCTAACATTGCCAAAAATGCCTCAAACATCACATTCCTAGTCTAAGGTCAGAGTACAGTTTGGTTACTGTGGAGTAAGTTGGACAAAGGGTTTGGAAGATGTGCTGGGTCAAAAACTGAGCTGGGCTTCACTTCTAGTATATTTTTCTAATGTTATTTTTAGCCCTATACCACCAAAACAATTTGGTCTACAAACTCCAGCTTTGTTTTAATCTGACACGCTTGATAAGCACGTTTTTGACTGACTTATTTATTTAGGGGCTTGGGAGACCATCATTATTTACTTACTACAATAGACTCTTCATAGCTTACAGAGCCCAAAAGGCCGTTGCACACTTTACAAAGCTCTCGTGGCTCTGATGCTGTGGCCACAATGTGTGGAGTGTCAGGTAGGGAACCGAATTGATGGGATGAGCATCTGGCCTGGCAAGGTGCACAGGTAGAATAATGGCTTGGCAGCTCTTGTGCTTGTTACTTTAATCACATGCTGCTTCTCCCACCCCGCTTTCCCATGTTGTCTTTCCTGTCGTTGTCTGTTTGTACATGCACACAAAGAATGGTCTGTGCTACAATCTATAAACCCTGAAGAGAACGTTGTAAATATTTCCCAAATGTTCAAACGTGAAGATTACGCTTAAATAAAAATTAAAAAAAAATAAATCTGGGTCCACTAGCCAAGCTTAGCTCTGTTTCGCCACCCAGAGAATGGGAACACCCTCAAACCAAGAGAGAACCCCCATCCTCAGCCAAGGTACATCTTCATTGCATAAGGGACTGTGCAACTGAGAAATGATCTAACTAGTTGAGTGGATAGTCTTATCACATACCAATTGTCTCTGTCTTTACATCACTATGGCAAAGCAAACCTACCTTCTTTAAATCCACGCACAGTCACTGGAAAAAACACAGGGTTTTGTGGTTGCAGAAAGGAACCCCATTGAGAACAATTATTCAAGATAGTTTTCTAAAAGTGTACAGAGCTTTCAGAATAGAAGTGTGGTCAAAATCTTAAGCTAGCAGGGCAACAAACCAAAGGGCCAGACCAAAAATCAGGTATCTTATGTTGGAAGTGAGTGTGATGGTGGAGAACTCACACAGGAATGTGTAAACAGACCCAAATCAACATAGCTGCTTGGTGGTTGTTTTTTGTTTTGTTTTTTTATTTTTTTTTCCTCTGACCATTGGTGAAATCTCCAGAGCTCCTCAGCTCAGGTGAATAAAATGGATTGGGCATATCACCTTACAGTCCTGGTCAAAAGCTTATTAATCAAAGTATGTCCGTTTTATGTGAAGATGCCAGAGGAAATTAGCATAGTAAGTCAGTAGGACAGGGGCCAAAATTAAGGTTGTTTGGGTGACATTAACTGAGCAATTTTCTGGTCAGTGATTGAAGGAAATTTTAAAGTGAAACTTCACTTTACCTTTACAAGCTTGCTGAAGTTCGTGGTTTTTATAAAACCACATTGTCCCCTTCGGGGTTTTCTCCTGAAAGTAACTAAGAGATATTGCACCCTTTTCTGCTTGCTAATGAGGTCTTCTGCCTGGGAGTATGAAAAATGAACCCTTAGGGTGTATTTAATTTCCCAGATAGGTACTACAAGATCCATGTAAACTAAAGCATCTGATCTTTAACCAGTGTGGGAGTAAAACCATCAAGGTCCTTTGTTTTAGGGGGTTTGTGTAGTTTAAAATTTCCTGGGAACTTATCAGTGTTTGTTACAAAAACTAAAAAAAGGGTGAAAATTAGTACAAAAATTTGCTTCAGTTTTCTGGGTAAATAATGGGGGTGGGGAGGGCGACTAGAATAAAAGCAACATATAGAAAGAAGTAAGAGTACTTCTGGGCTGGCTCCTCTTTACTGAAGGAGAGAGGGTGGCTCTATAACATGGGCAGCTCAGGTAACCAAGTTGCCATCTCCTCTTCCAGCGTGGGGAGCCAGGCCTGGAGAGTTCTGGTGCTTTATTTAGAACTCGATCACTGATGTCACCTGTGCCCACGTATTGCATGTGTGTGTATCTTCCACTACATTGCCCTACTTAAACAGACAGCCTCCCATGCATACTTACCCTGATTTATTATTAACATAAACACATCTGCCTAATGTAATGGTTTGGCTTTTCTTAACATAATGTGTATGTTCGTGTATCAGGGAGGTCCAAATTCAGGTTAAAACTTTGGTTTAAAACCCCCCCCTGAAAATAGCTTTTGTAAAACCTGGGAAAATGTTGATAAACATAGGATATCTGCATATATTATTTATTTACCAATCTCCTAGAACTGGAAGGTCATCAAGTCCAGCCCCCTGCCTTCACTAGCAGGACCAAGTACTGATTTTGCCTCAGATCCCAAAGGTACCCCCCTCAAAGATTGAACTCGCAACCCTGTGTTTAGCAGGCCAATGCTCAAACAACTGAACTATCCCGAAGGGCCTTGAAAGAGTATCCCTCTTAAGGAACAGAGCTGCACTGGGGGGTAGCAGTCTCAAAGAACTTGCAGGAGATGGGCGGGGGCAAAAGTCAGAGGCCAGGTCAGAGCCCAGAGCAGAAGCCCCAACAGCTCATGGTGGAGGGGGGCAGAGAGAGACCACCCCTCAGGCTGCCTGTCAGAAATAGTATCTCTTGCATCTGAAGAAGTGAGGTTCTTACCCACGAAAGCTTATGCTCCCAGTACTTCTGTTAGTCTCAAAGGTGCCACAGGACCCTCTGTTACTTCTGTCAGAAATAGCAATCTCTCTGCATGACGGCATATAATCTTTTCAGAAACTATCATCTCAATTTCCAGTTCAGAGACTTCCTTCATCAGGGACACACCGTGAGGTTCAGTCTTTCCTCACGTACGCTATTTATGTAACCCACACACCACCTAGGTGCGGTGTTCTGTCCTATCGAGTGGCACTGAGACCACTTAGAGAGAGATTAATGAGTTTGCTCTACAGCCTCAGCTAACAGCCAGTTGGCTTTTAGCTCATGCAGTAGAGGCTCATGCACTGAGCTCCAAAGACCCCAGGTTCAATCCTGCCCGCCGATGACCGGGGTCTGTCAGCATTACACTTACACACTGGTGCCATTTTACTGACTCTCTAACAGAATTACTCCTTGAGAGATACATCAGGTAGATAGACCGAGCCCAACACTCGGTGTGACCATACCCCACTGGAATCAGAGACCATGCCCCTCACTCCTGCAGAGTATCAAATCTCATCCCCTTCATACTGGACAGCCCCCTCTTCTAGTTGACAATGGAAACATCTCTCCCTATGTATCAGTACTCAAGACTGTCAGTCACCCCACCCCAACAGTGTCAGAAAGTGTGATCATCCCTTTTCCCCCACTACTGGAGACTGTGACACATGTGCGCACACACCCTTACTCCTTCCCTCTGGTGTCAGGGACCGTGACCCTTTACCCACCTGGGATCAGACCAAATTATTTTTGGAATCTGTGCTTATCCCTGTCCCCCTCTATCAGTGCTGAAGGCTGCCATTCCTCCCCCTCCCATGCTTGAGATTTCTGTCACTGTAATGGGATTCTCCTGCGAGCTCTTTAATTGAAAGGAATTTCTGTCTGACCTGAAGATGTCAGCAGGCTGAGGGAGACGTGTTTCTGTAAAATGAGACTTGATCTAAACTGCACCAGGTAGAGTTTGGATCACTAGGAATCGTTCACAAGCTGGCTGCAGCCAGCCTTTACCAGGGGGATTTTAATTAAGGTGCCTTTGTAAGGGGCAAGATGTTTGGGACCCTTTCAACTCAGCTGCCAGTTTCCCCTCCATGGTCCAGGCCAGTGAAGTCTCGATGCTCCCTGTCTGCTTACTGCTTCCCTTTCCCATCGCCTATTGTCCACTTTCCATTTGTACTCCCATCATTTTGAAGCAGGGTCCCAGTGACCTTGCTGGCCACTGTTCATACATTTCTTGGCATTCTTAATAATAACAGCCTCAGTGGGAAATGATGGGCTAACACAGAGAAAGGAGATAATGATGCACCAGACCAGGGAGGCAGAGATGGGGAAATGAAGCGACAGGCAGCTAAACAGCAAAGAGGGATGTGATGATTTTTAAAAAACAAAATCCACAACCTAAAAATCCAGAACAACAGCATCACTGAAACCAATGGGGCGAGACAAGGCTTGAGTCACTGTGGGAGATAAAAGGGAGAAAAGACAACATGGAATCAGCCAATAATTGGACTGGCATAAAAAGATGGAGTGCAGGGAGGAAGAGAGAGGTGGAAGGGAGAGATTGAAAAGGAGAGATGAAACACAGAGGGGGAGAGAGGGATGATATGCAGGGAATGAAGAGAGTCAGAGAAATGGAACATACAAAGTAAAGTGGAGAAAGAGAATGCAGAGAGGAAGGGAATGCCTGTTTTAATTTGTTTTATTTTATAGCCAAATATAAAAGCTATTACCTGGAGGAGCTTAAGTCTGATAGAGAAAGAGAGAGGATACAGATGGACAGCACAGAAGTAGAGAGAGGAGAGAAGTCATGGAGGAAAAGAGTGGGAGAGAAACAGGTTTAAAAATCCAGGGAAGAGGCCATCACCTGCCATTAAGCTCATCAGAAGAGCGTGAAGAATGGGGTTTTGAGACATTGAGTGCCTGATGGTTCTTGGATCTCTACTGCTTCACCAGCCTCATCAAAACTGATGTTGGGCATTTGAGTGATATTTTTCTTTTCTTCTTATAAACAAAGCATTTGATTTAAAGCGAAACCTACTGGCTGGCTGAGGTTCCTATAGATAAACTGGCAACGTATCGGCTACAACAACAAAAGCAAGCATTCTGCTCCCTCAGCCAGGCAGATCCGTTGCTTCCCTGCCTTGTGTTTGCTGGGTAATTGCCTCCGTTCTCCTGAGTCTGGGCAGGAAGGATGTTGCTTTATATTGCTAAAGCAGATCAATGCCAGCATCACGCACGAGGAGAGATTTTTCTATCAGTGCAAACAGTCACCACTGCCCTTGGCACTCATCAATAACCAATTATGAGATCATCTGGATTTTCCAGCTCACTATTTTTACCCCCTCAAAGTGAAAATTGAAGAAAATGGTTAAGTTTCTTCTCTGTAACCCTTTCCCTCTTTCAACCATAGCTGGAAAAGACTGAGTTGTGGCACTTTGTGGAACACAGCTGCCTTCCTCACTAGGGAAAGGTTGGCATAAATAAAGCTGCCAACCAGGGAATGCGGAGCAGTGGTATGAAGTCTGGAATTTAGGAAGGGTCCTATCATGCTCCTTAACTGCACACATACTCGTTAATTAAGGGCCATTTTGCAAGTGATCCTCTTTGAGGCTGTTCACTGATGTGGTGGTGTCCCCTTAAATGTCTGCTGTTTAGGTGCCTCCAAACTGAAGTGCTCACTATACTGTACTCAATATACCACTCCCATCTGAATCCTTCATCTGGAAGGGGCACAAAGGATAGTCTTGAGGTGGTTAAGGGACAAGACTGCCACATATGTGTCCTAGGTTCTAATCCCAGGTCTTTCCTTGACGTCCTGTGTGACTTTGGGCTGTTCACGTCACTTTTCTGTGCCTCAGTTTCCCCCTCTATTAAATTGGATAATGACACTGACCTCTCTGATTGAGATCATGAAATTTTGAACTCACACATGTTTGTAAAGGCCTTTGGGATTTTTAGATGGAAGTGGGTAGAAAAGGACAAAATATCAGTGGTAAGCAGTATATAAATAAGTATAGCATAGAATAAGGAGGAAGGTAAATCTGATTTACGTTTTCTGAACTGGGCTGTATCTGAGGTTAGTCAATGGTAGAGTAACTAGTGAAATGCTAAGAACCCTGGGATGGATGGGGTGGAGTAAATAAGACAATATTTTTATATCTCCACGCTACTGGTAAGAATGAAATTGGGAGAATCATCTGTTGCAAATTGTTTGTTCTAGAAACATTACTTCCTTTTCTGCTTGTGAACAGACAATGATTTTCACCAAATGACTCTTTTATTTGAAACTATTAGTCAAACATTGTCTGCCAACCATTCTGTGTGTGTTACTGACTAGTGAATAGTTCACTGAGTATTCAACCGGACACATGATGTTATATTTAGCCCCTGATTAGATGAGTGCAGCTTTGGCAATTGAGTATCAGGGGGTAGCCATGTTAGTCTGTATCCACAAAAACAACAAGGAGTCCGGTGGCACCTTAAAGACTAACGGATTTATTTGGGCATAAGCTTTCATGGGTAAAAACCTCACTTCTTCAGACTCCATGCATCTGAAGAAGTGAGGTTTCTTACCCACAAAAGCTTATGCCCAAATAAATCCGTTAGTCTTTAAGGTGCCACCAGACTCCTCCTTGTTGTTTTTGGCGATTGAGTTTCAGGTGCAAAAACTCCCATGTAGAAATATGGAATTTGCTTTCTGGAATAGCCTGTAACATTTGCTGTTTCCATGATTATTCCTGTCAGGAAACTTATTAGAATATGTGTGGAAGGCAGCCACTAAAGGGGCACAAACACAATGTGATTTTTTTTTTTAAAACATTCAAATAAACATTCATAGAACTTTTTGCAACATTTGTCCAGCTTCCTTGATAAATGATGCTCACACCCTCCCATCTTCACCATTTCCCACTACCATCTATCCCATGTAGAGTGCTCTTAATACGATCTTGTGGACTTTAAAAAAGGTTAAGAAGCAATAATAGCGGCTCCAAGCTGGAATGGTGTTCTAGGGAAGAGATGCAGGCTGCGCTCAAGGTTGGCATTCTGATGCAGGGATTTGGTTTTCAATTAGATAGTGCTCTCCGAAAACAGGGCTGCAGGAGCACATGGGACAATATTGACTAAAGCGCAAAACAATTCAGTGAGTGACCTTCATGCTCTTGAGCAACAAGCCAATCAGAATTCATGGCATGTAGATGCTGGCCAATCAGTATTCATTTCATGTGAATAGTAACCAGCTAGTGTCGGGAAATTGATATATTATATTATAATCATATTACATACCTGGATACTGCCTTTCATCAATGTGCAAGTCCATAAAACCACAGGGTCAACAAGACTGGAAAATGTATTTTGTAGCTTCTGAGAAGATGGATTTTTGAAGATTAGTGCATCCTCAGTATAAAATAAATACATAATGTAAATAGAAGAGTCACGTAACATGACTCCCATGCCTCTAGTTATCGCTGCAGGATCCTGGAGATACTGAGTATCTCTGGACATCTAGTTAGTTTGCTGCTCTCCATTATGCTTATGCAACCCCTGCTTTGAGTGTAAATGAGAGTAGAATTTGACCCCCTTTCATATGGGGCAGATGAATACTGAGTTTTGATCTTGCTGTTGTCCCCTTCCGTTCAAGATGATGGATCTTACTGCACTAGCCCATATCTGAGATACCCCTGTTGACAGTCCCTAGATTTGAACTCTTGACAACTGGGGCAGGATGCTCTCCGTCCATCAATCTGTGCTTTTTCTATGGCTGCTATCACCATGGTATCTAAGTAGGGATCCATGGCATGGATCTTTCTCCCTCTGTGTGTGTGTGTGTGTGTGTGTTGGCCTGCCATACATTTGAGTTTGCTGGCATTCAGTGTGCAGTGCAAGACCTATTTTCTTAGTTCAACATTTGCTTGCCCTTGTCAAGACAATTTAAGTTATTTGCATCTGGTAGGTCAAGGTGGTTGATGGGGCAGTGACCATTACTACCACACTGTGAGTTCAGAACTGCTTGAAATTGTGTTTTGTCTTAAATATATGCAAATATGTGCTCTCAGAAGGTTACAGAAATCAATAAATCATTCACATTAACTCATGAAGTAGATGTTCTCAACCACTTGTACTGGTCCTACAGACTCCTTAAGTGATGAGTAGTGTGGACTCCCTGACCCCTACTTTAAATACAAGCCTCTATGCCTGCTGTCACACTTCAGGGCAATTGCACCTGTATTTCCCCCTCCGTGGCCCAGCAAGGGCACTCACTCTCAGGCTTCTGGCTCCCTAGCCATCACCACTCGAGGGTGGAGACTCACATCTCTCTCTCTCTCTCTCCTTCCTGACTGAGGTATTCCCAGGCTGCACAGTTCCCTGCCTTTGCTGTGAATTGTCCAGCAAGCCAGACTGCCTAAGCAGGCCTGCTTTGCTTTGTTCTCAGAGGCTATAAACCGTGTAATTGCCCACAGTTATAAGTTACCACACAGCTCTTCTTAAGCAAGCACATTTATTCTTAAGGGAAAAGCATTACAGAAAAAGCATGAATACAATAACCAAACCTGCACACATACTAATAAACTTATCAGAAATCACCTCAGCTCCTACAAGGGCTTTGGCAGGTGAACAGTCCTTCAAACCCCACCAACAGCTTCTCCTGGGGTTACAAGTTCATAATATGCCTTGGCTCAGGAAAAAGCACCTCCATGAATCTGTGACTAACTCCTTTATACAGTTTGAGTCTTTGTCTGCTAATCACCTGTTATGAGGACAGAGCAAAGGTCCCTTCCCCAAGGTGAAGCTTCAAAAGGCTGAGTTCTTGCACACCCAGAGGGCTTACATTTGCATATACCTCCCCCTAGACTTTCTGGGAAACTCACTACACTTAACTTTACAAGTTCACACTGCTTCAAATAATCCTTTGAAGTGCATAAAATTCCCAGGGTTACATTAGTCATGTCTCCCTCCTGGAGATTTTACATAGAATCCCACAATAATGTGTAAACATTTTTATATTTAATACAATGATCTCCTAAAATAATTAAATGTAATTGCCCTGTCACACCTTCCTTCTCTTCCGTTGTGTGATTCCTCATTCACAATAGCACTTGAGGTGCTCAAAGTCCACACTCATGATTCCATACACCTGAATGGGAAACAACATGCACTAGGCTGCAGGTGTTGGGTTTTCAAAGTGGTACATTTGCCCCAAAGGACTGGGAACCACTCTTGGAAGGCAACTAAATAGTTGTTCTCCAGTCAGTGAGAATAGCTTTGAAGAAAGCTACTTCCTTTTCTCAAGGCTCATAAGTCTAAGTAACAAAAAAGTAGTAAATCACAGCGCAAAGAAGTGTGACCTCTGCATTTTCTCAATGGAAAAGGCCAGATTCCTTGAACTGTGAAGAGAGTGACTAGGACTTGGGAACAGAGGACAACACTTTGCATTAGAGGAGAAAGGGGAAATAGAATTCTGATTCATATGTTTTAGAGTCAGAAGAGACCTTTATAATCATCTAGTCTGACCTGCTGAGTCCTGCATATCACAGGCCTGGGAAGCACACCAAGTATTTTCTGCATCAATCCCATAATTTCTGTTTGAGCTACTGCATATCTCTGTATATGTGCACAGGAGACTCTATTTTGGCCCTTTCTGAAGGGCCTCACCTAGTCCTCCAAGACTGGAAGTAGTGATTAGCCAATCTCAGGACAATCCATTCAGATAGTTACCCACAGCTGATGCTTCCTCAAACCTTCCCAACCCTTTGAGTCTGCAAAAAATGGGACAGAAATTTTATGAGTCTGAACACCACTGAACTTGGGGAGATGGGATCTAGATCTGAAATTCAAAGCTCATGCCCATCTTTGCTTCCCAAGACCTTTCAGCACTTCCAGACTTCCAGCCTCAGCCAGCCATGGGATTTGCAGAGAAGCAGGGGAATTAAAACTAATGAAGAAAAATGTAATTAGTTTCCTTTGAACCTCAGCAACAATTGAAATCAAGTTCTAGGGGCAGGTTGGAGTCAGTTTTTCATACAAACTGGTTACCTCAGCCCTAGCTGCGAAACTGGTGATTCTTCTTCGAGTGATTGTTCACGTCCATTACACATTAGGTGTACGCGCGCCGCGTGCACGGACGTCGGAAACTTTTTCCCTTAGCGGCTCCCGTCGGGCCGGCAGGGCCCCCTCCCTCCCGCCACAGCGGCACCCCGCTCTAGGGTATATATATCTCTGCTGACCCGACCCCTCCAGTTCCTTCTTACCGTCCGTGGCGGCGTTGGAACAACTCTGTCTCTCGTCTGAGAGTGTCCCTTAGCATAGTCATTAGTGGTATCTACAACAGTTATCAGTTATTAGTAGGTTTCAGAGTAGTAGCCGTGTTAGTCTGTATCCGCAAAAAGAAGAACAGGAGTACTTGTGGCACCTTAGAGACTAACAAATTTATTAGAGCATAAGCTTTCGTGGACTACAGCCCACTTCTTTGGATGCATATAGAATGGAACGTATATTGAGGAGATATATATACACACATACAGAGAGCATAAACAGGTGGGAGTTGTCTTACCAACTCTGAGAGGCCAATTAATTAAGAGAGAAAAAAAAAACTTTTGAAGTGATAATCAAGATAGCCCAGTACAGACAGTTTGATAAGAAGTGTGAGCATACTTACAAGGGGAGATAGAATCAATGTTTGTAATGGCTCAGCCATTCCCAGTCCTTATTCAAACCGGAGTTGATTGTGTCTAGTTTGCATATCAATTCTAGCTCAGCAGTCTCTCGTTGGAGTCTGTTTTTGAAGTTTTTCTGTTGTAATATAGCCACCTGCAGGTCTGTCACTGAATGACCAGACAGGTTAAAGTGTTCTCCCACTGGTTTTTGAGTATTTTGATTCCTGATGTCAGATTTGTGTCCATTAATTCTTTTGCATAGAGACTGTCCGGTTTGGCCAATGTACATGGCAGAGGGGCATTGCTGGCACATGATGGCATATATCACATTGGTAGATGTGCAGGTGAACGAGCCCCTGATGGTATGGCTGATGTGATTAGGTCCATTACAAACATTGTAATGTCTATTCGTCTGGGGGCCTCCAGCTGAGGATCGCTAATCAGCAGGCGATTCTAAATAGGCACAATTTTAATTCTTGGGCATCAGTCTCCAAGTTCAAAGACTCCCTACCTCAGGACGCACATCCTGAGTTCATGGCCCTGGTGGACGAGGGGATGGCGGTGGCCAAGACCTCATTGCAGGCCTCCCTCGATTCAGCCGACGCAGTGGCTAGAACAATCGCGTCCGGGATAGTGATGAGGCGTTCGGCTTGGTTACAGGCTTCAGGCCTTCCGCCAGAGGTGCAGACCACCCTGCAGGACCTCCCGTTTGAAGGTTCGGGCTTGTTCTCCGACCAAACGGACGCCAGGCTACATAGCCTTAAGGACTCGCGAGCAACCCTAAAGTCATTTGGAATGCATACCCCGGTGACACAGCGCAAGCCCTTTAAGCCTCAACCACCACAAAGGCAGTACCACCCTCGCCCTCGGCACGAATTGTACCGCCGTCGTGGCAGGGATAACAGGAGACGTAACAATACACCTAACCAGAGCCAAGGTCACGGCCAGGGCAAGCCGCAGCCAGGGAACAAACCAGGCTTTTGAAGTTACGCTCGAGGACAACGTACCACATTCCATACCGGATCCTCCTCTGAGTTTCAAGGACCGCCTGTCCCATTTCTACCGGGCATGGTCGCGCATAACATCGGACCGCTGGGTCCTGCGCACAGTGAAGGCGGGCTATACCCTCCAGTTTTCCTCGCCCCCTCCCTGCCATCCCCCTTCCCCGTCCCTCTTCAGGGACCCCTCTCACGAGCAACTTCTCATGCAGGAGGTACAGACCCTTCTCACAGTAGGAGCAGTGGAAGAGGTCCCACCAGACCTAAGGGGAAAAGGATTCTACTCCAGGTACTTCCTGATTCCCAAGGCAAAAGGGGGCCTCCGTCCTATCTTGGACCTGCGCGACCTAAACAAGTTTCTGGTCAGAACGCACTTCCGTATGGTCTCCCTTGGAACTATTATCCCATCCCTGGATCCGGGGGATTGGTACGCTGCCCTCGATATGAAAGATGCCTATTTTCACATCGCCATCAATTCGGCCCACAGGCGGTTCCTGCGCTTCACCGTCAATCAGCGCCTTTTCCAATTTATGGTCCTGCCTTTTGGCCTGGCATCAGCACCACGAGTATTCACGAAATGCATGTCCGTGGTAGCAGCCTTCCTTCGGAAGAGAAGGATGCGCATGTTCCCGTACTTGGACGATTGGCTCCTCGCGGGCAGGTCGGAGGCCGAGGTCCGCTCTCACGTGACACTGGCTCTACAGATGTTCGGCAGGCTCGGCCTCCTGGTCAACGTACCCAAGTCCACGTTAGCCCCCACACAGAGACTGGACTTCATAGGTGCAGTCCTGGACTCGGTGACCGCGCGGGCAAGCCTCCCAGAGTCGCGGTTCCTGACAATTCAGAGGGCCGTAAGCTCAGTCCAGAAGTTCCCCACGACAACGGCAAGGTGTTGCATGCAGCTCCTGGGACACATGGCAGCCTGCACACATGTAGTCAGGCATGCCCGCCTAAGGCTCCGGCCCTTGCAGTTGTGGTTTACCCAAACGTATCGCCCCAACAGAGACCCCTTGGATCTGGTGGTGACGATCCCGGATCGGGTGTTGGGTTCGCTCCGCTGGTGGCTCGATCAACAGCAGGTCTGCGAAGGGATCCCCTTCGCTGCCCCACAGCCCACTCTGACGTTAGTAACGGATGCATCGGACCTGGGTTGGGGGGCACACCTGGGGGAACTGCGGACCCAAGGCTTGTGGTCCAGGGAAGACAGGTTGCTTCACATCAATCTAAAGGAGCTAAGAGCGGTTCGCCTCGCCTGTCAGACCTTCCACGCCACCATAGAAGGTCATAGCGTGGCAGTCCTGACGGACAACACTACCGCCATGTTCTATATAAACAAGCAGGGCGGGTCCCGGTCCTCTCCCCTCTGTCGCGAGGCACTCCAATTATGGGACTTCTGTATAGCCCATGCGATCCATCTCATTGCAACGTATCTCCCGGGGATCCAAAACGGGTTAGCGGACCGCCTCAGCCGATCCTACCAAATGCACGAATGGGCGTTGAGGCGGGACGTCCTGCATTCAATCTTCCGGAGGTGGGGTTTTCCCCGGGTGGATCTTTTCGCCACCAAGGACAACAGTCAATGCCCTCAGTTTTGCTCGTTTCAGAACCTCAGCCCGGGATCGTTGGCAGATGCCTTCACGATTCCATGGGGAGGGAGCCTGAGGTATGCCTTCCCTCCATTCCCACTCATCCACAAGGTCCTCCTCAAGACCCACAGGGACAGGGCGACAATTATACTCATTGCCCCGGCCTGGCCACGCCAGCATTTGGTTCACGACCCTGCTGGAATTGTCCATAGCCGACCCGATCACCCTCCCCCTCCATCACGACCTAGTCACACAAGACAGGGGTCGCCTGCTCCACCCGAACCTGTCATCGCTACATCTCACGGCGTGGTATCTCTCTGGCTGAACGATGCGGAACACAGGTGCTCTCACCAGGTTCAACAAATTCTCCTTAGTAGTAGGAAGCCCTCCACAAGAGCGACCTACCTGGCCAAATGGAAGAGGTTCTCCCACTGGTGCGAGCCTCAGCACATACAGCCTCTACAGGCCTCAGTTCCTTCGATCCTGGACTACCTACTACACCTCAAGCATCAGGGGCTTGCCCCCGCCTCGATTAAAGTGCATTTAGCTGCCATTTCGGCATTCCATCCGGGAGAGTTGGGAGTGTCAGTTTTCTCCAACCCCACGGTAGCCCAATTCCTCAAGGGGCTGGAGAGGGTGTTTCCCTACTCGCGACCACCGGTCCCTGCGTGGAGTCTGAACCTAGTCCTAACTAAGCTCATGGGGCCCCCCTTTGAACCCCTAGCCATGCTCCCTCATGCACCTCTCATGGAAGGTGGCGTTTCTCATGGCCATCACATTGGCCAGGAGGGTATCGGAATTGAGGGCCCTCACTTCAGAACCCCCTTATACAGTTTTTCATAAGGATAAGGTGCAACTGAGGCCGCACCCCAAATTCCTCCCGAAAGTGGTATCGCAGTTTCACATGGGACAGGACATTTGTCTACCGGGGTTCTTCCCTAAACCCCATACGGACCCTCATCACCGCAGCCTACATACCCTCGATGTTCGAAGGGCATTGGCGTTTTACCTGGAGCGGACCAGGTCGTTCCGCAGAACACCTCAGCTGTTTATTGCCATTGCGGAACGTATGAGAGGCCTGCCTATCTCGACACAGCGCTTATCGGCGTGGATTGTGCATTGTATACGCACATGTTATGAGCTCGCCAATGTTCCGGCCCCAGAGATCCGGGCCCACTCGACTAGGGCCCAAGCGTCCTCGACGGCCTTCTTGGCGCAGGTCCCTATCCAGGAAATCTGTAAAGCGGCCACCTGGTCGTCCGTACATACGTTCACAGCCCACTACGCAATCCACCATCAGACCAGAGAGGACGCGGTGGTCGGACGGGCTGTGCTACAGTCAGTTGTACCTTGACTCCTACCCACCTCCAATGGTAAGCTTGGGAATCACCTAATGTGTAATGGACGTGAACAATCACTCGAAGAAGAAAGAACGGTTACTTACCTTCTGTAACTGTTGTTCTTCGAGATGTGTTGTTCACGTCCATTACACTTCCCACCCTCCTTCCCCTCTGTCGGAGTCTCCGGCAAGAAGGAACCAGAGGGGTCGGGTCGGCAGGGATATATATACCCTAGAGCGGGGCGCCGCTGTGGCGGGAGGGAGGGGGCCCTGCCGGCCCGCCGGGAGCCGCTAAGGGAAAAAGTTTCCGACGTCCGTGCACGCGGCGCGCGTACACCTAATGTGTAATGGACATGAACAACACATCTCGAAGAACAACAGTTACAGAAGGTAAGTAACCGTTCTTTCAGGTTAGGACCCTGGGTCAAAGGCCCAGAGGCTTTACTGCATTTAGAATGAGAGAGAAATACCATTTTCAAACTGAAAAATGGTGCATATGCTGGGTGATTGACATCAGTGGGCTGATAGTTAAATCACTGCTGAGTGCTTTTAAAAATCCCACCTGCACATAGAATCATAGAAATATAGAGAATGGAAGGGACCTCGAGAAGTCATCTGGTACAGCCCCCTGTGCTGTGGCAGGACCAAATATACATAGACCATCCCTGACAGGTGTTTGTCCAATCTGTTTTTAAAACTTCCAACAATGGTGATTCCATGACCTCCCTTGGAATCCTGTTCCAGAGTTTAACTACCTGCTTAGTTAGAAAGTTTTTTTTCCCTAATATCTAACCTTGCTGCAGATTAAGCCCATTACATCTTGTCCTACCTTCAGTGGACATGGAGAACAATTGATCAGTCCTCTTTATATCAGCCCTTAACCTACTTTGAAGACTATTATTTGTCTCCTCCCATCCTCAGTCATCTTTTCTCAAGACTAAATTATGCCCAGTTTGTTTAACCTTCCTGATGGGTCAGGTTTCCTAACCCTTTTATTGTTTTTGTTGCTCTCCTCTGGACTCTCCACAATTTGTTCACATCATTCCTAAAGCATGTGCAAAACTTGGACACCGTACTCCAGCTGAGGCCTCACCAGTGCCAAGTAGAGCAGGACAGTTACCTCCCATGTCTTACATACGACACTACTCTTAACAACATTAGGATGATATTAGCCTTTTTCACATCACATTGTTGACTCATTCAATTTGTGATTCACTATAATCCCCACATCCTTTTCAGCAGCACTTTGCCAGTTATTCCCTATTTTGTAGCGGTTTCTTTTCTAAATGAAATACTTTGTACTTATCTTTATTGAATGTCATCTTGTGGAATTCAGAACAATTCTCGAATTTGTCATGGTTATTTTGAATTCTAATCTTGTCCTCCAAAGTGCCTGCAACCCCACCCACCTTGGTGTCATCATCTGCAAATTTTATAAGCATACTCTCCACTCCATTATCTAAGTAATTTAATGAAAATATTGACTAGTGCTGAACCCAGGACTGACCCTTGTGGACCCCACTAGATACACCCTCCCAGTTTGACAGTGAACCATTGATTACTACTTGTTTTGAGTAAGCTCTTTCAACCACTTGTGCACCCACTTTATAATAATTTAATCTGGACCATGTTTCCCCAGTTTGCTTATGAGAATGTGATGTGAGGCTATGTCAAAAGCCTAATTAAAATCAAGATATACCACATCTACTGCTTCCATCCGCTCCCCCCCATCCACTAGGCCAGTAACCCTGTCAAAGGAGGAAATTAGTTTGGTTTGGCCTGATTTGTTCTTGATAAATCTATCCTGGCTATTCCTGATAACCCTGTTATCCTCTAGGTGCTTGCTAATGGATTGTTTAACAACATGTTCCAGTATCTTTTTCAGGTATCGAAGTTAGGCTGATTGGTCTATAAGTCCCTGGGTCCTCTTTGTTCACATTTTTAAAAATCAGGTACTATTATTTGCCCTTCTCTAGTCTTTTAGGACCTCACCCATCCTCCAGGAGTTTTCAGCTAAATGTCTTTGCCTAGGAGTCAAAATGAATGACTAAGGAGCAGTGAATGGATTGGGAAACCGTGAATGTCAATTAGGGGCTTGATCATGCAAGCTGCAAAGTTCTCTGATTGATCCAGCAAAGCACGTAAGCACGTGTTGAACTTGAAGCACACGAGTAGTCTCATTAAACTCAGTATAGGACTACTCCCATTTTTACAATTTAAGCATGTGCTTGCAGGGGTTGAGGGATCAGGCCACAGTACTCTGTAGCTTGCAGGATTGAGCCTATTAGCAACTTCACCTCTGGTGGTTCCTAAAATGACAAAGGATGAGGGCATTAAAGAAAATAGGTCCTAATGGGCCCAATCCTGCTACCAGTGCAGCTAACACACGGCTCCTGTTGACTTCAGTGATGCAGGTTCAGGCCTTTAAGTGTGTATTTTATATCTTTTCAGGGCTTGACAGCAACCTTTGTTTTATACTTTTAAAACAAATCTGATGAGATGTTTTAGGTTTCTGCTAAACTGGAATCCTTAGGAGTCCGAGGCTTACATGTATTAGTAACTCTAGAGTGAACCCAAAAATTAATTTGTTTTGAAGCCTCCGCCTTCAGAGAATTTGGCTCAGGTTTTTCACTTCTTGAACCAGTTACCCTGGAAGTCTGGGTTAGCAGTGGGGGGAAACTTGGAGGTGTGAGATGTCAGAATGCTGGTACTCAAGAAAGTAATATTTGATTGCATGGCACACCTACATCCCCAGGCTCCTTGCCTTTGGAGGAACAAAGTCCAAACAGTGAAGAAGTAATAAATCCTCTACAAACCACAGAAGATCTTACGATAGAGCTCACAAAAGAAGGGAACAACACTCTGAGATGTATGCTACGATTCAGATTAAAGCTCATAGAACAGAGATCTAATGTCTGTTTCGCAGAAGCAAACCTAGCATGAAAGTCTCCATTTCTTCCTTGCTAGCTAGAGGGAATTCTGTAGAATGGGGTAGATAATCTATGGCACGTGTGCCAAAGGCGGCATGCAAGCTGATTTTTCAGTGGCACTCACACTGCCCAGGTCCTGGCCACTGGTCCGGGGGCTCTGCATTTTAATTTAATTTTAAATGAAGCTTCTTAAACATTTTAAAAACCTTATTTACTTTACAGACAACAATAGTTTAGTTATATATTATAGACTTCTAGAAAGAGACCTTCTAAAAACGTTAAAATGTATTACTGGCACGCGAAATCTTAAATTAGAGTGAATAAATGAAGACTCGGCACACCACTTCTGAAAGGTTGCCTACCCCTGCTGTAGAACTTGAATTGGAGAAAGCCACCATTTCTAAAAAGTGATGAGGTTACACCTGCCATATGCGCTATTGCTGACCACAATATGAAGATTCTGGAGAAACGTGAGAGCCCAATCTTATAGAAAGGACCCCCAGTCTGTTAAGAAGTCCCCCACTGAGCCCCATCCTGGGAAAAATGCTGACTTAAAGTTTTCTCAATGTCAGCTAAGTCACTGCATGAGAATTAGAGGAGTGAGTATTAAATCAAAGGCTCACCATGACACTGAAAGTTGCTGGAAAGATAGGACAGTGAGAGAAAAAACACCTTTGAGGTCTTTGAAGCACAGCATTCCCTTTTAATGGTCACCTTGCCTTCAGGTTCTAACAATAGCTCAGTATGCTGCATGCAGGCTATAAACTTTGTCTGACAAGTGTCACTATCAACTTTGGAACATCAATTCTTTCATTGCCAAAGACTGAAGAATCTGGGCAACTGGGGGGGGGGGAAATCTATTTGTGTTAATAGTTGTTAAGGAATTTTTGTTTATAATGGTAGCTAGTCTTCCCTTGTCATTTTAATACATGCCACTACCTTTTTGGGAAAATAATCATCACTGATTGATTGCTTGGGTGATGAAAGAACATGATTGGAAAAGAGACGGTGGAGGATTTGGAAAAGAAATCATGCTTGAGAGAGCTTCAGAGAGAAGTTTAAATCTCAAGTCCAGAAATAAAAATGGTATTTAAAAACAAGGAGCAGAAAATTCTATAGCTCTTTGGAAGAAAAGAGACATTCCAGAAACAATTTGTAGCAGCCTACCACTAAACTGGAGGTGTAAACAATGCACAATAGAAGTTGTCTGTGTCATATGCACAGACCAGCCATATTTTTTTCATTTTGAATGGTGTTTATTTTAGTTTAAGGAAAAAGTCTTTCTGTTTGAAAAATTTCTGTAACTTCATAACTTAAACATTTTGATTCTTTTATTTCCATTTTGCAGGGGTCAAAATGGAACAATGTATCAATTTTTGGAAATATTTCACAAAAAAAATTCCAAGGAAGGTCTTATTTTTGACATTTCAAACTTTCAGTTTCCTCCTCCCTTCATTCCTTCCCTTCTCCCTAGCGGAGTACAATAAAATGAATATCTAGCATTTTTTATTTTTTCTCCTTGTTTTCCATTTCCCATTCTAACTTTTCAAAACTTCTCCAATCTTGGAAAAATTAAAGCAGCAAGGTTAGTGGTTCATTTAACCTTTTGCCATTCTGTAACTTCAGAAGTTAATGAAGTTTTGAAAAGTTAGAGAGGAAACAGAAGAAATGGGAATGGAAAGAAAAGGAATAAGTGAAAAAAGTAGACATTATCCATTCTAATGCAGTTGGAAGGAGGGGGCAGGAGAGGGAGGAAAAATCAATATGAAATTTAGACTTGGTTTTTGAAAACTGAAAACAAATACTTCAATTTGCAATAAAAAAATCACTGTTTCAAAACTTTAAACTGAAAAATGTTGAAAATGACATTTTCCCTCAAAAAATATTTTTTCGCCAAAACTCCATTTTTCAGTGACAATATTGTGTTAGTCAAAAAACATGCTCTAGAAAACAGCAAAAAGAAAGAATAAAAGTAGTCTCCAGAAGATTACAGGCTACGGCAACTGTGAGAACAAAATGGCCTAGAAATGTAAAAGGACAGTATCTGGCAAATAAAGGCACTACTGTTTTATAGCTATGTACTCCAGAGAAGTAGTCTTTAAACCTACCTACCTCACTTTCTGCTGTGATACCTGTCTTATACACAGACCTAGGATGTATTAATTTAGATGGCTTACCTCGATATGCCAATATAAAGTTTTTAAAATAGATACGAAGAGTGAGAGAGGTACAGTGATACAAACACCGCCTCCCTCACTGTGCAAAGTCATAATCAAACAGCAAGTTGAGATCCAGAGTAAATTGTTAGACATCACAGGTCTGGAGGGATGGTGCATCAAAGGCTGTAGCACAAACAAGTAAAATGTAGGAGGCAAGGTACGGTGCTGGAATAAGGGTCAAAGACCTGGCTTCTAGTTCACGTAATCTGTAGCAGATGTAGAACTTGGTAAGTTACTTCCCCTCTTAATGCCTCAGTTTCTTCAACAGTACAATGGTTATATTTACCCACCTTTGCAAAGTGCTTTGATTTGTATGGATGAAAAGCGCTCTCTAAGACTAAGCATTATTTATCTGCGTGGCAGCATTCCATGTTCACAGTGCACTGTCCTCCATACTATCCTCTTTCCTCGCTCTCAGTTTTCCTTATTTATGTGCATTTGCCTCCCCATTACCACCACGTTAAGGCTCACGTCTGCATTGGTTTTACATCACCACACTCCGCTGCTGCCAATAAACCTTTACATTACAGGGAGCACTATTTGAATCTTCAACCCATGATTCCAGGACTCTTAACCTCTGTATCTACAGAAAGCCTCACAAATATGCTGTGGTGGGCGTAAATCCGTCCGTCTTTTGGGTAAGGGCTGACATTAATTATAATAACTGTATTTCTATATGTCTTGTGTTATGCTGTCTGGAGTGGCTCACAACTGTGAGGGCCTGTTTCAGGGCAGACTCTCATAAAACAGGGCAGACTCCCCAAGCTGGTGGTACATTCTATAAATAGATTTCACCAAGCCAGTAAGAAGTGGGAACTCCTGGATCACTACACCAGTCCTACTTGGAGTCCTAGAAAGTCCCCTCAGACTCTGCAGTGTACCTTGCCAGTATGTTATACATTTTGGTTTCATGTGTATAATAGCATTTTCTGGTTGGTTTCAGTGGACCTGGGGGAAGGGAAAGGATGGTCCAGTGGTTAGGATGCTAGCCAAGAGCTTAAGAAAACTGAGTTCAAGTGTCTGCTCCTCCACAGACTTCCTATGTGACCTTGAGCAAATCCTGTAGTCTCTCCATGCCTCAATTTCCCATCTGTAAAATGGGGATAATAATACCACCTTACAGGAATGAGGGGAAATGAATTAAAGATTGTGAGGCACTCAGATTCTACAGGAATTGGGGCCATACAAGTATGTTAGATGAGAACACTGCTCTGTCCACAAAAGGAGAACCTGAGGAGATGATGCTGATCATTTCAGATGAGAATAACTTGCAAAGTACAAACTTTTTTTGCTCTCTGTGTTGCTCTCTGTTCCGGAGATACAACAGAAAACAAATGAAGGGGGAGCCATAGAGAGGCATAAAGAGTGATGGAGCCAGGTGAGCCTTCCATAACCCATAGCAGATCATATTTTACCCATGCAGATCTTATAAAATCTTAGTCCAAATCCACATTACTCATACCAAAATCTCATTGAAGTCAGCAGGACTTTTGCATGAGTTCGAGAGAAGGATGTAGCCCCTGGTCCTAAGAACCAGCCTTTCAAAGAGAAGAATAATGTTCGGTTACCATAATGTTGCATGGCAGATGTCTCTGGTATTCTAGGTAACAGTTAAGACATATTAGTAATGTGCCTGGATGAACTGACAGTCTAAGTAACATGTCATTCAGAAGTACACCTTCCTGTTGACTAGAAAACTCTGTATCTGATGTCTTCACCGAACGAGCAGACCTAAGTACTCTTACTGTAACACCAATTATTAATAAGTGTTTCTATATTTAAGCCAGTGTATCGACGACTTTTCACAGTATGCTAAAGCACAGATTTACTATGACATGAGTAATTACTTGGTGATTGGAGAGGTTTGAATCACCTAACAGGGTGCAGGAGATGGGTTCAGGTATTCTTTCATTTGTGAATTACAGTTATGGGGCTCACTCTGTGGGAACTCTGACACGGGAATTACAGTACCCTGACATTGGCATAACTATGTACTGACTCAAACCAAGTTCATAATAGCTTTGCCTACCTGCTGAGTACAAGGATGCTGAATTATTCCTGCCAGAGTAAATGGTGAGCCCAGAAATGGAAAGACCCTGTGGTTTATATACTGAGGGACAAAAGAGATTCATTTTCATTGCACTTACTATCTATGTTCAAGGAGAATTGCTCTCTCAGTCCCCCTTTCTCCCTGTTTTGAGAGGCACTTCAAGTAAGTTGAGTGCTCAGAGTTTGGAAAACCAGTACTTCAGCCGGGATTTTGGACTTAAGAAGCAATTCCAAGGTTACCCAAGGTCAAGTGAGGTCACAAGTCTGAGTGCACTTTCTTTCAGCTGAAGAATAGGGGTGAAGGACATTAACTGTTGAACAAAGGAGAAACTCCTACTTATAAAGTATTAAAATAAACATGTCTTACAGTGAATTCCGTAGGTCTCAGTCCAGTTCCCAGAAGACTGTGTTCAACTCACAAAAATCACCACTACGGTTGGCACTGACAAGTCTATTGGCAGTCTTAGCCGAGAGGCCTATGACTGAATGGGACAAAGAGACTGAACTCTCCTTTTAACTGGTCCTTGGGGAGGTAAGCTGTCTCCAGGACAGGGCCAAAGCCAGGGTCAGCTCCAGCTTTTTTGCTGCCCCATGCGGCGAAGGGGGGGGGGGGGAACCCACCGTTTGAGCTGCCGCCGAAGTGCCGCCAAAGAGGAAGAGAGGGAGTGAAGGACCCACCGCTGAATTGCCGCCAAAGACTCGGACGTGCCGCCCCAATAACGGACGGAGTGCTGCCCCTTTCTATTGGCCACCCCAGGCACCTGCTTCCTTTGCTGGTGCCTGGAGCCGGCCCTGGCCAAAGCACAGTGTTAAGGTATATTTGCCCTGCTGATGCTGTACCTGTTCTGTGGATAAAGGACTTCATTTTGGAGTTTGCCGGGTTCAGTCCCTCCTCCATCTCCACCAGAACATTTTGTTGAGGATCTGACTGCATTTTCCCCCCACACATGTTTGACTAGGCACTCCCTATCCATGGCCCCACAAGTCACAAGACCTCTTTGTCAACCTTCTCCTGGCACTGGCCACAATGCCTGTGCATCAGTCCAGGAGAAGGAAGATGGACAGAGGTTCTCAGTGACTGTAAAATCATTTCCAGGTCCTTTGTCTGTTCACGGGTCCCGTCAGAGTTCCTCTGGGCACCATCCCTTGTCAGAGAATCAGACACTGTCTGGAGTTCTGTTTCATGTCCCCTTCTGATTGACTTGTTTTGTATCTATGATCTTCAACCATTTCATTTTTTGTCCCCTATACTTAATGAAGTGCTGGTACTGTGCCCCCTCCCTGACCTGAGGGGGTGGATCATTTGTTCTGGTGGGCTCCACTTACCAATTCTATAGTAGGCCAGCATATTACACCAGCATGTAAGTAACTCATTGAAAACATGAGGGTCAAATAAACTTAGCTGTTTCATTTGCAGGCCCCAACACCTCTACAAACACAACCATACATCAGTGCTCCCTGAGAGCACCCACGTCTACCACTGGCCCCAGACCCTGCGCATTCCTTGATAGTGTTTTCCTTTATTGCTATGCTCAGCTGTTGAGGAGTTTGAAGCAGCTGCTCTCGCTCTCTCTTATTCCTTTCTAGCTCCCCATTGCTTCATGCTGCTGCCTTCTTCCCTATTATCTCCTTGACCCTCTTCTCCCTCCCATATTTGATGACAGCTCCTAGGATTGCCCCTATCTTTTCAAGTTTGCTGGTACCTTCATCTGGCTACTCTCCTTGCATTGTTGTCAGAGTGGCCTTCCCAAGGGAAGTACATCTGTCAGGGTGTCTGTATGGGGGACATTAGCGTGACCCAAGGCTCTCTCACTGTTTAAGGTATCGTCTCAACTGTACTAGAGAGTACCATGAAACGATGCAAATACGTACAATTTAAAATTTTTAAAAATGAGAACATCTTCCCCCATGAAAAGACAACTTTATAACCAGCTAATCCAAGTGAAACAATGAAGTCCCCAGTTGGTGCCCTTCAAGCATTAAATAGCCGTGAAGGAAATACAACATCAGACATCTAAGATAGGAAGAAACATTTGTCAACTGGATTACACTCCGTATACGGGGCCAATCTCCGAGATAATGTGATGGTTGCATGGGTATGGGTGTAAACTGGGGTAACTAATTCATCATGGACTGGCTTCTGCTCTTAGTTATCTAGGTGCAACTCCCATTTGAATGTATGGGTCGGTTCCTAGTCCTGTTGAAGTCGGTAGGATTTGCTTTAGGAGCTAAGTTCTGCCAGCATCTCCCAAGCAGCAGGGTCCCCAGGCGTAGAAATTCTCCCAGCAGAATGTTACAGAGCAAGGGTTCCAACAAGCAGTCAGGGTGATCCAAGTCATGGGAGCAACTGGTCAAGGAAGGGTTGTAACTATGATGATAGAGGCGTGCACTGATTCAGCACATCCCCACTATACCAGTTGGGATCCCATGGTACCTTGATGGAAATTAAAGCTTCAGGAGAAACTGCTAAGGACATGCAGCCTATGACTAGGGATGTCGTTTCAGAAAAACTTGGCTGCAGGGGGCAAAGTTGTGTCAGTATCTAGAACATTATATGTGATTATAATATCTTGAAAAGTTGCTGAGGGCAAAAGTGGAGCATATAAACATATGGAAAGTGTGTGTGTGTGGGGGGGAACAAGGTTTGGCAAGGTCAATGGCCCCCTTTGCCCTATAGCAAATAACACCCCTGCCTGTGACATTCCTGGGGGTGAATCCCTGACACACTGGGATGTGTGACTTGCATCTCTCAGCACAAGTAAGAGAGAAAGTGAGACCTAAGGGGGCAAAAGAAGGGATGTGCAGCAGGCAAAGCATCCAGTGGGGGCTGTAGAATATGGCAAGGAGAGCTGTCTTCTCTTGCAGCATCCTATACTCTCCTGGTGGACTCTTTTCATGCCAAGTGAAATCAGAGATCTGTCTGAGTTTTCTGTCCAAGAAGCAGCATTTTTTTCAGTTGGAACCAACTCCGAAAGATCTGCAAAAGCAGGCTTCCGAAAAAAGGCTTGTGATTTCCTTTGCATCTGTCTAGTGCTCTTTGCAACTAGAATAAAGCAACATGAAAGAATGTCCATGTGTCCTTAGTGCTGCTTGTGTGACTTTTCTAGGGTAAGGAATTAAACAGAGGTCTGGTGTCTCCAGTTCGTCCAAGGTGCCTTGGAATACCGCTGTTGCAAAGGATGCAGTACTAAGGCTGGACCACACTGTATGTAGTAGACTACCACTGCCTTTGTGTGTTCTGCAGGGAGGGCTCTGCCCACAAACAAAGCTGTTTCCTGTAGCAGTGGGGAGGGTTGGTATATTAATTTAAAGAAAATGACCGGTTCTGAATGAGAAGGATTTCGAGGAGGGTGAATGGATTTAATGATGGATTGAGAGAGGAGATGATTTAATGGCTTTAAAGGTGGAGGCAGATTAAAAGAAAATGGCTCTGCTTTCTTCTGACTGAGATGGTGCTAATTAGCTCTGTTCTGCCAGCCCTCTCCCTCATTTTCAG